>NW_026125675.1:1150000-2350000 GCF_943737965.1 Phodopus roborovskii | reverse complement strand
GCGCCCCAGGTGAGGGGCACAGAGATGGGAGATCTTGGGTTAGGGCTGTGTGGTCAACCTAGAAGGTGGTCCTATAGGCCCCAGACTCACAACATGACCTTTTCTGTATTGTAGGCCTGTGTCCTGACTGGGACTCCTGGGATGCTAGTAAGCCTGTGAACAATGCACGAGAAGCCATGCAACAGGCTGATGACTGGCTAGGGATTCCTCAGGTATGCTCCCTCACTGGCTCCAGCAGCCAGGGGGTACTTGGTCATGTTGAAGAGAGGCCTAATGTCTTCTGTCTGTGACAGGTGATTACCCCAGAGGAAATTGTGGATCCCAACGTAGATGAACATTCTGTCATGACGTACCTGTCTCAGTTCCCCAAGGCCAAGCTGAAGCCAGGGGCTCCTCTTCGGCCCAAACTGAACCCGAAGAAAGCCAGAGCCTATGGGCCAGGTAAGGGGGCCTGGTCAGTGACATTTCAGGAGGCTGAGCACTTAAATCTGGCCTATAGGACAGTATTCTCTCTCAACTTGGGTCCTAAGAGGTTTGGGGTCATAGCAGCTGGGCAAGGAAATAATCACTCTTGAGGGGCATGAATGGATCAAGGTTGGTCAGAAACGGTACCTTTGACAAGGGATTGCTAATAAGTTCCATAAGTGATACTGGCTTGTAGGAAGTTTCTTTATTGAAGGAGGACCCACTGTGCTGCTATTCTGTAATTGGAGATGAAGCAGTCAGGATCATGCAAGTGCAAAGGTTTTGGAAACCAGTGCAGCAAATCAGACTGCTCCAGAGAATAGACATGGGCCTGTCCTAGTGGCAAGAGCATACACAGCTGGGTTTTGAGGTCAGGCTCAATATATTGGGTTTACATTGAATAAACCTGCCTGATTGGATAGTGCCTGGCTTGGGGAGGGGCACTGAACCTGCAGAAGGATAGGCTCTCTAATGTTATGTCCCTGTTACTGCTTTAATGTCTGGGGATCAGGGTATAGAGGTAAGGGTATGGCCCTACCAGCTGATCCATGGCTTCCTCACCCTTTCCTCACAGGCATTGAGCCTACGGGCAATATGGTGAAGAAGAGAGCAGAATTCACTGTGGAGACCCGAAGTGCTGGTCAGGGAGAGGTGCTGGTGTATGTGGAAGACCCAGCTGGACACCAGGAAGAGGTAGGGTTATCCTTTGGTAGTTCATGATCCTTCTGTGTCATCTTTTAGAAGGGCTGCTTGTAACACTCATTGGCTACTTCCCACTATAGGCAAAAGTGACTGCCAATAATGACAAGAACCGGACCTTCTCTGTCTGGTATGTTCCTGAAGTGACAGGAACTCATAAGGTGAGTCCTTGGCAGAGAAGGAGGCTGGTAGCCATGGGTGGTTGGCAGAGGGCCCTTTACCTCACCCTCACAGCTTGCCCCTCCTGGGAACAGGTGACTGTACTCTTTGCTGGCCAACATATTGCCAAGAGCCCCTTTGAGGTATATGTGGACAAGTCACAGGGTGATGCCAGCAAAGTGACTGCCCAGGGCCCTGGTCTGGAGCCCAGCGGCAATATCGCCAACAAGACTACCTACTTTGAGATCTTCACTGCAGGTAAGGGGAGGCAGCTGAGACCTAGCCAGCCATGGGGGAGAGCTGTGCTGGAGTCACAGAGCTGAGTGTGTGCATTGGGACAGGAGCTGGCACAGGTGAAGTGGAAGTCATCATCCAGGACCCTACAGGACAGAAAGGCAGCGTGCAGCCTCAGCTGGAGGCCAGGGGTGACAGCACCTATCGCTGTAGCTACCAACCTACCATGGAGGGTGTTCACACGGTGCATGTCACCTTTGCCGGTGTTCCCATCCCTCGAAGTCCATACACTGTCACTGTTGGCCAAGGTAGGCCTGGCCATGGATGCTCCTGTACAGTGGTGCCGTGCTCTGGGCCTCCCAGGGGAGGAGTAGGCCATTGGGGCTGTCCCACTAAAGCCTGTTTGGGAACCCCAGTCTCTGAGCTTTTACTGTCTGGGCAAACACTATCTTTCCTTTCCCATACTGGAGCCCTTCTTGCTCCTCTTCCTTTTCTTGCCCCTCTCGTTTCTCCTCTCCATGCTTTTACCTTCGGAAGAACTCGCTCCAGCTGTCTAGAAACCTGCTGCTCTCTGCTCTGCCCACAGGGTTAACGGTACTTGGATCCATCTTCCTCTTGGTGGGGAGGGCTGGGTAGAGGTATTGGGGCTGGTGGATGTCAAGAGTTGGGAGAAAGCCTGCCATGTCCCTGCTTGGGGTGCAGGTTCTGGTTGTTCCTTGCATGTGCTTTACCAGCCTGTTGGGTCAAACTCTGAGGAACCCTCCAATCCCAATAACCTGGCCCTGTGTACAGCAAGGGAAGGGACAACCAGACCCAGTTTCTAGCAACTCAGCTGGCCTATTTGCCCACAGCCTGTAACCCAGCTGCCTGCCGGGCTGTTGGTCGAGGCCTCCAGCCTAAAGGTGTGCGAGTAAAGGAGACAGCCGACTTCAAGGTGTACACAAAGGGCGCTGGCAGTGGGGAGCTAAAGGTCACTGTAAAGGGCCCCAGTAAGTTTTTCTGGTTGGGTGGTGGGTGATGGGCTTCGGGTCATAGTTAGACAGGACTGAGTTCTTCCTTGTTTTTGCAGAGGGTGAGGAGCGTGTAAAACAGAAGGATCTAGGGGATGGCGTGTATGGCTTTGAATATTACCCCACAATACCTGGTACATATACTGTCACTATCACATGGGGTGGCCAGAACATTGGTCGCAGGTAAGCTTCTTCCACTACTCACCATTTCTGAGCCCTTCCATCTCCCTACCTGGTGAGGGACCAGTGGCATCTTTCTGCCTTGCCCACAGCTGTTGGGCACAGCATAGTGCCTCTTGGTACTTAACCTATGTGGTACTCTTGCTTGCAGTCCCTTCGAGGTGAAGGTGGGCACTGAGTGTGGCAACCAGAAGGTGCGGGCCTGGGGCCCTGGACTGGAGGGCGGTGTTGTTGGCAAGTCAGCAGACTTTGTGGTAGAGGCCATTGGTGATGATGTGGGCACCTTGGGTAAGTTGGAGGCTTCAGAGTGTGCACCTGAAGTAGAGGGTGACAAGGGGTAGCCTAACCCAAGGCTCCAGGCACCAATAGACTGATGGCTGTTGTCAGGTTTCTCCGTGGAAGGTCCATCACAGGCCAAAATCGAATGTGACGACAAGGGTGATGGCTCCTGTGATGTGCGCTATTGGCCCCAGGAGGCTGGCGAGTATGCTGTTCATGTGCTGTGTAACAGTGAGGACATCCGTCTCAGTCCTTTCATGGCTGACATCCGCGAGGCACCCCAGGATTTTTTCCCTGACAGGGTAAAGGGCACACAACACTGACCTGAGTCTTGACCTTCTACTTTTGCTTAAGAAGGCTTTTGGGGATGGGCATTAACCCATTTTGTCAGTGAGATTGGGGTCAAGAGCTCAGGTCCTGGCTGGTATTCCTAGAACCATGTCCTGCTACTCTGTGTATTATTTTCTGCCTTGCCTGACTTTGGTGGTCTTGCCTTATTCTGAGATTGGATTGTTTATCAGGTAAAGGCACGTGGGCCTGGATTGGAGAAGACTGGTGTGGCTGTCAATAAGCCAGCAGAGTTCATAGTTGATGCCAAGCATGCTGGGAAGGCCCCTCTCCGAGTTCAAGTCCAGGTGGGATGCCTACCCATGTTGGGGTAGGACTGGTAGGCCTCTAGCCCTGGGTACTGACCAGCAGGCTGCTTGCTTTTCCCTGCCTTACAGGACAATGAGGGCTGCCCTGTGGAGGCGACAGTCAAGGACAATGGCAACGGCACTTATAGCTGCTCTTATGTGCCCAGAAAGCCAGTGAAACACACAGCCATGGTTTCTTGGGGAGGTGTCAGCATCCCAAACAGTCCCTTCAGGGTAAGCAAGCCCATGGGCTATTAGCCCATTTCCTCAGAACCCCTTTCTTCCTATAGCAGTTTCTAACTGGATCAAGTGTGCATACCAATATACTTTTCCCATTTTCAGTGGACTTGACTTTTAGTGTATTTACAGGGTAGTTGAAACATTTTCATTATCCTCAAAGAAACCCCTGTCTTTAGTCCTTAGCAACCAGTGATCTATCGATTTGCCTTTTCTGGGCCTTTCATATAGATGCAATTATATATACATTATATATTATAAATTATACACAAACATAATGTGACCTTTTTTGGGGTGTGTGTGTGTGTGTGTGTGTGTGTGTGTGTGTGTGTTTTCATTTTGAGACAAGATCTCACCATGAAGACCAAGCAGGCCTAGAAATCCCTCTGTAGACCAGGCTGGCTTTGAACTCAAAGAGATCAAGTTCTGGGATTGAAGATGTGTACTACCATGTTTGCTCTGTGACTTTTTGTTTGGTTTCTTTCACTTGAGTGTCATGGGAAGTTTTTCCACATTGTAGCGTGTCAGTGTTTCATTACTTTTTAATATCACATTGTGTAGATGGAAAACACTATTTAGTAGATATGTGTTATTTTGTGAATAGCTCTGGTAGGAACATTTGGGTAAGTGTGAACCTAGAGAATCACAGTGTCATGCAGTCACTTTTATCTGTTTGAGGAACTTCTATCAGAAGTAGTTGAGGAAACCTCTCATGTCTCCTGCCATAGACTTGTCATGTGTTTTCCCTTGCCCCTGTATCCTACAGGTGAATGTGGGAGCTGGCAGCCACCCAAACAAAGTCAAGGTGTATGGTCCAGGAGTAGCCAAGACTGGGCTCAAGGCACATGAACCCACCTACTTTACTGTAGATTGTACAGAGGCTGGCCAGGGTAAGGCTTAGTCTTGAATGGGAGGACAGGTGGGTAGTCTGTCTCTAAAAGTCCTAACCTCTTCTTATCCTACTTCTCAAACACAGGAGATGTCAGCATTGGTATCAAGTGTGCCCCTGGAGTGGTAGGTCCCACTGAGGCTGATATCGACTTTGATATCATCCGCAATGACAATGACACCTTCACTGTAAAATACACGCCCCGTGGGGCTGGCAGCTATACCATCATGGTCCTTTTTGCTGACCAGGTAGGTGTTACTGATCCTAGTCCCTAGACGGCTAAGTGTTGGAGTGCTGCTGTCCTCAGCTGTTTTCCTTCCATCACTTGCAGGCCACACCTACTAGCCCCATCAGAGTCAAAGTGGAGCCTTCTCATGATGCCAGCAAGGTGAAGGCTGAGGGTCCTGGCTTAAGTCGCACTGGTAAGGATGCTTATTCTATAGAAGGTTGAGTAGAACCAAGGGTAGGGAACTCAAGAATACAGTGTCTCAGTGTTTTTATACACTGTCTCCTCAGGTGTTGAGCTTGGTAAACCCACCCATTTCACGGTCAATGCTAAAACTGCTGGGAAAGGCAAGCTGGATGTCCAGTTCTCAGGACTGGCTAAGGGAGATGCAGTGCGAGATGTGGACATCATTGATCACCATGATAATACCTACACAGTCAAGTATACTCCTGTGCAGCAGGTATCTATCTCCACCTGCTGCGGTCATACCCTTCCTTATATGGTGGGTTAGGTAGGCTGCTGAAAGAAGTTTATAATTTATTCCCTGGGAAGGGGGCTGAGGAACAAAGCTATTATCTCTCTCTTAGTTACTCAAACTGGGCAACTGTAGGCCAAAGACACTGGAGTACTGATTAGTGAGCCCTTCAGTCCTTCTGTTCCTATTTCAGGGCCCAGTAGGTGTCAGTGTCACTTATGGAGGAGATCACATCCCCAAGAGTCCATTTTCAGTGGGAGTATCTCCAAGCCTGGATCTCAGCAAGATCAAGGTGTCTGGCCTTAGTGACAGTAAGTAGTCGCTATACTTGCTATTGCCATTGAGGACCACTCAACCCCATTCAGCTGAGTCTTGCTTGGGGCTGCATAAATAAATGATGGTTGATGTTTTTTCTCTACTTTCATCATTGCAACAGAAGTGGATGTTGGCAAAGATCAGGAATTCACAGTGAAGTCAAAGGGTGCAGGTGGTCAAGGCAAAGTAGCATCCAAGATTGTGAGTCCCTCAGGTGCAGCAGTGCCCTGCAAGGTGGAGCCAGGCCTGGGAGCTGACAACAGTGTGGTACGATTTGTGCCCCGAGAAGAGGGACCTTATGAGGTGGAGGTGACCTATGATGGTGTGCCTGTGCCTGGCAGTCCCTTTCCACTGGAAGCTGTGGCTCCCACCAAACCTAGCAAGGTAATTGGCTTTGGGAGTCTGTAAGACAAGAGCCCTCTTTCTTTCCTTCCTTTTTTGGAGGGAGAGGATTTCCAGACAAGTTTTATCTGTATAACTGTTCTGGAACTTGCTTTGTAGACCAGGCTGGCCTTAAATTCACAGAAATCCACTTGCCTCTGCCTCCCAAGTGCTGGGATTAAAGGTGTACACTACCACACCCAGCTCCAATCTTTCTTTCTGAGGTTACCCTATTTTCTCCAGATTATTCTTGACCCTTTGTCATTTCTGGCTTCATGATTGATGGGTAGATGATGTAGTAGGCAGCCCATGCCTTTCATGTCTCTGTTTGGGTGAGGAGGAAATCTAGGGCAAAAGGAGGTAGATGAAAGGTTGGGCTGGTAGCTGCTTCTGACTTCCTCTTTCCTTCAGGTGAAGGCGTTTGGACCAGGGCTACAGGGGGGCAATGCAGGTTCCCCTGCCCGCTTCACCATTGATACGAAGGGAGCAGGCACTGGTGGCTTGGGCCTGACAGTAGAAGGGCCCTGTGAAGCACAGCTTGAGTGCCTGGACAATGGGGATGGCACATGCTCTGTGTCTTATGTGCCCACTGAACCTGGAGACTACAACATCAACATCCTTTTTGCTGACACCCACATCCCTGGATCCCCATTCAAGGCCCATGTGGTTCCTTGTTTTGATGCATCTAAGGTGAAGTGCTCAGGCCCTGGGCTAGAGCGGGCTACTGCTGGTGAGGTAGGGCAGTTCCAAGTGGACTGCTCAAGTGCTGGCAGTGCTGAGTTGACTATTGAGATCTGCTCTGAGGCGGGACTGCCAGCTGAAGTATATATTCAGGACCATGGTGATGGCACACACACCATTACTTACATTCCTCTCTGTCCTGGGGCATACACCGTTACAATCAAGTATGGTGGCCAGCCTGTGCCCAACTTCCCCAGCAAGTTGCAGGTGGAGCCTGCTGTGGATACCTCAGGTGTGAAGTGCTATGGACCTGGGATTGAGGGTCAAGGTAAGGAGGCCTGCTGTAGGGGAGTAGCAGTTATGGGGTACAAAGAGTCCTACAGCCACAGCAGCCTTACTGTGGCCTTTTCTAGGTGTCTTCCGAGAAGCAACCACTGAGTTTAGTGTGGATGCCCGGGCTCTTACACAGACTGGAGGGCCACATGTCAAAGCTCGTGTGGCCAACCCCTCAGGCAACCTCACAGAAACCTATGTGCAGGACTGTGGTGATGGCACATACAAAGTGGAATATACTCCATATGAGGAAGGTACGAATGTGCTTGGGGTGGTACCTTAGACAGGGCAGGGAGTAAATGTAGAAAGCCCAGTTCTTCCTGATTTGCCCTGCCTTCTAGGAGTACACTCTGTGGATGTAACTTATGATGGCAGCCCTGTGCCCAGCAGCCCATTCAAGGTACCTGTAACAGAGGGCTGCGACCCTTCCCGGGTGCGTGTCCATGGGCCAGGCATTCAAAGTGGTACTACCAACAAACCCAACAAGTTCACAGTAGAGACTAGGTGAGTGAGCCACTGAAGTTGCAAGGGTAGCCAATGGGCTTGGGAACTCCAGGTAATGACACACTGTTTGGAATAGGGGAGCTGGCACAGGTGGCCTGGGTTTGGCTGTTGAAGGTCCCTCCGAGGCCAAGATGTCTTGCATGGATAATAAAGATGGCAGCTGCTCAGTAGAATACATACCCTATGAAGCTGGCACCTATAGCCTTAACGTCACTTACGGTGGTCACCAAGTGCCAGGTGAGGAGATGATGATGAGGATGGAAGTAGTTCTGTCTGCTAATATCCACAGTCTTTTACATAGCTACCATTCTTTGTATCAACCCCCAGGTAGCCCCTTCAAGGTCCCTGTGCATGATGTGACAGATGCATCTAAAGTCAAGTGTTCTGGGCCTGGCCTAAGCCCAGGCATGGTCCGTGCCAACCTCCCTCAGTCCTTTCAGGTGGACACAAGCAAGGCTGGAGTTGCTCCACTGCAAGTCAAAGTGCAGGGGCCTAAAGGTGAGATTTCACATACTTGGGAACATGTGGAAGCTAGGGTTGATGGTGGAAGGGCTTCAGGTAACCACAGAACCAGCATAGAGAAGGTATAAGGAACAGGATTTGGCCACTGAATAGATGTGGCAAGAGAGAGGGCCTAAGGAGGCACATACATACATACATACATACATACAGTGGCTATATGCATGTATGTATGTTTTATACTACAGGGTCTTGGAATCATTCCTGAAATTGGGTAATTAAGGATGTGATAAGGTCTAGGCTTTAGGCCCAGTCCTAATCCTCTAGTGAGATGGGATTAGGAATGGGTACAAGGAGCCAACCTAAGGTTCTGTCCTTGGGACTGGGGCTAGGCCTGGTGGAGCCAGTGGATGTAGTGGACAATGCAGATGGTACTCAGACTGTCAACTATGTGCCCAGCCGAGAAGGGTCCTATAGCATTTCTGTGCTATATGGGGAAGAAGAGGTGCCACGGAGGTAAGAAGCAGTGTTCACTATGTATGCTGGGGGCAGGCTGGGTACTGAAACTTTTTCTGATGGCTCATAACACCCTGATTCCACAGCCCCTTCAAGGTTAAGGTGCTGCCCACACATGATGCCAGTAAGGTGAAGGCCAGTGGACCTGGACTCAACACCACTGGTGTGCCTGCCAGCCTGCCAGTGGAGTTCACCATTGATGCCAAGGATGCTGGGGAGGGTCTCTTGGCTGTCCAGATTACGGTGAGCTTGCTGGCTTCCTGTGCTGTACAACAGACATAGGAGAGTCAAGGAACAAGACCTGGGCAGATGGCATGTAGGGCTGTAGGTGGGAAGGCAGCCCAGTCTAGATAACTAGTCTGCTTGGAGCTGTACTGTAAGGGAAGGGCCTCTGCTTCTGGTCTACTAATGTAACTATAATACATTAGGATGTGTAGTAGTTTTCTTCAAGTTGAAAGGAACAAACTATCTCAAATACACATTCATTGATATTGAGCATGCTATTGAACTTCAGCTTCCTCACTTGTAATATTCCCACAGGACGGGTATAATGTTACAACATAAAGATCTTTCATGGAAGCTTCAAGTGCCCCTATGACAGGCCCAGGACTAAGGCTGGGCACCAAGCTACTCTCTTGTCATGTCAGGGAATGCTGTATGTTTGAGGGGCTTCCATTCTGGACTCAGCCATAGGCAGGCAGCCACAGGGGCTGTGGGGATAGAGGGATCCAGAAACTATTACTATTATAGCAATATTTGGTGTTTGTATGGAAGACTGGAATTGGACCAACCTCTTCCCCTATGGTTTGTTATGTAGGACCCTGAAGGCAAGCCCAAGAAAACACACATCCAAGACAACCATGATGGAACATACACAGTGGCTTACGTGCCAGATGTGACAGGCCGGTACACGATTCTCATCAAATATGGTGGTGATGAGATCCCTTTCTCCCCATACCGTGTCCGGGCTGTGCCCACTGGGGATGCCAGCAAGTGCACAGTCACAGGTGAGCCAGCCACCATCGGCCACCGTGGCACTAGGCACGGGGCTTGGGTGTGCCTGTGTGCAAGGGCTCGCTGCTTGGGGCAGCGTGTGGGAGTGGGGGCCACCCCCTTGAGTGATTCACCTGACCTTTCTCCTTGCTCTCTGCCCTCTCACCTCAGTGTCAATCGGAGGTCACGGGCTAGGTAAGCTGCTTGCTGGGGCCACTCCCAATGCCCCTGCTGCCCAGAGAGGCAGTTTCCTTTCCTCTTCATTGCTAATTCATTCCCAGGACAGTTCCAGCTGCAGCTCTAGGCAAGGACAGAGTGGGGGAGGCTGTGCAGACAAGGCCATGGGCTGGAGGGTCAGGGCCCAGGGAGGTTTCTGGAGCTAAGCATGAGTGCTCTGGTTCTCCCCTCTCTGGGCCTGCACTTCCCCATCTGAGAACTCGGGTTGCAGCTGAGAGCTTTGGGGTGAAGTATATCCTAGGAGGCACCCCACTGGGGACTTTGGGGTCTGGGGATCTTGGCACCCCTGGGGATGGGCAGCAGGTGCTTCTTTCTCACAAGGGCTCCTGTGTGGGCTCAGGGGACAAGGTGGTTTCCTCCACCCAGTGGGAGTCTCTAGCTCTCATCAGATCCACAGACTTCCATCACTGCCTCCCAGGGGCATCTGCGACCTGTGCTGAGGGAGGTGCATGAGTGGGTGGGGCTGGCTGTTGGTGCAGTGTCAACTGCTTGGGTGGCCAGCATGGTGGGGCCTGGCCCAGCCTCAGAGCCCCAAAGTGCATTCTTGCAACCTATTTACTTTCCTTCTTTCCTCCTATTCCCTCAGCAGTGACGTTAATTAGGCAGTCCCTATAAGACAGGTTTGTCTGCCCCAAGACAGACATACCCCAGGGATACTAATAAGGCTACAATTACTCACAGGCTTCTGAAGGCTGTAGGCCTGGAATTTGGGTAGGTGGCCAAGGACAGGACTATAAGATAGTTAGGTTTTTGTGGCAGAGGCTAGAATGCTTTGTAGAATAGTCTATGGAATTGGAGATGACACATATATGCACAGACCAGGAGAGGGGAGAATAGGCTAGGGGCTTGGAGTGGCCTCATTTTTTCTGACCATTATGTGTGGAATGGAAGCAGGAAGCCCAGTAAGGGAACTTAAGTCGCCTTTGGGCAAGCCAGAAGGTTGGCTTGTGCTAGGACAATGGCCACTGGGACATTAAGCAGTAAGTAGCCTGATTAACAGGAATACTTTGAGGATGGTATGGTTTAGACCTGCTGATTACCTAGAGTCTGAATACAGAAATGAGGAATTAAGTAGCTGTCAGGAGAGGGCCCAAATCATTAGCTAAATGATACAAGGCAAGCATGCAAGGAGCGTATAGGGCAACATGGGTAGCAGGCAGCTAGGGCTATAGGTAAAGATGCTGAGTCTCATGTTGCCAGTGTGAGACTAAAGTCAATAGGGGGACTTGGTGGCAGACTGGTAAAAGAGTGGTCCTTAAACTTGGTCCCCAAGTAGGTTTGGTGCTCCTAGCTGCTTTTCTTGTGGGAGGCTGGGCTGCAGGGGTGCTCTTGCTGCCAGGCCTTACAACCCACAGCTCCCAAGCCTCCACAGCTGAGCCCCAGATTATAACGTCACTGTCCTTTCCCTTTCCTCGGGCACTATGGGGCCCTAGAGGCTGCTCAGATGCTTTACCCTTGCAACCCTGTGTGGTGGCTTGGGTCTTCAATCCTGTGTTCCTTGGGTGCTGCCACTGCTTTGCCAAGCCTGCTGCGATACATTGCATGGGTGCTAACTGCTGCCTCCCTGCTGCTTGCTCTTGTCAGTGCCAGGCTGTGCTGGGCTGCTTTCTCACTGCAAGCCTCTGGTTGAGCAAGCGTTCTCAGTCGTCAGGAAACTCCAGTTTCACCTTCAGGCCTGGGGGGTGGATAGGGAGGAATGTGTCACACTCTCTACACTGCAGCAGGACTCTGCCTCACTGTGTCCACACATAGCACTGGGGCCTAGGGCCAGGCCACAGGGGTGCAGGTAGCCATGAGCCTAGCCAGAGTGCTGTTATTTGTCAGCATAGGCCATGGTACCAGGTGAGGCAGAGGTGGCAGTTAATGCTTGTGCTGGGATGGGATGGTCCCTTACTTTTCCTCCCAGGTACTTCGGTGCCACCTGTTGGGCCTCTCTCATAAAGAGGCTTGAGGTGGTCAGGAGAATCCTTCCTGCCTTCTGAGAAACCACTCACCATCCTAGCTTGGGGTATGGGTTGGGCTAGGGGTTGGGTCTGGCTGTGCTTGATTGTAGCAGTAAGAGACCTGAATGGGTAGCAGGCTGATGGGAGTAGTCCAAATGCCAGGCTCATCTGCTGGCTCACCTTTGGGGATCCACTCTGCCCTCCCAGGTGCTGGCATTGGCCCCACCATCCAGATTGGGGAGGAGACAGTGATTACTGTGGACACGAAAGCAGCAGGCAAAGGCAAGGTGACTTGCACTGTGTGCACACCTGATGGCTCAGAGGTAGATGTGGACGTGGTGGAGAATGAGGATGGCACCTTTGACATCTTCTACACAGCCCCCCAGCCGGGCAAATATGTCATCTGTGTGCGCTTCGGTGGCGAGCATGTGCCCAACAGCCCCTTCCAAGTTACAGTGAGAAGGGGCCAAGGATGGGTGGGCAGGGAGATCTGGGAAACTCCTAGTCTGTCCTTCCAGGCCCCTCCAAGACAAAAGGCTCCAGCTCTTTCACTTTGCCCTGCAGGCTTTGGCTGGAGACCAACCCACAGTGCAGACCCCACTACGACCTCAGCAGATGGCTCCACAGTATACCTATCCTCAGGGTAGCCAGCAAACCTGGGTAAGGTCTAGCCTGGTCTATTAGTTTTCCTGACCCATAGGGACACTTGGAGCTGTCCTTCTGGGTGTCTCATGTGGCCCTGTTCTACCATATGTGCAGACAAACCTCAGATCTTGTAGCCCCCTCACCTGATTCTTCTTTCTCCATTGCAGGTTCCAGACAGGCCTATGGTGGGCGTTAATGGGCTGGATGTGACCAGTCTGAGGCCCTTTGATCTTGTCATTCCCTTTACCATCAAGAAGGGAGAGATCACTGGTGAGTTAGGGCTGGGAAGGAACTTGGAAACCAGTGATGCTAGTTACCTGTCCTGACCTCAAAACCACTGTCCTGTAGGGGAAGTTCGAATGCCCTCAGGCAAGGTGGCCCAGCCTTCCATCACTGACAATAAAGATGGCACTGTTACTGTGCGCTACTCACCCAGTGAAGCTGGCCTGCATGAAATGGACATCCGCTATGACAATATGCACATCCCAGGTGGGCTCACTGCCTCTTGCCCACCCTATCCCAGGCCCTTATTGCTACCATCTCAGAAAGAACAGGTTGGAATGTGGTTATAGGTCAGTTGGTAAATTGCTTGCCTAGCATGCATGAGGATCTGAATAAACTAGGTATCACATGGCACGTGCCTATTATCCTAGCACTGGGGGTTGAGGCAGGAAGATCAAGGTCAGCTTATTAGTGAGTTCAAAGTCATCCAGAGATACATAACCCTTATTCAAAAAACAAAAGACTAGCGCATGGATGAGGCTGGTATTCCATTTGGTTTCTATTCCTGCCTCAGGGAGCCCTCTACAGTTCTATGTGGATTATGTTAATTGTGGTCACGTCACTGCCTATGGTCCTGGCCTTAGCCATGGAGTGGTCAACAAACCTGCCACCTTTACTGTCAACACCAAGGATGCAGGAGAGGGTAAGGAGAAGCTCTAGCCTTGACCTTTCCAAGTTGTCCTCCCTTGTTGAGGGCTGATATGAGAGATGATCCTGAATGGAGTTCTCTATCTTGTCTTCCTGCCTCTGCTGAGTCATCAAGTCAACTCATCCATGAAGGCTCACCAATGCATCCCTAGACAGTTACCACTCTTGTGATGCTTTTCAGGGGGCTTGTCTCTGGCCATCGAGGGTCCATCTAAAGCAGAAATCAGCTGCACTGACAACCAGGATGGAACATGCAGTGTTTCTTATCTGCCTGTGTTACCTGGTGATTATAGCATCCTAGTCAAGTACAATGACCAGCACATCCCAGGCAGCCCCTTCACTGCCAGAGTCACAGGTGAGGAATAAAGACAGGAACAGGTGGCAGGATGGGCACTCCCTCTTGAGGCTGAATCCATAGTGACTGATGGCTTACACTCTTACCAGGTGATGATTCCATGCGTATGTCCCACTTAAAGGTGGGTTCTGCTGCTGATATCCCCATCAATATCTCAGAAACAGACCTCAGTCTACTCACAGCCACTGTGGTGCCACCCTCAGGCCGGGAGGAGCCCTGTCTGCTAAAGCGGTTGCGCAATGGCCACGTGGGTAAGAGGTTAAAAGGGGGCAAGCATTTCTGGGAAGGATGGAGATCCAGGTGTGGGGAGGTGCAGGCAGGAGAAATCAGGGGAATCAGTCATTGGTTACATAGTGAGTTAAAGCCATCCTTGCCTGGGGGTGGAAGAAGAGGGAAGGAGGGAGGCTATGGGCTCACACACACCCTGTTGATGGCTCTACCCTGTGCACAGGGATTTCCTTCGTGCCCAAGGAGACAGGGGAGCACCTGGTGCATGTGAAGAAGAATGGCCAGCATGTAGCAAGCAGTCCCATTCCAGTAATGATCAGCCAGTCAGAGATTGGTGATGCCAGCCGTGTGAGGGTCTCTGGTCAAGGTCTCCATGAAGGTCATACTTTTGAGCCTGCAGAGTTTATTATTGACACCAGAGATGCAGGTAGGCAGTGGTGGCCTGCCAGCTGGGGCAATACAGCTCCACTTGACCTTCTAGCTTACAACTGCTATCTCTCCTCCAGGCTATGGTGGGCTCAGTCTGTCCATTGAGGGTCCTAGCAAGGTAGACATCAACACAGAGGACCTGGAGGATGGTACATGCAGGGTCACTTACTGTCCTACAGAGCCTGGAAACTACATCATAAACATCAAGTTTGCTGACCAGCATGTGCCTGGTGAGTGTAGCAGCCACACTCTTGTGGTTTGGCAGCCTTCCTGGACACACCCTAGTGTCCACCTGTAACTTGTGCATGGTATGGACTGTACTTTTTTTCCTACAGGCAGTCCCTTCTCTGTGAAGGTGATGGGTGAGGGCCGAGTGAAAGAAAGTATCACACGCAGGCGGCGTGCCCCTTCAGTGGCCAATGTTGGCAGTCATTGTGACCTCAGCCTGAAGATTCCTGGTAAGGAAAAGATCGGAGGGGTTCCTGGGGTAATCCTAAGCATAAGTAGAGACAGGGCTCTGCTCAGCAAGCTATCTTCTACTTGTAGAAATTAATATCCAAGATATGACAGCCCAGGTGACCAGCCCATCAGGCAAGACCCACGAGGCAGAGATTGTAGAAGGAGAGAACCATACTTACTGTATCCGATTTGTGCCTGCTGAGATGGGAATGCATACAGTCAGCGTCAAGTACAAAGGCCAACATGTACCTGGGAGTCCCTTCCAGTTCACTGTGGGGCCTCTGGGGGAAGGGGGTGCTCATAAGGTTCGTGCTGGAGGCCCTGGCCTAGAGAGGGCTGAAGCTGGAGTCCCAGGTAGGTGTGCTTGTCTAAATTTTGCTATCCTGGGTATGCCTAGTTAGCAGTCATGTTGATCTTTGTTTTGTTTGGAGTTGGCTGAGGGTGGGAACCAGTTCTCTATTCCATAAGCACACACTGCTTTCCCACAGCGGAGTTCAGCATTTGGACCAGGGAAGCTGGAGCTGGAGGCTTGGCCATTGCTGTTGAGGGCCCCAGCAAGGCTGAGATATCTTTTGAGGACCGCAAGGATGGCTCCTGTGGTGTGGCCTACGTAGTTCAGGAGCCAGGTACTGGGAACAGAATTGTCTGGGGCAGGAGGAGGTAGGGCCTGAGTGTGGGTGTTTTGACCTCAGGTGTTACATAGTCTCCTCTTGGCTCTTATTCTTCATCTTGAGGTTCTAGGGACACCCAAACTGGCTGTGGGAGGCAATAGGCTTTTCCTAGGCTAGCTCTTGGAGATATGTGGCATCCCCAATATGTTCTCTTCCTGTCCAGGTGACTATGAGGTCTCAGTCAAGTTCAACGAGGAGCACATACCTGATAGCCCCTTCGTGGTGCCTGTGGCTTCTCCGTCTGGTGACGCCCGCCGCCTTACTGTTTCTAGTCTTCAGGTGAGGCACTGAGAGAAACTGCCCAACTGGGGCTTCTGGGCCCGGCCAGACCAGAGTCACCATGGCAAGCAGGCCTTAGCTCTGAGCTGAGTAGCCCACCCAGAAACAACTCTGGGTGCTAGGTTTCTGCTCTGGCCGGGTACAGCCCACGCTTGGGGTTGGCAGGAAGTGCCCTGCCCACCAAGTGGCGTTTTTCTCGTGTCTCAAGTCTAAAGACTTTGAACAGAAGCCTGTGCCCATTGAGCACTAGGGCTAAGGTTTAAAGAGGGACAGCCTGCTACAGCTGATTGCTACCTACAGGGTGGGGTCCTCTTCCCTTTCTGCTGCCTGGGTGTGTGATTGTGGAGCACAGATTTAGGGGATAGGAGGTTGGGGGTGTGCCTGTGACTTGCTGCCCTCACAGATCAATGGCTATCCCTCTTTAAACCATGTTGGACATCAGATGGGTAAGTGACCCTCTGGGTCTGCTGCTCTTCCATTTTCCCTGGCTCTAGCCATCTTGTCTAACCACATCTGCTGTGCTTCTAGGAGTCAGGGTTAAAGGTCAACCAGCCAGCCTCTTTTGCAGTCAGTCTGAATGGAGCCAAGGGGGCAATTGATGCCAAGGTGCACAGCCCCTCAGGAGCTCTGGAGGAGTGCTATGTCACAGAGATTGACCAAGGTGAGGCTCTATCCTTGTCTAGCTATCCAACCATCTGCCATATTGGACTAGAACCAGGCTTGATTGTACACGAGGAAAGTAATGGTCTAGATTGATAAGCACCCATGAAGATATGGCTTTCCATTATGGCCACTAGTAAGAACGCCTTTAGAAGTGCCATACATGAAAGTGATAGTAAGAGAGACAGTCTGTCCCTGTGGCTACAAGAATAGCAATTCTATTGAAGCACACTAGTTTTCCCTGCCCCCAGGTCTGAAGCAGATTCCTTGCTAAGCCTGCTGCTAATCTGTAGATAGCATGGTATTAACACCTGTCTAAGGAGGCAGCAATATGGGCATCTTGCTTGTCAGTCCAAAGGATTCACCAGTAGACTTCTTAGAGGTATCTATAATAGTCTTAGTCCTCAGGATGTATGTGTTGTTGGGGTGGGTACCCAGCACAATTCTGGAAGCAGAGGGGTTCCATGGAGCAATTGGCTTCCAGCTGGTGGCAAGAGAAATTAAAGGGATGGTTAGTACTAAGGCTATTCCTTTCAGATACCATTTGCTTATTGTATGCTGAAAAGTACCCTTTACCCATAACATGGCCTTCTGCATCTCAGATAAGTATGCTGTACGTTTCATCCCACGAGAGAATGGCATCTACTTGATTGATGTTAAGTTCAATGGTACTCACATCCCTGGAAGTCCCTTCAAGATCCGAGTTGGGGAGCCTGGGCATGGAGGGGATCCAGGCTTGGTGTCCGCCTATGGAGCAGGCCTGGAAGGTGGTGTCACAGGTAGGTTCATGGGTACATCTCTGAGTGTGGATGCAGTTGTTGGGGCCCTGCATCTAATCTCTTAGCAACAGGAGGCATGTGGAAGTATCAAGACTGTGCTGGGTGGTTGAAGACAGGAATGCCAATGACATAGACTCTGCCTGACCTTCCATGATCCCAGGGAGCCCAGCTGAGTTTATCGTGAACACAAGCAATGCAGGAGCTGGTGCCCTTTCGGTTACCATTGACGGCCCCTCCAAGGTGAAGATGGATTGCCAGGAGTGCCCTGAGGGCTACCGTGTCACTTATACCCCCATGGCACCCGGCAGCTACCTCATCTCCATCAAATATGGTGGGCCCTATCACATTGGGGGAAGCCCTTTCAAAGCCAAGGTCACAGGTAAGCCTCAGACTAAGCTATTGATGCCCACTCAATGCCTTGATACTCCAGCCACTTCTCAGTCTCACCTGTTCTATCCTACAGGACCCCGTCTTGTTAGTAACCACAGCCTCCATGAGACATCATCTGTATTTGTGGACTCCCTGACAAAAGTTGCCACTGTTCCCCAGCTTGCAACCTCAGGCTCAAGTCCTGCTGATGTCAGCAAGGTAGTAGCCAAAGGCCTGGGGCTGAGCAAGGCTTATGTAGGCCAGAAGAGCAGCTTCACAGTAGACTGCAGCAAAGCAGGTAAGTATCCCTATTTCTAACTCTGGAAGTACAAAGTCAGAAATAACAAGACAGTGAACATGTGGAAAGTAAAGGAACTGCCTTTAGGGGTATAGTTGTTGCTTTGGAGGCTACGTTCTATTTGGGCTTCCTGGAGAGGTGGCTCAGTGGTTAAGAACATTGGCTGCTCATCCCGAGGACCCTGGTTTTTTTGTTTGTTTTGAGACAGCGTTCCTCTATGTAGCTTTGGAACCTACCTGGTACTCACTCTGTAGACCAGGCTGGCTTTGAACTCACAGAGATACACCTGCCTTTGCCTCCTGAGTGCTGGGATTAAAGGTGTGTACTACCACTACCTGGCTTATATAGTTTTTCTTTTCTTCCTTCCTTCCTTGCTTTTTATTTATTTATTTATTTATTTATTTATTTATTTATTTATTTATTTTTGAGGACTCAGGTTCAAGTCCCAGTACCCATGTCGGAGTTCACAACTATCTATAACAAACTCATCCAACACACTCATACAGACATACATGTAGGCAAAACACCACCAATGCATGTAAAATAAATAAATTGCCAGGTAGTGGTGGCACATACCTTTAATCCCTGCACTTGGGAGGCAGATCTCTGAGTTCAAGGCCAACCTGGTCTACAAAGGTAGTTACACAATGAAACCCTGTCTAAAAGACTAAGTCTCTCTCTCTCTCTCTCTCTCTCTCTCTCTCTCTCTCTCTCTCTCTCTCTCTCTCTGTGTGTGTGTGTGTGTGTGTGTGTGTGTGTGAGAAGAAAATGTCCTGGAGGACCTGGAATTTGTCCTCTGGTGGCCTAGGTGGGGTATGAGAAGCTTGTTGGGAAGGTGTGTTGTTTTAAACAGGCAAGGGACAGGATGTGAAATAGGAAAGGGGGCTCAGAGTAATTACAGCTGAAGGAAGGGGTTAAGGTTAGTCACTGAGGCCTATTCCTACCTCAGGTAACAACATGCTGCTGGTGGGGGTGCACGGCCCAAGGACACCCTGTGAAGAGATCCTGGTGAAACACATGGGCAGCCGTCTCTACAGTGTCTCCTACCTGCTCAAGGACAAAGGGGAGTACACACTGGTGGTCAAGTGGGGTGATGAGCATATCCCAGGCAGCCCATATCGCATTATGGTGCCATGAGCCTGGCACCTTTGCCAGCCAGCCAGAATCTCCCATAGCAAAGAGCATCCTCACACCTGTCCCATCCCCAAGAAGTCCATTTTCCTTTCCAGAACCCTGGGCCCTCCCTCCCCTAGATCACTCTGGCCACTCTGTCACTGCAGTCTCCCCTGCCCTGCTCTGTGCTCACCTGCCTCTCTGGGTTTTCACTTGGGTAAAGGGAGCCATTTGGTGGCAGTGCCTGTCTCCTTTGGTTCTGGGAGGGTGGGGGTCCTATGTACAACCACCTGCTAGTTCTTTCCCAGACAAGAGGAATAAAATTTTGCTTCCATTGTCCTGTGAGTGTCTGTAGCTTTCATGGAAAGAGTGATGCAATCCAAAATGGCAAGGGACCAACAAGGAATAGGCATACGCTGTGGGGTCTCCAGGTAGCACAGTCTGTATTTGCTCTTTCTCTCATGGAGATGGGTATAAGGTGCACTAGGATCAAGTAGGTAAAATGTGTGGTATTAAAATTTATTGCTAGCTAGTTGGTGATCCCTATCAGTGATGATCAGGTAAACAGTATTAGCAAGAGCATCATGCCTAGCCATCTCTTAGATGCCATGAACATATTAATAAAAGTTCTTGTGTTTATCTTTTGAAATGGGTTTCCATGTGTATAGCTTTGGATATCCTGAACTCCCTCTGTACATCAGGCTGGCCTAAAAACTCAGAGATCCATCTGCCTCTGTCTCCACAGTGCTTAAAGGTGTGTCCTATCACTGCTTGTTTTAATACTTTGGAGACAGGGTCTCACTATGTAACTTTGCCTGGCCTATAACTCATTATATAGTCTAGACTGGCCTCAAATTCACAAAATAAGGCACCATTATAAAGATTCTCCTTCCCACAACACAGTATATATTTTTGTTCATCAGGGAAGGATGGGTATCCACTCTTAGGGAAGCACAGTCCTCTTGTCCCAAGTATCATGTTTTTGATTACTTATTTTTGTTTTTTGAGACAGAGTTTCTCTGTGGCTTTGGAGCCTGTCCTGGCACTGGCTCTGTAGACCCGGCTGACCTTGAATTCCCAGAGATCCACCTGCCTCTGCCTACCAAGCGCTGGGATTAAAGGCCTGTGCTACTACTGCCTAGCTGTTAGTTTCTTTTAGATAGGGTCTTATGAACCACAAGGTAGCCTCGAACTGCTTGTATAGCTAAGAATGATCTAGAACGCCTGATCTTCCCGCTTCAACTTTGCAAGTTCTTTGTGTCTGCTGAGCAAGTACTGTGGAAGTTGGGCCACATCCCCAGTTGCCAGCATCTCCTGAAAAGAACCCAATGGTTTGATAGACAATGGAGCACCTAAGAAAGGACAAAAATGGGACTGGATCATCACTTTTTACTTTCTTTTTGTGCTGCAGCCAGACTTTCTACACATAGTATTATCATGCTTCATGGTCTGAGGCTAGCTGTTCACAGACACACTGCCCAAGGGAGAGGCAGACACAACTAGATAAAGTCCTTCCCTTGGTCCATTGGTATTGTTGTTGAAAAGGCAGGATAGAGAGGAGGGCCCAACACTCTGGGCAGCTCAAGCTGCCCACCTGGACAGGGGGTTTTTCTTTTTCTTTTTTCCTCTGAGACAGGGTTTCTCTGTGTGAGGCTTTGGAGCCTTTGCTAGAACTCGCTCTGTGGACCGGGCTGGCCTCAAACTCAGAGATCCATCTGCCTCTGCCACCCAGCCACCCAGCCGTCCAGGTGGAAAGGTATCAAAAGCAAGTCCAAGGAGGTTCAGCACTGACGGGAGGATGAGACAGCTTCTCCCTCTACTTTGCTAGGACTCTGCATCCTGGGACACCCCCTGCCCCCTAATCACCCAGAGCCTCCTACCCAGTCCTGGCACCAGTTCAGCCTGCACAGGCCCACTTTCCCCATTCTTCTCTTCTCAAGGCATGGCCTAGCAAAGTCATTCAGGGGAGCCACCGACTGCCCAAGGCTGAGTTGGGTTAAGCAGGAGTCCCTGTCACCTTGCCTCTACATCATACACAGGGGGCTGAGGCACCTGGGGCTGTAGACAGGGCAGAAGATGCCCGATTGGGGGATGATGGTCCGGGCTTCTGAGGATACCTGGTGAGAGGCTCCAGGCAGTGAACTGGAAAATACCTGGCCAGGGAGGCAAAAGGAAAAGCAGTGGGTGCCCCATATTGGTCGGGAGCCAGGCATATGGCACCGGCAAAAGTGCGCCTACCATCCTCAATGGATACTTTTAAAAAGAATTAACTCTTTGATGTGTATGAGTGTCTGCCTGCTTCCATGTCTATGTACCCCACCCCACCCGTGCCTGGTACCTACAGAAGCCAGAAGAGGGCATTTGATTGCCTGGGTCTGGAGTTAGAGACGGTTGTGAGCCACCATAATATGGATGCTGGGAATTGATCAATTCCGGGTCTTGTGGAAGAGGAGCAAGTACTCTTAACAGCTGAGCCATCTGTCCAGTCCCATGCCTACCGTTCTTGACAGACCCAGCCACACAGGGAATACAGGAGGTAGCCCAGAGGCTACCAGGGAATGTCAGGTAGGGTGCACAGTTGTGGCCACCTCAGCTGATTCTGCAAACTGCCAGGCCACATGGCCTAGAATCTGCAGTAGGGTGGAGATGCCCAACCACAACAGAGCCCATGTCCTGGCTCTGTTGCCCAACAGGTGCGGAAGCCAAGAGGTCAAGGCCACATGGCCATATGCTTTCAACAGCCTGACCTCCCTCCCTCCCTCCCAGCGGGACCTAGAAGGGGACCAGGGGATGGTTGGCTCCAGCGGAAAGCAGGGCCCAGAGACTGCAAGTTCAGACTGGACTAAGGGTAGGGCCAGGCAGGGGGCGGGCCCGGCTGACCATTCCTCCTCCCTTAGCCCGACAGCCCAGACACTCTGCTCAACCCCCACCCACTCCCATGAGGAAAGGAGGACAGTGCCTTCAGTAGAACTTCCCTTAGGCATGGGGGCCACAGCACCAGAAACTGTCCTGTAGTCCCTTGGGCTTCTAGAGGTCTGGCCCAGGCCAAAGGGTCAGGGTGGGAATAGAGCAGAGGGGGCAAGCAGCAGGTGATCTTAGGAATAACCCACAGAGGCTGCAGACAGCTAGAGGGTGAGGGCTCCAGACCTCAGTGGAAGAGCAGATACCCAATGCACATGCCAGGCAGCCAGGGCCTGAAAGAGAGGCAGGGAGACTCAGGTGGGTGGCAGGAGGAGATCACCAGGGTCCCAGGACTGGTAGGTGAAGGCAGGCACTGTTAATGACAAAGCTTGTGGGGACCTTGGTGGATCCCATGGCAGGCGAGGGTGACCAAGGTGGGGGACAAACGTGCCAGGCAGATAGGGCTTGAGTGAGAAGTTTTATTAGAAAGGGGACTGAGGGGGGAAGGAAAGAAAGAGGTAAAGAGGCACAGAGACAGAGAGAGGACAGGAGAGAAGAGACAGAAAAAGGGAAGAGTCCTGTCTGCCCCAGGGGAGCAGCGGGAAAGAGAGCGTAAGCGGGCAGGGGTCTGACTTTTAAAGGGGTCCTTTGCACCCGCGTGCAGACTAGTACTCGTGGAACCATGGGCTGACCAGAGTACTGCCTGAGTGCATTCTGCCAGGTGACAGGGGCAGGCCAGCCTAATGCCTGGATCCTTACGAGCAGAGGGCACCAGTTTTGAGTCATGGCACCTGCCAAGGACTGCCAGAGACAGGGCAGTGTATGACAGTTCCCTCCTTGTCCCTCTCCTCAGACCCCAACAGAGGGCAGGTGTATCCTTTTTCTACAACACCCAGACCAGAGAGGACACCGAGGCCAGTCTGCCACAGTCGGTGAGATGGGCCCAAGGGGCAGAACACTAGCCCACAACAGGCAGTCCAAGGCCAAATTAAGTGCAGACAATAAACTTGATCTGTAGCCAAAGCAGAACCCTTGATTTGTGACAGCTGGAGAGGCTCTGCTTGTAGGTGCCAAGAGTGGCCACACTGTCTCCAAAAGACCCTAGGGTCCTACCTGTGGGCAGGGACATATTGGGATTAGCTTCTGGAGACCCTGGTGTATGAGATCCTCTAGAAAGTCACCAGCTTTCTCTTTAGGACTTCCCTTGTCTTGCCTATCCCAGGAAACACTAGATCCAGGGACTGAAAGAACCCCAGCTGAATGAAGCCAAAATACAAGTGGTCTAGTGACAGAACACGATTCCCCTTCTGATGAGCCACACTTTTCATTTAACAAGGTTAGGTCTTTGTTACATCCCCCCCCCCCCAGGAAGAATGTAATAACACCTCTGACAATAGCCTCCAGTCGTATGACATGGTGGCTAGCCAACTCTTCCTACTTCTTGGGATAGTGGTTTGTGTTTGTTAATTCTCCCACTCTAGCTCAGCAACACTTGGAGAATGGGACACAGTGGGAAGGAGGAGTACACTGAATATGAGATTCCTAGGTGGTGGCGCAAGAGTCTTCAGAGACCCTTCCGGGTCATGGCCAGAGGCATTGTGATGTAATTCCATGGTTACCCGGATTGGGTACGGTCAAACTTCCTGCCAAGTATGACTCTGACTTTTGAGGACTGTCTCTCAGAATGAGTTTTGTGGGGAAAGAGAATGAGCAGACCCACAATCCACAAGGTTGCCTGTGCCTTGGCCATCCACTGAGGTTTTCCCTTCGTACTTTGGCTCGGGAAAGAACTAATGCCCTGAAATGGATAAGCCCAAATTTCACCAGAAGGCGTTGCCAAAACAGACTCTGATCCCACCCCTTTACCTCAATGGCTGTGCTCTGCTCCGGAAATTCTTTTCCTTTCTCTGACGCTAACTTCACCAATGAGAAATCACAATAACTGAGGAAGTCCCGCCTCTTGTGGAGGATGATTTTTTTTTTTTCCTTGCTGGCTGCGTGTGTTCCGTGGCTACTAAAGAGTGGCGAATATTTTTTTTTCTTGGAGGGTTTGTGGTTTGAGTAGTCAGAAGTGGCTTTCTGCACATCTGAGGCTTCAGTGTATTCCCCATCTCCCTTTGTTTAGTGCTGGAGATTGCACTTGAGATGCTTGCAAGAGTGCTGTTTATATCTCTTGCTGAAACCAACAAAACAAAGCCTCCCAAATCCCACCCCTGCCCTGTTTTTGGACTTGGTCCTACCCATGACTCGTTTTGAAAGCGTCCTTTGTATCAGACAGGTTCCAATCTTGCGTTCTTCGTGCCTCAGCCCCTTATGTAGCTGTGATTGCATGTATAAACCACAGATTAACTGGAAGCTGCCCAGAGGCATTCAAGAAACCTGTGACTCCTCGAATTGGCCCGGCTTTGGGCTTCTTGGGTAACCTTAGTGCAGCTTCAGTCTCTTTTTAAGAAGGGCTGGGGATGTACTGCTGTAACACTATCTGGGTCCCATCCCTGGCAATTCAAAACACAAACCCTTTGAAAACAACTCTAGTCAGTCGGGAGGTGATGTCCCATGCCTTTAGTCTCAGCACTTGAGAGGCAGAGGCTGGCGAATCTCTTGTGAATTTAAGGACACCCTGGTCTACAGAGCAAGTTCCAGGACAACCAGGACTGCACAAAGAAACCCTGCCTCGAAAAATCAAAAGGAGAAACAAAGAAAAATAAGAAAAAGAAAATAGTTCCAAGTGTTGTCTTGTGCTGAACCCACTGTCTAAAGTGCTTGTGCTGGGATTGCCACATAGGTCCTCTTCACTACCCCAGTCGGTACATAGCCCTCCTTAGTACAAGGGTCTCTTTTGTTGACTATTTGTAGACTCTCCTCTTCCTGGAAATTCATGGAACCTAGTGTTTAAGCTGCTTTTTGTTCAGGGTCTTGAATTTAGTCACTGGAAGACTGTTGCTATCAGTGTACTCACATAACCTGCAACCTTTAATAACAGTCTTGTTTTTATTTAGCCTGATGTTTTCGAGAGACCATTGAGTTGTTGCTTTTGCCAATAATTTTCTTTCACTGCTGTACAGTAGTTCACATTTGGGTGAACCACAGTTTGAACAGTGACCAGTTAAAAGACCAGAGTATTGGGGTAAATGTGATCACACTGTAAACCCAAAGCTTGCATTTTTGTTAGTTAAATAAAATTAACTTCAAGTCAGGAGGCTGAATTAGCAACTAGTTTACAGAGAGTAATCATAGAGCATGAGAGGGCATCTGGAAAAGAGAGAGAGACATAGGAAGTAGCAGGGAAGCAGTAGGAAGGGGTTTTGAGTGACACAGATTTTTCTAGTTTGGTGAAGTGGAAGCTCTGGTATTTCAGGGATGGTGGCAAGGAGAAAAGGGTAGCTAGTTGGGACCCAACCTCTCTGAGCTAGCAGGTTTTCACCACAGCCTTTGAATATTGAGTCTTATTTATAAATAGAATGACAGAGATTTAGTTAAAGCTACCTTTATTGGGATCAACAGAGCTGGTGCTTCTGGGAACAGAATTCCCACCAGTCTGGCTTGAGCAGACAGGCTGCTGCTAGAGCTGGGTGAAATAGCAGAAGATGAGGACACAGCCACTGCTCTGAAGCTAAAACAACACCAGAATTTTCTTTCTTTTCTTTTCTTTTTTAATTTGAGACAAGATACCAATTATTCAAGTCTGGCCTGGAACTCACTATAAAACTGAAGATGGTCTTGAACACCTGATCCTACTTCACCCATCTCTGAAGTGCTGAGATTACATGTATTTGCCTGGCCACCATGCCCAATTTATGCAATGAGGATTGTACTCAGGGTTTCATGCATGCTAGACAAGCACTCTACTAAGCTACATCTGTAACACTTCATTTCCACTTTTAAACTATTGCACAAAAATCTGGGGCTAAACATTCACCTATAGGTTTTTACAGAATAATATTTCCATTTCTTCTTTAAATTAAAGCCCAAGACAGTGGTTGCTAATTCATGTCGGAGTGGATGTGTGAGTCTAGTAGAGATTGTCGAGTTGCCTACCAGCATGCATATTTTTAGACCAAATCATTTAAAAATTGCCAGACACGGATAATATTTTAAGCAACACTGTGTTTTCTCTTTCTGTTTTTGCTTGGGATCAGCAACATAGTGTTCACACAGCTTTAAACCAACACGGATGCCAACTAATTTTGGTTGTGATCCTCCTGTGCAGCATCAAATTACTGGGATCTTCCATGTCTACAGAAATCACCTAGTTTGTTTTCCTCTGGTCTTAAGGTGTTTGTTAGAACACCTGTATTATAATTTATAATCCCCAGTTTATATATTTTCACTATTATTTATTATTACAACTAACAGCCTTGGAGGTGTATTTATCTCTCTGGAATAATTAGCTCTAGGCAGAATTAACAGGAGAAACATGAACATTTAAAATGGGTGTGCTGTTGCATGTTTGTTATCTTAGCTCTCAGAATGTAAAGTTAGAGAATCAGGATTTCAAGACCAGTCTTGGATACATAGTGAGTTTTAGACAAGCCTGGGCTCTGAGATCCTGTCTCAAAAACCAAAAATAGGGGCTGGAGTGATGGCTTAGTGGTTAAGAGCATATACTGATCTTTCAGGGTACCAAGGTTTCATTGCCAGGATCCACATAGCAGCTTATACCTACTCTAACTTGAGTTTCCAGGGAACTGGACTGTTAAGTGTTACAGTTCTGAAGGAAAAAGTTGGACTGGCAGTCAGGTGTCAAGGAATACAATAAAGCCATGCTGCACAACAAATCTCATATGAGATTTACTGGGAAAGACACAAGAATGTGGCTGCATCTGCTCAGGGGAGAAGCAGCAAAGAACTGGCTTTTATGGAGTATTTGGGTGGAGTTTTCCAGAGTGGCTTGGGACTGGAGGGATTTTGAAGCCTGATGTTGTGCTTTCTTTTCTGGGCCTGGTAACTTGAGGGGCTGGTAACAGCCATTAAGGTTATTAGAGAAGTTTGGGGACTGGGTCTAGCCATTCATGCTTTGAAGGGCTTACCTGGATACCCTCTTTTGGTCTCCAGGTATGCATATGGTGTTGTAATTACACATATGCAGCCAAAACACTCATACACATAAAATAAAAATAAATAAAAATTAGATTTATTTGTTTCATATGTAATATACAACTCACATGTTTGTATGTGCTCAAGAAGGCCAGAAGAGGGTGTTGGATCCTCTGGAATTGGAGTTAAAATTAGTTGTGAGCTGTCATGTGAGTGATGGGATCTAACCTCTGGTTGCCTGAAAGAGCAGTACTTGCTCTTAGCCACTGGGCTATCTCTCCAGCCACACCTGTCCAGAAAAATAAATTTAAAATAAAACAACCCCCAAATGAAAAACATTAAGTTATGTGTGGTAATACATGCTTTTAGTCCCAGCACTCATGATGTAGCAATTACAAGTATAGATCTGTGTGGTTCCAGGATACTTTGGTGTACATAGTAAGTTCCAGGCCAGCCAGAGCTACATAGTGACAGTATCTCAAAACAAAAACAAATAAAAATATACAAATGAAACAAAAAGCTACATTTGAAATTTTATACATTATAAAATTACCTCTGAGAGAAAACTCCTGTTTGACACCACCCCACTCAAAACTGCACCACATTTATCTACAGCCTCACTAACATGGAGGATGGGAGAACAGCTTTATGTATTTGCCTTTTTCCTGTCTTTCTGCTCCCACTTCCCTTCTTTCCAAAGGTTCTGTGCTGATTCCCTCTATCCTTGGTATGTGTATTCTTTTTGGAATTTGGAGATAGATTTCTTTTCTTCCATGTGTGCCTGTTTTTTTCTCTATCCCTGAATGTTAGTGTGCTATATTCACAATCTAATGAAGACTTTTTTCATTCAAAAGAGTTTCTGAGTTCTTTTCCCAAACCATAATGGCATAATTAATTGAAATTTGTGTTGCTGCACAGTTGTTTGTAACATGGATCTGGCACATTTCATTATTTCTATTCTGTGTTATACACTCTTAGTGCTTCGGGTCTTGGCCTGCCACAAACCACATGACAGTCATTGCTGCCTCAGCAACATGGAAGAATTTGTCTTGATGTTGCCAGGTTTCTAGTTTTGCTGTTTGGAGAATGTAAGGTACTACTACAATTTGTTTGGTTTTTCATTCCTCTTCTCCACAATGAGTATGATCTCCTAAATTTATCTGACTATTTGAGCTTCTGGATCTTGGACTTGTTGCACCCTGAGGAAATTCAATGTACACTATGGCTACTCATCCTCGTGTGTAACATTGCTAGTATCTTCCCTTGTTCTGTCTCTCCAGACAAATCTGCTATTTTTGGTTCCTGAGAAGTTATATAGACTTATATAAACATTTGCTAAATCATTTCTGTGTGATTTCTCAGTTCTGTATCTTATCATAGTGCTACCTACACATTATGACATTATTCTACATAGTTTTTACTTTTTAACATTTATTTTGTCTTATGAGTGTGGACATGTGTGCCACAGTGTACATGTAGTAGAATTGTTTCCTTTCACCATCTGGATCCTGAGTATCAAACTCAGGTTTTCAAGATTGGAAGCAAAAGCCTCAACGTTTTTTCTATTATTTTTGAGATTTGATTATACTTTTCATAAATTTACCTTTTGGTTGTTCATTTGTTTGTTTGTTTGTTTGTTTGAGATCTCACAATGTAGCCCAAGCTAGTGTCAAACTCTCAATCTCTGTGCTTCCACAGTGCTGGGATTACATATGTATAGCATACTATCAGGTTCTGTTCTGGGGGTTTTGGTTGTTTTTTGTTTTTTGAGACAAAGCTTGGGTTGGCTTGAAAATTATTTTATAGCTGATGCTGAGTTTGAATTTCTGATTGTCCTACCTCCACTTTTCAGATTCTGGGATTACACTCAGCTCTCACCATTTTTTAATTCAAAAAAGATTTTAAAAGACTTATTTTATTTTTAATTACGTGTTTGAGTAAATATTTAACTTATTATGTGTGTGAGTTTTTGTTCCTGGGGTCTGCATGTGGGCATGTACATGTAAGTGCAAGTGCTTGTAAGAGGCCAGAAGAGGGCATCAGATTTCCTGGAACTGGAGTTAACAGGAAGTGGTGAGCTATTTGATGTGGGTACTGGAAAGTAAATTGGAATCCTAGAAGTTACTTGATGCTTTTCTAATGTATTGCAGATCACCCAATGCTTTTTTTCCCTAGCCTCAGGATACCCCTTGGTTCTAGGTAGCTAAGCCACAAGGTGGTCTGAATCTTGAGTCACAGCTCATGAAATAATGGCTTAGAGGAGAACCACTGGTTAATTCTGCCTGTGACGAGATAAATGAGATCATATGGTCCATGGATTTCAGCAGCTGGCCTTAATAACAACGATTAATATAGGCTCTCACTTATTATTTTCCATGAGCCAGTTCCCTCCATTACATTTATTATATATACTTTACTACTAATAAAGAGCTAAAGAATTGGGGATGAAATGGAGGGTCGGATCTTGAATGTATGAGGTAAAAGCTCTCTCTGTCATGGACCAAATGCTTAGCTTTTTTTGACTTCTGAGTCTTTGTTTTATAAGCTAGGTTCTTCTTATTTTAATTAATTTTTATTTAAATTAAAAACAATCTTATTTTGAATACAAATCCCAGTTCCCTCTCCCTCCTGTCCTCCCATCCACTAACCCCCATCCCACTACCCAGGGAGGGTGAGACCTCTCATGAGGGATCATCAAAGTCTGTCACATCATTGGGGTTAGGATCTAGGCCCTTCCCCCCTGTATCTAGACTGAGAGAGTATCCCTCCATAGGGAATGCATTCCCAAAGTCCATTCGTGCATTAGGGATAAATACAGGCTCCACTGTCAGAGGTCCCACAGACTGCTCAGGCCTCCTAACTGACATCCACATTTAGGGGTCCTGGTTCAGTCCTATGCTGGTTCCCCAGCTATCAGACTGGGTTCCATGAGCTCCCACTTGCTCAGGTCAGCTATTTCTATGGGTTTCTGTAGCCTGGTTTTAACCCAGTTGCTCATTACTCCTTCCTCTCTGCAACTTTATTCCAGGAGTTTGGCTCAGTGTTTAGCTGTGAATCTCTGCTTCTGTTTCTATCAGCTACTGGGTGAAGGCTCTATGATGGCATATAAGGTAGTCATCATTCTCATTATAGGGGAAGGGTATTTAAGGAAGCCTCTCCACTATTGCTTAGATTCTTAGTTGGGGTTAAGACCATAATGGCTCCCTCCATCAAGGTGAATTTTTCCTTGTTCTCCCCCAACACTAGACCTTTCTGATTTCTCATGTTCTCATCCCCCTCCCCTTACTCCCTCCTTTCTCTCTTACCTACCTCCCCCTCCCCCATGCTCCCAATTTACTCAGGAGATCTTGTCCCTTTACCCTTTTCGGGGGGGGCATGTACGTCTCTCTTAGGGTCCTCCTTGTTTCTTAGATTTTTCTGGCAGTATGGATTATAGGCTGGTTATCCTTTGTTCTATGTCTAATATCCACTTATGAGTGAGTATGTACCGTGTTTGTCTTTCTGTGTCTGGGTTACCTCACTCAGGATGGTTTCTTCTAGTTCCATACATTTGCCTATGGATTTCAAGATATCATTGTTTCCCCCACTAGGATACAAGGTGTATTCTAAGAGATTCATATAAAGTCCCTCACAGAACCAGGAAGGGACAAGTCCCCCAGTGCACAGGGGAAGTGGGGAGGGCAGCGAATAGAGAGAGAAGTAGGAAAAAACGAGGGGGAGGAAAGGAAAACAGGTGCGACCAGGAGGATTGAGCCTGGTTAGGAATAGAAGACAGGAAAGAGAGAGAGAGAGAGAGAGAGAGAGAGAGAGAGAGAGAGAGAGAGAGAGAGAGAGAGCATAAAAGAGGGAGCCAATATTGGTTTGAAGAAAAAAAATTTAACACAAAGAAAGGTCTAGAGAACTACAAGACTGCCGCCAACTAACAATTTGAACATCCGTGGAAAGGCTACCATAAATGCCCTTCCCGGAGAGTGAGATCAACAACTAACTTATCCATGGAGCCCTCAACTAATGCCTGTTGAAAACAGGAGCAAACATCCATACATAAACACTGAGTAGAAGTTTTACCCAGATGCAGAGGGAGAGGACAAGACCAGGCAGCAGAAACACATAGAGACAGCTTACCTGAACAAGGAGGAGCTAACAGGCCACCAGACTGATAGCTGGGAAGCCAGCATGGGACTGACTCAGACTCCCTGAATATGGGTCTCAGTTAGAAGGACTGAGCAGTCTAAGGGACCTCAGACAGTGGAGCCAGGATGTATCCCTGGTGCACAAAAGGACTTTGCAAACATATCCCCCATGGAGGGATAACTGCCTTAATCTAGAGACAGGAGAGAAGCCCTAGTCCCTACTTCACATGACCTGTCAGACCTACATGACCCCAACTGGATGGCATTCCCCTACATATGGAATTGTGGTGGGGGATGGGAGGGGAGGGTGTTTAGAGTGCATGTGAGAGGGCAGAGAGGGTAAAAGAGAGGGTGGGAGGGAGAGAGGGAGGGAAGGAGGGAGGGAGAGGAAACTGGGATCGACATGTAAAATAATAAATAAAAAATAAATAAAAATAAAAATGGGGTACAGAACTGAAGAGAGAATTCTCAATAGAGGAAATCAAAAAGGCCGGAAAGACACTTAAAGTGCTCAACATCCTTAGCTATCAGGGAAATGCAAATCAAAACAACTTTGAGATACCATCTTACTCCTGCCAGAATGGCTAAAATTAGAAACATCAATGACAACTTATGCGGGAGAGGATGTGGAGAAAGGGGAACACTCCTCCACTGCTGGTGGGACTGCAAACTTGTACAGCCATTTTTGAAATCAGTATTGCGGTTCCTCAGGAAAACCAAGAACCAGTCTATCTTAAGCTCCAGTAATTCCACTCTTAGACATAAACCCAAAGGTTGCATATTCATACAAGGACATCTGTTCAACAATGTCCATAGCAGCATTATTTTTAATTGTCAGAATCTGGAAGCTGGGTTCTTCTGTATCAGGCTTTTTCTTTTGAGCCACCAACCAGCTTCAAAATCATGACATGGAGCCACCGCCTTCTTTTTTTTTTTTTTTTTTTTTTTTCTTCAAGATAGGGTTTTTTTTTCTGTAGCTTTGGAGCCTATCCTGGCACTCAGTCTGTAGACCAGGCTGACCTTGAACTCATAGAGATCTGCCTGCCTCTGCCTCCTGTGGGCTGGGATTAAAGGCGTGTGTCACCAATGTCTGGCATCATGTAGCCTTCTTGTTAACTATGAATGCTCAGTCTAGTTTAGAACTGGCTAGATCTTTTAACTTAAATTAACCTGTTTCTCTTTATCTACCTTTTTCCTTGGGGCCTTTTAGCTTCCTTACTTTCTGTATATCTGACTTTCACTGCTTATGTATGCCTGGCTGGTGGTGGCTTCTGGCCTGGCTTCTTCCTCTTTCTTTCCTCCGTCTTCTCTCACGCCTTCTTCTTGAGTCTAGATTTCTCCTCCTAGTTAGTCTCTCTGCCTGGCAGCCCCGCTTTATCCCTCTCCTTCCTATCTATTGCCCATTTAGCTTTTTATTAAACGAATTAGGTGCCTTAGGTAGGCAAGGCGAAAGAAAAAAAATGCAACACATCTTTACATAATTATACAGGTGTCCTACAGCACTAAACAAGTGCAGCATAAACAAAAGTAACACACCTTTCCACAGTTAAATATTCTGCAGCATAAGCAAATGTAACAAACACATCTTCACCTAGTTAAACAATATTCCACAACATCCTTCCCTCAATTATTGTAGCAGGTATATTCACACAAAATTCCCACTTATTCATGCGCAAGCTCCCCCAACCACCTTTAGAGAACATTTTCACTGGGGTGCATTGGGTATCTTCTCATACCCAGCAGACACGCTGCTCCCTTACCAGATGACTTTTCAGACGGTTTTTAGTCATCCTTGGGGCTTTTCTTCTTCCCTATCAGCTTATCTAAGCCCATGAGACATCCATATCTCTTGCCTCTTTGGCTGTGACAGTGTGAAAAGCGGTGTACTTGGAAGTGTTGCTTTGTTTCAGAAGACCTTGGATGTCCGTTCAGGTGGAAAGAGTGGCCTCTTTCACTTCCCCTACTCATGGATACAAAGTCCAGTAAGAAAGTCTTGTAGTGCCTTGGAGAACAGAACATGAGTAGTTATAGCTTCGTGCCTCTAGAAAGTTGTTTCTGAGGGCGATATTTCACCAAGCTCCTCAATACAGTGTACTGGCTGGTGGGGGGGGGCATGCCTGTTGACCCTGTACTGCTTGATAATCATGGATTTCAGGTAACAGTGACAGTGGAAAACTCCTCTTAAAACTTGTGGTTTGAATGAAAATAGCCACCATAAGGTTGTATGGAGTGGTATGATTGGGAGTTTTGGCCTTGTTAGAGTAGGTGAGGCCTTGTTGGAGGAACTGTGTCACTGTGGGTGGGCTTTGGGGTTTCAAACACTCAAGCCAGGACCAGTGTTTCTTTTGCTGCCTGCAGATCTAGATATAGAATTCTCAGCTACCTCTCCAGCACCATATGCATGCATGCTGCCATGCTTCCCATCATGATGATGATGAACTAAACCTTTGAACTGTAAGCCAGCCCCAATTAAATGTTTCCCTTTATAAGAGTTGCTGGGGTCATGCTGTCTCTTCTCAGCAATAGAAACACTAAGACATAACTCTTGTCGAAAGGGATTTACGATAGAGAGATGGCTCAGAGGTTAAGAGCCAGGGGATCCAACCTCTCTTCTGACCTCCATTGGCATCAGGTACATGCGTACTGTTTAGACATATATTCGGGCAAAACACTCACACACGTAAAATGAAATTATTTTAAAAAGATTTGGGCTCCCTCATACCCACTAAGGTATCCTTGTATAATACACAGTGGGACCTAGCCTACAGTGCATTCTTTTTCATACACAGCAGTGGAAAGAGAATTCTGATCCTGCAAGACTCTAGCCCTACCCATGCTTTCATGTGACCTAGTATGTTTAGAAGTGATACACCTCAGAGTCTTATAACTAGATTGGAGAGCCCACAGAGGACAGATGCTTGGTGTCTGAGGATTGATCCTTGTGTAGTCAGGGTTGGCTCATATGATTAAGACCTCTAGGCTCAGTTGACTGTGCTTAGCTTGAGCCAATCAGAATTTGCAACAAGCAGTCAAAAATTCTGTTTAGTACCTTCATATTCATATTCACATTTACATTTTTTCACCCTCTCTCTGAGTATTGACCTGAAATTCTAATGCCCACTGATAGGGGAGGATGCCCTTTAGGCCAGGTCCTTTTGCTTATCAGGGCACAGGAGGTTTTGTTGTTGTTTTAAACTTATTTTTAATTATGTATGTATGTGTGGGTCTGTGAATATGTGAGTTTGGGTACCTGACAAGGCCATAAAGAGTGCACTGGATCATCTGGAGTTACAAGTTATTGTGAACTATGTGATGTTGGTGCTGAGAACTAAACTCAGGTTCCCCGGGAGAAGACCAAGTGCTCTAAACTTTTGAGCTCAAGATTTATTTTCTTTTTAATTATGTGTTTGTGTATAATTTTGTACATGTGAATGCAATGTCATGGTAACTTCCATAAGATACAGAGAAGAAGGTGAATTCTTTTGTGTTTGGATGAAATGTTCTATAGATATGTTAGGTTCATTTTATTCATAATGTCTGTTACCACAAGCATTTCACAGAGAAGAAGGTGATTTCTTTTGCATTTTAGTGAAATGTTCTGTAGATATCTGTTTCATAATGTCTGTTACCTCAAGCATTTCTCAGTTTAGTTTTGTCTGGATGATCTGTCTTTCAGTAAGAGTGAGGTATTGAAGTCTCTCACTAACAGTGTGTGAGGGTCCATTTGTGATTTAAGCTGTAGTAGTGTTTCTTTTACACAATGGGTGACCTTGTATTTGGGGCATATATTTAACAATTAAAATGTCATCTTGGTAGATTTTTCCTTTGATTAGTCTATCTCTTTTGATTGATTTTTGTTTAGAATCTATTTTGTTAAATATTAAAATGGCTACATGAACTTGCTTTCTAATTAGTTTCGTTTGCTTGGAAGATCCTTTTCCAACCCTGTACTCTGATGTAATGTCTATCTTTGATGTCGAGATGTGTTTCTTGAATGCAGCAGAAGGATGGATCCTGTTTTCACATCCATTGTGTTATTCTGTGTCTTTTTACTGGGAAATTGAGATCATCGATGTTGAGAGTTATCATTGACCAGTGCTTGTTAATTCCTGTTATTTTGTTGTTGTTGTTGGTGTGTCTGTTTTCTGCTGTAAGATTACTTATTTCCTGTGTTTTTATGTATGTAGTTAACCTCCTAGGTTTGGAGTTTTTTCTAGTGTCTTCTGTAGGGCTGGATTACAGATAGATACTGCTTAAATTTTCCTTTATCATGATATATCTTCTTTTTTCTATCTGATTATTGAAAGTTTTGCTTGGTATAGTAGTCTGGGATGGCATCTGTGGTCTGATGGAGTCTGCAAGAATCTGTCCAGGCCCTTATGGCTTTTAAGAGTCTCAGACCATTGAGAATTCAGGTGTAATTCTAATATGTCTGTCTTTGTATGTTAGTTGGCCTTTTCCCTTGGAGTTTTAAATATTCTTTGTTCTGTATGTTAGTGTTTTGAATATTGTATCAAGGGGGCTTACTTTTCTGGTCCAATCTATTTGGTGTTTCATCTAATGGAGCCTTTACCCCAGCCCCTGGCATTCATATGCTCACAGAGTCTGGAATTTCCACCCCAAGTGTACTTCCTGTCTCCCATTCTAAACCCCACTCTCCCTCAAAAAGCCCACCAAGGGTCAGCTCCTCCCATGGGGCTGCTCAAGACCACATCTATAGGCTACTTAAGACCTAGCCACCATATTTACTTCTTGATACCTCTTCCACCTTCCTGAAGGTCACCCAGTAGTGCTTTGCTCTGTTCATTAAACATAGATTATTGATTTGATTGGCTTATTACATCAATGGTGGTGGGTTTCCAGTAACTGGGGATTCAAAACTTATCAGTGTTCAGTAAGTGTCTTAGGGTTTCTATTGCTGCAATAAAACACCATGAACAAAAACAAGTTGGGCCCAGTCTGACAGCTGGGAAACCAGCATAGGACCGACCCAGACCCCCTGAACATGGGTATTAGGAGGACTAAGCAGTCTATGGGGCCTCTGACAGTGGATCAGTATTGATCCCTAGTATAAGAATGAAGTTTGGGAGCCCATTCCACATAGAGGGATACTCTCTCAGCCTAGGCCCTCCCCAAATGATGTGACAGACTTTGAAGATCCCTATGGAAGGCCTCACCCTCCTTGGGGAGCAGAAAGGGGATGGAATGGGGAACAGGAGAGGGTGAGGGAACTGGGATTGAAATGTAAAACAAGCGTGTTTCAAATTTAAATAAAAATATTATATAAAAAAAGTTGGGGAGGAACTTTATTTGTTGTACACTTCCACGTTGCTGGTCATCTGTGATGGAAGTCAGGACAGTAACTCAAACAAGGCTGGAGCATGGAGGCAGAAGCTGATGTAGAGGCCATGGAGGGGTACTGCTTACTGGCTTGATATCCCTGCTTGCTCAGCCTTCTTTCTTTCTTTCTTTCTTTCTTTCTTTCTTTCTTTCTTTCTTCCTTCCTTTCTTTTTTCTTTCTTTCTTTCTTCCTTCCTTTTCCTTCCTTTCTTCTTATTTTACATATTGATCCCTCCCTCTCTCCCTCCCTCTCTCATGACCCCCAGCACCCCCTCCCATCCCATTCCACTCCTCCACTCCACAGGGAGGGTGAAGCCTTCCAGGTGGGGTCATCTAAATCTGTCAAGTCATTTGAAGTAGGGACTAGGCCCTCTTTCCTGTCTCTAGGTTAAGGGAGTATCCCTCCATGGGGAATGTGCTCCCAAAGTCCTTTCGTGCACCAGGGATACATCCTGGTTCCACTGTCAGAGGTCTCTTAGACTGCCCAGGCCTTCTAACTGAGACCCATGTTCAGGGGTTCTGAGTCAATCCCATGCTGGATTCCCAGCTATCAGTCTGGGGGCCCGTTAGATCCTCATTATTCAGGTCAGCTGTCTCTGTGGGTTTCAGTAGCCTGGTCTTCATCCCTTTGCTCATCACCCCTCCCTCTCTGCAACTGTATTCCAGGAGTTTGGCTCAGTGTTCAGCTGTGGGTGTCTGCTTCTGCTTCCATCAGCTACTAGATGAGGGCTCTAGGATGGCATATAACACAGTCATCAATCTCATTATCAGGAAAGGGCATTTAAGTCAGCTCTTTATGAACCAATGAGAACAATACATATTTACAGTGTACAAAGATTGTTCCACAGTAAGAGAGAGTAGAGAAAGTCTGAGGGCAACCAACCTTGAGCAATCTCTTCAAAATGACCACCTCCTTTTGTGCTATGTAGCTCTAGCCAGCTTGGTGCTTTCTATGTAGCAAAGACTGGCATCAAACTCATACCAACACTCCTGATTCAGCTTCTCAAGTGTTGGGATTAGAAGTACATACCATGCCCAGTTGGTACTTAGACCTTGATGGTCTTAGGGACAGAAGCTTTTGAACTTTCAGCATATTATTAAGTAGGACAAAGATCCTTACTTACAGCTGGTGCTGTTGATGGCCTACCTGTAGGATGAAAATGCAAGATGGGCATAAACTTTTCCTCAGCATAGAGATGTAGGAGAAAGTCGGTTCATTTCAGCTTCGATATATATCAGTAGGTGAGGACGCTCCTCTGAGCCCCCAGGAGCTAAGCCCACCTTCCTATAGCATAGGGAAAAGGCTGGGAAGCCCTGGAAAGATAGGAAGTTTTGCTACAGGTAAAGTCATACTGCTGGATCCTGGCAGAGCAGGGTCACACACAGGACTCCTAGGCATGAAACTGAAGGTGGGTCAACAGTCTCACACTGACAGCAGTACAGATGGTCACTGTCCATTAGGAGGTACATCAAAGTGCGAGACCGAGGCTGTCATATTTCTGAGACCATAATTCTCAGAGACCTAGTAATATGATCAGCAGTAATGACGGAATATTTTACATATGCTGGTCTGTTTCAAGTACTTCACAAGGACCAAATCTGTTTATCCTCAGCAGCCCCTTAAGATGTTGGTGCTAATATGTTGTAGAATATTATTTTAAGATGTGTTAAAATTGTTTATGCTGCGGAACATTGTTTTAATGATGCAAAGATGTGTTGCATCCTTTTATGTTTCATTTGATTAACTCTCTGAAGCTGTTACTTTGTCTAAATCACCTTATTGATCTAATAAAGAGCCCAATGGCAAATAGCAATGCAGGAGAAAAGGTAGGAGGGGCTGCTAGGCAGAGAGAATAAATATAAGGAGAAAATGAGTGACCAGGAAACAAGGGAGATCAAAGATCAAGAAAAGAAGGGGGGTCAACTACCCAGCCAGTCTCGGAGTAAGAGTGAAAGTAAGATTACAGGAGAATAGGAAAAGGCTTAGAGGCAATGGGAAGCTTGGCAGTGGTAGCACAAGCCTTTAATCCCAGCATTTGGGGTGCAGAGGCAGGTGGATCTCTGTAAGTTTGAGACCAGCCTGGTCTACAAAAGCTAGTTCCAGGACAGGCTCCAAAGCTACACAGGGAAACTCTGTCTTGAAAAAACAAAAACAAAACAACAACCAAAAAATTCTGGGCCTGGTAATACACATCTATTATCCCAGCATTTTGCAGGCAGAGATTGGGAGATGTTCAGAATTGTAGGCCATCTTCATCTACATAGTGAGTTTCAGGTCAACCAAGGCAATATAGCAAGACCCGTTCTCAAAAATTTTTATGCAGCCCAAGGGGGCCTTAATCTCATAATTGTCTGGTCTCAGCCTTCAGATTGCTGGAATTACTACCACCCTAATACTCTACCTGGGTTCTGGCTCTGAGTATTTCTTTGGCTAGTTGCTTGTCTTCCTTAACTAGATTGGGAATCACATTTGTTATCATTTCTGGGTTCCTAAATTCTAAAGCCACAAGTTTTCTCACTGACACAAAAAAGATGGCTACAGTATCAGTAGAAAGAAAAGTCCCATGTTTTCCCACGGTAAGACAGGCCACACCTAGTTTCCTTTTCTGTGGTGCATGTGCGATGTAGGAGAGTTCTGCCCCAAGATCTTAATGACTTTGGAGGTCTGAGTGTTGAAAGGAACTCACTGCTCTTCATGGTAGCACATGCCTACCATCGCAACCACTTCACTGTCAAACCCAGCTGCACTCCATAGCTGTCCGCACCCCTTATGCTTGGTCCTGCCTTCCCTGTCCGTGGCCACTCAGCTGTTAGGAATGATGCTAGTGCAGCTGAGAGCACACAACTGTGAGGTCATGATGCTAACCCCCGCTGTTACAGTAGCGCGTTTTCAGACCCTCGGGCGGTGATTGGCTGTAGCTAAGTGAGTGACGGTACAAAACCCAATGACGCCAGTGTTCATGTGGCTTGGAGGGCACTGCAGGCAGGCGCGGGCAGACCCAACATACCAGCGCCAGGTAGAGTCAAATGGATAGAGGGCATCCCAGAAACGAACTGGAGAATGAAGGGGCAGGTGTACATACAGGGCTGTAGAGGAGGGGGGACTAGCAAAGGAGAGAAAAAACAAACAGTTGACGCTACCTCAATACTGTCAATTTCTGGAGGGTGGCAAGTGTGAGGATCAGCTGAGGAGGTGTAATATGGATGGAGCTGAGGGGAAGTAGGAACCCACTAGATGGGCAGGGAGGCCCTAAATAGAGATTTTAGTTTTGTAAAAATTTGGCCACAGCCCAAAACATACACTATTGGTAGTTCTATTATCCCCTTTATGGATGAAAAAAATCAAGACATAAAGGTTACTTGGGCAATCATCTCCCACTAACAGGTCTAGATTTAAAACCAGACAACTGGCTTCAAACTCCAACAGGTCTTTCTTCATGGGACGGAAGTAGAAGATTCAGGGACTGATTCCAATTGCAAAGGTCCATGACATCCTTCAGGGGTATTAATGAGCCTACAAACTGCCAGGCTGGTGAATTAAGAAACTTTCAGCCTCAAATGCTTAGTGTACCACTCCTATCACTTTTATATTATACCTTGGCTACCCAGTACTCATTTTCTTCTCTATGACCATGGCTCTTGAGTTCTTATTACCACATCTGTCCTTCCCCCCCCTTTTTAATTTTGACACAGGGTCTCACTATGTCACCCTGTCTGGCCTGAAGCTTGCTTGCCTCTGCTTTCAGAGTACTAGGAGTAAAGGAGTGAGCGACCACTTCTGGCTTTTATCTGTCCTTTTCTGTCCAGCATCATCTAGAAGCTAGAATTGAGGCTTTGGGCCTTGTATCTTGCCGTTTTGAATTATATTTCCATTTGGCACATTTGTACTACCAGTGTAAATGTCCATTGTGAATTGTAGACATACTGAAAGTAGCACTTCCAGATGAATGCATAGCCACTCATATTGTGGCTTTCCTGTATTTAGGGCTTCTGTACTTGCTTACTTGCTTTACAGATTGCTGATTATCTTCCCATTTCATTTACTCTTTCATAAACTTTATTTAAGTACACACTCATTCTATACACAAAGAAGCAAATAGTAGTTTATCATATAACCCAGCAATTCCAGGCAGTTATATACACTAAGTGAAAATACTTTACACACAAATCTTTATATGTGGCTTAGAATGTCACTATTCGCAATAGCAAAAAAAAAAAAAAAAAAAAAAAAAAAAAAAAGTAAACAAACCAAATGTTCACTCAAAGGTTAAATAAAATAGGGTTTATAAACAAGAATACTGTGTGACTATAAAAAAATGTCATGACCACTTGGGAGAGAGAAGCAGGAGAATCAAGTGTTCAAAGCTACCCTGTTACAGACCAAGTTCAAGGTCAGCCTTGATTACAAGAGATAGCTCTTTCACTATAAAAAAAAAAAAAGAATAATATGAACATAGGCTACATAGATGAACCACAAAAGCATTACGCTCAAGATTGGGGAGATGTCTCAGTAGGTAGCACTTGCCTTATGGGAACAAGGACTTGAGTTTGATCCTCAGCATTCTTGTAAAATAAGCCAGACAAGGTGATTCACCTTGATAATCCCAGGACTGAGAAAGCAGACACAGGTAGATCTCAGGGGCTCACTGGCTAGCCAACCTAGCTTAATTGGTGAGTTTGACATCAGAAAGGTAGATGGCAGGCACCAGAAGACCACCACCAAAGAAAATTATAGTTTTAGAAAGCCAGATACAAAAGCTCATATGTTCCAATTCTATTTCCACAAAATATCCCCTAAAAGTATACTTCAGACGAAAGCAAATCAGTGATTACTAAGAGTTGAGAGGGGACACTGGGTATGGAATTTGGAGAATATCAGTGTTTTAAATTTAACTCTGACTACATAAAAATCCTCTGAACTGTATGCTTTAAAGGAGAAAATTATATGATGAGAAAGTAATTACGCTTAAATAGAAAAATAAGTTAAAAATGTTTTGAGACAGGTGTTGCGTAGTATAGGTTGGTCTCCAAGTTGCTATTATTCTGAGGATGACCTTGAACTTCTAATCCTAATCCTCCAGCCTTCTCTTTTTAAGTGCTAGGATTATAAGTGTCACCATACCCAGATAAAAAGTTGTTTTCCAACTCTATTGTGATTATCACAAAATAATTTAAAAGTATATTTAAAAGATTTATTTATTTATTTATTTATTTATTATGTATAGTGTTCTGCCTGCATGTATGGCTGCACGCCTGAAGAAGCAACCAGATGTTATTACAGATGATTGTGAGTCACCATGTGGTTGCTGGGAATTGAATTCAAGACCTCTGGAAGAGCAGCTAGTGCTCTTAACCTCTGAGCCATCTCTCCAGACCCTAAAAGTATTTTTTTTAAAGGTTGGGTCTTACTATTCAGCCTTGGCTGGTCTGCACTTCACTATGTAGACTAAGCTGGCCTCAAACTCAAACACTTCCTGGCTTTGCCTCCTAAGTGCTGGGCTTAAAGGCATGTGTCACCATACCCTCATTTAAAGATTTAAAATATAAATGTATGTATGGTGTGTCTGTGAATGTATGCCACATGTGTGTGAGTGCCCAGAGGCCAGAAGGGGTCAGATTCCTGGAGCCTTGGGTTTCAGTCAGTTGTGAACCAGCTGATATGGGTTCTAGGAACCAAACCTAGAAGCAAGTACTCAGCCATCTCTGTAGTCCAATTTTGCAGTCTTTTTTTTTCCAAGACAGAGTTTCTCTGTATAGTCTTGGCTGTTCTGGAACTCATTGTAGAACAGACCAATTTTGCAGTCTTTATGAAGATTTCCCTTTTTCAGGCCAGGAAACCCAATCGGACTAGGGAAGAGTAGAATGAGCAGGTTCTAATGGCACGAAGTCCAGATTAAATCTCTACTACACAATGTTGTACAGCTCCAGAAGCAATGTCATGCGTCCCCAAATTCCTGATGTCCACTTAATGAAAGTAATAAGAAATGTGACATATTTGTCACATCCAGTATGCTTTTAAAACTCAGTCCCATTTTTAGTTGGTTGACACCTTTCTTACATTCCAGCTAATGGAAGGATTTCACTAGGGCAGATTTTCAAGGATATATTTACAGTAAGTGGCTTGTTTGCACACCATTACACCTTTGGAGAGACAGAAGTCTCTCCAAACACTGAGCCAAACTCCTGGAATACAGTTTCTGAGAGGGAGGAGTGATAAGAAAATGGGGTCAAGACCAAGGTACAGAAACCCACAGAGACAGCTGACCTGAACAAGGGGGAGCTAATGGACCCCCAGACTGATAGCTGGGAATCCAGCGTGGGACTGACTCAGACCCCCTGAACATGGGTCTCAGTTAGAAGGTCTGGGCTGTCTAATTGGAACCAGGATGTATCCCTGGTGCACGAAAGGACTTTGGGAGCACATTCCCCATGGAGGGATACTCCCTTAACTTAGAGGGAGGACCCTACTCCAAATGACTTGACAGATTTAGATGATCCGTCCTGGAAGGCATCACATTCCCTGTGGAGTGGGTTGAGAATGGGAAAGGAGGGGGTGTCGGGGGGCATGGGAGGGAGGGAGGGAGAGGGAACTGGGATCTATATGTAAAGTAAGAAAAAAAATAATAAAGGACTATTGTAAGGGAGAATCAAATTGAATAGAAGGCACAAAACAGTGTCCTAAGACATCCCAACATTCTAACTGCTTTTGTTGTGTTCACCAGCCTATGAACTGTGGAGAGGACATGAAGGGAAACAGCAGAGAAAATTCAAGAGCATCTGAAGTTACACATTACTCAGGAAGCTGCAGGTAGGAAGGCAGCATACATGGTAGCTAAAGTTGAACTGCACTATGCATTTCAGGGGTCTAGTGTTGTGAAAGCTGGGCTAAGGACTATAAGTCAACACACATATGCTTTACCTATGAGAGAATTTTTTTTTTTTTTTTTGGTTTTTCGGGACAGGGTTTCTCTGTGTAGCTTTGGAGGATGTCCTGGAACTAGCTCTGTAGACCAGGCTGGCCTCAAACTCACAGAGACCCACCTGCCTCTGCCTCCTGAGTGCTGAGATTAAAGGCGTGTGCAACCAATGTCTGGTATGAGAGAAATACTTTTAAATTCACTTTTACATTAACTTATATGCAGTCTTATGAGAAACTTCAATATCAGGTGGTTGTATTGTTAGCTATTCTGCCATTTTAAATATAACCCATTTTGATGGTTAAAACAACTGATATTCATATATGTAGTCACATATTAAAGGGAAATTAGAATTTCTGAATGAGGAATAAAAGTATTAGCTGTTTTTTTGCCTTTAAGGAGAACAAAGCACAATCATTTCTAAGTGATGGTTTTGGTACAAGTATAAATACACAGATGCATTTTACAGATGTGTCTGGCACTGATTCCAGAAAATTCTAGTGCTTCACTGGATCTCCCACTCTGAGGCAACTGATGAACTATGATGTTAGTTGGAGACCACTGCACAGACAGCTTCCCCAATGTCATAAAAGGGATATTAACATCTCTTCTGCAAATGGCTAGTAAGCTTTAAAAGTCCTATGTTATACTTTTAAATCTGCTGGTTTTAAGGTCAAGTACTTTCATTAGTCATTTATTCATTCAAATCATTATACTCCAACTGACTTAAAAGGTTCTCATTCCTAATTCCACATCTCCTAAATCACCCCCACCTGCTACACACAGCAGGGGGCTGATTCAACCTGGTCTCCAGTAATCTGGTGGTGGGGGAGGGGAGGAAGTTGTGGTAGTAAGACTCTTAAAGCTACCAGGAATCTGAAAACTACTAAACACAATGAACCATGTAGAAGAGAAGCTAGGCTTGGCTGTTAGAAGCATCCTTCACTGCTATTACCTCTCCCTCTTCATAGGGTGTAGTGACCACGCCCATTCTCCAATGGTGACAGGGGTAGACAAAGTGAATACCTCACTACAGTAGGGTAATCCTTGTGCCTAGAATATGTGTACAAATGATGCAGACTATGACAAATGCCCAATTTTCTGCCAGGAGTCAGATGAATTTTAGTACAAATGTCTGGGAGAAGATGACAACACAAGCAGCTCTCAATGGAATTGTAGGGTGTTCAGTCTCTAAATGTGCACCTTTAGACAGATATGGTCTTTGTTGCCTTCATGGGGTAGGTATTTCTACCATCTCTACCAGAGATCCCCACAGTTTCATGCTGGATCTGGGAGCCCTTCCAGAGAAATACCCAGTGAGATGTGGTCTTAGGGTCTTGTTTCATAAAACAGAATGTTGTACCTCCTACCTGTTTTCTAGGCCTAAACATAACCCAAGCCTTAACTCCCTGAAATCCTCTTACTTTTTGCCATTTGCTCTTTTGTTAGCAAGTATCCAGCTGGCTTTGAGACATGTCTATGTATCCCTATGTATTGGCTAGTTTTATTTATTTATTTGATTTTCTTTATTATTTTTTCTTCTTGTACATATCGATCCCAGTTCCCTCTCCTCCCTCCCATGTCCCGCAACACCCTCCCATCCCATTCACACTTCGCCTTGACTCCACAGGGGGACCTGGGGGGGCATGGGACCGAGGGAGAGGGAACTGGGATCAATATGTAAAATAAGAAAAATTTTACACACACACACACACACACACACACACACAGAGAGAGAGAGAGAGAGAGAGAGAGAGAGAGACTCAGAGTAAGGGCTATTCAGAGGTTAAAATGAAAAGATCAGACCAGGTATCAACCATAGTTGATACTCTGCCTCTTCCCAGCTTGTAACTGCAGTGTTTACACAATCAACTGACCTTCTTTAGAGAGCTCATCAACAGCCACTAGGGCTTCATACAGAGTTACTCATTCTCCAATAATTGTGACCTTGTCATTGTCACTGTGGCAGACAACCTTGTATAGCACCAACAAAACAAAATGCGGTTACTGTGGAAAAATACATCTCAAAGACTAATTGCTCCTGACCTAACACTAAGAAATGTATTAATTAATTCACCTATAAGCCAGGCAGAGTGGTACACATCTACATTCCCAGTAATTTAGGAACCAGAGGCAGAAAGATTTCAAGCTTAAGGACAACATGGGCAATTTGGTCAGAACTTACTCAAAAGAAAACTTTAAGACAGGGCTGACAAATGTATAGGCTAGATAGCTTGGCTGATAAAGATGCTGACCACCAAGCCCGATGACCTGAGTTTTATTCATTGGGCACACATAGTGGGAGGAAGAGAATCAACCACACCTTAGGGTTGTCCATCGACCTCTAAAACTGCATGCAGTGGTGCACCTGCCAAACACAAACACACAATTGATAAATACAACTGCAAAAAAGATTTGGTAATGTACCCGGAGATAGAATGTTTGCTTAGCATCCATAAGGATCTAGATTCAATTTCTAGATTCCATTTTCAGAAAAAGTACAGATCCATCAGGCAAAGATCATAACAGATTTAGTAAAGGAAAAGCAACCAAAACACATGCAAGGGTTAGAGTGGTTCTCTTTATGTAATGGGTACTAGACAATACAGGAAAACTTATACCCTTACCTAGACCTGTATAATCTGAAATGTTTCTTGTGTAGTGTAAATAACTGCAGTTTCTGTTTGGCTGGTACGTATGAAACCCATTTCCTGTGGCATAAGTGCAAACCAGAATTACAGTTAAGAAAATCAAATTGCAACAGTTGGAGATCATTACAGAAAATCACAACCAATCAACATAGAGGGCTGTGGAGCCTAGTCCTAATGGATACATCTACAAAATACTTCCAAATGTAAGGTTCAGGGAACATTGAGGAAGAGGGGGTTTTAAAGATTGTAAGAGCCAGAGGAACAGGGAGTGGGTCATTCGACTGTGTCTTCTAGGAATGTCACAGGCTACACCCATAAACTCTTACTAACATGATTGTCAAAACTTGAACTGAACAAGGACAACTATAGGTGAGTTAACATGGATGGGGGTGCTAATGCCCATGAGGACTCAATCCTACAAAAGAACTACGGGTAACCAAGGAATGCGGAAAGTGGGAGAAATAGTCTTCCTTAGGAAGGGGCACACCAATTGGTTATCCAATACCAAATGACCAGTCTTGAAAAGATAAATGTACAATATTACACAGACTGAGCAGGTTATATTTAGGAACATATATGGTACACACACATACCACCACCACCAATAACAACAACAACAATTAATGAAAAAAGTGGCCATGAACTTGAAAGAGAGCAAGGAGGGGTATATGAGAGTATTTGGAGGGAGGAATGGGAAGGAACTAATGTTATTATCTCAAAAATTAAAAAAAAAGTAAATCAAACCATAAATTTCCAAGTAATAAGTCAAACAGTACGAAAGAGGATTGAACACTTCTTCATACTAACAGCCAAATGCATACTCCGGAGTGAGGGAGAAGCTCAACTACCCAGTGAATAGGTTAACACATCTGAGTTTGCTACTGAGATAGGAATATCTCAAGTATCACCCTAGTGATATCCTCAGTGATAAATTTTCCACATTGTCCCATTTTTTTTGATTTGGGAAGATTTCTAAAATATTCACTGACTTTTCCTGTCCTCATGGAACAAAAACTCAGGGCAGGGGTGCTAACTCATGTTGACAAGAAAGCCCAAAGCACATTAAAAAGTAATTTCACTACAATATAGTTTGTAATGAGTCATTCTTAGAAAGACTTTAAGTAAATGTGAATATGAAGTGACTCAGCCATTTCTAATGAGAAGGTGTAAATATAACTTTATTGTCAACTTGAATGCACATTTTCAAGTTCAGGTGCTAGGATTAAAGGTGTGCATCAACACACCTGGCTCCCTGTCCAATTTTTCTAGAGATCTGAATTCTGGCACTCACACTTGTGCAGCAAGGTCTTTATCCACTGAGCCATCTCTTTAGCCCTATACTATGCTTTTTGTGTTTTGCAATCCCAATGCACTCATGTGCACAGTTACCTGTTGTAGGGTCTCATGCATCCTAGGCTGGCTTAAAACTATCAATATACTTGAAGATGACCTTGAAAATGTGACCTTCCTGGCTCCATTTCCTGAATGCTAAGATTTTAGGTTTGTATCAGCATGACCAGTTTATATGGTGCAGGGGATCAAACCCAGAGCCTCATGCAGACAATCTCAGCATCTAGCTCTAAATTTTATATTTTATGCTAGGAAAACAAACAAAATTCCCATCATTTCAAAACTTGTAGTAGAGTCCAGAGCATTTTCTGATTTGGCATCCTTTAAGCATACTTTAGTATTGGCTGCCAAATAAACAGCATGCTCTGTGGAGATGGCCTCACTTGGATAGAAAACAGTGCAGTTGGGAATTGCTCTGAACATGTCCAGGTCTTCCAGGGCCATGTGGTAGGGGTTGTCATCACCTGAGAAAGCCACAGATCAACAAAACCACGAACTCAACCCTAGCAGGAACCCATCCTTAACTCCTTCCATCATTCTTGAAAAGAAGCTACTCTTACTGCTCCAGAGCATCCTGTATTACAGCAAAGCCCTGTATGGTTCAATGCTTTTACATAACCATCTTCCTTGAAAGCTCACTAAAATATTGTAGGTTAGTCTAGTAAATGACCTTTTCTTTTTCTTTTTTTTATTTAATTTTTTATCTTACATACCAATCCTCGTTCCCACTTCTTCCCCTTCTTTCACCCCCTACCTCCTCCCTTCCCATCCCCCATCCACTCCTCAGAGGGGGTGAGTCCTTCTTTGGGGAGTCAACAAAGTCTGGGATACCAAGTTGAGGCAGGATCAAACCCATCCCTGCTGTATCAAGGGTGAGCAAGGTATCCCACCATAGGGAATGGGCTCCAAAAAGCCAGTTCATGACCCTAACGTAGGTCCTGTGCCACTGCTAGTCCCTCTCAACAGATCAAGCCACATAACGGTCACCCACACAAATAATCTTTCAGATTAGTAATCAGTTTTCTGGTCACACAGAAGTTAGTAGTAGTACTCTCCAAATTAATCCAATGTTTTTTCTTCCCTAAATGTCACTTTTCAGAGTTAGCTCTACCTAGTCTCTGATCCTGTGTTCTCTTCTCCTTAAGAGCATCTCAAGGCTTTATTTTTCTGGCTCTATTCTACTTCTCATCCTCAAGAAATCTGTTTTCTTTTTCCAGATTGTAGTGTCTTATAAATTTTGGAAGGTCTTTCAATTACCAGACAACATACTTTTGGGGTACCTTAGGATGCTGCTATGAATAAGAATGCCCTTGGGTATGTAGGATCAGTGTAGAGAAATCATAATGTACATACAGAGAGGGAGCCTATTTCTTCTTGGGAAAAGGAATGTCTTGTGTACCCTATGTTTTCTAGGACTGTAAGGAGTAACGTTTTTCCTCCCTCCACCGGTCTTGTCCCGCCGCTGCGCCAGCCCCAATTAATACACCGAGACTCTGTATATGATATAATTCTGTTGGCCAGTTACTAGTTTCTTATCGGCTAGCTCTGTCTTAATTATTAGCCCATTTCTATGTATTTCCACGTGGTCTTACCAGCAAGAGGCAGCTGGCGGTTCTGCCTTCTCCAGACTCTCCATGTTGACTCCTCCTTACTACTTCCTCTTCCTCCTTGTCTCCTAGTCCCTCCTATCTTGCCTATTGGCCAACAGTGCTTTATTCATTAACCAGTATGAGAAACATATATACAGAATGACATCTCCCATCATAGGACAACTGTCTAACCTCAGAAGCCCAGATCCTCTCTATATTAGATCCACTTGTCTCTGTAGCTGTCCTAATTTGCAAATTCAGTGAACCCAGTTTTGGTTAAAGATTTTTGAGGTACTTTCTTAGGCTGCTATCCCTGCCCATACTGAAGTGCTGTAATGCCTCAATGGCCTTCAGTGCTCCCTGGACTACCATATGTGCCTTGCTTCAGATTCACTTAGACATCTTCCCACCCAACTCTAGCCAGAGCTGTTTTCTACAGTATAGTTCTTTCAGGGAGTCACTTATATGGTTCCTGAGCAGTATTCTAGTAGCATATGTAAGCTGCCACAACTATCTAGATGACTTGTCCAACAAGCTGACTCATCTTTCCCAATGACGTTTCTGTAATTTGTGAGCAGGATACCCAGCCATCTGTCAACTAAGAAACTCCTGGATACTTGCTATTTTGCTTTTTATATAACTCCAGATTCTTCTATTAGTCAGCAACATTTATTCTTTTATTTACTCTGTCAGAGCCACGTTTGGTTTTTCACCTTCTTGCTGGTTCTTCAATCCTATCTCAGATTTTCCTGTTTCCAGCAATCCCTGACAGGTTACTGATACTAGAATGAAGTTTTCGTTAGCATAATTTCCTGCATCATATTCCTCAAAGGTTCCCATTGCACAAAGAATCATTGTTCTTCTTCCACCTAAATGTGTGTTCAGATGTTCACAATCCTCCCTTCTCTGTACTCATGCTGCTCATTCCAATTATCTTGTGACCATATAGAGTACAGAAAACAATTCTGGAATATGTGTGTTGTACTTATTCAGATTTGGTATATTGCAAGTCTCAGGCCTGCAGACAAGTATTGCTCAATGACTGAATGGGTACTTTACAGTAATGTGCCTCATCTGGCTTGCCCCTACATATTGCATGCTAACTATATAGATCTTTTCCTGTTCCCACTGGTGAAGTGTTCCACTAGCCATTCTCTTACAACCACAAAAAACCATTGTTTACTTGGTAGAAGTTTGGCCTTCCCCTCTTATCTTAACCAGACATATTAACTATTGAGGTTAAGAGAGAGAAGTAGCCTCTTATGTTACCAGCATTAACACTGTTAACTAAGGTAATCATCAGCCTAGTCAGTGCCTTTTTCTGTCTGCTCTGCTCCGTGGACAAATGTTTTGAATACTCACAGGAAGGAAACACTTACTAGGCATGTCTTGGGTCTTGAAGGTCTTAACAATCACAGCAGTGGGCTTGCCTCTCACTTGAGATGCCTGTGAGAACACATGGTATAGGGTCTTCACATCATGGCCACCCACCACATAAGTATTTCACCTGTCATCAAGGAGGTTAGATTACAATGAAGAAGGAGGAAGGGACAGAAAGAAGGCACAGCAACAAAGGAACATTTACCCAAAGGCTTCACAACGCTTCTGGTAGAAAGCAATGCATTGCTCAAATGACATGGAGCCATGGTGTCCAATGTGGTTCACATCAAATATTGCTACGATATTGTCCAGACTGTAGTAGAATGCAAAGGGCAATGTCTCCCAGACAGAACCGTCTATGGACTCCCTATCACCAGAAGACAAAACACCCGGTGGCAAGAAACAGTAAGGACCTGTGCTGGGGCTCACTTGAGCCACCCAAGCAAATCAATTTCAGGGAGATTAAAAAAAATAAACAAACAAACAAAAAAGCCAGAGGGAGGTGGATCCCTGTGAGTTTGAGGCCAGCCTGGTCTATAGAGCATGTGTCAGGACAGGTTCCAAACCTATACAGAGAAACCCTGTCTTGAAAAACAAAAACAAAACAACAAGGGAGAGGTGAGACAGAGAGAGAAAGACACACAGCCAGAGTGAGACACAGAGAGACAGAATGAGAGAGAGATATTGAGACAATGGGAACTGCTCCAGACTCCAGAAGGTCCTTAAGACTATTTTCCTCATCAATTCTTTCCAAGCTCAGCAATTGAGAAAATGAATTTTGAGCCTTATGAGACAGATTTTACCTTTGACTAGCAGTCTCATTACAGCTCTACGACTATTTTAGTTGCTTCTGCTTCCTCTCTTGTTTTGTCAGCAAGTAAGAATGAGAAAGCAGGCCCCTGAAAGATGTAAACACCTCCTCTCCCCAGGAAGCTTCATTTTTAAAGCATTGGCACCTTTTATTTTTGACCTTAAAATTTATTGACAAGTGCTTGTTTTGGCAGCACATATACTAAAATTTATTTACAAATCATCATAGTAATGGAAACATATTACCTAGGGAGCTATGTTCTACCATGAAAAGCATGCTGCACTCCTGTGCAGCAGAGACATGAGCCATTTATACCAATAAAATGCACCCTAGACCTCATGAAAGTACTGTGAGTTTTAAAAAGTTGTTTCTATAAAAAATGTTTTATTTATTTTATGTGTATGAATGTTTTGCCTGTGTGTATGTCTAAGAAAATGTCAGGTCCCCTGGAACTGGACTTACAGACAGTTATGAACTGCCATGTAGGTGCTGAGAATCCCATGTGGATCTTTTGGAAGAGTGGCCAGTCCTCTTAACTGCTAAGCCACCTATCTCTCTAACCATTAAGAAAAGTTATTAAACTCAAGGTTATCATTGAGAGGCACTCATGGACGAACTTTTATGGCAGTGAGAAGCATGTGAGTAAACTGTGTGAAGTGGAACAAGAAAGCTGCTAGAGGAGTGGCAGAAGCACAACTGTATCCTTCCAAAGGGATTCTCTGAGTTGTAACAAGGCCTCCAAGGAGCAAGGTAGCAATCTCCTGAGATCCTATGAAAGATAGCATCACCCCCTGGAAAAATGCACCACAGGAGCTCTAGATTCAGGTTCACCAAATGCAGCAGAGGCTAAACCAAGCATTTCACTTGCAGCACTGCTTACCACAAGCAGCAGACTGAGACCAAAAAAGAGACTGTGAACCAACCCAGTAAAGGACATATGCTACTAATATTTGGGGGCTCCTAATGACAAGTACATGTTCATTCCACATCAAAACTCTGCAGGACAGAAAACACAAAACTGTCTCAGAGAATATTAGTGTTCTAATACTTTAGTCACTAGTTAGATTCAACCAGGGATGCTAGAATAGTTGTACAAATGTAATTTGCTTATTGCTTCAATACTTTGCAACCAAAACTTTCAAAACCACCATTGTCTTCTCAAACTAATGAGGTGAAATGCAGTGTTGGAGTAGTGAAATGAATTTTGGTAAGTGCTTTACATGGCTTGGTCAAAATACTTGCCAGTATATGCCATCCCAAAGACAGCCCTAGTCCTTGCCCAGACCATCCCATTGCCACATTTACAAATGGTAGTCCCTGTAAGAGAAAAGAGACCCAGCTGCAGAACATGGGCTTTATGCAGATTTCTAATACTGAATACAGGCTACTCCTGCTGACCCACTGGAATTACCCCTACTATCCCACTGGATGAAATCATTTTTTGCTGTATCTGTCTACAAAGTTTCACATCAATGCCATAAGATGATTGTGAGTCAAGCCTGATACCTACCCTAAACTGGAAACTTTTTGACAAAGATAAAGAAGATACCCATTGCCACAGAATCTACAGCATGGTGATGGGAACTGGAACTTTTAGAACACAGAGGAAGGAACCAAAATTCAAAATAGAAACTAAAGCATTTTTCATAATCTTTGGTCCAGCTGTGTACAATTCAGATATAAAATCTTTTGGAGGGTGTGGCTTCCCAAAGAACTATAAACACAAAAGTGCCAATATTGTGATTAACTTTCTGTAACTCTACTTCCCCTTGCCTAATCTTCATTAGTCTGTATACAGCAGGTTACTAGTATTTGATGGAGAGAATATCCTCCACGACAGGATGAAAAGCCATTCCAAAATGTTGCTGCTTTGGTGGTGACACTGTGCTCCTGAACTTACAAACACTAAATTTATTCATTGTCACTATCCATGAAGAACAGTAGCACATGTGAAAGTGGTGTGAACCTGAGTCTAGAAGGGCAGCTGTATGTGCTGCAGATGTCAGAATTGGGAAGGTGGACATATCCAAGCCTTTTGGAGCCCAGGAGATTATGAATGACTGTGAGATAATGGACATTGAGCTACAGGATTTGATTTATGTTGCTGGATTTTGGGTTTTGCTTTGACTGTTTCTATGACCCGGTTCTCCCTTTTGGTGGAAGAAAGTCTATAACTTATTTTTTGTTTTATAGAATCCCAGTTAAGGAGCCATTATAGGTTTGAAGAGAAAACAGACTGTAGAGAAATATCCGGAGACCTACAAGGATGACCCCAACTAACAATTTAAGCAACACTGGAAAGACTTCCATAAATGCCCCTGATAGTGAGATTGATAACTAACTTATATGCCATCCTAGAGTCCTCATTTAGTAACTGATGGAAACAGAAGCAGACACCCACAGCTAAACACTAAGCTGAACTGGAATCCAGTTGCAGAGAGGGAGGAGTGATGAGCAAAGGGGTCAAGACCAGGCTGCAGAAACCCACAGAGACAGCTGACCTGAACAAGGAGGAGCTAATGGACCCCCAGACTGACAGCTAGGAAACCAGCATGGCACTGACTCAGACCCCCTGAACATGGGTCTCAGTGAGAAGGCCTGGGCAGTCTAAGGGACCTCAGACAGTGGAACCAGGATGTATCCCTGGTGCACTAAAGGACTTTGTGAGCACATTCCCCATGGAGGGATACTCCCTTAGCCTAGAGACAGGAGAGAAGGCCTAATCCCTACTCCAAATGACTTGACAGATTTAGATGACCCCAACTGGAAGGTACCACCCTCCCTGTGGAATGGGGGATGGGATGGGAGGGTGGTTGGGCAGCATGGGAGGGAGGGAGGGAAAGAGGGAACTGGAATCGATATGTAAAATAAGAAAAAATATGAAAAAATAAAATAATAAAAATATATAAAAGAGACTTTGATCTTTTTTTGAGCTCAAATGAGGAGTTTATTTAGAAAGGAGAGTGAGGGAGAAAGGAAGAGATACAGAGACACTGGAAACAGAAGAGGAGAGGGGGGCAGGTGGACGAGAAGAAGAGGGGGGTAGCTGGTGGCCAACCAAAAGTAGGAGAGAAAAAGAAAGCAAAAGAGAAAGACTTTGATCTTTTAAAGAACACTGAACTTGTGTTAGAAGTTTTAAAGAATAGGTGACTTTTAAAATTGAACTGCACTTTATGACATTAACAGTAAAAAGCCTGACATAGCATAGGGTCCAGAAAAGGTTTCTTAGTCCACATTTCTCTTAGACAGGCTATTTTTGTAGCCAGGTCTGGCGTGGAACTATGTAGCTTAGGCTGGCCTCAAACTTGGTAATTCTCATGCTCAGCTGCTCAAGTATATAGATTACATGTATATGTCATTTTACCCAGGATAGGGCTTTCTTTTTATCAACTATTATGCCTTGAAGGGTACAATTCAGTGGTGGCAACTATAATAAAGGTATGTACACCCTCAAGAAGAATAATTCATGTCAAGGCAGTGCTTACTTATCTTTGTTCCAGCACCAAGTATGTTTCAAGAAGTTGTTCATACAAAGTTCTCTTGGCTACCTTCCCAGGCTTGCTTAGCTGGAAAACAAAACAAAACAAAACAACAAAAAAAAAAAAAAAAAAAAAAAAAACTGGTGAAACTAAAAGTTCTTCAGTTTTGGTTGATGCTTCTTTCAAGTCATCCTCAGTTTTCTGCAGGTTCAGCAAGGCAGATTCACTGAAGTCACCTGCCTCTCAAAGCAGCACAGAGCATGGGAAAATACGATCTACCAATGGACACTTTAGTACTAGGTGGAGTGTGGTAGAGTACCAAAGATGGCCAGTTGTCACATTCCATGCTTCCTTCCATACATGTCATATGGCTCCAAGTGGGCCTCACTAAAACAAATGGCCCGTTTTAAAATGCACCTATTGCCATATGGTACCTTTAAAGTATAAATTAAGAAGCAAGCATCAAGCAGGTACACACGTATAATTCCAGAACTCAGAAGTTGGAGGTAGGAAAATAAGGAGTTCATGGTGATCCTGGGCTACATGGTGAATTGGAGGCTAGGTTAGGCTAAGCAAGCCCTTGTCTCAAAACATAACATAAAATAACAAATCCCATCCCCTGCAAGAAAAAAAAAAAAAAAAAGAACAGACAGCAGTATTCCCCTGTCATCAAACCTTTGAAAGGATGAATCAGTCATTGTTTGGGTTCTTTAGGTCCACCTGCTTATATTTCATTGTGTAGAACCGACCTGATCTCAGCAGCACTGCTGCATAGTGGCTGAAAGGCAGATACAATACAAGTCATTTCTCATAGGCAAATGGTTCTGTGTATGTATAGCAGCACTACACTGTGTCTTTGAAGTAGAAGCAGCAATTATTTCCCCTAGCCTGACTGAATTCAGCTAAGGATCAGAGATGGTAGGCAATAGCCTCCTAAGCTTGAGACACTAAAGGCCACTTGAGAGGACAGCAATCTCTCAATCTCTTTTTCTCTTTATACAGTGACACATTGTTCTATCAGAGGAGCATCATGAATTTGGGCTTAGTTTAATTTGTTACTGACTTGAGCATTATTTTACTCATATGCTATCATCTGCAGAACTTCCACATGTTTCACTCTATCAGAATCATCTATGTTATTGATTCCATTCTACCACCTAAAATGAATTTCTTTTTCTTAAGATTTATTTATTTATGTACTTTGTGTATATGGATGTTTTGTCTGCATGTACATTTGCACAGCAGAAGAGGGTATTGGATCCTATGGGATTATAGTTAGATGGCTGTGAGCCACCATGTGGGTGGTGAGAATTGAACTCAGGATCTCTGGAAGAGCAGCCAGTGCTCTTAACCTCTGAGCCACCCCTCCAGCCCCTAAAATGAATTTTTTATAGGGGAGAGAAAACAGAACAGGGGACAAAACCTACTCCCTGAAAATACTTCCCAGCTATTCATTTGACAGAGCATAAATATTCAAAAGATAAGGAACTAAAAAATTTTACAACAAATTAAAGTGGGCAAATAATTTAAATAGATTGTTCAGAGAAAGATGTGTGAATAGCCAACAAGTATATCAAAAAATATTTTCACTGGCAGAGGCAGAGCAGGTGAATCTCTGTGAGTTTGAGGCCAGCCTGGTCTATAGAGTGAGTTCCAGGACAGCCAGGGCTACACAGGGAAACCCTGTCTGGGAAAAACATGCATCATCAGTTACCAAGAAAATGTAAATACAAACTACATAAAGGCCAGAAATGGTGTCTGATGCCTGTAATCCTAGGATTCAAGAGGCTAAGGCTGGAAACCGGCTTAGTAGTAGAGTGTTGCCTAGCTTGTGTGTGACCAAGTTCTAGCCTCATCATCACAAAATGAAACAAGCAAGCAAGCAACTATGATGAAATATCATCTCACCCCAGCCAAAAAAAGCTGTTGTAAGAAATAGAGTTCACCCTTGACAGTGAAACCAGGATTTATCCTGAGTACATGAACTGGCTTTTTGGAGCCCATTACCTATGGTGGAATACCTTGCTCAGCCTGATTCGGTCGGAAGGGCCTTGGTCCTATCTCAACTTGTTATGCCAGACTTTGTTGACTCCTCAGGGAAGGCCTTACCCCCTCTGAAGAGTGGATGGGGTGGGAAGGGGGGAGGTGAGGAGGCAGGAGAAAGGGAGGAGGGAGAACTGGGATTGGAATGTAAAAATTAAAGAAACAAAGCAGGTCTGTGAGAGCTACTTCCATCAGTAAAGTGTTTGCCTTGTAAAAACAAGGACCTTAGTTCAATCACCAGAAACCATGCTTAAAAACAAAATGACACATAAAACCAGACCCAAACCAAACAGCCAAACAACATATCTGGAGAACCTTCTGTACTATCTAATGATCTACCTACTTTAAGGTAAGATAGACAAATTTGGCTGTGGTAGCACACAGCTTTAATTCCAGCACTTGGGAGGCAAAGGCAGGCAGATCTTAGTGAATTCACGGCCAGCCTTCTCTACAGAATGAGTTCCAGAACAGTTAGGGCTACTCTAAGAAACACTGTCACTAAAAACCAAAACAAGAAAAAGACAACAACAACAACAACAACAACAGAAAACACCCAAATCCGCCAAAAGAAGAAAAAAGATATGATAGACAAAACAGGCCTGTAGTAAGCATTTCTTTTTAAACGACTGCCCTAGAATTCACTCTAGACCAGGATGGCCTTGAACTCAGAGATCCACCTGTCTCTGCCTCCTGAGGGCTGGGATTAAAAGTGTGCACCACTATGCTCTGCTAATATTTGCCTTTTTATTTATTTTTTATTTTTTAACTTATTTATTTTATTTCATGTACATTGGAACTTGAGCTTTGAGCTGCCATATGGGTGCTGGGAATCGAACTCAGGTCCTCTGGAAGAACAGTCAATGCTCTTAACCGCTGAGCCATCTCTCCAGCCCCAAAATTTGCCTTTTAAATCCATTTATCTGTATTTGATAAAGTTAAAAGTCATAAATAAACATATTTGCTTCATTAAAAACAACAACAACAACAAAAAAAACAACTGGGAGTTGGAGAATTTTTTTTTAAAGATTTATTTATTTATTATTTACACAGTGTTATGTCTACATGAATGCCTGCAGGCCAGAGGCCGGAAGAGGGCACCAGATCTCATTACAGATGGTTGTGCACCACCATGTGGTTACTGGGAATTGAACTCAGATCCTCTGGAAGAGCAGTCAGTGCTGTTAGCAACTGAGCCATCTCTCCAGCCCCTGGAGAAAAATTTTTTACAACAAAAAGAATACTAGCTGGTCTTGTAGAGGTCCTGAGTTCAATTCCCAGCAACCGCATGAATGCTCACCACTGTATGTAATGAGATCTGGTGCCTTCTTCTGGCCTGCAGGGATACATGCAGGCAGAACACTAAGCATAATAAATAAATCTGAAAAAACCTGGTGTGATACTCTGTAATTGTAACCTCAGCAGGGGTGGTGGTGGTGGTGGTAGACCTGGGATAACATTAAGATGACAACGTGGCTGTATTTAAGAACCATAAAACAAAAAAAAATTTTGTGACTCCCCACCCCCCACCCCCAATGAGACAGGGTTTCCCTGTTATACCTGGCTGTCCTAGAACTCACTCTGTAGAGCAGGCTGGTCTTCCTACTTTTGCCTCCGGAGTGCTGAGATTACAGGTGTGTGCCACCACCGCCACTCAGCCAAATATATGTATGTATGTACATACATACACACATACATACATATATAATATCTTCTTATTTTACATATCCACCCCAGTTCCCTCTCCCTCCCTCTCATGGCCCACGACACCCCCTCCCATCCCACCCTCCCCACTCCACAAGGAGGGTCATTTGGAGTAGGATCTGGCTCTCCCTTCTGCCTCTAGGCTAAAGGAGTATCCCTCCATGGGGTATGGGCTCCCCAAGTCCTTTTGTGCACCAGGGATACATCCTGGTTCCACTGTCAGAGGTCCCTTAGACTGCCCAGGCCTTCTAACTGAGACCCATGTTCAGGGGGTCTGAGTCAGTCCAATGCGGAATTCCCAGCTATCAGTCTGGGGGTCCATGAGCTCCTCCTTGTTCAGGTCAGCTGTCTCTGTGGGTTTCTCTAGCCTGGTCTTGACTCCTTTTCTTATCACTCCTCCCTTTCTGCAACTGGATTCCAGGAGTTCTGCTCAGTGTTTAGCTGCCCAGCCAAAATCTTATGTCTTAAAATGCAACTAACTACATTGTCCTCTTAATGTCATAGTTCAGGTTTGGGAGGAAATTATGTTTGCAGTGCTGGGGATGGAACTCACGCCTTGCACATGCTATGAAAATAGTCTACTACTGAGTTGCACTCAGAACCCTAGGGCAGGATGGAAAAAAACATGCAAAGCACTTTGTGTGGGTACAAGGACGTGAAATTATAAACCAGCAGAAAAAACAGAAAATATTCAATAGAGTTGTGGAAATAAAATAATGAACTCTTATACAAACCAAAAGAAAATATTGCAAGGAAAATTAGAAACAGATGCATGAAAATAAAAGCAAAAATCCAAAAATTATGCAGCAAAAGCAGTGTGAAGAAAAATGTAGGGGTGGAGAGATGGCTCAGAGGTTAAGAGCACTGGCTGTTCTTCCAAAGGTTCAGAGTTCAATTCCCAGCAACCATCTATGGCTCACAACCATCTATTATGTGATCTGGTGCCCTCTTCTGGCATATAGAAGAACACTGTATACATAATAAAAAAATAAATCTTAAAAAAAAAGAAATGAAAAATGTAAAGCTAATGGTCTTTTTTTTTTTTAACAATTTCTAATTAACAACCTAGCTTTCCTACTTAAGGAATTACAAAATAACTAAACCAAAAGCTTTTAAGAGAAGGAAAAATAATACATATCACAGCAGAAATAAGAAAACAGCGCAGCAGCCAGGCAGTGGTGGCTCAAACCTTTAATCCCAGCACTCGGAGAGCAGAGGCAGGTGGATCTCTGTGAGTTCAAGACCAGCCTGGTCTACAGAGAAAGTTCCAGGACAAAGCTACACAGAGAAACTCTGAAAATTTTACCAGGGAACTCCTACAGCTGATAAACACCTTCAACAAAGTTTCAGGATACAAGATTAAATAAAAAAAAGTCAGTAGCCCTCCTATATACATGATAAATGGGCTGAGAAAGAAATCAGAGAAACATCACCCTTTACAATAGCCACAAATAACATAAAGGATCTTGGGGTAATGCTTACCAAACAAGGGAAAGACCTGTATAACAAGAACTTCAAGTGTTTAAAGAAAGAAATTAAAGAAGATACCAGAAAATGGAAAGATCTCCCATGCTCTTGGATAGGTAGGATAAACATAGTAAAAATGGCAATCATGCCAAAAGTAATCTACAGATTCAATGCAATCCCCATCAAAACCTCAGCACAATTCTTCACTGACTTTGAAAGGAACATACTCAATATTTTATATGGAAAAACAAAAGACCCAGGATAGCCAAAACAATCCTGTACAATAAGGGATCATCTAGGTGCATCATCATCTCTGACTTCAAACTCTGTTACAGAGCTATAGAAGTGAAAACAGCTTGGTATTGGCACAAAACAGACAGATAGACCAATGGAACGAAACTATCTCAAAAACAAAAACAAAGAAAAAAACCAAAACTGAGCAAAAACAAAACTGTAGCAAAAGTGGCAGAAAAATCTACAAAACTAAACTTTTTGTGGTCTAATTTTCTGTAGACCTATTGTATGTCCTAAGTAGTTTATAGGATCTCCTTTTTGTATTTTTGGGTACAATTTGTAATTCCCCCAGAAAGGTAAAACTTCCTCTATGTTCTCAAACATTTTTTCTAATATTTCTACTTTAGAATCAGCTAACAATATATCATCCATGTAATGGTACATTATGGATTGAGGAAACTGCTTATGAATTATTTCCAACGGTTTTTGCACAAAATATTGGCACAGGGTGGAGCTATTTAGCATTCCCTGTGGCAAAACCTTCCATTGATATCTCTTCACCGGTTGAGAATTATTGTAATTAGGTACCGTGAAGGCAAATTTCTCTTTATCTTGTTCTTGTAAAGGTATAGTGAAGAAGCAATCTTTTAAATCAATAACTATAATAGGCCATTCTTTGGGTATCAAAGAAGGCAAGGGCATTCCAGGCTGTAGAGAGCCCATTGGCTGGATAACTTTATTGATGGCTCTCAGGTCTGTAAGCATTCTCCATTTACCAGATTCCTTTTTGATCACAAATACAGGAGAATTCCAAGGGCTGGTTGATTCCTCAATATGTCCAGCATTTAGCTGTTCCTGAACAAGGTTTTCTAAAGCATCTATCTTCTCAGAGGTCATAGGTCATTGCCCTGCCCAGACAGGTTCATCTGTTAGCCATTTTAAGGGTAGGGTTTTTGGTTCCTCTGTTTGTTTGGCACTTGTATCCTGTTTTTGTACAGCCTGGATATTTGGTGTCTACGTTGTATAATACTTTCTAATATTTTTTGCACGATCATATCTAATACTGGAGGAATGTTAAACTGAATATCCATTGTAGTAATATTTCACGACCCCATAAATTTATTGCTATATCAGCCACATATGTTTTCAACCTTACTCTCTGTCCTTCCAGTCCTATACATTCAATCCATCTCTTGCTTTGCTTTACCTGAGACAGGGTTCCACAGTGACTGGGAAGTGTTTTGCACTGAGGTACAACCCACAGGACCCAAAGTTGGTTCTTTCAAAAGATTAACAAAACTTTAGATAGGCAATTTTGAAAGACTGAAATAACCCAGAAAATGAAAATGAGGCTATTCTTGTCACCTACTAAAGAAATGAAAATTTGTACAATAGTATCCTAAAAATAATTGAACAAATTATATAAACAGAAAAACCTAACAGGACCTAGACAGTATTAGGAAGTCTGAATGGAAATACAACTAGTAGTTTAGTCATTGAAAAACTGTGAACAAGCTGGGTGTATGGTCGCACTCAGGAGGCAATGGTAGGTGAATCTTTTTGAGTTCCACTTCAAGTTCCAGGACATCCAGGGCTATGTAGAGAGACATGTATCCCCCAAACCAAAAGACCAAACCCCCAAACAAATGAGAGAGAGAGAGAGAGAGAGAGAGAGAGAGAGAGGAAGAGAGAGAGAAAAGAAGAGAGAACTGTTGACAAGTAGCATTACAGGCCTTAATTCCAAATATTGGGGAGGCAGGCAAATCCCTTGTACCCACTTCAGGGCTAGCCTGGGCCACACAACAAAAAACTATAGATCCCTATCATTCATCAATATCAGTGCAAAATCACCTTCAACAAACAACAAATATTAGCAAATCTACTAACCAAATTTTTACAACTCATCAAATACTTTTTTTTTTTTTTTTTGAAAGCATACCTCATGTGTGCTACCTCTCAGATTTCTTTTCCTTTTTTTTTTTTTTTCCCTGCGCCATTTCCTGGGGCACTATCCTTCTGGTGTGCTCTCTACTGAGAGTGATTTCTTTTTCACCCTAATGTCCTGAGTAAGGGAGCACTCATCCATGACCACCACCAATTCCATTGCAATGTACATTCAAAATTCTATTCCCTGCTAAAATTCCAAATTAGAAGTGGCCTGATAAATACCACTTGACTGGGTTCTAGATTTTTCCTTACTAAGGAGGTCTGTGGACTTCCAATATTTTGGTAAAAAAAGCAGTGCAGAGAGTGCCCTTGCCACCAACGCCGAGGAAGGCCTCATGGGCATGTAGAAGTGGTAGGTGGTCCTAGAAAGCAGAAAATGGAAGATAACAGCAAGTTCCATTCACCTCACAACTTCAATAAGGACCAAAGAACTGTATGGTAAGGACCTCCCAGGCAGCCTTACCTAGTGGTCGAGGTACTTGTGGCCCTGATGGAACAGATTTGCAGGTGGTTGCCCATGTCCCACAACACCTGCAAGTCTTCTCATCAGGCCCAGCATTGTGGGCCATTCCACAGATCGCCTCAGATTCTGCCATGCTACCAGAGCGTCGTGTTCCATAACGATTCAGTTAAAAAGACCCGTGGTCCTCCGCCCTTGCATGGACTGATCCCTCCGCACATATGGTACCCGTTTATGTCTCCACTCTTCAGGTCCATACATTCTTCCGCCACAAGTCCGTGACTCAGTTATGTGTATTCCCGTTATATGTCTAACCTGTCAAGTATATACATATACATACATACATATATTCATTTATCTCCACATGCATGTACTCTTTTGTTGTTGCACATATAGTCTTCCATTGCACTGCAGATGTAGTCTTCCGTTGTTGCTCGTGTATCACTTCACCACCACAGGTATCCTTCCGCTTCCTATAGATGTGCATGCTTTTCATTACACATGTACCGCTCGCCACATGGCCATGTGCTGCTTCCGTGTGGCCATTTCAAAAGAATTTTGAACATTTGTCACTTGCATTTTCAGTTCTATTCAGACTAATTCTATTTCTTTTTGTTTTTCTTTGTGTTATCAATTCCTCAACTGGATTACCGCCATATTCAGGTACAGTTTACCTTTGGGGGCGATGAAAAACAAGTTCCGAAATTACAGGATAGTTGTGACTAGAGATATAGACAACATAGTGAAGCTCGAAGTTTAAAATAATTGTGAACTTGATATTCACAATTTATCATCATATTAAAAAGTAAATCCCAGAATTACAATGATTTTGGATGGTTATCCCGCACATACAGCAGCCCAGCCTCCACTAGGTTTCTCAGCTGGTGAGATAAGCTGGCCATCTTGAGGCTTTAAGATGTTTCTGAGCTAGTTTCCTTTCTAGAACTTTCTGTCCAACAGGCCTGGAATGACTGTTTAGTACAAAGCTAGGCTGTAACTTGACTGCAGAGCCTGACTTGGGTGAGTTTCCATTATGGAAGAATGTGTCCTTTTGTTTTTTTTATTTTTTATTTTTTGAACTTTTAGTCTATGTCTTCCCATAAAGATGACACTGTTTATCTCAGAGACTTGGAATAACCTTTCACACCAGCAGGGCACCCAGTGGTGTGTGGGGATTCAGTAACATGGGAGACCAAATGTAGTATCTTGACACAAAAGTTATGAGTTCTTGTGTAAGAGGTCCAGAACTGTCACCCCAGTGCCACTGGACTTTGTTGTTCTTGCTATGTTAACAAGTATCTGTGTTTAAATTTTCAGTAGGTGCTGCCTGATTTAGCATGGTAAAGAATCTGAACTGATCCTATGCAGAATATGTGAGTATTCCTTTCTCATAACTACTGGATATTATTAGCACTTCTCAATTTGATTGATAAGTGAATGGTATTTAATTAATGCTTTGAGTGACAAACTGCGGATCACTTTATTTTTTAGTGTTTTTAATTTTTTCATTTTTATGTGTATGATTTTTTTACTTGAATATATGTATGTGCACCATGTATATGCCTGGTGCCTGAAGAAGTTGGAAAAAGATTTTAAATCCCCTGGAACAGGAGTTATGAATGGCTGTGAGTCACCTTTCGGGTGCTGGGAATCCAACCAAGGTCCTTTGTAAAAGCAACAAGTGCATTTAACCATTGAACAATTTCTCCAGACCCCATACAACCTTTTTTGCTACCATTTTTTTAAAGTATTTGTTGTTCATTAGAATTTTAGCCTGATATGTGACACTATCTTTTAACAATTGAGCCATCTCTTCAGCCCCTTGATACTATCTTTTGTTTTATTTTAGTAATGTTGTTCTTAGATTACTAATTTGTGTGATTTCCTTAAATATGATGCTAGTTAGCCCTTTATTACATATATTTAGTCTTTGCCCCTTGATCTATATCTGTTTTTAGTTTTTAATGGCAAGGTAGATATTTCATTTTTAAGAAAAAGTGAAAAAAACCCTAAATTTTATCATTTTCCCAATCCATAGAGTAGATTATAAGAGGTTTTTGTTGTTGTTGTTTGGTTTTGTTTTGTTTTGTTTTGTTTTTCTGAGACAGGGTTTCTCTGTGTAGCTTTGGAGCCTGCCTGACCAGGCTGGCCTCAAACTCACAGAGATCCTCCTGCCTCTGCCACCTGAGCACTAGGCTCAAAGGTATATGCAACCACTGCCTGGCAATGATATTTTGTTTTTTGTTTCCCTCCCACAAGAGTTTTTAAGGTAATAAAATATGTAAATGTTTTGTTAATGGCATTTAGGTCTGAGCATTGCTTCGAAAGTTCTTTTTCATTCAAAAGTTGTAAAAATGTTTATTATATAATTTTATTTTCTTTAATTATTCATTTAATTAATTTACTTTATGTGTATGAGTGTTTTACCTGCATGTATGTGTGTGCTCCACATGCATGACTAATTCCCGAGGAGATTAGAATAAGGGAACAGATCCCCTGGAACTTGAGTTACAGATGGTTGTAAGCCACCATGTGGGTGTTGGGAACTGAACTCAGGTCCTCTGTAAGAGCAACAAATACTTTTAGCTGCTAAGCATCCATGCAGTCCCCACTTTGAAGATACTTTTAGTACCTTTATGATTGCATTTCTTATGTTTAGTTCTTTATTCTGACTGGATTATATTATTGTACATAAAGTAAAGTAGCATTCTATTTTTTGAGTAGTGTAAGACCCTAATTTATTATTTAATATTTTTCCCAAAATTTTCCTAGCTACTTTGCATTGTCTCTTGTAAACTTTGAAGTCAGTTAATTTAAGACTCACAAGATACTGTCACTTGGCTTTCTTGTTCAGTTGGTTGGCCTTCTTTTTTCTTTCTTTTGAGATAGGTTCTCACTGTGTGGCCCAGGCTGACCTTGAATTCTTTCACTGCCTCCCAAGTGATGGGATTGCTATTTAAAATTACATTTTATTAACATCTTGTTTTATATTTTCTTTTTTTTGTGGTGATGGAGATCAAACATTAGTCACATAAATTCCAGGTAAACCCTGTATTATGGAGACACATTCCCAGCACTTTAAAAAAACATTTTTAGTGTATGCATGTTTGTGTGTAAGTCAGAGGACAACTTTGTGAAGTTGGCTCTTTTCTACTTTTTCTTAGGTTTGGGGGATTAAACTCAGGTCTATAGGATTTCATGGCAGGAACCTCCACAGGGAGGGTGAGGCCTTCCAGGAGGGACCATCAAAGTCTGTCACATCATTTGGGGGAGGTCAGGCCCTCCCCCATGTATCTAGGCTAAAGGAATATCTCTCCATGGGGTATGTGCTCCCAAAGTCCTTTAGTGCACCAGGGATACATCCTGGCTCCACTGTCAGAGGTCCCTCTCTGCAACTGGATTCCAGGAGTTTGGCTCAGTTAGCTGTGGGTGCCTGCTTCTGTTTCCATCAGCTACTAGATGAGGGCTCCATGATGGTGGATAAGTTAGTCATCAATCTCATTATCAGGGAAGGACATATAAGGTTAGGGTAGCCTTTCCACTGTTGCTCAGATTGTTAGTTGGGGTCATCTTTGTGGGTCTCTGGACATGTGTCTAGAGTCAGTTTTCTCTTCAGTCCTATAATGGCTCCCTCTATTATGGTATTTCTTTTTTTTCTGCTCTCATCTATTCGTCCTCTGACTCAATTCTCCTGGTCCCACATGTTCTCTTCTCCTCCCCTTCCCTTTCTCCTAACTCCCTCTCCACTCACTGCCCCCCCACTCCCAATATGCCCAGGAGATCTTGTTCCTTTCCCCTTCTTTGAGGGACCTTGTATGAATCTCTTAGGATCCTCCTTGTATCCTAGCTTCTCTGGTGATGTGAATTATAGGTTGGTGATCCTTTGTTCTATATCTAAAATCCATATATGAGTGAGTACATACCATGTTCTTCTTTTTGTGACTGGGCTACCTCATTCATGATGGTTTCTTCAAGTTCCATCCATTTGCCTGCAAATTTCAAGATTGCATTATTTTTTCCACTGAGTAGTATTCCATTGTGTAAATGTACCACATCTTCTTTATCCATTCTTCAATTGAGGGGCATCTAGGTTGCTTCCTGGTTCTTGCTATTAAAAATAATGCTGCTATGAACATAGTTGAACAGATGTCTTTGTTGCATGGATGTGGATCATTTGGGTATATGCCTAAGAGGGGGATTGCCAGGTCTTGTGGTAAAATGATTCCCATTTTCCTAAGGAACTGCCATACTGATCTCCAAAATGGCTGTATGTGTTTGCACTCCCACCAGCAGTGGAGGAGTGTTCCCCTGTCTCCACATCCTCTCCAGCATAAGTTGTCATTGGTGTTTCTAATTTTAGCCATTCTGACAGGAGTAAGATGGTATCTCAAAGTTGTTTTCATTTGCATTTCCCTGATAGCTAAGGATGTTGAGCACTTTCTTAAGTGTCTTTTAGCCATTTTGGATTCCTCTATTGAGAGTTCTCTCTTCAGTTCTGACCCCACTTTTTAAATAGGGTTATTTGGTGTTTTGTTGACTAGTTTCTTGAGTTCTTTGTATATTTTGGAGATCAGCCCTCTGTCAGATGTGAGGTTGGTGAAGATCTTTTCCAAGTCTGTGGGCTGCCGTTTGGTCTTGTCTTCTGTGTCCTTTGCATTACAGAAGCTTCTAAGTTTGAGGAAGTCCCATTTATTAATTATCAATCTCAGGAGTTATGTTCAGGAAGTGGTCTCCTGTACCAATTTGTTTAAGGATACCTCCCACTTTCTCTTCTAAGAGGTTCAGTGTGGCTTGATTTATGTTGAGGTCTTTGATCTATTTGGACTTGAGTTTTATGTATGGCAATAGACATGGGTCTGTGTGCAGTCTTCTACACACCATCATCCAGTTGTGCCAGCACCATTTGTTGACGATGCTTACTCCTTCCATTGTATACTTTTAGCTATTTTGTCAAGAATCAGGTGTTCGTAGGCGTGTAGGTTAATATCAGGATTTTCAATTTGATTCCATTGGTCTACCGGTCTATTTTTGTGCCCATACCAAGCTGTGTTCAGTTCTTTTTGGAGATGCTGGGATTAAAGGCCTATGGACCTTCATCACCTCATTTTAAGCAATGATGGGATCTAACCCAGGATCTTTAGTGTGCTAGATGGGCCCTTCTGAGCAACATGCCCAGCACTTTTTTAGTTATTTGTGTGGGGGGGCATTCAGGTGTTTGCATATCATGCACAAAGTGGAGGTCAAAGGATAACTCAGTGGGAATAAGTTATCTTCTTTCACCATGTAGGTTCCAGGAATGGAACTCAGGTAATCAGGCTTGGTGGCAAGCATTCTTACCGTAGAAGCCATCTCACCAGCCTGTTTAAATATATATATTTATTTGTGTTATTATTATTGTGTGTGGTGGTATGTATGAAAGTCAGAAAACAATTATGTGCAATCAGTTATTTTTTGACACCTTTATGTGGGTTCTGCTGATTGAACTCAGATTGTCAGGTTTGTATAGCAACTGCTTTTACCCACTGAATCATCTTGCAAACCTGTTTTGTTTGCTTTTTTGTGACAAGGTGTCACTATGTGCCCTTAAACTCCTGGGCTTAGACTGAGTGGCTGGAAGTACATGTGTGTACCCCCTTGCCTGACACCTTTCTTTTTTTCTGGGGTAAGCAAGTTCCATTGTTTTCCTTGTTGATTATTTGGATGTTATGTATTTGGTTTCAGTTTTTCTAGTGGTTACTTTTAAGTTTGTGTGTGTGTATGTGGTATACTATGTGTGGAATATATACATACGTACGTGTATGCATATGCATATACATTAGTGCATATACAAAGATTAGAGGAGGCTGTTAAGTTTCCTTATTCTTTGATACCAGGTCTTTCACTGAACCTACACTGGTGTCTGGTAAGCCCAAGCAATCCTCCTTTTCCTACTCTCCCAAAGCACTGGAGTTACAGGTACAAGTATGGCCATTCCCTATTTTTAGCATAGGTACCATGATATGAAATCATGTTCTCATGCTTTTATAATTACCCACTGAGCCATATCTCCAGTCCCTTACTTTTAATTATTTACTTTTTTATTTTTTTATTTTTAAAACCATCTTATAACCAATCCCAGTTCCCTATCCCTCCTGTCCTCCTACTCCCTCCACCATCCCACCCCACATCCACTCCTCAGGGAGGGTGAGGCCTCCTATGATGGATCATCAAAGTCTGTCACATCATTTGGAGCAGGGCCTAGGCCCTCCCCCATGTGTCTAGGCTGAGTAAGGTATCTCTCCATAGGGAATGGGCTCCAAAAGGCCACTTCATGCATTAGAGATAAATTCTGGTTCCACTGCCTGCAGCCCCATAGATTGCCCAAGCCCTCTAACTGTTGCCCACCTACAGGGGGCCTGGTTAGGTCTTATGCTGGTTCCCCAGCTGTCAGTCTGGAGTCCATGAGCTCCCACTTGCTCAGGTCAGCTCTTTCTGTGGATTTCCCCAATATGGTTTTGACCCTTTCGCTTATCACTCCTCCCTCTGTGCAACTGGATTCCAGGAGTTTGGCTCAGTGTTTAGCTGTGAATCGCTGCTCTTGCTTCCATCAGCTACTGGGTGAAGGCTCTATGATGGTAATTTAGGTAGCCATCAATCTGATTATAGGGGAAGGGCATTTAAGATAGCTTCTTTACTATTGCTTAGATTCTTAGTTTGGTTCATCCTTGTGGGTTTCTGGGAATTTCCCTAGTGCCTGGTTTCTCATTAAACCCATAACAGCTCCCTCCCTCTGTGAAGGTGTCTCTTTCCTCAGTCTCCTTCTCTGTTCTTCCCCCAACTCACTCATCCTGATTCCTCATGTTCTCCTCCCCAGTCTGCTTTCCCCCTTCTCTGTGCTATCACCCTTCCCCCTCCCCCATGCTCCGAATTTACTCAGGAGAGCTTGCCCTTTTCCTCTTCTTGTAAGCACATGTATGTCTCTCTTGGGGTTATCCTTGTTTCCTAGCTTCTCTGGAGGTGTGAATTATAGGCTGGTGATCCTGTGCTTTATGTCTAAAATCCATATATGAGTGAGTTCCTCTTTTTGCGACTGGGTTACCTCACTCAAGATGGTTTCTTCTAGTTCCATCCACTTGCCTGCAAATTTCAAGATTCCATTTTTTTTTCTGATGAGTAGTATTCCATTGTGTAAATGTGCCACATTTTCTTTATCCGTTCTTGGGTTGAGGGGCATCTAGGTTGTTTCCAGGTCCTGGCTATTACAAATAGTGCTGCTATGAACATAGTTGAACAGATGTCCTTGTTGTATGATTGTGCATCCTTTGGGGGTATATGTCTAAGAGTGGGTATTGCTGGGTCTTGTGGTAGATTGAATCCCAGTTTTCTGAGAAATTGCCATACTGATTTCCCCATGGCTGTACAAGTTTGCACTCCCACCAGCAGTGTAGGAGTGTTCCCTTTTCTCCACATCCTCTCCACTATAAGCTGTCATTGGTGTTTTTGATCGTATCCATTCTGATCAGTGTAAGTTGGTATCTCAGAGTGGTTTTGATTTGCATTTCTCTAATGGCTAAGGATGTTGAGCAATTCCTTAAGTGCTGTTTTGGCCATTTGAGATACTTCCATTGAGAATTCACTAATTAGAACTGTAACCCATTTTTAAATTTAATTTATTATTTTACATGTCGATCCCAGTTCCCTCTCCCTCCCTCCCTCCCTCCCTCCCCCCCATTCCTCCCTCCCTCCTTCCCTCCCTTTTACCCTCTCTGCCCTCTCACATGCACTTTAAACACCCTCCCCTCCCATTCCCCCACTCCAATTCCATATGTAGGGGAATGCCATCCAGTTGGGGTCATGTAGATCTGACAGGTCCTGTGAAGTAGGGACTAGGGCTTCTCTCCTGTCTCTAGAATAAGGCAGTTATCCCTCCATGGGGGATATGTTCACAAGGTCCTTTTGTGCACCAGGGATACATCCTGGTTCCACTGTCTGAGGTCTCTTAGACTGCTCAGTCCTTCTGGCTGAGACCCATATTCAGGGGGGCCTGAGTCAGTCCCATGCTGGCTTCCCAGCTATCAGTCTAGTGGCCGTTAGCTACTCCTTGTTCAGGTAAGCTGTCTGTATGTGTTTCTGCAGCCTGGTCTTGTCCTCTCCATCTGCATCTGGGTTCTAGTTCGACTCAGTGTTTATGTATGGTTGTTTGCTCCTGTTTCCAACAGGCATTAGTTGAAGGCTCCATGGATAAGTTAGTTGTTGATCTCACTATCCAGGAAGGGCATTTATGGTAGCCTTTCCACGGAAGCTCAAATTGTTAGTTGGCGGCAGTCTTGTAGGTCTCTAGACCTTTCTTTGTGTTCAATTTTCTCTTCAAACCAATATTGGCTCCCTCTTTTATGTTCTCTCTCTCTCTCTCTCTCTCTCTCTCTCTCTCTCTCTCTCTGTCTGTCTCTCTCCTGTCTTTTATTCCTAACCGGACTCAATCTTCCTAGTCGCACGTGTTTTCCTCTCCTCCCTCTTGCTTTCTCCTACTTCTCTCTCCATTCACTGCCCTCCCCACTTCCCATGTGCTCTGGGGGACTTTTATCTTACCAGTTCTGTGAGGGACCTTGTATGAATCGCTTTGAATCCACCTTGTATCCTAGTTTCTCTGGTGTTGTGAATTATAGGCTGGTGATCCTTTGCTCTAGGTCTAAAATCCATACATGAGTGAGTATATACCACGTTTGTCTTTTTGTGACTGGGTTACCTCACTCAGGATGGTTTCTTCAAGTTCCATCCATTTGCCTGTGAATTTCAAAATTCCATTGTTTTTGTTTTTTCCCACTGAGTAGTATTCCATTGTGTAGATATGCCACATCTTCATTATCCATTCTTCAACTGAGGGGCATCTAGGTTGCTTCCAGGTTCTTGCTATTACAAATAATGCTGCTATGAACATAGTTGAAGAGATGTCTTTGTTGCATGGATGTGGATCATTTGGGTATATGCCTAAGAGGGGGATTGCCAGGTCCTGTGTTAGACTAATTCCCATTTTCCTGAGGAACTGCCATACTGATCTCCAAAATGGCTGTATGAGTTTGCACTCCCACCAGCAGTGGAGGAGTGTTCCCCTATATCCGACAAAGGGCTGATCTCCAAAATATACAAAGAACTCAAGAAACTAGTCAACAAAACACCAAATAATCCTATTAAAAATGGAGTACAGAACTGAATAGAGAACTCTCAATAGAGGAAATAAAAAATGCTGAAAAACACTTAAGAAAGTGCTCAACATCCTTAGCTATCAGGGAAATGCAAATCAAAACAGCTTTGAGATACCATCTTACTCCTGTCAGAATGGCTAAAATTAGAAACACCTGTAACCAATTTTTTAAATTGGATTATTTGGTGTTTTGATGTCTAGTTTCTTGAGTTCTTTGATTATTTTGGAGATCAGTCCTCTGCCAGATGTGGGGCTGGCAAAGATATTTTTCCATTCTGTAGGGTACTGTTTTGTCTTTTTGACCATGTCTTTTGTTTTATAGAAGCTTCTCAGTTTCAGGAGGTCCCATTTATTAATTGTTGCTCTCAAAGTCTGTGCTACTGGTGTTCTATTTATAAAGTGGTCTCCTGTGCCTATGCCTTCAAGGCTACTTCCCACTTTTACTTCTATCAGTTTCAATGTGGTTGGTTGTATGTTGAAGTCTTTGATCCATTTGGATTTGCGTTTTGTGCATGGCAATAGATGGAGATCTATTTGCATTCTTCCACATGTCAACATCCAGTTATATCAGCACCATTTGTTGAAGATGCTTTCTTTTTTTCCATTTTATATTCTTAGCTTCTTCATCAAAAATCAGGTGTTCATAGGTGTGCAGTGTCTTTGATTTGATTCTATTTGCCCATCTGTCTGTTTTTAGGACAATACCAAGCTGTTTTCATTGGTGTAGCTCTATAGTAAAGTTTGAAGTCAGAGATGGTGATGCTCTTTTACAGGAAAGATGATGATGTAGCTCTTTTACCAGCTTCACATCTAGCCAACACATATTTTGTATTTGGCCTTCTTGTACAATGCACACTGATGATTTCAGGTGCATGATTTCTAGGGGTTTACACAGTCAAACCCTCAAATCCAAGGGACTACTAGTCACAAATGAATAATTAGTGTGATTTATTTTCTTACTTTGTCTAACATTTTCTTTTCCTTGGAGTCAATATTTGTTCTCCCGTCTGGTTATTCTCTATTACCTGTATCAAGTTCAGCACTTCCATCAACTGTAGATGTAAAAATCTATTCATGTGTTAAAAGATGTCTGGTATTCTACCCACTTGATTCCCAGTAGTTCTCTGAAGGAACTTTGTATGTATGTATGTGTGCAGGCTAGGAGTTGATGTCAGAATGTCTTCCTCTATCTCTACCTTATGTTTTTATAACTTGTATTTAATATTTATTTTATGTATATGCATGTTTTGCCTGCCTGTATGTATGTGCACCATATGCATGCGTGGTACCAGAGGAAAGCTGAAGAAGGCATCAGATTCCCTGGAACTAGAGTTAAGGATATTTGTAAGCCACTATGTGGGTGCTAGGAACCAAACCCTGATCCTCTTAGTTTAGGGGGCTGGCCAATGAGCCACTGGTATTCTCCTGTTTCCACCCGCAGCACTGGGGTTACAGATGTTGGAGATCCAAACTCAGGCCCTCAATTTACACACTGAGCCATCTCCCCAGCCCCAAAGGAGCCTTTAATTTGCTTTCCAGGCCTGCTGTCCAGTCATGAGCACAGGGTTTCCTTTGTCATCTGGGAAATAGAAAGTGATCTTTGCTTCATCCTTCCTCCTTTCCCTCTCCATCCCTCCATCCAGTACCCTGTTTCCTAAATCCCTTGTTCATGTGGTAGTCTATTATATGTGCCATAAAAAATCAGGAGAAAGATTGTAGAGGAAGTAACTATTTGCGTTGTTTCATGTCTGAAAATGTTTTGCTGTACATTCACAGTTAGAGTTGGGAATGTGAGCAGAAAGTTTTACCTCATATGAGGCCCTGGGTTCAATCTCTAGAATGGGAAAGGGTGGGAAGGAAAGTAGAGGCAGGGGGAAACAACAGAAAAGAATTCAAAAGAAAAGGGAAGGGAGAAAAGGAAGGAAAAGGGAAAAGAAGAGTCCTTAACTTAGATAATGGTTTTGTTATAAAATAAATTATAAGTTGGAAATAATTTATCTTTCAAGCTTTGAAGGCATTTCTTCACTGCCTTCTAGTTGTGCTGAGAAGTCTGAAGACATTTTGACTTCCAATTCTTTGAATCTGACTTGATTTATTTTTCTCCAACAGCATATCTCTTACTACTGGTATTGAAGATACTATTCAGCCATATTCTTGATTATATTAATGATATCAAGAAGTCAGATTGCAACCTAAAAGTCATGGTTTTAAAGGTAATATGTTTTCCCCCTCTAGTTTTAATATCTTGTTTCTTGATGCAGATATATTTCTGAGTTTTTTTCCTACTTGGCATTTATTAAGCTTCTTAATGTGTGGATTTGGGGCATTTATTCATTCTAAAAAAACTCTTACATATTACCTCTTCAAATATTCATTCTATCTTCTCACTCTGGTACAGTGAGAAGATTTTTGTTAGACCTCCTTGTCCTGTCTTCTGTTTCTACTTCTAAAACTTCTATTTCTTTATTTCTCTGTGGGGAATTCTGGATACCTTTGTTTCAGTTCTGTTTTGCTATTTACCAGTTTTATCTGATCATATAAAATCTGCTATTAAATTCATCTGTTGAACACTTAAAACATTTTTAAAATTGCAGAATCTGGAATTTGCACATAAAGGTGCAGAAAACATAAACATATATCTTAAGAAATAATTATAAGTAACCACACTCAAAACCACCTTCAGGGAAATTGTTCTTCTGATGCTTACACTATTCATGACTAGGTTTTGTCTTTATAGTTTGTCACCTATATAGAAATCCCTGTACAATATTACAACATTTTGCATGCTCTTAAAATTTATCCAAACAGAACCAAATACAATGTGATGTTTTCTGTTCCACATTATGCTTGTAAGATTCCTTCATATTTCTCAAGGATGTGGTTTATTTCCTTTGTTTTATAGTAGTATATTGTCCTTATTTGACTCCCTGCCTATTTTTGCCTCACTAATTCTTAGAAAATAATGTGTTAGACAAGTAATTTCATGAATGGGTAAATCTGTCCGGGTAGAAATTTCTCTACCTACCATCTTCCCAGAAGTAGCAGTACAACCATTGGTATTAGTGGAAATAAGCTTACTTTATAAGCTCCGTAATAATTGAGATATATAACTGGTAATTCTTGGAAGAGATAATAGGAAGAGAGACTCAAGACCAGTGAGAGAGATGTAGATGTCAAATTTTACCTACCTGAGGTTTGTAGTAGGATACCAGCAAGAAGTTGGGTGTTGAAAAGGAAGAAGTTAGGGGCCTAGAAAATGAACTCCACCTCCCCACATTCTGTGTTGTGTGCATCTTAAATACACAAACTTTATATAAATCACTGTCTATGCATACATGTATTTTTCTGAAGTGAATCCATACATGTTCAAATCTTCTATTTGATGAAGCTCACAGAGCACATGTTGCATGTTTTATTGTTTCCCAATGTAGGTGGAAAGCACCAAGAGCTCAAGTGCAACCTTGCCCCCCAACGTGCCTTCCTACAGGTCCCTGTCCTCCCATGAGGATTGCCCTAGCAGCCACACCAGTTTCTCAGATGGTGAGCTTGCTCGGAATGTGAGGGAAGGTGTCAAGCATCGAATCTTCTACCTTTCAGAGCAGCTGAGAGTGGAGAAAGCCAGTAGGGATGAGAATACCATGAGCTACCTCAAGCTGGTATCCAAAGCTGACCGACATCAGGCTGCACATATCCGGCAGGCCTTTGAGAGGGTGAACCAGCGCACCTCTGCCACTATTGCTCACATAGAACGAAAGCTATATCAGTGTCACCTGCAGCTGAAGGAGCTGGAAGAGGGCTGCAGCCCTACAAGCTCAGTGCTGAAAGTGGGCAGTGGTGTGGACAGTTGTAAGCAGCCTGGTGCAAAGGTCTCATACTCCAAGTTGTCCAAGCCAGGTGGGGAAGATAGCATGCCCATCAATATAGCTAGACCCTACCCTCTGGAGAATCACTTGTCAGGCATGCAACAGAGGAAATTCTCGGACAAAAAGTATGTGGCTCAGCAACGAAAGCTGCTGTTGCAGAAGATGAAGGAAGAACTGACAGAAGCTAAGACGGTCCATGTTGGTCTTCAGGTCTCCCATCAAAGCCTCAAAGAAAGTCATGTAACTAATGTGCGGGAGATACTGGAATCCCTCCAGGAAAAGAAAGCCAGGTGAGGAAAGCCCCTTTTTACATCTTGGCTCCCAAGACAAGAAGCAGTCAAGACATAATTTGAAGGGTTGAGAAGGAGCCAGAAAAGAGTCAGGGTGAAGGCAGGTGAGAAGAGCTAGTCTGTGATTCTCTTTAGTGGCTGTTACCTACAGTGGAATGAGTGGTTCTTAGTGGTTCTTTTTCTGTTGCCCTACACCAACCTTTGTCCCTTACTAGTTAAATAGGGTGCCTGCTAGGAAGTTTGCTTGATGCAGTGCAACAATAGAGGCAACCAGGTGCAGTGGGACCCTGGCTGACTGCTCATATTAGAGAGGTAATGTCCCCTATGTCTCATTTGCTAGGGAAATTTGTCAGGACTCAAGTCTGGAGTATAATGTCAAGCAGCATGTATTGTATATTCAGTTCGAAAGTGACATTTTGTGAGTGCTTTCACATCAGTTTGCTGTGCCAGTTTTTTTTTTTTTTTTTTTTTTTTTTGGTCTAAGACAAAATAGGTCCAACAACTTAAAAAGAGGCAAGACAGGTATTCACTATGTAGTGAATTATTTAAGGCCAGCCTTCAAAACTTATTGAGACTCTGTCTTGGGTACCTTGATTCCTGTCATGTCACCATCAACATAGTCATTGATAAATTAATACAAATACACTCAACAGCCTAGCAAGAGAGGGAGGGGTTGATTCAATAATTCAAGAGTCTCAGCATATTCATGAAAATAAGGACTTTGCAGTTATTTTAGTGCTTACACATACAAGGAGGAAAATGCAAATGGAAATCATCATCTTGGGTTTCCTCAGGGACTCCTAGGAACATTTATGTATTATGTTTTTGTTAGGATGTGTTACGTTGTATGTACATGTCTATGGACCTGAGTCTTTACAGAGTTTATGGATGGTTCACAAAAGATGGTTGGTAAAAATCTTGATTATTTTTCTTTTTGTTAAGTTATCTCAATAAAAGCTCCATAGAACTAAAAAAAATCTGTAAGAGGAAATAAGTGAGCACCATAAAGAAGCCTGTCATTAAGTAAACTAGCTACTGAGAAATACAGGTTTAGACAGGTTTCACTACTATTACTATTATTAATTATTATTATTATTTTATTATTATTTTTGAGTTTTTGATTTTTTGAGACAGGGCTTCTCTGTGTAGCTTTGTAAACAAGGCTGGCCTTGAATTCACAGAGATCCACCCATCTCTGCCTTCCAAGTGCTGGGATTAAAAGCATATACCACCACTGACCTGCTTACTATTATTATTTTTATTGTGTATATTCATAGACAATTTTATTTCTACTTTCATTTCACATACATACATGATTTTATGCATTTTAATGTTTTTATTTATTTTTATTTTCTTTGTTTTTTATTGAGACAGGGTTCCAGGGCAGGCTCCAAAGCTACAGAGAAACCCTGTCTCAAAAAACCAAAGATAGAGAAAGGCGCAGAGAGAGACAGAGACAAAGAGAGAAAGAGAGAGAGAGAGAGAGAAATCTATTAAGAGTGGCCCTAAGCCAGGTGTGCTTGTACACTTGTACACACCTAATCCTAGAACTCAGACACAGACAAGAAAATCACTATGACTTTGAGGCCAGGTGGGGCAATATAGCAAAACTAAAAATGAAACAAAACAAATACAAGAGTGGCCATAAGCTAAAATATCTACTGTCAAGGAGTTGTTAGGGTTCTTATGTCAGGGAATACCTAGGAGAAGATGAAACTAAAATTTAGCAGGAAGCAGAAGAGGTTGATTTTTCATAGGTGAGGGGTACTAGTGACTGCAAATAGCAGGGATCCAGCCCGTGACCATTAGTCCTCTCTAGCATTGTCAGATGACTGGTACTACACATGGGCTTTATATACCAGATGCCAATAGCACCCTGTCTACCTTGGTTTACTTTTGTTGCCATCACATAATACTCCAACTTGGTGGCTTGAAATAACCTGAATTTATTCTCTCACAGTTTTAGAGTCTAGACCTCTAAAGTTAGTTTTACTAGGCAAGGTCACACTGTCTTCTCTGGTTCCTGGTGGCTGTTACATACATTAGTTTGTGGGCTGGAATCTTCAAATCACTTTTTCGTCCTCTGTTTTTCCTCTCCACTTCTCTTTTCTCCTCCCCTCTCTTTTCATTTCATGTTTCCTTGCTTTGGCTTTTTGAGACATGGCCCCACATTTCTCAGACTGGTCTTAAACTTACTATGTAGCTGAGGATGACCCTGAACTTCTGGTCCTCCTGTCTCCACCTGCCAAGTTTTGAGAATAGAGGAGGGTACTACTGCACATGGCCCATCAAAGTTCTCATTTCTTTGTCTTCACAAGGCCTTCTCTATGGTGTGTTTAATTTCTATCTGCCTAAAACTTCATGGGGATTACAGGTAAAAGTTTACGGTAGAACATTTGCACATGACACACAATCCCTGGGTTCCTTCCCCAGCACTACACACAAAGATAAAGAATACTTGTGATCACATTTACAGCCTACCAGTATAATCTCCACATCTCAATATTCTTAACTGTATCATTTCTAGAAAGTATCTTTTAAAATTATTTTGTGAAATTTCAATGAAAAACAATATTATTTTACATACCAACCCCAATTCCCTCTTCCTCCCATCCTCCCACTTGCCTCTAGAAAGACTCTCTTTGGGATTAAAACATGGCTATCTTTTAGGGAACCATTTTTAGCCTACCAGTTCTTCTCAGCTTGCGACAAGCAAAGATGACTCCAGACATTTCCAAATATTACATGGAAAACAAGTTGCTCTGAAAACCATTATCCTAAGTACATGATAACAGTGGGTATAACTTAACATTTCTCTCTCTAGTTATTATTGGTTGATGTTGAGACTTTTTCATCTGCTTATGGCCATTTGTACCTTTTTCTTTATCAAATTCCTATTGAAGTCGTTGGCTTGCTTTCAGACTTGTATAGTTTTGTCTTTTTGTTGTTGAATTATAAGAGCTCTTCATATCTTTTTAAATACTGATCCTGTCACATAGGTGATTTGAGATCTCCAATCACTCAAGAGAGAATCCTAGATTTAGGCATAGCATCTTCTTTGGTAGAGCTGAATAGCTTGAGTCAAAGATTAAAATAGCAATAATCATTTCCAAGTCTGAATAGCTTTAGGCAAAGCTTAAAGTAGCAACATTCATTTCTAAGCTTGTAAAATTGAATTAATCTGATAATTTCACTCTTGTTGGCCCTGTTTTGAGAATTAGCTTGGTCAATGTTTGGGTTTAGACCCCACACAAACCGGAATTAATAAACACTCTCTGCTTTTCTCTCTGAAAACTAAGCTCTTGCAAGATTGTAGAAAAATCAACAGAGTACCCCAGGATAAAGATCTTGTCAGGCTGTTGGCCTGACCTTGACTTCCTCTTCTTTCCTTCAGGCAATGTCTCTTGGGTTTCTCATGCTCTCTCCTCTCCACCAGCATCTCAGTGCCCACACTACCCCCATGATTCTGGCTATCTGTCATATTTTAGAATATTTTCTGTGTTGAGAACATCAGTCTTGCTTTATATTTCTAGTTATATTCACACATGATGGCATTCATGAACATTTTTCATAGTTCACCTTGCACATGAGTTCCTACTTGATTGAAAATGCACGAAGTGAATATTCTGCGTTTCTGTGCTTTTTTTTTCCTCTTCTACATTCCAGAACTTTAGAAGCTTCCAATCTCTAGGTCCTCTGTCCAGGAATATTCCATTACGATTTCCTTTGAGACAAGATTCAGAATTCAAAGATTATATATAACAGAGCCTTTTCAGTTGCTAAAGATCACTTTGCCCCGGTGATATAATATAGGGTTGACTTCTCAAGGAAGCTGCTTATGCTTCTTTTGTATTCTCAGACTATGTTGGTCAGAGGGCTCAAAAATTGTCACTTCTTTTTATTTATCTATTCATATTTATTTATTTATTTTACTTCCTCACTGCAGTCTCCCCTCCCTCTTCTCCTCCCATCCCACCCCTCCTCCTCCCTTCCACCCCCCAGCCACCTCTCCTCCCTAATCTCTCAGAAAGGATCAGGCCTCCCATAGACTTCAGCTAATCCTGGCACATCAAACTGATGTAAGACCAAACACCTCCCCCTCCCTAAGAAGGGGAAATAAAGGAGATCTTGTTGAACTGGGGGTGGGAACTTGAGGAATCAGGTTGGGGAGTGCTAGGAACGGGGACAGTTATGAAACAGATGACTGGAAAGGGGGACTTCATGGAGTTTGGTAGAAGAATTGTCATTCCTATTGGGTTTCATTTCAGTCAAGTAGGAACCTCGTGCATCTTGCTAACCAGAGATGGAATATTTAAAAAATTATTTATTTTTATTTTATGTGTATGAATGTTTTGCCTGTATGTGTATAAGAGCACTAAATGTGTGCCTGCTGCCTGTGGAGGCCAGAAAAGGGTATATTCCCTGGAGTTGTAGACAGTTGTGAGTTGCCATGTGGATGCTGGGAACAGAATCCAGGACCTCTGCAAGAACAGCAAGTACTCTTAACCACGGAGCCTCCTCTATGTGTTTTCTTTTTAATAGGTTTTTGGGTTTCAGGTCTTATATTAAGGTCTTTGATTTATTTTGAGTTTTTCCTACTTTATTTACTACTGTCATATTGTCTATAATGATGGGCACATGTGAGAAGTTCAGAAGACAGCTCTATGGATTTAGTTTTCTCCCCCCACCTTTATGTGGGTCAGTGGATTGATCAAGATAATTCCATTGCTTAAACCAATTGCTTGTTAAAAATAGCAGTATAGAGTACAGCAATGTGTGTGAGAGGCACTATTTTCTTTAGCTCTCTATAATCCACAATCATTCTCTATGAATTGTCTGGGTTCCTTGTCCTGGAGTGCTGCCAGGGGTTTGACTAACTATTTACTTTTTCTGTTGTAGTGATTAAAAAAATCTTGACAAACTCAAGGGAGAAAGAGCTTATTTTGGCTCACAATTGGAGGGTAAAGTTCATCATTTCAGGGAACTCATGGCAGGAGGAGCTGACAGTCACCCACAGTCAGGAAGCAAAGAATGATGAACGTGCATGCTCAGTTATATTTCATCTTTTAATAGTTTTGTTATATTTATTTATTTCTATGTGTATATGGGCACATGTGGAGGTCACAGCAAAACTTTCAGGAGTCAGTTCTCTCCTACCGTGTGGAATTGAACTTAGGTGGTCAGACCTGGCAGAGTCATTTACCCCTGTATTATTTCTAAAGTATATCTTTTCTGGGCATAGAATTCTGGGTTAGCATTTATTTATTTGAAATATTATGCATTTGAAAAACAACCCATTCTGTCTTCTCTAGCTTGCATTGAAAAGGTTGTATTAATACTAATGACAGTAAAGACCATGACAAAAATTTTTGGTTAAATTAAATAACTTTTATTTTCTATCAGACAGGACTGTCTCCCTAAAGCAAGGCTTGAGAGAATAGCATTGAATATAGGAGAAAATGGGGCTTATATAGCTCAAAAGCTCCAAGGCTAGGAGATTTCTAAGGGTTTTTTTTTTTTTTTTTTTTTTTTTTTTAACAATGGACCTTGGCAGAACATTTTATCTTACCAGGGTGGAGGTCAGAAGTGTGGTTGGAGTGTAAGGTGTGGAACATGTCAAATTCTGGAAAATGGGTAAAGTCTTTCATGTGATTGCCCTCCCACCTACTTTATTAGATTCTATCAGTCCCCAGACAGACTACTGATGAGTTGTATCCATCAACCCTCATGACTCCCTGGCCATCCACTCCACCCTCATTCTTAAGTTCTCCAGCCTCCACTCCACTCCTCTCCTATAATCACCTGACTCAAGCTAAATGGTGTTCTTCCTAGTCTATTAACACTATTTACATTGCCTATTTCATTATCTAGTTATATTTGATGCTTTTTATCACTATACCTTTTCACAAATACTTTCCTCTGCTCTGCTTGGAATGAAACGATCAGAGAGTCCTCTTTGGTAGCCTGGCTCCTGTTCTTTTGCCTGTCCTTCATGGGGTCCAGATAAGGAACTTCAAAAAAGTTTTTCTACTGTAAATCAAATATTAACACTCACCACATATTTCCTTCTTTTTTTTTTTGTTAAAGGAATAAAACTTCAAAAGATTCAGTTGTTTTGGTTGTATGGGTTAGGGATGTAGTTCAATGGTCAGGTGCTTGCCTAGTATGTGCAAGGCTCCAGTTTTCATCTTCAGTCTCTCTCTCTCTCTCTCTCTCTCTCTCTCTCTCTCTCTCTCTCTCTCTCACACACACACACACACACACACACACACACAGAGAGATTCAGAGGTACTCTCCTGGTATCTCTTACTCCAAGTTCTTTGTCTGACTTCACATACCCTCAATAGTGTGCTAATCTTTTGTATGTATGCTATAATACTTTCTTATTTATGTTTATATACATAATAAGTAATATATTTAGCTTGTATTTTTAAACATCTGTGTTGAGATATAATTTGCATGTCATAAAATGCACCATTTTAATCACATTTCAATGGTTTTCATTAAATTTACTGAGTTGTGTGACCATTAATACAATCCAATGTTTGCTTTTAATTGAATAACTTTATTGACTTATAATTCACATCACATTCATTCCATTCATTTAAAGTATACAATTCAGCTTGGCTTAGTGGCACATGCCTGTAATTGCAGCACTCAGGAGGCAGAGGGAGGAGGATTGAAAGTTTAAAACTACCCTGGACTAAAAACTACCCTGGACTACAGTGTGAAATTCTATCTCTCTTCCCAAATGTATACAATTTTAGTGGGGTTTTAGTAAAGTCACAGTTAATCCACTACCAAATGTCACTTTTTTATTATCCCTGAAATAGAGATACATTTGTGGAATAACACCTGTATCCTCAACGCTGCTCCTGGGGTATTTGATAGCATATACAGATAGCTTAAATTTTTTTTCTATACCTTCTAGTCTATGGCATATTTGGTAAAACTCTCTTTCCCTCTCCCATTTCTCTCTCTCCCTCTCTCCCTTTTCCATTCTCTCTCTGCCTTTCTTTCCTCCTCTCCTAAAGCTCTTGTCCCCAGAGGCCTGTCTCCTCCCTCCCCTCCCCCTTCCTAATTCCCTCCCCTCAATTAAAAAAAAAAACTCTCCATGAAAGCTTTGTCACATGATGGCGTCTCTCTCTGTCTCTCTCTCTCTCCTTTTTTTCAAACAACAGCATTACTAGAGAATAATTATAAATAATATCTATTAGTATAAGTATTCCCAGACAGAGGTAGAGGAGGCAGCAGCCATCTTTGACTGAATTCTAGTTGGAGAGGGGGCATGGTAGGGGTAGTAGATCCAGCTGCAGAGTGCTCTTTGCCAGAATAAGCTCTGAATAAGCTACAGAGGTAATGTTACTTGTCTCTTGCTTTCTAGACAATCACTGATGGAAGAACAGGCAAATGATCACTTGCAGAGATACTTGGATGAGATTTGCCACCTCAAACAGCATTTAGCATGCACTGAAGAGAAAATGGCCTATTTATCCTATGAAAGAGCCAAAGAAATATGGGTGAGAGCCTCAGGGAGAAAGGGCTAGGAGAGATGAGTAAATCTATGTATATCCCAAGCCAAGGCAAGAGAAGATCTAGCTGTACCTACCCTGATGGTGCAGTGGTAACCTGTACCTTTGCTTTAGAACAAGCACTACCTTGCTTCTTCCTGTAGGAGCAATCACTGAGCCATAGCCTGCAGTCTGTCATCTACAGCTCAGGGGTAAAGCCTGACAAACCCAAGGGATGCTGAGGTGTTTGCATTGCTGCTAGCAGAGGGAAAGCTTCTGGGAACCCCTTCTTTGGGTCTAGCCTCCTGCCCCTCAGTTCTTTCTGCTCATAGCTCCTACTGCTGCCTCTGGTTAACCTTTTCCCACCTAGGTCCTTAGTCTCAGCAGTAGATACTCATTAGCCCAGCATTTCCCAGCAAATGTCTTGTCTCTGCTGTGCAAGTCCTAGTTCTCCCTATCTGTCCTAAAAGATTCAACTTGTCAGGTGTGAAGGCACAGGCCTTTAATCCTAGGACTTGGGAGGAAGAGGCAAGTAGATCTCTGAGTTTGAAAACAGCCTTGTCTTCATAGCAAATTTCAGGTCAGCTGGAAGTATACAATGAGATCTTGTATCAAATAAATAAATAAGAAAGAAAAAAAGAGAGATAAAACAGAAAAAAAAAAAAAGGATTCATCTCAACAGTACTTCTTGAATACCCCTAAGCAAATAAATTACTAAATTAGATAAGCACATTTCTGTTCTGACTTCTGGTGTCTATATATGTTTGTTACCTACAGGATGTAATGGAGACTTTCAAGAGCAGAATAACCAAGCTAGAAACTCTACAGCAAGCTACCCAACTGGAGATGATGGCCAGCCTCAGAACCCGTCCCAAGGACTTTTTGTTCAGATTTGTAAGCCTGCTTCTCACACTGACCACTGTCCTCTTGGTCTTGGTCTCTACCTTGTGTTCTTGCCCCTTGCCTCTGCTTAACTCACGCCTGCGTACATTCACTGTATTCGTGTTGATTGGCCTTGGGTTCTTGGCTTGGCAGAAGCGGCATATCATCTCCATCATGGACTGGCAGGCCTGGGTCCCCTTCAAGTGGAAACAAGACTTCAAGGATACTAAACCTCCATTAGATGGACACTGAGGGGCAAGGAGTCTAATCCACCTGAATTTGTTCATTATTTCCCTTTTCAGATGTTGAAGGCATCTAGTAAGCCTTCCCTAGAGAGCTACTTTGTTGCTGTCATTTTCTTAATCCTGTAACCACCAGTCCAGTGAGATATATGCAGATGCCAACTTGCCTTCTCCTTGAAGTTTTCCATGATCTTTTCATAATATCTATAGACATGGGGATTGGATTAAAAATGAAATAAACCATATGTTATAAATTAAAAACGAAAGAAACCATATGTTTCTTTGTCTACATTGTACTCTCTACACATGTGGTGCCTGAACACCCAGTAGCATAGATAACCCCAAATTGTAGTAGCCATCTCTGGGACTTTGATTGGGGAAGGGGAAATTATTATGTGTATTTCACAAGGATGGAGGAGAAGAGAAGTAAGACATGGCCAAAGCTTTGGTGGAAGGGACAGGTTGGAGGCAGACCTCATGCAGGCGACACTGAAGAGATGGGTAAGACTTCTGTTTTAGAGGTGCTGGAAAGTTCAGAGCTATCATCAACCTTCTTTCCAAAGAGCTGTAAGATGCAGTTTCGAAACTAGAAGGACAGAAAGCATTATTCAGCAAAGCAGAAACGGCTAGTACACTGTGCTAAAGGCGAGGCTTAGGACATTTGGCACTTTCTCTTCGTGGATGTACACCTTCCCTTCTTCTATTCAGAATACCATGAGTGGGATGAGGAAGGCTCAGTTCATTCTTTACACACATGAATGGAGGAGGTCTAAATCATCTAATTTAGTGGTTAGTGGTGATTCTAGTTGAATTGTGACTGCTCCTAAAAATGGCAAACCCTAATTACTGGAACCTGTGACTATGTCTTTTTTGAAACTGGAATCTTTGCATATCTATGTTACAATGAGATCATACTGGATTAGGATTGTCACTAGCCCAGTGACCAGTGTTCTTGCGAGGAGAGGAAGATGTAGACAATACTATACATAAGGAAAAATGATTATGTGAAGAATAATATTGGGGCAGCATGTCCGTGATCATAGGACAAGGGAGGCTGGGAGAGAGAGAGAAGACTAATACTCTCTAAGCACCTCAAGAAGGAACAATAATAATACTGACACATAAACCTCATATTTCTGGACTCCACAACTGTGAGAAACTTAATTCCTATTTTCTTCTTCGTTTGTTTATTTGTTGCATACTAGGAACTTAGCCTAGGGCTCTGTTTATACTAGGCAAGTACTCTGCCACTGAGCTACAATTCTGTTGTCTTAAGTCATAAACCTTATGGAATTTATTGTGGTAGCCTCAGGATACTTAGGCAGTGACCAAAACCACTGCCAACTAAGGAGCTCAGCTACAAAGCTTTGAGAACACAAACTAAAAGTGTCACCTAATTTCAGTTCTATTTGGGATTATCTCCATTCCCTCTAACATTAAAACTCTCAAGTTGACATTGATAGCATGAAAGATGGACTAAATAACAACATGAACTTAACTGAAAAACTGGCAGATAAGGCAAGAAATCCATTCAGCATCTACTTACTGAGGTCTTACTTCATTACTGACTCTATTCTGGAAGGAGATAGCAGTGAACAAGAATGGAATCCCCTGTTCCATTTTTCTTGGAATATGGCAGAATGAGGGAAAACAAAATTTACACACCTGGCCACCTTTGTTTCCTGTCTTTCACAAGGATCTATTTCTAGGACTGCTTTCAGTTTTTGGAAGAGGAGATCTGGGGTAGAGAATTTGCCTGACATGCACCAGGCCCTGTGTTCCATTTAAGAGGAAGGAAGATGATAGAGGAAAGAGGAATGAATCGATTGGAAAGACTCGGAGTCTGATGAAATGAGAGGCCCCAGTTAACACTTCTGATTACTAATAACTCACACAGTAGATGCCCCTTAATGAAATGCATATGATGGATTCAAGGAAAAAAGAAAGCAAATGACACTCAGAAGGTGATGAACCTTCTTAAGGTTCATGTATAACCTACTAGAAGGGTCTAAGAGTCATAAGCAACTTGTGTCAAAGTCCAGTATGGCAGCTATGGATGGTTTCCATCAGACAAGACCCTCTCTGAACTAATTCATGAGTTCATAAAAGCTTGTAAACTCTTAGCTAGTGTAGTCAAGAAAGGCTAAACTTTTAAGGAGGCAAAAATCCCAAAGTCAAGGTAAGAAAATGGAAAAATTTTGAGTTGAGTCTGTAAATACAAGAGGAGCAAAACTAGCTGGGGTTATTGTATGCTCATGGAGTGCTTAGTACATCTATATTTTAGCAGCACCTTTAGAAGATTCCTGTCCATAGTTATGTGGTCATCAGAAGGGAAGTACTTGTAGTGCACTGCACTTTCTTAAGTGTCCAGACTTAGGTGAACATAGTGCAAAGGTACCAGAGCTCATGGTTAAGGGGAGGTCTGGCGAGTGTAGGTCACATGAAGAGCCTTTCCACACTCATTTTCTTGGAGGAGCATCATCAGTCCCCACCCCCAGTTTCTCCATAAGGCTTTCTCATTGATGACTTGATTCCAGGTAAGAACCTTCACTGAGTTATGGGCCATTTTGAAATGAATCTGTGCATGCTCTTGCTTACCTGCCGGTTCATAAAGACATAGATAATGGGGTTGTAGATAGTGGCACTCTTGGCAAAGTAGGATGGTATGGAGGCCACAAGAGGGTGGAAAGCATAGCCAGGGTGGGCAGTAGCAAAGCATGCAAAAAAAGCATAGGGTCCCCAGCAGAGGCAGTATGCGAAGATCATCACCACTACCATTCGTGTCACCTCCTTCTCGGCCTTTTGGGTGGATTCAGATTCTTTCTGTTGCTTTGCCACCTAGAGAAGACAAGGACAATGAATAGGGAAATCAGTTAGGGTTCTATATCTGGAGGGAATATTGCTACTTCCCAAGCATTGAGTAAGGACACTATCAAGGCGAAGGAAATCTAAGGATCTATGGGAGTAGGAAATGCTCCACCTAGTGTTCCAATCTTGGGTCCTACCCTAAGTCAATGAATGGCTTGACTTGACATCCAGAGTGGTCCTGGAGCTTTGTAGGAGTTCCTATAGGCCTTGAGGTAACAAGTGGCTGGACTGGCCAAGGTCACCCTCAGACAAGACTTTTGAAGTTGTAGTCTGTAATTTCACAGAAGCTTGTGAAGGAGAACTACGGAGACAGAGCTTAGCCTTTATATGATCCCTTCCAAAAAGATCTAGTCTTGTGCTCAGGTTTCATTCTGGAGTCCTGAACTGAGCCCTAGAAGTCAAGTTTGCTTTAACAAAACCAGGCCTGGCAGGGTGCCTAGCAGCAATGCAAGAGCCATATACACACTTTCCCCAGGCTTTCTAGAGGATAGAGGCCAGCCATTATCTACCCTGGAAGGCAGTTATCTGTAAAAGGAACTATGAGGGCTAGAATCCAGGGTTTTGCTAGCCAAGAGCTAATAATGCTAAAGCTTGAAGGAAACTCTATGGGAGCTAACTAAATTGATTCTGATATGGGGCAACCAACCCAGGGACCAAATTGCAGCCTTCATTACAAGACACAAAAGTGAGTGGAGCCTTCTGGTGTAGTTCATGGTCTTTTCCAGAAAGACCTTATAAATACCTGTTCATTCAGGGGTGAGCACAAAGCAGCTATATAGGAAAAGCACCACCTGGAGGGACTTTCTGTTACATAGGGTCTCATCAATGAACAAATAGAACATGGAATAAATGGTAGGGGAGTTGTTTGACAAAGGGGCAATTAGTGCTGGAGAGGGAGACCAGTAGAGGAGCACAGACCTCTCAGCATACAGTACCCAGGTCACACATCTCCTTACTACCTTTTTTTTTTTTTTTGCTGGGGAATCTCCAGTGGTAGCCTGGTCCAGTGGTAGCGGGATAAGGATTGCTGACAGAATTGGCATTCTAGGATGGAACACCAGACACAGGACTGTGGAGAGCAGGTCTGAGGGCAAATAGCACCATTTAGTCCTCTTCTTGATCTTACCCAAGAGTCCCATTGTGGTGGTTTGAATGAGAATGGCCTCATAGGCTCATATATTTGAATGACTGGTCCCTAGTTGGTGAAATGGTCTTATAAGGATTAGGAGGTGTGGCTTTGTTGGAGGATGTGCATCACTAGGGTTGAGCTTTGAGATTTAGAAAGACCATGCCAGGGTCAGTCCCTCTCTGTCTCTCTCTCTCTGTCTCTCTCTCTGTGTCTCTCTCAAAACAGGGTTTCTCTGTAGCTTTAGAGCATGCTGTCCTGGAACTTTGTAGACCAGGATAGTGTTGAACTCACAGAGATCCACCTGCCTGTGCCTCCCTAGTGCTGGGATTAAAGGTGCCACCACTGCCCAGTTGGTCTATCTCTTTCTTACGAATCAGGATATAAGCTCTCAGCTACTGCACCATCACCATGCCTGCCTACCCACTGCCATGCTTTCAATCATGATGGTCATGGACTCACCCTCTGAAACTATAAGCTTCCCCTAATTAGATGCATTCTTTTTATAAGTTGCCTTGGTCATGATGTCTCTTACCAGCCATAGAACAATAAATAAGACTCCTGTGAAGGGGATGCAGGTGCTCTGTAGATTATGCTCCATGGGAGGATTGTTCTGGGCCAGGGGAAAGGCACAGTTCTGCTCACTTATTGGGTCCTCTAGGAATGGACAGGCAGTCACTTTCCATCCCATAGGAGTGAGAACAAGGAAGCCAGGGTTAAAACTGCAAGAACTTCATTCATGTGTATCAGTGTTGTTGTGTCTGGATAACACTATTTCCTTGGAGTCATTCACCACTTCTAGATCTTACAATCTTTCTGACTCCTTTTCTGCATAGATCCCTGAGCCCTGAGTATAGGAGTTTGATTAAAAAAATCCCATTTAGGGCACATACAAGACCTACACAAGTTTAAACCATAGAAAATTATAACATAGAGAGGTAGAAGTCCCACCTCTAACCAAGAAGCTATTTGCAACTAATATATGCTGGTAAATGGAAAATCAGTTTTGTACAATGGAATGTCACCACACTCCAGGGTAGGCTTTATGCCCAGGAGTAGCTTATAACATGAAACAGACTCGAAGTTTTTGTTGTTATTATTTCTTTGTTGATTTTTTTGTGTGTATACATTTTTTTGTTATGTTTTAATATTTTTACCTTAATTTTTGTTTAATTTGTTTAACCTTTGTTTTTTGTTTTATGTTTTTATTAGAGAGATGGGGATAACATGAAGTTGGGTGGGGGGAATTTGGGGAGAGGGGAAAGAATACAATCAAAATATACATATATATGGCTGGCTTCTGTAACCCTACTCCTCACACTGGGTTACTTTGCCTAACATTAATACAAGGAGAGGTGCTTAGTCTTACTGCAACTTGATATGCCATGCTTTGTTGATACCCATGGGAGACCTTTCCTGAACAGAAACAGATGAGAAGTACATTGTGAAGTAGGAACAGAGGGGGGATGGAGGGGGCTTGGAGGAGAGGAGGAATGTAAAATAAATGAATTTAATTAATTTAAAAAAGAACCTCAAATTTCTCTCTCAAAGGAACATCTTGCTTTACACTACTCAGTGTTTTGTTTTGTTTGAGATGGGGGTCTCATAGAGATCAGGCTAGCCTTGAATTTGCTACATAGCAGAGAATGATCTTGAGTTTTTTATTACATTCCTGTAATCCCAGCATTCAAGAAGCGAAGGCAGGGTGGAATTTGATGTTTCAAAACCTCACACCAGGCCAGTTATTTCTCTCTCTGCCTGAGGATCAGGATGTAGCTCTTTGCTACTGTTCCAGTATCATGCCTGTCATATTCCTACCATAATGATGATGGACTAAACCTTTGAAATTATAAGTAAGCCCTCAATTAAATGCTTTCTTGTATAAGAGTTGCTTTGATTATGGTATCTCTTCAGAGCAATAAAGCAATGACTAAGACACATGGAAATTAAAAAACAGTTTAAGCCAGGTGTGATGGTATATACTCAGCTGGCAGAGGCAAGTTTCAGGCCAGCCAGGTCTCCATAATGAGACCTTTTCTCCAAAAAATGTAGTTTAAGAGACTCAGATGGACTGGTTGATTTGTGATCAGAGCAGTGTGAAGGCAGGAAAGTTACCAGGCGTGCCTATGAGCTTGCCTAGACATCTGGCTAGTTTGGGATGAGGGCAGGAGGGTGAAGGACTTACTGATCGGATGGCCAGCCACACTTGGAGGTAGCAGAGCACGATGATGCTGAGTGGGAAGATGCAGCATGTGATCATGAGGACCATCATATAAGACTGAACCCCAGGGTACAAGGTGCCACTGAACACGTCTGGGCCACAGGATGTCTTCAGGCCATAAGGCCAGTACCTAAAAAGAAGGGCAAGCAGCCCATCCTAATTCAAGCTAGGACAACCAGGAACCTGCCCAATCAGCCAGGGCACACCCCTGACTTCAGTCAGAAGGTTTTTAAATGGAGAAGAAATTAACCAACGAGAAGTGAACAAATCAATAGCATTTCATATCTACACAGTGTTTTACTTCCAGAACATTCTCATCACCTTAAAACTCTTGAAGATTGTGTAATTATTTGGTTATAGACAATTTTCCTAAGACAGACAGGAGGCTTCCTCTTCCTCTTACTTTTTAGGAATACCTATGAATATCTGAATTTTTTCTAATGCCATTATCCCAGGGCCATAATGAAGGGACATGCTCACTGGGTAATCATGGAGATGAAATAGATCATCCAGTCTGGGCCTCTACTAGGGCTAGCATTAGGGTGCTCTTAGTTTCTAGCAGCCATTGTGGTTCTGGAGAAAGACAAGTTTTTTCCAAGGCTTATTTCATAGAATTATGAAAGTTTCCCAAAGAAAGAATAGTACCTGTCCAAAATGCCACAAGAACACACACTCAAGACTAATGTCTATAGTTGTTGGAGAGATGGCTCAGAGGTTAAGAGCACTGGCTGTTTTTCCAGAGGTCCTTAGTTCAATTCCCAGCAACTACATCATGGCTCAGAACCATCTGTAAGGAGATCTGGTGCCTTAGGGACTGCAGGGATACATGCAGGTATAACACTGTACTCACAATAAATAAATCTTTTTTAAAAAATCACCCAGGTTGTTGTGTACAACAGTGAAATCAATTGTCCATATCTCATTCTTTCCAACCAAACATCTAAACCATTGTCTCATAAGTTTTGAGTATTTCCTCCAAAGAATGAGCCTGGCCAGGATATACATGACCAGGTGAACCTTCCAAGAAACCTGTGAAGGTGGCAGGGTAAAATGTATGATAAATGCTTTTAAGAGGGCCCTGAAATCTAAATGTACCCTGTGTTCACTTACACTATAGACATAGGTTGGGCATTTTGGGTTTTCCTAGTGTTCTTGCGAGTTTCTTATATTTGAGACAAACATTTACAGGGCCCCTTTTGATACCATAGGCAAATATATCCATACATTCATGTGTATGCTGCACTGAGAGTCTGCAGAGATTTTCCTCCCTCCTTCTTATAAGCAAGGAGTCATGCAGGCCCAGAAACCAGAAATGACTTGACCTTCCTGGAGATCACAGTCTGACCATCCCCACTTGATGTTACAGGGGCTACTTTCCTAGCATCATTACACTCTTACCTGCTCCAACCAAAGATTGGTGGGGCTGTCCACACAGCAGCCCAGCCCCAGGAGAAGATGATTCCCACAGTGGCCAGCTTAGTGTCAAATCTCACATTGCCAAAGGGTTTGCAGACCACCAGCCACCTCTCCCAGGAAATGATGGCCAGGGACCAGAGGCCTGTGATGCCTATGAGGGAGAAGAGATAGACCAGAGCTTCAAGTTGAGCAAAGAATTGTTCACACTGTTTCCTCCTACTAGCTAACAGCTTTTAAGACTCTCTCATAGCTACCACACAAAATCATCTGAAATGTTTTCTGGTCCAGAGTGCGGTGTACCTCTTGGTGAATGGACATTTTTTTCCAGTCCATTTTTTTAATGAGGTCTGTCTCACCTTCTTTTCCCATCTCCCTCGGGCTCTTCTGCTTCTCTTCCCTACTAAACCCAGTTGGTATCCTGTTACAAGCAGTTTTCCCTGCCAGCCTGGTTCCACATTTACAGCATGGCATCACTTCCTCCCCTTTATCTTCCTACTCTCCTTCCCATCTTCTTTCTAACCACAATTGGGTGAGGGGCAAGGCGAGACAATGATGAGGAACCAAGAGCAGGGGCAGCTACTAATGAGTATGCAGGTAGGCAAGTGGCGTTCCAACCAGGTCAATTTGTCTGTCATCACCCCCAGTCCAGAGCTCTCAAAGTCTCTGCTTACACACATGGTGTTTAAGCCATCCCTTCTCATATATGCTCAGCAGAGCCTGTCTTCCAGACTAGCTACTCCTGGACTCTCTATATCCATTTAGAGATAAGAAAGGAGTAATGGAGACACAACCCCCAGCACAGAGCCTAGCACACTGGTACTTCTTAGCAACTACTTTTTAGGGTACGTATGTGTGTGTAGCCATGGTGTGTATGTAAATGTTAGAGGACAACTTTCGGGAGTTTCTCTCTTTCTATCATTTGAGTCCTCAGGAACAAACACAGCTCACTAGCCTTTAGCTACCCAACCTAAGCAAATCATAGCCAACAGGTCTTATTAATGGTTATAATGAAAGGAGTTTTGAATCCATGTGGTGATATTATTTATGATTTCTTAAAGTCTCAAGGTGAAGATTAGAAAAGTAAAGCAGCCAGCCACTAGCTCTTATCTTTACCTCAGACTGTAAGGTGATCCTGGCTCCACCAAACCTCAGACTGAAGTCCCAAACTGCTATGCTCTCAATGTGGCTGGAGAATCCTGACACTGAATTCCTTCCTATCCTCAATGTGGCTATAGAATGAATGCCAGTTCTGAGACCCTGTTCCTGTCTTAAATACCTCTCACGAGTCCTAGGATTAAAGGTATGTGAACCCAAGTGCTAAGATCATCTTTGTGTAAGCTGTTTCTTTTGTAGCTCAGTGTGGCCTTGAACTACAGATATCCATCTGCCTCCACCTCCCAAGGTGTGTGCCACCACTACCTGCTCTCAATAGCTTGAGGATGACTTTGCTTTCTGAGTCCTCAGGCAAGATTTAGTAAAGCATAAATAATTTATCACCACAAATCCAGTCAATATCTTGAAAGCTCTGGTGTGTTGAAGAATATTATTTAAAGATGTCTTACACTTGTTTGTGCTGTGGAACATTTGTTTAATGATGCAAAGATGTGATGAATTCTTTTATGTTGCATTTGTTTAACTCTGTATGTCTAACTTTGCATGTATAAAACACCAGATTGGTCTAATAAAGAGCTGAACAGCTAATAGCGCGGCAGGAGAGGAATAGGTGGGACTGGTAGGCAGAGAGAATAAATAGGAGGAGAAATCTAGGAGGAAGAGAGGAAGGAGCAAGATAGAACAAGGAGAAGAGAACCCAGCAAGCCATGGAAAAAGAAGTAAAGAAAATTATATATAAATAGAGAAAGGTAAAAGCTTAGAGGCAAAAGATAGATGGGATAATTTAAGAAAAGCTGGCTAGAAAAAAAGACAAGCTAAGGCCGGGCACTCATAAGAAATAATAATTTGTGTGTGTGTGTTTGTTTGGGAGCTGGGTGGTAGGCCTCTACAACAGCCAAAAAGAGCAAAGAGTAAATAAGAATCAGCAACACTGGTGTCTTTCCCTGGGATCAGCCCTCCCAGTGTCATTTACTAGCCTTAGAGACAGGATGAAAACACAAATATCCCTGATTTGGGTAGGAGTCCCTCCGAGGTGCCCAGAGTCGTCCCTTCATATGGTTCTGGAATTCTGACTCATGATCTATCTCTTCCCACATGAGCGCCACTGTTTTTCATCCAATTCAGCAGTGCCCCTTAAGCAACTGCTGTTCTAATCAGCAACTTCAATTCTGCTCCTACCAGCAGTGGGGCGGCAGAAAGGGCCAGGACTGCAGCAGGAGGGAATTCGGTTTCCTTGTGCAACCAGATCTCTTGAAGCCACGTAAGGAAATTTGTCTAGACCTCCCCTCCACCCATCTATAGAATTCAGGATGCAAAGGTTGAAGTGAAATCTTGTTAACTCAAAGAAGTTGAATTGCAAGCAGCTAGCTTTCTCTCTTTGTTTAGCTCTCCTGAAAACCCACAAGACCTTAAGTTTTGCTCCTACTTCAGAACACTAGCTACACTTGGTTCCTCCTTACTACTTCCTATCAGCTAATGTCGATTCAGTCTCCTGACCACAGGTTAATTTTATTTGATCAAACAAATGGAACCTGTTTTTGCATTGTAAACAAAAGCAGTAGGAAGAAATATAACAAACCTTAAAATAATATTTCACAACAGCCCATCGTCCCAAAGTCAGTACTTAAAGCTAGAGTCTGTCTCATTGTTGGACTCAAGCAAACAGCTGAAAATGTGTGCTCAGATTGAAGCCTTCAGAATTTTGTAAGCCTGTCCTCCAACCACTGTTCTGACTGTAATCCAGCTTTTACCTTAAGTATCTCCCTTCATACTGTGCCTCATACATGCACACCATATGTGAACCTCAGGGTTTGCAGTATGGTTTTCTTTAGCTTACCACACAGGGAGACAACATAGCCTTCCACCACACACAAAGGGTGGCCTAGCACAAAGTAGCCATAGATTTGGTTCACAACACTGATAGTGCTGGCAATGATGGTCTCTGCTAGGTCAGCAACTGCCAAGTTCACCAGAATCCAGTTCAGAGGATGGCGCAGCTTCTTGAACCTCATGGTGGCTGCCAGCACAAGTCCGTTAGTGAAGATGGATGCAATGACTACAAGGATCATCCACGTGCTGGTGAGGTGGTACACCCACCTGGGAGCAATGTGATAGTTGGGACCTTCGAAGGGACCTGGAAGAAAGAGGTACAGAATAGAGGAGGAACTCCACAAAGGTTTACACAGCTGCACCAGCATCTTGGTCCCACTTTTTCTTGCTCCACGTGAGCCCTGCATGTGAGGCTATTGGTGTGAGCCCTAACTCAGTAGGTCTGGGGTCCTTATAAAAGAGGCACATTTGCCACTGCTGCATTTTGCCAGAATAATTGTAAGCTTCAATCTCTGCTATTGTATAATAAGGCTTCACAGCACTAGAAAAACACACACAAAGAGGCCTATGCTTGCTAGAATTCTACCGTCTATTCATTACAAAAAACAAAACAAAAACAAAACCAAAAATAAAAAACAATGCCATCCCCGCTCAAACCCAGCACAAAATAGCTCAAGAAAGACAGGGCTGTCCTGGCTGTGCTAGGAGGGACAGGTAAATCTCACCTGCAGCACTAATGCATCCTGTGTAGTAACCTATTTGTTTCTAACAGGAAACCCTACACAGATTCCCATGAATCCCCAATATGAGATGTAGGAATATAGGACATTGATAACCCAAAACTCAGAGAGTCTTAGTCTCTATGTAGAAAGAAATGGTATGAAGCAATAGGATGGTTTTTGTTTGTTTGTTTTTCAAGACAGGGTTTCTCTGTGTAACAACAGCTCTGGCTGTCCTGGAACTCGCTCTGTAGACCAGGTGAGGCCAGCCTGAAACTCACAGAGATCTGCCTGCCTATGCCTCCCGAGTGCTGGGATTAAAGGTGTGTGCCACCAGAACCTGGTGACAATGGAGCCTTTTAATAGACCTGAGAACAGAGAACACTCAGACTGTCAATGTATCTCCCCTGAGAAAGTACAGCAGGTGAACTGGAGCAGAGCAGGGGGACTGGGTGGTATTTGGAACCTCTAGTTTAAAGAGAAGCAAATTAAATGCTTGCCAGAGCCCTTTCCAGATGATAGACTCCAAACCAGGCAGAGCACGGCAAAGTCAGGTAAAGAACTAGCCAGTCCCAGGCAGCAGTAAAAGGGGAACCAGAGCCTCTAGTAATGACACCAGAGCAGCCTGTCTCTCCTGCCTGAACATAGTAGAACAAGATTCATAATGAAATGGACAAGAGAAAGGTAGCAAAAGTCAACTCCCAACAATGCTCCTTTGGAGCATTATTATTGTTGTTGTTGTTACTATTAATACTAATACTATTTTGGTTTTTTGGTTTTTTTGAGACAGAGTCTACATAGCCCTGGATGGTGCTGGAACTTGCTACATAGACCGGGGTGGTGTCCAACTCATACAGATTCATCTGCCTCTGACTCTGATGGTGCTGGAATCAAAGGTGTGTGCCGCCATGCCCACCTCCTTTAGAACCTTATAACTAACATATTACATAATTATAAAAAATGTATTTTGAGACAGAGTTTTTAGACCTGGCTGGTACAGAACTTGCTATGTATATGAGGCTGGACTTGAATTTACCCTGCCTCTGCATCCTGTATATTGGGATTAAAAGCATAGTGGCTTATGTCTGTTCTAAGATTTAAACTTAAAATGTAATATATGATTTCCAGGTGTGGTGATGCATATCTGTCTTTTTTTTTTAAAGGTAACCTCTGGTTATCAAAACCAAAAGCAAATGAACCTAAATGTACATATACAGTCAATAGCATAACTATGGAGAGAAGGATTGAAAGCACAATGTGTCAACTACACAACTTAATGACATACATCCTCAGTGTGAAAGGACATGTACAAATGTTAGGTCTTTAGTAATCCTATTTAAATGTTAAAATTTCATTTATGTACGTAGGTGTTTTGCCTGCAAGTATGTCTGTGGACCAAGCTAATGTAATACCCACAGAAGCCAGAAGAGTATCTCCTCTGATAACTGTGAGCCATTATGTGGGTGTTGGGAATCAAACCTGGTACCTCTAGAAGAGCAAACAGTTAAGTCATCTATCCAGTCCCCTAAAAACTTATCACTTTTTTTATGTGCATGGCTGTTTTCCTTTAATGTATGACTATGTACTATATTAGAGGCCAGAAAAGGGTATCAAATCTCCTGGAATTGGAGTTACAGATTTTTTGTTTGTTTTGTTTTTTGAGATAGGGTTTGTGTGTATAATAGCCATGGTTGTCCTGGAACTCACTCTGTAGACCAAGCTGGTCTCAAACTCATAGAGATCTGCCTACTTCTACCTCCCAAGTGCTGGGATTAAAGGATGCACCACTACCACCCAAGCAAGTAAAAATGGTTTTAAGATGTCATATGGGTGCTGGAATCAAATCCAGGTCTTCTGAGGAGCAGTTGTTAGTATTCAGGCATCTGTACTGGCCTGACCTTAGGGTTCTGACAGGATATGACCTCAGATGCAGCCAAGAGCACCACCTGGGCGCATTCACTATGTTCCCTTTTAAAAGAGCCCTGCCCACCTTGCATCCTCTCTTTCTCTCCCTCTCTCTGTTTCGCTTTCCCCTCTCCCAATGTTCCTGTCCCTAGAAGCAGTCTCTCCTTTCCCCTTTTTATGAGCCCTTTCCCTAATTAAAAACAAAACAAAAAACAAACAAACAAACAAACAAAAAACACTCCACTTGAACTCTGTCCCATGGCATCTTTCTCTCACAGATCACTTTTTAAAAAATAATAACAGTTTCAGTGCTTTTAACTGTTTAGTTGTTACTACAGACAGCCCTTAGTCAATCTTTTTTTTTTTTTTTCGGGTGACAGAGTAACTATTATATAGGTCAGGGTGGCCTCTGACTTGCTTATTTAGCTGAAGATGGCCTTGAACACATGATTGTCTTCCCTCTACCTCCCAATTTCTGGGATTCCAGATAGTTACCACTATACCCTATAGGAGAAACTACCAAAGCCGCAGTCCCCCTATCCCAGGTGCCCAGGCCAGTCCACATGCACATGTGCAGCAGGCACTTCCTCCCTGAGCCAAGCTGTCAAGCCTGCCCAACACCCAGAGACACTGACAGAGAGACACCTGACCACAGACATCAATGAGGAGAGGACATGCATAGTCAGCCATCTGAGCCAATTAGACCTTGGGATGGGGTATAAACGCAGACCTAACTTCCTGAATAAACGTGTCTGCAGCATGCTCTACTACTCACTGACTCCCAGTGCCTGAGTCATTGGTGCTGCATCTTCTCACCCCCTCCCCCAAGGGGTGTCTGCAACAGTACCCAGTATTGATATTATTTATAGTAGTGTTGTTATCACTGTTTTGAGATGGTGTGTGTGCGTGCGTGCGTGCGTGTGTGTGTGTGTGTGTGTGTGTGTGTGTGTGAGAGAGAGAGAGAGAGAGAGAGAGAGAGAGAGTTCTGACATAGAGAAAATGAATAATTGATAACATTAAGTTTTAATTTCTGGATAACAACATTCTTAGTGGGAGGAAAAAGAGAGAGATGTAAACCAAATCACTGTTTAAGAATGGAGAAATACAAGAAAAGAGAGCTGGGCATGGTGGTGCATTTTCATAATCTCAGCACTCAGGAGGATTGGCCACAAATTTGAGTCCAATTTGGTCTACATAGTGAATTCTATGCCAGCCAGGGCTACATAGGGAGATGTTGCCTTAAAAAGGGAGGGGGGGGAGAATCCAGCATACATATTATTTTTATCATACATGCTGCACTCTGAAGAACCTGCTGGTGGAAACTGAGGAATGATTTCCTTTATTAAAGTAATCAAGCTAGGAAGGGAAGACAGGGAAGAGTGAGCTTGGCATTCCCAAACACCTGGACATTATGCATCAGCAACTTGTGATTCCCCAGGAAAAGAGATGCTTCTGAAAAATGTCTTCACTGAAACACACAACACCAGCTGTATATACTGATCTAGCCACTGAGGGAAAACTAAAGAACTTTAGCTTTGCTGGCTGTCAGTTAACTTCGAGATTTCCAATTCTTCTTTTTTAAGATTTGTTTTAAATTATGTGTAGATGTATGTATTTGCATTTAGGTATGTGCATGTGAGTGTAGTTGCCCTCAGAGGACAGGTGTCAGATCCCCTGGACCTGGAGATACAGACTCAAGCTATGAGACACCTGTTGTGGATGCTGGGATTAGAATTGGGTCTTCTGTAAGAGCAGTAAATGCTCTCAATCATTGAGCCACCTCTCCATCCAAACATCACTAATTCTGAAGGTCATACATAATTATGTATGGACAGAGAATGAGTCTGAGGTATGTGTTGTGCTAACAGTTACTTACATTATTGTTCAGGGACCTAAAAACTGCTTTTACTGAAAGCACTGTCTCTTTACTTGGGCCTACAGGTGTCTGACAGTGTGACTGGGATGTGATAACAAGTCTTGGCCCATCTGTCTTCCCCCTTGATGCCTTGACCTTTGAGGAAGAGTCTACTTAGCTTGGTGTATAGACCTGCCAATAACTGAAAACAAAACCCAGGGCTACCCTGATCCACCCTCATCGAGTGTCTTCTCTCTCCTTGAAGCTTCAGACATCATACAACCATGACTAGAGGTACCAGGCCAGGAAAGAAATATACAAGAGGCAGCACCTGACTTTCTAGGACTAGCCAATATCTTATATGAAAAATAGAACATTTTTTGAGATCACAGCTATAGATAGGAGAAAATTTCCAGGCTACTCCAGCAAACAAAGGAAAGCTTGCCTCTCTCCCTCTGGAGAGAATCATTTCTGCTCAAGTTGAGAGGGTTCTGCTTGAGCTGATGTCCCAATAAAGTTGTGCATGGAAGCTCCTAACCCAGGACTTGCTCTCACTTCTATTAATTCTGCAAAAGGATTCTGTCTGTAGTGTCAGTCAGAACTTCAGATCAACTGTTTATCTACAAACGACAAAAGAAGTAATAATGAATACACTCAGAAAAGCATGCTAGATCATATTTGTTATTCGCAAACAATGTTTGAAGTGAGGGAAAGTCCAGAAAAATGGTTATTTTCTTTAAAAAAAAAACTGCAAGGAAAATGAAAAATTTAGCAATTAAGCCAGGGAATTAGCTGCATGGTAGAGTGCTTGCTTAGCATGCATAAGGGGCTGAGTTTGATCTAGTAACCAACAGAAATCTGTACTCTTTATTTGAGCCTTGATTCAAGACGACTTAAAGTATAACACTTTTTTTCTTGGCATAGTAGTAATGCCTGTAATCCTAGAACTCTGGAAGTTGAGGCAGGGGATTGTGAGTTCAAGGCCATCTTATGATATAAAGTTTCAGGATGGGTTCAGAAGCATATGAAGACTCTCACTTACAAACAAAACAAAACAACACAGTATGGGGCTGTGGAGTTGACTTAGTGGATAAAGACATTTGCCCCCAAAACAGGCACTCTGAATTTGATCTGTGGAACATACATGGTGAAAGAGGAGAACTCACTCTCACAAGCATATTTCAATTTTGCGTTCACCACAACATACACTCACAGGTAAATAAATATGTCCCCAAGTTGTCCTCTGGTCTCCATATGCAACACACACACACACACACACACACACACACACACACACACACACTTTCAATAAATAAACAAGCAAATAAATAAAATGCAAAATTGAAATAAAAAGAATCAGGAAGAAAGACAGTAGAAGAGTCACAGATGAAATAAGATAAAACCCATGGAAGCTGAATGACAAGGACCTGATTTCATTATATTCTCCCTATTCCTTTGACATATGCTTGAAGCTTTGCACAAAACAAAGCCTCTTCCATCAGAAAACAGGGGTGTTGTACCTCACTGAAACCTAGAAGGAACCATAACAACTTTGTGGAAGTGAAGTACAGAAACCTAGCTTGTATGGCCCAAAGTCCCTGTTCCTACAGTTGTGGCCCTGGCAACCCCAGAGCAGGGTGTTGCCAACCTAGAGTTCTAGGGAGCCTTTAAGGAGAGACTTGGTGCTGGGGGCTTTTGCACATACAACTTCTAAAAACAGAACTCAGGCTGCCCTGATAAATCCTCAGTTCCTAGGACTGTTCAAGAAAGACCATTTATTAGCTCTCCTCAGAAGTGAACAACAGCTTTGATGGTGTGCCTTAGGCACCTGGGTTGAACAATATAACTGTTACAATGTCTTCTAACCTAGTCATTTGTCTTCTGCTACAGCTTTCCCAGATGCCCTCTCTGGGGCCAAGCACACTCAGATGCCTGCCAAACTTTCTCATTTCTTTCAGTGGTTCTATGGTCTCAAGACTACCTCTTCAGCTTCTTTGTGACTTTAGAGGATACAAAGACAGAACCTGTTCTTCCCCAAGGAGGAAGATCTTTTGAACCCTTCCAAGGACATAGATTTCTAATGGCTAGGGGAAGTGTTATGGTTTTAGTGTTCTCTTATCTGTCCGCGATGACATCATCATTAAAGCTAAGGGAGATAGAGATATGTAGAAGAGAGAAATTGGGGGTGGCTGGTAGTTTTTAGCATAGCCAACCTAGTCTGGTGACTGAACTTCCAGGGCACCTGTTGCTCACCTCTAGTGCTGTTGCTGTTGGTGTAGGTGAAGATGCTTGAATGGGTGCTATCCTCATAGTTGTCCAGTGTCTTTCCTCCTGTAAGCCTTTGGTTCATGGCTGTGGAAAACACTGTCCTTGGGACCTGCCAGTTAGCATATTGCCTATGAGGTTACAGGACTTTATATCAGCCTGCAGGATTAGCCAAGGCCTACTTACCTTAAGGGCTCCCAAACTCTTCACTATCTGATCTCTTAATTGGGCACAGGACTTAGGTCACCCCTCCTACCCTCACATCCCTGTTTCACAGGGGGGTGGCTCAGGGCCATTTGCCCACAATGGAACCTGAATAATGCACACTCCTTCCAACCCTGGCTTGCAGTAGAGCTTGTGGGAGTCACTATAGCCCTTGCTTGTGCTTACATATCTTCAGTCTGTTTCTACTATTGTAGGTCAGGCAGGCCCTATGGGGTTTGTGGATCAGAGTGTTGAACAGGGAAGCAGCTCAACGTTTCAGTCTACCTTCTTTCTCTGGCTCTGCTGAAAGCCTCTGGAAACCTTTCAGGCAGAGGTCTGTAACAGGACTATTTGTTTAGCAGGACAGAGGTCAGACGTCAGAGGTTTTTTTTTTTTTTGTTTTGTTTTGTTTTGTTTGTAAGCCTTATGCCACAGTGTGTGTTAGCAGGACTGCTCCCATGGGAAATGGGAAAGAGGATAAGCACTGACTGTGTATCTCTCTTTTAGTTTCAGCCCTCTTCCTCCACTTCTACCACCTGTAGCTCTTACCATCACCATCACTATGTAGGTCTTCCCTGAAGCTTGTCACGGAACTTTAAAGTACCTACATGGTGTCTCTCTCTTGCCTGTTCAAGTATACAACTTGTCCTTGAACTATATCTGGCTGCTGCCTACTTCTTGACAGTGTCTAGAGAAGGTGCCTCATTGTCCTCCTTTGTTCATAGCTGCTGCTGGCTCCACAATTAGAAAGAGCCACTAATTCCTTGAATATGGCCAGTTCCAAGCAAAGACTCCGATTTCCTGCTGTGGCCCCGTTAGGAAACACAACTGCTCTTCAGGGTTCCACCAGCTAGCTCTTTTCTACTTCATCCTGAAATCCAGGTGCCTTCAGGAACCTCCTTCAGATTGGCTTCTTGGGCTCAGTAAATCACATGGGTTGGTGGAATTAATGTCCCCATCTGCTGTGCTAACATTTTTCAGTATTTCTGGCTCCAAGCCAGATAGAACTGCTGTAATTACCCATTCCAAGAATAGCTCTTGGGATTAATTGATGCACCCTGTGTCAGTACCAAGCTAGGGGCTCTGTGAGGAACTTAATCCTGGTCACAGCCTTACCCAGCTGCAGTCTAGAAACCATTTGTCCACACAAAACTGACGCACATATTCATATCAGCATTCTTTAGATGAAACTCAAAGGAGAAACAATTCAAAAGTCTTATGAACAAATGAGTAAATGAGTCAAGTGTGGTCTATTCACACAAAGGAATATCATTCATTCATCACAAGGAATGAAGTAGTTGTGCTACAAAGTGAATGGATCTTGAAATAGAAGAAGGCAGACACAAAAAGCCATATAGGTTCTAGGATGGCAAATAAAAAGAGAAGGCAATTCATTTGAGACAGAAAATACATAAGTTATTATTAGGTCACGGGAGCAGGGAAAATAGGAGTAATTTTTAAAACATTTATTTCTAAATTTTTTGGAGAGATCAAAATTGGTTATCTTTTCAAAAGAAGGCATTTGTGGTAGAGGATTTTGAAAAGCATTAATTTATATTGTGGAAGAATTTAGTAGGAGTTCTTGAATGCATGTGCCAGAGTTCTAACCACTTAAGAGGTGCATGGAAAGCTACCCTAATCACTGCTCTGCTTGTTTTGATTTTGGTTAGTCATGATAAATCTTTTACTAAGAATTTAAAAAGTAGTTTAGTAGTACATATTGATTTACACATTATAGGAGTTTGGCATTCCACATGGCCAATGCTCAAATGAAACCTCCTTTGCCCACCTCTCTGCTTTCCCAGTATATAGAATATTATAAAAGATTCATATTTTATCTTTTCTTCAAAATAAATTTTGTATTACTTATTTAGGAATTTCACATACCTTACCCCATCATACTTGATTCCCATTCCTCTCAGATCCACCCTTGCACCCCCCTCACAAAAATACCCCCACAAAGTCCAATTCGTGTTGCCTATACACTCACTGGAGTATGATCAAACTCTCAGAAGCCATCAACTGTGATTGTTACCTTTATCTTTATCATAGTTTTTAAGAGTTTTCTTCAATAACTGTCTGTCTGGACTGTTTCTTCTTTCGTTTGTTAGGAGGGTGTATGTCATCACAGAAACATTTAATGTCTCTTATTTTCAGTTATGAGTCTGCAGTCACCAAAATCACTGCAGAAGAAACTTCCTTGCCCAGGCAGCACAGATCAATGAAATCAACATGGCCTCCAGTAGCAACATGCGAGTATGGACATCAACATGGTCTCCAGTGGCAGCCTGGATTACAGATATCAACATGGTTTCAGGTGGAAGCACAGATCATAGAACATAGACACAAATTCCATTCTAACCACCCACATCGGTAGCTCAGAACTGTTTGTAATTCTACTTCCAGCGTATCTAATGCCCTCTTCTGGTGTCTATGAGCTCTGTATACATGTAGTATACAGACACAAGCAAAACACTAATACACATAAAATAAAAATAAATGTTTTTAAAATATTAAATTACATTATTTTGTTTATGTGTTGGGAGGGCACATATAATGGCATGTCTGTGGAAGACAAGAGGACAACTTGTGGAAGTCAGTTTTTTTGCTTCTAACATGTGAGTTTCAGGGATAGTGAAGCTTGGTTGCCTGAGATCCATGTTGATCTATGCAGTCTGTGTCTCTGCCTGATGCCTTTGTGATGTCCTGAGGATTTGCTGCTTGGGGGCACCTTGCTGATGTGAGTGGCATGTTGAGGCATGTGGTCAGTGTAGTCACTGAGGGCCATGATGTGGGCTCAGTGATGTTGATAAGGTCAAGGGCCTTGTTGATGTCTGTGGCCTGTGTTACCACAGGAGCCCACAGGCATGGCCATGGTGAGGACTGTCACCTTGCCCCTACCTGTGGGGTAGTCAACAAGGAACCAGGGACACCTAGGGGAGAAAGGGAGACAAGGGATACAAAGAACGGACAGCAAAACAGTACTCTGATCAAGCTGACTAATTTTATTTTCTCAGGGGAGGCTTATATAGGACTGTAGGCAAGATGTGAGCAGGATTTGCACATAGGCAAGGTGAAGAGGTCAGTAGAAGGAATGCCCTGAACTAATCTTTAACTGGCTGTAAACTGCACCAGGAGAGATAGCCCTGCGCTGGTTAGCTATTCTTTAATTTGCTGCAAAACTGCAGCAGGAAGAATATCTTGAGCTATTCTTAAACTGGCTGTAAAACCGGCAAGCCTGTATTTCAGAATGCTCTGCTAAACATTCTGCTTATTTCTTAAGAGGCAGTAATTTTCTGTCTTGGAAGCCTGAGGTTGCAAGGATGATGATGTTCCCCAACACCACCTGAAGCCTGTTAACATCCCTTGTCGCGGGAGAGCTAGCCCTATCCTGTTCTGGTACAGATATCCTCAGCTAATGGCTTCTGTTGGGGAAACAGATGGAGAAAGAGTCATCTTCCCTTGGGGGAAGCTGGCCACTAGGAATTTGACCATGCTCTAGTGAATATATGGACAGCACAAATTGGACTTTTTTGTTTGTTTGCTTTGGGGGGGTAGGTCATGGAGGAGAGAGAAGACGTGGAAGACTGGAATGTGAGCACATGGACCCAGCAATATCCCTCTAAATGTTGGCCTTCTGGAACCCTGTGAACTTGTGGTCCCTGATCTGTGGCCTCCTCTCTGGACTACACCAAGCAATTGTGGGTGGCTGCCATTTCATAAGCTATGGTTGAGTTTCTTCCAGGACCCCTCAAATTGACTTTCCATCCTGGCTGTGAATATCCAGGACTTCAACATTGTTTGGAAGTGGTTGGCCAAGTAGTTCTTTGTCCTCTAGTTAAATTAAATGCTGGCTGGCATCTCTAAAGTCTCTCTCCTGTTGAATGGAATCAAAAGCTGAATGAAAGTGGCAAGAAGCCCTCAGAATTCTTAATAAGCTCTCCTTGTGTTGGTGAAGTGCTATATAAATGTAGAGGAGTTTTGTGTTGGATAACTTTCAATCTCAGTTGAGATCCAGAGCCAGCCCTCTGCTCTTCTTGCCCTTGTCCATTATTTTGCTGATGATATCTCACTGTAGTGCTCCCAAACCCTGGGGAAGGAGTTTAGAGGTGGGAGTTGGAAGCAGAGTGCAGTAAGGCAGAGTTCTGTCTTAGGGTTCTTGCACTGTGGGATGCTAATTGATGATTAGGGCTAACAGAAGATCAAGTCTTGATTTACTTAAAGATGATTACTGCCTTAGAAAGTCTCCAAACACGTGCAAGAGCATGTGAACTCCCCAGCTCTAGTGAAAGATCCCTGGGGCTCCAATAAAAGGGCCAGGAGAGGGGCTTTGGAAAGGAGGATAAAGGGCGAAAGTAGGGAGAAAATGGGAGGGAAGAGAAACAGGACAATGGTGGAGATGGAAAGAGAAAGAACTTGGGTGTCAGCATCTTCTGCTCTGCCCCACTGCAGTGTCATCTGCCACCCTTGTGCCAGATGGTGTTCTGGAAGCCTAGAAGATTAGATGTCACACTTGTCTCTAATCTGACTATTTCTAATTGATTCTACAAAGGAGAGCTAATTAGGAGGTCTGGGACTGCCTGTCACCTTCATTCAGTTCTCAGCTCCATCTAGTAGGTCAGGGAATTTATCAGCAACAGCCACTGGCTGATTTTGCTAGAGAATAAGGAACCATTTGGTAATTTCATTTGACATTTTCAAAATTGTGGCAAAATATATACAACATGTTAGTTGTTGTGTTCATTGTTTTTCCTTTTTTGGGAAAAATAATTTCAATTTTTGCGAAGTTCTTTTATATATTACACCTCACCAGTTTTTCTTCCATCTACTCCTCCCAGACCCCCACCCCCTGCTCTGTCCCAGATCTACAACTCCTCCACTTCCCTTCAGAAAAGAGCAGGCCTCCCAGTGATGTCAAATGAACACAGAATATCAAGTTACAATAAGATTACACACAAACCCTCATATCAAGGCTGGAAAAGAAAACCCAAGAGGAGGAAAGGAGTCCTAAGAGCAGGAAAAAGAGCTTCTGTAGCTTTTGTTCATTGCTTTAAAGTGCAGGCTTCAGCATATTCATATCAGTGAGGGGGCCACCAAGCCCAGCACTGAGCCGAACTCCTAGAATCCAGTTGCAGAGAGGGAGGAGTGATAAGAAAAGGGGTCAAGACCATGCTACAGACACCCACAGAGACAGCTGACCTGAACAAGGGGGAGCTCATGGGCCCCAGACTGATAGCTGGGAAGCCAGCATTGGACTGACTCAGATCCCCTGAACATGGGTCTCAGTTAGAAGGCCTGAGCAGCCTAAGGGACCTCAGACAGTGGAGCCAGGATGTATCCCTGGTGCACAAAAGGACTTTGGGAACCCATTCCCCATGGGGGATACTCCCTTAACCTAGAGGCAGGAGGGAGGGCCTAGTCCCTACTCCTAATGACTTGGCAGATTTTGTTGATCCCTTCTAGAAAGCCTCACCCTCTTTGGGGAGTGGGTGGGGAATGGGACATAGGACTGGGAGTAGTCTGTGGGGGGGCATGGGAGGTTATATTTAGGAATACACATGTAACAATTAATTAAAAAGAGTCCATGAATTTAAACAGGAGCAAGAAAGGGTATATGGGAAGCTTTGGAGGGAGGAAAGGAAAATGATGTAATATAACTTCAACAAAAAAGAAAGAAAGAAAGAAAGAAAAAGGAAAAAAGAACAGAAAAAAGAAAAAGGAAAGAAAAGAAGAACCTCTCAGGTTGTGGTGTGGTCTTGTTAAATTGTCCAGGATATTCTGAAACTCCAGGACTCAAGTCTATTTTTTGCCCCAGCTTCCCAAAATGAGACAATAGTCACCTTCCATAAAACCCAGATTTTCTTTTTTAAAAAATACACATTACAATTTATTTTAATTTTTTCTTATTTTACATATTGATCCTAGTTGAAGGTACCAGAAAATGGAAAGATCTCCCATGCTCTTGGATAGGTAGGATAAACATAATAAAAATGACAATCTTGCCAAAAGCAATGTACAGATTCAATGCAATCCCCATCAAAATCCCAGCACAATTCTTCATGGACCTTGAAAGGACAATACCAGACTTTATATGGAAAAACAAAAGACCCAGGATAGCCAAAACAACCCTGTACTATAAAGGAACTTCTGTAGACATCACCATTCCTGATTTCAAGCTCTACTATACAGTTTATTGTTGGCACAAAAATAGACAGGTAGACCAATGGAATAGAATCTAAAATCCTGATATTAACCCATACACCTACAAACATCTGATATTTGACAAAACAGCTAACAGTATACAATGGAAGGAGGAAAGCATCTTCAACAAATGGTGCTGGCATAACTGGATGCTGGTGTGTAGAAGACTGCAGATAGACCCATATCTATCGCTACACACAAAACTCAAGTCCAAATGGATCAATGACCTCAACATAAATCCAGCCACACTGAACCTCTTAGAAGAGAAAGTGGGAGGTACCCTGGCACAAGCCCAGATTTTCAATATTTCTTTCTTGCTTGAAAAATGTCATATTGCAAAGCAATCCAATTTTACAATTCAGTTCAGAGTTAAGCCTTAGATTGTACAGAATTTCACCTTGGTTAATATCTCCTATTTAATTTATAAAATAATTAAGGGTATATTTTCCAAAATCAGTCACAAGAGTATTTCATTTACTATGCAGTCTCATAAAAACAGAAGAAAGGTTGGAATCCAGTTGCAGAAAAGGGGAAGTGATGAGCAAAAGGGTCAAGACCAGGCTGGAAAAACCCATAGAGACAGCTGACCTGAACAAAGGGGAGCTCATGGACCCCAGTCTGATAGCTGGGAATCCAGCATGGCACTGACTCAGACCTCTGAACGTGGGTCTCAGTTAGAAGGCCTGGGCAGTCTAAGGGACCTCTGACAGTGGAACCAGGATGTATCCCTGGTGCACAAAAGAACTTGGGGAGTCCATTCCCCATGGAGGGATACTCCCTTAACCTAGAGACAGGAGAGAGGGCCTGGTCCCTACTTCACATGACTTGACAGATTTAGATGATTCCTCCTGGAGGACATCAACCTCCCTGTGGAGTGTGTGTGGTGGGGGGGATGGGATGAGTGGGTGGTGGTGGGGCATGGGAGAATGGGGGAGGAGAGGAAAATGGGATTGATATATAAAATAAGAAAAATAATAATAATAATTTAAAATCAGCTTAAAAAACAAAACAAACAAACAAAAAACAGAAGGAAGGATGGTTGTCAGGGCCCAGAGAGGATAGAACAGTTAGTGGTTAGTGGTTCATAGGACCAGAGTTGCATTTCACAAGATGCTGATGTTCAGGTGATAGGTGATGTTTCTTGGCTATGTGAATATATAGTAGTATAGAACTACATAGGTAGAAATGTTTAGCATGGTGGAATTGATCACACTTAATATCAAAACTCTGTTATACTGCCAGCTGCATCTCAGCCTAGTTAGCTTCTCTGTTTCTGTCATAAAACAGTGAATTAAAAGAAGTTGGGGAGGAAAGGATTTATTTCTTTATGCTTCCACACCACAGTCCATCATTGAGGGAGGGCAGGGCAGGGCAGGGCAGGAATTTAGGAACCTAGAGACATGAATTAAAGCAGAGACTACGGAGGAACACTGCTTACTGTCTTGCTCCCCATGGCTTGCTCATTATTTTTGTGGGGGGGGCAGAGGTCAAAGGACAACTCGTGGAAGTCAGCAGTCTCCTTCCACCATATGGCTCTATGCTCAGGCTTGACAGCAGGTGCCTCTATCAGCTGAGTCATTTCCCTGATCCCTCATCTTGACTTCTTATACCACCCAAAACCATCAGCCTCAGGTGAAATTTCTCACAGTGGGCTGGGACCTCCCACATCAATCAGTGATCAAGAAAATGTCCCCACAGACTGATGGAGGCATTTTCTTGGTTGAGATTCCCTCTTCCCATATGACCCTAGCTTGGAGAATGTGAAATAAAGCAAGGGGAAAGCTACTCTGTTAACTGTGAAGGGTACTATCAATACTTGCATCTGAGAGTCTCAGCAAAAAGTATTATAGTTAGCTGTGAGGGTTCTGATGGAGGTATATTAGTGCTTCAAGGCTATTTCCTCCAGGATGGACATGGGAAATTCCTTCATAGATTATTTACATAATACAAGAATGGATTCAAACACAGTGAATCCATGAAGGTCACCGAGAATATTTAAAGCCATTGCTGGTGACCTTCTGCTTGCTACTGCTTAAACTATTTGTTTTGTGGGGTTTTTCCCCCTTTGTGAAAATGGAGCACTTTGACTTTTTTTGCTTTTGCTCTCACTGTTGATGTTTGAATATATGCCTTAGCAGGGGCACACCCCAGGAACCCAGAGATCTGCGTCTTCCTTGATTCTCAGGCGCCCTCTCCTGGTAGCAGCGCCGCTTGGACTTCCATACCGATTGCCACCCACTTTCGTTTTTGCTCCTCAGGCCTCAGTGGCTAGGGCCCTAAGATTGGATCTGAGCTCATCTGCATGTAGGCGTTTTCAGGCACATTTAGGAAGTATTCTGCTGCACTGGATTCCGGTCGGTACGTCTTGGGGATCACTGAACCCCTTAGCACCTTCTGGTAGCCTGAAGTGGTTGATTTTTCTGGTTTCCTGAGCTCTACATCCTTATCTGGAGTTTGCCAGTTGTCTGCATCCTGGGTTCTTGAAATATGTAGATTGTAGGGCGCTTGCAGAGAGAATTTTGTTTTCTCCGTGTGTGTGTGTGTGTGTGTGTGTGTGTGTTTTGTTTTGTTTTATGCTTCTAGGAGAATTAGAACATTAAGATGTTTTGGTGCGTTCATATACTTTCCTGAACCCAAGAATCTTGTGGATCACTCTGGAAGAGAAATTAGATGATAATCTACAGGGTAAACTGGGGATAGGGGGGAAGGGGGAAGGGAGGAAGAATGAGAACAGGAAGGATGCAGTGGAAGAGCAGTGAAAAAGATATTTTGATAGAGGGATCCACTATGGGCTTAGGGAGAAACATGGTGATAGAGCCCACAAGGAGGACCCCAGCTAAGACTCCTAGCAATAATAGAGGATGCCTGAAGAACCAGGCCAAGCTCTGGGAATCCACTTGAAGAGAGGGAGGGAGGGAGGGAGGGGAGAGAGGGAGAGAGAGAGAGAGAGAGAGAGAGAGAGAGAGAGAGAGAGAGAGAGAGAGAGAGAGAGAGGAGAGAGAGAGAGAGAGAGCATAAAAGAGGGAGCCATTATATGTTTGCAGAGAAAACTGAACCTAGAGAAATGGTTTCTGCAGCCTGGTTCTTGGTTGTGGATCTCTGTGTCTGGTTCCATCAATTACTGGATGAGGGCTCTATAACGACAGTTGGGGTATTTACCAATCTGATTACAGGGGTAGGCCCGTTCAGGCATCCTCTCCAGGCTACAGAAACCCACAGAGACAGCTGACCTGAACAAGGGGGAGCTCATGAACCCCCAGACTGATAGCTGGGAAACCAGCATGGGACTGACTCAGACCCCCTGAACATGGGTCTCAGTTAGAAGGCCTGGGCAGTCTAAGGGACCTCTGACAGTGGAGCCAGGATGTATCCCTGGTGCATGAAAGGACCTTGGGGAGCACATTCCCCATGGAGGGATAACTGCCTTAACCTAGAGACAGGAGAGAAGGCCTAGTCCCTACTCCAAATGACTTGACCGATTTTGTTGAAGCCTCCTGGAAGGCATCACCCTCCCTGTGGAGTGGGAGGGGGGAATGGGATGAGAGGGGGTTGAGGGGCTTGGGAGGGATGGAGAGGGAACTGGGATCGATATGTAAAATAAGAAAAAATAATAAATATGACAACAAATTAAAAAATAAGTTGGAGGGAGATAAAAATACCTAAATTCATTCTGGCTTCCCCAAGCACATGTGCAGGTGAGCATACCCAAACATACATATGCACTCACACCTATACAAAATGAAAAATAAACAACGGTAATACTAGCATTTAGTAGGCTAAGCAAGGAGGACTGCAACTAATTGAAAGCAAGTCTGAGATACAGAATGAAACCCTGTCTCAAAATAATAACAGAAATTGCCATCAATCATTTTTCTATTGAAAAGTCAGTGGCAATAGTACATTTTTATTGTCTTTACTACAGGGTTTTCACTTTAATGTATTTTCGTTCATTCCATTCTATTTCATTATTTTTTTGAGAGAAGATCATTTTGTGTTCTCCATGCTGGTCTTAAATCATGGTCTCCAAGTAATCCTCCTGCCTTTGTAGTAGTTTGTGGGTTTACGGCCAAGTCAGTGTTATCATTTTTATATTAAAATTATTTTTCTTTAAGATTATTAATTCATTTGTGGGATGTTTAATTGAAAAATAATTCACAGATCCTGTAAAACAGACAAAACCTTAGTTTGTGTAACATATGTGCAATTAAAATTATAAACATGATTTACCAATACAATGTACAATTTCCTTTAATAGTTTTCCACTATATTTGGGAAGAAACTCCTAACAGAACACTATGGCAAATCCCTCTGGAACAGTAAGTATTTGTCTTAGTGCAGGGACTGTGATATGTGTGTTTAATGTGTATTTCCTTTGGCCATGGTTATATATTTTTCTTATCTCTTTATTTGTATTACTTTTTACAATACATGATTTTATCTTGTTGATTTCATCATTCTAGAAATGTTTTTCCTACCTTGTTTCTTGGGTCTCAGTAAGGCTGTAACCTCCAGCCCATTTCAAATTCAGTCCTTGTTCCATAGAGTTTGATGTCTGGAATGTGGTTATTTCAGTTTTACTTTGGTGAGTGATATTCCTTTGATATTCCTTTTTTATGATATTTGTAGTTTAAATTTGAATGGTGAGTAATATTTCTGGTGAGATGAAAATTATCTCTTTTGGCACTGGTGTCTAGTCTACCTGTGAACTATATATTCAGTCCTCTAGCTACTAGTTTGATGTATCCATCTACATACACTTTGGAAGGCAAGAGACTCAACTGAGATTAACCAATGCAACCTTATCTGCCTTTCCCCAGTATTCTTCCTTTCTTGTGAGAGAGTATCTATGTAGCTTCAGACTCCTATAGTAGCCCAGACTGGCTTTGAATTTATTTTCAGTCATCCTGTCTCACCTTTCCAAGTTCAGAAATTACTGGTATATTTCACCATACATAGTTTGATTGTTTCAAATGGCTGCTTTTTTTCCTCAGAAGCCCTGGGAACTGGCATTGCACATCTTTGGCACTGCAATGCTTGAGATGAGGCAACCCACACTGGCCCAGCCCCCCCTACAGATCTAAGCTCAATTGGAAATGCATTATAGTTTAACTGAATAAAAGTCATCATTAGTATGTTTACAAGTCAAATTCCTCCATCAAAAGGGAATTATGGGCTGGAGATGTGATTCAGTGATAGAGCACTTGCCTACCCTATATAAACCCTGGGTTCCATCCCCAGTGTCAAATTCCTCCATCAAAAGGGAATTATGGGCTGGAGATGTGATTCAGTGATAGAGCACTTGCCTACCCTATATAAACCCTGGGTTCCATCCCCAGTGCTGTGGATTTCTGAAGCTGAGCCAACTTGTCCAAATTGCAACCACAGTGTTTGTCTCCAGGCTCTAGCTTTTCCTTTCTTTTTTATTTGTACATGTTTGATGTGTAAAATAATGTGCTTCCTGATGGCATTACAAATTGTATATCACATACATTAATCATATTCACTCTTTATTTATTACTCCCTCTTGTACCCCACAACTAGTCATTCCTCTCCCCAAATAGTCTTCCATCTACTTTCATGTTACATAGCTTTTTAAAATGTAGGCTCCATACATAAGGGAAAATGTGGTCTTGGAAATCAGGATACTTGACCCAGTATAGATGAAGTGGAGTTAATTTGGGGAAAAGAACTTTCATAGATAACAAGTGACTGTCATGGGCTCCTGCTCCAAGGATGTAGACCCTGACACCTGGATGCTCTCCAAGACCCAAAGGGGCTTCTGAGCCCCAATCCTTTTCTTTTTAACGAGTCACATCCACACCTGTGACCATGCCCAAAAAGTCATAGTCAGTTCTACAGGTGTGGGGGTGAATATATCGCTACAATTCCCCTTTTAGTCTAAATAAGATTTAGGCTTGACACAAAAATATATACAATGATAACAAATATCAAGTATACTCTAGGAGAAGGAAAGGCAAAAATATACACAATTTAAGACCTACTGCCAGTGAAGCAACATAGAGCAATTGGCAAGAACTACATGTCCATTCCTAGGGAAAAGGCATAACAGAGATTACTATAGAGTTGTCCGAAGCTGGAAAGTTTAAGTCTTGTACCTAATATTTCTATCTAGGAAGAGTGGACAATAAATGTGACAGTCTAATCTTCAACCTCATCAAAGATCTGAGAAGGAAGATAACAATACTACTAGGGTAGGCAGGAGGTGCAAGTGAGCGACTTCCAAAAGACACAGTGAAGACAGGAACAGCAGGCTACCTGGACAGTCATCCAAAGTCTCATAGCAGCGTAGGGGCAGCCAGCTTTGGCTAAAGCCTAGAGTATCTGACTGACCAACACAGAAGCAGAAGGTTGAAAGGCTGTCTTACCCCGACTTGGCAGGGTTCAGTGGTCTCTAAGAATATCTCCTGCAAGCACAGCAGGACAGCATGTCGAAAGTCGGTGGTCGAGGTGGGGGTGGTTCTTTGCCCAAGAGGCCATTAGCCGAGGAGAGGATGGATTCCAGAAGGTGTGTCATTGGTGCCCAATATGCTCTTGGGAGTAGCTCAGTGTTATCAAGAACAATTGTGTCTCATGTCAATAAAGTACTAATATTAAAACATTTAAATGTAATATTCTGTAGGTCTTTGAAGTGTTTGAAGATCAAATGTCTATGTCTGACTAACCTTGTAGGTAACTATAATCTGTAATTCTCAGAAATATAGTTGCTCAATGGCTGAAGCTTCCAAAAATATTTTAACAAGACAATGACTTCAAAAATGTAAATACATACACACACACACACACACACACACACACATACATATATATATATATATATTGAGTATATATATATATATATACTCAATAACAGCAATAGAATTGAAATGTCTTGACTAGAGGAAGAACTGTAAAGTGTAATATGATAAAATATCCTAAGTTGTATCAATATACAAAATAATACATAGAGTTTTATATTTGTGTGCAAAACATTGTAAACAGAAAGAAGACCCTACAAGTCAACATACAAGAATCTAACCATTTAAGTTATCAGAGTTAATGGTTTCTAAAATTAGTTCACAAGAACATATGTTAATCTACCTATATCCTATCCTAACCATAACCTTCCCTTCCATACTCTTAAACTTACCTAAAAGAGATACCTGAGTCTGCCTATATCCTTCTATACCCAACCCTACACAACTTAAAAGCAACCCTAAGCAGGTGATAATTATCCCTTTTCCAGCGATGAGAGAAGAAGAAGTAGAAGAAGGAGGAGGAGGAGAAGATGAGCCCAAAATACCCTAAATGCCAACTGTAGGGAAAGGGCGCATTGTTTTCTTAAGATTACTTCCTGCTGAAATGGGGTGATGGTGATTCTATGGGATCCTGTAGGAAAAAACAAAAAACAAAACAAAACAAACAAACAAACAAACAAAAAACAGAAAGACTAAATAGGACTAGCTGTAACATTTGTAGCTAGACTCTGAGTGGCAGGAGATGCTTGAGTGAAGTTCTTATCTGAAGCTCTGGCCAGGGTGTAATAAGAAGGTGCACCATCTCAGCTAGCTAGTCTGGAACTGTCTAGAGCAGTTTTAGTTCTAAACCAGTCTTAGAGTGTTGTTTACTAGTTCAAGGACATCAAGTGGACTCAATGAAGTGGGTCCCCATCTTCTTTCCGGAGAGTTCAGTGATTGCTGTTAGGAAATATTTGTTCATTGTGGAATACTTAAACATTAATATCAGCACAGAAAATTTAACTTTAATAGGTAAGCATACAGGGAAAGGTAACAATAAGAGTGAAAATAAATAGGAGGGAATAGGATTTTTTTTTCACATTTTGTCTTTCTTTTATTTTTTTTATTTAATTTATTATTCTACATGTTGATCCCGGTTCCCTCTCCCTCCCCCCGTCCCTCCTTCTCTCCCTCCCTCTCTCCCTCCCACCCTCTCTTTTACCCTCTCTGCCCTCTCACATGCACTCTAAACACCCTCCCCTCCCATCCCCCCACCCCAATTCCATATGTAGGGCAATGCCATCCAGTTGGGGACATGTAGATCTGACAGGTCATGTGAAGTAGGGACTAGGGCTTCTCTCCTGCCTCTAGGTTAAGGGAGTTATCCCTCCATGGGGGATATGTTCACAAGGTCCTTTTGTGCACCAGGGATACATCCTGGCTCCACTGTCTGAGGTCCCTTAGACTGCTCAGTCCTTCTAACTGAGACCCATATTCAGGGGGGCCTCAGTCAGTCCCATGCTGGCTTCCCAGCTATCAGTCTGGGGGCCCATTAGCTCCTCCTTGTTCAGGTCAGCTGTCTTTATGTGTTTCTGCAGCCTGGTCTTGTCCTCTCCATCTGCATCTGGGTTCTAGTCCTACTCAGTGTTTATGTATGGTTGTTTGCTCCTGTTTCCAACAGGCATTAGTTGAAGGCTCCATGGATAAGTTAGTTGTTGATCTCACTATCCAGGAAGGGCATTTATGGTAGCCTTTCCACGGAAGCTCAAATTGTTAGTTGGCGGCAGTCTTGTAGGTCTCTAGACCTTTCTTTGTGTTCAGTTTTCTCTTCAAACCAATATTGGCTCCCGCTTTTATGTTCTCTCTCTCTCTCATGCCTTTTTCAGTCTCACCCTGATTAGAAGGAGCAAAACAATTGCAGTTTCCCAGAATCCCTGGGTCTACTCTCTCTCTCTTCTCATTGGCCAGAAGTAGGTCATGGGCCACATTTCTGTGAATTAAGGAAATGAATGGGTGAGGGAATAGAAGCAGGGCTGGCCAGCAAGTTGCTGAAGCTGTTCACACTGTGCTTAGTTAGTTCCCTTTGAGAATCCATTTGTGTCTGTTTCGACAGCAAACCTAGATTTGTTTCATCACTGTCTTTACATAGCATTTTGAATTATCTAGTTAAAGGAGAGTTTCCTGTCTTGGCTGAACTTGTATGTATTTACAGAAGAACCTATAAATTGGGGATTCTTGGTTAAACTTCTGTGTCTTTACTTATTAAATTCCACCACAACTCAGTGAGAAATTTGGGTATCAGTTATCAGGGTCCCTCAAACCTTATTATGTTTTTGTTGCACTCTCTTTTCATGATCATCTGGTCTTCCTTAAATATTAACCCCAACATTGTAAAGTTAAAGAGTAGCTGGTACAAAATGGTCAAAGATAATATTACTATTGAAGGTTGTGACATAAGAAGTTAAAATGTGTTGTTTAAATTTACTATGAACTAAAGATAACCACATAAAGCTCGGCATGATAGCTGAGGTCTGTAATCTCAACACTTGGAAGACTGAGGTAAAAATTATTGATGTCAGTTTGAGACCACTCTGACATACAGACTGAGATTCTGTTTCAAAGAACCAAAAGAGTCTACTTTGATGACCCCTGGATCATTTTTTAAAAATTTCTGCCATCAAGGTCCCAATGTGTTTACTTTTCTTATGTGCCATCAATTAGAAAATGATACATTTTGCTTTGTTTCTGATATTAATTGAAATTTTTATAGAGTTCTTTTTTGTTGATGTTTCTAATTACAATTTCTTTTTTGTTTCTTGTACAATTTATTATCCCTCCTCTTCCTTCTCTTGTTAGGGTTTTTGGAGACAGGGTCTGTTTTATCACAGGATGATTTAGAACTTGGTAGGTAGCTGAGAATTACTTCAAACTTCTGAATCTTACTTCCACATCCCTAGTGCTGTACTATACAGAAGTGTGGTGCTGGGTGGGGATCAATCCCATGTTTTTTTTTTTTTTTTTTTTTTTTTTTTTTTTTTTTTTGATGTTAGGTAAGCAGTCTACCAACCAGCCTACATCCCCAACCGATATCCAGCTGCTTCAAACTCTCAATCACACCTTTTAATATATTGAATTTACAAACATATAGCTAATTTGTTTTTAATTCTTAGACTCCTCTTTCTCAGAGCTTGCTAATCACGACTGCCCAGTTATTGTTCCTGGGATCAACTGTGACTGCTTTCCTGGAATAGATTCACTATATTGTGAATTCCACTGCTTCCTTCCTTCTTGGCTTACACCTTTCTTTTGCTTCAGACCATCCTCAAGTATCTTCCTAAGAAAATATATTAACTCATATATCTCTACAACTCCTTATTTCATTGTCACACTTGATGGGTATTTTGGCTTATACAGGATGCTATTACTGACAACCACATTCCTTTGGAACTTTTTTGGCAAGCAAGGTTTTGTTGAAAAATAGCCCCGTGCATCAGAAAGGGATCCCTAACAATGGATTGTCTATTTTCTTGCTGCCTTCTTAACATTTTGTCACCCATTGTTCTTAGAAAGTCTGGTGCTAGTCTTACAACTGTTCCATTTTCTTGATTTTTATTTTTCAAACTCTTGTTAGGCACTGGACTCCCTAGCACACCCCTCAACGTTCTCATTTTTCTCCCTCTCCTTTTTAAAATTTTATTTCTCTCATACTTTTGTATTTGCTCTTTCACTGCTTTCTGAGAAACCTCTTGAATGTTTCTCCTCAATATTCATATGGAAATTTGAACTTAAATAATCTTTACTTTTTGTTGTGCTAGAGAATGAACCTGGGGACTTGTGCAAGCTAAGCAAGCATTCTACCACGGAACTACATTTCCAGCCAAATAATCAAATTTTAATTCCTTTTCGTTGTTATTTGTTTTGAGACAGGGTTTCTCTGTGTTAACAGCCATGGCTGTCCTGGAACTCACTTCGTAAATCATGCTGACTTGCAATTCACAGAGATCTGCCTGCCTCTGCCTTCTGAGTGCTGGGATTATAGATGTGCACCTCCACATCCAGCTTTAATTTTTAATTTCTAAGAATACCTTTTTGTCTTTGATTGTTCTTTTGTACAATGTTCTGTTCCTGTTTATGGGTGTAATATATTCTCTTAGTTCTCTGAATATACTAATTACATTTAAACTTTTTCATATATACTTTATTTTTCCGGAGATTACAAATCCTTTTTTTTTTTTTAAAGTATTGGCCATTACAGCCAATGTTTTGTTCATTTTAGACAGATCTTGTTCTTTGTAAGTGTATGTTGAAGGCTTTCTTTCAATTTATTTTTCTTTTTAATGTTTGAAAGGTGAGATTCCAACACTATACCTTTGTCTGACCTGGAACTCTCTATGTAGCCTAGACTGGCCTCAAATTTGTGGTGATCACCCCACCTTTCAGCCTCTTGAGTGCTAGGATTACAGGGTGAGCTACCACACCCAGCTCTTTCTCTTAATTTTTTATTATACTTAGTAATTATTTATAATTAATAAGGAGGATTCAAAAGGTATTGTGGATTTAATGTTCTGTTGGAGAAATAGATCTGTTTTCCTGATCCAAATGACTTCTGTAGGGCAAGGTGGGCTAAGGAGTGGAGATCATATACCCTACAGGCTAGAATGAAGAAGAAATTACTCAGGAGTTGTCAGCATCCATCCTGGAATCCTTGACTCTCTGCGGATGTCAGTCAGTTTCTTCATAGACCAATCAGATATTTTCTTAATAGGCCTTGCCAGCTCCAGTCTGCTGGGGAAGAGGAGATTTCCAACTGAAACCATCTATCTGTACCAGGGCCTTCACTGAATCCTTGTGTGTCTAGTACTGTTTTATTGCATTTTCCCCTAAAATTGTAGATTCAGACTCTTTGCTCTTTTTTTATTTTATTTAATTTTATATAACCAAGTCCATTTAAATGAAAACAAACATTTAAAGACAATATTAGGGAATTTGGGCATCATTCTTTCCAAACTACTTCCTGCTGGTAAGGGGCGCTGTCTTGGGGGATTCGAAGAAGATTCAGATATCCTAGCTGTAGTCTGTAGGGCTGTTTTGTCCAGCTATTTTGAATGTAGGATCACCTGGTACTCTGTTTCAGGCGGTCTGGCGTGATCAAACCACATTAGTCTGGAAGGAATCCACATCTTTTCATTTTCTGTGGAAACAAAAATAGAAATCCTTTTCCCCAGTAACTTCAGACTCTTTGCTCTTAAACCTGAAAAGTTTTCTCTATCTCTTTAGCAGCTGCCTTGTCAAATATTTTCTGTTGGATTTTCCCAGCTATCTTATTTCTCAAATAATTCTTCTCTGCAGTGTGTGTGTGGGGGGGTGGCATAATCTTTAGACACTGTGAAGGTGTACCTCTGTTTTGCCTTCTGGTTGTTTTAATAAAGAGGTTAATGACCTATAGCTTGATAGGAGAGGATAGGTGGGGCCTCTACGCAGAGATAGGATCTCTGGGCAAGGAATCTGAGAGGTGGGGGATTTCACTAGCTAGACTCAGAAGAAAGCAGACATACTGTACTTTTCTGAGGAGAGGTAATGAGCCATGTTAATATAAATGGCTTAATTTAAGTTTTAAGAGCTGTAGTGGAAATTTCTTCCACCAATAGTTTTGGGGTACCAGCCTAGGGTACCAGCCTTAAGGTATGGCTTCAGTGGGCAGACATGAACCTTTATAAGGAAGAGGAGAGACCTCCCTCGCTCTTGGGCAGTAATCTGAGCATCCTGCATTGCAGCATCCTGTACCTCCAGTGGTAGAAGACTGTGGCAGCTATTTGCCATCATTGTGTGAGTGTTTCCCAAATAAATATCTGTTATTCTTTTATTCAGATATTCGTGGACTTCCTTAATCTGCCCTTCCAAGAGCTAGTTGGGGACAAGCCTAAGATAAGGCAAGCTTTCATAATTAATAATAAGTCTCCGTGTCATTATTTGGGAGGTGGCAGTCCAAAGAAAAAGATTCTCTCTCTCTCTCTCTCTCTCTCTCTCTCTCTCTCTCTCTCTCTCTCTCTGTGTGTGTGTGTGTGTGTGTGTGTGTGAGTGTGTGTGTGTGCGCAGTCATATATGTGGATATGGGTATGTGGGTACATGTATATGTGGAGAAAGGAGACAACCTCCAGTGTTGCTCCTCAGGAACCATCTGTGTGAGTCTCTACAAGCTCTGCTGCCAGCAGGGGAGCAAACTGCAAGAGGTAAGAAGGAAATCCAGTTCTTCAAGATTTAGTTAGCCTCTGGTGGTTCAAATTTCTAGAGTCTGACCCCAGGCATGTTGGTTTGTTTAGTTGGTTGGTTTTAGGGGTTTTGTTGTTATTTTTGGGTGTTTTTGAGACAGGGTTTCTCTGTGTAGCCATGACCTGAAACACTCTCTGTAGAGTAGGCAGGCTCCAAACTCAGGGATCCACATGCCTCTGCTTCCCAAGTGCTAGATTTACAGGTTTGTACCACCATACCTGGTTCTAGGAAGTTTATGTTAGACACATTTAAGGACAGTACACTTTTGGAACAAAGTTTGCTGGTAACAGTTATCTCAGTCCCCTGCGCAGAATGAAGGTTGAGGCCTAAGTACATAGACACTCTCTTGCAATGTACATGTGACCTGTCCCATGAAGGTGGGTTCTGTATCTTAGGGACCTCGGATCTGCTGTGGCTTCAGCCATGCGGATAGCAGAGACAGTACACCAGGCTGCCACGTACATGGGGCATCTCCACAAAGGATGGGCTCTGTTGACTGAGAAACCAAACTAACGAGGAAGGCCTAGGGTGGGAGAGTCTGGGAGAAACATGATAATCTGGGAGATCCGAGTGTGGCCTGGCCCTGTAGGCAGCATAGATCACCAGGCCGTTAACGACATCCACTCCCCGCCTTCTGGTTGGAAAAGAGATGCACGCCTGTGTTCTGTTGAAGAGACAAGCCTGTGTGCTTAACATTCCTGGGGCCCACCGTGCTTGTCTGTGAGCACAAAGACCTCATGTCCTCTACATCCATCACTTTTTTGGAGATTGTGCCTACCACTTACCTGAAACTTATGAAGTAAGCTACGCTAGTCTGCCAGGTCCAGGATTCTGCTTGTCTCTGCCTCCCCAGTATGTTGTCAGATATTATTTTAAATATGTAAATGTGTGTTACAGTTTATGCTACATTTGTTTAACTAGGCAAAGATGTGTTATATTTGTTTATACTGTATAGAACTTAGCAAGTTTGATATAAGATATTTAGGGATCTTGTAAAGCAGTAGCAGTTAACAATTTATTAAAATTTTGGAATCAAGTTCACCAATTATTTTGGCCATTGATCTGTACTGAAGTCAAGCTGATGGAATAAAGTTAGTCCATGGAGGATGAGAGAGAGAGGGGGGGTTACAAAGCTGAACACTGTGCGGGTGTATTCCTATAAGTTCCAAGAGGGACCTGAGAGCTGAAGTTGTGGGACTGCAGGCTGGAACGGAGAGATAATGTAGTAGGTTTGAGGCTGGCTGTAAGACAAAAGAAAGCCAGGATAGAGCAGGAGAGAAGGAATATGTCCATATGGATCAGCAGACTGGAAGAGCCACAGCCATAGAAGGCTGGGGGAAACAGTAGCTGAAGAATCAGCAAAAATGTACCTAAGTGATAACATAAGCTGCTGCTGCTGCTAAATCACTGAAAAGCAGGCTGTCAGAGCCTATGATCACCTATGATCATCCAATTGGGTTTAACAGACATCTACAGAACATTTCACCCAAACACAAAAGAATATACCTTCTCAGTACCTCGTGTAACCTTCTCCAAAACTGGTGACAAGGCAAGTCTCAACAGATTCAACAAAATCAGAATAAACCCCTGTGACAGTTTGAAATAAAATGGCCCCCAAAGGGAATGTCCACTATTAGGAGGTATGGCCTTGTTGGAGGAAGTATGTCACTGTGTTGAGGGGCTTTGAGGTCTTTTTCTCAAGCTTCACTCAGTGTGATAGTGAATTGACTCTCTGTTGCCTGCCTGCAAGTTGTAACACTCTCAACTCCAGCACCCCATCTGCCTCCACTCTGCCATGCTCCTTGTCATGCTCTGAAACTGTAAGCCAGCCACTCTCAATTAAATGTTTTCTTTATAAGAGTTGTCATACTTATGGTGTCTCTTCACAGCAATAGAAACCCTAACTAAGACACCCCCTGTATCTTATCAGATCACCATGAATTAAAGCTGGAATTCAACAATAGCATAAAATACAGAAATCTTACAAACTCATGGAATCTCTTAACTGAATTACCACTGAGTCAAGGAAGATATAAAGAAAGTTAAGACTTCCAAGAATTCAATGAAAATGAATGCACAACATACTAAAATTTATAGGACACAATGAAAACAGTGTTAATAGAAAAGTTCATAACACTAAGTGCCTTCATAAAGAAATTGCAGAGATATCATACTAGCAACTCAACAGCACTGAAAGCATTCGAACGAACAAACAAAAAAGCAAACACAGAAAAGAGGAGTAGACAACATGAAATAATAAAACTGAACGCTGAAATCAATAAAGTAGAAACAAACAAACAAAAAAAAAACAATACAAAGACTCAATAAAACAAAGAGTTGATCTTGGAGACAATCATCAAGATAGACAAACCCTTATCCAAACTAACTAAAAGGCAGAGAGAGAATATGCAAATTAACAAAAGCAGAAAACAGGGGAACATAACAACAGACACAGAGGAAATCAAGAGAATCATCAGATCATACTTCAAAAATCTGTACTCAACAAAATTGAAAAGTCTTAAATAATGGACTGTTTTCTTAATAGATACCACAAAACAAAATTAAATCAAGATCAGATGAAGAGTTTAAATAGACCAATAAACCCCTAATGAAATAGAAGCACTCATTAAAAGTCTCCCAATAAAAAATAAATAAATAAAAATAAAAAGCCTAGGGCCAGATGGTTTCAGTTCAGAATTCTACCACACTTTCAAAGAAGAGCTAATACCAATACTACCCAAATTATTCCACAAAATAGATACAGAAGGAACATTTCTTAGTGTTAGGTCAGGAGCAATTAGTCTTTGAGATGTATTTTTCCACAGTAACCGCATTTTGTTTTGTTGGTGCTATACAAGGTTGTCTGCCACAGTGACAATGACAAGGTCACAATTATTGGAGAATGAGTAACTCTATATGAAGCCCTAGTGGCTGTTGATGAGCTCTCTAAAGAAGGTCAGTTGATTGTGTAAACACTGCAGTTACAAGCTGGGAAGAGGCAGAATATCAACTATGGTTGATACCTGGTCTGATCTTTTCATTTTAACCTCTGAATAGCCCTTACTCTGAGTCTCTCTCTCTCTCTCTCTCTCTGTGTGTGTGTGTGTGTGTGTGTGTGTGTGTGTGCGCGCGCGTGGAGTGGGGGTGTGAATGGGATGGGAAGGTTTGGGGGGCATGGGAGGAAGGAGAGGGAACTGGGATCGATATGTACAAGAAGAAAAAATAATAAAGAAAATCAAATAAATAAATAAAACTAGCCATAGGGATACATAGACATGTCTCAAAGCCAGCTGGATACTTGCTAACAAAAGAGAAAATGGCAAAATGTAAGAGGATTTCAGGGAGTTAAGGCTTGCCAAAATCTTTTTTGAGGCTACAGTCACCCTGATACACAAACCACAGTAAGACTCAACAAAGAAAGGGAATTACAGACCTAATTTCACTCAGAAACATTGATACAAAAATACTCAATAAAATACTGGTAAACAAAATCCAAGAACACATCAAAAAGATCATCCACCATGACCAAGTAGGCTTCATCTCAGAGATGCAGGGATGGTCACATATGAAAATATATTGATCCACCATATTAACAAACTGAAAAAGAAAAACCACATGATCATCTCACTAGATGCTGAAAAAGCCTTCAACAAAATCCAACACCTTTCCATGATAAAGGTCTTAAAGAGATCACGGATAACAGGAACATACCTAAACATAATAAAAACAATATAAAGTAAACCAACTGCCAACATTAAACTGAATGGAGAAGCTTAAGGCGATTCCTCTAAAATAAATAAGACAAGGCTGTCCACTCTCTCCATGTCTCTTCAATATTGAAGTTCTAGCTAGAGTAATAAGACAACAAAAGTACATCCAGGAGATGCAAATTGGAAAGGAAGAAGTCAAATTTTTACTATTTGCAGATAATACGGTAATATACATAGGTGACCCCAAAAATTTTTATCAGGGAACTCCTACAGCTGATAAACACCTTTAGTGAAGTAGTTGGATACAAAATTACCTCAAAAAATAGTAACCCTCTTACATACAAATGATAAACAGGCAAAATACCCTTCACAATATCCACAAATAATATAAAATATCTTGGCAGGTAACTAACCAAGCAAGTGAAAGACCTGTATGACAAGAACTTCAAGTCTTTGGACAAAGAAATTGGAGAAGTTATCAGAAGATGGAAAAAAATCTCCCATGCTCATGAATCAGTAGGATTAACATTGTAAAACTGGCAAGCTTACCAAAAGCAATCTACAGACTCAATACAATCCCTATCAAAATCCCAAAACCACTCCTTACAAACCTTAAAAGAGCAATACTCAACTTCTTATGGGAAAAAAAAACAGGATAAGTAAAACAACCCTATACAATAAAATATCTTCTGGAGGTATTATTATCCCTGATTGCAAGCTCTAGTACAGAGCAATAGTAATAAAAATAGCATGGCATTGGAATAAAAACAGATGGATGGATCAATGGAATCGAATTGATGACCCAGATGTAAACCCACACATCTATGTGTGGAGATATTTTGATTACGCTACAACAAATAAAGCTTTTGTAAAGATCAGAGTGCAGTGCTAAGCCACTAGTTAGCCATAGAAGCCAGACAGTGGGGTCACACACCTTTAATCTCAGGACTCAGGAGACAGAGGCAGATGGATCTCTGTGAGTTCAAAGCTACCCTGGACTACACTATATTAAATCTGTCTAAAAGAGAAACAGCTCACACAAAGGTGATCCCAGCACTTGGGATCACATGCCTTTAATCCCAGCACTGGGGAGGTGGAGACAGGAATGATATAGCTGGGCAGAGAGAGGAATATAAGGCAAGAGGAGACAGGAGCTCAGGGAAATCTGAAAATCACAGTGACAAATGTAGTCTAGGCAGTTTGAAGCAGCAGTCTATAGCAGGTAGTTTAAGGGAGCAGTCTGAGGAACAGTCAGTGTGAGGAGGCAGTCTGAGGACAGGATCACCCCTCTGGTCTGAGCATTGGTAGAGGTAAGGACTCTTTAGTGGCTGGCCGATTTGCTTCTCTCATCTTTCAGCTTTTACCCGCTGATAGATAACTCTGAGCTTTTATTATCAATACGAATTAGAATTCGTGCTACACCTAAGAACTGATTTTTTGAAAAAGAGGTCAAGTTTGTACAATGGAAAAAAAGAAAGCATCCTCAACAAATGGTGCTGGTCTAACTGGATGTCAGCACATAGAAGAAGGCAAATTGTTCCGTATTTATCACCCTGCACAAAACTCAATTTCAAATCAATCAAAGAACTTAACATAAATACAGTTACACTGAACCTGATAGAAGAGAAAGTGGGAAGTAGACTTGAATGCATTGGCACAGGAGACAACTTCCTAAACAGCACAGACACTAAGATCAACAATTAATAAATGGGACCTCATGAAACTGAAAATCTTCTGTAAAGCAAGTAATAATGTCAATAGGAGAAAACAGCACCCTACAGAATGGGAAAAGATCTTCACCAACCCCACATCTGACAGAAAGCTGATTTCCAAAATATATAAAAGAAAAACTCAAGAAACTAGACATCAAAAAAAAACCTAAATAATCCAATTTAAAAATGGGGTATATGTCTAAAAACAGAGAATTCTCAACAGAAGAGTCTCAAATGTACAAAAAGCACTTAAAGAAATGTTCAGCATCCTTAGACATCATGGAAATGGAAATCAAAATGACTCTGAGATTCCATCTTACACCTGTCAGAATGGCTAGGATCAAAACACAAATGACAACTCATGCTGGAGAGGAAGAGGAGCACCCCACCCCGCATTGCTGGTAAGAGTGCAAACTTATACATCCACTTTGGAAATCAATATGGTAGTGATGGGGCATATTCTTCTGTATATATGTTTCTTTTATTTGTTGATGAAGAAAACACTGATTGGCCAGTAGACAGGCAGGAAGTATAGGCAGGGTACCTAAGAGATGAGGAAACTGCTGGGGAGAGTACACAGAAAGAAGACGCCAGGGAGAGACACCATGTAGCAACTGAAGGAATAACATGCTGGAGCATTCATTCTCTGGTAAGATAAGGCCATATAGAAATACATAGATTAGTAGTTATGGGTTAATAATTAAGAGAGATCTAGCCAACAAGAAGCCTAAGCATCCCTCAGTTTAATAATATAAGTCTCTGGGTGTTTATTCTGAGTAAAGCCGGTGTGGGTCCAGGTGGAACAAAAACATCCAGCTACATGGTGGTTTCTCAGAAAATTGGGAATCATTCTACCTCAAGATCCATCTATATCACTCTTGAGAATATACCCAAAGGATGTTCAATCATATGACAAAGACACTTGTTCAGCTATGTTCATAGCAGCTTTATTCATAATAGCCAGAATCTGGAAACAATTTAGATGCTCCTCAAACAAAGAATGGATAAAGAAAATGTGGTACATTTACACAATGTACATTTACACAATGGAGGATTGCCTAGCTGTTAAAAACAATGAAATTATGAAATTTGAAGGCAAATGAATGGAACTAGAAAAAAAATCATCCTGAGTAAGGTACCTCAGACCCAGAAAGAAGAACTTGGTATATACTCACTCATAAGTAGATGTTAGCTACAAAATAAAAGATAACTACAATGCACAAAGCCTGAGAGGCTAGGTAGCAAGGAAGGCCCAGGGGTGTGGCACATGGATCTCCCTGGGAAGGGGAAATAAAAGAGATCTAGTGAGTGGACTGGGGTGGGTAGAAACGGGAACATGTGAGATCGGGTTGGGGGGGAGTACTAAAAGAGATGACTGGAAAAGGGGCACATTTCAGGGTGAGTTAGAAACCTGGTGCAAGGGAAACTTCAATGAATCTACAAGGATGAGCCCAGCTAAGAGTCCTATCAATAGTGGATACATAGCCTGAACTGGCCAGCTCCTGTAACCAGGCAAGCCTTCTAGTGGAGGGATTGAGACACCAAACAGCCACACAACCTTTGACCTACAGTCTGTCCTGCCTATGGGATGTGTTGGGTTAAGGGTGGAGCAGAGATTATGGGAGTGGCCAACCAATGACTAGTCTAGCCTGAGACCGATGCCAAGAAAGTGAGCCCACCCCTGATACTACCTGGTGTGCTAGGCCCCAGAGGCTGGATAGCCTAGAGACCTAGCACAGAACCAAACATGATTGGAGAAAAAAAATGTCATTGTAATGATGCCTAACCATATTCTGCTATACTCATAGATTGGTGACTACCCCAGTTGTCATCAGAGAGCCTTCATCTAATAACTGATGGAAACAGATGCAGAGATCCACAGCCAAACATTAAGCTGAGCTCATGGAATCCTGCTGAAGACAGAGAGGAATTGTTCAAGCCAGAAGGGTCAAGGTCATCACAAGAAAATCCATAGAATCATATGAGCTCACATAGCCTGAACCAACAACCTCTGACCTAGGCCTTCTACATATATGTGACAGTTGTATGGCTAGGTCTATTTGTGGGACTCTTAACAGTAGGAACAGGGACTGTCCCTAATGCTTTGGCTGGCTTTTGGGACCCTATTCCTCATACTGGGTTGCCTTGCCCAGCCTTAATACAAGGGGAGGTGCTTAGTCTTACTGCAACTTGATATGCCATGCTTTGTTGATACCCATGAAAGGCCAGCCCCTTTCTGAATAGAAACAGGAGTAGATTAGAGGGGGTTGGGTGTTAGGGAAAGGGAATGGGAGGAGAGGAAGGAGAAAACTGCAGTCAGGATGTAAAATAAATAAATAATAAAACATCCAAGAGAGAATGTTTTCCTTAGGACATGGAATGGTCATGTATGAGATATATCAGAACTGTATGTATGCTGTAACCTCTGTGGACATTTGTCTGAATTCTCACCTGCAAGTAAATGGAAGAATTGAGCTAGGTCACTAGAGGATGTTTAGGTTTAGTGGTACATATGGCAGGGTCTCTGGGGTTGAGGGAAATACAGATAATAAATAAATAAATTAATTAATTAAAACATGATGGAAGGGGAAAAAAAGAAAGAAAACAGGAATGATCAAGATTAATGGAGCTCCCAGGCCCACAGCTGGGCCTTGATTTGGCCCACCCTAACATCTACCCCATCTAGGACCTGCTGGAGTGAATGAAGGTACTGGTCCTGCAGAACATAAACAATACCTGCAAGATCTCTAAGTCTCGAAGTAGCCATGGGATATCACAAAGGAGTTTTGTTGAGAATCCACTGAGTTGATGGGGTACCAGAAACCAAAGTCCTTGAGTCAGACAATGATGACTCGTTGCAGTGAACATTTTCTAGTAAAGGTGGTAGGATAAAAGGGTGTACTGAATGACACACAAGGCTCATACTGTTTTGTTTTGGTTTGGTTTGATTTTTTAAATTTATTTTTGGGGGCTCTGTAGGGGTGAGGGGAGGATATGGGGGGGCCTGGGAGGTAAGTGGAATTGGGGTACATGATGTGAAATTCCCAAAGATTCAATAAAGAAATTATGTTTAAAAAAATTAATGGAGCTTTAACTGAGTCCACTTTGCTATGATACTCCAAGACCTCAAGAATCAACATACTTCAGAATGCACCAGACAGATCTGATAAAACAATGTACCACAGACTTTGATTTGTTAAATACTACCACTCCCTTGCCCTCTGGCTCCAAACATACCCCCTAAAGTAGCACAGGCAGGGAAGACTTGCCTATTTGGGAAGAATTCCTAACACTTTTCCAGGATAGAATTCTGGCTAGTCCAAAATGGGCCCTTCTTTTAAGGGCTGTGAGAAAGTAGACATTGCAACTTTATTTACTATCAACAGTCCTTATTTGTAACAAATTCTTCTCTATGAACTTCACAGTTTGAAGGCAGGACGAATTCCAATTCCTTCAATTTGTAGCAGCTTGGCCAGTATTCCCCTGTTGGTGGAGCCAATCCCAGGACTCCATCTGGCATCATAGTGGCAGGTCCTGTAGGAGTAGGGGTTCCAGTTGGCACAGGAGCAGGGGGCATGGTGTCTCTATTGTTTATGGCCATAACACCTCCCATAGCCATTTGGCCCATCCGTGTTTTATTCTCTCACATTAGGGAAGTTTCCCTTGAATCCTTCCTTTTGTCACTGCATGATTTCTTCTTGTTGCCACCACTTTTCTTCCTCAAGGTGCCTGCACTCAAGTTTCTGCCTGAGCTCTAATTTCTTCTGTTTTTGAACCTCTTGGTTATGCAGGTCCTCCATTCCCTGAAGATCTTTTTGACACCTCATCAAATCCTGCCTTATTAGTATAACCTGGTGTTTGTGGCCAGCTGCCTCCATCTCCATCTGTAGCTTCTTAGGCGACTCCCTGATGTTTGGGTGCATTTGATCCTGCTGTTGCTTCTCCATCTCAATGAGTGTGTCTTCCAGGGGGTGACACTGTGCAAATCTGGGTGGCTCGCTCTTTATGAAATTGCTGGGGGATTCTTTTGTTGTGTTTTCTGTTTATTTGTTTGTTTTATAACCAGCTTCTCTGTAAGTCGCTCTTCATCATCTAACTAACTGGTCCACAGGTCCCACAGTTTCCCTGAGAACTCAACAGTGCTTTTCCCTGTGGGCCTTCCACAGTCAACCACAATGACCACCGCCCTCTCCACCTGGCCAAATACAGAAAAGATTTCTTTCAGTAGTTCATTGGATATGTACTGAGGAAGGTTGAGGACTGTAAGGGATTCACTAAAACAGACAAAGCACATGCACAGTTGCTTTCCACAGAGTGGCATATTGTCGAGCTACACTGTGACAATTTCTGCTAAAGGGTCATATTTCCAAGCAAATAAAGGCAAAGCCTTTATCCTTAAGAACAAAAACTTCGCCTGCTTTCCCATAGTTCTCAAAGTTTCCTCAGTTCATCCTCAGTGACATCAGGGGAAGATTGCCCACAAAAAGATGACTATGCAGGATGAAGATCTCCTCTCCTGGTTTCCTAAAATTTTACAGGTCAATAGTTAAGCTTCATTCTGCCTGGTCTGCTGTCCATTTGCAGGTATTGGTGGGCTGCTGCTGTTGCTGCTGGTGGTTATAATGATGATACTACCATGGAATATGGTTCTGATTCTCCAAATTCAAGGTTTTATTGTTCTACATTTTTGCACTCTTGATTTTGATTTGAACACAGCAAAGTGTCTGTCTCCCAGTCCTCTCTAACCTTGACTTCCAAAGCTCTAGTTGTTTTTCTTTATTATGATTTAAAATCATAAGTAGGTGTTGAATTTTATCAAATGCTTGTAACTCAGCTGAGAATCCTCTAGTTTTTCCCATTGTGGTAAAAACAACAACAAAAACAACAAACAAACATGCAAACAAAAAACATTCACCTGGGTGATCCTGCACCAAACTCAGCTATCACCCTTGTTTTCTTCTTTCTTTCCATCTGACATCTAATACTTTTGGCTTAATTTTGAATTTACATCTTTAATACACAACTTATAATTCAACTGATACTGCCCTAGTTAAAGCTACCATCATCTCTCTCTTCAACTGCTGCCAGAACCTCTGGACTGGCCTCTTGGTCTTAGTACTAGTGTCTAACACAGCAAGTTTTCCATTCTCTACCTGCAACATAGATTTCATGATGTCAGCTACTGTTTCAAATATCTATCAAGGGCTTCCCATCTCAAAATACTCTCCCAGTTCTCTTGATGGTCCAGGCTACCTCTCTTACCTCTCTCTAGTCACACTGGCCTCCTTGGTAAGTCAGGCAAAGTCTGTCATTAGGGTCTTTAACTTGCCTAGAATGTTTTTCCCAGTTACCCACACTGTGGGATAACATGAGGCAGAAAGCCAGAGGTTATCTGCAATCCTTGGCTCTACCAGTTGAGCGATCAAAGGAGAATACCAGAGGATATGTAAATAGCACACATTTCACCCTTAGCTTATCTATTTGAAAGTCTTTATTTCTATGTAAAAATCTGAGTTCTACTTACTTGTATGTTTAGTATGACTCTTCTTACTAGGATTTTAGTTTGTTTCCTTGTTCAATACTAAAACAGTGCCTAGGAAATAAATGAATGGAGATGGGAGCCAAATTTGAATCTTGTTGAGCATATGTTTAGCACAAGGAGCATTAGATGATGACATATCAAAGTAAGGTTGCTTTGACACTCCTACCTGATATCCTATTACCTAAACCTTCCCTCATACTGTTAAATTGAGATTGCTGGGTCGCAGGTTCCAAATTATGTGTTCAAAGCAGTGCTGCTTCCTTTGGGATCGCTGCCTTTCATACATACTTCCATGTAAGTATCTGATCCAACAATGACAGATGTCATATGGGCTTGGCAATTGCCATCTTCCCAGCATAGAAGTCTACAAAACTCAGGGTTTGATATGTTGAGCTTACTGCAGGCTCTAAGAGTGTGACACTTGGAAATTAAGTGGAATAATACAATGCGTAGGCTCTTTAAATGAAACCCCTTTGCTTGGAACATAGGCTTCTCAGCAGGCAACTTTGCTGCTTCTACTGAAAATGATGATACTAAGAAAGTGCTGGCACAGTCAAATGTACCAGATGCGGTTGTGGACAGAGAGGGAACTGCTAGGCAGGGCGGCGCTAACAGGCACCAAGAGCCTAGGCTTTCTTAAGCCCTGGCATCCACAAGGGCCCCATTAATCCTTACCATTCAAATGCCGCCCACTAAACCATCCCCACTGTACACTAGCCGCCTCTTTTCTCCAAATGACAGTTCACCGCCACCAATCCGCAGCTGAATGGGATCTGCCCCCTTTTTCCTGGCCTAAAGAGACAGGAACTGCTGCCAATTGGAGGCGTCATTACTAAGGCTCCGCCACAGCCTGGAAGCCACAGCCAATGGAAGGTAGGCTTGACAAAGCGCCGGAGGAGGGGCGCGGGCGCGCAGGTGCAGCAGCGCGCAGGCTGGCCGAGAGGGCAGGACACGACGTCGACCGTGCGTGGTCCCGGCATCGGTTGCGCGCGCGCTCCCTCCTCTTGGAGAGAGGGCTGTGGTAAAAGCCGTTCGGAAAATGGCCGCCGCCGCTGCTGCCGCCGCCACCACCGCGCCGAGCGGAGGAGGAGGAGGCGAGGAGGAGAGACTGTGAGTGGGACCGCCAAGGCCGCGGGCGGGGACCCTTGCCGGGGGCGGAGGGTAGGGGCGGGACGTGGCGCGGGAGGGGCCCGCGGGTCGGGCGACAAGGCTGGCAGATGGCGTCCCTCCTCTCTACCCTCCCCCTCCCTCTGCCGCCTGTAGTGGCTTTCTCCTCCACTCGTCACCCGCAGTCGCGAGCGACCTTCCTCAGCGCGATCTCCCTGGAACCACCTTCGAATGACGCCCTCCCGCTGCCCGCCCCTTCTGTGTGCATCCTGGGCCTTGGCCGTGCGGGCACCCTTGTCGTCCGGGCTTCACGAGTTGGAGCTGTGCGCGCTCCTGCCCTTCTTGGGGCTTTGGGCCGTGGCAACGTCGCGCGCCCGCGGTCCCAGCCTCTCCCTGGATCGCGCTGTCCTCTCTCCCTTGCGCGCCCCCTCTCCCGTTACTCGGCCCCCCCAGCACACACTTACTGGCGCGCGTGCGCACTCCACCTCCCGTTGGGAGAGTGCGCCACAAGGGCTCCTGAGCGCTTACCCCCATCTCCGGGCTTTGCTTCCCCCTCCTCCTCACCCATTCCTTGACTTTTTGCCCCCACTGCAAGCGAGTCGGTCTTCCAGCTCCATTCCCCATTTGGCAGGAACAAGTAGGTGGGGGTTATTGTCCACCCACATAAAGGACTAGACATTATGTTCTTGGTCCCACAACTCATCATAAAAGATGGTTATAGTTCTCATCAGGAACCGTGGGCAGGGGACTGTATGTTCCTCAGCACCTGAAGCTCTTCCGTGAGACCGTGCCCTTAGGGTGCTCTGGTTCTTTGGGGGTGTTATGCTGTGGCTTCGGAATATGAGCGTCTTCCCACCCCACCCCCACCCCTCCTTCGACAGCGATCATCCAGTTACATAAGTGGAATGGGACATTGTATGTTACGGGCTCTCTTCGTCCTGGAGCGCTCAGGATCGCCATTACCAGATGGGGCAAGTTCATCGCATCGTTGTGACTCCTGTCGATTATATCTGAAAGTTCATTCTCTTTCTAGTTCGGTTGTGGTGAAATTATTTAAAATAAAACACAGGTGACTTTTATGTGGCAATGTTTCTGAGGATTTTGCACTGAAGATTTAAAGCCATTATGGAGTCTAAAAAGATTACTTTCACAACAAATATCCTATATGACATTGCTAAGTACGGACCCCTGAAGGACAAATCTTCCTAGTGAGTAACTTGTGTGTTCAGGTATAAGTTGATCACAGCAAAAATGGACTCCATCACAAAATTGATATTCCTGACTCATGGTCAGGCAGATAGGTGCTTCTGGTTATTTTTCCAGGAACACAAAAGGGCTGTGTTGAGCCATTTGCGTGTTGTTTCCAGTGTTTGGAATCACTACCCTAAACAGTGAGGCAATAAAATCAAAACAGGGTCATTGATGTTGATAGTGAAACATAAGGGACTAATTTATAGTGCTAGTTGGCTGAGATATTGTAAGACTCTCACAAGTTCTAGGTATCTTATTTTACTATATAAATGAAACCCATTTGGACATTGGTAGTAAAATTGTATTAATAGGTAATTATTACTGTAGAGGTTAATTTTTGGGTTCGTAGTTGGAATTGTCATGTGAGTCTCAGCAGTTTCAATTAATACCATGATTAAGCTGACCTTTTGGGTCCTTTGAAATATGCCGGATCTCTATAAAAAGATAAAGTCTGGATTGTTTAGGTCTTTGGGGAATTTCCACCAAGGATCTGGAAAAATACACTTATTTGTGGGCTTTTGGGGTTTTTGTTCGTTGCTTTTAACTTCAAATCTTATTCAAAATGCCTAGGAAACACTTGCTTTTATTTTTTACTTGGGTGTGTCACAATCGTAAAGAATCCAAACAGTTTAGAAGTACAAATGATATAAAATGAGTTGCTGCACATGACCCATTCAGGTCAGGGCAGCCAAGTGGCTGATAACCAGAGTGCATTCACTTTCACAAACACATCGAAGCCTTGCTTGTCAAAGATTCCAAGGTTTGTGCATTTCAGCCCGAGCTGAGTTGGACTCTTTAGTTTATTTTTATATTCTGCAACATGTTTGCTTCCTTCAGGTGCCTTTCCAGTTAGCTATTTGTTGTAATCCTAGATCTCTAAACAGTGTAACTTCTAGAATACAGTTTCTTTTCAAAGTGGCTGGTGACATCTGAACTTAGTGTGTCCTGAGAGTTGAGTTAATATGTCTTGAGAGTTTGAAGGAAATATGGCTTTCTTGTTAATGTTGATCTATTGCATATTCCTATTTCCTTTCCATGAATACTTTAAAATTCCAGTAGCAGATATTTGTTTCACTTAGGAAGAAAGCATTATATAGTGTCAGTTGTACTCTGAGAATTTTTTTTTAATTTCTTTTTTGTTGTTGTTGTTATTGTTGTAATGGTGGTCAAACCCAGGACCTTGTGCATGCTAGGCAATCACCCCTCAACTGAACTATATTCCTATCTTTCTGCTCTTTCTTTCATGCTGTTTAAATACTGAGGTACATCTGGGACACTGCATAGACTACAAAGATTTTGGGAGGTTATGATCCATTTTTTTCAATCTGTGTTTATATTTTCCAGATAGAGTTGTACCCTCTGCCTGATCTGCTTCTATGAGGCCTAATCTACTGGGGGCAGGGAGGCAAAGCTATGGAGTTTGAAAGAAAAATCGACTACAGTCCCATGTGCCAGTGCCCCAGCTCCACCCAAGCACTCCTGAGAAGTTTGTTTCTTTAACCTAGAATAAAGAGCAGCAGTGGTAAACTTGTTAGCTTGTTTGCATGGTAAACTATGTATCCTGGAACCTTTCATCATTCCTAAAGGTGACTGTCAGTGAGAATCTTTTAATTGGTTAAGAGCATTTTATCACCAGGTTGTCTGAGTTACCTTTGGGAAACAGAGAATCGTGGACAGTGACATTTGTAGTTACCAGTATTTTAAGCACAGTCTAGACTGGAGAATTGGGAATATGGCAAAATACCTCATTTTCATCATCTGCTCTGGTAACATCTGTGCAGACCAGGCCATGTGGCTGAGGTAAACAATCTCTTTTTGAGTAAAGACCACTAGTGTTCTTCCAAGGGAAGGACATAGATCTTAGTGCCCATTACAGCCTTTTATAGTCACTTTGCTGTTGTCCAATCAGAGCACTATACCTACTCATTTCAGGGAGGACCAATGTCAGTAGTTCCCTCCATCTGGGGCTTGCTTATACAGAAGGTGTATGCGCTCTTCTGTTTTCTACAATTTTCTGCTTTTCTCTTCCAAGGAACATATTCTGTTGAAAGTTTGATTTGTGTGTGATGGCTTAAATACTTTATTAGACCACTTTCATGGTAGATATAATGTGTGAGATGACTGAGTGGTAGCAAGACTCTGAAAGAAGGCAGACATGCCTATTCCCATGTTAAAGGGGACAGTGTGACCAGAGTAAATATGGCCTTTTTACCTTCTTCTAGGGACTCTGCTAGTATGTGGATGTCTGCTCACCTAGCGTAACTCTTTGCCAGTACTATGGATGTCTGGACTCTTGTTATTGGCCAAGTCTTAGTAAAAGTGTGCTTATCTCCTTTTCCTAAAAACTGGAGGTATTAAAGCATGAGCATTTTTGTTTGATTTTCACCTAACTGTACTCATGTTTAACTTTTTCCCCTGTGAAATCTTGACTTAATTAATGATCTCAAGCTTTTTAAGAGCTTAGAATAAAACTTAGTCAGTAATATAGTGTTTACTTTGCACATGCAGGGCATGGATTTCAGTTCTAGTACTACAAAAAATAAAACAATAAAACTGCATGTAGGTAAAACTGTGGTCTTCAGAACTTGTGGCTTTGCAGGCCCTCCTAAACAAGGTATTGGTTTGATTTTTATTAGGCAGGTATCCAAAAAAATATTAACTTTGGGATTTTAAAGTGTTCTATGACTTAATTCTATGACTTTAGGAAATTATGGGAATTAAGAGGTTTTATTGAGTCTTAAAAGATAACTGTAGGCATCATCTAGGGAACTGGCAGTCAGCTGCCAAAGACTTGGTTACTGTTGCCCTTCATCTGGATTTGACTCCATGAGTGACTATAATAGTCTTAAACTGTATAATGTAAGCTTTTCTTTTAGTCTAAAGATAAAAAAGTATTGTTGCTTGGAGAGCCAGGTATCTGAAATTACATGATATGGAACAATTTAGGTTTTGAACAAGGAACAATGGTTATCTTGATGGCAATATCTTTATTTGAACATGTGTTCAAAAACAAGAAAGATCTGTTTGAAGACGTCTGAACTATATAACAGAACTGCCCTAAAAAGTAACAAAGGGCCAGGCAATGGTGGCACATGCCATTAATCCCAGCACTCAGGAGGCGGAGGCAGATGCAGGCGGATCTCTGAGTTCGAGGCCAGCCTGGTCTACTGAGCTAGTTCCAGGACAGGCTCCAAAGCTACAGAGAAACCCTATCCTGACAAACCAAACTCCAAAACACAACAACAACAAAAAAGTAACAAGGGCTGGAGAGATGGATGGCTCAGTGGTTAAGAACACTGGCTCCTCTTCTAGAAGACCTAGGTTCAATTTCTACTACCTTCATAGAGGCTCACAGTGGTCTATAACTCCAATCCCAAATCTGATGGCATCCTTTGGCTTCAGCAGGCACTGCATGCAGGTGTTGCACAGACATGCATTCAGATAAATGCTCATACATGTAAAATAACAAATACAATCTAAAAAAATCAAGAAAATAACAAAAAAGTCAAAAGACCCATAAACTCAATGTATTATAGATTTACTGCTTTGAGAGGCTTACACTAATTGGTTAGAGATGGACTTCTGTATTTTGAATGATGGCTTTGGCTCTCCTGGTGCTTTTTGTCTTTTATCTCAAGGTGAAAGCCCTTTTGTGTGATGTTAGAGCAGTTCCTTGCAGCTTTGACTGCTGGAAGCAGAAGGGGAACTTGGCTTCTGGATTTGGTGTGTTCTTTTTGAGGTGATGTTTTGATGTTGCATGCACTTTTGAACACATTCTATCCTTGACTTTTCCTGTATGACTTGGTAGAAGAAATACTTACCAGAAATCACCACTTTTGGAATGCATTGTAGTTTCAAAGTGTTCCCCAGAGGTGTTAAGACCTCTGATAGTGTCGATTTTGACAAGCATAAATCTTGTTTTTATTTTAGCATTCCTGTGTCTTGTGGCAGTAATTTGCAGTTTATTCGTTGCTTCTAACTAGAAGAGCTGGGAAGTAACATAGTACTTTGTCTGTGTTTATCTTCAAAATGTCCCAAAAGCCTTGGGAAAAAGGTGCAGCTCAATGGGGACTTTCAACTTACAATTTTCTTTGTTTTAGGCTCCATAAAAATACAGACTCACCAGTTCCTGCTTTGATGTGACATGTGACTCCCCAGAATACACCTTGCTTCTGTAGACCAGCTCCAACAGGATTCCATGGTAGCTGGGATGTTAGGGCTCAGGTAAGTAACCTTCCTTTTTTTTTTTTTAGTATATGTCCTGGTTTGGCCATCTGTTTTTAAAACAAAACAAAAAAAGGAAAAAAATACTACTGTTGGACAGTATAAATGTACCCCAAAGACAAAAAAAAAAACAACAAAAAAAACAAAACAAAACAAAAACCAAAAAAAAACAAACATAACTGGGCCAAACTGTGCCATATAATAAAAAAAAGTCACTTCCCTGAGCCCTGAAAGGTCAGTTCAGTTTGGGTAGTGTTACTTGGTAGTCACAATGTGATCTGGGGGGTGGGTGTCAGATTAGAGCTGGAACTGGTGATCTGCAGCTTCAGTTCACCTTGAAGCAGGAGAGTGCTTATCCTAAGCTCTTCCCCTATGCTGCTGCTCTTACCTAGCAGTCTTCAGCATGATGCTTTTGCTTTGGTTTGAGCTAAATGACTTACTACTGGTCAATGTTAGCAAAAAGTGGTGTACTGCATTTTCAGATACAGGAACTGGTATTTGGTTCCCTAGAAGGCACCATTCTGAAAGTGCCACAGGACAGTAGAGACTATAGCTAATGGTGCTTGCTTGCTGTACTCTTGTGATGGAGTGCACTCAGACACGTGTAGTTCTTGGGATTCTAGAGTAGAATAAGTGCTTTTGGAAAAGCTGGAGAGCCAAGTCATTGTAGACCTGACATTAATGTGACACATCTGCTGCACTGTGGTACCATTGTGTGGTACCATTGTGTCGATTTAAGTTTTGTAAGAGTGGATTGCTCTGTAATTTCTCATCCTTTATCAGGCCCAAATCTCTCAAGCTTTTTTTTTTTTTTTGTAATCAATGGTTATTCTGTGTTTGATATTTTCCACCTGGATTTCTATATCATAAAACAGATAATTCCAATTGATTTTTTTCATTTTTTACAAAAGACAATTTTGACTGTTATACATGCTTCATTGAGATTCTAGCTGAGACCCCCAAGTAGCATTTTCTATATATCTGATATTCATTATACCTCATAATGCTATTGTGTACATACACATTAATACCCCCCATAGCATATTTATCTGGGGGATTAAGTTTTAGGTAAAGGAGAATAGAAGGAAATGAAGAGCTCCAGGTCCCAGGATTGGTTCTTCTTGTCATCCTATGACTTTAGTTCTCATTCTCTTTACTGTGATGGGGGTTCTCAGGACCTGGTTGATTGTTCTTTGTGCTCCACGTAAATGCTGGTGAGAGTTATATGGCTAGTGCTTTGCCTCAGGAATTCTGTGGACTAAATGTAATACAAGTCAGGATAGGTTTCTTCTGGTAGATGTTGAGTTGGGAGTGGTTTGTGTTTTTTATACTATTTTTCTCAGTTTACGAATGCCTTTATGAAAAAGGCAGTAATGACACTACACATTTCTCCAAAGAAATATAGAAAAGATAGAGAAGTGTTTACAAAATAACTTACTAACAAATGAGAAAAACAGTCATTTGAGTTCAAACATAGAATTTGTCTTTACTTGTAAACTGTATCATATTTTTTCTCCTTTTAAAAAAATGGCAGGCATGGTGGTATACAACTTTAATCTCAGCACTTGGGAAGCAGAGGCAGGTGGATGGATCTTTGTGAGTTTGAGGCCAGCCTAGTTTACATAGCAATTTCCAGGCCAACCAAGGCAAGACCCTGTATCAAAAAAACAAAATGATAAAACTTTGAAATAGAACTTCTACATGAGCCAGTCATTTTGAAGAATGGCTGCCAAGACTTGGAGGTACTGGTAGATATTGGCATATCACCTTTGCAAGTAGCTGTCTCAGTTATTGGGGCAGCATAATTAGATAGCTATGTTTTAAATTTGTTCTATTTTCATTATTCCTGAAGTTGAAACTAGTAATCATTGGCCATTTGTATCTGACCTATGTGAATGGTGTTTTCATGTTCTGTATTCATTATTCCATCAGAATATTTCTTTATTATCTGTAATTCTGTAGGTGAGTGTGTCTTCCTGTCTGTGTCTTTAGGAGGTATGCATGCATATGAGTGCAGGTCCCTGCAAAGGCCAGAGGTAGATTCTCTTAGAGCTACCGATATGGACATTTGTAAGTCGCTTCACATGAGTGTTGAAAAATGAACACAGGTCCTCTGCAAGAGCAGCAAGTGCTTTTAGCTGCTAAGCCATCTCTCCAGATCCCCAGGATACTTCTTTTTAAGTGGGTTTATAAGAAACCAGGGCCTTGAATTTTCTAGAGTCACTGAATTGAATACCTAACCTTTGTAAGAACTTTGGTGGCACATGCCTTTGATCCCAGCACTTGGGAGGCAGAGGCAGGTGGATCTCTTGTGAGTTTGAGGCCAGTCTGGTCTACAAAGTAAATTCCAGGACAGGCTTCAAAGCAATACAGAGAAACCCTGTCTTGGAAAAAGAAAATTTAATACATTAAGGATTTTAACTCTTTGTCATGGTACAGATATTTTGACTACACTGTCATGTGCTTGTCTTTCTACTATATAAACTCTCAGGTAGCTTAAAGATACCTCTACCAAGCCTAATGACCTGAATTTGATCTCCAGAAGCCACATAGTAGATGAGAACCTCCTGCAAATTGTTGACTCCCACAAGTTGTCCTTGAACCTGTACACATGTATTGTAGTACACACACATGTATAACATGTACTCACTAAAAAAAAGGATAGGATTTCTTTTGCTTTTAGAAAGTGTTTTCTGGGGGCTAGAGAGATGGTTTAGTGATTAAGAACATAAGGTGGCACATGCCTTATAGTCCAACATTTGGGACGCAGAGACAGGCAAATCTCTTGAGAGTTTAATCCACAGAGCAGGTCACAGGATAGCCATGGATACACACAGAAACCCTGAAACCCTGTCTTGGAAAAGCAAAAAAACAAAATAAATAAACAAAAAAAAAACTTGCTGGTTTTGCAAAGGGCCTGGATTCAGTTCCCTGAACTCACAACTGGGTATAACTCCTGCTCCAAGGGATCCAATGCTGTCTTATGTCCTCCACAGGCATCAGGCATGCATATAAACACATGCAGGCAAAACACACATAAAATTTTTTTTTATAAAAGTCTTTTTCTACTGAGTCAATATTCACTTTCATTTTTTTCTGAAAAGATTGATGTATTATATTTACAATATAGACATATTTAATGTACATCATAAGTTCATGTTTGTTCCATTCTTTTTTAAGTTATATGCGTGCGTACATGTTAGACTAAGGGATCATTAGTCTTGGTGTCATGCCTCTTTTTGTCTCTCTAGTCCTTAGTTTTTAAAATTAGTTTACAAAATGATGGTTTCATTATGGTATTTTCCTATTCTGTTCTGTTGCTCATTTTTCCCCATTCCCTTTCCTGTGTCTTGTTAGTCCTTTCTACATAAGTCCACTTTCTAGTTTCATATCATATATATTTTATTACCAGTTTCCTTCTTAAGATTGCCCTGTGTTTTCCCAAATACTGATTTTTGGATTTAATTTTGGGGTGGAATGATTTCTAAAAAATACTTGGTTTTAGAGGCTGAAGAAATGGCTCAGTACTTAAGAGCACTGGTTGTTCTCACTGAGGACCTGGGTCCAATTCCCAGCACCTTCATGGTAGCTCACACCTTTCTGTATTTCTAAGATGTGACACCCTTACAGAGACATACATGAATGCAAAATACCAATGCAAATGAAATAAAAATAAAATACTTGGTTTTGTCTTAGCCATTTGGTGATTCAGTTTTCAAATTTAACAAATGCTATCTTCTTTACATAAACAATCTCTTAATCTTTTTCCTGTTTTCATGTAAAGTTTTGTTTTTCATGAAATTTGGGGGCGATTAAACCTGTTAGACAACATTTATTCATTCATTCACCTGTTTTGAGTACCTGCTTTGAGCAAGGGGCAGTGTTAAGGTCTGGAACTGGCATTTTCTCATTGACTTGATGGATGTGAGCTACAGTCTATCCATAAGAGTTCAACACAGCAAATACTCACAAAAGCAGGTTTTTAATAAAATGGTAAGAGCCTAGAAGAGTTTGTGTTGGATTTTTCAAAAAGCCAGGTGTAGTGGCACAAACCTTTAGTCCCAGCACTTGGGAGGCAGGCACAGGAAGATCTCTAGGACAATTAAGGTTGGAAGGGCTCTGGCCCTTTTTTAAAAAGTGTTTTAAGAGGCTGGAGAGGTGGCTCAGTGGTTAAGAGCACTTGTTGCTCTTGCAGAGGATCTAGGTTTAGTTCTTAGCATCCACAACCATCCATAATTCCAGTTCCAGGGAATCTTTTCTGACCTCTATGTGTACCAGACATGCATGTGGTACACATAAATAACATGCAAGCAAAGCATTCATACACATAAAATAAAGCCAGTAAATTTTAAGTATATTTTGAGACAAATTCTCATTAAGTTACCCAGGCTGCCCTTAAAGTTGCAATCTTTCTGCCTTAACCTTTCCAAGTTGATGGATTGATAGACAGGTACCACAATCTCCAGCATATATTAAATTTGTTTTACTCAAAGTACACATAAAAGTTACCATATTAACTTTTGTATTAAGATGGTTACCATGCCACTTACTGTGTTCAAATTGTTGAACACCTATTTTTATAGCTACAGTTATGTGCTTAATGAACACTAATTTCCATTTTCTTCCTTCATCCCCATTCTTTGCTAATCCACTATCCTGCTGGCTGTCAATTTGACTGGTCTAGTGATTTACTCTGAATGTTTATGTATGTGGCTTTTTGTTTTGTTTTTTATGCATGTGTTTTTATGTATTTTGTGTCTGCTTATACACAAGAGTGTGGGGGAAATATATCTTTTATCTGAAGTATAAAATATGATACACAGTTGCAAAGAAAGCTTGCCTTCTACTTAATGTATATTAGAGATTGCTTGGAATTAGTTCATTGAGAAAGATGATTCTTTTTTAACTGTTGGGATTAAATAGTCTGTTTATGGGATATACTATAATTCATTTAACTAGTTTTCTATTAATGGGTGTTTGTGTTTCTAATTGTTAAAACTTCGTTGATCCTAGCTCTGTATGGTGGCACACGCCTATAATCCCAGTACTTCGTAGGCAGAGGCAATACGATCATTACAAATTTGAGGCCAGCCTGCTCTACATAGTGAGTTCCAGACAATTCAGAGCTATACAGCAAGACCCCTGTAAGGAGTACGGTTTTTCCGCCTGCCGCCTGGTCTTGTCTTGCCGCCACGCCGCCAGCCCCAAATAATGCACAGAGACTCTGTATTTGATACAATGCTATTGGCCAGGTGCTAGTTTCTAATCGGCTAGCTCTGTCTTAATTATTAACCCATTTCTATGTATTTCCACGTGGCCTTACCGAGAGCGGAGGAATGGCGGTTCTGTTCTCTCTAGGCTCTCCATCCTGACTCCTCCTTACTACTTCCTATTTCCTCCTTGTCTCCTAGTCCCTCCTATCTTCCTTTCCTATTGGCCAACAGTGCTTTATTATTAACCAGTATGAGAAACATATATACATAATGGCATCTCCCATCAGATCCCATCTGTCCAAAAATGTTAATTGTATATATTATTCCCTGTAGATATTATTTAGCTCAGTGATAAGTTTTTCTGTAAGAGGAAGTTCTAGAAGTGGTGTTAGTATTCAGGCATCTATATTGGGCAACATTTGGGGTTCTGACAGGATACACCCTCAGCTGCAGCCACTAAGAGCACCACCTATGCACAGTGATTACATTCCCTTTTAAAAGGGCCCTGCTCACCCCACTGCCTGTGTCTCTGTGTTACTGTGTTGTTCTCCGTACTCCCCCTTCTCTGCTGCTCCTGTTCCCAGAGGTCAGTCTTCCCTCTTTCCTTCCCTTTTTCCCATTCCCCTTCCACCAATAAAAAATTCTTCCACCCAAGCTCTATCAAATGGCATCTTTTAAAAATTACAAGGATATATGCATTTCAACATTTCAAAATATTGCTAAACAAAAGTGTAGTCATTTGGTTATAGACCTTTAGGGGGAAAACTATGAGTAAATGAACACATGAATTTATGACTACAGTACTATTTTTAGAGGTTAGAGTGTAATTGAGCTAGGAGGACTTGTTTTTAGCAGTTATTACTAGAAAACAAAAGTTTGAAGCTTCTATCTCATAAAATATGATCTCATGTGAGTAGGGCATTTCAGGGAAGACCTTTTACTTAACAGGGGAATTTCGGCTAGTTCTCTTTGTGAATCTTGAAGAAAATAGAATATTTTTGTTTTGAACCATTATAACTTTTACTCCTTTTGATGCCTGGCTGAAGAGTCTCCCTCAGATGCTGGACCTTCTGCCTCTTTCCTGTTTTAATTTGCATAAAGACTATCCTGTAAGTATTTTAGACTAAATTGATGTTGCGTCGTTTCTCTATGAGTACTATAGTATGCATAGCAATACTTTATTCATATAACCTGTACTGATTGAGCTTCTGTTATGTAGGCTAACTGTGCTACCTACTTGGGACTGTCCTTAACCCTGGCCTAATGTAGGTACAGATGAGCAAATGGCCTGTGATTTTTTTTTTTTCCAAGGGGTTGACCACTGTGATTGTGAAAAGTATATACCACTGAGGGAAATACATAAAGTATTAGATTTGGGGAATGGAGGCAGAGAACACTTTTGTTTTCTTTGTTTTAAATGACAGTCAACACCTGAATAGTAAGGAAACTTAAGCTGAGTCCAGAAGAAAGCATCAGTACGAAAAAATGAGTCTTAAAGGTAGACTAGAATGCCTGGTAGCTGAGGCATGAGAGAATATGTGGGGCTGGCTCAGGATGGCTGGCTCAGTACAAAGAAATAGGCAGGTATGAGTGGCGACCTGGGGCCTGTGTATGGGAGCTCAGGTATGGGCAGGCTCAGCCTCTCTTATAGCTGCATCATACTCTAAGATATTAATCTTCTCCTCAGAGGCTACAAGCAATTCCCATCCATCCACCCTGTCCCATTTCCACACTGAATTTGTTCCCGAGGGGATCTACTCTTAGGTCAACCTGTGTCATCTTTCCATTCTACCTATTTGGCCTCCAGGGCTCACATAGATACCTTCACAGAATCTCCTTCCCCTGCACTTTTGCCCCAGGAGACTGGCAGAAATTAACTAAGACATGACTTTTCCTTCTAACATAGTTTATTCTCTTATTAACTTAGTAATGTTCAATAGTGCCAGCCTGTGAATAGTCCAGACTTCCAGGAGCAGAAAGTGTCTATGAAAATAAATGATACTTAGTTTCTTGATTTCTTATTCTGGAAAATATTTTACCACTAACCTATACCTTTAGCCCATAAACCCTTACTGGTATTTATTTGTTGCTTTTTTTTTTTTTTTTTTTTAATCTGTGTATGTTTTTGGTTTTGAGACAATGGTCTCAAACTAGAACTTTTTGATTTTTTTTTTTTTGAAACAGTCTCATAGCCCAGGGTAGCCTCAAAATCACTATGTGACTGAGGATGATCTTAAATTACTAATCCTATTCTACCTCCCAAATGCTGGAATTAGGAGAGTGTTGCCGTACCTGGCTTTACTGTTTTTTTGAACAAAACTTTGATAGTGAAGAATTGTGTGGGTAAACTTGCTCCTTTCTTGTCATGGACCAGGTCTATCCTGATAAGCCAATGTTAACAGCACTTGTTCTAATTCTCCCAGCCTGGGCTCAGTAACTGAAACTAGAACTTTCTCGGAGATTCTCTGAGCTTTCAGCTCTCCTATTCTTGCTAAGTCATTCTGAGGTTCTGTTCTCCTACAGTCTTCCTAGCCCCTATACCTTACTCATGTGGTAGCTATCTGAGTACTTTTTGACCCAGACATTAGTGTTAGCAATTTGCATATTCCTGCCAGCTCCTTTTATAGAACTCAGAAACAGTCCGGCTAAACCCCAACCCATGGTTAACATTAATTTCCCTGCCTCCCCAAAGCAGCCAGTCTGCTAAAATTGATCAGGAAATGTTGCTTCCACAGTGTGTATTGTACATACAGTATAGTATATTTTATAATGCTTAGCAAATTTGCAGGATGCTGCTGTATGCAGCTCCTCTCTCTCTCTCTTAAAGTATGGTCATATTGATCTTTGCAGACCTTGTTCATTTGCGTCTCCTTTTGCTATGGGAACATTTTTTGCAGCAGAAGCCTAGCTAACCAGAGTCTTGACAGGGATTAGCATTTGGTTTATGTTTACATCCTTTGATCCTATTAACCAAGAAGTTGTTGCATCTGTATTTGTAAAAATATTTCTACAGAAAAAAGATGGCATCTGTACCTAGTCTTAACTCCCTATCCTTTGTAACCTTCCATGTTTCTACTAAACTGTGGATTTAATATTTTTGCATCACAATTTTAGTTTTCTCCATGTGAGGTGATTTTGAAATATTTTGGCTTATCTGGGGTTTCTAATACTCATGGGTGTTTTCCCCATATTTGGGACTGTATCTGGTTCTTTTTGTTTTTTTTTAAGACAGTTTCTCTGTGTGTAGTAGCACTGGCTCTCCTGGAACTCACTCTGTAGACCAGGCTGGCCTTGAACTCACAGAGATCGGCCTACCTCTGCTGGTAAATCTGAGTGTTGCAATTAAAGGTGTGTACCAGCATTTCCAGCATTTTTGTAAATGATTTGAACATGATATACTAGTGTTTCTTATGTTTAGTTGCCTAGTTGTTGAAAGTTGTTCATCTGTGTCCAATTTCTGATAATTCAAGATATTCATTAGTTTGCACCAATGAAAGAGATACCCTTTATAAATGAACAGATTCAGTATGCCAAATTACTAAGGGAAAAATCCATTGCTTGATGTGTTACATTCTAATTTTTCCTACACATATATAGTAATTCATTTTAAAAATGTAAATTTCCATGTGTTTCTAGGTTTTGTGGTTTTTTTGTAAATAACAGAAGGTATTATAGCATATTAAGGACTAATTTACTCTAATATTTTTAGTTGTTTCTGGAATTATACTTGGCAAAAATATAGACAAACATCTGCAAGTTGTGACAGTTTGCTTTTTATTCTTTTAAATTCCAAGATAAATAAATGTAGTGGATTTTTTTGGTTTATAAAAAACTTGGGAATGATTAAAATTGTAAAACCCAAGTATTTAGGACAGTTAAAAGTGTTTTTTAATAGTTATTTTTTATATATATGGGTATTTTGCCTGCATTTATATATCTGTACACAATGTACAGTCTTGGTTCCTGAGGAGACCAGAAGAAGGCTTCAGATCCTCTGGGACAGGAGGAACAGTTGTGACCTGCCATGTGAGTTCTGGGAATTGAACTGGGGTCCTTTGAAAGAGAAGCCAGTGCTCTTAACCACTGAATCACCTCTAGCCCTGAAAGCGTATTTTAAAGTGATGCTACCTTATTAAAAATGTAGCTTATAAGTACTTGTATAGTATTCCTTAGACATTCTTCCAGATTAAGACAAAAAGCAGAAATATGATATCTTTTTCTGTGCATTGGTGTCTTACCTGCCTCTATCTGTGTGAGGTTGGATCCCCTGGAATTGAATAACAGACAGTTGTGAGCTGCCATGTGGGTGCTGGGAATTGAATCTGGGTCCTCTAGAAGAGCAGCCAGTTTTCTTAACTGCTGAGCCATCATCTCTCCAGCCCCAGAAATATGTTATCTTTAAGCTTTTAGAACTTTGTTTTTTTTTAAGACGTGTCATGTATCCCAGACATGATCTCAAACTCCTCATATAGCTGAGAATAACCTTGAGCTTCTGATTCTTTTGCCTCCAACTCATAAGTGCTAGGAGTACAAATAGACATCACCCCCCACCAACCAGAACTTTTTGTTTTTAATTATGCAAATCGAATGTTATAGTGATAAACTTAGAAAATACAAATAGGTACAAAGATTAAAAGTTAAAAAAACATTCTGCTGCATGCATAATGCTAACATGTTTGTAGACCTGGGTTCAGTTTCAGTACCACAAGGAATTATATCTTTTTAGATTTCTAGATTAAGGGCTTTGACTCTCAGCTTGAGAATTCAGGGATTTTGTGAGCTCTTTTGGGGAAAATCATTCCATTTTTGTTCACTGACAGTCCTAGAAAATAGATCATTCATGGTACTATTGGGAATTGCTCTAGCTTTGGCATGTAGTTCAGTGGTAGAGCACATACTTAGTATGAGTAAGGCTCTGGATTTGGTCTCTAGTACCAAGAAAGTATGTGGCTATTACCAGTAGAGAATAAAAATCTTTTCAGATTACATTATATTTATTGTAGATACACAAATATGTGTTCATTACTGTTTTTAATTTTTATAGTTAAATCTACTTTGAAGAAGCACATGTTATTCTAGCACCAATTCTCAAAAAAGTCATGACAGTTTCTGTAAATTTTATTTTATGCATTTCAAACAATTTCCAGAGGAGGAATTCAGAAACCAAAATGGGTTCATGACAAGGAAAAAAAAACAATGGATATGAATGCCCATCTGTGGGCTGAAAGTGTAGGAAGCTTCCCTAGCATTTGTGAGGTCCTGAGTTCGGTACCCAGACCTTGAAGGTGGGGTGGGGAGAAATCTATGTTCTGTTTATTATTCCATGCGACAATAAATTAAAAAAAAAAAATAAATCATGTCAGGCTTGTTGATGCATGCCTATAACCCAGCACTTGGAACACCATCATAAGTACATAAATAAGTCTATCTGAAAGAAAACTTTAAAATAGGGACTGGGTAAAGTACTTCCTATACAAGCATGAGAATCTGAGTCCTGATCACCAACCAGCACCATGTTTAAACAAACAAATAGATACCCCAAGTCTTTCTGAGCCTCACATTCAATGGCTTTCATAGCATCCACTTAGATGCCCATTAAATTTAAAGTTCTAAACATAATTCTTAGTTTTCCTCTTTAAATTTGTTCTCCTCTGTCCTCCATTTTAGGAAATAACAGTAATATCTATCCAGTTACTCAGTCCATATTCCAAGATTCAGCCTTGTTCTGCTCTTTCCTTTATCATCTTTTACTAGCACTTCTATGAAACAGGCCACTTCTCATCATTTTCACTGCCAAGATCTCAGTTCAAGCCACAAATCACCTCTCAGATTGATACAGGAGGGCTTTGGATTACATTTTAAACAGAGTCCTCATTGATATCCTTCTGAAACAAACATAGGTCTCTTGGTTATATTGACACTCGGTTTTTACGTAATGAGGTTTTTGCATACTCCACACTGAAGGATATGCAGTACTTTAACTTATCACCATTCATTCATCCCACAGTGAAGTGTCCATAGTGGTCCAGGCACTGATTTAGGCAAGGGATAGGATGATCATAGAGCTTGAGTACAGTGTCAAAGGCAGACTTAAAATAATTACACAATATTTATTTGTGGTTCTGAATTTTTGGGTTGCAACCTCTTTGGGGTTGAATAACCTTTTCACAGAGGTCACCTAAGCCCATTGGAGAACACAGAGATTTACATTATGACTCATAGCAGTAACAAAATTACAGTTATGAAGTAGCAATAAAAACAGTTTTATGATTGGGGGCCACCACAATATGAGAAGTTGTATTTAAGGGTTGAAGCATTAGGAAATTTGAGAACCAATGCCTTAGCGGGACAAATATGAAGTCAGGACTCATTATTCTGTATACTGTAGGAGGAATGCAGCCTTGATTGAGTTAATGAAGTATTTCCTGAGGAGGCATAATGACAAAGCTGGGAACTGAAGAAACAGGCAAGATGTAAAGTGGAGGATGGCTTTAGACAGGAAAAAAAAAAGGTGAAGGTTTTGAGTCTAACAGGATCTTAGCTTTGTCTAGAAAAGATCAATGTATTGGGTTTGTTTGTTTTCACTCTTTGCTCTTTGTAGGGGCTGACCACTCAGCTCCCAAATAATCGTACACAGAGATTTATTATTTCTTTTGAATGCCCAGCCATAGCTTGTCTTATTTCTAGCCAGCTTTTCTTAAATTGTCCCATCTACCTTTTGCCTCTGGGCTTTTACCTTTCTCTGTTTCTGTATATCTTTTATTTCCTTCTTCTGTGTCTGGCTGGGTGGCAGCATCCTCCTTTTCTCAATCCCTAATCTCTTCCCAGATTTATCCTCCTATTGCTTCTGCCTGACAACCTTGCCTTTTCCTCTCCTGTTCAGCTCTTTATTAGAGCAATCATGTATTTGAGACAGGCAAAGTAACACAGCTTCACAGAGTTAAACAACTGCAGCATAAAAGAATAGCTTATCTTTAATTCCACAGCAGAGCAAAGTATGGGAAACGGTGAGGAGTGGTCAGAGAGATTGACAGCAACTGGATCATACAGATTTTGGATGTACATATCAGAGCGGTAGAAAACCTGACGGTTAAGTTTGTTGGGGTTTCAGACTTAATTAGCAAAATAGGTTTAATTATGACATTTTAATGTGTATAATAATTTGGTCATATTAATTTCCTTGTTACCCTCAGTTTCTCCTCTTGCTGGTTGTTTTCTTATTTCCTGAAAGTCCCCCCTTCTATTTTCTTAGAAGAGAAAATGGGGTATTTCTTTTTTTTTTTTTTTTTTTTTTTTTTTTTTTTAATTCCTTTGAGATAGTGTCTGTGTACTCGGGGCCTGGCTTCATATATGCTATGTATCCAAGGATGACCTTCAAATCCTCCTGCCTCTACCTTTTCCAAAGTACTGGAGTTTCAGGTGTGTACTACCATGCCAGGTTTTTCTCTTTATGAATCTGGCTTGTTTTGGTTCTCATGTAAATGACCTTTTTGTCTTTCCTTCCATAGAGTTTTAGAATCTTCTTTTTCTTCTGTGAAATTTAAAGAGGCTATGTCCGAAACTCTCTGTCCATTCATTGTTTTAGGGATTGCTCAGTGAGAACACTTGTATATTGTCATGTTTGGTTTTGTTGTTGTTGTTGTTTCTTTTTTTTTAATGAACATCATGGGCTAGAGATATAGCTCAGTAGTTAAGAACACTTGTAGCTCTTGCAGGAGACCTAGGTTCTTTTCCCAGGAACCAAATGGCAGTTCACAAATTATCTGTAACTCCAGTTCTGGGGAGATTTGATGTCTTCTGCTGGTACCTATGAGCACTGTGTATATATGGTACAATTACATGGAGCCAAAACAGCTGTGCACATAAAATTAAAAAAAAAAAAACTCTTTTGTTTTTAATTTTGGAACCATGGATTACTTCTGTCTCAATTTTTCTTTTAATTCCCATTTATTGGAAGGTGTATTGAACTTTGAACAGTCCTTTCATTTTCTGAGCCTCTGTTAAAAGCTTTATTTTATTCTACTGCTTTTTTCCTTACTTTGAACCCTGTATGCTCACTGCCTAAATTTGGCACTTGTTAACATACTGGCATATTTGCCTGGTCTATATAAATTGCTACATTTTTATACTGCTTTTCTGGTCATTGGTCATTTGAAAGAAATTCACAGACATGATTGCATGTATGTCTCCTAAAAATTATTATATTTTCCAGTCCAAGCACAACACCCTGGGTCACATCTAAACCACACCCACTCCAATTTCAAATTACCTTCATATGTCTCTTATTGCTGTGAGTTGGGCTAAAAAGCAATTAAATTTTTAAAAATAAACTTACTTAAATTTAAAACAATCTTATTTTACATATCCCAGTTCCCTCTCCTTCCCATCCTGCCACCGCCCCCACCAATCCCCCATCCCACCCCATCCCACCATCCACTCCTCAGGGAGGGTAAGGCCTTCCATGTGGGATCTTCAAAGTCTGTCATATCATTTACGGCAGGACCTAGGCCCTCCCCCATGTATCAAGGCTGAGATTATCCCTCCATAGGGAATGAGCTCCCAAAGGGATACATACTGGTTCCATTACCAGAGGTTCCATAGACTACCCAGGCCTCCTAATTGACACCCATGTTCAGGAGGCCTGGTTCGGTCCTATGCTGGCTCCCCAGCTGTCTGGCTGGGGTCCATGAGCTCTCCACTTCCTCACGGCAGCTGTTTCCTTGGGTTTCTCCAGCATGGTCTTGACTCCTTTGCTCATCACTCCTCCCTCTCTACAACTGGATTCCAGGTGTTCTGCTCAATGCTTGGATATGAATATTCTGCTTCTGTTTCCATCAGCTACAGGATGAAGAAAGCAATTAAATTTTACATATTTACATTGTATTCAAGTTTTTCTTCCTTTGTCTATTTTGACAGGAGCATCCTTCCCAACTCGATTTTACCTTTAACAATGAGTCTTTTTAAAATTGTTATTGTTGTTTTAGATTTTTTAATTTTATGTGCTTAAGTATTTTGCTCGAATTATACATGTGTCAGGTGTGTGTTTTGTCCCCCCAGAGATCAGAAGAGGGTGTTGTATTCCCTAGAGTTCTGAATGGTTGTGAGCTACATGTGAGTGCTGGAAATTGAAGACAGATGTTCTACAAGAGTAACAATTACTCTTAACTGTGAAGTCATCTATCTCTTCAGCCCCAACATTGACTTTTTAAAATTTATTTACATTCCAATCCCAGTTTCTCCTCCCGCCTCTCCTTCCATTCCCTTCTCCCTCCTTCTCCCACCTGCTCCTCAGAGAGGGTAAGGCCTCCCCTAGGAAGTCTACTAAGTCTGTCCATCATCTCATTGAGGCAGGACCAAGGCATCTCTCCACCCACACACCCCTGTGTCTAGGTTGGGCAAGGTATCTCTCCATACAGAATGGGCTCCACTAAGTCAGTCTGTGCATTAGTGTTAGGTCTTGGACCCACTGCCAGTGACCTCATATATTGTCCCAGTCACACCATTGTCACCTATATTCAGGGAGTCTAGTTTGGTCTTATGCAAATTTCCAATTTTTAGATCTGAGTCAGTGATTTCTCACTAGATTCAGCTGGTTCCAACATTGAATTCTTGAAGCAATCATCCCAAGCGACACATACTTGAGAAGCCTCTCTTAATGCAGGATTTAACTTTTGTCTATTGCATTAATTGTGAGTGAGAAGTTAGGTCATTGTTAGCTAATCATTGTTTTGTGATCAAATTATTCTGAATTTGGTCATTGAATCCCATGTATGTATTTTGTATGTGTTTATGTATGGGATTTATTAGCATGGTTTTCAGGCTATAATCCAGCTAGTCCAACAATGGCTGTTTACTAATGGAAGGGCCAATAATCCATTACTTGTTTAATTCATACCAGAATCCCAAAGAAGTAGGCTCTAATAACAGTGAAAGAATGGACTTGCCAGTGAGAATGACAAAACACCAAGTAGAGGGAGGGGGAAGGACAGAAGGACTGGGGAGGGGGAAGAGAAGGAAGATGTGTCTTCCCACATCAAATAATTTAATTAAGAAAACAATTCCTCATAGATAAGCCTAGCCACTTGGGTTTAGTTAGTTCCAGATGTAGTCAAATTGACAACTAAGACTAACCATCACAAATCTACCCTTTAACAATTTGACACTTAGTCATACCTCCTTAAGTCATGCTTAATTTACAAATGAAAACAATAACCAGGCCATAATTACATCTAACATGGCATAGCTAACCCTTGTACAACCCCAAACACATAAATTTTAGAATAGGTGGCAATGTCTTTTAATTTCTCAAACTTAAATGTGGTAACCCCTAAAATTCTCTTAATTGATGTTACATTACATTATAAAGAAATGGAGTAAAGAAAATGCAAATATCTATACAAATATATTCTTAACAGAATTTGACAAACATGTCAATTATACTCCTTGTTTCTGTAATTAGTCACGTGGCTTTAATTGGTATTTATAAGTACCTTCCTCTACTACCCATTCTGTATTTCTTCCACACTCAACAAGTACCTCAGTAAATCTTGGCTCTTTTCCTGAAGAAGTGACCCACATTCCTGAAGGGTCTGTGCCCTTAGTCATCCTGTCTGGGTTAGGCCGTTAGTTTCTAGTTTCCCATTAGCTTTAATAATAATAGGTCATGGTAGCACCAAGACATATCTTTCTTACCTCCACTGTGAAGAAGCAATCCACTTTCTCCTTGGTAATCTACATCAATCACCCCTTCTAATACTGATATTTCTTTCTTAGTTTGATGGCTAAAGGGCATCAGAAGTCCAAAGGGGCCAGGGGGAAGTTTGGGCTTCAGTTTAATGAAATGTTATGTCTCTAGGCATGAGCCCTTCCCACTCTGGAGCCAAAAACTTCTGGGAATTAAAACATAATGTCATGGGAAGCAGAATTTTTTGTAGTGGGTCACTAGGGGTGATAGTGAGTGAACTATTCCCTTTTCTATCCCTTGATTCCTTGATGTCGGCTATGGGAGAAACAGTACCGAATATTGGGTGCTGATTCAAGCATATACTGCCTTCTGGAGAATCCTGCCCTAGCCCTTCTGGCTACTGCCCCCTAATTGGCATTGTAATTGTGTCTTCAAGAGGCCATTCCATTGTTCTGTAAGACCAGCTGCTTCAGGGTGGTGAGGAATATGGTAAGGCCAGTGGATTTTATGAACATAGGCCCACTGTTAAACTTCTCTGGCTATAAAGTGAGTTCCCTGGTCAGAAGCAATACTGTATAGAATACTATGATGGTGGATATGGCTCTCTGTAAATCCAAAAATGGTGGTTTTGGCAAAAGCATTACCTGCAGGAAAGGTAAATTCATAACCAAAATAAGCATCAATTCCAGTCAGGAAAAAAGTATTGTCTTTTCCATGGAAGAAGTGCTCCAATGCAGTCAGCCTGCCACCAGGTCATTGGCTGATCACCCCAGGGAATGGTGTCATGTTTGGGGCTCAGTGTTGGTCTCTGCTGTTGTAAGATCTGGCCCTCAACATCAGCTTTAACCCGGTTAGCCTTGGTACAACCTCTGCAAGTGGAGTCGCTACTTGATTGAGTTTTCATTAGTTAACTGTCATTCTTCATGATCCCTCTGTCTTTTGTACTTGCCAGAAAGAATTAAAGGGAGATGTGGTAGGAACCAATACCCTTGCATTTTTAAATCTTTGATGGTGGAACTAAGTTTTGCAGTTCCTCCAGAGGTTCAATACTGTTTTTGATTAACTATTTTCCCTGGCAGAGGCACCTCTAAAGGCTTCATGTAGCCTTTTCAACCATAAGAGCTCTCCATCCACAGGTCAGGGAACCAATCTGAGAATTCTCTAAACTTCTAAGTATATCTAACCCAATTATATATTCCAGGGCTAGGAAAATAACCACAGGATGAATTTGAGGATGCACTGGACTTACTGTGTGTCTAACTTTAGACAAAACTCCATTAATCACCTGACCTCCACAAGTCCCTACTTTAACTGGAGAGACATGATTCTTGGGACTTCCAGAATCAGAGTCAATTCAGAATCAATATCCAGTAGGCCTCCCAAATTCTGATTGTTTCCTTTCCCCAGGGTACAGTTACCCTTGTAAGAGGCCATAGATCCCTCTAGGAAAGGACTAGAGAAAAGCTAATGGTAAAACTCTGAGGTGTTTTTTCCTGGATGTGCAAACTGTACAAGTCTGGAAATTTGTTCCCAGGACAAGATTCCCTTTTGCTATGATGCAATATATACTTTGTTTTATTTGTTTGAGTTTTTTTCCACTTATATGGATCAAACAAAAATTCAGTAAGTTTCTTAACCTATTTCATGTCTGGAAACTTCACAATTCATTACCCAGTACCAAAAGTCTGTTAAGAGTCATGGCCACTGTCTTAATTGGGGTTTCTGTTTCTATGACAAAACATCATGACCAAAAGGCAAGTGGGGGAGGAAAGGGTTTATTTAGCTTACACTTCAGCATTGTTGTTCATCACTGAAGGAAATGAAGAACAGGAACTCAAACAGTGCAAGAGCTGATGCAGAAGCCATGGAGGAAAGCTGTTTCTTTCTGGCTTGCTTCCCATAGCTCAACCCACCTGATAGAACCCAGGGCCAGCAGCTCAGGGATGGCAACACCCACCATGGGCTGGGCCCACCCCCATTGATCACTAAAATGAGAAAATCTCTTACAGATGGATCTCAAGGAGGCATTTTCTCTATGTCCCTCCTTCCTCTGATGACTGTAGTTTGTGTCCACTTGACACAGAAAACCACACAAAACAGCCACCATAAAACTCATTTTGCCTGTGCTGTTCATAATAACAGGTCAGGTTATTATGGACATTGCTTTATCTATGCTGCCCATTAAGATAGCTATAATCACCTTCCCTTTGTTAATTCAGAACTGCCATCTGTCCCCAATCAAATTCAGCTCTTAATTAAACCCATGGCATTGAATTCATCCACCTGAGCAACAGTGTCTCCCATCCTGAGGTCTGCAAAGGGGCATAAGGAAAGGGGCAACAGAAAAACTTCAAATGCTTGTGCCTCTCTCACCCTTTTGTGTCTTACAGGATCAGTGAAGGGCATGTCTTTTGTGGAGAATTAGGTTTTACAGAGCATACACATTTTAGCATTGCAATTTCTCCGAGCCTTAAAAATCCCTTCATCAACATTAAGCCAAGGAATATCAAGCATCTCCAACTCCTTTTTCAGTAGGCCATCTTTTGACACATGCTTCAGCCAACCATGCAAACAAACCTTTGACAACTTTTAACTGTGTGGTCTTCCATATTAAATCTAGAGTTTCCATTTAGAGGTCTCATATCAATAAACCTGGCCTGATCCAGTTTTATGTTCTTTCCACCATTATCCCACACCCAGACTTCCGAATTACTAAACACATTAAATTCTTAAGTAGTGTAGTACACCTTTTCATGGACTATACATTCTATCTTTTATGAGCTTGCTTAGTTCTTAGTCTGATTACAATTCTAGAGGCAACTGTTGGTGGACCCTTAGGGACATCGGTATTTTCTTGCCTGGCATTTCCTTCAGACAAAAATCACTACTGGTCTAGCAGACAATAAAGGATTAATTTCTTCACTGAAAGTCAGAAAAGGTTAATATTTCAGGTTGTGGGATGGGAGTACATCTTCTGAGGGTGGAGAGACTACTTCCTAGGGTGACATTTAACCCTTGAGAATCTATCGGTTCAAAGTTCTAGATTCAGTAGGGTTCTCCCATACATCCCCACCACACAAAATAAGTTGGTACAAGTTACAGAATTCCATTCTTTCTTTCTTTTTTTTTTTTTTCTCTCAAGACAGTGTTTCTCTGTAACAGCCCTGGCTGTCCTAGAACTCACTCTGTAGATCAGGCTGGCCTCTGAACTTGGAGAGCCTCCTGCTTCTGCCTCCTAAGTGCTAGGATTAAAGGTGTGTGCCATCACCAATTCCATTCTTAACCAATTAATGCCCTTCTTTTAACTGCCCACACTCTCCAAGGCTGGGATTTGAATTTTCAATGTAATTCATCCAATCTTATAATGAGGATTTTGGTTTGTTTTCTGCAACTTGAGCTCTGTGTCTGCTGGACAGAAACTTCTCCTCCAGTGCACACTTAGAAACCTTTAGACTGTTTATGTGCATCTGGAGCCTATCATTTTTATCACTGAATTCATTGTTGTCCTTCACCATGTTCTGAGATGCTACAAGTTGGTTAATTTTATCGCAGCGCTCATTCTTTTCCTTTATCAATTTACCCAGAGATGCTAGGAGCAACCAACTTGGCATCATCATTGTCCTATTTTTTTTTCTCTGCAAATTGTCAAAAGCTTTGTGTACAGAGTAACCAATCTGTTGCCTCTCGCATTTGGTGAATCAGAATAATGAAATGTATTTGTCTCCTTCAGTTTGTAATATACTTCACATAATGGGCTTTCAGTACTCTACAAACTTTTAGGAGAGGCTTCAGTAACTGTAGGTGTTGGTGAATTGGAAAGCCAATTTCAGATACTTAAAAATTCATCCTTGTACTTCTATTGCTCTAGAACCACTTCCAGTACCAATACAAGAACAGAACTTACATTACGAATATACTTTATTAGATTTATTAGAATGGCTTACAGGCTGTGGTCCAGCTAGTCTAACATTGAGTGTCTACCAAAAAAGGTCCAGTAATCCAGCAATTGTTCAGTAAATGAGGCTGGATGTCTCAACTGGCCTTCATTATATGCTAGAATCCCAAAGAAATAGACTCTAATGCCAGGTGAGTGCTGGACTTGTCAGCGAGAGAGAGCTGGCAGGTAAAGAGTAAGCTTCTTTCTTTCTTGTCCTTTATATAGGCTGCCAGCAGAAGGTGTAGTCCAGATTTAAAGGTCCATCCTCAAAAGATGGACTAAAAGTGGGTCTTCACACTTCAAATTAATTAAGAAAGAAATCCCTCACAGGTGAACCTAGCCACTTGGATTTTAGTTAATTCCAGATGTAGTCAAGTTGACAATTAAGGATAGGGACCACACCAGGTATGGTGATGAATGCCTCTAATCGTAACACTCATCCGGTGGAGGCAGAAGGATCAAAAGTTTAGGGCTGCCCTTCATTACTCTAATAAAATCAAGGCCAGCCTGAAGCACATGAGATTCTGGCTAAAAACAAACCCAAAATAAACAAGACCTCTCTACAAAAATTTAAAATAACCACTTAAAGGCACTGAAAAAATATTCAGAAGCTGCTGGAAGAAGGAAAGGTCATTGGAGTGAATTTCCTCATAATGACTGCTTACCTGAGAACTATCCAGTCGAGCTGTCTTGGATAGAAACATGTAGTCTTGTATAGAGAAATCAGAATTCAGAGTAACCACCACTCTTAGGAACCTGAGGGGGGAAATCAGCCAAAATAATAGGGCCCAAATTCTTCCTTCTCATAGACTCCACCAAACTCTAGCTAAGGTAGAAAACTGAAGAAGTTTAGCTGTTACCTACTAAGGTAAGACAATTTGGATTTTGAGCCTGAACCATGTTAACTACTAAAATTGAAAACCAGAATGATTGTGCTGGGTGGATGGTTTGAGATGCAGAATGTTAACAGAGATAACAAGACACATTTTAAGTGCTGGGGACACAGAGTGTCCTCTGTTAGGACACTTGCTTAGCCTGTGCAAAGCCCTAGTTCAATACCAGTACCCCCCCCCAAAAAAAAGACATTCTAAATTATGAGGGTCAATTCATAAGGAAGACACTAACATTCATAAATGTATACATGTCCAACTACAGAGCTATAAGAAACATGAAGATTAAAGAAAGCAGCCTATAAACCCACAATAAGTTTGTTTGGGAATTTTAATTCCCCTCTTGGTAATTGATAGAACTGGTTGGAAAGACTTACTAAGGATATAAAAGATCTTAACATTTCTGTTCTTCCTTAACCTAATTACCATTTGCAGAGTAGTATACTCTGGCTACAAAGTATACATTCTTGTCAAAGGAGAGTGATACAGCTCAACACTGTATCCTTTACTGGACTATAAAACAATCTTATTAAAATTCTGAAAGTAAAATTCTGAAGCTTGATTATATTCTCTAATGAGAATGAAATTAAGTTGGGAATCATAACCATAAGATATAGGAAAGGCCTCAAATATTTGAAAGTTAACACATTTTTAAGTTACCCATGAATCAGTGGATAAAAAAAAAACAAAAATTAAAAAAACATTCTAGGTATGAATTACAATGGAAATAATGTAAGATTTGTGATATGCCTAAAAGATTGCTTAAAAGGAAAATTATTGATTTAAGTAATTTCTTAAAAAAGAAAAAAAGTAGGCTGTCTATGGGGGTATATGCTTTTAATCACAGCGGTCAGGAGACACACAGGTGCATGAGTTCAAGGCCAGGTGGTCTACATAGAATGACTTCTGGAACAGCCAGAGCTACATAGAGAAACACACACACACACACACACACACACACACACACACACACACACACACACACGAAGAAGAAGAAGAAAAGAAGTGATCTAAGTTTTTGCCTTAGAAAGCTAGGAAAAGAAGAGCAAAGTAAACTCAACGCAAATAGAAGGAAGAAGGTGATAAAGGTAAGTTACAAGACAAACAATAGAGAATTTAATTAACTAATAAAATTAGATGTTATTTTTACATGGCTAATCAACAAAGCTGATGATCTATCTATACTAATTGGGATTATGAGTTTGAAACCAGACTGTGCTACATGTATATACAAGAAATTCTCACCAACATGACTACCCAGATGTGAGCAGAACAAGGGTAACACCAATAGACACACCAAAATGGACATGGAAAAGCCCATGAGGCCTCAACCCTCACAAAGAACTATAGGATACTGAGGAAAGCTAAGAGTGGGAAAGGTGGTCTTGTGCCCAGGAGAAGAACAGAAATTGGTTGTCCAGTACCAAACGGCATTGAAAACATACATATAAGAAACATTATATGGACTCGAAAGGTTATATTTAGGAACATAAATGTATATACATATATGTGTGCCATAACAATGAAAGAAGAGGCCATGAATTTGAAGGAGAGTATGGAGTGGTATTATAGAAGGATTTGGAGGAATAAAAGGGAAGGAAGAAATATAATTATATTATAATCTGAAAAATTAAAGTAAGAAAAATTTTAACAAATTATTTCAAGATTTATATGTATACACATGAGTGCCTAGTGCCTGTGGGGGCCAGAAGAGGGCGTCAGATCCCCTGGATCTAGAGTGTTACAGATGGTTGTTAGCCACCATGTAGATGCTAGGAAATGAACCCAGCTCCTATACATGAGTAGCAAATGCTCTTAACCACTAAACCATTTCTCCAGTCCCTCAAAAATATTAAGTTACCAATGTCCACTGGAAAGGAGAATATTACTAAAGACTCTTCAGGCATGGGGCTTCAAGACAATACTATGACTAACTAAAGTTGACAAGTTCGCTAAAACTAGAGGGGGAAAATTGAAAAACAGGACTTACTAAAACTGATATAATAGGAGGCTGAAGAAATGGCTCAATGGTTAAGTGCACTAGCTGATCTTCCAGAGAACCAGGGTTCAATTCCTGTCCATGCCATCTCTATAGCCTCACGTTGTGCTATATGTCTGAAGCTGTCTTTATGGGGCTGGAATCGGAACCAGCTGAGCAGCCACAAGTTCATACCTGAGTGGGAGTATGTGGATGAGGGAAAGACTAGCTATGGATGATAAAGAAAAGACAGAGACAGAATAAAATCAAAAGGGCAGATTCAGTTAATACTGAATTGCCACAGGTTTATTTTTCAGCATTCTTAATACCTTAACCAAACAAAAAGGGGAACATGGTATCATGTATATGGAACAAACAGACTTCTCATCCTCCTTTCTCTAAGGGTTCAGTAACCACACCTCAAATTCAAGTTCTCATTCCCTAGCCCCGAGGATCAGGAGTAGCCACACCTGAGACAGAATAAGACAGACAAACATCCTTCTGTAGCCACACCTTTGATCTTTAGGTCTCATGACTTGCCAAGGACAGTTTTGAAGTCTCTTCCCTTGTGCCAAGATGGAGTGCAGCCATCTTTATGGGCACTGACAAATTCCCAGCACCTATATGGTAGTTAACAACTGTCTATAACTCCAGTTCCAGGGGATCCAACACACTTACACAGATACACATGTAAGTAAACACAAATGCAAATAAGTCATTTTTAAAAACTAGGAAATAAAAATATTAACCCTTGTTTTAGTAAAGTTGATTAGCCAGAAGCCAGGCATGTTCTTCTGACTTACACACACATACACACACACACACACACACACTAAATTTAACAAAAATTTTAAGTCTCTTAGCTTGCTTGACATGTACCTGAAGTCCTACCTACTTGGGAGGCCAAGGTAAGAGAATTACTTAAGGCCACATGTCTGCAACCATCTTGGACAATATACTGAAAGCTCATGCCTGAAAAACAAACAAACAAACAAAAAAAAAACGAAAGGAAACAAACTCTCAAATTAGGAATAAATACAATTTTTTAATTTGATAAAGTGCATTTATAAAAGAGATAAGGATATGTCATATTTAATAGGAAAACATTCAAAATCAGGAAAAAGCTAAAGATCTTCATACTAACCAGTTTATAATTATATTGAAAGCCCTAGCCAACACAGATTAAAGAGTCAATAAAACTGTTTCTTTTTACAAGTAATATAGAAAATATGAAAGACTATGTTAGAAAGAACTTAATTTAAAACATTGATTCAAGAGCTTGATATACAAAGTCAGTATACAAAAATTAGAAGTGAAGTTTAATGGTGCTGTTAGAAATAATTTGGTAAGAACTACAAGTTCTATATATTGAAATTATTGTTGAAAGAAAGTAATACTTTGCCCAAAGATTGAAGGAGTGTGTGTGAGACACAGTTGGACAGACAGACATGGTCTGTGTGTGCTTTAGTGGTAGTAAGGATAGAATCCAGGACTTCATCTATGCAAGGCAAATACTTTGCCACTTAGCTGTATTTCTGTCCAGTTGTTTTGTTTCCTGAAGCAAGGAAGTCTCACTATATAGCCATTTGAACTGTCGTGCTGCTTCCTCAGCTTCCCAGTTCTGAGAATACTAGTATTTTGTAACATTCCTAGCTAGACTGTATTTTTAAAATGAAAAGTGAAAAGTTGCTAGAGAGAAACACAGGAATATACCTTAAAAAATCTGTAGTAAAAATGTTTCTTAAGCTACAGGAAGCCATATCTATTTTTTGGGGAGATAAATTGGTTTTGGGCTAAAGCCATGGTATTTCTTTCCATGAGAGCCTCACGTCATGCTCATGTGTACTGGCAGGGAGCCACACCTACCCACCTCAGCTCTGGGAAGCTGCTAGGCCATCACTGCAACAGACGTTTCTACCTAGTTTGTGAGTCTAAACTTTTATACCTAATTTACCTTTCATTATAACTAAAGAAACTTTAAATCTAATTATTTAGTCTTTATTTCCATCAACAACCCCAGAATGGTATAGCATTACCTAATGACAGGGACATCTGGCTGCCTGGATAGTCACCCAAACTTCTTTTGTAACATTGGGGCATCCATGTTTTAGCCTACAGGCCTAGTATATCTGACAGAAATTTCTGAGAAGCAGGGAATTTTGAAATACTGTCCTCTTTTGTCTTGGCAAAGTTTGGCAGTTGCCTTTCTTGCATTCTGCTGATCCAGTTTGGACAGTATACTGTCAGCAGTTGAGGCTCAGGGCCTCATATATACAACCCAATGGTTTTGCTTTGTTTCGTTTTGTTTTTGTTGTTGTTGTTCTTTGACACAGGATTTTGTCTTAGAGGTTCTGTTGCTGCAATGAAACAACATGACCAAAAAGCAAGTAGGGAAAGAAAGGGTTTATTCAGCTTACACATCTACATCATAGTCTGTCATCAAAGGAAGTCAGGCCAGGAACTCAAGCAGGGCTGGAACCTGGAATCAGGGGCTGATTTGAACCTCCAAAGCTACAGAAAAATCTGATATATTGATGGATGGGTAGATGTCGACATTGGGACAATGTAGGTAATGAGTATACAGACATTTTTGTATTATTTTTGGTTTCCTTACATATTTGAAGATTTTCTATATAATATGTTAGAAATCACTTGAAATAATGATTTTTTTTTAAGTGTTGATGGGGCTTTTTTCTTTATTTTTTTAAACAGTAATTTACAGGATGGGATTACAGGGATACAATACCAACCCAGCTTTCTCTTTAAGTTTTAAATTAAAACATTTTGCTGTTTATGAAGTCAAGCCTAGGCCTGGAGAGATGGCTTGGCAGTTAAGAACTCTTGTTGCTCTTAGAGAGAGCACCCACATGGTGGCTCACAACCACATGTCATTTGACTTCTAGGGAATCTGATGCCCTCTAATGGCCTCCACGGGTACAAGGCATATATGTGGTAATACATGGATGCAGACAAATCATTCTGATCCATTTCCCATATTTATTTTTTATTATATCCATTTATTTTTTTCTTATTTTACATATTGATCCCAGTTCTCCCTCCCTCCTTCCCTCTCTCTTTCTCCCTCCCTCTCTCCTTCCCGACCACCCATGTTGTACCCGTGCTAGTTGCTGGCTCAGTCTCTTTTTTTTTTTTTTTTAACTTTCACTTACTTTTTCTGGAGATCACATACCATCAGCATAGTGATCTTTTTTCCTTCGGGCTATATGCAGCTATGTCTTATTAGTTCTTCCCATTGCTGACTCCCTTGTATAGATGAATAATACTGTTTTCAGTCTGGCAGTTTCCTGTGAATGGACATTGGGTCATTACAGACTTCTCTTCTGGGAAATGATAACATACGGGAAAGCACTGTACAGTACAAGTGTTGTTTTGTGTTTGTACCTAACCTATTTTAATTTCTGAACTCTTACCTGTTTCTATATTGTTTATGGATGATTATCTTTTAGGATTTTTCTGAAATACTGTCTGCTTTCTCTAAGGACAGAATTGGAGTCTATATCATGCTGGTTCTCTGAGTCCCAATCCCCTGCCCCAAAGAGACTCTGGCATTGGGTTATGCAGTCTGCATGATCTCTCTTCAGAGGGAGTTTGGAGGCAGGAGTTCTGTGAAGGGCATGGCAGACTGACAGGCAGACCCCAAATTTAGGAGGATTTATGAGGATGCAATATAGTTGATCCTCAGAGGCTTCACATGGAGGAAAGGAAGATTCTGTCTAAGCATTGATATCTTAGGAAGGAATGAACTGAGTTAACTTTAGTGGTATCAGCTTCACAATTGGCACTGTATACCAAACTATTAATTAGGACCTAGCAAACAGTAGAACTGGCCTATTTGTATAAGTATGAGAGTTTGAGAGCTACTCTTTGCCTTGTCTGTTCTAGTCTGGTCTTATCTGGAGTTTGGCAGAGATGTAGGCATCATCTGCTTTATATCTCCCTGCCATTTTATTTTGTTTGTATTTTTCAGACAGGGTTTCCCTGTGTAGCCCTGGCTGGCCTCAAACTCTCAAAGATCTGCCTACTTCTGTGTCCCAGGTGCCGGGATTAAAGGCATATGCCACTAGTGCCCAATACCTCCCTGAAATATATTTTATTCTGTTATGTTAGTTTTTCCTTCCTACCTGCAGTGTATGGAAGTTTGCTAAATGTACCTTTCTTGATAGTTTGTCTCTTACTGTCTTTGTTGGAGGTTTTGTCCTTCTGTGTGTATGTACTTGTATTTGTTATGAGTTTGAAGGACCGAGTTGTAAATTCACTTACACAGTCGGCTTTCCTTTTGTGAAAGACTTTAAGGTTGAAATAATACAAATATACTTACACATAAAACCTTGCAAGATTACTGTGGTACAGTAAATTTAGTTGAATTTAGTGGAGTCAGAAGCTAGATTAGAATGTATGGGTGAGGGAGAAGAGGTTTGATATTCACAAGTCTGTTTAAGAAGTTTTGGTATTATTCAGACATGGTGCTATATGATTATAAACAGAGCACTTAGGAGCTTAGGTCGGAAGACTGCTACAAATTCATGCCCAGCTTGGCCTACACGATGAGTTCTAGACCAGCCAGCCTGAACTACAGAAGAAATTGTCTCAAAATATAATCCAAGAAAAGAAGTTTATTATAAATCTCAAGACTGGGAAGAGTGAAGCGGGAAGATTGTGGGTTCACAGGACTCCAAAATTAAGTTTTCTTGTGATGAGGTCCAAAGAACTAGTTGATGGTGGTGTAGGATTTCAGGGGGTCTTTTGAGGTGAGTGAATATGAAAGCATGTCTAGATCACTCTGAATGACTCAGGATTAAAAGTTGCATAAAGAGGAAACTGGGACCTGAAGGAGCCAGAGGTGTTGTATGAGAAGAGAAGTACTATCCAGAGGAGCTAGCTAGAGTTGCTTTGAAGCAGACTCTTTTCTGTGTTCCTAAAGATATAAATACAGGGCCCAGACATTTGATGAGAATTAGATACTGCTGCATTTGTGGGGCAGTCAGAGCAAAGCACTCCAAACGGTATAGCTTGTACCAACAGTAATACATTCTCAAATAGTCTGAGGGCTGGGTCTGAAACCAGTGTGTGGCAGTGGTTCATTTGCTCTAGAAGCTCCAGCAGGGTAACTTTCCTGGCCTATTCTGTCGGCTTTGTCATATCTGTGATATCTGTGTCTTTTCTGGATATCTGTCATTGGCTTAGGGATCATTTTGACATCATTCACTCTCCAGGGCTTAAGATATGCACATATTTTTCGCTGATCACACTATAACTTGTTCATATTAAGGGCAGAAAGCTCCAAGCAAAGAGTAGGAAGACCCTCCCACACACACAGAACAGGTCGCAAGTCGAAAGTACATGGGCAGTGGCAGTCAGTCTATCTCTGTGTGACATGACCACCAATATAGTTCATCCTAAAGGAATTTGTGATGAACTTAGTTTGTCACAGTAACATGCACCTGGCTTGAGGTGATGATATAGGGATCCCATGTGATTGCCACCATTTAGAAGCTATAAAAAAGACAACCATTCCCTAGAATGCTCTCATACTTCTCTGTACCATGGTCTGTGGCTGCACAAGGCAACAGAACATTAAAAAGTAAAAGTACTTTACAGGCACACACTCAAAGACAACTTTTTCTAGACTTATATTGCCTGCATGTATATGCAAGTGTGAGGGCACAATAAAGAAACTGTCTAAACCAGGCTGTGGTGACACATGCTTTAATCCTAGCACTTGAGAGGCAGAGGCATCTCTGTGAATTCAAGGCCAGCCTGGTCTGCAGAGTAAGTTCCAGGACAGGCTCCAAAGCTACAGAGAAACCCTGTCTCAAAAAGCCAAAAACAAAACAAAGCAAAACCCAAACAACAAAAAACTGCTTAAGTGGCTGCTCCATTAGGGTAAAGTTTTTATTGTAGGTAAGAGAGACTGAAGAGCCAGAAGCATTTGAAGAGTCTATAGCCGAGAGAATGAAAAACAGATCTGAAATGTATAACAAATAAATGTGGACTGTGCAGCCTGGAGGTCAGCACGGGTTTTGATATGCAACCTTGGGTATATGCCAGTGGAGAGCCATGTCCCTTCTGCCAGAGGCAAGGTATATTTCCAAATCTCCCCTCCCCTCCCCCACCTCAGGCATTCGGCTAGTGCTAGTTATAGTACCACAAAAAATTTAGCCCAAATCATGTTATTTTTCTTTTTTTCACATTGTTTTATTTTGTATGTTATGTATGCACATGTGTTACACCAAGTGTTTTACCTTCTGATCCATTGCACTGGCCCCTAAATCTTGTATCTGCAAAAGCAGAGCTCTTATGTTTCAAACCTACTGCCTGCACTGCCCATCTCCAGTATTCTCATTACCTTAGGGGCACTTATAATCCATTTTTGTTTCTCTCTTTAATCTGTCTGTGCCTCCCACTCACTCCTTCCCAGTTTCAATTCAATGGCCAGTTGTTTGTACTCAGTCAACAAAGCACCGGCTCTGACTAAATTCAGTCATCTGCATTTCTCCAGTTTGCTTGAATATGCCTCAGATAAGCAGATTCATCCCAGCTCTCAGGAGACAGAGGCAGTCAGACTTCTGTGAGTTTGAGACCAGTTTTGGTCCTCAGAGCAGTTTCTAAAACAGCAAAGACTGTACAAGAAAACCCTGTCTCAAAAAACTCCAGGTGAACCTCATGTTGGCCAGCATACTGTAGTTCCTCATGTCTCTGTCTGTTCCGCCTCCTTTGACCATATGTTAGACAGCACTATGACAAATACCGGAGCAATACTTAAAGGATGATGATGTATTTTGACTCGATTTCCAAGGTCTCCCTTTATAGTCAAGTCACCTGGCTACATTGCTTCTGGACCTGTGGTGAGGAGAGCATGATGGAAGGGTGTTAGAGAAGAGCTGCTTACTTCATGGTGGCCAGGAAGCAGGGGAAAGCTCAATGTAGGGGGACAAAATATATCCTTCTAATGCATGCTCTCAGTGAGTTATTTCTTCTAGGTAGAACACACCTAATAACATTTCTATCACCTGTCAGTAATGCTGTTAATTTATGAGTCGATCAGAGTCCTTCATGGTTCAGTCACCTCAGTGATTGGATCTACTTTAAGACTTCAATATGTGATTCTTTGGCCAGAGGGTGAGGAGGTAAGGTTGGGGAAAGAGGTACTTTATATCAATTGTAACAGGCTGTCATACCTCCTCTCACCTGGTAACTGTTCTGTTAGTTTCCAGAGAGCAGGGGAGCAGTCCAAAGAGAATGCCCATAGACCAGCATCATCTTCATCATCTTCCCTCCCCAATCTCCCTTATTCTCTGAGAGACCCAACCCTACACTCTCTCTTCTGTTTCAGGAAGTGTCTCCAGAGCTCCCTAGTATCAGACTCTCCCCTCAATTCCCTAAAACCTGTTCCTACTTCTACTTCAGTGGCACTGCTTCTGACTTGTTCTCTTCTAGCTTCATCACTTCCCTTTCCCTTTTTTCCTTTCCACTGAGATTCTGTCTCTCTCCATGCTTTTCTAACCTTTTTGCTGCCACAGCTACATCAGGCCATATAGTAAGGCCTCCACAGTGATGACCTTCATATTGTTCAATACAGGACCAGTTGTTGCTTATCCTGTTCTAGAATATTTCAGCATCATTTGATCCTATTATCTATCGAAGTCAGCCCCTTCCTTCTGTGAGTATCTGCACTGTTGTCAACCTTCTCATGGAGACTACGGTGTGGGTGTGTGTGTGGGGGGGTGGATGGGTGTGTTTTCCTCCAACCAAAACTTTTGTCCCTTCTTAATAGAATATAGTATATAGTTGAAGCACAGGGGTTTTTTATTCAGGGAAAAGGATCGTTAACAGGGGAAAAGGGGAGGGGTAGACTGGCCTTCTGGGGACAGGAGCAGCAAGAGAAAGGAAAGAGAAACAGAGGAGGGGGAAGGAGGGAGGGAGGAAGACAGAGAAGGATGGGAGGTGGATAGAGCCCTTTTAAAAGGGAACATAGTGAATAGGCACAGGTGGTACTCTTAGGGTATATCCTGCCAGTACAAATGCCTGAATACTAACACCCTCTGTAACATGGAAGGGCCTCTGGCCCAGATCTTTCAATACCCTCAATCCCTAAGTTTGCCCAGATTCATGACTCCCCACCTGTTTGTAAACCATTGAGTTCCAAACTTGCATCTCCAGGTGACAAAGTCACAGACTTCCCATCCCCATGAGTCCTTTTGCTCTGATCTCTTTTATAATCCTCTTTGTTTCTGCTAAGTCCTTCCAACACATGGATGCACTTCTGTTTAAAAATCCTCCATAGAGCCAGGCTAGATTTCTTACAATGGCTTGTTCTAAGGCTTAGTGTTGTGGCCATTCTTCTGCTGCGCTGGGGTCAGGGGACTAACAGGGGCTTCATGGATCTACAATGACACACCCCTGTTTCAGGACCTTGACCCTGTTCTGTCATCTGATCTTGGTGTCATACAACTAGCTCCCTTTGTGGTTTTCTTCAAATCTGTTCAAAGATAACTTTTCTACTATGACTCTTTGTGGCCACATTCTTCAAGGTCAAAGTCTTCTTCCTCTACCCCTTCACTGCCAAGCCTAATTAATACCTGTCACCATTTGTTGCAAACTGAATATTTTTGTTTGTGTGCTTCTCTCCGAACTACAGTCAGAACCCTATGAGGGCAGGAGGATTGGGATATATAGATACTGTCATATCTCTAGTACTTAGAATCAGGAATAACCACTGAATAGATGAATGGTTCTGCATTGGGACCTTAGCCTAAGGACAGAATAAAACACAGCCTGCACTGCTATTAGTTCATCTACTTTGGTGTGGCCAACAGAGACACTATTATTCATGAGTTAATTTAACCTGTAGCTGTCAGAGGTACATACAAAGGGAAGATATATGGATTTGGAATTATTTTGGGGGAATTTTGGTAATCCAAAACAGAATAAATCAGTGAGAGTCTAAATAGCATCCACACATTCTTCTTTTAAACATAAGTGCATGATTTAACAACACAGTTCCTCAGCTCAGCTTTGTAAAACAGGAGACATGAATTTTAAAGGCTATCAAGTGCCTCTGCAATCTTGGGCTTTATATTTGTGTAACATTGGTGTTTTTCCGAACAAATGTATTACTTAAAGTACCCATGAGAATGGCCTCTGGTTTTCTATTTCACTAGAGGGAAACTTAGGAACTGATTAATATATAGAGAATGGCACCCCCCAGCTCCAGCCCCAGGGAATTTATCACACTCTTATCTGGGCCCTGGCCAACCCCTATAGACATTGTCACTGCCCCTTCCTGTCACATTGTTCTACCCTGGTGTTTAATGAGTGCCTCAGGCACAGAAGTCCACAGCTGACTTCTCTTCTTCCCCCATACAGTAGGACACTAGTAGCTTTTGTGTCCATGCACAATCTAAGGCCCCTCAATGAGTATATTCCATCACCATTATAGTGTCATAGCTGAAAGATGATCATTGACATTGTAGCTATTGCATCTAACTCTCTAGACTAGAGGAAGGGCAAAAGTGCCACACACACACACACACACACACACACACACACACACACACACACACACACACACACACACGGCACACCCTTGCAGGCAGCAGCTGCTTCCAGAGTCTGACTTGTTTTTTTTTTTTTAATGGTGTTGCATGTTATGTACAGGCATATCTAAACATTTTTATTTTCCTTGCACCTGTTTGGATTAATGTGGAGAACATTTATTTTTACAAGAATTGTCTATTTTGTCTGATTTACTAAATTGATTAAAGTTATTCACATCTTTTTCAGAACCTAAGACATTCTAGAATAAATTACTGTTCTGCTTAATTAACTTATTAAATCTCTAGCATACTTTTAGGAATTGCAATAAAGAGGACACTTTATTTTTAACATTGGCTAACACAGTACAATAAACTTCACAGCAGTAGAAACCCCAATTATGACTAGTGTATAAGAAAGAGTTCCTTTCTCCCTATGTCCTTACCAACATTTATTAGCTCAATAGCATCATGGTCTTGTAAGGTCACAAAGCACTTATCAACCAGTAACTAAATAAAACAGGCAGGTTACTGTCCTCATTCTCTTGTCAAGAGTTAGACCCTGGGTGAGGGTTAGGTCTCAGCTGACATCCCATTAGGTGGTGATAGAAAACACTAAAAGGAAATACAAAGGAAGTAAAATCTACCATGGCTTCATGGTTGAATGGGGCTTATTTTGTCAGATTTTACCAATATTCTTATTAATGTGTATTGATTATACAAAATAATGGGGTTTCTGTATGGCACTCTCATAGGCATATGTTATGTGCCTGTTCTCCCCCTCCCCCATTACCTTCTCTTTTCTTCCCTCCCACTTATGCCCTTCCTTGACCCAAATTTTAGTTCCTGAAGGATATTTGCTTTGGGCTTGTTTTGTTTTGTACTCCCCCCACCTTTTCTCAACTCACTGCCTGCTCTAACACCCACAGTCCTTCAAAACAAGCTAGGTAAATAAAAAGGCCACACAGCCAGAGGGCATGTACTCGATTTACAGTCCCTCAAGCTAAAATTCAAGAGTCTTCTGTCCTTCTCTACAATACCAACATCCATGAAGCTGTAGGCTGTGCCACAGTGCCCCTTTCTTTTTCCCACCTTTCCCTTGATGGCTCCTCCCACTGTCCTGGATCATCTTCCAACAGCTGCTTGTTGATTATCTTCTATCTTGTGTACCTTAGCGGCAGGAGGGCTATGACTGTAAACATTTTCACACCCACAGCTTCTGTCTCTCTGTCTCTGACCCTCTCATCCAACATGTTAAGGGCTTTCCTAGTGTCTGACTCTCCATCTTCTTCACCACCCCCATTCCAGTGACCTTAGCCCCACATCTCCATACTGTCATGAATAGAAGTTGTTCCACCCACAAAGCCTAACTCAGACCCCTTAATGACAAGGATTTCCTGTCTGTCCAGCTTGTTGTGTCTACTACTGTTCCATGTCCCTGGGACTTCATTTTCTCTTTCCTCTTTTCTTGAATCATGATTATCACCATAAAAATGTGTTTTAGAATTTCCTGTTTAGTCATACACACCCTCTTCAGCCTCTGTCCAGTCTCTGCTTCCCCTTTTAGTCAAACTCTTTCCAGAGATCTCTGCTCACAGACCCTTCCCTCACCTCCTGTAGTCCACTGTATAAAGGCTTATTTCCCTGTGTTCCATGAAGTGGCTTTACCAATCTCCAGTGAATTTTCACAGTGTTGTGGTCAGTGACAAGCCCACTTGCTTCTTGGCATTATGTTCAGTCCTTTACAAAACGGTTTCCTTGTTCGTCTTCTGGGACTCCAGTCTCCATGTACCATTATGTGTTTGGGGAACTTCTCACTCCACCTTAGGAGTTTGATGGGAGGCCAAGTAACCTCTGTAATCAATGAAACTATCAGTTGCTTATTTACCTAGCTTTTTAATTAAGGCAGTAGTTGGTGAACCACACCCCAAGAGTTAGCTCTGGCTCATTGCTTGATTTGGTTTTTATTTGTGACAAAAAGATTGGCTTCCAACTTCTGATCCTGCTGGTTTAGTCTCCAGAGAGCTGGACTTATAGTTATGTATCACCATACCTGGCTTCCACTGCTTGATTCTGTATATAAAATTCTACTGGAACTCACTTAGCTCAACCAATTCTTCATGCATTGTTTTTTGGCTGTGGCTCCACTACAACTCTTAAATTGAGTGGTTGTGGCAGAGCCTGTGTAGCTATCAAAGTGGAAAACATTTGCTATCTGGCCCTTCACAGGAAAAAAAGGTTCCTGGGCCTTGTGCAAGGATATGGATCAAGCTCTGCCAGTGACCTTCACCTGATGAGAGGAATGAGCAGGCAGGGATGCAGGACAGATGAGCCCCAGAGCCAAGATTGCCACAGTGCTGGCCAATGTTTTCTCCAGGCAGAGTTGCAGAGGTAATACCATCTACCCTGGACCAGAGTAGCAGAAGGATTTAGAATATTCTGGCCAACTGGACTCAAACCTATTCCTCCAACCTCTAGGAATTCTCTGACTACCCTGTAGCCATTTTGAACCTCATATTACTTTTTTAGTCTGGGGGAGATATTTGCATATGGGAGGCATCCCAGGTGGTTTTGTTTGTTTTGATTTGAAGTAAGTGTGTGTGTGTGTGTGTGTGTGTGTGTGTGTGTGTTAATTTTTTAGACAAAATCATTCTTTAACCTAGCTGGCCTTAAACATGTAGTTCTCCTGATTTAGCCTCCTTAGTTCTGGATTAGAGGGTTGTAAAAAAGTGCTGATTTTGCCTTTAAAGGGCCATTGTTTCAATTACTATTTTTCTAGCATCTGAGTCTGATGTTTGATTTATTGCTAATGACAGTCTTTGTAAGAAGTCCATGAAGGCTTCCTTTGGGCCCTGTATGACTTGTAAATGATTCAATTTCCCTTCCTGCTTCTCCAGTTCTGTCACAAGCATTCAAAGCTGCTGCATGGATTAAACCTAAGAGATGATCTTTATATTGACACTGCCTTTCTAAAGTAGAATAATTTCCTTCTCCAAAAATTTGATCTTGGGAGATTCTAATACCTTTAGCTTTAGATTTTTGTTAATATTCTTAGTGTCTTCTCTGAACCAGGAAGCCCATTGTAGTTTTGATCCAGGCTCTGGGACAGCTTTAATAAAATCTATCCAATCTATAGAGATAACCCTATTACAAGCAGACCATGTGTTTAACTTCTGCTTCGCAAATGGTGAATGGATACTGTATAAGACTACAGCTTCCTTGAATTTCCCTAATCTAACATTGTCACAGGCTTCCAAGTAGCTCTTACAGAATCTCTTTCATTTGGCACTTCCTGTAAGGTTATTGGATCTATTAATGGCAGTTCTCTTAAGACCTTAAAAGTGTTCATTTTTAGTCTTAAAATGCAATGCTGAGCCAGGTGGTGGTGATGCACAACTTTAATCCCAGCACTCGGGAGGCAGCGGCAGGTGGATCTCTGTAAATTGGATACTAGCCTGGTCTATAAGAGCTAGTTGCAGGACAGGACAGCCTCCAAAGCCACAGAGAAACCCTGTCTGGGAAAACAAACAAAATGTAATGCTAAACTTGGTTTTCCATGTAATTTCTCAGTCTTAATAAGTTTTTCTAAGGCCTGCATATTAGCACTCATATCAACCAAGTTTGCTAGAGATAAGCCAAGAATTATCAAAACGACAACAAAGATTATCAAAATGATAATTAACAGTATCTCAATCCAAGTTAGGTTGATTATCTCTTCATTTACTTGTTCTATTTTTAAACCATCCACTATGTAATCATACAGAGACCTAGTTCTCTCCATTTTAATATTGTTTTCCATTTTTTAGTGTGTGAGGGACTCTTTTTAACTTGTGTCTTCAAGAATTTCCAATTAACTTACCAAATCTACCGGCAATATTAGTGAACTGTAGGGTGTGGCACGTCTGATTTGGAGAACTAGCTTGTAGCCATGAACTAAGAATTTCAGCTCTAGGGGCTCTAGGAAAAGCCTAAAAAGCTTCCCAAATTTGGGTGGCAGCTGAAGACTATTTAGAAAAACTACAACGGAAAAATCCCACACTTGTTCAAAGATTTGAGGAGAAAACCTAGCCAGTTGGGGAAGGACTCAAAAGGGAGGGACTCAGGCAGGAATATTGCCTACAGCTCAGGCTTGGACCTTTGCAGATGGACTCAAAGAGGCTTTTTCATGAATGTGTACTGTAATGTTGGTCGCCAGTATCTACCATGAAAAAATAAAAGACCCAGAGACTGATATTGGGGTTCAAACTTCAAGGTGAATATCAGAAAAGCAAAGTAGCCAACCACTAGCTCTTACCACTACCTCAGGCAGAACAGGCTGGCCCTGCTGTCTTTTCTCATCATGGGTGTAGACTCATGAAACTGAATGTCTTCCTGTCCTCAGTGTGGCTGGAGAATGAGTGCCTGATACTGACACCTTGCTCCTGTCTTATACACCTCCCTAATGCTGTGATTAAAAGTGTGTGACCCCAAGTGCTGAGATCACCTTTGTGTGAGCTGTTTCTCCTTAGAACTGGATCCATCTTGTGTACATCTGGGTGGCCTTGAACTCACAGATCTGTCTACATTTTAATCCTGAGTCCTAGGATTAAAGTTGTGTGCCACCACCTCCTAGCTTCTGGCTGCTGGAATTAAAGTAGTGTGCCTGGCTTCTATGGCTTGTGGGTGACCTTGCATTCTGAATCCTCAGGCAAGCTTTAATAAATCACAAATAATATATCAGCAAACACACCCATCTATAACAGGATCTGATGCCCTTCTGGCATTCAGGCATACATGCACACAGAGCATTCATACATTAAAAAATGTGAGACCCTATCTCAAAGTAAAATAGCTATTGATGGAACACTTACGTAACAAGCATAAAGCCCTGGGTTCAATCCCCAGTATTCCAAGAAAATTAATATAGTACACAATTCATTTGCATTAAGTATATTCACAGTGTTGTGGAGCCATCATCTATAGTAATTCCCAAATATATTCATCATCTCACCCTATCCAAAAAGAACCCTCATATCCATTCGTAATAATTGTTAATACCCACAGCCCCTGAAAATGACTTTCCATTACTATGGATTTGCTTGTGCGGACATTCTATGCAAGTGGAAACACACCATGTAGTCTGCCTTCTTTCAAAGAATGTTTTCTTAATGCTCATCCATGTTATACTTTGTGTCAGAATTCCCTTCCATTTTAAGGTTGAATAACATTCTGTTTTGAAAGGTTATTTTCTGTTCATCCATCAGTAGACACTGTGTTTGCTTCATCCTTTTGGCTTTTAGGAGTCAGGCATCTTTGAACATTAGCATATAAGTATCAGTTCTTTGGGATCTGTACTTTAAAATGGAACTGCTAGGTCATAGGAACTCCATATTTAATAATTTGAGGCATCATCAAGACTTTCATTGCAAAAATTTTTGTGTTGTTTGTTTCATTTTTGTTTGAGGCAGCCTAATCTCAAACTCACTGTGTCAATGATTGACTTGAACTTCTGATCCTTCTGTCCCTACCCCTAAGTGCTGGGATTACATGCAGGTGCTTGTCATCACTCACTGCTAGGATCTGGGTTTTGTTGTTGTTGCTGTATTTAACTGATGTGGTGGTTTTGTGTTCAGGTTTTTATTTTATACACCTCTAAAAATGAGATGTAATATAAGAATTTGTTGCCATTATTTGGGGAAGGACCTGCTTTTGTTTCACAAGAGCTGTTTTTCTTTTTGTTTTCTTTTTCAGGTTCAAGTCCATCTTTTATAATGTCTGTGTATACCAAATCATCACATCCATCCAAATTGAATATGATGGCCTTAATATTTGAATATTTGAAATATATTTGAAAAAATATATATATTGGAATAGAATATTCTTTAGTAGAACCTTAAATATATTTAAAGACAACTCTCTTAGACCCATCCCACACATCATAAATACAAGGACTTATGTTCACTCAACTGAGTTTCATCTGGCCAGATTTTACTAATGTGGAAAGATTTAAATCTTTCATTATATTTCTTTTGTGTTTTCAAGACATAGGCTGTTTCTTATATCTTCTCAGTAGGAGAGACTTTAAAGTGGAGCAAGGCAGCTGAAGCTCTGCCATTGCGGTCTTCAAGCTGAAACTCTTCCCCTTCTCCTTAGAGAACAGTAAAACACTCTTCCAGTGCCAGTTTGATTGCACCCAAAGCTGTCATTTAAAATTGCTGCTGCCTTTATATTCATTCAGAGAAACCTCCCTCAATTAGAGACTCTACAGCAGATACTGAAAGTAGAAAGGACTGAGGGCAACAATTGGATCACACTGTAGGATAGAAGCAACTGGTATAAGGAAATGAATCTTGTTCTCTGGCTTCAGACCATTCTGTGGGGGAAGTGCCCTAAGTCCATGATGGTCTTATGTGGTGTTTTAAATCTATGTTACTCCATGAGATAACTAGAAATGAAAGGTGCTGAGAAACACTCTCTCCTAAAATTTCACACATGAGTGAAATTCGGAAAACCTAGAATGTTGCTAAGTTGCTGAAATTTTCCTAGTGATTATACAAGAGAGGGCAGGAGTTGTGCTGGGTTCCAATTCAAGTGAAAATTGCTGATTTCACCTGGCTTTGTAGTACCCTTCCTGGTTAGGGTTTCTATTGCTGTGATAATACACTGCAACAAAAAGTAATCTAGGGAGGAAAGGGTTTTATTTTACCTTACAACTTAAAAGTTCATTATTGAGAGAAGCCAGGGCTGGAACTCACAGCAAGGACCTGAAGGCAGGAGCTGATGCAGAGGCCATGAGGGAATGCTGTTTACTGGCTTGCTACTCCTCATGGTTTGCTCGGCTTGCTTTCTTATACCATCCAAGACCACCCACCCAGTGGTGGCCACATTCACAAAGAACTGAGCCCTCCCAGGATCAATCAGGTAGTAACATGTTTACCAACATGCCTACAGGCCAGTCTTCTAGAGGCCTTTTCTCAGTTGAGGTTCCCTGCTCCCTCTTTTCTGGTGACTCTAGCTAGTTTCAACTTGACATAAAATTAACCAGCACAACTTCCTTGTTTTCTTTGATACAGGGTCTCTCTGCATAATCAAAGTTAACCTTAAATTTTCAGTCCTTTTGTCTCAGCCTCCTGACTACTGAAATTACTAGTGTTCACCACTAGACTCAGCACCCTTCTTTCTTGTAGTACTTAGAGATAGAACCCAGAGCAGATGGATGAGTGTTAGACAGGCTACTAACACATACCTCCAACCCCAACCCTTCTCCCTAGTTTTGTTGTTTGAAACAGGGATTCTCTGTGTAACAGTCCTGGTTGTCTTGGAACTCTGTAGACCAGGCTGGCCTTGAATGCACACAGATCCACCTGCCTCCCAGAGTGCTGGAATTAAAGGTGTGCATTTCCACACCCAGCTTCCTCCCCTACTTTAAAATTTAAAAGCCTTAGGGGTTATGAATATTCCTTCCTCAACTATGGTTGTTTGACTGACTTAGACTTCCTATTAACTTGCTGAGTGCAGAACACTGCCTCCTGGTAATGCCTTCTGGCCTACTAAATGGGGTTACTACAGGTAACTGTCACTATAAAAATGCTGGTAGTTCTCACTGCCCAACTCCTGGATATAATGATTTGGTGTCCTACTGCAACAAGATTTCTCTAACTCTTAATTTTCCTTTGTGTACCCATTGAAGGTTTTGGCCTAATTTTTACATCTTAGCTATGGAATTATTGCCCAGGAACATGGCCTGTGCTTTAATAGATATTTGAGATCTGTGAAGGCCTTCCTTTTCCAATGTGGATATGGTATGTACATTTTGGGGGGGATTAGTTTCTTTTTCCAGGGCTGGAAATTAAATCAGGGACATCATACATAAAAGGCAAGTGCTTTACCACTGAGCTACATCCCCAGTTCTTAAAGGAAAAGCTAGGGTAGAACCACTGCAAATATATGTGGCTTGGTAACCAGAGCTCAGTAGTGAAACCATTGAAAATGCTGCTTACAGGGAGTAGGAGATAGCTTGGTCTGTAAAACTATTGCCTCATAATTACGAGAAACTGAGTTTGATTCTCAAGAATCCATATACAAAGCTGGATGCGATAGCACACACTTGAAATCCCAGCACTGGGGAGGTGAACACACAAGATGATCTGTGGGGCTCAGTGGCCAGCCAGACTAACCTGACAAGTGAAGAGATCCTGCTTCAAATGAAGTGGGTGACATTCTTGAAGATGACACTCAAGATTTTTTGGTATGTGCACACACACACATACTAGTACATACATGCATATTTAAAAAAAAAAACTTTAGGCAGGCATTGATGGCGTACAACCTTAGTCCCAGTCCTCGGGGGGCAGAGACAGGTGGGTCTCTGTGAATTCAAGGCCAGACTGCCTGGTCTACAGAGTGCATTCCAGGACAGCCAGTACTACACAGAGAAACCTTGTCTGGAAAACCCTGAGCAAACAAGTAAATAAAGCTCTATTTACAAAGCTGAACATACCTATAATCCCAGCACTTAGGGGATCAAGAGTTCCAAGCCAGCCTGGTTTTTGTGAGACCCTGTCTTGGGGAGGGGGGTTCTGGTTACAGTAACATTGTAGCACATAGCAGCCATCCCTTACCATTCTCAGGCTGCTTAAGAAAGTCCTGGATGTCATTAGCTCCTGGGTCAGCAAGTTTCTAGGAGCCTTTAGGAAGTGTTTTATCTTAAACATGAAGGCCGTGGCTTTACATATATTTCATTGCCATGTGGCAGCTTCACCATATACAGTGTAGTGTTGTGGCTGTTTAACCTACTAAATGAAAGTGTTTCAACAAGGTTTCTAGCTGTTTCTTTTTGTTTTGCTTAAAAAAACAGACAAACAACAACAACAAAAAAAAGATCAAGCGCCAAGTGGTAGTGGCTCATGTTGTCGATCCCAGAACTTGGGAGGCAGAAGCAGGTGGATCTGTGTAGGTTGAGGCCAGCCTGATCTACAGAGTAAGTTCCAGGACAGCCAGAGGTACATAGTGAGACCCTGTCTTGGAAAAAGTAAAAACACGGGGTATGAATATGTAGTGCTGGCTAGCCTAAAACTCGCCATGTATATAATATGCAACCTGATCTAGAGCTTGCAGTGGTCCTTTTTCCTCTGCTTTCTAATTCCAGTTGTTTCTCTTATTGTTTTTGTGTAACACAAACACATTCTCTTTGTTAAGACGCTTTCTTGTTACTACTTCAAAATACTACTCTTGAAACTAAGGATATGGCTCAGTGGTAGAGTACATAACCATTCTTTTTACTTGCCGTCAGGCTGAGTCTGATGGTGTACACTTTAATACTAGAACTCAGGAGGCAGAGCCAGGGAAATCTCTGTGTGTTGATGGTCAGTCTGGTCTGTATAGTGAATTCCAGGACCACTGAGCTACATAACAGAGACAGTGTCTCAAAAAAAAATTAAAAATTGCCATAAACCAGTAGAATTTCTGATGATATTGATGTCATTTCCCCTTTTGAAACATGTTATCACATTGACACTATACATATCCCTTCCACCCCTGAATCATTTCCCCTTTGAGAGTTGGAAGTCATCATGATGTTCAGTTAAAAATACTTAAGCCTGGCTTTCCTAAGAGCAGACAGCACAGTTACAACACTCTAGAAGTTTAGCAATGAGTTAATGTAGAGCCTTACTCACATTTCCCTTAATGTCCCATTAATGCCTTTCTTAGTGCCTTTAAAACTAGAATCTAATACAGAGTTTTGTGCTACATTCAGATGCTCTGACTCTTCAGTCTTCTTACTCTTTAGTCTGTGTATGCCTTCCTTCCTTGTACATATGTTTAAGACATTCTTTGATGTCTCTTCTAAGGTATTTGTTTGGTTCAGCATTTTTAGGTTTTCAAGAGGAGGGTTGTGTGCCACATTAACTGGAAACTTGGCAGTCCTGCTGATATAATCATCTTTTACATTACTGTCCAGTAACTGGGACCCTCAGTGACCTTCATAACCTCATCTCCTGCCAATTCCAAGCCACTGATAATCCAACACACTACTGCTAGTTCCTAAACTCACCATTTGCTCATGTACTCAAAGCCTATCTACTTTGAGCACTAAGCAGATGTAGCACAGTCAGCATCCTGACTTTACATGGCATATGTTTATTAAGTGTTGCTCTTTTGTCAGGCACTGAGCAGAGAGAGAGGAATTGGTGTGTGCAGTGGAATATTTTATGTTTGTTGAGGATGGGGGATGGTATGCTGTGCTTCCAGGGCATAGAGGAGGAGAGAAACCCCTGAGAAGTGTCACCTTAACCTACAGGATGAAAGATCTCCAAATAAAGAGGCAAGGAAGAGCAGGCCCAGAGCTGCTGTTGATACAGGGAGGTACCATGGGTTACTTTTCCTTCTGGAAAGGGCATCACAGTGGTTAATAGTATGACACAATAGCAAAGGCAGTTGAAGAACACACATACATGTTTGTAATGATAATAAACCCATCCAATGTAACTCATTTTAATTGGCCATAAACTCAATAGTGACCCCAGATAAGTTCCTTTGTGTAGTTGAGCTTCCTTTTTCCTTCATCTGTGACATTCCAAAGTTGAACATACTGGTTTCCGGTGTTACTTCCAACTTTGAACTGTATAAACATAGAAACTAGGTGTTTGGCTCTCTTAGTAATCCTGGAAAAGACGGAGCGATGGGAAGGGGGCGGCTAGAGAAAGGGTATTTGGTTTCTTAGGAAATGTACTTCACTAAACATCACAGACCTTCTTGGAGGGCAATCTTGGAAAGTCGTCTGGCATCCCAGCCTAGCTCCTCCTCCCTCGGATCCTGTAGTGATAACCACCCCTCACCCCCACCCCAAACTGAACAGGCCCTTGGGCTCTTTTGGATTACATCATTTATATCCTTTTAACCTTCATTCCATATCCAGAAAGAATCCAGGCTTCTTTGTGGGCTTTTGTTACTTGGTATTGCTGATTTTATTTTTATTTATGTGTACATGATGTATTCCTGCTTGTCTGTGTGTACACCACATGCATGCAGAGTACAGAGCCCACAGAAGCCAGCAAAGAGTGTCAGATCCCCTGGAACTGAAGTTATAGGTGGATCTGAATGGTCATATGGGTGCTGGGAAACTGGGCACCAAACATAGTTCCTTTGCAAGAGCAGTAAGTACTCTTAACCACTGAGCCATAATCTCCAGCTCTGTTACTTGTTTTTAAATAGAAAATTAGCTGGCATGGTGGAAAATGCTTTTAATCCCAGAACTGGGGAGCATTGAAATCAGGGGCTGTCCTTAGCTACACAGTGATCCATGGATAAACTAATCTTGGTATTCTCCCCTCCCCCTTAATTAGCAGTGAGAAAATATAATCCCAAACATCTGTGTGCCTTTCAGTATGAAGAATTAAAAAGCACCATATAGTTACTATTTGCTATAAATGTTTTCAGTTTGAAAGAATGTGAGGGTTAAGGATATAACTCAGTTGATAAAATACAGCTGGGCCTCCCACATTTGTAGCCAGTAGCTTCAGAAATGCTATTGCGCGCATGTTCCTCAACCAGACTTCCTTTCTCAGTCACTGACACTGCTGTCTGCCCAGCCTTTAACACAATTCTAACTTAGTTCTGCCCAGTCCACCATTGAGCTCTGTTGATTCTCCCCTAAACAGATCCCAAATCCTTTACTGCCTACATTCTTGACCATGCCTAGGCTATTTATTGCTAAAAGTTTTTTTCTTGACTTCCTCCTGCTTTGTTTTTGTATTCCCATCCCCAGCTTTACTGGCACCAGAGGATTCCCCAGAACCAGAGTCACCTTTCAGCTGGTCTGCCAGCTGGGATATTATTGTTGGCTTTGGAATATATCCCACTAGAGGAACACTATGGGCAGAAGCTAGAGTCTTTTTTGCGTAGTATGTTACGTTTGATAATATTCTTAAGCTCCTTGGTTTCTATTTGCCTGCATTATATTATATTTTATTACTTTTGTTTTATTTTTAGTTATGTTAACATTTACACGATTCATTACATACAATTATGATCCAAGAAGTGTTCAGCAATGGTTCTTACCTTGTTCTTACCTACCCTAGACTAGTCTGCAATCCTGCACACCAGATTCATATGATAAACATGCCTGCAGTTTGTTTTTTTAATATCAAAAAATTCATAACACTCATCCTTCTCTAGCCTTCCAGTATATAAGCATCTTGTAGTTTATTCACCAAGTCTCCTTCGTGACAAGGACTAGAGAGGCCTGCAGTCTTAGGTAGTGAAAATAGATTTAGTGAAAATTATCATGCCTTTGTTGTTAGGCATTTCCAGAGATGTCTCCTCGGGGTAGATTTCTCGGTGTTCTTTGCTCATATGGCTTATATTTAACCTGTGGTTGTTAATATTTTTTGGAATACAAGTGAGAATTCTAATGAAGCCAATTTGTCCTGTTAGTCTAGTGGTTTTCTTAAGCTCAAGAACTATTTAGAATCAGGGGAGCAACCCTGATGTTTAAAATGGTCCTGTGGAATTACATGCAAGTGATAAATACCTGCTGTTTACCACTTTGGCATTTTTCTTGCCAGCTCATTCCTTTGTCACTTAGAGGTTTCATATTAAGCTGGTCCTAAACACTGAACTGTGAACAGACTACAATACTTCCAGATGCACCTCACAGCCCAATTCTCCTAGTCTTAGACCAATAGGCAACTGCTACTTCTTTCCAAACCTTCTTTAGTCTGAACTGTAACTCAGAGGTGCAAGCAGTGCCGTGTGGTCACTAGAGCATCAGAGACAAGCCTTGAACCCTGTACATGAAGGGGCCCCATTGGGAAAAACCAAAATCTGTAGAAGGAGCTGTCTCCGTCCACAAGAAAGAATGAGCAGGTATTCTGTCCTAGAATGTGGCAATTGCCATACTCCATACACTATTCTATTATTACATTTTTCTCTTTCTCTTTCCTCTGTTTCTGCTGAGGATATGGTGAGAGCTTGCATGCATGTGTGCTTGCTTGCTTCAGTAAGAATATCTTGTAAAGACCCATGTGACCCCCCCCCCCAGGATCCTTTTTTTCTCAGACGAACAACGAACTCTAGGCAGCAGTTGCTGTTTGCCTGAATTAGCAGTAGTTATACAGTGTTTTTGGACCATTTTGTCCATAATTCTCACAGAAAGAATGCCTCTGGGATGAGATTAGCTACCGTTGAGATGAGAAAACTGGCCTAGACCGCTGAAGTCACTTGCTGGGTTCCTTGTTTTGAAGATGGCAAAGTTGTGAAGCTGAAGCAATGGCTCAGAAGTTAAGAGCACTGGTGGTCTTCCCAAGGACCTAGATTCAATTCCCAGCATCCACATTGGTGGATCACAACCATCTGTAACTTTAGTCCCAAGGGATCCAATTCCCTCTTCTGGCCTCCACAGGCACTAGGTATTCCTGTGGTATAGAGACATACATGCAGACAAAATACATAAAATAAATTTTAAAAAATGATACAGTCAGAATTGGATCTGAGGTTGGCCAAATCCTGTGCTGTATACCACCTTCCAGGAGGTTTGTGCTCCTAAAACAAGTTGTAGTAGGCAGTTCCCTTTCCAGAAATGGAGAGGCTTTTTTATGTAACAAGCCCAGGTGGGCATCAGATGCAACTTATAAACTGACCTCTGCTTGTGTTGTGATGAGAAGCCAACCCTACAGTGCTTTAATTCAAGAGAAAAACGTGCCATTTTCAAAGAACTAGACCTAGGGTTTGAAGTAGTATCATAAAAATTAACTGTATTTGCCCAACATCACCACCAGCTCAAAGCCACTAAAAAAATCTTTGGGCCTCAGCTTTTCCCAAGGATACATTGTCCCAGGGAAGTTACCAAGAGCTGTATGCAGCAGCCAGGGGCCTCATGTATGGTGCCCAAGCTTGCCTGTGCTCACTACTCTGCATGCAACTGTGTTCTCTGTGATACTTACATATTTGTTTAATACTTCAGGGAAGAAAAGTCAGAAGACCAGGATCTTCAGGGCCTCAAAGACAAGCCCCTGAAGTTTAAGAAGGTGAAGAAAGACAAGAAGGAAGACAAAGAGGGCAAACATGAGCCACTACAGCCTTCAGCCCACCATTCTGCTGAGCCGGCAGAGGCAGGCAAAGCAGAGACATCAGAAAGCTCGGGCTCTGCCCCAGCAGTACCAGAAGCCTCTGCTTCCCCCAAACAGCGGCGTTCCATCATTCGTGACCGGGGACCCATGTATGATGATCCCACCTTGCCTGAAGGTTGGACACGAAAGCTTAAGCAAAGGAAGTCTGGCCGCTCTGCTGGGAAGTATGATGTATATTTGATCAAGTAAGTAATAGCAAGTCTTGTGTGTATAGATCAAGAAAAGTTATGTAGTAAGAGCTAGATATAAGGACTAATTGAAACTATAGCTCTGTGGAATCTGCCACCTATAGGACACTTAAAAAAATCAACACCAGATACATTTAGAAAACACTACAGAGCTCACTACTCTGTTGCCCTGCTTCAGAATAGTATGTCCTTTACGTATGCCACATGTCAAGTTCTTTCTGTTTGCTTCTAAATCAGTGTTGGGAAAGGTTTGCCCTTTAACAGGACCTGTGGAAAGGGACACAAACAGATTCTGTGCGCCTTTCTAACTGTTCCTTTTGCATTTGTCCAGCTTTGGACTGACTTCTAGTATTTTCTGTTAAAGCAGAATAACTGCCAGAGTCAGAGGTTTAAAGGAGCAGCCAAGAAGTAAATTAGTCTGCCCTTTAAATGATCCCAGAAAGGCTAGCAATTTTCACAGTATTTGTGGGTAGCTTATTTAAACTTCAACACTTAAGAAGGGTGAGGAAAGCTTTATTGCAATGAAATGGATTCTCAAAGAGGCTGGACACCGTGGCTTATTCCAGATGCAGGAATATTTTGGTGGTGGATTAGGTCTGAGCACCAACCAACACTCAACTGAGCCCATTGGTCCCCTAGTACCAGGCCTGACCCCTTTGGTTTTTGGATTGTGAGGAAACCAAACAGTAGACAGGAGTGGCCTTAGAGGAAGACAGGTCCTCTGAGGCTTTCAGGCCCAGCTATTCTGGTCCTTGAGCAAGCTGTATAGTACCCAATACCCCTGGTAACATGCTTCTACCAATGCTTCTGGCCTGGCTGTGCCCTCCAATTTTAGTTCATCTTATTTCTTCTTCAGTTTGATCCTTGATCACTTACAATGTCTTATAAGAAAACTTGTCAATACCATATTCTCTACCTCAGTCTCTAAGTTGTCATAACAACTTATGAAAGGCCAGGTGTTGGTTGCACACACCTTTGATCCCAACACTTGGGAGGCAAAGGCAGGCGGATCTCTGTGAGTTCGGCCAGCCTGGTCTACAGAGTTAGTATCAGGACAGGCTTCAAAGCAATACAGAGAGACCCTGTCTCAGAGGAGAAAAAAAAACACTTCTGACTATTCTTTGTGTCTCCATTTGTCTCCACAGTCCCCAGGGAAAAGCCTTTCGCTCTAAAGTGGAATTGATTGCATACTTTGAGAAGGTAGGAGACACCTCCTTGGACCCTAATGATTTTGACTTCACGGTAACTGGGAGAGGGAGCCCCTCTCGGAGAGAGCAGAAACCACCTAAGAAGCCCAAATCTCCCAAAGCTCCAGGAACTGGCAGGGGTCGGGGACGCCCCAAAGGGAGTGGTACTGGGAGACCCAAGGCAGCATCATCAGAAGGTGTTCAGGTGAAAAGGGTCCTGGAGAAGAGTCCTGGGAAACTTCTTGTCAAGATGCCTTTCCAAGCATCGCCTGGGGGCAAAGGTGAGGGAGGTGGGGCTACCACTTCTGCCCAGGTCATGGTGATCAAACGCCCTGGCAGAAAGCGAAAAGCTGAAGCTGACCCCCAGGCCATTCCTAAGAAACGGGGCAGAAAGCCTGGGAGTGTGGTAGCAGCAGCTGCTGCAGAGGCCAAAAAGAAAGCTGTGAAGGAGTCTTCCATACGCTCTGTGCATGAGACTGTACTCCCCATAAAGAAGCGCAAGACCCGGGAGACAGTTAGCATTGAGGTTAAGGAAGTGGTGAAGCCCCTGCTGGTGTCCACCCTTGGTGAGAAGAGTGGGAAGGGACTGAAGACCTGCAAGAGCCCTGGCCGAAAAAGCAAGGAGAGCAGCCCCAAAGGGCGCAGCAGCAGCAGCAGTGCCTCCTCACCCCCTAAAAAGGAGCACCATCATCACCACCACCATTCAGAGTCCCCAAAGGCCCCCATGCCACTGCTTCCACCTCCACCCCCACCCCCACCTGAGCCTGAGAGCTCTGAGGACCCCATCATCCCCCCTGAGCCCCAGGACTTGAGTAGCAGCATCTGCAAAGAGGAGAAGATGCCCCGAGGAGGCTCGCTGGAGAGTGATGGCTGTCCCAAGGAGCCAGCTAAGACTCAGCCCATGGTCGCAGCAACCACCGCCACAGTTGCAGAAAAGTACAAACACCGAGGGGAGGGAGAGCGCAAAGACATTGTTTCATCTTCCATGCCAAGGCCAAACAGAGAAGAACCTGTGGACAGCCGGACGCCCGTGACCGAGAGAGTTAGCTGACTTTACACAGAGTGGATTGCAAAGCAAACCAACAAGAATAAAGGCAGCTGTTGTCTCTTCTCCTTATGGGTAGGGCTCTGACAAAGCTTCCCAACTAACTGAAATAAAAAATATTTTTTTTTCTTTCAGTAAACTTAGAGTTTCGTGGCTTCGGGGTGGGAGTAGTTGGAGCATTGGGATGTTTTTCTTACCGACAAGCACAGTCAGGTTGAAGACCTAACCAGGGCCAGAAGTAGCTTTGCACTTTTCTAAACTAGGCTCCTTCAACAAGGCTTGCTGCAGATACTACTGACCAGACAAGCTGTTGACCAGGCACCCCTCAATAACCCCCCAAGTGTGTTCATTAGAGACAGCAGTTGAGAGGACACTCCCATTTCTGGTGCCACTGGTGCCCTGTCCATAGCTTCACTAACCCTTCCACCACCCCAACTCCCAATCTGAGGGACTGGGAAGTGCAAGGCTGGAAAAAACATTGGATTCTTTAAAGAAGACTAGAGGTGGCCAGTGATTGTGGCCCAATGATTAGAACTGTGGTGGCACAAGTCTAGCCCCACACCCACCCCAATTCAAAACTGACAAGGATATTTTGGAAAACAGGAAAGTGGTACCTGTCTGATCCATCTCTGTCATAGGTAGGAGTGAGTCCTGAACTGCTGGATTATAGACTCGCCTGATGATGGCCCAGACTGAAGTGTCATCACCTGCTCACAAGGCATGCTCCCCTAGAGAGTAATTCTAAGAGGTGCCATGGAGGCAGCAGAGTAGGACACACACAGGCTGGGTGGGGTCAAGCCAGATCTAGTGCCACAGAATGAGAGAGCAGTCTGTGACTAGTAGTGGATGGACAAGGGGCATGGCAAAAGAAAGGAAAATATTCTTCCAATTACTTCCCAGTTCTCCTTTAGGGACAGCTTAGAATTATTTGCACTATTGAGTGTCCATTTCCCCACTTCAAAACAAATATGCTCTGAAAGCAAACTGGCTTGAAATGGTGACACTTTGTCCCACAAGCTACCAGATGTGGCAGTGTTCAGAACTACCTGGATCTGTATATACCTGCGCTTGTTTTAAAGTGGGCTCAGTATATAGGGTTCCCACGAAGCTCCGAAACTCTAAGTGTTCGCTGCAATTTTATAAGGACTTCCTGATTGCTTTCTCTTTTGTCCCACTTCTATCTTCCTTCCATTTCATGCTTTCATTTCTTCCCCATTCTTCTTCCCTTAGCTCCTAGTTGTGTCTTCTGTTCCAGGCATCTGCAGTACCCAACCACATGCTTTCCTGACAGCAGTCAACCATAGCCCTAGGTTTCTCCCTCCCCTTTGACTTACCATTGCCAGTACCAGCTATCATGTTTAACCCTAAGCAAGTGCTGGGCTTTGCTGAGTCCTCCATGGCCTCTGTGAAGAATAAGAGGGCAATCAGCTCTTGCTTCCCTCTTCCTTGCTTAAGAAAAAAAGTCAAAAGACTTTTCAGACCCTAAACGATGAGCCTTTTCACCTTCTGCTCTAGAAAAGTGAGCTAGAAAAACTGGGCCACGTGTGTTAGCTGAAAGAGCTATAGGAGCTCCCTGTGTTCTGCAAGAATCACTGAGTGGCCCAACAGGGTTGCTGTGCCCACTACCCTTGACCCCACTCAGAAGTCTAATGTTAAGCATAGTATGGTAGGCACCTGTCAGAACAGATGCAGACTTGAGCAGGGAGTGACTCCAGGGCCCCTTGCTCTTCTGACACATACACATGCCAAGACTTTTTCTAGTGGAATTCTTTCCCTTTTGCTCATTGGGGACTGGGTGGGACCGGCACACTCCATATTTCAATCTGCTTCATACGTGTAATAGTGGGTTATACAGGCATAGCTTTGCTGTTGGGTTTTAATTGGTTAGTTTTCATTTGGGAACCCTAAGTTTTAACCTCTGTTCAGGAAGTCCTTATCTAGCTACATATCTTCATCATATTGGTATATCCTTTTCTGTGTTTACAGAGATGTCTCATATCTAAATCTGTCCAACTGAGAAGTACCTTATCAAAGTAGCAAATGAGACAGCAGTCTTATGCTTCCAGAAACACCCACAGGCACATCCCATATAAGCTGCTGCCATGAACTGTCAAGTGTTTGTTGTCTTGTGTATTTTCGTTACTGTGCCCAGCTTCCTTACTGCGGTGTAGTCATGGAAGAGTGAAACATCATAGAAATCATCTAGCACTTCCTTGCCAGTCTTTAGTGATCAGGAACCATAGCTGACAGTTCCAATTGATAGCTTAAGATAAAACCATGTTTGTCTCTTCTGGAATGGTTAGAACTAAGTGAGAGATTTTTGCCCCATTCTGTTTGCAGAGTCATAGTTGGGCTTTCTAGTATATTTGTGTCCATTTCCTTGTGCTACAAATGCAAACCCTGCAACCAGCTTCCTGCCAGGCAGTTATTTTGCCTGTTCTGCTGTTGATCCTCAGCCTTGGTTCTGATTCCTCTCCAGGAAAGGAAGAGAAGTCAGAAGAGGGACTCTGGAGGGTCTAGGATGTGTCCTTTTCAACTCCTGCTTTCTCCAAGGACAAAAGGCCCCTGCTGCCCCCACCCCACCCCTGCAGTGGCCTCGCACTCACCAAGGACACCTTTCCATACCTTCACAGTACCTAGCCAGATTGAAATCAAGTTGTTTATTGTGCTCCAATTGGGGTCTTGCTGTTACACTTACTTAGTCCAAGGAAATGTGACTCCTAGGCTAGGGAATCCCGCTTCCTTGGGAGACAACCTAGGCTGATTAGACATTCACGGTTGGCATTGAAGCACTTCAGCTGTCATTTTCTTTCATTTGAGCTCCATATGCAGCCTCCTTACTGCCCAACTTTTCCTTAGAGCTGGTTTTAAAACTGCAGGTGGTAGTGCTTGCAGCTCCTTAGGATTTTCTTTGCTTCTGCTTTTTTCCCCATTCCTTCATCACCAAATAAGGGCATCATGAGTCAGTCTCCTTTAAGCAGGCAGCTTTGGTGGGGTTTTGCCCTGGCAGCCAGAGACTATATAGGCTCTCAGGCTGCTTCTGCCTTGCAGTCAGGTTGATTGTTTGGAGAGAAAAGCCTTAAGCTATGGGATTCTCACCAGCTGTGTCTGGCTCAGACCTGGAATGTGACCTTGATTTTGTTGTATTTGAACATTGTAAAGATTGGGTAGCATCTTTCATTGAATATGTGAAGAATACAGGAACTGACCAACAGCTAGGTCATTAAGGTCACATTATCCAGTCTTCCCTGCCCTGTTCTAGTTACTAGTTACTACCTCTCCCAGATAGATTACTGTATATCCTCCAACTATGTTCATCCTGGCCCAGTCCTGTCCATTCTTGGGTTCTGTCTTAACCAGTGGAACTGCTGTCCTTGACAATGCGGTGAGTTGAGAACTCGTGGTCATAGCCAGGCTCTTACACAGCTCTCTTCTGCTGGTTATGCATTCCCATATCAAAAGGCACAGGGGAGATCTACAAATAGCACCTCCCCTAGTCCATCAGTGCCAAACTAGCCATGATCCCAGCATGAAAACAGAGAACTCTGTTCAGTGCTGTCACAACAGACTAAAGGCCACAAACTTTGGAAGTGGGAAATAGAGTAGCCCAAATTGCTGCTGCTTTGCCCAGCTTGCTCTTGCTATGACAGTGATAAAAGAGGGTAGTAACCAGAAACTTGATTGCCAAAGTTTGGTAGGAAAAGGAGTTTCCATAGTTGACAGGATCTCTGAACTTTAAATGAGTTGTAATAAGTGGCTCAAGCCCACTCAGAAAAGAGCAGATGAAACCAGCCAAGTGGAGACCAGCTGCCTAGCTCTACATCACTTCTCAAACTACAGAGAGCATTCAAGCCAGGCTCTCTGGGCTAAGCAGAGATCACAGGTGCCAGTTCTTCAGGAAGACCTTGTGCATATCTTTGCCCCACATTGTTTGCTGATTCAGGGTCACACTACAGATTCTAGGACGGATGGCCAAGACTCAGGAAAAAAAGTTTCTAGAAATCCTATGGACTATGGCATAAACAAGTCCCAAGTTGAAGGGGGCTAGGCCAGGTGCAGCAATGCCCCATACCTGGACCAAGTCTGCTGCTCCATCCATATCATCCTCTTCTGGCTCTTCCTTCCTGCTCTCTGCTTTAGTGTACCAGCCCCAAGTCTGAAGGGATTTCTTGATTCTCTCCATTTTTATGTCCTTCTCTTTTAGGTACTATATCAATCTTTAAAAAAGGCTTAGTCTAATTGTTATAAATTGCTAGGATACTGCCTTCCCCAGGGTCTAAAATTACATGTTAAAGGGGAAAAATTGAACTGAAACCAGTTCTCAACTATTTAGAAGGAAAATCTCAAAAACATTCAGCATAAAATAAGCATTAATAATAATAATACATTTTGATGTTTATGAATAAGAGGAGGCTTTTGCCACAAAAAAAAAGATCTAAAAATACTTAGTTCTTGGCCTGAGATATCTAGTGAGTGATCTGGGCAAAGGGAACTCCAGGCTGAAGCCTCCTACATATGAGGAGGTAGAACTAGGAGACTCTTGAGATTCAAGGCTTTTTATTACTGAAAAGCCTCTTTGGGGAGCTGACCCCAGGACACTACTTCTGACCTTGTCCTTTGGTGACATGGAGGTTGGTAGCCCCGCCACATGCCCAAGCTGCATGAGACCAGCTCTTGGTGCATGAAGTGGAACACTCATCAATGATCCAGAAGGCCCATCACAGAGTGCTCTCTCCTCATCTTTACTGAGCCTGCCCTAGCACTACTGCACGAACTAGGGAGGGTCTGCTGCATACAGAACATCCCTCCCTGTGGAGCCCCCTGTCTCTTGCACTCTCCGTACCCCATCCTCAGAATCTTGGCACAGATGAAGTGGCTGTGTGGCAAGTACTTTGGCATCCCCTCCTAAACTTATCCCAGAGCCTCTCCCTGCCTCTTTAAACTAGCCTGCCTGCCTACTGGGGAGGCATGAGAGTCTGTAGAGTGGAGAAGGGGAGGGCAAGCACGCAGGGAAGAAGTGGAAAGGCCCTACGAGGAAGCATAGTTCCCCAGATTTTTCACAAGCAGGGCTCAGTCCCTCATGGAGCTAAGTATCATCTTTGAGTTTAAGACTATTTGGGCAACTTACATATGACCTTTGCTCCTTGCTCTTCCCCTCTCACCTTTTATCAGGTCCTGTTTAGCACTGAGAGAAAATGCAGTGAAAAGGCAAAGAGGTTTGCCTCCTGCCCCCTGTAGTCCTATAGTCCCTCTCTGTGCAGTGTTTGTGTGTCAAGTGGCTAAAGCTGTCCTTCCTGGTGACCCTGATTATATCCAGTAACTTATAAACTATATGCATAGGTCTGCTTTGTCTCTTCTATTCTGGGATTTTGATTTGCTTTTCAGTTTTGCTTTTAGTTTTCCTATTTTTTTATGCAACAACTAGACACACAAAGCAGTTGAATTTATATATATATATATGTATATGTATATGTATATTGCACAATTATAAACTCATTTTGCTTGTGGCACCACACACACACACACACACACACACAAGACCTTTTAAAATTATACCTGTTGCTTAATTACAATATTTCTGATAACCATAGAGTAGGACAAGGGAAAAGAAAAAAGAAAAAAAAAAAGAAAAAAAAAGACATCTGTCTGCTGGTCAGTTCTTCAGTCCAAGCAGATCTATGATCTTTCCTTGCTTCTTTCAAAAGCTTTCCTGTGCTAAATGAAAGAAGCTCCAGGCTGCACCCAGGTTTTGTACTTTGTTACTCTTCTGCTGTGAAAGGGGCCCCATGATTCTGGGTACAGGACAGTTATTTCAGTGTGGCAGGAGTGGGGGTGTGGCATGCACACTCCCTCTTCCTGCACAGCCCTGTCCCCATCTCTAGGGGTGGGGAGGTGGCATGCATGGGTGTGGCCTGACTCCCTCCATCCTTCCCTGGCCAGGGAGAGCCTATCTGTAGTTAAGTCTGTCAGGCTTCCCCCAATTAGCAGGACTCTGGGCATTTCAGAACCCTCCTCACTTTGCTGGAGAGGAGATGGGAGACTTGGAGCTGTCTCCAAACTTAGAATGCCAGAGACCCCAGAATCACCTCTAACAAATCAATGGGTCTCCTGCAGTAAAGACTCCAGAAACATCCCTTTCTCTTCTCCCTGCTCCCATGAGTATCTGCATTTGCTTTTATAATTCGTGATGAGCAATATCTGCTAGAAGGTTTAGTTGTAACAGTTCTTTTTTTGCAAAAGGATCATTCTTAAGTAATTGAAAACACTGCACCCCCCCCCAAAAAAAAAGTCCAGAACCTTGTTCTTCCACAGCAGAGAGCTTTACAATCACCAGGGCCGAAATCTATCCCACACCTCCACCCTACCCCCCTTATCATTGCTTCTTCTGAGGCCAGAATATAGCAGAGATAGATACTTGTAGGCCCTTTGGGTAGCTGGGCTACCCATGTGCCTCTTGGAAGATGGGCTGGGGAAATCTCTGAGACCCTATCCTAGGGCCTTGCTCTAGCAAGCACTTAGTATTAGCAGAGCATCACAACATTATTCCCCAGTCATCATAGGATGAGGGCAGAAGAGGCCAGAGGGTTGTTGCCGCTGATACTTGGCCACTGACAGGTGGGCGACCATATATATCTGTTCATATGAGTGCTTTATGGCTGATGTGAGATCAGCACCCAAGTTAGCTTCACCTGGTGACCACTAGCCCTGCTTGGATGGAGCAGGCCACCCAGTTCAATATTTCTGGGCAGCTTGGACAATGGAGTGCAAAAGGCTTGCAGAACTTGAAGCCTGCTCCTTACCTTGCTACTGTGGCCTCCTATTCCATTTGATTTGTCACTGCTTCAATCAATGACAGCCGCTCCAGAGTCAGTAGTTGATGAATATATGACCAAATATCACCAGGACTGTTACTCAATGTGTGCCGAGCCCTTTCCTTGTTCTGGGCTCCCTGTGTACCTGGACACTGTAATGTGTGCTGTGTTTGCTCTCCTTTCTCTTCCTTCCTTGCCCTTTCTTTGTCTTTCTGGGGTTTTTCTGTTTGGGTTTGGTTTGGTTTTATTCTTCCTTTTGTGTTCCAAATATGAGGTTCTCTCTATTGGTCCTTTTTAACTGTGGTGTTGAGGCTTCTATTTGTGTAATTTTTGGTGGATGAAAGGAACTTTGCTAAGTAAATCTCTTCTGTGTTTGAACTGAAGTCTGTATTGTAACTATGTTTAAAGTAATTGTTCCAGAGACAAATGCTTCTAGGCACCTTTTCGATACAAACAAAGCATTTGAAAGGAGGGGATTGGGTGACTAAGACAAGAGGGGCAAACTGAAGAGATGACCCCTGCCCAGATCATTCAGAAGCCACCAAGAAGTTAAGCACTGGATTCCCATTCCAAGTCAAGAGACTGAAGCTAAGGTGTTGCCATTTTCAAAGTCAGAGCAAAACTAGCTTTTTATACCCAATAAATTCTTTTGCTTCCCCTTCCCAGGTTATTATTGCTATTGTTAATTTAAAAAAGAAGAGGGGGGGAGAGAGAAGGTCAGCTCCTTCCAGGAGTTCCAGGAGATGAGAGGATATGAGAGCAGAGCTGAGCTCACTGAGTAGGGAGAGGCTGGGCCTGCTCTTGCAGGAGGATGACCCACTGAGGACACAGGTTAGAGAGGAGACATAAAATAAATTAGCCACTCCCTGCCTGAGATAGCTCTTCCTGGATAAGCCAAGGCAGTGGATAATATTGTCTCCAAGGCATGTTTCAGGGACATGACCAGTTAAGACATTTCTGTCACACTCCATGCTGTCCTCTAGTGCATAGTACTAATATGCTATCTTGGCTCCCCACCATGGCTGGGGAATAAAATGATGGCAGAGGTTTCTCTCTTTTGATGTCATCTGATTCCCAACAAAATCTGGATCTGAAAAACTACCTTATCTTTCCATGGCAAACATCTTCAGTAAAGCTGTTATCCTCATTACAAATTGTTCCAGGCTTATATAAGAGGAACAGACAGACCTGTGCTCCCTTAGAGCCTCTTGTGAGGATAGTGCTACCTGTTGTGACCAGTTGACCATGGCATTTAGTAGCTGGAAAAACCAGACAGGGTGCATGCCCTCTCATAAATCCATGATGTGTTCCCCTCCACCAGCCTGAAGGGTGACATCTATCTGTAGGATAGTGCAGCCAGTAACAGGCCACCCTGTATTGAAAGATATTGGCACCAGCCAAAAAAGCCCATCTGAGGTTGGGAAGCAGGTACACAGGGCACAGAGAGAGATCCAGGACAGACAGCTGGAGGGGTTGGTCTTGAAAAGCCCTCTGTCAAATTCACCTTCAGTTTTTGTGTTTTGGGACAATTACTTTAGAAAATAAGTAGGTCGTTTTAAAAACAAAATATTGATTGCTTTTTTGTAGTGTTAAAAAAAAAAGGTTCTTTGTGTATAGCCAAATGACTGAAAGCACTGATATATTTAAAAACAAAAGGCAATTTATTAAGGAAATTTGTACCATTTCAGTAAACCTGTCTGAATGTACCTGTATACGTTTCAGAAACACCCCCCCCCCACTGAACCCCTGTAACCTATTTATTATATAAAGAGTTTGCCTTATAAATTTACATAAAAATGTCCGTTTGTGTCTTTTGTTGTAAAATCAAGTGGTTTTTCATAAGGTTCTTTTAGTATTTGAAAAGATGGGCAGCACGTGGTTTTGTTTTATTTTTGTAAGTTTTTTAATACATGTGAAAGCAAAGAATACTCAGCATGCCTTTCTAAGTGATGCGTTTGCACCTTTTGTTGGGAAGTACTGTATCCTGTGCTGTTAGCATTCTCGATAAATCTCTCTGTGAAAGTGACTCAAGGTCTGTGCTTTCATTATAAGTCAGCAGTCCTCTCCAGCTCACCTGACAGCATGATGGTGTGTTTGATCCAGCTGTCCCTGAATCCCAGTAGCCTCTCTCAGGACTGGTGTGGGAGGGTTGGAAGGCCTGTCTCATATGCTGGCCTCCCTGGCATCCGCCTCAGTTTGCTCTGTGCCAATGCTTTCCAGGCACACTGCACCAGCATGTGACAGGAAGACCTGAGAAGAGTGTGCCTACAGCACAACTTCCCTCTCCTGACCAGTGTGGCAGGAGCAGCTACTAGGTTCTAGTGTGCCACAGTGGGTTTTTTTTTTTTTGTTTGTTTGTTTGTTTTAACACCTTTCTCCTCAACTCTGACTTCTGTGTCTAATAGCAGCTAAGTAAGTGACTTCTGTGCGTGCCTAACCTGCCTTCCTGACCAGGCTAGGGCATGCTGAGGAACTGCCCAAAGTGATTTCTTGTGTCATTGGCTTCCTGTAAGAATTTGAGCCTGCTGCAGCTGCCCACTCATTATATCTGACCTCCTTAAGGTGACCTGTGTTTGAGGAGAGGATAATGGCGTGTCACATGCAATTGTGGACACATCCACTAAAAGCTTCCTTGAAGTCCTGGCTTCAAATGTTAAACGAAAGTGAGCATCTACTATGTGCCTGACCTGTACCAGACACTAACAGTCCCTAGAACATTAAAAAAAAAACAAAAACAAAAAAACAAAACAAAAAAAAAAACCAAATCCCTTCCCCTAAAGCTTAGCATATATGCATACAATAATTTTGAATAGTGGAGTTAGTGCATCTCAATAATGACTGACCTATGAAAAACATCTGGAGGCTCAGAATATGGTTGATCTCTTGGGTTGTTTTGTTTGTTTCTTTGGTAGAGTCCTACTTCTAATCCAGGCTGACCTGGAACCAAGTATGTAGGAGTGATCTGCCTCAGCCTCCCAAGTGCTGGAATTACAGGTGTGAGCCACCATTCCCAGCTTTGAGAGTGGCCAAAATGGCTGTGGTTTCAGAGAAGAGGCCACAATAGGAGCTAGCCATGGGCCTTGGGTAGATTTTTCTGGAACATAACATTCTTAGAGAACAGACTAGTGACAGGGAACCCTTTCTAGTTAGGATTGATATGACAAGAGGGTCTGTGGTCAAAAGAAAACTATTGTTTTACAAGTATGCTGAAGTATGCTACCTGTGGCTCTTCCCCGGGCAGTGGGAAGTTAGAAAAGTTCAGAAGTATGGAACTCCAGCAAGCTCAAGATGTGCCCAAGAGAAAAGTTCGGTGGGATTTAGAAAGCTTTCCCCACAGCTTTTTTTTTTGGGGGGGGGTGGATTTCAAGTTGGTTTCTCTTTGTATCCCTGGCTGTCCTGGAACTCAGTCTGTAGACCAGGATGGCCTTGAACTAACAGAGATACACCTGTCTCTGTCTCTCAAGTGCTGGGACTAAAGGAGTGTGCCACTACTGCCTGGTTCCCCACAGCTTTTCATGCTTAGTCTTGTGAGGAAGGGCTATAGAGGGGTATGTGCAAACAACTTCACAGACAAAATGAGAATAGATTTGGGGGGATTGCTCTTGGTCTTTTTGAGGCAGGGTCTCACTTTGTATCCGTGGCTGACCTGGAACCCACTATGGAAGCCAAGCTAACCTTCATTCAAAGACCCACCACCTGCCTTTGTTTTCCAAGTGCTGGGATTAAAGGCAGGTACCACCAAGCCCAACATCGTGGAGTTTTTAATGGCTTAAGCCTATTGTTATATGTAAATTCAGGTGTATGGGCAGAGGCTGGCTATGTCATCTTCAAAACAGCAATAAAGATCTGGGACTTTGGGAATTTTCGGAAGATCTGGGGCTTTGGGAATTTTGGGAAGATCGTCTATAAGAAAGTGATTTGGTGATCTGTACCCAAGGAAGACCACATGAACAGTGAGCCCTGTCAGATCTATAAATTTTATGCTAATGCTCAGAGTCATGGACTTATGAGAAGAGGGCTTCAGAGAGTCGAGTGAGACTATAGGAAAGTAATGTGCTCTGAGGTGTGGGCCATAGAGTGACCAAAAAAGCAAACAAAAAAAAATGCCTGCATGGAGAACTTTAAAGGAGTGGCCAAGAGACACTGGTGTGGCAAGAGGTCACACCAGGTGGTGTAACTGACAACTGCTCTAGAAAAGAATAGGGGAAGCTGTTGGACTTTAGTGTCCTCATAAGAAGTACAAACTAAGCCAAAATTGTGACCGAACAGGGTAAGGGATTGCAAGAACTGGACATTATGCACATGGGGCAGAGCAAGGCCCCGTTACGAGACATAAATGTTTTGGCTGGCGAGCTAGTGAGGAGGAGCCTGCACAGGCAGATACTGTGAAGATGTAACATTTCTTGTCAAGCTGCTGGCTGATTTCTGGAGGTGGGGTTTGGGGTGGAAGGGTGGGATCTAGCACACAGGCGGTGGCATGGTGTGCAGTCTTCCAGACCATTCCCTGGGCATCCATCTTTACTACCAGATGACTAGAGTCAGCCAGAAGGCCGTTTTGTGATCCACATTTGACCCTGTCCTACCAACTTGTCAGCCTACTCTGCACTGTCCTCCAAATACGGGTGAAAGGAGCCGTTCCATGACTTTTCACCAGGCTTGATATAAATAGCCTTTGTAGAACATCGTCTCTTTCCTTTTCCCTTTGTCTCCAGAACTGAAAGTTGTTCTTAATCCTGTTCAGTCCTATTCAGACGGTTCCCGCTGTTGGAAGCTCATCCTCCCTGTAGGATCTTAAGCCTTGGTTCTTCCGCGGGATGGGGGGGGTGGTTCAGACACTCTCCTGCCTAGCAGAGCTTCCCCAGGTTAAGGATGGCGCGAGACGCCCCCGTGTGGCCGAAGGCCGCGGAGAGCAAGATGGCGGCGGGCCCGAGCGCCGCCTCTTCCGCCCTATCGGGCGTCGCACGAGGCCGGCTTGAAGGGGAAGTGAGTCAGTGTCCGCGGACCCGGCCGGCTTAGGCCCGCGCCCGCCGAGGCCCCGTGAGGCCCCGGCCAGGCGGCGGCGGCGGCCATGGCCGGGGGGCCGGGCCCCGGGGAACCTGCCGTGCCTGGCGCCCAGCACTTCTTGTACGAGGTGCCACCCTGGGTTATGTGCCGCTTCTACAAAGTGATGGACGCCCTGGAGCCCGCCGACTGGTGCCAGTTCGGTGGGTGACGGCAGGCCGGTGTGGGGCAGGGGACCTGGGCTTCTGGGGCTAAAGCCTAACGTTCTCCGCCTCGCAGCGGCCTTGATTGTGCGTGACCAGACAGAGCTGAGGCTGTGCGAGCGCGCTGAGCAGCGCACAGCCACCGTCCTGTGGCCCTGGATCAACCGCAACGCGCGCGTGGCTGACCTCGTTCACATCCTGACACACCTACAGCTGCTGCGTGCGCGGGACATCATCACAGCCTGTGAGCGAGCGTAGCCCCAAGGACCCTAGGGATGGGAACTTACTGGAGGTGACGGGTACAAGTCTCTCTAAACGGGACCATATGGGAACCCCTCCCTGCGTGCGCGTGCCCGCGCGCGCACACACACACACACAGACACACACAGACAAAACAGAAGTGAGTCACACTTCTCTGGCAGGTAATGGCTATAAAGCCTCCAGAGACAGGGGGCTATATGGAAACCCCTCGCTACACAGACACAAACAGACCTGAGTCACAACCTTCCTTTCACATTCCTTATTATCCCAGGGCACCCTCCGGCCCCTATTCTGCCCCCAAGCACCGCTGCTACAAGGCCCAGCAGCATCTCTACAGGCTCCAAGGCCAAGGTCTGGAGCCCCGAAAAACTGCAGTCCTCTGCGTCCACCTTCCTCTCCCCAGGTAAAAATAAATTGGATGTTGGGGTTGATAGGCCTCAGGAAACGACCAACATAATGTTGACATTGCTGCAAGCTATTTGTCTCTGCCTCTCATTAGCATCTTTATAAAGCTTTTCCAGGCTCCCAGTCCTATTCTGAGCCAGAGCTCCTTCCGGTTCCCATCCCTACTTCCCTCAGGCCACCACTACCATCTTCAGCCCCTTCGTTTGACAAGGTAGGTGTCCTTTAACCCCCAGAGAAAATTCCAGACAAGGAGGAAGAAACTCAGCCCTTGGTGTACCACAGAGCCCACAACAGCACAGCCAGGGGACCTTGAAGCCTGGATCAAAGGGAATAGGCAGGGTCCTCACCTGATCCATGATCTCTTCCAACAGCCAAGCCCACAGAGCTCAGAGTCTGGCCTCCAAAGGACACATAGCTCCCCATTTTGCTGGCCCTTCTGTGAGATTTCCAAAGGAACCTGCAACTTCTCTGAAGAGCTCAGGATTGGAGAGGGTGGTTTTGGGTGTGTGTACCGGGCAGTAATGAGAAATACCACATATGCTGTGAAGAGACTGAAGGAGGTAGGTGTAACACTGGGGTAGCTACCAGGAAGACAGTCTCCATCAGTCCTTATTTGTCCAGTTCCTCCCTCCATCAGCCCTCACTTCTGCAGTTCCCTGCCTCCAGCCTCCCCAAGCAATCCCTTCAGTCCTCTGATTCCAGTTCAAGGACCCCACATCTTCCATTGTTATGGGCCTGGAAACAGCTGGCAAGCTTGGCTCATGCTGCCTACTTTCCCTGCCTCTTACCCCACCATGTCTGGGGCTGCAGGAGGCTGACCTAGAATGGACTGTGGTGAAACAGAGCTTCGTAACAGAGGTGGAGCAGCTGTCAAGGTGAGCCTTGGGGGTCCCTCCTGTCTGGGGGGGGAACAAGGAGAGAACCACACCAGGGCCTCATCAGTCTCTAGGACTGCACAGCACAAGACCTGGCTCCCTTGGGCCCTCAAGGCCTTTCCAGGCCCAGGTGAGGGAACATTATTGGCTGCTTATCCAGGCTAGCTTGATGAACAGTAGTGGGGCCCCGAGAACTAAAGAACACCGACTATACCCGATGGTGTTGGCACATGCCTTTAATCCCAGCACTAGGGAGGCAGAGGCAGGTGGATCTCTCTGAGTTTGAGGCCAGCCTGGCCTACAGAGTGAGTTACAGGACAGCCAGGAGTGTTATATAGAGAATCTCTTTCTTGAAAATAACAAAGTACTCAGACTCCACTCTTTGTAACAGGTTTCGTCACCCAAATATCGTAGACTTTGCTGGCTACTGTGCAGAAAGTGGCTTCTACTGCCTTGTTTATGGCTTCCTGCCCAATGGCTCCTTGGAGGATCGACTCCATCTTCAGGTAATTCCAGCTAGTCTGGCATCTTTACTGGCCTGGCCCCTTAGCCTATGTCAGGCAGGCCCTGAAACTCAAAGTTTGGCCCAAGGATTTCTTTCTTCATTTTTGCTTGCTCACTATCCAGCCCAGGCTGGCCTCAAACTGGCAATTCTTCTGCCTCAATCCCCTCTGTGCTAGAATCATAGACATCTACCATTATACCCATCTTGGCTCAAGATTTTCCATATAACTCTTCTCTCCTGGCTGCTCTTCTAAATAGAGAGTTATAGCTTTGGAAGAATAGATGTAGGATTTAATCCACGTAGCTCTTGAGGAATGGGGATGAGTAGAGACAGGCTAACTAAACCCAAGGTTGAGCCATGTCTGAATGTCATACTCACAAGCCACCATACATACAGGATAAAAACTTCCTTACTTTTCAGTTAAGCTGTGTTAGGGAAGGGAAAGGAGGGCATCAGGACTTTCTATGCACTCAGGTGAACTTGAGCCCATCAGATTTTGTCCTGAGTCCTGATGAGTGTCCCCCAGCTATTATTCCAGCTATAGACTGGGAATAGCTTTTGTTAGGTCAGAACAGTCTTACTCCTCCTTCTCCAGAAAGGAAAACTGAGGCTCAGAGAATAAAGTGGATAGCTTGCTTCAAGCCACAGACCGACAGGTTACGGGAAGGTTGAGAGTCAGAAAACAGGTGACCGTAGCTGCTGTTGTGCCTCCATCTTTGCCACTACAGAACCAGGCCTGCTCCACCCTCTCCTGGCCTCAACGACTGGACATTCTTCTGGGCACAGCCCGAGCCATTCAGTTTTTACATCAGGACAGTCCCAGTCTCATCCATGGAGATATCAAGAGGTGAGGAGGAGCTCAGAAGAACAGTGACCCCTGCTCAATGGGCAGTCCTGTCCTGAGTGCCCCTGTGAGAATCCTCTTGCCTAGTCCTGTAGGTATGGGGGCAAATGTTGCCTGGGACCTCAGAGCTCAGAGTTCTTAGGGCTGTAAGCACCCCCTGCATGGTGTATATATAGGAATGAAGTCAGTGATAGGCCTTGGTGGTAAGCAGAAGCCAAACTGTTTGGTTTGGGCTGTGGGACAGCTAGCCCTCAGACAGCTGGGATGCAGTGTCGGCCACTTTTCATAATCAGTGTGCCAGGCTGGTGGTGTTTAGTCTAGTTTATCAGGGACATTCAGGTGTGGGGGACAGAGAAGGATAGGACCAGCCTAAATTGATGCCCATTCTTCCCTCTCCAAGTTCTAATGTGCTCCTGGATGAGAGACTGATGCCCAAGCTGGGAGACTTTGGCCTGGCTCGTTTCAGCCGCTTTTCAGGGGCCAATCCAAGCCAGAGCAGTACTGTAGCCCGGACTTGCACAGTACGGGGCACCCTCGCCTACCTGCCCGAGGAGTACATCAAGACGGGCCGTCTGGCTGTGGACACAGATACCTTCAGCTTTGGGGTGGTGAGCCACCAGCCCTTCTGTTGGCTTGGGGAGGGAAAACCACCAGTAAGTAATGGCACCAAAGCCTATGCATTCTAGGCCTTATACAGCTCCCTCCCTTGTACTAAATCGTGTTTTAATTTTGCATCCTTTTGTTTCATATAGCCACTCTGAATTGTTTAAGCTTTGGTCCCATAACAGCTTTGGTCCTTGCTGGGATATAGTATTTACCTCCCTGTCCCAGGGCTACTCTCACATCAGCCCTGATCCATCCCAACTCTACAATCCTCTTTTCTGCACATAATACCTCCCTGCTGAGACTTTGGGTGATGCTCTCCATCCCACCCCCTCCAGGTAATACTCGAGACCCTTGCTGGTCAGAGGGCTGTGAGGACACAAGGTGCCAGGACCAAGTATCTGGTAAGACTCCTGAGGTGGGGCATAGAGGGAAGGAGGGACAGAACCAGCGGGTATAGCCCCAGAGGGTGGGATAATACAGATCCTTTGCAGTGCCCCACAGCAGCCACTGCTGCTGCTGACTCATCTTTGGAAGTGGGTGAGTCCCCAAGCAGTTTCTTTTACCATGCTTGGAAAAACCTGTCTTTCTTCTGTACATGGACCTTCGGGCTAGGGATATAACCTCAGAGTCTCAGTGGTACAGTGATTACCTTATGTGCAAGGCCCTGGGTTCCATCTCCATCAAAGAGGAAAAACAGAACCTTGACAGGTCCCCCTCCTCCCTGGGCTGGGGAAAAAGAAAGGGACATTCCTGGTATCCTGGAACCAAAGCTCCAATGGAACCCAGAAAAGGCAGGGCCCAGGAAAGGCAATGGGAAAGAGTTAGGCAGGTTATTGTACAGGTAGCTACAAGCCATCCTGACGTGTACCTGTATTCCTGTCTGCCTTGCTGTGCACTAAGAAATAGGAGACTGGGGGCAGGAAAGATGGCTCAGAGGTTAAGAATACTGGCTGTTCCTCCATAGGTCCTGAGTTCAAGTCCCAGCAACTACATGGTGACTCACAACTGTCTGAAATGAGATCTGGTGCCCTCTTCTGGCATCCAGGCAGAACAGTATATACATGATAAATTAATAAACCTTTAAAACCAAAAGAAATAGACTTAAAGCCTACCATCTGAGCACATGCTTTTAGTCCCAACATTTAAAAGTCTAAGGCAGGAGGCTACATAGCAAGACCCTCTATCAAAGACAACACAAAATTAGTTGATTATGGTGCCACATGCCCATAATCCTAGCACTTGGGAAGCAGAAGCAAGAAGATCAGGAAATCATTGTTATTCTCAGTTACATGCTAAATTCAAGACTAGCCTAAGCTACATGGGACCCTGTCTTTGACAAGGAAACATACAAAGAAGAGATATGAAACCTGGGTTTTAGTCCCATCTTTGATTGTGGCCATGGATCAAATTCCTGTTCTTCATTGAGCCTTAGTTTCCCATACAGAAAACAGACTTTAACATATAAGCACTATTCCAGCAGTCTCTGAGCCCAGAACATGTTTGGCTAATGCTGGGTCTTCACCTTTTACAGAGTTATCCATCCCCCATTGCTTCTCCTGGATGGGCCTATATTTGTCCACTGTTGGGCTCAGCAGAGTATTAAACCAACCAACAAACTGTGAACCAGACTCTATCCGTCTCTCCTTCCTTTAATCTTCTGCATCCATTAGCACATCCCAGTTCAAGTGCCACTTGCTCAGGCCCCAAGGGCCTTGCTAACAGACTAATAAGTTTGTTGGCATCTGTTTCTCCCACTGCAATGGAATGTCAGGTCAGTAAAACAAGGCCAAGTGTGTTTGGTTTATGGCTATTTTCAGGAGAGCCCCAGACAGCATTGGGCACACAGTGGGTATTTAATGAACCCAGTGAAAGAACACCATAGGTCTGGAAGATTTGGCAGAGCCATGCTCACAGTATTTGTCCTACAGAAAGACTTGATTGAAGATGAAGCTGAAGAGGCTGGAGTGGCCTTGAAAAGCACTCAGCCCACTCTACAGGCGGGTGTGGCCACAGATGCTTGGGCTGCTCCAATCGCTGCCCAGATCTATAAGAAGCACCTGGACTCCAGACCTGGACCCTGCCCACCACAGTTGGGCCTGGCCCTGGCTCAACTAGCTTGTTGCTGCATGCACCGTCGGGCCAAGAAGAGGCCACCCATGACCCAGGTATCCCTGGGGAAGCCAGCTATTCATGGGGACATAGTGGCCAGCCAGAAACGTGCAATTCTTGGCCTGCTTTATAGCACAAGCTATACTGTGTCTGCCTGATCTCTTTATTGAGGCAAAAATCGCAACATTGCTTATTTGCCCTTTCACTCTGTTTGGGGTGGTGCTCTGTTAGAACTCAGTGTTGAAGGGCTGCTGTTTTGCTAGGTAGTGCTCAGATCCCAGTCACAGGTAGAAGGAAAGGGCTCTTACTGTGTCTTCTAGTAGGAGTGCTGTGCCACTACCTTTGTGTTTTTCTCTTACCTTATTCTGGTGATAGTTGAGAATAGAGTTAATTCCTGGCTTTAGTGGCCATGAATTGCAACAGTTCTTGTGATGAGACAAAGGAACAAAGGGCATTGTTTTCCCAGCTGTTGAGTGCACCAACTTGGTGTTTTCTGCCATTCCTACAGCTGTGGTGGCAACCTGAACACAGGCAAGTCTAGGACAACCTGGAGCAGCTATGTAATTTGACCACAGGGTGTCAGGTCTGGGCTGCCCTGCCCAAACAGGAGCCCCAGCTCTGCCTATCCTGAGAGCCTCTCTCTCCACACAGGTGTACAAGAGGCTAGAGTGGCTGCAGGCAGGGCCTCTTTGGGAGCTAGAGGTTGCTGGCCATGGCCCCTCTTCCCCACAGGAGAATTCCTACATGTCCACCACTGGCAGTGTCCAGAGTGGGGGTGAACCATGGCAGCCTCTGGTAGTGCCCATAAGAACCCCAGTCCAGGCTGCTCAGCATCTCCAGAAAAGCCCCAACCAGCCAGTGGAGAGTGATGAGAGTGTTCCCAGCCTCTCTGCTGCCATGCATTCCTGGCACTTGACTCCAGGTTGCCACCCAAGCCCAGCGTCCTTCAGAGAGGCTGGCTGTACCCAGGAGAACACCACCAGAGAATCAAGTTTGAGGAGTGGCACAGGCTTCCAGCCGGCAACCATGGAAGGTAACTGGGGATGGGTATCCAGAGGTTGCACAATGATCTCCTTTGACAATAACCTATTTATTCTCCACCCATGTCTTCTGGGCAGAGGGATGTAGAGCCAAATGTTTGGCCAACTGTGTTCTTAGCAAGTTCAAGGCCATGGAAAGGGCCACAAAGAGTGGCTTGGTACTGTCTTATTTCCCATCCCTGGGCCATGCTCCATCATGGGTGAGAAGAACTAGGAGCTCCCTTCTTAGCCCTTTTCCCCACCCCATACCTGAAGTTAAAAATGAAGCAGGCTCTGCCCAGGCAGCCTGGGAGCCTGGTCTATTCCAGACTGGTCCTCAGTTTACTGTGGAATTCTACCCTACAGCCAACATCACAGGCAGTAGGAGCTAGAAAGATTCTGGAGACTAGAGTCACTCAGGGTTGGCAGGGACAACTAAGAGGTTACTGTCTCTGCCCAGGCTCATCCATGGGCAGCTCTTCTTCACTGTCATCAGAGCCACCACAGATCATCATTAACCCAGCCCGACAGAAGATGGTACAGAAGCTGGCCCTGTATGAGGAGGGGCTCTTGGATAGCCTGCAGCTGCTGTCATCAGGCTCTTTCCCAGGTACCTGGAGATATCTCCAGCTTAGCTTCCTAAATAGTGGGTCTCCAGAAGAACCTCCCCACCCCACCTCATCCCCACCATACATTCATGTACACAGACTCATACACTACAGCTCCAGGACACATAGGCATAGTTCCTTGTGCCAGTCCTGAACAGCAGAACATTTGTTCTGGCTGCACAATTAAGGTCCCCACTTATCAAGAATGTAGGACAGGCAAGCCATTCCCTTAATGATGGTTGGCAACCAACTTGCAGTGAGTATCTGTAGAGAGACGCCTGGCTCAATCCCTTACTCCCCACCAATAGCACCTTCCCTTCACCTGAGGGTACCAGTCTCCTCCCACGTGTGCCCAGAAAATGTGAAGTCCCACTCCAGGTACTATTTGAAAAACTGCCATTTGGGAAAATAAAGCCTTAGCTGGGCAAGATAGTGTGCCTATAAAGGTCATTCTTGGCTACATGGAAAGTTTGAGGCCAGGCTAGAATACATGAGACCTTATCTCAAAAAGCAAACTAGCAGGCTGGAGAGAATGTTCAGTGGGTAAGGGTATATACTGCTTTTACAAATGACCTGACTTTAGTTTCCAGAGTCTGCATTAGGTAGTTCACAAGTACTTATAATCCCAGAGGATCTGAGTCCTTCTGGCCTCCATAGACACCTGTGTACACATAGGGCACATAAGACTCACTCAGGCACACACACATAAACACATATAAAAATAAATACCTTGTTTTAGAAATGCAAACTACCAAAAAAAAAACCCACTTTGGATCCAAAGAGTGCACTGAGCTAGGCAGTGGTGATGCATGCCTTTAATCCTAGCACTGTGAGTTTGAGGAAAGCCAGGGCTACACAGAAAAACCCTATCTCAGACAAAAACAAACAGAAAAAAGAGTAAGTTCTATAGCCATGGTTTAGCCTTCAAGCCAGGGCATTTGGAAGACAAGTTGCTCCCAACTTGCTAAGAGGTATTTTTTCTTCCATAGGCTTGGATTTAGAACCTAAAAACAGACAGGGGCCTGAAGAAAGTGACGAATTTCAGAGCTGATTTGTCTGTCCACCCAGGAAAATTCCCTCAGACTCAGATGTCAAAGTTCTCATGGTTGGAAGTTCTCATGGTGTGCAACCTCCTCAGTAGCCCAAAGGCATCAGGGCTTACTCTGGTGAAGGAGAAAGAGTGGTGGACCTGCTGTTCTCACAGTTTGAGTACAGAAAGGGCCAACTGAAGAGCCTGCTAGAAGCTCATAGGGCAGGCTGTCTCAGGCCAGTATTTGGGAGCAAGGCAAGCACAGTACCTCAGGGACGAGGTAATACATGACAGAAGAAGGCTAGTTACACAGGCCTGGTGGGGGCAAATGGGGCTGTGTGTATGGTAAGAGCTGGCTCCCTTGAGAGCTAGACATCATATCTGCAGCCCAGGCCTGCATTCCTTGAACTTCCCTAGAGCCCTAAGAGAAAGTAGCTATTGTGCTTGTAAATTGCAAAAATAGGTGTCTCACAGTTCAGTCCACTAGCTGGAAGTAAGTACTCTTGAGATTCTCCCAAGAGTTGAGTAGAACCTCCCTCCCCCATCTTGGGTGGGTGTGTGCAGGCCTTACCTGATACATGTGAGCTGGTTTCATGTGACTGCCTACTAGGCAGTCTATCCCGAGACCCTACAGGTGAGCTATGGATGCCCCAGATTGAGCTGTAGACTAAGGTACTGGTTGTGCCAGTAAAGTCTAGCAAAACCAAGCTTTGTGGTACCCAGACAGTGAGAAGCCCCAAAAAGCAGAAACAGAGCAAAGTAAAAAGTATTTGAGGAGGGAGGAAGGCTCCATTTTAAGAAGCAAATTTTTGTATAACCAAGCATCTTCAAAAGTAACCCAGGGTTATAACCCAGGCTTACAGTGATTCTGTGTTCGAGTCACGAGTCACACTACATGCCCCTGTGAAGCACTGGTAACATCCAATTTGTCCTTGAGTAATAAAAGTGTGCATTTTACTGTCTGGTTAAACTTGTGGAATTTGTTGCACTAAAAACTTTGTGTTTTTCTAATGTTTTACATGTCCTGGTTCTTGGATGTCCAGCCATAACTCAAGACCCCAGTATCTTTTCCTATTCTCTTGCCATGCCCGGACTGGGGATAGATTCCCAGTGCTGCTACACTTGCTTTCATGTCCCCTTAAGTTTTTTCTTAGAGATTCCATGGGTATTAATTCTATTTGAAATGAAACTTTCATGCCCTAATTATTCATCAGTCATATATAGAAATACAGTTACGTTTTGCCTCTTACTTGTTCCACTTATTTTGGGATGATCATTCTGGGATAGTGTATATACAATTTTCCCATCTGAAAATAAAGACATTTTTATTTCTTCTTTGCCAACCTATATGCCTTTTAGTTTTCTTTTTAGACAAGGTCTCACTACGTAGTCCTTACGGTCCTGGATCTCAATATATAGATCAGGCTGGCCTCAAACTCACGAGATCCACCTGTCTCTGCCAAGGCATGCACCACCATGCCCAACTGCCTTTTTATTTTTTTCTTCATTTATTGTACTGGCCAGGGCCTATAAAATTTGAATACAAGTGGGGAACCTTTCCCACTCTTAGGAGTTCTTTTTTCTTTTTCTTTTCTTTTTTTGTTTTGTTTTGTTTTTTGAAACAAGGTTTCTCTGTGTAGCCCTGGCTGTCCTGGAACTCACTGTGTAGAACAGGCTGTCCTCAAACTCACAGAGATTTGCCTGCCTCTGCCTCCCAACCGCTGGGATTAAAGTCATGTGCCACCACACCTAGCTAGGGTATGTTTCTCATTGTTTAGTTAGTTTTGTTCAGTGGGTGGGTGAGTGGTTTTATTTTGGGGATGTGATTTTGGATTTTTAATCTGCTAGGCATTAAACCCAGGACTTCATGGGCTTTACCAGGAAAATTTAACACCTGCCTCGTAAAGCTTTAATTGGAAATTCAGTATCTGCCTGCAGTGTTGTTTCACACCTTTAATCCTAGCATTCAGGAAGAAGAGGCAAGCAGATCTCAGTTGAGGCCTGCCTGGTGGCAGAGGCAGTAGGACAGCCAGGGCTACATAGGGAAACCCTGTCTAAAAACAATTTAAAAAATGAAAAGGAAGAAATTTAATGTCTTTAAATTAGATTTTTGTCTGTTCAGGTTGTGTTTTTTAGGTCAATGTTGATAATTTGTGTACTTAACCTCTCTTAGGGATTTGTCCATCTAATTTAACATAATATACCCCTTTGTTTAATGTAAATGCCCTTTTATAAAATGGCATAAATAGGCATATAATGTATGCACATCGTCCTTTACAATGTTTTTTACCATGAGGAGTTGACTTTTGTAGGAAGACTCACTCTATCTGGCCAGTCAGCTCTGTCCAACCATCTGGCCTCCCAAATAACCACACTAAGATTGATTGATTGTGGCAGTACCTTTTTTTTTTAGTACAGCATGTTCCCTCTCTTCTGCCCCCCATTGCTACTGAACCTCCTCTTCCCAAGCAGTTCCTCTGTGACTTCCTTTTTTTAAAAAAAAAAAAAAAAAGGCAAGAATGAAGGTTTACAAAGCCAAATTTTATTCAAAGTGAAAGCAAACTGATAGAGCAGAGTCCTGACAGGGGAGAGGACCCAGAAATAAAATCCTGATCTGCTACTTTATTGTCTTGCATTTGTTTTGTTTTGTTGGCTTTTTATGTTCCACTCAGTTTACTGAGAATTACCTGCATGAGCACTGTTGCATGTGTAACTCAGCAGTGCTCCTTTACAACTGAAACCATCTTAAAATTGCTTATTTAACAGTACAATGTAAACACTATAAAATACTATCTACATTGTGTTGCTCAGAAAATACTAGTTGGGAGGGTGGAATTTTGAATCTAGTATATATGGAATTAGAAAAATATTTTCTGGGATGGAGAGATGGCTCAGCAGTTAAGAGCACTGACTGTTCTTCCAGCAGACCTGGGTTCAATTTCCAGCACCCACATGGCAGCTAACTGTCTGTAATTCCAAGATCTGACACCCTCACACAGACATACTTGCAGGAAAAACACCTTTCTGAGTCCAAGCCATAAGTTCTCCTTTTCTATCTCTTCCTTTTGAATGCTGGCCAGAAACTAATTGTTACAAGAAGTTTCCCATAGCCTGGTCCCACAACCACATCAGCCCCAAATAGCACACAGAGACACTGTATTACTAGTGTTTTTTATTAGCTAGCTCTATCTTAAATGTTAACTCATTTCTATTGATCTAAGTGTTTCCACATGGTCTTATCTTATCAGAGAGAGGGTCTATACCTCTTACTCCTCTCTGCTACATCTTCCAAAATCCTCCTGGTCTCCTAGTTCTGCCTATCTTGCTTCCCTATTGGCCAACAGTGCTTTATTCATTAACCAATAAGAGTTATTTACAGAATGACAGCTCCCATTATCTCCTCTTTTTTGTGTAAATAACAGGGTTTTAACTTTAACAGTAAAATATATAACAAAATAGTTATCAAATAAGAACCACAGTTAACAATATTTAGTCCATTAACATTATCAGGAATTACAGAAAATATTCCATCATCTATCCTATCTTTGTGAGTCTAAAGTCTTCTATGTAACTTATTTTTAATCCTAACTAAGGAAAACCATAACCATAACCATGGGTATTCAACTCCATCAAAGACCTCAGAAGGATAATATATAAACTCTAGAAATGAGAGAGACAACTTGATACATGGACAGGCATCCAAAGTTCTTTTCTAAATTGGCCCATCCATCTTCAGCCTATAGGCCATAGTGTATCTGGCAGACTTCTCAGCAAAGCATGAAATTTCAAACTGTCCACCTGTATTGGCAGTTTGTCAGTCACTTTTCTCTGTGTCCTGCAGACTGTCTGGCAGACTCTTCCATGAAGCAGGAACTCCGTAGCAATGTCCATCTTGGATCAGCAGTCACTTTCCTGTGGGTCCTGCATGTCCAGGTCATACAACATAAAGTCAGACAGTCCAGACAAGAGCAGTTTCTTGCCCAAATGGCTAGTCTTGCCATATTGGAAGCAAACTCCATAACGAGTTTCCTCAATGTCCATCTTCCTTTCTGACGCAGTTGGTGTTGCCAGGAGCAATTGTGCCTCACTGTTAAAAACCCTAAACCATTTTAAATGCCATATTCTGTAGGTCTTTGAAAGATTTGAAGAATGCCTGTCCATTTGAAATATATCTCTATATATCTATAAAAACCTAACAAACCTAACTCTAAGTTTTGACTGTTATAGGTAACTATAATTTGTACTTAGTTATACATTACATTTTTAAATGAGCTATGCAAACACAATACCTAAACAAGAGGAAAAATATACATACACACACACACACACACACACACACACACACACCACATATATCACAAAATTGACCTTAAATTATATCAATAAATGAAAATCCATCCCAAGACAATGTATTCATATATATACCATAATCCCCTTTTTACCATTAGAAAGAGATGGGTTGTGATCATTAACCATTTATAACTAACCCTATTTAAATGAAAACAAACATTTATAAACAATATTTGGGAATTTGGGCGTCGTTCTTTCCAAACTGCTTCCTGTCAGTAGGGGCCGCTGTTAGGGGAATCCTAAGAAGACGCAGAAATCCTGGCTGTAGTCTGCAAGGCTGGCTTGTCCCAACTGTTTTGAATGTTGGGTCACCTGGGACATTGCTTCAGGGGGTCTGGCTTGCTCAAACCACATTAGTCTGGAAGGAATCCACAGCTTTTCATTTTCTGTGAAAACAAAATTAGAAATCCTTTTCCCCAGTACTTGTCCTTAGACTTAAATTTTGAAGTCAAAGCATTTTTAAAATATATAAGAATTAATCCAGCAGCATTTCTTTTAGCAGTTGTTGCTATTTCCTCAGCAGTCAAACAATTCAAAATCAACACAATAGCATACAGTATCCAGACTCTCTGTGTATTTTTCATTTTTAAGTGGCTTTTTTATTACTCTATTCCTTTTATTTTTATTTTTTATTTTCTGAGACAGGGTTTCTCTGTGAAATTTTGTGTGTCCTGAAATTCACTCTGTATACCAGGTTTGCCTTGAAATCACAGAGATCTGCTTGATTTTGCCTCCTGAGTGCTGGGATTAAGGCATGCACCACCACTGCCCAGTAACATTATTTCTTTTTTACCAAATATCCTTTTTATTTTCTCTCCCAAGCCTATATTTTTTTTTAACACTCTGTAAAAACCTTTTAGGTTTTCATTCATCTGAATCTGTCTTTACTGTATATCTCTACCTTTATTCTAGCTGCAAGACTTTTATCTGCTAAACAGCATTGCTAAAATTAAAGTGGTGGCTGTTTTAGCCACTGTCTTTCCAAGATGGCGGGTGGTTTACCACCAGCACTGAGAACTGTGCTCCCTGCCTTGGTCTAAGCTGCCATCAAGCATCATGCTGCCTGCTTGGAGATGTGGTCACTGCCACAGCCAGCTGCTTGTACACACCATTCAGTTGTTAGCAGGACCTGTTAAAAGAGGCCTGTTGTGTTTTTTTTCTGTATATGCTGAGTCAGGAAACCTCCCTAAAAGGAGCTGTGCAAGTCTCTGCTTGTCTCTAGCAAAACAGAGCCCAACCGAGAAAAATGCTGCTACAAAGAAGCTGTGCTTGTCTCTGTTCTTTTGTTTCTAAAATCCCTTTTTAAGATTTTGTCAAGTTTTAAGTGAAATTTCTTAGTACCCACGTTGTAGGTTCCATTTTGTTAAGAGCAGTTTCCCACCAGCCTGGTCCCACAGCTGCGTCAGCCCCAAATTACACAGAGACACTGTATTAGTTATGAAACTGTTGGCCTGTTACTAGTGTTACTTATTCGCTAGCTCTATTTTAAATACTAACCCATTTCTAATAATCTAAGTGTTCCCACATGGTCTTATCTTACTGGAGAGAGGGTCTGTCTGGACCTCTTACTCCTCTTCCATCCTACACCTAAGCTTTTTTTCTGGTACTTTGTGCTTCCTTAGTTTTTCTCTATGGCTTCCCTCCTGGCCATGTGGCTGTCTGTCCACCAAGTGGTTGACCTCCATGTCAACTTAACTCAACTGGAATAGCTATTTTTCGTTCTCTGTGCAGCCGCTGAGATTTAAAGCATGCCTGCCCTGAAATTTCTTTAATATGACTATATTATAAAATTATCCTCAAGCTTCAAAGGAAATGTTGGTTGGTTGGATCCATAGATATGGAACCATGAATATAGAAGGCCAACTATGATACTTTACAGAATATCTTTTTTGCTATTGGTTTTTCATGTGATTCCATTGAAGTGACAGTTTATTGATTTCTTCTGAATTTACTGAGACTTGTTTTAAGTCCTAGCATATAATCAGGTTTGTGATGTGCCCTGTACGTTTGCTGAGTCTATATTCTGTGTCAAGTAAGTCAAAGTACTTGTTAGTGCAATGCAAGTCTCAATATCCTCAATGATTTCCCATCTCCCCATTTTGTCTTGCAGACTAAGAAAGATATTGCAATGTTCAACTGTAATTATGGATCCATATTTCTTTCTTAAGCTCTGTCAGATTTTGTTGAAGGTATTTTGAAGCTCTCTCACTGAATGATACATTTATTCTTAGTTTACCTTTTTATTGTTACAGAAGTACCCTTCTGTCCCTAGTAATGTCCTTTCAGAAGTTGGCTTTATCTGGCATAAATATAGCTACTCTAGATTTCATATATATTCTTTCTAGGACTTTCCATTGAATGACAAAAAGAAATAAAAAGGAAGACACCTGGGTGGAGGTAGCACCATTCCTTGAACTGAGATCCTGGACTGAGTCAAAAGGGGAGGGGGCAGAGGACTAGAAGGGGTGGGGGAGGGAGGGAAAGAGACAGAGCTACCAGTACTAGCTGAGTAACAGAATTTAGCTCTTTATGACTCCTGATTTGAGATTCAGTGTAACTAGCTGCTTCATGCTCGTTCCATCGTATCTTCTCTTCCATGATGGATTGCATTCTTAAATCATGAGTCAAATAAAAACCTGCCTTCTTAACTTGCTTTTTGTTGGGTAATTTGTGATAACAGAAGTAACCAAGTCACATTTTGTATTTTAAAACTCAATTTTCTGAGTCATGCACCGTGGCCTGGGCCACTATTGTCTCTCTGATGGGAGGTAGCAGTGGCTCACGTCACACTTGAATATGAATATGAAGCAAGGTTCACTTCCCAAAACTAGTCTTTGTCTTTCCAATCTTATATGTTAAACTTTCCCTTTTATTTAGGCTCCTTCATGACAGGTCTGGCCCAGTCAAACCAGAATCACATGGAATCAGATATGTGTCCCATAGTTGAATTGCTTATTTCTAGGGTTTAGTCTTAGTTTGAGACAGGGTTGGCCAAAGCTAGCCTCAAACTCTTGATCTTCCTGCCTCTACTTCCTAAATTCTAGGGTTATTGGCAGGCACCACCTGCCTTGCTTTCTCAGTTCAAATGATTGATACTCAGCAACACAGATAGTAATGTTTTTTTTCTTCTCCTCTTTTGGTTGTGAGCCTAGCCTTTAACAGCTGAGCCATCTCTCCAGCCCTCCTCTTCTTTTTTTTCTAGAAGTCTGAAAGAGCCATGCTGTGATGATCTATAGAACACCACTTGCTGGAACAGTCTTGAGCAAGCAAGCTATAGTAAAAGGAAGCTTGTTTCTGCACTGTCATCAGGAAGCTGCAAGTCAGTAGGGGCTGCATATTATATAAGGACAGCCTGGCCCTGGAAAGGGGCTGCAATCTGTGGGGGACAATGAAGGGAAGCAACTCTGCTCACTCACAAATGAGGGAAGGCTCAAATATACCACCTTTATTCATTTTTTAAAATCATCAAGGCAGAGGGAAATATGCCCTCACTATTTTTCTCGGAGAGAAAAATGCAGTGACTGAAGGCCTCCCTCTTGGATTTGCTTTTCTGCTGAGTCACTGCCTTAATGGTCACAGGAGAAAACCGACTCCCTCTCTCCCCAGCTTGTTTCTAAGGCAACCATTGAGCAAGCCAGCAGCAAAGCCAGCTTCGGGTCAGAAGCAGCTCCTGGGCTGCTACCATGTTGCCTAGTTCCTTTTTACTGTCCTGTCTTACCTAAACTCCTAGGAAAGAGAATGCTCTTAGTAGATGTAGTCATAGTGGCCTCCAAAACATTAGGCAGTGGCAAAAGGATCACCTTCGAAAATCTAGAAAGTTAAAAAGCACATTCTTGTTTATTTGCATGTTGTTAGGGGTTTGTGCATCGTCTTTCTTCTTCCCTCCCTCCTTCCCTGTCTCTGTCTCCTACCTCTTATGTTTCAGTTTACAAAACAGCTGGGTGTTGGTGGAGCATGTCTTTAATCCCAGCCCTTGAAAGGCAGAGGCAGGTGGATCTCTTGCGGCCCAGAACAGTCAGGACTGTTACTGTTAAGTTCAAAATCCCCAGTTACTGGAAACCACCACCGCTGATGTAATAAAACATTATTAATAAACCCAGGTTTAATCTAACAAACCATTCCTAGGTGGCCCCAGGGGAGAGCAGAAAACCACGAAGTGAACCTCGAGGTGGTGGCTTTTAATCCCCTGGGGGTGGAGCCACCAATGGAGGGCTTTTTAGGGGCAGAGTCTGACTGAGGCAACTTCAGAGGAGGGCACCCCCCTCTTGTCACCTTGAGAGCAGGTTTGGAATAGGACTGAGCTGGAGATCCCAAACAGTTAAACAGAGAAACCCTGTCTTAGAAAACCGAACAAAACAACATTTAAAAAAAGATATCAGGTTTCATTGTGGCATTCTCATATACCCTTGCCTTTTTGGTTGCTGTTTTGAAGCAAGGTTTCCTTGTAGCCCAGGTTGGCCTGCAGCTCCCTATGGATTGGAGGGTGACCTTGAAGTTCTGATTCTCTTACCTCCTCAGGAGTGGTTTGTGCTGTCACACCTGGTTTAGTGTCTTCACTGACCTTTAATTTCATATACTTAACCCTCAGTCTGATTTTTCCTTAGTATATACTTTCTTCTTAATGGTGGGACCAGTTCTCTCCACATTTTCAGGTCTATAATCCTGATCTATGCATAAACATTGAAATATTCTATTCTGGTTGGTAGCATTATTCTGATTTCATACTTTCTACATAGAAACTGACTGGTTTTTAACAGCTCTGGCTTACACATCAGGCTTAAAAAGCTTCCATGAACATCATGATTCTGTCAGTTCTTTATTTCAATTAATTTATTTTATGTTTATGTATATTTCAGTTTTCCTACTATAATCAAGGCAGAGGCCTTTTCCACATAAGGTTTTAATTTTGGTCTGTTTATGTGGTAAAAAGATTCATTCTAAGATAATATCTTCCCTCTGCATTAATATTCCTGTAGGAGAACGCTTAGAAGGGGAAATAACAGAATGCAATCAAGCACTTTTTGGGGTATAATTTTCTGTAGACCTATTTTATATCCTAAATAATTAATAGGATATCCTCTTTTTATTTTTTCAGGAACAATTTATAATCCACAACAACACAATATTTTCTTTAATTCTTCACACATTCTTTCTAAAGTAGCCACATTTGAGTCAGCTAATAATATTGTCCATGTTAGTAAAATGTTGTCTATGTATTTTATGTATTCATGACATGTTAAACTTTTTACTGATTCTTTTTCATATAAGTGAGATGGCTCAATGGGTAAAAGGCAGTTGCTGCCAAGTCTGCCTATCTTAGTTTGATTTTCAGAACCCACAGAAGTAAAAGAGCAGAATCTACCTACAAGTAGTTGTCTGCCATCCATATATAACACACATGTACACCTAAGCCCCACAAATAATCATATATATATGTATATATATATATATCTCCCATGTTTCTAGGTTACATAGCTCACCTGGGTTTGTTTTTGTTTTGTTTTGTTTTGTTTTTTTGTTTTTGTTTTTTTTTTTTTTGTTCCTTCTGTCTTTCTTTTCTGAAACAGAATCTCATGTAGCCTAGGTTGGCCTTGTATCCTCCCTTCTACCGGGCAACAGCAGGCCCACTGACCTTGAGTGTTTCACAGTGTTGCAAATCTCACAACAAAACAAATCATGAACTGAGAGTCTGGCCAGTAGCAGAGTACCTGCCTAGCATTAGAATTTCTGGGTATTATCCTCAGAACCATGAAAGAAATTGTATACTTAGAAGTAGAGGTAGAGTTCAGATTTTAAATCCCAGTTCCAGTATCAGCTATCAGGAGAACTTTCCAAGATGTGTTGTTTGTAGTTCTTTCAGTAAGTGTTAGCCCAAGAAACTGGCGGGGTTGAGGTAGCTCAATGTCAGAAATTGTGAGACTCTGGGTACATACCTAAAAAAAGATATGATAACTGGGATGGGATGGGCATGGAGACACTTGTCTTTATTACCACCACTTGGGAATAAAGTAGAGGCCAGGAGGTAACTGAATTCTAGTGTAAAAAGGAATTCTTAGTTGGTCTAAATAATAAAAGCCCTGCACAGGCCTTTAATCCCAGCACTCAGAAGGCAGAGGCAGGTAGATCTCTGTGAGTTCAATGTCAGCCTGGTTTGTAGAGTGAGTTCCAGGACAGGCTCCAAAGCTACACAGAGAAACCCTGTTTCAAAAAAACAAAACAAAAAAAAAAAAAACAATTAAAAATAAAGGAAATAGAGTAATAAAAATAGCCACATTAAAAATGGAAAGTACACAGCGAGTCTGAATACTGTATGCTATTGTATTGTCTTTGAATTGCTTGACTGCAGAGAAAAGAGCAATAGCTGCTAAGAGACTTTTGATTACAAATGTCTCTAGATTAATCCAACATATATATTTTGAAAATACCTGACTTCAAAATTTAAGTCAAATGATAGGTTACTTTGGAGAAGAGGTTTTGCTTTTGTTTCCATAGGAAATGAGAGGCTGTGGATGCATTATGGGTTAAGAAAAATAGGTTTTCATTGAGGAAGGCCCTCTGAAAAATCTGTGGAAACACATGGCCCAGATGATCCAACATTGCAGAGTACCTCTGTTGCAGCTTCTTCAGAGTTCTGCGTCCAGAACAGCTTCAAGGCTGCTGCTGGCTGAGATGATCCAGCCTCACAGAATACTCCAGTCAGGACTTGACCATAATACTGAATTTTCTTTGGATCCCCATAACATTACCAGCATCCCCAATCAGCAGGAGTAACCCAGAAAACTACTCCCACATTCCTAAAAATGGACTATGGATGTTTGCCTTGTTTAGTATTTTGGGTAAGAGTTGTTAATGGATAATGGTCAGGAAAAAAGCTAAACTAAGGAGATTAGATTCAGGGTTTTGTTTTGAAAAGGAAAAAAGGGGGAAATTATGTGGGATAATGCTCTTGTACACTGTAAAGTGTTATCACTTGTATTGATTTAATAAAATGCTGATTGGCCAGTAGCCAGACAGGAAGCATAGGTGGGGCAAACAGACTAGGAGAATTCTGGGAAGAGGAAAGTAGAGATGCAGTCATCAGCCAGACTCAGGGGCAGCAAGATGAGAATGCCTTACTGAGAAAAAGTTCCAAGACACGTGGCCAAAAATAGATAAGAATTATGGGTTAATTTAAGTTGTAAGAGTGTGTTAGTAACAAGCCTGAGCAATAGGCCAAACAGTTTGTAATTAATATAAGCCTCTGTGTGTTTATGTGAAACTGAATGGCTGCAGGATGGGGTGGGACAGAAACGTCTGTCTACATTCCAGACCAAGTAGGTCTGTACAATGAGAACCTGTCTCAAATTAGAAAAAGAACAGAAAAGATGATGACAATTAGATGATCAGGCTTCACTAATGCAGATACTCTGGAGACCCACTAGAGCATTGGTCTGTTTTTATGGCTTCAAATATAAGCTTTCAAATTGCAGTGTCTAAAAATTGCTACATTAATATTTCCATCTTATTCTTCCAAAATGTTTCCACATCCCCATCAAGTGGTGGAGCCTCTTTTGTTTTTCTGATTCTTCTGATATTCTGCCTCCCAAATGCTGGGATTACAAGTATGTGCCCCACACCAATTTGTTGGGTTTTGTTTGTTTTTTGAGACAGGATTCATACTCCATATATAACTGGAGATGACCTTGAACTCCCCATCTTCCTACATGTACTTCCCTAGTGTACCACATGCAGCTCAAGCTTTGTGTGTGTGCTTCTATATGTATATGAAATAAAATAGTTGATCTACTAGATCTACTAGAAAGGAATAGCATGGTATTTACCAGGGGTGATTGAGACATGAGGAAGAAGACCCAAAATCCCAGTTGGATGGAGTAAGCACAAGAGCTTGGTGACTGCACTTAATAACAATGTGTTGTAGTTGGAGGTTTCTTGTTCCACCCACCAGTTTCCAAATAACCACTCTAAGGCTTAATATTAATTATAACTTTTTGGCCAATGGCTCAGGTATATTACTAACTAGCTCTCACAATTTAATTAGCCCATTTTTATTAATCTTTGTATTGCCACATGGGTCATGGCTTGTACAAAACTGCAGACATATTGTTCTTTCAGTGGTTGGATGATGTCTCCTTGACTCTGTCTTCTTTCTATAACCTGTTTTGTTAAGAGTAGGTTTTTCTGCTGGCCTGGTCCCAGAGCCGTGCCAGTCCCAAAAACACAAAGAGATGCTGTATTAGATATAAAACTGTTGGCCTGTTACTAGTGTTTCTTATTGGCTAGCTCGATCTTAAATATTAACACATTTCTATTAATCTAAGTATTTCCACGTGGTCTTATTAGAGAAAGGGCCCAGAGTTCTACCCTGTTGGTTCCTACAACTTTAAACTCCTCCTTGTCTCCTAGTCCCGCTTTCCTATTGGCCAACAATGCTTTATTCATTAACCAATAAGAGAAGCATATGTACAAAATAACATCTTCCATCACTGTTTGGATTTCCTGCCTAGCAATATTCTGCCTCATCATTGGTCAAAACAGATTTATTCATCAAGCAATAAAGCAACACATATTCACAGCATACAGAAGGACATCCCACATCATCTCCCCTTTTCTGTAAAATTAAAAAGGGAAGTTATAGCTTTAACATTGTAGAATTACATAAAACACTTACCAAGCAAGAATTAGTTATATTTGGTCTATTATATTAGCATTTGGCAAAATAAAACATTCTATCATTTATCGTAGTGAGTCTAAAGTTTCCTATCTAACTTATCTTTTAGCATAGCTAAGGAAAACTATAATTATAACTATTAATTTTCAACTCCATCAAAAACCACAGAAGGATATATTACCTAAGTAAACAAGAAATACATTGTAAACAACTTTCAAAACACTAGAAATAACAGACATCTTGCTGCCTGGACAGTCTCACAAAGTTTCTCTGCAACATTGGGGCATCCATCTTCAGCCCACAGGGTCATAGTATCTGGCAAACATTTTAATGAAGCAAGAAATTTGAACATCTGTTATGTCTTGTATTGGTGAAGTTCATCAATTGCTTTCTTCTGTGTCCTGCAGGATATCAGGCAGTTTCTTCTGTGAAGCAAGAACCCTACAGAACCATCTGTCTTGTTTTATCAAGTTCAGCTGTCACTTTCTTGTGGGCCCTGTATATACAGTTTATACAGCATACAGTTAAGCATTCCATGCAAGAGCAGTTTCTTGCCCAAATGGCTAGCCATGCCGCATTGAAAGCAAACTCCATAAAGAGCTTTTTCAATGTCCATCATCTCCTTGCAGAAATTGGTGATGCTAGAAGCAGACATGTCTCACTGTCAAGAAAAGTCTAAATACTTAAAAATTTTAAATGACATATTCTGTAGGTCTTTAAAGTGTTTGAAGATTACTTATCCTTCTAAATATATCTTTGTATATCTAGAAAACTACCATGACTAAGTTTGACTATTATAGATGATTATTAATCTGTATTTAATTATATATTACATTTATAAATGAGCTGCATAAACATAATACCTTAAACAATAGTAGAAATATATATAAGAAGATTGATCTTAATTTGTATCACTTATTCAAAATGCATACCAATGTAAAGTATCATTTCTATATCATAACCCCCTTTTTTCTTTAGAAAGAGTTTGACTGAGCATTAATTATTTATAAACCCCCCTTAAATGAAAAGCCTTTATAAACAATATTTGAGAATTTGGGCATAGTTTTCTAGACTACATCCTGGTGATTGGGGGCACAGTGATCTTATGGGGATCCTGAGAAAATTTGGAATTAAGGTTAAAACTTGGTTGTATTACTCTGTCAGGCTGCATTGTCTCAGCCAGTTACCTTGAAGCTATTTTGGATGTTGGCTCACCTGGTCCATCACTTATTACAAGCCCTTTCCCACCTGGTCTCACAGTCGCATCAGTTCCAAATAACACACAAAGACGCTGTATTAGATATAAAGCTGTTGACCTATTACTAGTGTTTCCTACTGGCTAGCTCTGTCTTAAATATGAACCCATTTCTATCCATCTAAGTGTTTCCACACAGTCTTATCTTACTGGAGAGAGGATCCATCCGGACCTCTTACTCTTGCATCCTACATTTCAAAAGCTCTCAACTACATCTCCCATTGAAAAGTTTCTACACTCCATAAGCCTCTCCGCCAATGCAACAATCCAACAGACCAAATCAAACTGAATTTTTAAAAGCCCACATTTAATGGATACAGGTCTCCAGGGTGACCTTCCAGTCCCCCAGAGAGGAGATGGGAAAGGGAGATTGGAAAAACCATGAGTCTGTTCTCTGGAAAGCAGTTTAAATACCCTGTGGGAGTGGTCTTGAGCATCTCTCAGGGAGGGGCCATCATTTGGTGGACTTTCTGAGACACAGCAGGGTTTGAAGGGAAATAGGGGTGGGGGCTTGGGTGGAACTTCCAACATAACATCCCAGACTCTGTGGGTAATGGATGCCATGGGCTGGGGTGAAGCTTCCACCATAACATCCCAACTCTTTGGGTGTATGGACGCTAAGTTCATGTCTGTGTTCCTGCTGACAGGGGACGATGTGGGGGAGAGGAAGTCAGGAGTTGGTGGATTCACGCTCATGGAAGGTTTGGTTGGAGAAGCATTTGGTTAGCTGCCATCCTGGAAACCTCAGAAGAAACCCATGAGCAAAAAAAAAAAAAAAAAAATAGATTGTTATGATTGGCTCTGTGAATGGGGCAGGCCATGGGAAGGGTGATAACTGTTAGAAAGAAGGGAATGGAGAAGTGTCCTGGTAATACAGAAGAGGCAAGGGTAAATGAGTGAGACAGGAGAGTAGACATGTCCTTCACTGGGACATCTTAGAAAACCGGAAGATGGAGGGTCCCAGCTGCAGAACAGACCAAGTATCCTGAAGAGGTGCCTGCTTGACCCTGGAGAGGTGGTACCAATGGTGAAGTCCCAGGAGTGGGTGCAGGTGCTGATCTTATCTAGATGACCCTCTGTGGGTTAGGCAGGAGGAGTGAATAGACTCGAAAATGGGTGGGGTAATAATGGGCTCTGGAGACTTTTTTATCAGACCAGTTTTCTTGATATAGAAGCAGAACTTTTCCCAGGAAATTGCAGGTATCTGTAAAATGGCTAGAACAGATTTACATCTTGCTGTCACAGCAAAGTGCTATGGCTTTAGCTTAAAAGGCATGAACATTTTTGTAAGACAATCAGAAGAAATTTAAAACTCTGAACCTCTGAAGTTACATCTGAAACCTCTTAATCCCCGACTATGAAGCCTGTAAAAGAGGCACACCTGTTTGTACTTTTAGCAGGAAACTTAACGAACTAATGAGCTCTCAGTACCCCAGTTATCAAACACCATAAGATCTGAGAGGGATAAGAAGATGAGCAGAAGTGAGACAGTTTTTTCAGCTCAAGCAGTTTCAGGTTTTACTAAAAAGGGAAAAAGGGGGGTGTCATCCATCTCCTTGACAGGAATTGGAGAGGGAACTGTGGGACCCAAGTGAGAGGTCAAAACAGAATAGGTAGCTCTCATGTCCAAATGAAAAGTAATGGACTTACCTGCAGGGTAATGGAAGGAGAGGGCAATGGAAGTCACCAAGTCTGGTCCACATCAGTCCTGCACCATACTGAGTGGTTCGAAGGCTGGCACAGTCCCAGTTTCTGGTGTTGGTGAGGCTGCGCCTCTGTGGCTTGACATAGGGGAGGAACACACACAGGGGACATTCTGATTTCCAGTTTCCAGACTGAGAGCAGATGGCGCATGGCCTTATCGGCACCTGAGGGTCCAGGCAATATCTTGCCAAATGACCATCCTGCCCAAATTTGTATCAGGCTCCTGGCAGAGTTGACTTGGGTTGAGCCTGGTGGTGGTTGAGTTCCCTTATACCCCTTGTGGCCTCAGGGCAGCTGCTAAGGCTTGGATTTAGAGCATAGCCTTTTGTTATAGCCTCTGTAGGAAGGGCTCGGCTGCCTCTTCTTGGGCATTGAAAAAAGAAACATTTCTCAGCAATCCCTGTATGGTGACCCCTCCCCAGCCTTTTTTAATTGGTTTGTAATATCTGGTGCTCACTGAGAACTGAAATGGGTGGCCAGGACCATGGCTTCCCTGAGGAGGCTAGGTCAAGTACAGGCCAGTGTGTAGAGGGAGGGGCAGTAGGGGGAAGGGGGAAAGAGGAAGGTGGGTAAGGAGGAGGAAGTTGTTACTCGACCTTTGTCCTGGAGGGGAAGGAAGGGGGATGAGGTGGATAGAGGAGGAATGGAACTAGTGGCGTGGCCCCATAGGTGGGGGTTGGGCAGGCAGGGGTGGGGAGTGGGGAAGGAGCCAGTTTCTTGGGCAGCAAGGTCAGAACAGAATTTTCAGGATCCCAGTTCCCAGGTAGGAGGGAATTTGGAGGCACCATGACCCTAGCCAACAAGACCAGTACTGTGAGACACTGGCTACTGAGGGAAGGGCAGGGGCACAATATGCAGAAACAGAGGGCATATGGGGGTTCTGTTCACTGGTCTGCATGCCAGCAAAAAATTTAAACATCACGGAGGATGGAAAAATCACAAGTTCCCTCCAGTGGCCATCATATTCCATTGTCAAGAGCATATTGAGGCCAGGCTTTAGTGTACAGAAATCAGACATTCAGGACATATGGTGTCAGATAGCCCCAATTTAAAAAGATTTTGTAAAAGGCAGCCCAAAGGCATTTGGGGATCAGGCTTCAAATGGCAGGTGCCCATTTCACAATTCTATGCTGGAACCCAAAGCCTAACGCAATATGCCCACTGTAGTAGACCTCGGCTCAAAAACAGAGGGGGTGTGGGAAAATCCCTTGAACAGAAAAGGTCTTCTGAAGAAGGATTCCTACTGTACAAGGCAGGTCCTTGTCCCACTAATAGGTCGGGGGCCTGACATAGCCCCATCTTTTGCAGGATACCCCAAAAATCACAAGAAGGAGGCCCTGGGCCTCTAAGGCAATGGCTTGAAAAGGACAACTTACCCAGTCGAAAGCCTGATGGAGAGAAGGTGTTGGGAAGACATATCCTGGACCAGTGGGGGAAAAAAAACAGCCTCCTCGGAGGAACCTCCAGATGAAAAGTTTCTAAACCGGATAAGCCTCTCTGCCAACACAGCAATCCAAACCACACCAAATCAAACCAAATTAGAAAAGGCCCACATTTAATGGATACAATGCTTCTGGATGGCCTTCTAGTCCGTGAAAGAGGAGAAGGAAAAGGGAGATCGGATCCATGAGTTCTCTGGAAGGCAGTTTAAATACCCTGTGGTAGTGGTCTTGAGTATTTCTGGGGGAGGGGTCATGATTTGGTGGATTTTCAGAGATACAGCCAGGTTTGAAGGGAGATAGATTCTTTGGGTAATGGGTCTGGGGTGAAGCTTTCACCATAAAAATTATCCTTAAATTATTGTTTTTATCTATGACTCTGCCTATCTTATATCTTTTCTCTGTCAAGCCCATGAACATTTATCAAATACACTCTGATCTGTTTAGAGGTCTTTTTGTCCAAATCTGTTCTTATTGATTATTTGTAATCCTTTTTTGACCAGAAGAGTTTTTTTAAATAGTAAACAAGCTTGGCTAAACTAAAGAAGCTGGCTTCATCCCTTTTCTTGGATTCCTGACAGCGTGGCTTCATAGTGGAGGTACTGATAGGAGCCACATATATAGTCCCCAACTCTTGTTAGGTTTTAGGTCCATGTGGTGATCTGCTCATAAACTCCATATAAGTGCTTGGTAGCAGGGCCTCTTAAAAGAGCAGCGGTATCATCGTCACACATTCCTTTGGAGGAAACCCAATTTGCAGAGCTTAGGGGATACCTGCCTCTTGAATAGTCACTGTCATTTCTGTAGAATCCTTGTGAAGCCATAGTGCTCCTCCATTTCCATAGTAGGAATCGTCCCCCAAAATCCCAGCAGTGTGTTACTCAGTTATTGGGTACAACTCCCTCTAGTACTGGTAAACTGGATTGCCTTATCCCACATCGTGGGGCTCTGGTGTGGAAGTAATCACACAGTCAAGGAAACCTTTGTTCTCATAGTCAAATCCACATAACTTAGAAGCTAGCTCCCTACAATTATCTCTTATGGCAGGACACCAGGCAAGGAGAGGAGCCTTGCAAATAGACCACAATCAGAGCCTCAAAAGACAGACACTGGGTAGGAGACATGGCATATCTGCTCTCACTGATAAGTAGGACTGGGCTGCCCTGATTTCTCTAACATCCAAGTCAATGAGAGTGCAACTCACTGGCCCTTGCTCTACCTTAACAAGCTATCAATATTTTGCACTTACCTTCACCTCAGTTCTACTGATACAAGATCTTAACCTAGGAAACTGTGTCACTACCCCTAGAGATGCAAGAAAAGGCATCAGTTCTCTGAACCATCTACAGAAAAAGAAATTCCTTCTCACCAGGGTGTCAGCAGTATGTGCGATGCTGGAAGCCTTAGCCTCTGGATCTCACATATGGATCTTTCCTATGATCTAGTGCTGGGAGAATTCACTAACATTTGGCAAAATGCTAATGTGGATCAAAGGCCCATTTTCCTCCCACAGCTCATGCCAGTTGCCATGGCTACTGTGATGCTGTGTTCCCAGCTACCTCAACAGCAATAGGAAAAGCCAGTGCGTAGAAAGCACAAAGCTACATTGTTTCTTCCCTCTTTTTTTTTTACATTTATCAATTACAGACTTCTAGCTTAGCTAGCCACACAAATGTACTTTTATGTATTATCCCTCCCTTCTCCCGTCTTAGAAACCATAGCCCCTTATCCACCTCTTAAGTTTTGCCTGTATGTTTTACAAGTCAGATCTCCCCTGAGACATTAGGTACCCACTTTTGTCAGATCTTATCTTCTCTTCTGGCCCTGAGATATGCATGCCTGGTATCCTAGCTATTGCCAGAAAATTGCTAATTGTCTGTGTGGAAGCCTTGTGGGATTGGGGGGAAAAACTTTCTTTTTTTTTTTTTTTCCAAGAATAATGTGTCCTGGAGCTCCTTTATTGTACAGGGTTGTTTTGGCTATCCTGGGTCTTTTGTTCAGGAGACATCACCATCCCTGACTTTAAGCTCTACGACAGAGCTATAGTCCTGAAAACAGCCTGGTATTGGCACAAAAATAGACAGGTAGACCAATAGAATCAGATCTAAAATGCTGATATTAACCCACACATCTACAAACACCTAATTTTTGAAAAAACAGCTAAAAGTGTACAATGGGGGGAGGAAAGCATCTTCAACAAATGGTGCTGGCAGAACTGGATGATGGTGTGTAGAAGATTGCAGATAGACCCATGTCTATCGCCACATACAAATCCCAAGTCCAAATGGATCAAAGATCTCAACATCAATCCAGCCACACTGAACCTCTTAGAAGAGAAAGTAGGAGGTACCCTTGAACAAATTGGTACAGGAGACCGCTTCCTGAACATAACACCAGTAGCACAGATACTGAGGTTGACAATAAATAAATGGGACCTCCTCAAACTTAGAAGCTTCTGTAAGGCAAAGGACACAGTCGACAAGACCAAATGGCAGCCCACAGACTGGGAAAAGATCTTCACCAATCCTCCATCTGACAGAGGGCTGATCTCCAAAATTTACAAAGAACTCAAGAAACTAGTCAACAAAACACCAAATAATTCTATTAAAAATGGGGTACAGAACTGAATAAACAACTTTCAATAGAGGAAATCAAAAAGGCTGAAAGACACTTAAGAAAGTGCTCAACATCTTTAGCCATCAGGGAAATGCAAGTCAAAACAACTTTGAGATACCATCTTATTCCTGCCAGAATGGCTAAAATTAGAAACACCAATGACAACTTATGCTGGAGAGCATGTGGAGAAAGGGGAACACTCCTCCACTGCTGGTGGGAGTGCAAACTTGTACAGCCATTTTGGAGATCAGTATGGTGGTTCTTCAGGAAAATGGGAATCAGTCTACCACAGGACATCTTAGGCATACACCCAAATGATCCACATTCATGCAACAAAGACATGTGCTCAACTATGGTCATAGCAGCATTATTTGTAATATCAAGAACCTGGAAGCAACCTAAATGCACCTCAACTGAAGAATGGATTAAGAAGGCATGGCACATTTAATCAATGGAATAATACTCTGTGGGAAAAAAGAATGGAATTTTGAAATTTGCAGGCAAGTGACTGGAACTTGAAGAAACCATCCTGAATGAGGTAACGCAGTCACAAAAAGGGAAACATGGTATGTACTCGCTCATATATGGATTTTAGACCTAGATCCAAGGATCACCAGCCTATAGTTCACAGCACCAGAGGAACTAGGATACAAGGAGGATTCTAAGAGATTCATATAAGGTCCCTCACAGAAGGGGAAAGGAATATGGGGATATGGGGAGTGGGTGGGGGCAGTGAGTGGAGAGGGAACTAGGAGAAAGGGAAGGGGAGGAGAGGAAAGCATGTGGGACTAGGAAGATTGAGTCAGGGGAGGAATAAGGAGAGAAAAGAGAGAAAGAGACAGAGACAGAGAGACGAGAGAGAGACCATAAAAGAGGGAGCCATTATAGGTTTGAAGGGAAAACTGAACCTAGAGAAATGTCCAGAGAACAAGACTGACTCCAACTAACAATTTGAGCAACAGTGCCAAGGCTACCATAAATGACCTTCCCTGATAGTGAGATCGACACCTAATTTATCCACCATCATGGAGCCCTCATCTAGTAGCTGATGGAAACAGAAGAAAACACCCACAGCTAAACAGTGAGCCAAACTAGAATCCAGATGCAGAAAGGGAGGACAAGACCAGGCTGCAGAAACACAAGACCCAAGTATATTGCATTAAGGTGTTACTAGCAGTTTTCCCACAGCCACATGAGCCCCTAATAACACAGAGTCACCGTATTAATTATGAAACTGTTGGCTGGTTGCTAGCATTTCTTATTGGCTAGCTCTTTCTTAAATACTATCCCATTTCTATTAATCTAGGGTCTTATCTTATCAGAGAGAGGGTCAGGACCTCTTCTCTCAACTCCCTACATCTTAACTCTCCTCTACTACATCCCCCAGAATCCTCTTTGTCTCCTAGTCCTACCTATCTTGCCTTCCTATTTGACAACAGGGCTTTATTCATTAAGCAATAAGAGAAACATATTTACAGAATAACATCTCCCATCATCAATTTCTCTTTGGAACAACATGACAAACAAAAGTAACAGATGAAAGTCCAAAGCCCAGAGGCACTTAACATTCCATGGTTCATGTGTGGAAGTCAGAAACAAATTGGTGTGACTTTTTTCCTACAACACTGTGGTGATATTTTGTTTATGATCTAATAAAGCTTGCCTGAATATCAGAATACAAAGCTAGCCACAGCTATAGAGGCCAGACTGTGGTGGTTCACACCTTTAATCTCAGCACTAGGGATGAATATAAGACAGGAAGGAACTCAGGTTCTCAGTCTGTATTCACTCTGCAGTCACACTGAGTGACCCCAGATTTGGTAGAGCTAAGAACTCTGTAGTGGCTGGCTGCTTTGCTTTTCTGATCTTCCGTTTGAACTCCAATATCTGTCTCTGGGTGTATTATTCATGCTACACTACATGAATTTCAGGGATTAAACTTGGGTTGTCAGCCTTAGGAGTAGGCACCTTTACCTACCAGGCCATCTCACTAGCCCAAATCTCAATTTATAGAAGATAGTTAATGGAACTAGGAATGTAGCTCAGTGATAGAATGTGTGGTTAGCATTAACAAGCCTCTGGGTTCAACATCCGGTGTTGTGACTAAATAAACATAGCATGAACTTGCAATCTTAACCCTTGGAAGTGTGCATACAGTTTGGTGACAGGAATTATATCCCCATTGCTGTGCAGCCATCACCACCATCTATAGAGCTTTTTCATCTTTCTTTTCTTTTTTAGTTTTTGAGACAGGACCTTACTCTGTTGTCCAGTGTAGCCACAAACTTACTATGAAGTCCAGGCTTGCCTTAAACTCATGGCAATCCTCCTACCTTAGCCTCATTAGAATTGAGATGTTGTAGAATATTTTAAGATGTTTTATATTTGTGTATGTTGTACAACATTTGTTCAATGACGCAAAGATGTGTTGCATTCTTTTATCTTGCATTTGTTTAACTCTGTGGAACTGTGATTCTTTGCCTGTCTAAAACACTTGATGAGCTAATAAAGACCTGAATGCCCAATAGCGTGGCAGGAGTGGGATAGGCAGGCCTGGTAGACAGAAACAATAAATAGGAGAAATCTGGGGAGAGGAAGATCAAGGAGTGCCGCCCAGCTACACAGCAAGCCATGGAGTAAGAAGTAAAGAAATGTATATAGAAAGATGAAAAACCAGAGGCAAAAGATAGATGAGATAACTTAAGAAAAGCCGGCTAGGGCTAGGGAGATGTCTCAGAGGTTAAGAGCACTGGCTACTCTTCCAGAGGTCCTGAGTTCAATTCCCAGCAACCACATGGTGGCTCAGAGCCATCTGTAATAAGATCTGGTGCCCCCTTTTGGCATGCAGCCATACATGCAGGTATAACACCATATACATAAGAACTAAATACATCATTTTTTAAAAGATAGAAAGAAAATCTGGCTAGAAACCAACTAAACTAAGGCCAGGCATTTATAAATTGTATGTCTTTGTGTAATTATTTTGGAGCTGGGTAGTAGGCCCCCCAAAAGAGTAAGAGTAAAAACAAAACAAACAAAAAAAAAACAGCATTGAGATTCTAGGTGTGAGTCAGCGTACCCAATTTGATCTCTTCCATTGTGCAAAACTGAAGCTCTTCCCATTAAGCACTGCTTCCCCTGTCTTTCCTTCCACTTTCTGCTACCTCTCTGTGCGTCCCAATCTGAGTATTCTAGGGATCTCCAGAAGTAGCATCAGAACAGTATTTGTCCTTTTGTGCCTGACTGATTTCACTGAGCATGCTGTCCTTAAGGAGCCCCAGTCTTAAAAGGACAGAGAGGAAGTCTTTCAGGAAACTTCTCAGATGAGATTGCTATATCATAGGACACATCGTTCTAATTTTTGAGGCAACCTGTATCTCACACCTGCATGTTCTGGAAAGCCCCATTCCTATCTCTTTCTCCAAACCCTCTGAAAAAAGGAACGGTGCCAAAAAGCATGGTTCCCCATTCTTGGTGGCTAAGCAGTTTCCTTCCCTGAAGTTACCAGCCACCCAAGTCCTCATCTAAAGTGCTCATCTTTTGACCATACTTGGACACAAACCCAGCTTGTGGCAGACACATCATCACCCCTTGCCAACAACCTATAAAATCTCCTTGCTTCTGTTTGTGGATGCAGCTTCTCTGGCCTCAGTCTCTTGGACTGGAAAGCCTACTGGGAGTTTCTTTGGTCAAATAAACCTGTTGCTATACTTTTTCAATTCGGATTGATCTGGCTTACTGCAATGACAGAGAAACTCATTGTCAGGTGACAGAAAACAAGAACAAAAGGCAATTTGAGGTCACACCCACCAGCCCAGTACATGGTAAATTCTGTACCTACACCAGGGTTAGAAACTTGCATGGTAGCCACTTCAGTAAGCTCTTTGGGAAGGGGCTTGGCATCTTCTGCCTAAATTTAAGTGCTCTCACCCATAAGCACCAGGCAAGGAAGGGAATGAACCCAGGGATGCTGCTTGAACAGCAGTGGCAAATAAAGAGCTGGGAAATACACACAGAAGATACTGACATGATGGACACCAATCAGAGAGTTTATATTATAGGTGGGAAAGGGGCAAGAAGGGAGGTGTATTGGGTCTCTTAATATTTATGTTTTCACAAACTGAAAGGATTCTTGTAAGTTCCAGGGAGCAGAATTGGACCTACCCAAACAGGTCAGAGTCACTCCAAATAAATATTACTCAACTTTACTCAACCTTTCCCTGGTCCCAGGACTCCCTTCCCTCACCTCAGGAGATATTCCCTCATCTTACGATTCTACCCTCAAGTACCAGGACCTAAGAATGTTTTATTTTTTTTCTAAACTTAACCTTGTCCTCTGCTCTGCCAACATCTTGCCAGGTCTCAAAAAGATGCCAGAGTTCCAAACTCTCAGGACTGTGATGAAACAACCAGCTACCAGGATGTGGCAGCACCCCAGCTTTCTCAGATCAACCAAAGATGATCAACGCCCCCATGTCTGCAGGAAGTAGTTTTGAGAACTCAATGTCCTTATTCCCTAACCTGCCACACCTAACTCCTCACCTTGTAAATAAGTAAAGGTGGGATTGTAAGGATCCAGGCATTAGGCTGGCCTGCCCCTGTCACCTGGCAGAATGCACTCAGGCAGTACTCTGGTCAGCCCAGGGTTCCACGAGTACTAGTCTGCACGCGGGTGCAAAGGACCCCTTTAAAAGTCAGACCCCTGCCCACTAACGCTCTCTTTTGCTTTCTCTGTCTCTCTCTCTGTCTCTCTCTCTCTCTCTCTGTCTCTCGTGCTTTCAGTTGGCCACCAGCTACTCCCTCTTCTCTCCCTCCCCTCTCTCTCTCCCCTCTCCTCTCCTGTTCCCAGTGTCTCTGTGTCTCTTCCCTTCCCCCTCACTCCCCTTTCTAAATAAACTCCTCATGTAAGCTCTGTCTGACTGGTGTGTTATTCCCTCCCACCTCGGTCCCCCTCACCTGCTATGGAACCTGCTATGCTTGCCCACGTGGTCCCTCACCTCGGGACCCCACTCACTTGGGACCCTTACTCAGGACCACCACTCACCACCCTTGTCCACCTTTTATTCTTAGCCTCAAATTGGCTGTGTAACTTGGGATGACCCTGAACTTTTGATCCTCCTGTCTCTGTCTCCAGAAGGGTAGAATTTCTTGTATATTCCACTACTCCTGGTTTATTTGGTGCTAGGGATAGAACCCAGGGCCTTGTGCATAAAGATTCATATCTATACTGACTAGTTTTATGTCAACTTGATATAACCTAGAGTCATCCGAGAGGAAGGAATCTCAATTGTGAGATTAACTCCATAAAATACGGCTGTAAGACAGTTTTCTCACTTAGTGATCAATGGGGAGGGCCCAGGCCATCCCTGGGCTGGTGGTCCTGGGTTCTATAGGAAAGCAGGCTGAGAAAGCCATAGGAAGCAAGCCAGTAAGCAGCTTCCCTCCACAGTCTCTGCATCAATTAGCTCCTGCCTCCAGGATCCTTCCCTGCTCGAGTTCCTGTCCTAACTTCCTGTGATGTGGAAGTGTATGCCAAATAAACCCTTTCTTCCTCAACTTGTTTTTGCCATGGTGTTTTATCACAGCAGTAGTAACCCTGACTAAGAGAATGTCCTTCAGGAAAAGGGATCTGAGATGTCTGAGGTGGTAGCATAGCAACTGCAGACACACTGGCTGAAACCCAGCTAGAAGTCAGGTGCAGCATAGAAAGAAGAGATTTGGAGTCACGACTCTGTAGAGAAACAGAGAGCAAAAGCCAAAAGGGAAGGTGACACTGGAAGGAACTACCAGAAAAATACAAGATTAAAAAGACTAGGCTTACCAGGAGGTAGTGGCAAATGCTTTTAATCCCAGTACCCAGGAGGCAGAGGCAAGAGAATCTCTGTGAGTTTATGGCCAGCCTGGTCTACTGAGCAATTTCCAGGTCAGCCTCCAAAGCTACACAGGAAAACCCTGTCTTGAAATTTAAAAGAAAAAAAAAATTAAAAAAAAAAAAAGACTACGCTTGCCACTACACCCACCAGGTCCCTGATTCTCCAGACCCACAGAGGTCCAGTACTGGCATCAAGATGTCCACAAGCCTACTACCTACAGAATCACTTAGGATGCTTGCCAGAGCAGAATGCCAGGGTTGTAAAAATAGATCAAGTCTGAGGATACACCTGTGGTGACAGGAAAGAAGTGTTCCCCAAACACATGACTATTTAGGGACTTGCTTGAAGGCAGAAACTGCCTTGTTCTGGTCTAAAGAGCTAGTTCCAGGACAGCCTCCAGAGCTACAGGGAAACCCTCTCTCAAAAAAACAAAAAGCAAACAAAAACAAAAAACAAAAAAACAGGGTTTCCCATGTAGCCCTAGCTGTCCTGGAAATCACTCTGTTTTTCTGCTCTCATAGACACACAATGATTTAATTACAGGAAATAAAAACTGAATATTTTCCTGCCATTATTACTCAGCATGTAAGTATAAAATTATTGTCTACGGATTGCATTTTGTTTTTCAACAGTGTCTCATTATATAGCCATAATGGGTTGGAAACTCAAATGTAAACACATTTCCCTGCCTCTGCCTCCAGAGTGCTGGGATTACATTGTTGGAATTAAAGGCATGTGCCATCATTCTTGGAAGAATATTTGGTATTTCTTATTCTTAATTAATTATTTTTTGAGACAGGGCCTTTCTATTATGTAGCTTTGTGTGTCCTGGAACTCACAATGTAGACCAGAATGCCCTCAAATCACAAAACTGCCTGTCTCTGCCTCCTGAATTCTGGGATTAAAGGTGTGTGCCACCATGCCCAGCTATATTTGATTTTTTGTTTTGTTTTGTTTTGCTTTGCTTTTCGAGACAGGGCTTCTCTGTGACTTTGGAGGCTGTCCTAGAGCTAGCTCTTGTAGACCAGGCTGGTCTTGAACTCACAGAGTTTCGCCTGCCTTTGCCTCCCGAGTCGAGTGCTGGGATTAAAGACATTAGCCACCACCTGCCTTGGGTTTTTGTTTGTTTGTTTTTGCTGTTTGAGTTGCTGAATTGAGTTTCAAAAAGTGTTCAATGAATTTTGCTTGAGATTAAGATAAGATTTCCAACAATTTCTGAAAAGCTTCTGAATATGCTTCTTCCATCTCATACTAAGTGTTTATGACAGGAAGAATTCTCAGTATTGACAATTATAAGATAAAAATGTTACTTGGGCATGGTGGCAAGTGGTAGTACAGGGCTTTAATCCCAGCACTTGGGAGGCAGAGGCAGGTAGATCTCTGAGAGTCCAGGACAGCCAGAGCTGTTACACAGAGAAACCCTGTCTCAAAAAAAAAAAAAAAGAAAAGAAAGAAAGAAAGAAAAGAAAAGAAAAACAAATAAAGAAAAGAAAAAGATAAAAATGTCAACTCTGAAAAATGTTGAAGTTGTTCTATACCCTGTAGCATTAGACGTGAACAAGATTTAATTATTTTTACATTTTTAAAGGTTTGTTTATTTTACAGTATGTGTATGAATGCATGTATGTGCACCATATCTGGGGTTATGGATAGTTGTGAACCAATATATAGGCACTAGAAATTAAACCTGGGGCCCTCCCTCTATAAAGAGCAACAAGTGCTCTTAACCACTAAGCCAACTCTCCAGCCACATCCTCTCCATTTTTTTTTCTTTTGAGATAAGGTCTCAATATGTTCTCTATCTAAACTGGAACTAGCTGTGTAGATGAGACTGGCCTCAAAATCAAAGAGACCTGTTTGTTTCTGCTTCTGCCTCACAAGTGCTGTTATTAAAGGTATGAACCATCGTGCCTGGCCAAGATTTAATTATTTATGTAAAATAAAGAAGCATTTTTATCTCAGTAGTATCAAATTATCTTTCCTTTTTAATGAGTGATTAAAATTTTGTATATACACCCCAAGAACTGTTTTAGTATAGATTTATTATTTATCAGTAAATGTCTTATTTGTGTGCCATACACACATACACATACACACATACACAGAGTGTTGTATAATATTATCTTTGGTCAGAAGGTTGGCAAATTTTTTGTTATTGTTTTGTCTATTCAAAACAGAGTTTCTCTGAGCAATCCTGGCCATCCTGGAACTCACTCTGTAGACTAGGCTGACCTTGAACTCAGAGACCTGGCTGCCTCCTGAGTTCTGCTATGAATAGAAAGGTTTAAGAAGACTTGGTCTAAGGTGTTTGACACCTTTAAGCTAGCACTCCTAATTGAACAATGCTATTTCTGAAGCAGATGCAGGTGCTACTTGCAGCCGCCAACAATATCATCACTGGACCCATATCCTGAAAGATAGAGAAAGATGAACTAAGGCATTGAATCTGGGACTTTTGCTGGCATTTCCAGAGGGTTCTTCACATGTGGGTTTGGTTACAACTCACCAGCAACCTCCCAGCCAGGACAGAACATTCAATCTAGGCACCCAAGTCCTAAAGCATCTCAGAGATCACAGCAATGATCACATGCCAGCCCAATAAGCTCTGGTGATCAGGTCTTGGGGCACTAACCAGGTGCCTTTGGGCACACTGGCCTCACAGACAATTTAGCAGGGATAATGTGTCTTTTCTCTTCTATTCTCTCCTTTAATTTGTTCACTTATCCATTTGTTTTGTACACGATAGGCCTGCATTGTAGTCTACCAGTGAATAAGAAATGCTTAAAAAGTATATAAGTATACAGAAACAAGACCGCTGGGATCTAGAATTAGAGAGATATTGAAGTAAATTAGAAGGCAATATGAGCTTTCTTCAAAAATCTTTTATAGCTCATGAGTTGAAATACATCTCTCTAATCCTTAGCACTTAGAAAAATAAAGCAGAAGGACTGTGAATCTGTTTTTGTTGTTTTGTTTTGGACACAGGGTTTCTCTGTGTGGCCCTGGCTGTCCTGTAACTTGCTCTATAGACAGGCTGGCCTTGAATTTACAGAGATCTGCCTGCGTCTGCCTCCCATATGCTACAATTAAAGGTGTGTGCCACCACTGCCAGGCAAGAACATGCTACACAGTGAGACCTTGTAACAAACAAAATTCCCATTACAGAGCTGGTGAGATTGCCAATCCAACAACCTGGGTTTGCTCCCTAGGACCCATATGATCACATAGCAGGAGAGAATTGACTCCCCTAAGTTGTCCTCTGACCTCCATGCATGACATGACAAACATAAAAAATGTATAATTTTAAAGAAAGTCTCCATGATAGGTAAAAGATGATGAAATGAAAAAAAAAAAAAAAAGAGGAATCCAACGACACTTAAGTGTTCAATACCTTTAGCCATCAGGGAAATGAAAATCAAAACAACTTTGAGATATCCCACCATCTTACTCCTGCCAGAATGGCTAAAATTACAAACACCAATGACAACTTATGCTGGAGAGGATGTGGAGAAAGGGGCACACTCCTCCACTGCTGGTGGGAGTGCAAAGTCATACAGCCATTTTGGAGATCAGTATGGCAGTTCCTCAGGAAAATGGGAATTAGTTTACCACAGGACCCGGCAGTCCCCCTCGTAGGCATATACCCAAATGATCCACATCCATGCAAAAAAGACATCTGTTCACCTATGTTCATAGCAGCACTATTTGTAATAGCAAGAACCTGAAAGCAACCTAAATGTCCCTCAATTGAAGAATAATAAAGAAGATGTGGCACATCTACACAATGGAATACTACTCAGCGGGAAAAAACAATGAAATCTTGAAATTCACAGGCAAATGGATGGAACTTGAAGAAACCATCCTGAATGAGGTAACATAGTCACAAAAAGAGGAACATGGTATGTACTCACTCATATATGGATTTTAGTCCTAGATCAAAGGATCACCAGCCTATAACTCACACCACCAGAGGAACTAGGATACAAGGAGGATTCTAAGAGATTCATACAAGGTCCCTCACAGAAGGGGAAAGGAACAAGATCTCCTGAGCACATGGGAAGAGGGGGTTGTGTGCCGTGAGTGGAGAGGGAGCTAGGAGAAGGTGAGGAGAGGAGAGGAAAACTCGTGGGATCAGGAAGATTGAGTCAAGGGAGGAATAGATGAGGGGGGGGGGAATAGATACCACAATATAGGGAGCCATTATAGGTATGCAGAGAAAACTGACGCTAGAGAAATTTCCAGAGACCTACAAGACTGACCCCAACTAACAATCTGAGCAACAGTGGAAAGGCTACCTTAAATGCCCTTCCCTGATGATGAGATTGATGACTAACTTATCCACCATCATAGAGCCCTCATCTAGTAGCTGATGGAAACAGAAACAGACACCCACAGCTAAACACTGAGCCAAACTCCTGGAATCCAGTTACAGAGAGGGAGGAGTAATAAGCAAGGGGGTGAAGACCAGGCTACAGAAACCCACAGAGACAGCTGACCACAGATGAGCTAACGGGCCCCCAGACTGATAGCTCGGAATCCAGCATGGGCCTGACTCAGACCCCCTGAACATGGGTCTCAGTTAGAAGGCCTGGGCAGTCTAAGGGACCTCTGACAGTGGAACCAGGATGTATCCCTGGTGCACAAAAGGACCTTGCGGACACACACCCCCATGGAGGGACACTCCCTTAACCTAGAGAGAGGAGAGAAGGCCTAGTCTCTACTCCAAATGACTTGACAGATTTTGATGATCCCTCCTGGAAGGCATCACCCTCCCTGTGGAGTGTGGGGGGGATGGAATGGGAGGGGGTTTGGGGAGCATGGGAGGGAGGGATAGGGAACTGGAATCTATATGTAAAATAAGAAAAATTTTAAAAATTGAGTAATCATCTATGTGATTGGTTATGCATAGTTTGTAACAACAAAGAAAGTCACAACTGATGACCACGAGAAGAACTGGAACAAGAGGAATCAAACTCTCATCGATCTGGAATATTCTCTATGAATTCATGAATAAAAAAAAACTTAGAAACAAACAATAGCAGCAAGAAAAATCCTGACACTTGCTTCCTCTAGGTCTCTCCAGTGGTGACAGGCTCATGACCGTTAGATGACTTAACCCTCTAAGGACATTAAACCATACCTGAGGGTAGACCCACATGCAACTTTCTGTTATGAATATAACTTTTGATCCCAGCAGTGGAGGCACACACCTTTAATCCCAGCACTCAGGAAGCAGAGGCAGGTAAATCTCTGAGTTTGAAGGCAGCCTGGTCTACAGAGCAAGTTCCAGGACAGCCAGGGCTGATACACCCTGTCTCCAAAAAAAAAAAAAAAAAAAAAAAAAAAAAAAGAATATAACTTTTGCCTGGAGAGAGATGGCTCAGTGGGTAAAAGTATTTGCTGTGCAAGGTTATGTCCTAAGGTACTCCTACAGCAGAAATAAGAGAGATTGTAATTCAACAAGGTGGAAGGTGATAACTGATTCTGGACAATTGCTCACATACCTCCACATGGGCCACAATATGTACAGTATATGTGAGTATGTATGCACACACACAGAGAGAGAGAGAGAGAGAGAGAGAGCAACATTGTAGACAGATTTTTATTTGGGCCACCAGCTCACAAATAATGATATGGAGACTTATTATTAATTATGAAAGCTCTGCCTTAGCTTAGGCTTGTCCCATTAGCTCTTATAACTTAAATTAACCCATTTATACTAATCTACATTCTGCTTTCCGTTGTTACCTCATCTGCATACTGCCCATTCTGCTTCCTCCGAGTCCAGCTGGCAAATTCACCATCTTCCCAGAGTTCTCTCTCTGCAAGAAGTACCACCTATACTTCCTGCCTAACTACTGGCCATTCAACTTTTATTATACCAAGCACAGCAATACATCTTCACATAGTGTACAACACAACATTTTGTAGGGTGTGGTGACACATACCTTTAATCCCAGCATTCAGCATGTAGAAAGACCCTGTCTCAAAAAAATATATTTAACCAATTTTATGTACACCTGTGCTGTCTCAGAAAAAGTATTAAGTCAGAGTAGACAGCCACCAATATTTCCAACAGATAAGTGACTTCCCTGAAATCTTGATATGTTGGCTTGGAACTCACTATGTAGACCAGTCTGGCCTGAAACTTGTGCATATCCTCTTGTTTCTACTCTTCCTGAGATAGCAGGCATGGATTACCAAGCCTGATTTACTTATTTACTTATTTATTTATTTATTTTGAGATTGAACCCCATGGACGTCGGGCTGACCCTGAATTCGTAATCTTCTTACATCCACCCACAAAATGGTAGGATTACAGGTGTGTGCTACTATACCATGCTTTACTTCTGGACACACTGGATGGCTGTCAGCAGCCTATACCTTTACCTGACAAATATCCTCTCTACCCTAGAATACAGTGAAATTATGGGGGTCATTTCTCCTGATGCTTTATTTCTAAAATATTTCAAACTACAGAAGAGTTTCTAGACCAGTCTGATGAACCCACTTCCCTTATATTAGGATCTTTGCATCATGTCTTCAAGTAAATTGAAGAGAGGACAGTGATTAATTAGCCTTTAAGTATTGACACCTGGAATGAATCTGAGGCCAAAACACCTCTTATGGAGTCCTTATATAAGGCACAACCAGAGTAACCAACCCTTGATAGAGAATGTCATCTCAGAGTCCATTTGAATGGCAAGGCTCATCAAGTAGGCAGGGTTGACTTACACTTTAGCACATTTTCTCCTTTGTATGTGGTCTTGGGCAGGTGTTTAAATTTGTCAGAAACAAAAATGCAAAGTGGAACTAGAGATCATCATAGACCTTAGACCAGAGGTGGCCTATGAGGTGCAGGGATAGATGCCATTGTGAAAGCTGATGTTCACACATCTTGAGTACCACAAAGCCCAGGCATGACAGCAGGCCAAAAGCTAGGTAGGTAACTATGGAGATACTACTGAACTATCTATGGGTGCACAGGACCTCTCCAACAGCTGCTACCACATGAGCTCAGTGCTGCCTCAAACTCCTGTGGACAAAGGGCAAGGTTGTAACTTGATGGGGACAGACAGTCAAAACAGAACAATAATCAGGGCTCCCAACTTCTACATAGGGAGAAGCACTAGGCCACTGGCCATGCAAAAAAATGGGCAAAGTGAGAATCAAGCATGCTAACAAAGACATCTTTAAGGTAATGAGCTCTCTGTAGCTTCATGGGGCATCTAAAGGTGCTGGCATTTCTTTGTAACAAGTACCCTCCCAGGAGCATGTAGGCTATGTTAATGATTGATTTGAAGGGCATGGGCTAGGAAGGTGGACAGGCTGGCCACTGGTGCTTCAGGATAGTGTTCATTGCCCATTTCTACAAAAACACTGTTGAAAATACTGGTGTGGATATTAGCCACACAGAGACAGCTGGCCACAACCACGTATAAGAGGGCTTCCTCCCACTTTGTCTTTATTTTTGACAGAAACAGAAAGAATCTAAGAATGGCAGTGTTCTTTTTATTCACAATTCAGAAAAAGGCCCTTGAAAAGCACACGTCAGCCTTCCTGGCTGAGCATTTAAGAAGTCTCTATGATTTCCGTAGATGCTGTGACCTTGCCCCACAATGGCAGCAACAGGCTGGATGAAGGCAAGAGTTCTCCTGATTGGCTGGCACGAGAAGGTCGGTGTGTGCCTTTTTCCTCTGTGGTTACAAAAAGAATGCGGTTAGAAAAAAAACATCCAAAAAAGAACCTCCATATTCCCAATTCTCAGCCTCAAGTTCCACCAACAGTTTTCACCAGAAAAAGTAAATAAAAACAAAAGAATATCCTCAATGTGTTCACCTACTATTTCTATAAGGCTCTGCAATTTCTATTTCCTGAAGACTTTGGATCTGTCTCTCCTGGTGCCTAAGCTGTTATTTTTCATCTATATAATAAAATTCTGTTCACTATACTAGTTGCTTTAAATGTATAGAGTGACAATTCCCAGATCTTCATTACAAATTGGAATAGCCTTCCCCTTTGGTGGGATTTCACATGTAGGATTTTCCAGGCTCTCTGATCCCAAGGCATTTTGAAACCAAATATGATTGGGTGAAGTGTGAGTTTGGGAATCTAGGTCAAATTAAGGGAGTACAATGAGGATTTCCCTTCTACCCTACCCAAAAGGCTGAGCCCCAAACGACATTTTACTTCCTGTAGTTATGCACTCACAGAACCAGAGGCAGTGTGTGTGTGTCTGTCTGTCTGTCTGTCTGTCTGTGTCTGTGTGTGTATGTGTGAATATATACATTGGATTTTGCTCTTTGACAGTGTCTCACTATGTAACTCTGGCTGTCCTGGAACTCATTATGTAGACTAGACTGGCCTTGAAGTCATAGAGATCCACCTGCCTCTACCTCCTTAGTGCTGAGATTAAAGGCATAATTTTTTTAGAGGGGGGAGAGACTTTCAAGAGACAGGGTTTCTCTGTGTAACAACAGCTCTGGCTGTCCTGGAACTCGCTCTGTAGACCAGGTGAGGCCAGCCTGAAACTCACAGAGATCTGCCTGCCTATGCCTCCCGAGTGCTGGGATTAAAGGTGTGTGCCACCAGAACCTGGTGACAATGGAGCCTTTTAATAGACCTGAGAACAGAGAACACTCAGACTGTCAATGTATCTCCCCTGAGAAAGTACAGCAGGTGAACTGGAGCAGAGCAGGGGGACTGGGTGGTATTTGGAACCTCTAGTTTAAAGAGAAGCAAATTAAATGCTTGCCAGAGCCCTTTCCAGATGATAGACTCCAAACCAGGCAGAGCACGGCAAAGTCAGGTAAAGAACTAGCCAGTCCCAGGCAGCAGTAAAAGGGGAACCAGAGCCTCTAGTAATGACACCAGAGCAGCCTGTCTCTCCTGCCTGAACATAGTAGAACAAGATTCATAATGAAATGGACAAGAGAAAGGTAGCAAAAGTCAACTCCCAACAATGCTCCTTTGGAGCATTATTATTGTTGTTGTTGTTATTATTAATACTAATACTATTTTGGTTTTTTGGTTTTTTTGAGACAGAGTCTACATAGCCCTGGATGGTGCTGGAACTTGCTACATAGACCAGGGTGGTGTCCAACTCATACAGATTCATCTGCCTCTGACTCTGATGGTGCTGGAATCAAAGGTGAGTGCCACCATGCCTGGCAAAGGCATGTTTTTTTCAATTTGAAAAAGCATAAATTTACATGTGTGTGTGTGTGTGTGTATTTCCATGTATACAAATACATGTAAAGGCCAGAGACGCAACAGGCAGAAGTCAGTTTTCTCCTTCCATTGAATTGGTCACAAGGATGTATTTAATTCAGGTCCTCTCTCTTGGTGGCAAATGCTTGTTGTTGGTGCTTTGTTTTGTTTACGTTTTACTGTTACTCTTTTGGCTCTCTGCTCTTTGGGTGGCCTGCCAGGTAGCTCCCAAATAAATATAAGGAGGCTTATTCTTTCTTATGAATACCCAGCCTTAGCTTGGCTTATTTCTAGACAGTTTTTCTTGACTTAAATTATCCCATCTACCTTTTGTCTCTAGGATTTTATCTTTATTATATATACCTTTTCTCTCTCTCTCTCTCTCTCTCTCTCTCTCTCTCTCTCTCTCTCTCTCTCTCTTTCTGTTATTGGCTGTGTGGCAGGGTGGCTGGTCCCTGATGTCCTCCTCTCCTTCTCCTTTTCTTGCTCCTCGATCTTCTCTTCCCAGATTTCTCCTCCTATTTATTGTCTCTGCCTGCCAGCACCCCCATCCTTTCTACTGCCTTGCCATTGGGCTCTTTATTAGCCCAATCAGGTATTTTAGACAGACAACTTAACACAGCTTCACGGAGTTAAACAAATGCAACATAAAAGAATGCAACACATCTTTGCATCATTAAACAAATGCTCCACAGCATAAACAAATGTAACACATCTTAAACTAATACTCCATAAATGCTTTCACTTCCTAATCATAAATCATCACACGAGTCATTATGTTTTTAGACAAGATCTCACTGTGTATCCATGATTGGCCTGAAACTAGTTATGTAGGCCAGACTGGCCTTAAAGTCACAGAAATCTACCTGCCTTTGCTTCAGAGAGCTGAGATTAAAGAGGTGCACCATCACACCCTGCTAGTTGTTTTTTGTTTTTAATATTTTATCATTGTTTGACACTTTCATACATGTATACAGTGTATCTCAATCAAATCCACAGGTCCTTGCTTTGTTTGTTTGACTGGGGTGGCAGCATTCTCACATTATAGCCCAAGCTGACTTAATAAAGTTACTCCCTCTAAGTGTCAAGTGTCACAATATAAGAGCTAAGTCCCACCACTGCCAGTGAGAAATGTATTAGTTAGCATTGAAGGGAGAATAGGCTCAGCTCTGTTAATGACACACAGCCAATCACAGCCAACACAGCCAAGAGGTGGTAGAGAGGAGGGTGAGGAGAACACAAGGAGAGGCCTCGAGCTCTCTGTAGTCTAATGCCAAGCTATGTGCCTTCCAACCCTGACTTCTCCTCACAAGTGTGACCTTGGACCAGAAGCAATTTGCTTACCCATAAAATGTGGAATTTGGCAGCTCTTCTTGAAGCCTGCACCCATGTCACCAATGCATAGTATTCTTTTTTCCCTTTGAAATAGGGCATCTCTCTGTAGTCCAGGCTGTTCTAGAACTCAATTTATAATTCAGGTTGGCCTCAAACAGGTAAACTGCCTGTCATCTTCTGGGCTCCTGAAATTACAGGCAGGAGCCACCACACCCAGGTTTTTGAATTTTTAAAATATATATATATGTAAGGAGTAAGATTTTTTTCCTCCCGCTGCCGGTCTTGTCCAGCCACCGCGCCAGCCCCAATACACAGAGACTCTGTATTTGATATAATGATGTTGGCCAGACTCCATCTTCCTACTTCCTCTCTCCTCCTTGTCTCCTAGTCCCTCCTGTCTTCCTTTCCTATTGGCCAACAGTGCTTTATTCATTAACCAGTATGAGAAACATATTTACAGAATGGCATCTCCCATCATATATATTTATTTTCTTTGAGACAGAATCTCACTACATAGCCAAGGCTGCTGACTTTAAACTTGCAGCAGTCCTCCTCTCTCAGCTTCCTGAATTCAAATATACTATACTTAGTTCTACTCTCCTCTTCCTAACAGTCAGAAGTGTCACCACCTCTATCCTGGCTCTCAACTCTGTACTTTGAGACTACCCTTCATCTATTTAACAAACTCTCAACCTGAGCTAGAGAGATGGTTCAGCAATTAAGAGCACTGACAGCTCTTCCAGTGGATCAGAGTTTGAATCTCAGCACCCACAAGGCAACTCCTAACCAGCTATTACCCCAGTTCCAGGGGATCTGATACTCCCTTGTAGTCTGACACTCCATGTGTGCCATGTACAGGCATACATGCAGATTAAACAGCCATGCACATGAATTAAAAATAAATAAAATTTAAAAACAAACAAAACCTCAACTTAAAAATGTGGTATATTACTTTAACTATGTAAGCATGTTGCATTTGTTTAAGTAGAAATAATGTCACATTTGTTTATTTAACTATGTAAAGAAATGTTGCATTTGTTTAATTATGTAAAGATGTGTTGCTGTTTTATTTTGCCTGCCTAAGACACTGATTGTCCTAATTAAAAAAAAACTGAATGGCTGGGACCTGGAGAGATGGCTCAGTGGTTAAAAGCACTGACTGTCTTCCAGATGGACCTGGGTTCAATTCCAAGCAACCACAAGGCAGCTCACAACTCTAGTTCCAGGGGATCAGATACCTTCACACAAAACCACATAAAATAAAAGGCTGAATAAATTATTTTTAAAAACGGAATGGCCAATAGCTAAGCAAAAAAAGGATAAGCAGGCTGACGGGCAGAGAAAATAAGTAAGAGGAGGAATATGGGGTCAGGGAAAGATGTCAGAGGCCAGCTACCCAAGCAGCCACCAGATAGACAGACACAGAGGAAACATGAAAGTAGAACATACAGAATGAAAGACAGGTAAAAGGCACCAAGGCAAAATGTAGAAGACCAACAGAGTAATTTAAAAAGCTATATAGAAGCAAGCTAAGGCCAAGCAGTCATGACCTAATGGGTCATATCTGGAATCCCAGCTGATAGGGAGGCTGAGGCAGTAGGATTTAAAGTTTAAGGAAAGCCTGGAATAAAACCCTGACTCAAAAATTTAAAAAATGCTGAGGATATAGCTCAGTAGTAGGATGCTTGCCTAAAATATATGAGTCTCTGGATAATATCCCCCATGCTATAAAAATAAACAAACAATAAATCATGGAAGCTACAGAGCTACAGAATTATTTATATAGAACTGGTTTCTCCCCCATCCCCCCCCCCTTTTTTTTTTTTTTTTTTTTTTTTTTTTTTTTTGTACTACTGTGGATGGATGGAACCCAGGGCTTTATGCGTGCCTGCTAGGTAAGCAACACAGGCAAGCAAGAGCTCTGCAACTGAGGTTCACTTTCAGTCCAAGAATGAGCGATTGTACACTAGATTACTTAGTAATCTAATGCCCCAGTCAGTGTGGTCAGTCGACAGGTACCCTGAGGGTGGAAGTGAGAATGAAGAGACAAGAGACAACATTCTGATCAAGTCTTGTTTAATGAATATAATCACAGGGTTTAAGTAGTGGAGAAATGAGGGAATGGGCCAGAGGGAGGATGTGAGGGAGGCAGAATGTCCTTCCAAGCAGAATGCAGGTGTTCTGCTGTAAGATAAGTTGCTGTACCATATGACTGCAGCTGGGACTCTTTCAGGGTCAGGCTGCATTATATGTTTAACAAGAGAACAGTCATAGGAGAATGGAAAATTACCAGTATGCTAGTGTCTAAGAGAGTAGTAGGAAAGATGACTGTTAAGATGCCAACTTTGCTCTGGGATTCCCCACAATCTAAGACAGAATCTCTTACTGTAGTCCAGACTGCCTTGCTCACCATTCCCATCTCTTGCCTCAACCTCCCAAATCCTGGGATTACAGTATTGTTTAGTTTCAAAGTTAAATGTCTTAACCTCCTTAACGAAGTTTACTGTAGGGCACAGTTGGCTTCTACTCTCCCTCCTTTACCCTCTTACCAGACCCATTTCCTCTTTGTCTTCTCATATATGCCCTGGATTCCCCTGGATTCTGGGGACATGGCTGCTATGCTTAATATGAGGCTTGCTTGCCTTGAGTATCTGTTGCTAAGAAGGACTACCAGGTCTAGTACATGTGGGTCACACTGTTCTCTCAAACCCATTATCACTACCAGAGAACTGAAGCTTTCGTCTTGAATTTGTCTCCATGTTTGGGGGCCATCTCTGCTCTAGGATTCTCACCTCTAAGCTAGGGTTAATATTGTCTGTATTCTGAGATCCTGAATCTTCTTTAAGAATATTTCCTTCTAGCCAACCTGTTGGCTAGATTCAAAATGCCATCCACATGTATACCTGAAGAGGCTTCAGCTGAAGCCCTTTGTAGTATGTCTGCATCCTTTGTACCCATATGGAGCTCTATGACACCCATATTACCCTGACTCTTCTATCTTCCAGCAAATATAATGGTGAACTGGAGACAGGAGTCAGATCCTGTCAACTGAATAAAAGAGAACATCCAGAATGCAACTCTTTCTGCAATGGGATCAAAGTCTACTTGAGTCCAGTATGGAAGTCACATACAATGAAACTATTTGCCCACATTTCCCAGACAAACCAGGCTGGTTACATTATAGTTTAACTCCCTATACTCATGAACTACTATGACCCTTGCCTAGTCAAACAGCTCTTCAGAGCTTCCCCCTCGTAACTGACAGGGAAGACTCACAGCATTGGTTCTTAGATTTTGGAAGCATCCTGCAAAATAAGATAAGGTGTCTTGCCTCTCCCTCCCTCTCCTTCTCTACAGAACTAACTATGTAGCAGACATTGGCTTCAAATTTCCACCACTATGTCCAGCTAAGTATAACAACTTCCCATTTAAGGAGTTTTCTTCATAAAATGTGTGTTCCTTACACTTGTTTTTTTCCCCCTGTGGGTGTATGGATTTAAGCAGCAGCCACTGTTTCCTCCGAGCAGTGGAACAGAGGTGGTATTTTGGCCTGCAGCATTAATGAGAACATTTTGTTGTGCCCCAGGGCTGCATGCATGCTGCAATCTTTCTACAGACATGAAGGCATAGCATGAGACACTTACAGAGGATTTGAATAGCCTTAGCCACCCATAAGCCACAGACCCCAGAGGAACCAGTAGTTTCTGAATTTGAGAGCAAAACATGCTAAATTCAGCCAAGACCCTGGGAGACCAGCAGGTCAACTCCCTTTATTTTACAGGGAGGAATTGGGGCTATAAGAGACTGGCCAATGTCACAGAGCTATTGGTGTTACATCCATATAAGCAGGGGCTCCTCTCTGGTCTTTACCAAATGAGTACTTGCAACTGGATAAACTAAAACAGAGAATTAGTAAATAAATTTAATACATGAAAACAGGATTATTACACACATTGAAAGTGTAATATGGCAATATGTATGCCTTATTGCTAACAAATTACAAGATCTGCTGGCACGCTCAATACAGTAACATCAAAGTAAAAATTATTCAGACTGCCGATAGCGCTTGTAATTTAATTTTTAGATCTGTGCAAAGCGCAGTTACAGACCTGTAATGAATGATCTATACACGTCCTTTGACGACGATGTCACAGGTGTATATGCTACTCCATGTTCGGTTTCCTATATTTGTAATTACAGGAAATAAAGAATTTTCACCAGAAGTTAGTTAAAATAATGAGGAAATAGAGGGGAACAGGGAGAAATAATCTGCTCTTGCTGTGGGACATTAGCTTAGGACCCCTGTGCTACCACCTGCCTATGATAATGATGACATCGCAATACCTAATCGGCCTCCTGGGAGACTTGGAAATTAGACATGAAGACGGTGACGCTCCTTTTATACGTTGTTGTTGAATTTACAATATTGGCGCGAAAAGGCTAGCGCTCACCATCCGGGTATTTTGCTTCTTTTGCTACGCTAGGGAAAATTCAAATCTCAAAAAAGGGCGGACCCGTAAAGCCTCTATACGCCTGCGCAAGGGCGGGGCGAGGAGCCCTGGGAAGCAGGCGGGTCGGATGACGCGAGGTGACGCGAGTGCACGAGCTGCTCTCGCGCTGACTCGACTCCGGTGCTATTAGCCTCGGCAGGCCGCAGCGAGACAGTGGCCCGGCGCGCTACGAATCTGAGCGCTCACCCGGGCTCGTTTGGGAGGCGCGGGCGAAGGCGGCAACGTCGCGGGGTGGTGTGACTGGCCTGGGAGCGGGCGGTAGCTCCGCCCCTGTGTGCTCATGGCGTCACCTTCGGCTGTGGCCCCGCCTCCAACTTCCCTCTGTGACCGGGCTCTGGCTGTAATGCTGAGTGTTCGGGCAGCAAAACAGTTGCTTTCCAGTCAGGCGTGCTATCACAGTGTCTCCTCTCTGCCATCCTTAACTAACGTTTGCCCTATCTCCACGGCTAGTTTAAGGCTATTTCTCGGGTTTGTGTCACTTCAGCGACCCGGGAGACAGTTCCCAGGGGGCGGGGCCGAGCGAGTCTAGGGGGAGTTACATTTTCATCCGGGTATTCTCGTATGCCGCGGCCATCTTTGTTTTGTGCTGAAAGTCGCTATTGACGCCTGCAGACGGCCGGGCGTGGGGAAGTGGCAAGATGGCGGCTCCCACGGAGGAGGCGTGGAGGAGTGTTGAGGGGGCGCAGGGCGGGGCGTTACTGCACCTGACCCGAGCTCAGCTCTGTCTCTAGCCTACTACGCAGCAGCGCCAACTCGCCTGCAATCAGACAGCACATTGCACTTTTAAGAAGCTTTGATTCTTAATGAGCCTTGGGTCCTTTAAGAGGCTTGCGTCCAGAGGCGGAGACGTGCGAGAGCGGGGGAGCGATGACGTGTACTGACTCCGCCCCCTCGCCCGACCGCCGCCATGTTTAGTTGTTGCTTCTTCACACAAGATGGCGGCTCCCAGGGAGGAGGCATGACCGTCCTGCCGTTACCGCTCCTGCCGTACAGTTGTCACTTCGGGGCCTAACTCCTGCTCTTTCGAGTGGCTCCTGTGAGAAGGAGTCATAAGAAGGGAAGAGAGGATTGGACGTTGCCTTGCGTTTGGTTTGCTGTGGAAAAACTGTTCAGGAAGAACAGAATAGGGGGGAAGGGGAAGCTAGTCTCAAGATGGCGGCTCCCAGGGCGTCAGGCGCAGCCTGAACAGCAGAGGCGGACTCAAGGGAGAGGTGCGAAACCTCACGAGCCATACGACTCGGAGCACCCAAGAGTTCGAGCCGGTTCCGCCAGCCTGTGACGCTACTTTATTATTTAGGAGCGTCGGGGTTGTTTCGCGCTCGGCGGTTGTACTAAGTGCTGGGTGGGGAAGCAGAACGGTCTCAAGATGGCGGCTTCCACAATTGTGGTGTGACTGCCGGCGGGGTTGAGACAACCGCGGCATTTGTGGCTCTTTTCCACCCGCCCCGGAAGCCAGCCAGTGCTGGGGACTGGGGGGTGTGGGAACCGGGCCGGGGCTCCGCCATTTCCGGCGGGGGAGGGCTACGACTGAGGAAGGGAGGAGAGAGAGGCGTCTCAAGATGGCGGCTCCCAGAGCCTCTTGCCTCAGCTTCTAAGCGGGAGCGCCCGGGCAAATAGTTAGAGCGGCGGCGCTCAGTGACCTCCAGCTTCTCGGGAGTAGGTGCTCCACAGTTTTGAGAAGCTTTAAAGGAGACGAGCCGAGTGAGAAGGGGGGGAAGAGCCAAAGGGAAGGAGGATAGTTAAGATGGCGGCCTCCATGGAGTCGTCCACCGCTGTGTAGAGAGCCGCTTCTCCGTGAGAGCTGCCTTAGACGAAAGGGGGTGTGTGAAGAATTAAGGGTCTCCCTCCCGCTCAGTGAATTATTCTCACTGCATCCTTAACCGGAACTATGGCTTCTGCTGTGTCGCCCGCCAGCTTGCCAGCGGTGCTTCTTCAGCCCCGTTGGAAGCGAGTGGTGGGTTGGTCGGGTCCCGTGCCCCGACCGCGCCACGGCCACCGTGCCGTGGCTATCAAGGAACTCATAGTGGTGTTTGGCGGCGGTAACGAAGGAATAGTGGACGAACTACACGTGTACAACACTGGTGAGTGTAAGCCCGCTGGGTTCTCAAAGCCTTCCCTTCCTTCATCTCCTCTCAACTCTCCTTCACTCTTCACAATCTTCTCCCCTCCTTTCATCTCTCTCTCACGCTCCCCTGATGTGTCCCCCCCCCCTTTGCTCTGCTTGCCATATCTGCTTTTCCCCGGTTTTTCAACCCCCGTCCTACACCCCCGGACTCTCCTGTGTTTAAAGGTTGCATTTGGTACTTAGAGAAGCCCTCTAGTCTGACTGGTGAGGGGGAGGGGATGTCGCCAGCGATGGTGACTTCAGACGTACACCGTTACCCAGCGGGCTGGGGCTGGCGCGGCAGCGGATGTGTTCTCTTGGCGCGGGCGGAATCCTCCCCCTTCTTGCGCTCGTCCTCATCTCCAGCGCCCATGCTCCTTCAGGAGAAAAGACCATTTCTACATCACAGATCAGTTCTATGCACCCAGAAAGAGGGAAGCACTCTTTTAAGAGGCAGACTTGTAACAGGCTAATACGTCTCTGGTGGCAAATGCTGATGGCTTTGCTGCACCACCACCCCACCCCACCCCACCCCACCCCCGTGTACACACACACAGTTGGGGGTAATTACTTGTATGAGTTGTATTTTTTTTCTTCGAATTGTTTCTTTTTCTAATGTGATTCCTAAATAGCTGAGTTTCTTTCCCCGCCTCCCCCAAGCAGGCCGGAGAGCTCAATGCCTCCTTTCCTGTGAGTTCCCAGTGAGATTGAAAGGGTTAACAGTCCCTTCTATTGCCTCCTTCCCCAAACCCTTGCAAATTGGGAGGAGCCTCTGTTTGCAGGTATGGCTGATCTGCGGATTGGCCCCTGCCCCCTCCATTATGGAAGCACATGTTGTTCCTTGCTTGGTTCCTTTGCTCTGCCTTTAGGGCAGAAAGCTTTGTCGCATCCTTCCCCTGTGGTAGCGCTTTCTTCACATCTAGTACAGGAGATTGTCCTGAGTTGCCGGTTGACTGCCCAGAGGTCTTCAGGACCTTTGCCTTGCCCTAAGGAAAAGTGCTGGGATTAGCTAAGGCTGGAAATATGTGCCAGTTGTGTCCAGGTGAGAGCCTGGAATACTGGGGTGGCCAGATAGAGCCAGCCCCCTTGCCTGTGGTAGACTAGAAGCTTCCCTCTATTGCAAGAGGTGCAATCTACAGGGCTTCCTTGTCAGCTCCTTAGCTTCTTACATATACCTTCATCATCCTTCTGGGCCCTTGCTGTCCTGGACACCTTCTCTTCGTGTGAGGTTGGGACCAAGTGTGCAGCAAGGCCATTCATTCTATTGGCCTCATCACTTGCCTCCTTGGTCTGATGAGGTAAGAAGCAGGCAGATCATGGTCTGGGGTAGTACATGGATTGAGGGTTGGAGCCAGATTCTTCTGGCAGCTCCCCAGCACCTCATCAACCAGGCTGAGTGTGAAGGCCTGCCTCTGTACCTCTAATTCTTCCCCCTTCCAAGATGATGAGTGGGTTGTTCATGACCCTCTGAGTTCCTTGTCTCTGCACCTGTTGCCTCCAAGGAGTAGGGTTTTTCTCGGTGCCCCTGTAGAAAGATAGGGGGTGCTGGTGATGCTTGTGCCAGCCAGACAGCTGTAGTGACAAGAATTATCCAGTAAGGTAAGGCCAAGGGCAGGGGTGCAACTTGTAGAATGGTAGAGCTGTTTTTAGAGATGTGGTCCACAGGAGCAACAGCACCTTCTTCTCTGGAACAACTATCTTCTACTAAAGCCTGAAACTGAATTTTGGTAGGTAAATACAATTTTAGAAAGTAGGGCAGGAGCCTAATTACAGTCAGCTCCAAGGTCCATTGGAGGCCTCTGTCTTGGCTTCCCAGGATCTCTACATATTCATTCGTTTTTTAAACCAATGGACTACTTTGGTGTTAATTTATTACCATTTTGTAAAGACGTAAATCAGCTTACAGCAAAGAATCCTCCAAGAATAACAAATTTTCAAAACATTTTTAGGTGACTTGAGAGAGCAACTAGCTGACCCTGCTACCCTGTTCTTCACCTTAAAAGGCGTATCCCTTGTTTTGATGGGCTCAGGATGTGTCATGTATTTGGCAGGCTCCAAGTTCTAACAGTCCTGGTGCTTCCCTGACTGCCCATCCTTCCCAACAGCTGCCTCTTCTGCTTATCTTGGTTTTGTTTCCAAAGAGGCCTGAGTCCATTATCTGTTCATGCCTCTGCCTGTATTACTTTGCTATTGTGGGGTTGGTCCTTACCCCTTTATACAGTGGGCTAGTCTGATAACGTTTCTCTTTGAAAAGAGGAAAAAGATCTATGGTGTATGTGTACTTGGTCAACTCTTCAGTTTGCAGAGGTGGAATATAATTCACCCAGGGGTTACCCAGTGGAATAACCGGGTTTGTGTATACTAGAGAGAGCATGTGTACATGGCTTTGCCCCTTCAGTGGCAGTCACCACAGGCTGAGAGACTCTTTATTGTCTTTTGGTAGGTTTGTAGTTTGTCCATGGAAGAATTTTATTTTCATGAGGCAATTTATATTAGTCAAGAAGCCTCAAGCCCAAGGATCCAGAGTCTGGGTTGGAGTATGTTGTGCTGAAGCTGGGTGTATTTGATTGTTCCCTCTCCCAGGCTGTTTTGCCTCTGTAGATACTGGTTGACACCAACTCCCCTTTGTATGTAGAACAGAACCTTGAGCAGGTACTATACCACTGAGCCAGTTGTACCATAGATTCTTCTTAAGGGTTGGTGGTGAAAATATCTAAAGGTACTTCTTATACATGAAGAAATTGTAGTCCAAGAAGGGAAGTGACAAGTTCAGGGGCACTGCTCTAACTAGTGGTTGAGGTGGGCCAGAGTGTGAGCCTTTATAGGGACTGCTGTACCGTGTGTGTGTGTGTGTGTGTGTGTGTGTGTGTGTGTGTGTGTGTGTGTGTGTGTGTGTGTTTTGTTTTTCAAGACAGGGTTTCTCTGTGTAACCACCCTGGCTGGCCTTGAACTCAGAGATCCAGCTATCTCTTGCAATGGCTATACCACTGATTTCTTAATTTGGATCATAGGAAAACACCACCCCAATCCTAAATTTCACTAAGATTGGTATCATTTCTGTTCCCCCATCTATTTTAGGCCCACTTCAGCAGGCTCACTTCCTGATTGGCCTGTTAGTTTTGCATTAGGAAATAGCCTGTTTACATTTTAAAGCTCTTGCTTAAATGTTTTTTACTCAGAGAAATCTTTATTATATGTCCTTCCATCACCCTTCCTCTGCTCCCAGAGGTTGGGCATGGTACCAGGCTCTTCCTGGTTTTCTTCTCATCACTGGAGCCTACCTACTGGTTGGAAAATAGGAGGCTGGGGCTCTTCTGTACCTTCCAGCATGGGGCCTGCCATATCAGAAATGATTGTTTTTGTGTGACCAATCACATTGAGAAAGGAAGAGAATTCCTTGAACTCCAGTGTATTCACTGTTGCATGGGTATCAGTCTAGATACTGATTGGGAGACAGAAGATACAAATGGAATTGGGCTGAAAAAAGGGAAGGTAAAAATTCACCACCTTTCCTCAGTTCCTCTCTTTTGGTGAGGGTCAGGCTTGAGGACCAGGGACATGGCAGGACATATCAAGAATGAGGGACCCGGCAATTGGGTTACATGATACCCCACTGGGTATTTGAGGGCAAGGGAGAGCAGCTATTAGATTTGTAAGATGGAGAGAAGAATTCATATACACTAAAACACGGATTCATAGACAAGATGAAGAGAGGTGGTGTTAATTAATCTTCATACCAGGAACTCCCTGACAGACTCCTTTTGGGAGTTAGGAAGGGCTTCTGCCTTGCCAGAAGAAACATTCTAGAACCATACTTAAACCTCTTAGGTCTCATAGGCCTCTGGGAGGCCAGGAGCATGCTAGCTAACATCTGCCTGGCCAGTTTGGTCAGTGAATCAGCATGGTGGGAAAGCTGTAGGCCAATCCCATTTGCCATTTAGCTTTCACCCAACCCTTGCCTCATGACTCACTACCTATATGCCTTTAACACAAGGATTCTCAGCTAAGTGAGGGGCTGCCCATACATGAGACAGACACGGAATTGGGTTCATGTTCCTGTTGGGTTTTACTCTTTTCCTTTTCTAGGTACTGGAGTCTTTTCTTTTGTTTGTGTTTTTGTTTGAGAGAAGGTCTTTTATAGCTCAGGATAACCCTGAACTGATACTTCTACTTCCATCTTTGAAATTTTGGGATTATAGGCAGCATGCTCTGGGTTCTTTTCTTTTATTAACTGAGAGCTGGACTGGATCTTCCTTGGAGGTTCCTGGTAGATTTGTAACTTGGATGAAATACTCCTTCCACAGATTGTTTACGACCATCTCTCCCAACTTGTGATTTGCCTCATGGGAGGGGGGTGTTTGCCAAATGCATCTGAATAAAGGAGGGAAAAGCAAAACAAGCATTTACCCTCTTTTTCTCAGTACATTGGTCTCCAAATTAAACATCTATTTCTTAACTTGTAGAGGTATGACTGCCTCCCTGTGTGGACAGTATGGCTAAGAAGCAGATGAACAGCCAAGACTGGTTCACAAATGCGTGCTATATCACCTCCAAAATATAACCTAACCTCTCATCAGCTCCTAGTAGGGGGACTGGTCTTGAATTTGAAATCCTTCCTGCAGCCCTCAAATCTCACCTGACTGACATGTACATGCAGTAGATCTGCCTCTGGGCCCCAGACTTAGAAATTTTGGAGAGAAAGTATCTTATTTCAATATGTGACATGGCAGAAGAACATGTTTGCCTATAACGTTAGTGGAACCCTTGACACTGTAGATGTGAAAGAAACAGGAGCCTAGGTGAAACCAAACTGCCAGGCAAGCTAGGAAAGGGCTCTGTCCCAGCTGAAGGTTTAGCCACTGCCTTGTATCATCCTTGGGGAACCAGGAGGTGCCTGAGTTGTGATTTGCCCTTTCTCAGTGACTTCCCCATCTCACCCCCAGCTAGAAGTGTGAGGGGCTTCTGAGAAGTTTCTGTCACAGATGCTCTGCTGAAGTTGCCACCTCAGGCTTGAGAATATTCTTGATTTGGGGGAGGGTACTGCCATAGATCCTGTGGATCATCACCTAAGAGACATGGCCATAGGGAAGTCAAAGCAGAGACAGCTAGGCCTGGGAGGTCATCAAATGCTGATTCTTGCCTCATGCTTTTCTGGGCCAGCAAGCTATGACCTCTGTTCCCTGTTAACTGTGTATAGAGAGGGAAGGCATCAGCCCATAACAATTGATGTTTCTAGGACCATCTACAGGTGCACTATGGGCTCTGATTATCTTAACTTGTACAGAGAGAGAATCATGGGCTCTGAAAAGGAGCAGCATAAGCCCTAAAGGGTATTTGGTATATAGAAGTTTGTGATCATGTGAACAGTAGGGGAAGGAAGTCAGGGACTACTAGATTCTTGGAGGCTGATGAATTATCTTGTTTGGTGACTTATTGCCTTTTGAGATGACCTTGATGAGGATCATGCAGTTGTGCAGTAGTTTGGAAACCAGAGCTCTGCAGATGGCTTGGCTATAGTGACTTGAGATTTAGAGTGATAGTGCTCTTAAGGGAGAGTATGCCAGCTTAGCCTCTCCTCTCTTGGTTACATTTGAAGACTAGGAGTTTGAGAGTGCAAGACTTAAGGAATAAGAAAAATGGGGGGGGGGGTTGCTCCAGTTCTAGAAGCTTCTGGATGTTTTGACTTGTTTCCTTTTGTTCTTCAGCGACCAACCAGTGGTTCATCCCAGCTGTGAGAGGGGATATCCCTCCAGGGTGTGCAGCCTATGGCTTTGTGTGTGATGGTACTCGCCTACTGGTATTTGGTGGAATGGTGGAATATGGGAAATACAGCAACGACCTCTATGAACTCCAGGTAACAACATAGATCCCATTTGGGCCTGGGTTCTTAACACTGCCTCAGCCTCCATGGGATTCTCCATAGTGTTTGAGGATTAAGGCAGGAGTGGAATGGGTCAGTTAACTCCACCAAGGCTGTTCTCACCTTGAACAGTGTCACTTGAGAGAACAGGACCAAATTCCTTAGGACTTGCATGTTCCAGCAATATGCTCCCTCACTCCAGACCATCTTCTCCTTATGCCACAAATTGTCCTATGCCTTGTCACCTCAGGAGTCATTTTCTTAATTCTTGATTTTGCAGGCCAGTCGCTGGGAATGGAAGAGACTGAAAGCCAAGACACCCAAAAATGGGCCTCCTCCATGTCCTCGGCTTGGACACAGCTTCTCCCTTGTGGGCAACAAATGCTACCTATTTGGGGGTCTAGCCAATGATAGTGAAGACCCCAAGAACAACATTCCGAGGTAAGGTTTGGTCCTTTTTCTGGAGAACAACTCTAGGGTGGGTCTAATTGTCCCAGGTACAGAGTCGTGTTTCTTTTCTTTTTGCTGGGTCGTCAGTAAGAGAATGCATTCAGTACCATTTCAAGAAGTTCCCTGCTTTGAAATCTGAACCCTTGGGTAGGTCTTGTAGGAGAAAGCTGGACAAGAGGTAGAAGTCTGCTTTACCTTGGACTGGTCCCTATCCCTCAGACTGAAATTAGACCTGGTTGCTTCCTTTGCAACTTCTGCTGCTTACACATTTCCTGATTGGTATTTTCTAAGGCCTTACTATCTGGAGGTAGTTCCAAGCTTGGCATCCCCTTGCTCTAGAGAGGCCCAAGTATAATAACTGGCATTGCACACATCCTGAAGGGGACCTGCCACTGAGTCTGAACTTGAGGCTACCATCATAGCTTCACATATACACCTCTTCATTGCTCCAACTGTACTCAACCTTGTAAGCTTCTGGTAGTTAGTCCCCTCTTCAGGTGCAAGGGCTCTATGGTCTTTGTTCCTTTTTTGTTTGATTTTCAAGACAGTATTTCTCTGTGTACAGCTCTGTCTATCTTGGAACTCATTCTGTAAAAAAAGGCTGACTTTGAATTTAACAGAGATCCGCTTACCTCTGCCTCCTGGGTGCTGGTATTAAAGGTGTGCGCCACTACACCTTTGGTTTTTCATGTTCTAACAAATCTACTATTTACTGAGATACCTGGTAAAGCCTATGGTGCATGTGCTCAAGGCTTGCTATAAATGATCTTCCTCAGGTACTTGAATGACTTATATATCCTCGAACTGCGGCCAGGATCTGGAGTGGTTGCTTGGGATATCCCCATCACTTATGGAGTCCTGCCTCCTCCTCGGGAGTCTCATACTGCTGTGGTCTACACTGAGAAAGATAACAAAAAATCCAAGCTGGTGATCTATGGAGGGATGAGTGGCTGCAGGCTAGGGGACCTTTGGACCCTGGACATTGGTAAGAAGCTGCTGCTATTCCAGTAGCTTCAGAGCAAAGCCAGTTTTCTGGGTAGCTGGCCTTGAGTGACTGGTGAGGTAGGGCTCATGGGGAGCTAGTGTCCTCCCCTTAGCCTTGTAGGTGGATAGGAAACAGAGTATGGCTCAGAAAAATAGAAAGTACAATCTATTTAGAATGGAATTCTCTGAATTTGGATAGAGTCCCTACTAACTCTTCAATGGACAGTCTGTATGTGGTTTGGTGTATTCTGATATGGCTAGCACAGTAAAAAAAGTTTATCATAGACCAAAGTATACCTTTTTCTTTGGCTTTATAGGTGATGGATTGGGTGGGGCTAGATCTCAGTTCCTAAAGTGTGATCTGCCCATTGCTAAGAGCTAAGATGATGAGTATAAATGTGTTCTACAGGGAGTAGAAGTATAAAGGAAAAGCTGCGGTGAGCTTGACACCTTTATGTCATCCCTGAGAGCAATACTACCTCATAGCAGGTGCCCAGTACATTTGGGGAGAAACCTTGGCCAGATCATACAGCTTTAGAAATGCTGAAACTTAGCTGTTAGGACAATAATTTGGAGGGCCTGCTAAGGGATTTATGGTCACAGGAAGGCAGTTTTAATTTGGTTTAAGGCCTGTTTGTCCTGAGTCCTGGGACTATGGTGTTTGAGCCAGCATAGGTAATCTCTTTCCATCTCTGATGCAGAAACACTGACATGGAATAAGCCCAGCCTTAGTGGGGTGGCACCCCTTCCTCGAAGCCTCCATTCTGCAACCACCATAGGAAACAAGTGAGTGTCTGTTCTTTTCTTCACTGTCCTGAGCTGTCCCTGACTCCTGTTCTCAAGTCAGTTTTGTCAGCTGTCCTTTAATCCCAAGGAGACTTCTTTCTGGCAGATCTAGCATTCAGCTGCCCCATTCCCACCTTATTATAGCATAGAGAAGGCAGATTTAGGGTGAAAGGACTGCATGTAACTCAACCTGAGACCCTTCCTTGGCCAATAAGACTGCTGTAGCTCCTCACACAAACAGCATTCTTTGTGAATGCCAATGTGTAGGGTTCGTGGAGATTCAGATGAGCCAAACAGTACTCTCCTGCCATTCAAATGACAGTTCTTTGTAAAGTTATACCATCAGGTAAGAAGTGCCATATTAAATGGGTTCATGAATCTTCAGGGACTTCTGGGGCCTTCTGGAGAACTGGGTATATTCTGGGTTAAAAAAAGATAGCCTCTAGCTTATAACTTCCTCTTTAATCCTCTCTTGCTTTTCCTTCACCCTCCCAGAATGTATGTATTTGGTGGCTGGGTGCCTCTTGTCATGGATGATGTCAAAGTGGCCACACACGAGAAGGAGTGGAAGTGTACCAACACGCTGGCTTGTCTCAACCTGGGTATGACCTCCTCAGGCTTAGAGTGGCCAGGGGTTGGGTAGGTGTGGCCCTGGAAGATTTTTATAGTTTACAGGAGCAAACCTGGGCTCATGGATCTTTCTAGAATTCACCATAAGTGTCCAATGGATAGAGAGCTCTCAGGCAGCACTCTTTTCATTTGAATAGGTTCTTCATATATGCCTGACATCCACAAGTGCAAAAGCACATACAGTGAAGAGATGTTTCTTGTACCCCGTTGCATGCTCTCTTCTATGTAGGCAATAGCTCTAGGACCTTAGCCTACCATACACAGGTTCAAGTAGCCCTTTTTCCTTACTATATCTTGGAGGTCATTTCATACCCTACACAGTGAGTATTACATTCTTTACTGTGGCATGTGGCTTTAATCCTGGTACTCAGGAGCCAGAGGCAGGTAGATCTCTTGAGTTTGAGACCAGTCAGGTCTTCATAGTGAAACACCTATCTTAAAACCAAAAATTTTAGGGTTGCTCTTATTTTGACTGAAGATGCATGCATTTTCTTAAGATCTTTACTTGCTTTTTTTCCATATATTGTGTCCATCTTTTCCTATCTCTTGTATTATTTTATGTGCAAGGAGTTGGGCCTTTGTTTATGCTTAATTTTCTCCCTCCCTCCATCTCTCTCTCAACAGGGTTTCTCTGTAACCCTAGCTGTCCTGGGACTTACTCTGTAGACCAGGCTAACCTTGAACTCGGAGATCAATCTGCCTCTGCCTCCCAAATTAATTTTCCCATCACCATAATTTTTATGGTGTTTTGCCTTATTTTTCTTAACTTTTAATTTGATGCTCCAGTAACTCAACCATACTTAATAATGAAAGAATAGAGGACAACTTGGGAGTTGGGGAAGCAGGTTTTTGGTTTGTTTTTTGTTTGTTTGTTTGTTTGTTTGTTTTTGGTCTTGTATGACCTCCAGCATCTGTGCACCTCTAGATACCATGGCCTGGGAAACTATCCTGATGGATACACTGGAAGACAACATTCCTCGAGCTCGAGCTGGTCATTGTGCCGTTGCCATCAATACTCGTTTGTACATTTGGAGTGGTCGTGATGGCTATCGCAAGGCCTGGAACAACCAGGTCTGCTGCAAGGACTTGTGGTATCTAGAAACAGGTAAGTGCCGGGCCACTGCCATTCCCACTACTGAAGCCTCTCTACTCCTATCTTTTTTTTTTTTTTTTTTAAGATTTATTTATTATATATGCAATGTTCTGTGTGCATGTATCCCTGCAGGCCAAAAGACGACACCAGATCTCATTTCGGATGGTTGTGAGCCATCATGTAGTTGATGGGAATTTAACTCAGAACCTCTGGAAGAGCAGTCAGTGCTCTTAATTAACCTCTGAGCCATCTCTCCAGCATTCCACTCCCTATCTTAACAGTTGTGTTGTTGTATTACAGAAAAACCACCACCCCCAGCCCGAGTACAACTTGTACGAGCCAACACTAACTCACTGGAGGTTAGCTGGGGTGCAGTGGCAACAGCCGACAGTTACCTTCTGCAACTCCAGAAATATGACATTCCTGCCACGGCTGCTACGGCCACTTCCCCTACTCCCAATCCAGTCCCATCTGTGCCTGCCAACCCTCCCAAGAGCCCTGCACCTGCAGCAGCTGCACCTACTGTACAGCCACTGACCCAAGTAGGCATCACACTTGTGCCCCAGGCTGCCACTGCACCCCCAAGCACTACCACCATCCAGGTCTTGCCGACAGTACCAGGCAGCTCTATTTCTGTGCCCACTGCAGCCAGGACTCAAGGTAAGCCTAGTCACTGGAGACATTCATTGCTTAAGTAGTAGCTGCTGCTTTGTTCATTGGTGGATTTTAGCTTCTGGCTTATTGAGGATTAGGAGATAAGAGTACTCTGCCTTGCTGGTAGGGACTGTGTTGAGGACATAGAAGAACCACACATAAAGAACAGACAGGTCATTAAACTTGGCAGAGTATCGGGATAATGTGTGGAAGAGGACCTCCTGATAATCAAATTTCTTTTTTTTTATCAGGTGTTCCTGCTGTTCTCAAAGTGACTGGTCCTCAGGCTACAACAGGAACTCCACTGGTTACTATGAGGCCTGCTGGCCAGGCTGGAAAAGCCCCTGTCACTGTGACCTCCCTGCCTGCTAGTGTGCGAATGGTTGTACCCACACAGAGTGCCCAGGGGACGGTGAGAATCTGTTACTGAGTGGGGTTTTATGGTAACACAGTAGCATAAACAGAGTTCACATGTGATCTTTAAAAAATATAATTGCTCTGGGACTAGGGATGTAACGTATTTGATAGAATGCTTACCTAGCATGCATGAAGCCCACCAGCTCCCACACTGTACACGACATGCCTTTGTTGTTTGTAAGGTATTGATGCATTGAAAATAATGCCTCAAGGGGGCCTAATGTTCCGAATTCCTTGGGGAATTTTCAGTGTAGACTTCCTCATTTGGAAAGCCAAGGGGAAAATATGGTTAACTGGGTTTGACCCAGACCTATAAGAATGAGGTGTATGTAACTCAAGGGTTTTGTTTGTTTTGGGTTTTGACAGTCTGATTCTGTAGCCTAGGCTATCTACTACTTAAGAGAGATTGTCCTGCCTCAGCCTTTTGAGTGTTGGAGTTATAAGCATCATACCCGGCAGTGGTGGTATTGATGGGTGTTGTATGTGAAACCCATTACTGCCTGTATGCTAAGCATGTGTTCTTGTACTGAGATACATCTCCAGTTCTGGCTCTGCTTTGTTTCTTTCTTTGTCTCTGCAGCACTGGGGAAAGAACTCTGTTAGGGAAGTATTTTACAGACTGACTACACTCCCAGCTTTTACTTTTGAATCAGAGTCTCTTATCTTTTCTGTTTCAGCATCCTGAGTAGCTAGGACTACAAGCATATGCCCCAGGGCTAGTTTGACTATGCTGTTGATTAAAAATCTCTGATGCTGTAAGATATAGCTCAATTGGTGGCGTGCTTGCCTAGAGTGCACGGCGCTCTAAATTCAGTTCCTAAGACTACATAAGCCAAGTGTGTGGTGTTAACATGTTAGTAATCCCAACATTTGAGAGGTTGAAGCAAGATCAGAAATTGAAAGTTATTTTCATGAGTTTGACACCAGTCTGAGCTACATGAACCCCCCCCCCCCCCAAGAAAAGGCACTTGGCAACACCTGCCTACTTGTTGCTTGCATTAAGAGAGAGGAGCCAGCATTAGGGGAAAAACAAAGGGATGATACTGAGTTCCCCTGACAGGTTCTAAAAGGGTCGTGGAGTTGGGAGGCAGGTGGCAGATAGAAACCCTTGCAGCTTACATGCTTTATGCCTACCACAGGTGATTGGCAGCAACCCACAGATGAGTGGGATGGCTGCATTGGCTGCTGCTGCTGCTGCCACACAGAAAATCCCTCCTTCCTCGGCACCCACAGTGCTGAGTGTCCCAGCAGGCACCACCATTGTCAAGACAGTGGCTGTGACACCTGGCACAACCACTCTTCCAGCCACTGTGAAGGTGGCCTCCTCCCCTGTCATGGTGAGCATTTATCTTCCAGGCCTGATTCTGAGCCTGTAGCCCTGGGGCTGATGACTTATTGAACAAGCAGTGGACATCCGTTCCAGGCTTTGGACCAACCCTTCAGGCCATTGGTTTATAATTGGTACTGACATGGGCTGTGGAACATGCAGTTACTTTAATTGTGTGCGACCTTAGGTTAGACCTGTGGGGGAGTTCGGGCTGCTCTTTTGCTGCTCAGCCAACCGAGCTAGGTGGACAGGTGGCCATCAAAGCTACAGCCATTATGTTGTCACTATTCTCATCATTCATCTTTGTTTTTCCAGGTGAGCAACCCAGCCACTCGAATGCTAAAGACTGCAGCTGCCCAAGTGGGGACATCTGTCTCCTCTGCTGCCAACACATCTACCCGCCCTATCATCACGGTACATAAATCAGGCACTGTGACAGTAGCCCAGCAAGCCCAGGTAGTGACCACAGTGGTTGGCGGAGTCACCAAGACCATCACCCTAGTGAAGAGCCCCATCTCTGTCCCAGGAGGCAGTGCTCTGGTGAGTGACAGGCACCATCTGGCTGTGTGTGACAGCTGCCAGGCTTTGGTGAATGCCACTGGTAACTTGCTGTCTTGGGCTAACTCCAGTATAGTACTAGCCCAGACCATGCCCTTGTTTGGTTCCATATCACTGCCTGCTTGCTCCATTCTTATCTTTTTAGATTTCCAATCTGGGAAAAGTGATGTCAGTGGTCCAGACCAAACCAGTTCAGACTTCAGCAGTCACAGGCCAAGCTTCTACAGGCCCTGTGACTCAGATTATCCAGGTGAGCTCTTACCTTAGAAGAAGCTTAGAAGTCATCCCTAAACTGTAGGCCTATAGGGATGAATAGGCACTGGGAGATAAGGACAGAAGGTCCCATGAGCATAAGTGGATCAAAGATCTGCTAATATCATAGCACCCACAGTATTCAGAATATTCTTTGAGTTAGAGTAGCTACACCTATTTCTTTCTGGCAGTAGTTTGTCTTCATTCACAGCTTTTCCCTTTCAGACCAAAGGGCCTCTGCCAGCAGGGACTATCCTGAAGCTGGTGACATCAGCAGATGGCAAGCCCACAACCATCATCACCACCACACAGGCTAGTGGGGCAGGGACCAAGCCTACCATCCTGGGCATCAGTAGTGTCTCTCCCAGCACCACCAAACCTGGCACAACTACCATCATCAAGACCATTCCCATGTCAGCCATTATCACCCAGGCAGGCGCCACAGGTAAACATACAGCTTTTTTTATTTTTTGTTTTGTTTTGGTTTGTTTTTCAAGACAGGGTTTCTCTGTATTGCTTTGGAGTCTGTCCTGGAACTCGCTCTGTAGACCAGGCTGGCCTCAAACTCACAGAGATTCGCCTACGTCTGCCTCCCAAGTGCTGGGATTAAAGGTGTGCGCCACCAATGCCCAGCTAACATACAGCTTTTGAAAGACCCTTGCTGGTGAGTGTAAATCAAGAAGATGTGAAGCTCTCACAGAGCTTATTTTCTCTGGACCCTCCCTTTATGCAGGTGTTACCAGCAGTCCTGGCATTAAGTCCCCCATCACAATTATCACCACCAAGGTGATGACTTCTGGAACAGGAGCACCTGCCAAAATCATCACTGCTGTCCCCAAGATTGCTACTGGTCATGGGCAGCAAGGAGTGACCCAGGTGAGGCACACATGCCCCCTTTTCACCTCAGTCTAGTGCAGACCACATGTGTCCTCCTAACAGGTCTGAAAGGGGGAAACATAGTCCCATCAACCTGAAAGTGACATTGGTGGCTCTTTGCTCTGATGTTCCAGGTGGTGCTGAAGGGAGCCCCTGGACAGCCAGGCACCATCCTCCGCACTATGCCCATGGGTGGTGTTCGCCTGGTCACACCTGTTACCGTCTCTGCCGTTAAGCCTGCTGTCACCACATTGGTTGTTAAGGGCACCACAGGTGTGTATCGCACTGGCCAGGTTCTTGGCAGTGGCTGGGGGAGGGTGACAGGTGCTCCCTGCAGAGCCTTCTGTCCTTGGTGGTTTCATGGCAGAGCTCCCATTCCCCAGCCTTTTCCTCAGACATGTTGCTAGATAGAAAGTGGTAGCAATACCTCTGCTTCTTCCTCCCATTAGGTGTCACAACCCTAGGCACAGTGACAGGCACTGTCTCTACTAGCCTTGCAGGAGCTGGGGCCCATAGCACCAGTGCCTCTCTGGCCACACCTATCACCACCTTGGGCACCATTGCCACTCTCTCAAGCCAGGTGATCAACCCTACTGCCATCACAGTGTCAGCTGCACAGACCACGCTGACAGCTGCTGGTGGGCTCACCACACCCACAATCACAATGCAGGTAAGTGGGTTCCAAGGATGTACCACCATACAGCAGCACTCCCACATGCACGGGTCATTTTGGCCTTTCTCCTCTTTCCAGATGCTGTTCTGCATCCCTGTATAGCTGTGATAGTTTCTTCACACCTGGTGTGATCTGTGTCTGAGTCTTTCCCAGTGGCTTATCTTGTTTGAGCTATGTCTAGTTTGCAGACACTATGACCTCGTAATGAATTATGTGCATATAGTATTTGTCCTCTTGACATGTGTTTTCTCTCGAACTGGACAAGAAGTACATAAGGAATCTATTGCTGGCCTTGGTACCAGCAAATAGGCCAACCCCCTTTCCTGCCCCAGCTCTGCCCATATCCCTTCCATCTTAGTCTCTTAGTAAGTCATTGTTTTGAGATCATGGGGCAAGTGAATCTTAAATTTGCCTAAGCTAGTTAGCAGAGTTATTGGTCCCAGCCAGCACAGGTAAGCAGAGGATAGTAGGAGAGGTAAATGAGAAATCACATAGTTCAGGCACTAATTCCTCTGTTCTACTGTGTCCCCCAGCCTGTCTCCCAGCCTACCCAGGTGACTCTGATCACAGCACCCAGTGGGGTTGAGGCCCAGCCTGTACATGATCTTCCTGTATCCATTTTGGCCTCACCTACTACAGAGCAGCCAACGGCAACAGTCACCATCGCTGACTCAGGCCAGGGTGATGTACAGCCTGGCACTGTGACACTGGTGTGCTCCAACCCACCCTGTGAGACCCATGAAACAGGCACCACCAATACAGCTACTACCACTGTCGTGGCTAACCTTGGAGGACATACTCAGCCTACCCAGGTTCAGTTTGTTTGTGACAGACAAGAAGCAGCTGCTTCTCTTGTGACCTCAGCTGTGGGACAACAGAATGGTAATGTGGTCCGTGTCTGTTCAAACCCCCCTTGTGAGACCCATGAGACAGGTACTACCAACACTGCCACAACAGCCACTTCCAACATGGCTGGGCAGCACGGCTGCACAAACCCCCCCTGTGAGACTCATGAGACAGGCACCACCAGCACTGCCACTACAGCAATGTCCAGCATGGGCACTGGGCAGCAGCAAGACACTCGTCGTACCTCTAGCAATCCCACTCTAGTGCGGATCACTGTGGCTCCTGGGTCACTGGAGAGAACCCAGGGTACTGTGAAGCCTCAGTGCCAAATACAACAGACCAATATTACCAACAGTACCATGACTGTGCAGGCTACAGGAGCTCCGTGCCCAGCTGGCCCACTGCTCAGGCCCAGTGTGGCACTGGAGGCTGGGAGCCATAGCCCTGCCTTTGTACAGCTAGCCCTTCCAAGTGTTAGAGTTGGGCTGAGTGGCCCCAGCAGCAAGGACATGCCTAAAGGCCACCAGCTAGAGACATATCATACTTACACAACCAATACTCCAACCACAGCCCTGTCTATTATGGGTACTGGGGAGCTTGGTACAGCACGCTTGATCCCCACATCTACATATGAGAGCCTCCAGGCAAGCTCTCCCAGCAGCACCATGACTGTGACAGCTCTGGAGGCACTACTGTGCCCTTCGGCTACCGTGACCCAAGTCTGCTCCAACCCACCATGTGAGACCCATGAGACGGGCACCACCAACACTGCCACTACCTCCAATGCAGGCAGTGCCCAGCGGGTATGTTCCAATCCACCGTGTGAGACTCATGAAACTGGAACCACACACACAGCCACCACTGCCACATCAAATGGAGGTGCAGGCCAGCCTGACGGTGGACAACAGCCTGCCAGTGGCCGTCCCTGTGAGACACACCAGACCACTTCCACTGGCACCACTATGTCAGTCAGTGTGGGTGCCCTGCTTCCTGATGCCACTCCCTCTCATGGAACCTTGGAGTCTGGCGTAGAGGTGGTAGCAGTACCTACCGTCACCTCCCAGGCTGGTACCACATTGCTGGCTTCTTTCCCAACACAGAGGGTGTGCTCCAACCCTCCTTGTGAGACCCACGAGACAGGCACCACACACACAGCCACCACTGTCACCTCTAACATGAGCTCAAACCAAGGTAAGTGAAAGTATCCAGTATAGTAGGGTACAAATATTCTGACTGTATTAGCTATAGTGGAGTGGGTGGTTTCTAGGAAACCTGGTGGTAAAGGCAACTGTAAGTCAACTAGTCCCTCCTTTGACACCCATAGACCCTCCACCAGCTGCCAGTGACCAGGGAGAAGTGGTGAGCACCCAAGGTGACAGCGCAAATATCAGCAGTGGTATCACAACAACTGTGTCATCCACTCTGCCACGAGCAGTGACCACTGTGACACAGTCTACACCAGTGCCAGGTCCTTCTGTTCCGGTAAGTTTCCCAGGTCCCCTTATTGGCCTTTTGACCACTATGCATTTTGTTTGTGCTGTTCCAGAGATGGACACCAGATGTCACCCTTGTACCAGACATGGTATTGTTCCTTGGTTCTTCCAGACCATAAAAGGGCAGTCTTGGTGCTTAAGAGGCAGACAGTCCCTTGGAGATGCCTGGCTGCTTTATCTCTGCTGCTGGTTTCTATCTAGGCTGTTTTCTATCATTTGTCTCTACAGTGAAGCCTCTCTGAGCATGAGTTGAAACTTGATACCCCTTGACCCACCTTCCTCATCTACATTTAGCTAGCATGGTGTTAAAGGTGGCCAGCCTATTGTGGATGATACCATAGGCCTACAGGAAAAAACAAAGGCCATTTAGTTTTTCATCTCACCCCCGCTGCCTAATACTAGCCTCCGTCTCCTCCCCTCTCCCTCTGACGGGGGCTTCTCTCCCTTTCTAGAACATCTCATCATTGACTGAGACCCCAGGGGCTCTGACTTCCGAAGTCCCCATCCCAGCCACGATAACAGTGACCATAGCCAACACAGAAACTTCTGACATGCCCTTCTCTGCTGTTGACATCCTGCAGCCCCCAGAGGAACTCCAGGTCTCACCAGGGCCTCGCCAGCAGCTGCCACCACGGCAACTCCTGCAGTCTGCCTCCACCCCCCTGATGGGGGAGTCCTCCGAGGTCCTGTCAGCTTCCCAGACCCCTGAGCTCCAGGCCGCCGTGGATCTGAGCAGCACTGGGGACCCATCTTCAGGCCAGGAGGCTACCAGCTCTGCTGTTGTGGCCACTGTAGTGGTTCAGCCACCCCCACCCACACAGTCTGAAGTAGATCAGTTATCACTTCCCCAAGAGCTGATGGCTGAGGCCCAGGCGGGTACCACCACCCTTATGGTAACAGGGCTCACCCCAGAGGAGCTGGCTGTGACAGCAGCAGCTGAAGCAGCTGCCCAGGCTGCAGCCACTGAAGAAGCTCAAGCCTTGGCCATCCAGGCTGTGCTCCAGGCTGCACAGCAGGCTGTTATGGGTAGGTATCAGCTGAAAGCTTTGAAGGATAGGCCCCTTGGGATAATTGACAGTCTAACAGAGGGCCAAGGCACCATATGGGAACAACTTAAGATGAAGACCTGCTTCCTATGAGAGTACATAGTGTACCTCAAGGGAGGCCTATGTAGGATAGGTGGTCCTAGAAAGAAGACATGGGGCTCGGTGGTGAGGTTGTAGTAAGGTGTAAGCAAGATAAAAGCTAAGGAAAAACAAAAGTCTCAGGAACTATCCATTGGGCAAGGCATACTGATACTCAGTTTGAATGTTCGTTTTCTTGGTCCTGGAGCAGGCACTGGGGAACCCATGGATACATCTGAAGCAGCAGCAACAGTGACGCAAGCAGAACTGAGTCACCTTTCAGCTGAGGGCCAAGAGGGTCAGGCTACCACAATACCCATTGTGCTGACACAGCAGGAACTTGCAGCCCTGGTGCAGCAGCAGCAACAGCTCCAAGAGGCTCAAGCTCAAGCACAGCAGCAACACCACCTACCTACTGAGGCTCTGGCCCCAGCTGACAGTCTCAATGACCCATCCATTGAGAGCAACTGCCTCAACGAGCTAGCTAGTGCTGTCCCTAGCACTGTGGCCTTGCTACCCTCAACAGCCACTGAGAGTAAGCTGGGATGCTTTTGGGCAGGGGTAAATTGTTGATAGAGATAAACACTGTGGCAAGGGTGGCGTGGAGGGTTGTAGGAGGTTCTGGCTCAACACAGAACCTCCCCTCTGATACTTTTGTTTCTTCCCAGGCCTGGCTCCATCTAACACATTTGTGGCTCCCCAGCCTGTTGTTGTAGCCAGCCCAGCAAAGATGCAGGCTGCAGCTACCCTGACTGAAGTGGCCAATGGCATCGAGTCCCTGGGTGTGGTGAGTTCAGTGCAATGGGCCCCAAGGGATAGGAGCAACCCTACCTTTGGGCCTCAAGGACTTGATTGATGTCATCTCATTTCTGTTCTTCAGAAACCAGACTTGCCACCTCCACCCAGCAAGGCTCCTGTGAAAAAGGAGAACCAGTGGTTTGATGTAGGGGTCATTAAGGGTACCAGTGTAATGGTAACACACTATTTTCTGCCACCAGATGATGCTGTTCAGTCAGATGTAAGTATACCCAGTAATTGGCACCCTTAGATGGTGGGGTGGATCCTGCCCTGCCTGTGACACAACATAGGAACAAAATTAGCTTTACTACTTTGCTTGGGGGCTCACAGGAGATTTCTACCCTTGTGTAACTTGAACAATTAGGAAATAGGAAGACAGCCAGGTAGAAACCTTCTCCCCAGAGAGTAAAAAAGTAAAAACTTGATTCTTCTCCTAACAGCACCAAGTTAACCTCACCACATCCCTAGGGCCTTGCTATAAAGGGGTAGCCATCACTGAATGGAAGTCTTGCACCCCTGGTCCCCTGGGACATTGGCCATTCCAGATAAGCACTCTAGCCCTGAACTGTTCCCTAGTTTATAAAGCATTCTTTTTGACTACAGGCCTTGTGGCATTTTCTTTCCTGATTTCCTTAACCTAGGATGACTCAGGCACAGTTCCAGACTATAACCAGCTGAAGAAGCAGGAGCTACAGCCAGGCACTGCCTATAAATTTCGTGTTGCTGGAATCAATGCTTGTGGCCGGGGGCCCTTTAGTGAGATCTCAGCCTTTAAGACATGTCTACCTGGCTTCCCGGGGGCTCCTTGTGCCATTAAAATCAGCAAGGTGAGTCTTTTCTATGGACTGCCTTTCTGTTCCTTATTAGTCTGCTGTCTTTACCTTCAGGAGATACATGAGAACAGAGCCAGCAGGTGGCTGGACCAAGGTAGCCACACTCACCCTTAGAAGACAGAGGTTATGTGCTAGACTCTTCACTAATAAATCTTTTATCGAATTCTGAAAATCCCAGGGAGGTCTGGGTCCTATTCTCAATCCTATTCTCAAATGTAAAAACTGAGACACCAAGAAGCTTAGTCACAAGTTATGGATTAGGTGATGGGTTGGGGGTTATTAAAAGGCTCTTTTTTTTAAATCTTTTGAAATTTGATGTGGAATATCTGAGTTTTCTTTTTGGTTAAATTTTATTGCTTTTTTGTTTATTTTGTGTGAGTATGTATGGGTGTAGCTGTGCCCCAGTGCTCATGTGAAGGTCAGAGGAGCTCGTGTGGGTCTCAGGGATTGAACTCAGTCATCAGACTTGGCAGTAGGCACCTTTACCATATTGCTGAGCCATCTCATTAGCCCCTGGAATATCTGTTGTGTTGGGTGATGTTGTTTATGGGGTATTAGCAGTTCTAGAAACTTCTAGCCCTCTTGCTCTGGGCACAGACAGGTTGGGCTGAAGCCATAGTGGCTGAAGAAGATAAAACTTGACTTTATGTCCTGGGTTCTAGAGCCCAGATGGTGCTCACCTCACCTGGGAGCCACCGTCTGTGACCTCCGGCAAGATCATCGAGTATTCTGTGTACCTGGCCATCCAGAGCTCACAGGCTGGTGGTGAGCCCAAGAGCTCTACCCCAGCCCAGCTAGCCTTCATGCGAGTGTACTGTGGGCCTAGCCCTTCCTGCCTCGTGCAGTCCTCCAGCCTCTCCAATGCCCACATTGACTACACCACCAAGCCTGCCATCATCTTCCGCATTGCTGCCCGCAATGAAAAGGGCTACGGCCCCGCTACACAAGTGAGGTGGTTGCAAGGTAAGTATTCATAAGCCTCTTGTGACAATTTTTAGGAAAGGCACGGAGAGCTAAGGATACCTAGCTAGATTAGGGAGGCTACAAATTGGGATTTAAGAGTGTAGGGTGTTATAGAGGAGCCTCTTGAGCTTGGGGGTGCACAGAAGATATTCTGGGGTGTCTAAAAAGTGAGAAAGCTGTTAGGCCCAAGAACAGAATGACCCAAGGTCCTAAAATGGATAGCCTAGGCTGAAGTCAGCTTCTAAGAAGCATTTGTCTGAGGAGGGGCATTGAGGGCAAAAGCTGAGCCAAAAGAATTTTTGCCTCCTGTCCTGCAAAGAAAGATCAGGGTCCCAAAGGATGACATGGGCAGTTAGGACCATGCTAAGTAGGGTACACCCAAGTGTCCCCTACCTTTTGCTGGGCTGCTCACTGTCTATTCCATTCCTTTCAGAAACCAGTAAAGACAGCTCGGGCACCAAGCCAGCCAGCAAGCGGCCCATGTCGTCTCCAGAAATGTAAGCATCGGGTATCTTTCAGGAATTTTCTGTGGGGGCTACTTACGGTAGAAATAGGCTTCACCTCTTATCAAAACTTACTGGGACTATATTCACATAGGGTCCTGAGACCCTCTATAATTGTTTCTCCTTTCTTATGTAAGGAAATCTGCTCCAAAGAAGTCTAAGGCTGATGGCCAGTGAGGAAGCTGGCCAGCATCTGGATCCTCCAGACCCCTCTGCTTCAGGAACGCCCTATAGGGCCCAGCTCACCCTCCCACCCTGCCCACCCAGCCTTTGCACTTCACCCTCACCAGCCACTGGCTATCATTCAGTCTCACCCTTTCCTTCTGTTTTTACAATAAAGAAAGCACATTTTATCATTGATGTTGGGAGGAACAGAAGGCAGATTGGAAAGAGCGGCGAGTAAGCAAATGAGCTCAAGTTGTGCTCCTTCCTTTTCTCCACCTGGTGCCCTCCCTGAGCTCAGTATGACTGTACAGTTCAGAGACTTTGGGAAGAGATATTAAAGCTGAAAACAAAGGAGGTAGTACCCACACTTAAGCCTGCACTTGTTTGTAGTTCATCACCCTTGGCCTTGAGAGGCAGCCAAGGGCTGGAGGGGAGAGGAGTGCCCCCTGATTTCCCTCGGAGGCTTTCTCCAGCCGGTGCCCCATCCTGGGTGTCTGTCTGGTTCTATTTTGTTCTGTTGCTACCCTTTTGATTTCCAGCCCACTCCGATCCCTTCTTCAGGTATAGTCAGATCTGTCTTGCCCAGTGGAACCACCGGAAGCTTAACACATCTCAGAGGCCTTTGTGCTACCACTTAACACATCTCCCTCTTTACAAAAAAGATGAGGGGAAAGAAGGAGCCTTGGGTGGTCTGAGCAATGGCTGTGAAATCCTCCCAATGGGCACAGAGTGGCCCCCAGTGATCCTGGCTTTGGCCCACCTTGCTTGAGCCTGGGGGCCCACATTACCAACTGCTGCATTTGTTGTATTTTTTAAGTTGAAATTAATGAAGTTAACATTTTTATTGTAATTTTAGCCTTAGTGTGTGGGGGTTTATCCCTTTTTGTTAGCTGTGTACAGAATGTGTATCGTATTTTTTTTTCTTCCATTTCCCCCCCCCCTTGGCTAATCATTGGCAGGGATCTTTCTGGGAAAAAAAAGCTGAGAGAGCAGCTAGGGCAGGAGAGAAACTGAGTGTCCTGGGTAGGACCTGGTAGACACTGCCTTGTCCAGTTTTCCTATTGCTAGATCCTGCCTGCTTTTGGAACAGTGTAAGACGTTGAACCTTTATTCCCTGTGGGTTAGCACTTGACATATAGAGGCTTGCGTTTGAAGGTGGAGTCCACCTTCATCACCATCACTTGCAGAGACTGACCCTGAACAATAAAGCAGGGACAGGGAACAGATGGGACCTGGCCACTTTGAAGGCAGCCCAGGAAGGGGAAGGGGTATGCCATATATCCCACAGAGGCTGGGGTTAGGTACATGACACAAGCTCAGTAATAAATTTCAAAGCATTGTCCCCAAGCTCTGGATTTTTTTTCTCTCCAGGACCCAAGTTTTAGGCGGTGAATAATGCTTGCAAGCAAGTTACTGAAGGATTTAGAAATGGACAGCCAATGTGTTTAGCCACTCAGGCCCATACCCCCTGGGGCCTCTAGTGTATTGTATCATATTTCTCTGTGGAAAATGTCATGTTTAGTCAAGTTGGAGCCCTCTCGCCTTGCCCCTCTGTTTCCCCTATCCCTTCTCCCAAGCACCCTTTGATTTCTCTTCTGAGAACAGTACTACCCCATTCATCTATTGTAGAGTAACCCCTGTGACTCAATATTACCATAGTGCGATGTTGTTTTGTGCTATTTTGAACAATTAAAAGACTTTTTTTGAAATAACCACCTGTATCTACCTCTTTGTCATGAGTGTCTTGCACCTTTGGAAAGGGGAGCTGAGACCTGCCCAAGGTCCACTTGAGCCACTGGAGGCCATTTATTATATTACCAAGACCCATAGGTGAGGGGTTCTCAATTGCCCTCCTAAGGAAGACTCCAGTGCAAGGTACACCACAGGGTGCCCAAGGCTGAGGGGCCTCTTGAGTGAGCGTTTGTTGCTGATTTTGCCAGGTCACCTATTCTACTAAGAGACAGACCAAGGTAAAGGCCTCTATAGTCTAATATAAGCTCAGGAGGCCCCAGGATGTCAGCTGTATGTAGCAGGACCAAATCTACCTTTGTACACAAGCTAAGCCTCCAAAGAGGAAGAAGTAGAATTATTGACCCTGGCAGTTCAGCAGCCTGTTGGGTGGTACATCTGTGATCTGGTTGAATACTGATCTGGGCAGAAGGCTAAGGAAGCCTGGAGATAAGGCAACCCTGGCCTATAGCCAGAGCTCAGGTCTAGGTGCCAGCAGGCTCAAAGTAACAAGTATACCACCTCCATGCTTCTCCAGGTCCCTCGTGTTTGAGCTACAGAAAGGAGAGATGTGGGGACATGTCTCCTCAGCATCTTTTTTTAATTATGTGTGGGTGGGTGGATAAATAAGTACAGGTTCCTTCAGACATCAAAGACAGTCCTCTGGAGTTAAAGGCAGCTGTGAGCTGACCAACTTGAGTAATAGAAATTGAACTTGGGTCCTCTATAAGAACAATACACACTCTTAATCACTGGGCTATCTCTCCAGTGCTGCCATTCTTTCTCAGCCATTTTGGTACCAAAAGTTGCTTCCTATGGACCCAGTGCTGCTGTGCAACTAGATCTTTGTACTCGGTACATGCTGATGCCTGAGTGCAGGCCCAGTGTAGAAGGCCTCTGAGAAGCTCTTGGTGCTCACACCACTATTGAGCTCCACAGCAGCACTTCCTGGTGTGTGATATCCATTATGTTCTCCCACCCAGACCCTTCCCTGCCCCAGATGGAGCCCAGCTCAGACCAGCTGGGTTGGGAGCACATCCTCATTGGGTCCACAACTTCCAAGGTTTAAGCTTTGTTGAGGGTATCTTGTCAATAAAGAGAGCAGAGCAAGTGAAAGTTCCACTAGCCTGCCTCCAGCCTAAGAAAAGTAACAATACATTATCCTTTAGATAGCAGCCGAGGGAGCAATGTCCAGGGATAGGGGGGCATGGGTCAGCAGAGGTGAATTGTTCAATGGAGAGACCTGTGCAGACATGGACACAGCCTGGCAGAAGTGCAAAGGTTCTTCGCACACTATTCCTATAGCCATGGGGCTACCCTTCCTCCTTCTTCCCTGTGCTGTCTCATACCACTCTGGAACTTAAGGAATATGCATGGCCAGAAAGATGACTCACTGGTTAAAAGTACACTGCTCTTACAAAGGATCAGAGTTCAGTTTCCAGCATCTTCATTGAGTAGACCTCTGTGGTCATCTCACTCACATAGACACATATACATACACATAATTAAAAATAAATCCTTTAAAAAAAGATTTATATATCAGAAGTGCCTTGGTGCAGATCTTAAAACACTGAGCTTGAGCTAGGTGGTAGTGGCACATGCCTTTAATCCCAGCACTGGGGATGCAGAGGCCAGTCTGGTCTACTGAGTTCCAGGACAGCCAGGACTACACAGTGAAACCCTGTCTTGGAAAACAAACAAAAATACTGAGCTTGAAGCTTGATGTGATGCAACACACCTGTAGTCCCAGTTCTCGAAAGGTGGAAGCAAAAGGATCAGGAGTTCAACGCCATACATAAATTCATGCCATACATGAAAGCCTGTTGCTAACAAACTAGCAAACTGAGCTTGAGGGCCGAAAGAGACATCACAGCCTTGCCTCATCCTGCTCTTATGAAATCCAGGGCCAGGGAACCACCTATAGTATCACATCAAGGCTTGTTCTTGGCTGAGCTTAAGGGTGATGGTATATGTGCAAGAGAAGCAGGGGAGAATGGACATGGATAAATACAATTTAAATATGGATCCAGGGTCCCCTGGGTATGAGCTAAGCTGAGGGTAGATATGAACACAGAGCAGCTGCTTCTACCTAAACTACATGGGGATGAGGCACTACAAGCACTACAAAGGTGAAGTGTTTCAGGCTGAAAGAATCGCTCCAACCTGCAAAGCTAGCCAGCAGCCATAGATTGGAAGGTAGTAGTCATTGTGAAATCAAAAGGTCAGCATGAAGCTGGGAGGTGAGGTAGCACAAGAACATCACCATGTCCAGGGATTGGATTGTTTTTTTAACCAGCTCCCAGAGCAGCATTGATGAGATAGAAGGTCTAGTTACTTTACACTCCTGGGTTGCAGTCCATCCTTAAGAACATGTTCAACTCCTGGAATCCAGTTGTCTAGTTGTAGAGAGAGAGGATGGATGAGCAAAGGGGTCAAATCAGGCTAGGGAAATCCACAGAAACAGCTGACTTTCCCAAGTGGGAGTTTGCTGACCACAGTCTGACAGCTGGGGAGCCAGCATAGGACCAAATCTGACCTCATGAACATGGGTGTCAGTTAGGAGGCCTGGGCTAATGCATGGGAATTAAGATTCACTGGACTCAGTATAGGTTAAGTGAGGTTTATTTGGGAATAATTCACTTATACATGAAACAGATGACCACCACAAGTTCCTGCCAGATACTCTCTGAAACCAATTAGGAAGCAAGAGAATGAGCTGGGGTCTGGGACCCCAGACCTAGCCTTTCTCCATCATGTCTGCACCTGTGACCATGCCCAAACACTCATGGTCAGTGCAATAGGTGCCGGTGGAGTGGATATCTCACAACACTGGGCAGTGTATGGGGCCTCTGGCAGTGGAACCAGTATCTATCGCCAGTGCATGAATGGACTTTAGGAGCCCATTCCTGGGAGGGATACTCTGTCAGCCTAGATACACGGAGGGCCTAGGTCCTGCTCCAAATGATATGACAGACTTTGATGATCTCCCCATGGAAGGTCCCACCCTCCCTGAGGAGTGGACCGGGGGGGGGGGGGGAGGGGGGATAGGAAAGAGTCGGTGGATGGCATGAGAGGATGGGAGGGAGAGGGAACTGGGATTGGTATATAAAATAAGATTGTTTCATATATCAAGGAACTGAAGTGATGACTCAGCAGTTCAGTGCACTGTCTTGTCTTCCAGAGGCCCAGGTCTGATTCCCAGAACCCACATGGAGATTCACAACCATTTGTAACTCCAGCCCCAAAGGATCCCAGTGCACTCTTCTGGTCTGTGAGGATACTGCATGCATGTGGTACACAGATAAAGGGAAAAAAAACAGATAAAGGAAAAAAACAAAACAAAACCAAAAAACAAACAAACCAAAAAAAAAAAAAACACTCACACAAAATAAAATGGAAATAAAAAAAGATTCAGAACATGTTCAAGTTCCCCAAAGTACCTGAGGCATTTTGTAGGAACTCCCCCTCCACAAAATTCTACTGATCACTGAGGGTGTCCAGTGAGTGATAACAATGGGGAACAGACGAACCAGCCTGTCACAGACACAACAAATACTGGGTATCTAGAAAGCAGGCCGAGAGATGTGGAGGATGCCTCTGCATGGCTACCACCTGTTTTCCCAGAAGCATCCTTTGGGGTGAAGTATTCAGGAACTAGCAACCAGGGCCAATGGATGTAAATTACTAGATACTGATAGTTGAAGCAGCTAACGGACCAAATTGGGAAAGAGATTCGCCCACTATATGGGGTCATAGGGTCTCAGGATTCAGGCATTTCCAGGGGCACCCCAACCCCACACATCTGTTGGGGTCACCAGCTCAGTTGCCAGGCCCAATTCAGTATCCTCCCCGTGGGACAAGACTGTCCTCACAGAGTTCCCACCAGGGGGATCTAGTGCAAGGGTGCTCAGCCTGAGCCTGGATGGAGAAGGGGCGGGGTTTGAAACCCTGCTCTCTGTCCCGCCCCTACCTCGGGGCCCTTCAGAACACTGAGGAAGATCAGATGGGCGGGGCACTTCTCTGTCAGCTGAGTGACGGTCACGAGATTCCGACCAACTCCGGTTTCCTGGAAGAAAGCACTTAACGGACCCAGTGTTACAGGTCAGTGGTAGCATTGGCAGGAGAGATGTTGTTCTGGAGGGTCCCAGCAGAGTCAGAAGCGCATCGCGCATCGCAGAGGCGAGAAGGGTCCTTAGCTCAAGGCCCTGCGGGGAGGGGTGTGTGAGGTGCCCACGAGCAGCTCTGGGCCCACTTGAACTGGACCAGGATCTCCCTGTGAAGAGTTGTGTCTCCCTGCCCTGACCTGAATCGCTTCACAGGACATGGAGAAGGAACGACAGGCACTTCAGACCTGGAAGGACCGTGTGGCAAAGGAGCTTGACAGCGTGGTCGCTTTCTGGCTGCAGCACTCCCACGACCGGGAACACGGGTCAGATACCCCTCAATGGTCCAACCAGGGCTTTTGCCCCTTCCAAACCCCTACTTCACTCCGAGGCCTTGCAGATCTACCGGCTTCAGGAGAGTAGTGAAGCAATGGAGAAGGGTGCTTGTCTCCTTCCCTCTTCTTCTAATAATACGTATCTCACAGGGGCTTCTTCACATGCCTTGGCCGCAATGGGCAGGTCTATGATGACCTTAAGTATGTCTGGCTGCAGGGGAGGCAGGTCAGTTTCCATACTTAAGGGTGTCATTGGGTATACACAGGGACACTTAGGATTCCCAGTAACCCAGCTATTCTCCCCACAGGTATGGATGTATTGTCGCTTGTACCGCAATTTTGAGCGCTTCCGACGTGCTGAGATTCTGGATGCTGCAAAAGCAGGTACCCTCTCCTACACCCAGCTCCTCAGCAGCTTCAGTGGCTCACTTATTCAGTGGATGTAAAGGAGCCTAGAAAAGGAAATGGACTGGATATGTTCCAAGAGGCAGTATATTCCGAACCCTCACCTAGCATGCATGCTTCCCAACCACCAGGTGGGGAGTTCCTGCTGCGTTTTGCACGGGTGGCACCTCCTGCCAAAAAGTGTGCCTTTGTGTTGACTCGGGATGGCCGTCCGATGAAGGTGCAGCGGACCATTTTCAGCGAGTGTTTCTACACCATAGCCATGAACGAGCTTTGGAGAGTAACAAAGGAAACATGTTACCAGGTGTGTTGAGGGATGGCCACAGGCTATTGGATATGAGTGCACTCTGAAAACAGGCCTGGGAGCCTGCCACAACTCCCATTCACTCCTATCCTACCATTTTGTGACCACCTTCTCTCCTTAGCTCTCTCCTAATTCCTATACCACCATAGAAACTCTGGGCAAGCAGGAATCTATCAATCAGTGCCCTGCTTCCAAGTAGAAGAGATCCTGTCCTTCCTTCCTGGGCCTTTCTGCCTGAAAGTGACCTGAATCCCCGAGCCCCCCAAGTAGTGTTGGCTGGATCTGCTTGGCCTCTGGTGCCTGGCTGTAGGGCTGGCCCTGGAGAGCTACAGAAAGAGTTGGTATTATTGGTGAACAGGCTGAGTCCTAGGTCCTTCCTGGGGAAGACAGATGGGACAAAGCATGCAGCCTCTGCCTGGTGTCCCCCCAGAATGAAGCTGTGGAGATGATGGACCAGATCATTCATTGGGTGCGGGAGGACCCAGCTGGTCTAGGCCGGCCTCAGCTCTCGGGGACCCTGGCCACAGAGCCCATGGCAGTGCCCATGATGCTGCTCAGCCTCGTGGAGCAGCTTGGGGAGGAAGATGAGGAGCTGTCTAGCAAGTACACAGAGCTAGGGGAGTGGTGTGCCCACAGGATTCTGCAGCACGTCCAGGTAGGTCCAGAGAAAGGGACAGGCTGGAACCTATTCTCCCACTCAGCAAGGGCCCCTCTACCTGAAATATGTTCTTCCTTCGGCTCTCATGACAGGTGGGTGGGTCTAAGGAAGCACATTCATTTGAAATACAGCTTAGGTTGCTGGGCAGTGGTGGCGCACGCCTTTAATCCCAGCACTTGGGAGGCAGAGGCAGGTGGATCTCTGTGAGTCTCTATGTATTCAAGGCCAGCCTGGTCTACAGAGCAAGTTCCAGGACAGGCTCCAAAGCTACAGAGAAACCTTGTCATGGAAAAAGAAATACATCCAAGAGCCCTCAGGAAGGTGGATCTTGACATGCTGGGGCAGAGATAGATAGGCCCTAAGGCAGAAAGAGGCCAGAGCCCCAGACAAATCCTGAGACCTTGATCTATGTTCCTTCCCAGCCTCTGTGGGCATCCAACTTTAACCTGCCTCCTCATTCACTGAGAGCTCCAGACCTAAAGCAAGGATCATAACCTAGAGCCCCATGGGAGACAATCAAAATGTTCTTCAGTAATTCCAGAACTCCGGGGGTAGAGGTGGGAGAATGTAGAGTTCAAGGTCATCTTTGCACATTTTGCACATCAGTTTGAGAGCAGCCTGGGCTACCCAAGACTGTTTCAAAACACAAAACCAGAAATGCCCTTTTTGGGCTTACTGAGTAGGTGGATGGCTGATACCCAGGGTGGGGGAAGGCTCTGTGTAACCATTCTGAATGTCCCAGACCCCACTATGTATACCAGGCTGGTGTTGAACTCACAGAAATCCACCTGCCTCTGCCTCAGGGATTAAAAGCATAAGCCACAATGCCCCAGAGGGCTTTTGAAGTTAAGATCTTTCTAGTTGGATGATAGGTAACTGGAAACATCTGTCTTTTGTCCCTTTCCTGGCAGAGGGATGGACAAGTTGTACTAGAGAATGTATCAGAGGATGGCAAAGAACTCTCTGGTTGCCTTGGAAGACATCAGAACCCAGGTGAAGACATGTGCTAGGCCCATCAGGAAAAACAACTCAGCTTTTAGTTTGGAGCCTCGTATGGGAGTGGGCTGCCCTCCTCCCTCCACCAAGGACCAGGCAGAGGAAGGGGATCATCTGCCTGGGATTGGGCATTGACTGCAGGAGCTTATGTGTCTGTTTTGGGGACCATTTTTTTTTCAGGGAATGGAGTCCAGGCAGAAAGGCTGGGTATCCTGTGACAGAGTTGAAGCATCTTTCCTCCTTGAGAAGGAAGGGAGGTCCCAGGAACTCAAGCCCTCAGATGCTTGGGAGGGGAATTCTGATTCCGGCCTTACTAACTTTTGACCCTCACTAGGTCACACACTAGAAGCTGGCTGGTTCCTGCTCCAGTATGCTGTCAGGAAAGATGACCCAAAACTTCGAACATACATCATTGACAAGTTTCTCTTGTTGCCTTTCCACTCTGGATGGGACCCTGAACATGGAGGCCTCTTCTACTTCCAGGATGCTGATGGTCTCTGCCCTACCCAGGTGGGATGTCCAGAGCAACTTGCTGGAAGCCTGGAATGTAGTAAGGGAAACTCAGAGTCAGGTGTGGTGGCGTACACCTTTTATCCTAGCACTTGAGCACTTGGGGAACAGAGGCAGGAAGATAAATGTCTGTGGGGTCTACAGAGTGAGTTCCAAGACAACCAGGACAACATAGAGACCCTGTCATAAAACAACAACAACAAAATGAACCTAGAGTCCAGTTTTCTCCAGCCCATGTCCTGTGAAGGAAGAAGAGAGTATGTTCAAATACATGGCAAGACACACATCCCCTTTGTCTGGTACCAGTGGCTCAAAGGGTTCTTCGGTGATTCTTACTCTCTCACTTGATGGCAGATACGAGTGAAATTATTCACCTGATTAGTTGTGTCCTGGTCCTGTTGTAGCTCTGCAGAGTACTATACTAGCCATGGATAGCAGCAGTATCCAAGAGGCTTAAAGATGATGTGACAAGGTAGACAACATTCTGAGTCTGCCCTAGTACTTGTCCTTTTAAGGAGCTGCCTTGGGGTACATACAGGTCAGAACGCTAGCCCTACTCTTAAGGATTATTCAAATTCTATCACCCATGTTGCTTGATTAAGAACCAAGTCCTGAGCCAGACAGATTGAGCCAGAACAGAGGCTATGAGTAAGTGTCCTAAGGCCAACAGGGACCTGAGCTGCCTATCTCTGCTCGGTTCTCAGCTGGAGTGGGACATGAAACTGTGGTGGCCACACAGTGAAGCCATGATTGCCTTCCTCATGGGCTACAGTGACAGTGGGGACCCCGCCTTGCTAAAACTCTTCAACCAGGTGGCCGAGTACACCTTCCGCCATGTAAGTATTGTCTTCTCATTCCCTGGAAGCACAGGCTGGGTGTGAAGGATAAGACAGACAGCAGGAGAGGGAGAAACAGGGGCTGTGTAAGGGGTATCCAGTAGGCTTTCCTTCAGCCCCTCCTAGCCCATTCATCAGGTGCTGCCCTCAGCTCCTCTGAGAGTTCCGAGAGTAATTTTTGTTTGGTAAATCAAGAAGCCCTGCCTCAAAGAATTTACCTTTCTGGATGATCAGACTCTAATCAAGTAAATAAGCAAATGTAGACACCAATAACCTGTGGAAAACAAAGCAGATGACAAATGCTACAGAACTTTCTTATAGAGGATTCAGAGAAGACCTTGTGAGCAAGGATCCAAAACAATGGAGAGCAGGATGTGTCTGTTTGACAGAAGGGAAGCTGGGAGGGTTCAGCCAGGTCTGCTCCATGTAGCAGGAACATCCATGCTCTACCAGGTCCAGCAGCCTGAGCTTTGACAGGAAATCCAACAGCTAACATGTCAGGCTGATAAATCAGCAGTTGGACACCACCACCCACCACACCCCCACCTCAAGTGTGTGTGTGTGTGTGTGTGTGTGTGTGTGTGTGTGTGTGTGTAAGAGAAAAGGTATAGGTATGTCAAAGGACAATTTCAGGTGGTGCTCCTCAGACACTATATACCTTTTTGTTGAGACAGGGTCACTCAGTAGCTAAGCTGGCTAACAAGCAGACCCTTAGGATCATCTTAACTCTGTCTCTGTCTCTCCAGTAATGGAATTACAAGTATGCTATCCTTGCTATTTTTTTATAAGTTCTGGGACCAAATTCAGGTCCTCATGTTTGCAAGGCACTTTTTTCGTGGGGGTGGGGGGTGGGTTTCAAGACATAGTTTATCTGGGTACCCCTACTGGGCTGTCCTGGAACTCACTCTGGAGACCAGGTTGGCTTCCAACTCAGAGATCTGCCTGCCTCTGCCTCCTGAATGCTGGGATTAAAGGTGTGCACCACCACCAGGCTAGTTTGCAAGGCAATTAGTGACTCTTGACCCAGCAGATGAATTTCTAAGGCTGTAGTTCAGAGAGAGAAATTTGGCCTGTTACAAGTGCCTAGTTGTCATAAGAAAGTCACTAGTTGTCATAGTAAGTCACAGTAAGAGCAACCAGTTACATAGGCCAATTTCTGACACCCTCACATAAAAATTCATGCAGGCAAAACACCAATGAACATAAGATAAAAATAAATAAATCATTGGGGCTGGAGAGATGTCTCAGAGGTTAAGGAGCACTGGCTGCCCTTCCCTGGGGTTCTGAGTTCAATTCCCAGCAATGACATGTTACCTCATAACCATCTATAACGAGATATGGTGCCCCTTTCTGGGCACCAGGCAACCATACATGCAGGCAGAACACTGTATACATAATAAATAATTATTTAAAGAATTAAAAAAAATAAATACACTATTTTAAAAATTCATAACTCACATGTCACAATTTAAAGGGAGCATTTTGAGCCGGGCATTAATGGCACATGCCTTTGATCCCAGAACTCAGGAGGCAGAGGCAGTCGGATGCTTGTGAGTTCAAGGCCATCTTGGTCTACAGAGCTAGTTCCAGCTCCAAAGCAATACAGAGAAACCCTGTCTCAAAACACCATAATAATAATAATAATAATAATAATAATAATAATAATAAATAGAGCATTTTGATAGTAATCTTGTAAGACTGCCTTCTAAAAAAGGGTTCTACGTAACTATTTTGTCAGTGAGAACAAAATGGAAAGGGCATAGAATAAGGATCTGGGCTACATTTGGGGGAACTAAAAAAAAAAAGCCTCAGTGAGACAGGTATGGCATGGCATGGGGTGTACATTGAGTCTATCTAGCCAGCTCAGCTGCTGTCCCTCCCTTATCTGAAGCATCAGATCCAATGCACAGGGTCAGAAGTAAGAGATACATTCAAAACCCATGGTGAAAGCAGGCAGAAAATGAGGTTGTCCTGAAACTTACAGAAATGTGTCAGCCTCTACCTCCTGAGGGCTGGGACTAAAGCCATGCCCCATCCATCACACAGGGTTAGAGAAAAGTCTGAGACACTATTATAAAAACCTGAGTATGCAAGGGCAGGAGTTACATGTGTGTGCTTGATAATCCAAAGGTCTTTTAGACCAAAGGCCTGTGAAGTAGAGGACATGTTGAAAAGTTTGCTGGCAGGTCAATGTAGGATTCTTCAGGGTTTTTTGTTTTTTAATTTAGATGAGTTAAAAATGTGCTTGCTTTTAAGTATTCAATTCAAAGTGTTAGATACACCACAATCAAATATAGAGGGTGTGTTCTCTCAGCATTTCAGCACACTGCCTGCAGCCCCTTCCCATCACGTTACTGAGAAAGCCAACTGCCTGTCATCCTCAGCTTTCATCTTTTTCAGGACATGGTCCCTTAAAAGTCATGAAATGGAAATTGTGCCATTTGAAGTCTGATCACGGGGACCAGTGCAAAGGGGACAGCGAGGGCCCCTTCCTCGGCCAGTGACACTCGGGTGGGTCCTGGCAGACACTAGCTGTCATTGTCTCATTCTAGTTTCGTGATCCTGACTTCGGGGAATGGTTTGGCTATCTGAACCGAGAGGGAAAGGTGACCCTCACCATCAAGGGAGGTCCTTTTAAAGGTGAGCAGGGAACGGGACAAGACTGCAAAGGTTTGTGGCACCTGGCTCCCCAGGCCCACCTAACCCCCGCATCCATTCTCCTCATAGGCTGCTTCCACGTGCCGCGGTGCCTGGCTATGTGCGAGCAGATTCTGGAAGCCCTGCTCTGCCGCCTCCAGCCTGACCCCGTCGTGTAGTCGCCTGCTATCTCCACCCACAAGAGGTTCAAAATAAATCTGACCCCGTTTCAACGGCTTGTGTGCGCACCTCTGTGGGCCCCGCTGGAGGGAACAGCTACTCCCCCCAAATGCCAGCTTTGCTGGGCCTTCATAAGGGCCTTGAAAGCGCCTTCTCAGCACGGCTCTACCGCGCCCATTGCCTCTGGGCGCGCTCACTGGCTGTTCTGTTCCGAAACGGATCCCGTACCTCACACTTCCGCTGTAGGCGGGTCTGAGTGGCCCACCTCTTCCGCTACCTCTCCCTGGGAGTCTGGCGCCAGTCCAGGCCCAGGCCTCTGTACTCGGTGCCGTTCTTGTAAGTGGCCGCTGAGCGCGCGCGTTTATAACCTGTGAGGACCCGCGAGCTCCGCCGCCGTGATGAACATCCGCAATGCTAGGGTGAGGTGATGGGGAGCCAGCCTGTCCACACCCAGTGGGCGCCTTGCCGGGTGGCCGCGTAGGCATGCTACCGAGGGACCTGGTGCTGTCGCTCTCCACGTCTGCGGCCGCCGGACCTTAAGGCTGCTGAAACCTGCTCTAGATATTTCGCGATTATACTAACCCGCGTTTACCTGATGTCAGGGCTCTGTCGAGTGGGCTCCGCGACCTCCAGGCGCTGCTGTTGGGTCTTTGAGCTGGCACGTTTTGCGCGACTCATAGAAACCAGGCTCGTGCTAATTAGATAGTCATAACCGTATCGTACCTGGGAAGGGGAGGCCCAGAGATTAACAGAACAGGCGTCCCGCGTGCGTGTGTGAGGCCATTCTTAGTCACTGCAGTCCTGAACTAATCGTGTCACACTGTCATGCAGCCCGAGGACCTCATGAACATGCAGCACTGCAACCTCCTCTGCCTGCCCGAGAACTACCAGATGAAGTACTACTTCTATCACGGCCTCTCTTGGCCCCAGGTGGGAAGGTTTTGCGTTTTGTAGGGGTGTAAGGGACAACAGGAGGGAAACATGGATCTGAGTGGGCTAAAAGCAGTGGGCAGTAAGGTACAGTGCCTTGGTACAGTGAGGCCCTGGTTGGGGAAGCCTGGCAAAGGAAAAGGTGTAGCTAGGACTGTAAGCTAGACACAGGTGGGAGATGGGATTTACACCGGTGTCTGTGCTCTTCCAAGAGAGAGCACAACTGTGGAGTAGAGAAACCGGACCCCCTGCTTTCCAGGCCACCAGTGATCACAACAATTTTTGCAGCTTCTCACCATCCTACACACAGCAGGAGGCTGGCAGTGAGCTCTAGCCTGTTGTCTGCTCTGCCTGACTTCCTTTTCCTCTTTGTTACCAGCTCTCTTACATTGCTGAGGATGAGAATGGGAAGATTGTGGGGTACGTCTTGGCCAAAATGTGAGTCACCAAGGAGGAAGAAAAGAGCCTAATGCTAACACTGGGGATTGAGGAGCTGAGGGAAAAGCTTTGGAGAAGGAAATGGGAAGCCAACACCATCCATCCATATCTGGTGAATGCTGCTGTGGATTAGGTTTAGAGGGGTTCTCAGTCTTCCACCCAGATTGCACTCAAACTTGCAGCAGTCTTCATGCTGAGCCCCCTGTATATGCTGGAATTAACTATGCCCAGCTTGCTGTGGATTGTTTTCTTTTGTTTTTTTTTTTTCTAACAATTTGTTTATAGGGTGGTTCTAAATTGACAGAAAGATTGAGCAGAAGGTAGGTACTAAGTATTTCCATACACCCCTCTTCCACATTAGTTCTCTCAGTACCAGGCATGGTACACTTATTAGAAGTAAGAAACCAACACAGATTTTGTTAAGATTCATGTTTTCATTGTTGGGCTTCTGTCTGTTGCACACCCTCTGAGTTGGACAACCAAAGAGTGTCTGTCCACTTTTAGAGTATTCCATCCCTTCCATAGCCTCCAACAACAAGGTTGTTCACCTTTTAAGAAGGTTGCAGAGTTGGACTAGGAACTTATAGTGCTTTCAACCTGGATCCTTTTACTCAGTGCTTTGCATTCAGTAATACACTGATACACTTTTTGTGGCTTGGCAGCTGGCTTTGTTTTTTTTTTTTGGCCATCATAGGATGATGTTCTCTGCACATACTGGTGGGTGTAGCATGGGGGCTTTGAGGAGGAGTTCCTAGTTCTCCTCTGTCTGGATCTGGGGTGCTGTGGGGTCCACCACGATGTCTGTGCACTTGATGTGCACAGGTGTCCCAGATAGAATGGACATGTACCAGGATCCTTCCTAGCTTTTTCCTCTAGGGAAGAGGACCCAGATGACGTGCCCCATGGACATATCACGTCACTGGTGAGTAGAGCTACTGAAGATTTGGCAGAGGTGGTCTGAAGGTAATTGAAGGTAGCTTCTAAGGTCCCACTCGTATCCATCCTTCTTCTCTCAGGCTGTGAAGCGTTCCCACCGGCGCCTTGGGCTGGCTCAGAAACTGATGGACCAGGCTTCTCGAGCCATGATAGAGAACTTCAATGCCAAATATGTCTCCCTGCATGTCAGAAAGAGGTGAAAGACAAGCTAGGGGAAAGGGCAATGCTGGGGAGTTGGGAGGAAGAGATACCCAATTGATAGGGATTCTTACCTTCAGAAGAAGATGGGAAGGAGCTTTAGTGGGAAAGGAGGACTGGGATATTGCCTGCCAATCTGCCTGGCCAAGTTTGTGAAGCCCAGCAATGCCTTATTCCCCTGCAGTAACCGAGCTGCCCTGCATCTCTATTCCAACACCCTCAACTTTCAGTAAGTACATCAAGATTTTGTTTTGTTTTTGTTTTTCTGTTTTCTCAAGACAGGGTTTTTGTGTATAACCATCCTGGCTGTCCTGCAACTCACTGTGTAGACCAGGCTGGCCTTGAACTCACAGAGATCTACCTGCCTCCCAAGTGCTGGGATTAAAGGTGTGTGCCACCACCTCCTGGCAGATCAAGATTTTTAAGTGGCATGATCCATCCATTTAGCTGAGGTGAGCTGAGAAAGTAGTGGAGGAACTTCAGTTATTGCTAGGGGACCTTCTGTATACTCAGTGGCTGTTCACTCAAAAGTTAACAAGGAGAAGGCACCTGCTTTCTGTGTGTGTGGTAGAGGTGTCCTACACATCTTGCTGGGTAGAGGAAGGATGGCTTGGTACTAGTGAGGCTGGTGAAGGGCATTTTAGTAAAGAACACACAAGACTTCTTAGTGCTGGTCGAGGACTAAGGGGAATTAGGTTAGGGCATGAGCAAAGGTTGAGAAGTGACTGCCACCAGGATGCATTGGGTGAGAGCAGATGAAAGAGGATGGCAGAGAAAAAGGGCAATGAGCAAAAACAACGAGGGACCTATATGTCCTAATGATTGACGGCAGGTCTACTCAGGACACAGGTACCTCCATGAGATTACAATTGGAGAAAGAACCTGGCAGTGCCTACTGCTAATAGAAAGTAGGGCTGGAGTGAACTGATTGGAGGATCCATTGACTCACACTAGACTTTGTGTAGGTAGAGTGAAGATGAGACTATTGGAACAAGGCAGTGGCCTTCCAGCTTTTCTGAGTTCACTACCTAGATTCATGGAGGGATCTTTGACCTAGTTAAGGATGCCTTTGGTGGGGACTGTTTCACATGCAAAGTTAGAGATTCCCAGCTAGGTGTGGTGGTATATGCCTCTTAATCTCTACACTCAGAACGTGGAGGACTGTGGGTTAAGGGCCTAGCATAGGGAGTTCCAAATCAGTCTCAGCTACACAGCAGACCCTGTGTCAAAAGGATGCTAAGGAGACAGCTTTATTTTGAGGACCCGAGTTTGATCCCTGGCACCCATGTAGAAAAGCTACATACAGTGCCCTGTACCTGTTATTCCTAGTGCTGAGGAGGTTAGGACAAGATAATCCCTGGGTACACTAGCCAGTCAGCCTAGTTGAATGGGAAAGGTCCATATTCAGTGAGTGACCCTATTTTGAAAAAAATGAAAAAAAATGGGAAGCAATTGAAAAAGCTACCCAATATACACCTCTGGCCTCCACATGCACATATGAGGATGTGTACACACATGCCAGATCTCATATATTTAATGTCTTAGGCTGACAAAGACCTTTCTAGGCTATCAAATGACTTCCCTTCCAGTATCAGGCTACTCAAGTGTGCACACACATTCCCCCTCAGCAGTAGCCAGGTTGTCTGAAATGACCACTGACATGCCAATACAATGAGTCTCTTTCTTAGCAGAGGACCCAGCTGTATGTTCAATAAGTAACAGGGAATAAGTCAGAAAGAGGAAGGAAGGGGCAGAATTAAGGGCTTCATGCAAAAGACACAAGTTCTTGCTAGTCAGGAAAGGGGCAGAGTGTTGGCAAGTTCAGGGATGGGAAGTATCCTGGATGCTACATGCTGCTTGGCTTTGCTGGAGAGAGCAGAGAAAGTCATCATGGCTTTTGTGAAGAGTACATTCAATGAAAAACAAAAACGGAATCCATTTAAGCTGGCCTCCCCTCCCTGGTGGGGAGATGACACCCACTCTAGTAGCCTAAGTACCAAGAGAATTTGCCCCCAGGTGTGTGTCTCCATCCTATCCCCAGGATCAGTGAGGTGGAGCCCAAATACTATGCAGATGGCGAAGATGCATATGCCATGAAGCGGGACCTTACACAGATGGCCGATGAGGTAAGAGTTCAGTCAGGCCAGGGCAGCAATTCCAGCAGTAGAGGGGATTCTGTACTTGGGAAAAGTGGCTAAAGAGCTGTGACTCCAGGGGCAGTGGTGGCCGAAGGCAAGACAAAGGTTGAGTGCCAGCCCTTGTAGCTATAGAGGTAGGAGTCAGAGTCTCTCTTTCCCTTACTTCCTAAACCTACAAGTAGGGACATGGCCTTGGTTGACAATAGAGGATGCCATGGGATGTTCTCCGGGGAAGAAGCCTGCAGGTGGAATAGGAGAATGATTTATCTTTTTCTATCGAGGTATTAGGACTAGTAAGATCAGGGACAGTCATGGTTAGCCTGTTCACATCTAGGATCAAACTGGACTGGAGAGAAAGGGTCCAGACCAAACCTCCCAGGTGTAGGGCAGTTTATGGGGCACTGCTGTGTCTTGGGAGCTCTTGAGAAGCCCATTTGAGGGTATCAGGACCCTTGCCATTTTACAGATTAGGAAACAGGCTTGGGGGCAGAGTTACAATTGAACTGCATCTCTACCCACTCCTATTTCCTGCCGTGGCCGTACTACTTCTCACTGTGTCCCTTCCCCCAGCCAGCCCCAGGGTCTGGCTCCTCTTGTCTCCTGTCTGGAGACTTAGGCCCTGTCTCTTTCCACCCGCTTCCCTCTGGGCTCCCGGCGGCAGCTGAGGCGGCACCTGGAGCTGAAAGAAAAGGGCAGGCACATGGTGCTGACAGCCACGGAGAACAAGGCGGAGGACAAAGGCAGCATGCTTCTGAACTTGGGAGAGGCCTGTCGTGAGGAGAAGGGCCTGGCTGCTGAGGACAGTGGTGGGGACAGTAAAGACCTCAGCGAGGTCAGTGAGACCACAGAGAGCACAGATGTCAAAGACAGCTCAGAGGCTTCTGACTCTGCCTCCTAGAGCCTGCCCCATCTTGTTCAAGCTCCCCCTCCCCATGTACTTTTACAATAAATGTTGACCTGTGGCCTTGGGGGATTTGTCAATGTGCATACTAGGGGTGTGCTTCTTTCCAGCCCCTTTATGGCTGGGATATCCATTATGCCAAGTTTGTGAGACCCCAGTAAAGACCAATGAGCTGAATCACTGATGCAAACACACAAGGTTTTATGTTAAGTTACAAGCCTTGGCAGCGACCCTGTCCTGCAAACTGGCACAGCAGCAGCAGGAAAAAGGTGCCTGGCCTCAATTGCAAGGGCTTCTTAAAGGAAAAAAGTGCAAGCAGGGTGCTACGTGCCTTGGCTGTTCATGAATGGGGAATAGTAGGTGACCTTTGGATTCAATGATGAGGGGGCTAGGGGAATTTCAAAATTGTTACTAATGTTATTTACCAAAATTATTTGTTGCCTGACCACCCAGATGGGGTCATTTTGATCAGAGTGGGTACACTTTGTGTGCTCTTTGAAACTGTTTATAGTTCTTTGGCTGGAGCTGAATCAGCCTTGTGCCATGCAGGGAATTTCTCACGGTGGCTTTTTCTCCAGTGTACCTTGCTCTTACAATATCATCTTCACAACCCAGAGCCTACTGAGCTCACAAGTCAAATGGATTTAGAGAACCTGGGCACCTTCAGCAACTGGGTTAGGGTCGGCAGATAAACTTGCTTGGGTGTCCTATTCTGTCACCTTCCTGGCTGAACTAAATGATTTTTGGGGGCTTTCTAGTCAGCCTTGGGTTCCAGAGGCAGCTTTCCCACCCTGATGCTCTTTGCTGTACTGCTTTGACCTCTCGGGTCCCACTCTTAGCCCTTTCCCCTAGTCACACTTGTTCTCACCTGCAGCAGCTCCAGTTCACATCTGGACACACCGCAAATGCTTAAATCTAGCTGCTTGTTGCATTTATGTAGAGATGTCATACCTGGATCCTGGTCTACTTACTACTAGATTGTTCAGGCTTTTCCTTCTTCGTTATCCCTAATTCTTTGCTTCACGCCATCCCAGCAGTCATTAGGTCCAGTGGGTCCAATCATATTAATACATTCCTGGATCTTCGTGCCAGCACACCCAGTTTACACAGGGCTGGAGATCTAACTCAGAGCCTCTCAGAAGTTAGACAAGCACTCCAGCAACGGAACCACACTCCCATCCCCAACTGTTGGCCTCAAAGTCCTGATCCTCTAAGAGGTTCTTTGCATCCTGACATTCACCATTACCGGGTTCATCTCCTTTATTTTGTTTATTCATGTTTTTGAGACAAGATCTCTTAAGCCCAAACTTGACTGGAACTCATAGCCCAGCTGAGCCCAAACTTGTAATCCTCCTGCGGTAGGCTACAAAGTATGGGGATTACAAGTGTGAGCCACTCCAGCCAGCTCCCCTATTAATACTGTATTTGTTGCTATGCTGAGACAGTTCTGCACATTGTTAGCTAGTCCTTGGCTATCATTATGATAGCCTCAATGTCCTCTAACGTTTCTGTGACTTCTGGTAAGTGCATAAAGTCTAATAGAGCAATTTATTAGTTTTATGTTGAATACACACCCTCAGGTCTCCCACCCCACGCTTTGGTTTATCACGACAGGGTTTCTCTCTATAACAGCCCTGACTGTCCCTAACTCTCTCTCTAGACCAGGCTGATCTCCAACTCACAGAGATCCGCCTGCCTGCCTGCCTCTGCCTCGTGAGTGCTGGGATTAAAGGCTGTGTGCCCCCACTGCCCGGTGTTTTTCCTCTATTTTCCTTCACAAAGCCTCAAGTATTTCAGGTTGGCCGCAAACAGATTTGCTATGTAGCTAAATCTGGCCTTAAATCCTAATCCTGAACTGGGTGGCACACACCTTTATTCCTAGCAGTGCGGGGCAGAGACAGACGGATCTCTGAGTTCCAGAACAGGCTCCAAAACTACAGAGAAACCCTGTCTTTAAAAAAAAAATCCTAGCCTCTTGTTTTAGTCTTACAACTACTGAGGTTTCACGTGTGATCCACCACTCCAGGCTTGTCCCTTCTTTTTTAAGCTAAAAGCAAAATATGAGTCCACCTCACTCCCAAACGCTTTGTCACAGCCTCAGCCTTGCTTTAACACTCCTAAACGTGCTTTCTGGATTGTAGACCAACACTGGGGATGGCTAGGTCCTGGGTGGGCTTTGCTTGGGCCGCTCACCTAACTATACAGCACCTGACATCTGAGTTGTCACTATACTAACAATTTCCCTGCTCCCGCAAGTGACAAAGCGTTCCGTCGCTAGGCTGAATAATCTGCCCAGGAGCTTAGTTCTTTATTTGATTGTAGGAGTGGTCCATCAGAAACCGAGAAAGCGGATAGAGAGAAAAACCTGGAAGAAAGTTGCGCCTGCAAATGGCTGTTTCCCTTAACCCTTGTCTAGTTCAAGCAAAACTGCGTTCTGATTGGCTACAGTTACGTACTTACTTTTGGATTAATCGAATCAGCGGTTCGTCCCGCCTAGCGTGCTAGCGTCACTCACAGTACACAAACCGGTGACGTTCTTAGTTCCCAGGCTCTGATTGGTTCTACAACGCCTCGCAGCGGAACGGATGGACATGCGCACCGCTCGGTTGCGCCCCCTAAGGGGGTGGGCAGAGCTCACGGATCTTCCTGAGGCGCTTACGGAAGCCCATCCTCTGCCCTGGTTGCTTGGGTGTCATTGGTGGCCGGTTGAAGCTATGCAGTTTGCTCCGCCCCTAGTCTGTTATGTTTCCTGGGCGGAGGTGGGAGCTGTGGAGAGAGAAACCGCAGGCCTTACTAGGCCTTGGGGGCCCAGCACTTCCTCTGCTTCAGTGGCATCCGTCTCTTGGAAGCACCGCCTTAAGTGCCTTGTGAGCTGAGACTGGAAGGCATACGATAAAGTGGCTAGGGTTGACTCCAGGATGTGCCCTCACTGCCTAATGATTTTTTTCTCTCAGGAGCCCCATGTCTCTCATTTCCCTCTGTCCATAGTAGTCAGCTAGTCTGATCACATCCTCAGGTCATTCCTCAGCACCAAGTGTACGTTACTCCACGTATTTAAAAAGGGTCTTGCCGAGCTGGAGAGATGGCTCAGTAGTTAAAAGCACTGACTGTTCTTCCAAGTGACCCACGTTCGATTCTCATCACCCATATGGCCGCTCACAAACTGTCCATAACTCCAGTTCCAGGGGGATCCTGACACCTTCACTCACACAGACTTATATGCGGAGAAAACATCAATGCACTTAAAATAAAATTTACAAAAAAAAAAAGTCAGCACTCTGGAGACAGAGGCAGGCAGATTTGAATGTTTTTTTTGTTTGTTTGTTTGTGTTGGGTTTCTTTGTATTTTTGTTTTGCTTTTGTATTTTGAGACAGGGCCCTCCTCTCTCTCTCTCATAAACTCAATTATATTGTCCATCATGGTCTCATGTTGAATATAAACAGTTGTATGCCTGACTGGCCTGCACAATGAGACCCTATCACGAATAAATAATATTGTAGCTCCAGCTCCTTTAAAAATCTAGCTCTCTTTGTAAATATTATTTTTATTTTTGTATCTATGTGTATATATGCAGGTTCCATGGAATACAGAAACGGTTGTTAGATCCCCTAGAAGTGAAGTATTATGTATTTGTGAGCTGTCTTTGGAGTCTAAGAATTCTGTCCTCTGGAAGAGCTCTTAACCACTGTGGAACCATCTCCATTGCCTATCTTGTTGGGTTTTGTTTCTGTTTGTTTGTTTTGACAGGATCTCCATATATAGTCCCAATCTCTGGCTCTAGATGAGCATCAATCACCTCACCCAGCTTATCTGATTTGAGACAGGGTCTCCCTCTGTAGCTTAGGCTGGCCTGGAAGTCACCCTGCAACCCTGGCTTGCCTCTCAGTCACTACTCATCCACTCTCACCCTTCCCTGAGGTTTTTGGATTCTAGCCAGGTGAGGTGGTGGTGCATGCCTTTAGTCTCAGCACTGGGAGGCAGGAGCAAGCAAAACTCTAGAAATCAAGGACAGCCTGGTCTACATAGCAAATTCCAGTCTGACCTGACCGGGGCTACTAAATGACCCTCTCAAAAAGCCAAAAAGAAATGCACTAAGGAGAAGGTTCAGTGGTTAAGAGCACTTGTTTCTCTTGCAGAAGATCTGAGTTCAATTCCCAGCACCCACTTACTCCTCTTTAATTCTAGTATCTAGGATCTGAGACCTGCTCTCCATGGGCATCAAACACAAACACACACACACACACACACACTCACATAAATTGCACATACATGCATACATACAAGCAGAACACACGAAATTAAATGAATATAAATCTAATTAGATTTTTAAAGCCAAAAAGGAACATGCCAGGTGTGCTGGCACATGCCTTTAATCCCAGCATTCAGGAGGCGGAGGCAGGTTAATTCCTATGAGTTTGAGGACAGTCTATTCTACATAGTGAGTTCCAGAACAGCCAGGGCTACATAGTGAGACCCTGTCTCAAAAACAAACAACAAAACAAACAAACAAAAAAACAGGAACAGGAGCTATAGATACAGAAAGCAGTTTCATTCATGGCTTAGATGCCAAACAAGTGTCCTAAGAGCCAGGGAAATCACTCAAGTTTTCTGTTTTGCTTTTCACTCCGTTTCAATCCAAGTGGCTGAATGGGGCACCATTCAGATTCCTGGAGTCAGAACTGATAACATTTGAAGGCCAGTTCAGCAACCACTTCTTGTTACCTGAATCCTGCCCTGGCCTGGCTCTGCTGGGTGGATGATGGACTCCTGAGGATTGGTCAAGGCTCAGATAGAATGGAAGGCAGGTTGTTTTAACTAACAAGGGCTTGGGTGTCTGGTTTCCCTTAGTATGAGGCACTGTTGGAATAAGTGTCTGCTGACAAAGCAAATTCACATGGATTGATGCCCATTCATATGCTGTAAAAAGAGATACGGGCTTGCTTGATTTGATGGAGGATCTTCGAGGACCTGGCAGCATCTTAGAGAAGAGCAAGTACAGACCAAGAACTAAAGAACTAAGTAATTTTTTTCTGGCCAAGAGGATCAATTACACACAATTGAAAGGTCAGAATAGGCTCCCTCTCAAGCCGGACATTGGTAGCGCACACCTTTGATCTCAACACTTGGGAGACAGAGGCAGACAGATCTCTGTGAGTTCGGCCAGCCTGGTCTACAGAGCAAGTTCCAGGACAGGCTCCAAAGACACAGAGAAATCCTGCCTCAAAAAACGTCTCCCTCTCCTACCAGATCTCCAGGTCAGTGTCACATGTGCTCACATGCACTTTGACATCCATACATGCACATACAGATCTGGACTCCTTTTGCATTTTAGTACCTTCAAGCCTGTCTCCTAAGTTCCTTGCCTGCCTCTCACCATCTGTATACCCCAGGGCTTTCTCTCCATGGAACTGCAGACAGGTGGCTTATCACCTGCCTCCTGCCTTCCCAATTTAGTAGAGAAGCCTGGTGTGATTGTGCACACCTGTAACTCTGCATTTGGGGCAAAGGTAAAAAAATTGCCTCAAGTTTGAGGCTACCCTGGATTGTGTAAGGGGTACCAGGTCAGCCAGGGCTACAGAGTGAGATCCTATGAATGAGACCCTATCTCAAAACAAAACATGAGTAGGTCTTTCCCTCTGGCTTAAGAGTTGGTGAGGATAGAGCAAATCCCCATTATCCTTGAATAAAGAAGGCAATAGTAGTTGTTACTATGCTGTCTCAGAGCCCCCACCAGTATAGGTCCCTACAGATTCAAGATGTAAGGGAAAAGAGACAAAAAGAATGTCTTCCGGCAGCAGGAAGTGGTAACTACCTATGGGGAAATGAGGCTAGTTCTTTCCTTTCGGACTTGAGTAGAAGGGGAACTGTAGCTGAACCCTGTTCCCTCCCCCTCAGGGGGCCCAGAGGGAACAGAGGCCTGCAGTCCTCTGGGGAACTTCCCATCAGCTGTCTGGACTCCCTTAGGCCTCACTCAGGGCTGTGATTCCAGGAAGGAGGGTGGCATCTGATGTCCAGAGGCTGGGGGAGGCAGGCCCCTAGGGGAAGTCTTAGGCCTGGAACAGCTATGGCGCCATTGTTCACTAGTGTTGAGTGAGGGTCAGTAGCCATAGGAGTGTGGTCTGACATTGGGGACCACAAATAGCTTTCTGCAGGCATGTTGGGGCTCTCTGGCATTGGCTGCCTCATGCTGAGTCTTAGGGCTCAAGGTGATCCAGGATAAAGGAGGGAGACAACCTGCCTCAAGAACTCCGCGCCTGCGAAGGGGCGCCTAGTCCTTATGAGTCCCACCCAGGGCAACAGGCAGCTCTGGGTCCAAATCGCCCCGCCCCATCAGGGGCCGTGTGGGGGCGGGGCGGGGCGGGGCGGGGCAGAGCTGGCGGATGGTGCTGGCCTTGGAGCCCCCCCCCCCCTTCCCTGTGCTCGGCGGTCTCGCTTCACCGCTGCCGCGTGGGAGCATCAGGACTCGAAGGCGCTTTCGGCCCTCGGTCATGGCGGCGCACGGGAAGCTGCGGCGGGAGCGGGGGCTGCAGACCGAGTATGAGGCACAAGTGAAAGGTGAGAGGGCACATCAGGCCTGATTCACTGCGGAGACCCCGAGTGTCCGCTGCTGATCCTCAGATACCCCTGAAACGAGGTGAAGCAGGGAGCACAAGGCTCTGCTTCTTGGAGCCTCTTTGGCCTCTCAACTACCTGCCCATGTCCCTCCCGCCTCTACTCAACTTGGGTCGCCTGCTGTTCACTCAGGCAGCAATGACTCTGGTAGCCTGAGGGAAGGGCAGACTGAGGGTGGCTTTTTGGCTGGAGTGTATGGGCCACCTTTGCTTTGCTGGTGGCCTAACACCTCACTCTTAACACCACTAGAATCCATGAAGCCTTAGCACCTTCGCCTCCCTTTGGCAGTGAAGTAACTTGCAGGTTAGGGTTGTTGGCCCTGGGTCAGGCTATAACAGTCAATATGGGTTAGAGAAACTCAACTGGGCTTACTTTACAGCCTTAAGGCTGTTAGACCTCTGGGTTCTGGCAAACAAGTCTATGCAAATCCATTCAAATGAACTTTGTAAGTTCTTAGCTGACAGCTTCATTACTAAAGGGTGTGGTAGGTAACTCTTGCACAGGAAAGGAGGCAGCATCTAACACACCCCAGTTTCTTGTTGCTTCAAGATATCTTGAGTCCCATTACCACTCTCAATGACTCTATATTTTACTTATTGTGGATACAAGCAGAAAAGCAGTGCCACATAGCACAACAGCTCCCAAGAAGAGGAATGAAATGACCATTGGAATTTTCTGACCTGTAGATTTGAATTTATTTGGTTCAAGCAACTTATACCAAAGTATGTTTTAGTGATGTGTTGCTGCTGCAATGTTGAACATAGGTGCCTTTGAAAATATGACCCCGTCCTCATCTTGGTATCCAGGACCAGCTTGAGGTGACTGCAGAGGGTGAGCCAGCAGGTGGAGACAATGATCCCATCCTACTTCCTCAAAATCTCAAGAAGCAGCTGGGTGGTGGTGGTATCGAATGCCTTTAATCCCAGTACTCTGGGAGACAGAGTTCGAGTCTAGCCTGGTATACAAAGACTGTTCCAGGACAGCCATGGCTACAGGGAAACCCTGTTTCAAAACAAAACAAACAAACAAAAAATTGTCCTGAAGCCAAAGTCTCCAATCACTTCAAACAGCAAACACAGGCCAGTGAGTTCCCAGCAAGAAACTGGAGTTTGTCACAAGAGTGTCTTTAAGATGTCCCTGAATAATCAGGGGGTCCAGGTTTTGTAGCTTTTATTTCTCATGTTCCTCTCTTGAAAAGAAAAAAGGTCTTTCAACTCTGTTGGAACAATAGCCCTGTCTTGACACTTTAAATTCTGAAAGGTCAGCATAGTCTCCTTTGGAGGCCATCTATTCTACTCTGCTGGTCAGCAGAAGTGAGAGTGAATGCCTGGCTCACAGGAAGTGCTGGAGGGGCCTGGGTCGCTGCTTTGCAATGCAAATATGCAGGCTTTCTTACACCTTTTTGTCAGCTGGTCTTTGTTTGTTTGGGTGGGTGGGATTGGAGCTTGGTATGCAGCCTAGTCTAGCCTTGAATTTAGTATTTTACTCAGGCTGGTCTGTACCTTGCAGTATCCTCTGCCTCAATCTTCCAGGGCTGGGATGACAAGCCTGTGCTACCACACCCAGCTGTCAGGTCTATGTATAAATATGTGTTTGCTCTGGATTCTGGAAATAATCTTATTTTATAGAAGAGAAGCAGTCCTTGCCCTTGCTGGTTCACAGTCCTGAGGAGAGAAAAATTTCACACAGCTGATTTCATGTATGGTAGTAACAACTGCAAAGGACAGCCTAGGTGCCAAGAACACATGAGGCCAGACAAAGGCCAAAGCTAATTTGATAGATCAGGGTTGTTTGAGCTGAGATCTGAAAGCTCTGCCATGGCAGAACCTGGAAACTGACTTTTGGCAGGAGTTTCCTGCCCTCTGTGGACCTTAGATGCAACTGGCTTGCAATCTATACCTCTGGGACAGTGGCTGGTGGGCATGTTCTGAACCAGAGGTGCTGTTGCTATTGGTGGAGAATCCACAGGATACTGTGGTCTGCTGGTGCACTTGGCATTGTGTAGCTATAATAGTTCTCTCCTTGAGTAGCATATTCTTTTTGGAGGGCAGGGCAGCCTAGGGAAGGGCATGCTTGGAATGAACTTAAATTGCCATTCCTGAAAACCTATTATTTTCATTTAGTGAAGATTTCCCTGATTTGACATCAGCAGCATTAGCATTCATCCTTACCAGTGGTTGGCACACACTACTTCAGCCTTAGGAGGCTGGTGACAGTGACACTTGGCATTTTGGTCTTTGCTTTTGGCTTCAGTGTTGGTGGTTTCCATATATACACATACCAACTTCTTTCTGTTTAACTTGTCCTCTTGGTGGAAATTTAGCAATTCCAGTGACCAGATTAAAGGTATGCCCCAAAGCCCACTGGGGAGAGAGTCCAGTGAGTATTGTGGAAGGCTGATGAGAGGCCATGTAGACCTCTGGATCTGGAGCACCTGGACTCTGGAAAAGAAGTAAGTCCCACCATAGAGTATAGTCAGAGAGCAGACAGAACACACCAAGAAAGGAAATCAGAAGGGGAGATGGGGAGGTCTGGGCAGGAGATCTCTAAGGAGGCCTTTTCTCTCATAGTCCTAGGAAAGTCTCTGTCAAGACAGATCTCTTTACAGTGGATTTCTTTTGAGCAGCTACCCCTGGAGCTTGCCTTTCAGACTGGCCCCAGTACCTACCATCTTTTCCTTAGACAAGTATCCCTTGAGCTCTACAATGTAGCCAGAGGGACCCTGAAAATGAAATGAGTCCACAGGCCTCTACCCCCTGACTCTGTTCCTGATTCCTCTCGCCCTTCCTTCTTTTTTGTTTATTGTTTTTGTTTTGTGTTTTGTTTTTTGAGACAGGGTTTATCTGTGTAATGGCTCTGGCTGTCCTGGAACTCAGTCTGTAGATCAGGCTGGCCTGGAACTCACAAAGATCTGCCTGCCTCTGCCTCCTGTGTGTTGGCATCAATGTCATACATCACCACCCTGCTTTTTTTGTTTGTTTTTTGAGACAGAGTTTCTCTGTGTAACAGTCCTGGCTGTCCTGGAACTTGCTCTATAGATCAGGCTGGCCTCAAACTCACCTTCCTCTGCCTCCCGAGTGCTGGGATTAAAGGTGCCTGCCACCAATGCCTGCCTCCCTTTGCTTTTTGTGTACTTTTTTTTTAAGGCAGTGTCCCCTGTATTCCAGGCAAGCTTCAACTCACAGTTCAGCCAAAGATGATCTTGAAATTTAGATATTTCTCCTGCTACTTCTTGAGTATTGGGATTACAAATGTGCATCACCACATTTTGCCTGTGTATGCATCTTATAAGCACCCATCATTGCTCCTTTTCCATTCTGCCATGGCTCTTTTCCCATGCTGTCTTTCCCCCTCACTATGGTCCCAGCTCCAAAAGAGCAAGCACTGCCTAGAATATGCCTGGAAATAGATATGAAGTCACCATTCTACTAATGAAGAAATCAATTAGTGTTCTGCTCTAAGGACGTGGCTGAAGACCTAACTGTGGACATCCCACTTACTAGAAGCCAAGACAGTGTGTCTTTGTGCTTGATGTATTGATGTGCCTATTGTGGAGCTCATCTGGGCCCTCAGTCTGGAGGGGGGGGGTGAGTGTTACTAGCAGCTTGCAGGACAGGCAGCTTTTGCTTGAGATATGGGTGAGGAAAGAAGTATTGCTAAATTGAGCCAGAGATAAGATGTCAAAAGGCCTGTGGTGTTGTGGGGCCCTCAGCTATGACTCCCCTGTATAATAGAGAGAAAAACCCCGGGGGTAACTGCCAGTAGAAAACAACAGACAGAAAGCTTACACCACCCCTTCCCTGTTCACTTATCAACCTTGACAGGAACACTTGGCCATTACCCTTACTATGGGACTGGTTTGACTTGGCCTGAAGTCCCTGATGGCTTGGCCAAGTGCCACAGAGTCCTGCCCCTGAGTAGTTTCTTATGTCTGTTCAGAAGCCACAGCATAGAGTTTTATCCCTTAGGGCCCTTCTCAAGTGCACAGGGCCTACTGAGCCTGGGTACCTTGCTTCAGGGTACACTTATTTTTCTGCATTTAGTTCCAGTTTTTTACCTCAAGTCATGTACCAAGGAGCCTTTGTTGTGGACAGAATGGCTCTCTGTCTGTCTTTGTCTCGTCTACCTCTTACTGCCCTGGTTGGTTCCTGCTGTGCATGTCTGCCAGGCCTGAACGTAGGTCCTCTTGCAGGGATACGCTGGCAATTGAATGAGCAACTCCGTTGCCTGGAGCTTCAGGGAGAGCTGCGTCGAGACTTGTTGCAAGAGCTAGCTGAGTTCATGCGGCGCCGGGCAGAGGTGGAGTTGGAGTACTCTCGAGGCCTGGACAAGTTGGCTGACCGCTTTGCCAGCCGCAGTGGTCGCTTGGGGGGCAGCAGCCGGGAGCAGCAAAGCTTCCAGTAGGTACCACACTGGCTGGCAGCAGTGCCTTGCAGGGCCTGATACCTAGGCTCCCTGGTCTGAATATTCCTCTGCTACAGGAAGGAGCCGACTCTCCTGTCATCGTTGCACTGCTGGGCTGTGTTGCTGGAGCATACTAGGCAGCAGAGTCGTGAAAGTGCCGTTCTCAGTGAGGTGCTGGCTGGGCCCCTGGCTCAGCGCCTGAGTCATATTGCCGAGGATGTAGGACGTATAGTCAGAAAGGTAGAGTCACACAAATTGTGGAGGGTCTCAGGATCTAGCAGAGCCCACACCTATCTGGAGGCACTGTAATTGAGAGGCATGGGATGCTGGGTGGAAGTTGCAGCCCAAGGTTGGCTTGTACCCATCTCAGGTGGGATGGGTTGTCACAGGGTGATGGGAGGACAATGCTATGCTCACACATACCCCTTCATTTCTAGAGTAAGGACCTGGTGCAGCAGCTACAGGATGAGCTCCTGGAGGTGGTCTCAGAACTCCAGACAGTAAGCAGGACCTATTGTGTGCTGGTCAGGGGAAAGCAGAAACATCCCCAAGCCATTGTATCTCCAAGTCAGGGTCAAGAGAATGGGTGCTGAGGGATGACTTGAGTCTGGGGTGGGGGAGGCAACAGGCACGGGCCTGTCTATGCTCTGGGGACAGAGTGGTTAAGATGACAACATGCTTTGGTAAAATGGCCCAACCATCAGATCTAAATCCCAGAGGTGCTGAGGGGTACTGTTCCAGGTCATGACCTTCAGCAGGGATGCCTTTCCTGGGCTTCCCTGCAGACCAAGAAGACATATCATGTGTACCACTTGGAGAGCATGAATGCTGAGGCCAAACTCCGGGAAGCTGAGCGGCAGGAGGAGAAGCGATCAGGCCGGAGTGCCCTGCCCACCACCATTGCTGCTTCTGCTAGCTGCACCACGACTACTGTTACCACTAATGAGACAGGACCCCTCCGAAAGAGCTCCCTCAAGAAAGGAGGGCGACTAGTGGAGAAGGTGGGCCTGGAGAGCTATGGGACCCCTCTGTACAGATCTGCTGGCTCTGGCCTTTGTTCCTATAAGCTGTCTATGGGACAAAAGAGTGTGGGGGGTAGAGCCATAGGCCTCCAGCAAGATTCTTTCTCACAGAGATCCGTCTCCCTCTTAATCCCGAGTCCTAGGATTACAGGTGTGTACCACCACCTCTTAGCTTCTGGCTGCTGGGAGTAAAGGTGTGTGTCTCCACTGCCTGATCTCTATAGCTTGAGGCTGACTTTGCTTTCTGAATCCTCAGGCAAGCTGTAATAAATCATAAATAATATATCACTACATGAATATGAATGCCTTTTACTTAGCCATCTGCTTCCACTTCTCTGGAGAATGACATGAGGCATGTTGGGAACTCAAACCAAGGCATTGGGTAGGGGAATCAGCCCTTGCCAAGAGATCAAAAGTTGCCAGTGAAGAGCTAGGGAGTCAAGACAAGTTCCGGGCATTGAGTGGGAGACCTTGTGCACAGTAGGACTGAGCACTGAGGGTGGACCAAGGGTTGGTGTGTGGCAGTGTAAAAAGGTTCATGTTATATTAAATATAAGGGACCTGTGGCACATTGGGCATACTTTTTGGCAGAGGGAATGGGAAAAAGTGGTCTCCTTGGTGTCTTGAGCAGCGTCAGGCCAAGTTCTTGGAGCATAAACTTAAGTGCACCAAGGCCCGAAACGAGTACCTGCTCAGCCTGGCCAGTGTCAATGCCGCCGTCAGCAACTACTACTTGCAGGATATCTTGGACCTCATGGATGTAAGTCTCATGTGGGCAGGCAAATGGGATCATGCCATTGAGCTTAAATGCTTTGAGCCAATGGCTCTAGCTCCAGGCCCACAACAGCGTCTACCTGCTTCTTCCCAGTGCTGTGACACAGGTTTCCATTTGGCCCTGGGGCAGGCCCTCCGGAGCTACACAGCTGCTGAGAACCGCACCCAAGCCTCCCAGATACAGGGATTGGGCAGCCTGGAAGAAACTCTGGAGGCTTTGGATCCTCCAGGGGACAAGGCCAAAGTGCTTGAGGTTCATGCCTTGGCTTTCTGTCCCCCTCCACATTTCGACTACCAGCCCCATGAAGGTGATGAGGTGAGAGGTTCAGTTTATTCCACTCCTGCTACCCCTAAGGCCCAAGCATGATTTCAAAGGACTTCACATTCTCTGTACTTTATGCTAATGTGAGTCAGTCACATAATTTATATGTTACTAAAACAAAACAGATTCCAGGATGCTAAAGGTCCTTATTTATCAGTCCTTCATTTCATGGCTTCTGGCCCATTAAAACAGTTTGTTGTGGCGGTTCACTCAGGGGGATGCCCTTAAACACAGTGCAACCACAGCAATCCAGATGTTCACCTTGGCTGCCATACACTATACATTGAAAACTGTAGCCTTGTATGGTAGTACATGCCAGTCATCGTAGCACTGGGGAAACTAAGGCAGAAGGATTATCCTAAGTTTAAGTCTAGCCTGTGCTACATAATGAAGCCCCCAGCCTGGCTCATTACGTTCCTCAAGGTTCCATCTAGCAGCATATGTCCTTTTTTCATATGACTTAGACTTTATGTGTTCCTTTGTATTGGTATTTGAAACTTTCTGAAGATACAAGTTATATCCCTGGCTGCCACTGTAGCTCAGTTGGTAAAGTGCTTACCTAGCATGCATGAAGCCCTTTGTTCTATCCCCAGCACCCCATAAACCAGACATGGTGGTAAATATCTGTTACCCTAACACTCAGGAATTGGAGGCAAGCAACAGATATGTACCCTGTTTCTTATCCTGGCTAACTCATCTGAGTTCTTTGCCCTGGCCTAGTCCTCAGTCCCTGGTACTACCCTTTGCAGGTGGCTGAGTTCCAGGTTGAGATGGAACTTCAGGATGAGATTTTACCCAGAGCCCAAAACATCCAGAGTCGCCTGAACCAAAAGACCATCGAGACAGAAGAGGCATGAATGACTGAGCCTGGGGTGGGGACGGGCCTTAGAGCTTTCTCTCAGCTTCAGCTGCCCAGACAGTTCCTTCCTAGCTAGCAGTAGCTTTCCTTTCCTCTTTCTACACTAGGCTTCTCCCCCACCCCAACCCTGTTCTCTGCTCACTGCTGGCACTGTCCCCTCAGGTGAATAAGACACTGAAGGCAACACTTCAGGCTCTGCTAGAGGTGGTAGCATCAGAGGATGGGGACATGTTGGACTCTTTGCAGACCAGCCCCTCCACTGAGTCCCTCAAATCCACAAGCTCAGACCCAGGCACCAGACAGACAGGCCGAAGACGGAGCCAGCAGCAGGAGACAGAGACCTTCTACATTACGGTGGGGCTAGACAGGCGGGACAAAGCCACAAAGGGCAACAGAGGGAAAAGGGACTGTATTTAGGTTCAAGCTAGGGACTCTTCTTTGGGCTTTCCAGAAGCTGCAAGAGTATCTGAGTGGCCGGAGCATTCTTGCCAAGCTGCAGGCCAAGCATGAAAAGCTACAGGAGGCCATTCAACGAGGTATGCACTGCTCTAGGCCCACCCTCTCTCTAGGGCCCAAAGCTGCCCCTATCCTCCCTCTGATCTGGCCATGCTTCTCCCTAACCAGAGAGGTTGTTTGGCATACAGGGACTAACCCAGCATAGGTGCCGACTTCTCTCCTACCCGTTGGTCCTTTGACTATCCTTAGCTTTCAGTCCAAGTCTCCTCTGTCTGGGGTTAATTGAAAATTCCCAGTCTGAGAGACAGACCAATATTTGCTCCTTTCCAGGTGACAAGGAAGAGCGAAAAACATGTTGGTGAGTCCTTGATGAGGTACTGGCCTATTTAGAAGTACTGCTAGTACCCTGTGGCCCGGCTATGTTAGCGATAGGAAAACTTTTCCATGTCTTGTTCCCCTAAAATGCAGTTCCCATTCTTCTCAGGATCCAGTGCACAGAGACAAAATTTCACAAGAGCCACCACCCCCATCCTACATCCCAGTGTAATCAGAAACTCTTTGGAGGTGACCTGGAAAAGTTTATCCAGGTATTTGTTTTGCCCCACACTCCAACTCATTGGAGGCCATTTCTGTCCCTTCTGGTCTTTCCCTTGCCTTGGTGGCCCAGGAAACTGCCTAATCCCAGTGCTCTCTAGTCCCAACCTTCCTGGGTAGATAGAACTCAAGTGCTTCTTCCTATGCAGGCCATTTGTGAATGCTGCTGAGGTTACCCTGGGCTTCCTAGTGGCTTGTACCTATTTAAAGGAACTATTTCTTTTATAATTGTTTGCTTTTTGATTTTTGAGACAGAATCACTGTCTAGATCAGGCTGGCCTCAAACTGCTTCCCAAGTGCTGGGATTAAAGGTGTGCTACTACCATCCAGCTTTAAAGGGAACTCTTAAGGAACTCAGAAAACCTGAGGTTCCAGAGGCTGGAGAGATGGTTCAGTGATTAGGAGCATTGCTGCTCTTCCAGAGGACCTGGGTTCAATTCCCAGTACTTACATAGCTAGTTCCATGGATCTGATAGTTTTACACAGAAATGAATGCAGGCAAAACACCAATGCACATAAAATTTTTAAAAATTAAAATATATACTTAAAAATATAAAAAGAAAACCTGAGACTGCAACATTTTTAGGGTTGAGTCCCCCCCCCCCCCCCCCCCCCCGCCATGATTAGGACAGCACAAGATGCTTATAAGCTTATAACTGTCTGTAGCTCCACTTTCAGGGGATCTAACACTTCCACATATATACATGCAGGCAAAACATAAATGCACATGAAATAAAAATAAACATGTTATTTTTTTAAATATTAAAAAAAGAATTTTCAAGATCATATAGGCAAGTTATAAGCTGTCATGTGGGTGTTGGGAATTGAACCTGGGTTCTCTGGAAGAGCAGCCAGTGCTCCCAACTAATGAGCCATTTTTCCAGCCCCTGACCTTGACAATTTTAAATAGAAAAAAAAAAAAAACCAAAACAGAAGAAGAAAAAAAGAATGCAGCAGAGATCTGAAAGAGCCAGGTGTGGTTTGTGCAGCCTCTAATCCTAGCACTTAATGGGTAGAGGCAGGAGGATCAGGAGATCAAGGCTAGTAGCTTTAGCTACATAACAAGTTGTAGGCCAGCCTGGGATTAATGAGATGCTGTCTCAAAAGGAAGGGAGGAAAAATAACAGTGTCATTTACAATTGTGTCATTATGTACCTAGAGCATTCATAAGAATCAAACCATTTGTCAGGCGTTGTGGTGCACGTCTTCAATCCCAGCACTTGGGAGGCAGAGGCAAGCAGATCTCTGTGAGTTCAAAGCCAGCCTGGTCTACAGAGAGAGTTCCAACACAGGCTCCAAAGCTACAGAGAAACCCTGTCTCAAAAAAAAATAAACAGGGAGCTGGAGAGATGGCTCACCTTTTAAGAGCACTGGCTATTTTTCCAGAGGTCCTGAGTTCAGTTTCCAGCAACTATATTGTGACTTACAACCATCTGTAATGAGATCTGGTGCCCTCTTCTGGCCTGCAGGGATACATGCAGGCATGTAGAACAGTATATACATAATAAATAAATAAATCTTTAAAAAAACATGAAAAAACAAAAGCAAAAATCAGACCATTTAAAGGAACAGATATAAGGTTTGCAGTATTCTTTGACTGAAGGTCAATATCTGCATTTTGATTGCCTTATTACACTTGTAACAATTTGCAAATAAAAGGTAAAGTGCCGCTTTAATGGCACCAGCAAATCAGTTCCTTCACAGAGGTTCAGTGAACTCCACTATAGTACTATTAGGAGAAAAGTGATAGAATGACCAAGGGACTTGCTGTGTGTCCCTAGTGAAATAAATGTGTTCTCTGTCCCCAGAGCTCAGGCCAACCGGTGCCCCTTGTGGTGGAAAGCTGTATCCGTTTCATTAACCTCAATGGTAAGTGTACCCTATCTTCTACCACCCTGTCACTGGATATTTGTAGGAGAGGGGATTCTGCCTCTTGGCTTCTTATTCTCCACAGGCCTACAGCATGAAGGCATCTTCCGGGTATCAGGTGCCCAGGCCCGGATCTCTGAAATCCGAGATGCCTTTGAAAGAGGTGAGGACCGATAGATAAGTGTGGCAGTGGCTTCGTTAGGCACAAGTAACCTCATTTTACCATGTTAATCTACACAGGGGAGGACCCTCTGGTGAACGGTTGTACTGCTCATGACCTAGACTCAGTGGCTGGGGTACTGAAGTTGTACTTCCGGAGCCTGGAACCACCACTCTTCCCCTTGGACATGTTTAGTGAACTTCTGACTTCAGCAGGTGAGGCCTGAGGTCAGCTGGGTAGGAGGGCCACCCACTAATGCTAGTGGCTACATCTTTACTCAGTCTGCTATCTTGGGCTTCCTTGGCCACAGAACTGGAGGCTGTGGGTGAGCGGGTAGAGGCTGTGAGCCATCTGTTGTCCAGACTACCCAGACCTGTGCTAGTGGTCCTGCGATATCTCTTTACCTTCCTCAACCAGTGAGTACTTCTGGAGAGCCAGTTGACTCTTGAGGGCGGAGGGGTCACTAGTGCTGTAACTCCCTACCTGTGGCATGCATGTTTCCCCAGCCTGTCCCAATACAGCGATGAGAACATGATGGACTCCTACAACCTGGCTGTATGCTTCGGGCCTACACTGTTGCCTGTGCCTGCTGGGCAGGACCCTGTAGCCTTGCAGGGCCGGGTGAACCAGCTGGTGCAGACTCTTATCCTACAACCAGCTCGAGTTTTCCCACCTCTGGCCATATTGCCAGGCCCCATCTATGAGAAGTGCATGGCACCACCTTCTGCCAGCTGCCTGGGGTATGCTTTTGGGCGCTTATGGGAGGAGAGGGAATCTAGTGGAGGAAAGCCTGCCTTACTCTGCTTGAAACATCAGGGATAGCCAGTTGGAAAACCTTGTTGGGGAGCCGGAGCTGGAGTTGGAAGCTGGGACCACAGCTCAGGAAGATGGTGAGGAAGGATTCATTTATCAGCAAGGCTCTACCCAATCCTTTATCTGTGTACCCACTCTACCCTCAGCCTGACCATCTCTTCCTGACAGACCCAGAGGGATTTGTGGAGGCTGTGGCCTGCTTTGCCTATACTGGCCGCACAGCCCAGGAGCTGACATTCCAGCGAGGGGATGTGCTACGGCTCTATGCTCGAGCATCAAGTGACTGGTGGCGAGGGGAGCATGCTGGTGTGCAGGGACTCATTCCCCATAAGTACATCACACTGCCTGAGGGGTGAGTGAGCTGCAGCCGTGGGGAGTGTCCCATTGTATCTGCCGTGGGTCTCCTGACCTCTGAGCATAGAGTCTCCAGGTTGTCGTCTTTCTGGAAGTAGCTGCTGTCATTCTTACATGCTCAAACAGGACTTGTTCTAACCAAAGTTGCTGCCCTCCCCAACCCTGAAACAGAGTCTATAGGCCTGGGTTGGGCCCAAGAACAACTATTTCCAACTCCTTTGATTGGGGTAAGGGGATATTAACATCCAAGCTCCAGCCTGGAAAGAGTCCAAAGCAAGTTAGCCTTTTCCCTTCCCAGGGATGAGAAACAGACAGCTGGTCTGCAGGCCACGGTGGAATCTGTGAGCCATTCAAAAGGCTTCCTGGCCTTGGAGTTTACCAATCGGTGAGCAAGGAAAAGGCAGGCCTTTGGAAAGACCTCTTAGCTTATGTGTGCTATTTGAAGCAGCAGGCACCATGGGTCAGAGGCTACCTGCATTGTTAATCTTTAGGGTATGTGCTCAGGCTTTGGCCACGTGGAATTGGGTGAGTTGTTGCATAAAGGACACTGTGTGGACAGAAAAGAGTCAGCCTTATTTGTGACTTGGAGAGGTTCTAGAGGGATTTGGGGACCACGGAGGCTCACTTCTTTCCTAGGCCATACCTAAGATGGGCAGTACCAGATTAGGTCAAGGATTTCCCAGGGCCATCACTAATCTTCCTATTTGTGCCTTATAGGCTGGAGCTAGGCACCCCACTTGAAGCTGTGGGCCCTTCTGGGCACAGACGATACTGTTTGGTCCCCACCTCCCCTGAGCAACATGTGCAGATAGATAAGGTAAGAGCCAGGACTGGCTATAGGGCCAGCAGGGGGCGCCTCTTCTACATAGTCTCTGCCTTTCCCAAGGTGAAGCTTGTTGTTGTCTTTGGTCCCAGTCCAGGGGCACCCAGTACCAGCAAGTCAAGTCACAATCTAGGGAGGGGCAAGGGGACAAGGGGGAAGAGACAGTGCGGGAGGGACAGGGTAGGGACACAAGAGCAGAGATGAGAGGGCAGAAGATCATCAGGCCAGCTGTGGTATGGGACTCAACACTCTTGAGCTAGAGGGAAGCCAGACTGTTTAGGCTGATATGGGTTAGGGGTTCCAGGATAGAGTTTAAGGCTGGCACCTAGGCTAAAGTGCTTAGCCAGCCAGGGATGGTCAAAAGAAAGATAATAGGGAAGTAGGAGGGACAGCTGACTGAAGAAACAAAATAGTCTCAGAACAAGGTTGTGATGAGTGGCACAACTTGGGAGTTCCCTTTATACAGTGGGTCCTTTGAGCCACTATGATCTGGGCAGAGAATCCCTGAAGGCCATTGCTAAGTCTTAGGAAGAGTGGCCCCACTCCTAGGCTTAGGGAGTCTAGGGAAGGTTGGTAAACACACAGGAACTAAAGCCTGGCAGCTGGAGATCCAGGGGAAGACACTGACCTGGGAGTCACCAGCATGTTGACAGCCCCAGGGACCGTGATGGAAGCTGTGATATTAGCCAGACAAAAAGTAAGGGTGAGAAGAGGGGGCCCAGGGCTCAGAGCCAGACCAAGAACAACAACCCTGAAAGTGACTAGAGGAAGGAAGTTGCAATGGAGTGGGGAGGTGGCCTGAAGGTTCGGGAGAGAGAACCTGGCTGTGGCATGGTAACCAAGGCCTCAGTTTGGGGAGTAGAGGAAACTCACTGAGCCCTCCATCTTTCCTTTCTGCTAGGTTGTGGCGCAGAACATGGACTCTGTATTTAAGGAGCTCTTGGGAAAGGCTGCTGTCCGCCAGGGACATGGGCTAGCATCGACAGCCTCCCCAAGGCTAGGAACCCGAAACCTGAAGCCCCTGGCCTGCAGCAACTTCGGCAAAAACCAAGTCTTCTCCCGGGGACTTGGGGCTCCAGTTTCCCCCTCAGCCTCCCACCCCCAGGTTCCAGACACAACTCGCAAGCCACTCTGAGGCAGCTTACCTCCAGCAGTAACCAGCCCACCATTCCCCCTAGGCCTGTTGCCTCTCCACAGCCCTGCTCTAGGACTATTTGAAAAGTAGCAAAAGAAGGAGGCTAGAGACAAGCCTCTCTGTGCCTTTGTTGGGAAGCCTTGGGATGTAGCTGTGGAGAATGGAAGTTACAGCAATTCATAAAGATCCATGCGCTGGTTGCTGTTGCAATAACCTATACTCTGTTTTGGGGGGGGGGCTAAACAGGTCAGATGCAGAGCAGCTCCCAGAGCCTGTACTGCTAGAGGCCAGATGCCAAGACAGAATGTTGACCAGCTTCAACAGCTTCTCTTGGAAAAGAGGATCCTCTAACATGGAGTTGTCTTTTGTCATTTGGGGACCTGCTCCCAAAAGTACAATCTTGGTTGCTCATATCATAGATTACTGACTGTGTGTACATCTATAGGTATAGGGGTCTTTGTCTTTATTCCAGCCTCTGTACCCACCATTTACCTGGTCCAAGGAAATCTTTTCCATGTGGAAAATGAACTGTAACTTTTATTATGGAAATAGGCAGAAGGGAGGAATGACAGGAAGTTCTACTAGCCCCATCCTGGTCCTTCCCATGGCTGGCACAATGGAGTCAAGTTAAGGGTTTCCTTAAAGTCTTAGAACATTTCTTCTTGCATACCTGGGGACGATAAATCCTAGGGAGGATCAAGGATAGCCAGGGTACCCATCTCTTGGTGCTCCCAGGGCCAACCTCAGTCAGCTGAGCTACAGGGAGACTTTAGATGGAAAGAGCCCAGTGGCTGCTCAGGAAGGAGTATCCTTGGTCAGAGAGGAGCTGGCCGTGGCACAGGACTCATCGTGAGGCCCCAGGCTGGGTGTAGTATGCCTTTGAGCACAGCAAAGCAGGCTGCGCAACTCTGAGGAGACGCTGCTACTGAAGGAAGCATAGATCCAGGGGTTGGTACAGCTGTTAAGGCTAGCCAGCAGCATGAGCAGCACAAAGGGAGGCCCTATGAAGAAGAGAAGAGGCCAGGTTGGAGCTCAGGGTGTGCCTTGCTCATGCTAGCAAGCCATGGGGACACCACATGTAAACCCACTAGTAGGGCATAAAGATAGCAAGTGGAGTAGTTGGATGTGTATGTTCAAGCCCTTACCTCCCCCACCCCAACCTTAGCCACACCCACACCCACTTTCCAGAGGAGCCTCTGGGTCCCACGCTGCCCACAGCTGCACAAGGAAGAACGGTGCCCAGCACAGTACGTAGACAATCACAATCACCAGTGTCATCCTCACAGTCTTGGCCATGGCTGCTGATACATGGGCTCCTTTGGTGGGGCTGCCTGTCCGGTGCCCTCTGCGGCGCCTCCCTGACCTCTCAGATGGCTCTGGCACCAGACTGGCATGAATCTCTCGGAAGATAAGAACCTGGCAGGCAGCAATGCCTAGGGCAGGTGCTACAAATACCATTAAGGCAATCCAGGTGACGTAGGCACGAAGGCCCCAGGGCTCTGCAAATCGGGCCCAGCAATCAAATACTCCACTGCCATTTCCCACATCTCGTTGAGCAAAAATGAAGAGCTGAGGCAGGCTGAGAAGGAGTGAGAAGGCCCAGGCCACCAGCACTGGCCGGTTCCAGCGAGCCCCACCTCCGTGGCGGTATGCCAACATAGGGCGGCAGATGGCGCGGTGTCGGTCTAGCGTCATGGCCAGGATCATATAGGAGGAGGCATACATGCCCACCATCTGCAGGTACTTGACGGCCCGACACAGGGCATCGGGGCCATGGAAGCGGTCAGTGACATCCCAAGCCAGCTGGGGCAGCACTTGAAACAGAGCCACAGCCAGGTCAGCTAGGCACAAATGACTGATGAAGACGTGCATGGGTGCCCAGCGTCCACGCCGGCCCCGTCGTATTAGGGCTCCCAGCACCAAGCCATTGCTCAAGGCCACAGCCACAAAGACGGTAGAAAGCAGGGCTAGTTCAGCCCGGACTAGTAGTGGGTCTCGGTCATCCAGTAGCTCCTCCTGGCTGCTGTTGCTAGAAGGGCTAGGAGGCGAAAGAAGCCCAGGCACAGCTAGGAGAGGGTGAGGGACAAAGAACACTTTAGTAGGGTGCTGTGTAGGCTCCCTAGAATGAGGAAGTTCAAATGCCAGGGATAGTGGCCTGTGCAATTGAACCCTTTGTTGGTCTTACTGGACCCTAGCAGAAGTATGTATTTTGGAAGGCAGTACCTTCCCTTCAGCCCCTTCTGACCGCCCACCAGCTCACAAGAAAGGGAAAGAAGTTTTAGAAAAAGAGCCTTCTCAGCTTCATCAAACCCACCTAGCCCACCTGGCTCATCCAAGCAAGAGGGAGCAGAAACCCAGTGGCTGGAACCTTACCAGATATAGTGGACACGAGGAGCATGGTGGGGTTGGCTGCAGGTGACCTGTACACCTGTTACAGGACCCAACTCAGCCTCCACTCCAGGGGCCAGCCTCACTGTGCAGGCTCACCACACAGGATAGAGGTGCCAGGAGGCAGGTGCCTCTCCAAAGGTACTTTCACAGGATGTAGGTCCAGCCTATATTTAGGCCTGGGGAGGGGATATAAAGAATAGTCAGACAGAATAACACAGAAAGCCCAGGTTCTATCCAGGCAGCTCACAAGAGCCAGCCTGCTGATTAGGCCATCAGAGGTAAACACTAAGGACCCCCCCCTCACCTAGACGGCAGCTTGAATAGACCACCATTGGAGGGCTAAGTAAGGACTGGACAAGAGAGAACAAGTGTGCTTCTCAGAGTCCTTTTGTAGCCCCTTACCTGCTTCAGCTCCTGCGCTTCTGGGCAGCAGCGTGAAGGTGGCCCAGTGCTTGGATCTGCTCTCCATTGTTGGCCCCGCCCCAACCCAGCCTCAGGGAATGACCTGCACTGGAGACTTCCCCCTCTTCTCCCTCATGCTCCTCCCCTAGCCTGCCTCCTCCCCTGGCCCCCTTCCTCCCCCTACCAGGAAGTTAGTTCCTGGCCTCTAATTTCCCTTTGTGCCCCTGGCTTCCTAGGTTAGTCCCCAGGACCATCCCTCTTAAGCCCAGTCCCCATCTTGGTTCAGCAGCAATCTCTGTCCTGTCTGTTCCTACTCCACAGGTCCACTTTGCTAAAACATTTGGTATGAAAGTGCTGTGGGAAACTATTTAGTGCCGCATCTCATCTCCTAAGTGGGAAACTGAGGCTGGAGATGGCTGGACCTGACCCAGAATCATTACTTTTCATGGCAAAACCATCTTTACCCAAGCCAGGCTCCTTCTTTTGTCTACATCTCCGGGTGACAAAGGGCTAAAAGCATGGGGATGAGAGAACCTCTCAGGACCATTCAAGCCCTTCCTACTTAATTAGGGCTGGCTGCCTAGAGATGAGGGACTGGAAGGGAAGGGGTGGGGCTAGGGCTAAGCCAGGGCCAAATGTGCCCGGAGTGATCCAGCTTCCTTCCCAGGTACCTGTAGGAACCAGGAGCACCCCCACCGTCTTCCTCATGCCCCACCTGCATCCGATTGCCCCCAGAGGAGGAAGACCTTTCAGACTGACCTCCAGTATACTTACCTGTTTCTCCATACGTATACCCTCAAATACATGCTTCACAGAACATGAAGACTCATACATTTGTGCACAAACAGCAGGCTCAGTGATCCAAGTTTCCATGTGAAAGAACCTGATATGTAAGGCCCTCTCTCTCACAGAGCCGACTCCTGCCACCTGTAAACTCACCAGCTCCCCCTCTTTCTATGGCTCTCTGTTCAAGTTAGCTTGATCTAATCCCAGACTTTAGCCTGTTTATTCACCTAAAGCCAAGCTCCTTTTTTTTGGCCTGTTTCTCGATTTTCTTCCTTTGACCTGCAAGGTTAGCAAACCAAAACAGTACTGGTGTGGATCAGGCCCAGGGACCTTGTCAACAGTCAAGGTCTCCTCTTCCTGCCCAGAGAGTCTAGTGGAGTTCCAGCCTCTCCTTGCCCCTTGGGGTAGGAGACATGAAGTGGATGCCTTCCTAAGAGACAGATGCAAAAAAGAGAGAGATAGGGATGCACAATGCACACCCACTCCCATTCCTCTTGTACATGCTATGCAGCTCAGACCTTCATATCCCACTTTATATACAGGGTCACACATCACCCAATCCACACTGCACATATAGATAACCTATTACACATACACACATCTCAAAGGTTTATCATGATTTTTGGGTTCTTTGGATTTTGCTGTTTTGAAACAGGGTCTACTGGTAAGCCTGGAACTCCCTAAATAACTTAGACTGGCCTCAAACTTGCATGGATTCTCTTTCCTCTACTTCCCAAGTACAGATTACAGACATGCAGCACCATGCTTTACCTGTTTCTTTGTTTTTTGAAACAAGATCTCCATGTAGCTCTGGTGGTCCTCCAACTCACTGAGACCATGTGCCCCTGCCTCCCGAGTGCTGGGATTACAGGCTTGTTTTGGTTGTTGTTGATTTATTTGTTTGTTTGGTTGCTTTTTGGTTTTTGAGACAGGATTTCTTTGTGAAACAGTCCTGGCTGGCCTGGAACTTACTTTGTAGACCAGGTTGATTTCTAACTTAAAGAGATACACCTGCCTCTGCCTCCCAAGGGCTGGGTTAAGGGTGTGCATCACCATCTGGCTGCTTTTTGTTTTTGAGATAAGAGTCTTTCTACATAGACCTGGCTGTCCTGAACTCAGAGATCCATTTATTTTTGTTTTCTAAGTGCAGGGATTAAAGATGTGACCTAGCATGTCATGCTGCACTGTAGGTTTTTTAGTTTTTGTTTTTTATTACATTTATTTATGTGTGAGAGAGAGAGAGAGAGTGTGTGTGTGTGTGTGTGTTGCCTGCATGCATGCATTTGCAGCACGTGCATGTCTAGTGCCTACAGAAGTCAGAAGAGGGCATCTGATCCCCTTGGAACTGGAGGTGCATATGGTTGTGAGCCACTGTGTGGGTGGTAGGAACTGCAAGAGAGACTGCTCTTAACTGCTGAGACATTTTTCTAGCCTGCATTCACAGTGCTTACAGCCATTATTACTAGTCAGAAGCTGATGATCTTGAACTCCTAATTCTCCTGCCTCTACCTGGGATTATAGGAGCACACTACCACACAGGGTTTATGCACTACTAGGAGTGGAACTCAGGGCTTTATACATGATAGGCAACTCATCAACTGAGCTCCATCCACAGCTGGCAGTTATTACGGCTGAGTACCATTGTGTTGGATTTATCTATTTGTCTACTGATAGTGACTTAGTTGCTTCCACTTTTTGGCTGTTGCCATTTGCTCTCTCCAGCTCCAAGTTTCCTAAATGTTACGTTTACTTAGTTTGTCTTATAAACATTCCTCCTCCAGAAGGAATATTTCATTTCAGAGGAACTTGCTATACAAAGCCAGCATCAGCCAGTTGGTGGGGGTGCATGCCTTTAATCCCAGCACGCTTGAAACTCTGTGAGTTCAAAGCCTGGTCTATAGAGCAAGTTCAGGACAGGCTCCAAAGCTACAGAGAAACCCAAAAACAAACAAACAAACAAACAAAGAAACAAAAACAAAAACAAGCATCAAGTGTTGTTGTTTTTGGTGTGTGTGTGTGTGTGTGTGTGTGTGTGTGTTGGTTTGGTTTGGTTTGGTTTTTTGAGACAGGGTTTCTCTGTAGCTCAAAGGTTAAGAACACTGGCTGCTCTTCCAGAGGTCCTGAGTTCAATTCCCAGCAACCATATGATGGCTCACAACCATCCATAATGAGATCTGGTACCCTTTTCTGGCCTACACTGTATACATAGTAAATAAATAAATCTTAAAAAAATAAAAGATTTAGGAAACTCTTGGGAGATTCAGGATGCTCAGACAGTGACAAGACCCTTCTCCAGTATTAAGGAAGCATTAATTAAGTGATGGGGATTTTTTTTTTCTTTTTCTGGAGCTGTCTTGTAATTGTGCAGGAAACCTCAGGGTTGCAGCTTTCCTTATAAGTAAACAAACTTAATTGTTTATTCATTCATTTATCTTGCAGTGCTAAGGATTGAACCCAGGTGTTTGTGCACAGTAGGCAAATGCTCTATCTCTGAGCAACATCCCCAGCCCCTATTGACATTATACTTATTATTTGAATTTGTATATGCTATGGCTATGTGAATGTCTTATCATTAGGCTATAGTACCTTTACCCAAGAAAAACATGTGTTTCTTTTCTTTTTTTTCTTTCTTCTTTTTGTTTGAAATAGTCTCATATAGCAGTGGTGTGGTGGTTTGAATAAGATTGGCCCTCATAGGCTCATGTATTTGTATACTTGGTCCCTAGTAGATGGGATTGTTTGGGAAGGATTAGAAGGTGTGGTCTTGTTGTAGGAGGGGTGGGCTTTGAGGTTTCAAAAGCTGGTACTAGCTAGTTTTATCTGAGAGGAGGGAACCTCAGTTGTGAAAAAAAAAAAAAATGCCTCCATAAGATCGGACTGTAAGCAGACCTGTAGGGGATTTTCTTAATTAGTTTTTGATGTGAGTGGATATAGAGAGCACAAGGTCCTTGCGCTCACAGACAGCAGTAGGGCAACCAGGAATATTAAACTCTAAGGCTTTTCTCTCTAATGGAAGGGATTTACAGTTAATATCTATCTGGAGAACTGGGATTGGATATAGTTAATAATCTGATGATCTTTTGCCATCTGTAGAGCAGGCCTCATACAACAGCCCCAGACTATTATGTTTATCCCAGACTTGTGAGCATTGCTTTTCAGTCAATAGAACCCCCTCCCCCTTTCTTATAGTTTTTTTTCAAGACAAGGTTTCTCTGTGTAGCTTTGGCTGTCCTGGAAACTCACTGTGTATACCAAGGTGCTGGGATTAAAGGAACACATCACCAAGAGAACCCATTCTTATGGAAAAGGTTAACAGTACTTTACAAAAGACTACTTTGTAAAGGACTTTCATTTTGTAGTTATGCCTTAAGCTTTGTTGTGACAGTTGTCACTAAAAAACTTTTTTCCAAGTTCACTGTGCTTAAATATGTCATAAATAAACTGCTCAGGGTCAGACTCCGGGAAAATTTTTTGTTTGTTTTGATTTCAGACAGGGTTAATGCACACATGTGTACATACACACACCTCTTTTTTTCCTTTGGTTTCTTTTGTCTTTTGAAAGAGTCTCATGTATCCAGTTGGCCTTGAACTTACTATGTAGCTAAGATTAACCTAGAACTTCTGACCGGCTTGCCTTCACACCCTGAGTGCTAGGATTATAAGCACACCCCCACAATACCAGGTTTATGAAGTACTGGGACTGAACCTGGGGCCTTGTGTAACTAAGCCACATCACCACTTCTCACATCAACACTTGTATTTGTTTTTCTAGATGGGGTCAGCTTAGGCTGGTCTCAAATTTGTAATTTACATGTCCCAGTCTCCAGAATGCTGAAATTACAAGCATATGCTGTCACACTTTGAGGCACCACCTTATGAGAAAGGAGTATCAGGGAATTTTTAGACCTATATTATAACCACCAAAGATGAGATATTGATTAACTTTATAATTTGTTAAGAATACATGTTGCACTGCCAGCCCATGGGGCACACAACTTTAATCCCAGCACTTGGGAGGCAGAAAGAGGCAGGTGGATCTCTGTGAGTTCGAGGCCAGCCTGGTCTACAGAGCGAGTTCCAGCAATGCAGAGAAACCCTGTCTCAAACCCCCCCCTCTCCCAAAAGAATGCATGTTACAGGCTGGGGAGATGGCTCAGTGGTTAAGAGCACTGACTGTTCAACCCAGCACCCACATGATAGCTAACAACTGTTTGTAACTCCAAGACCTGACACCCTCACACATACATACATGAAGGCAAAATACCAATGCACATAAAATTTTTAAAAATTTAAAAAGAATGCATGTTTGTAACATCTTTCTCTGTCCTGTCTATCAGCTCCCAGAGACTTATTACTAATTATGAAAGCTTGGCCTTAGCCTAGGCTTGTCCCACTAGCTCCTGTATATTAAAGTAACCCATATTTTTTTTATTAATCTATGTTCTACAACTTTGCTTTTATGTCTCTCCCATTTTATTTGTCCGACTTGTTCTCTGTCTCCATGGTGTCTCATGAACCTAGATTTATTTCCTTCTTCCTCTCTCTCTGCCTGGAAGTCTTGCTGATACCTCCTCCCTAGCTATTGGCCATTCAGCTTGATGGGAGATGTCATTCTGTAAATATGTTTCTCTTATTGGTTAATGAATAAAGCTCTGCTGGCCAATAGGAAAGGAAGATAGGCGGGACAAGGAAACTAGGAGGAAAGAGGAAGTAGTAGGGAAGAGATTCAAGATGGAGGATGGACAGAGAAGAACGCCAACCCCTCTCTCTGATAAGTCCACGTGGAAATACTTAGATTAATAGAAATGGATTAATATTTAAGACAGAGCTAGCTGATAAGAAACTACTAACTGTCCAACAGCATTATATCAAATACAGAGTCTCAGTGTATTATTCGGGGCTGGCATGGTGGTGGGACCTGACTGGCGAGGAAAAACCACTCATAACATCAGCTCTTTATTAAACTAATCACAGCAATATATCTTCACACATTGTACAAATATCCCATAACATATGTTCCAAGCTGGGTGTTGGTGGCACACACCTCTAATGCTAGCACTTGAGAGGCAGAGGCAGGCAGATGTCTGTGAGTGTGAGGTCAGCACACAATTAAAAGTAATAAAAATAGCCAGGTGTTGGTGGTGCACACTGTTGTGCATTATTACTTTATACTGTGTGAAAATCTGTCACTGTGATTGGTTTAAAGCTAAACGGCCAATAGCTGGGCAGGGGATATAGCAGTAACTTCTGGATAGAGAAGTCCTGGGAAAAAGAAAAGTAGATTCAAAAGCTGGACAGAGAGGGAGCAGACATGCAGGAGACAAAAGACACAAGTCATGTGGCAACACATAAATGAATAGAAATGGCAATACATAGATAAATACACATGGATTAATTTAAGTTATAAGAGTTAGTGAGACAAGTGTAAGAAACAAGCTGAGCTTTACTAATTAGATAAGTCTCCATGTCATTTTTGTGAGCTGATGGCCCAAAGAAAAATCTGTTTACAGCACACCTTTTAAAAAATATTTATTAAAAATAAATAAAAATTTTGTTGTGCCCAAGTCACAAAAACCCCCAAAGACCACCAAGGAGACAGACTCACCAAACTGCAAAAGCAAGGTTTATTGCTCTATCCAACTGCAGTAGGGACCTCATCTAGTTCACTGATGCAGCAACCATCAGAGGAGGTGCCTTCCTGTTTATTGCTGGGGTATTTAAGGGTAAAAACTTGAGGGTTACATCAGTGAGTGGGGAGAGGTATGGGTCAGTTCTTGATTGGTTGACATTTAGGAGAGGCTAGGGGAATTTTTCCAGAGTCTTGTTTTTGGCATGAAATATTTGTTTGTTAATGCTTTTGATTGGTTGGCTATAGATGGGAACATTGTGTGGTTTCTGTGGTTTTGTCTGTTTCTTTGTAGGTGGTCTGTTGTACACAGTTTCCAGGAACTAAGCATCCTGGAGGGAAGGAGGAGAATTTGATTCCTTTGTGTCTAATTTGGCCCTTCATTTTTATTTATGTATATGGTGCTCTATCTGTATGTACACCTGCAGGCCAGAGAGGGCATCAAATCCCATTATAGATGGCTGTGAGCCCCACGTGGCTGTTGGGAATTAAACGCAGGAACTCTGGAAGAGCTGCCTATGCTCTTAACTGCGGAGCCTTCTCTCCAGCCCCCTACAACACACCTTTAATCCCAGCACTGGGGAGGCAGAGGCAGGCAGATCTCTGAGTTTAAGGCCAGTCTTCTGGTCTACATAGTGACTTCCAGGACAGCCAGGGGTGTTATACAGAAAAACCCTGTTTTGAAAAACCATAAATAAATAGATAGATAAATAAAATAAGAATGCATAGTAGTAACTTCAGTAACCAATTCAAAATTCATACAATGCTTTAAAGCAAGGAGGTAACAAATGAATCCAAGATTACCAAGAGGGTGTACTTGGCTCTGCTCTCAGTCTTCATTCTTGACTTTCTATTTATTTACTTATTTATTTAAAGATTTTATTTAGAATTTTTTTGAGATAGGGTTTCTCTGTATAGCTTTGGAGCCTGTCCTAGAACTCATTCTGTAGACCAGGCTGGCCTCAAATTCACAGAGATCCACCTGCCTCTGCCTCTCGAGTGATGGGACTAAGGGTGTGTGCCACCACTGCCCACCTAGAATTTTAATTACCTCTGTGTGTGTGTATTAGAGAGAGAGAGACTGAGAGAGAGAGTGAGAGAGAGAGAGAAAGAGAGAGAGAGAGAGAGAGAGACTGAGAGAGAGAGAGAGATCAGTGCAGATGTCAGCAGAGACCCGAAGAAGAAATTATCTGGTCTCTCTGCAGACAGTTGATGTGGGGCCAGAAACTGAATTTAGAACCTCTGCAAGAGCAGTAAGTGCTCTTAATTGCTGAGCTATCTCTCTCTCCAGCTTTGGTTTTAGAAAGGGTCTCATGTAGGCTGCATTTATATACCTGAGGCTGCACCTGAATTCTTCAGTTCTGGGAATAGAGGTTAAAAATCTTTTTTTAAAGGGTTAAAAATCTAAAGTACTGGGATTAAAGGTAAATTTTTTTCTGAGATAGGGTTTCACTGTGTAGCACTGGCTGTCCTGGAACTTGCTCTGTAGATCAGGTTGGTATTGAACTCACAAAGGTCCAACTGCCTCTGCCTCCTGAATGCTGGTATTAAATGGGAACACCACCAGTGCCTGGCAGGTTAATTTAAAAATAAATCAGAATAAAAGGCAATCGTGGTGGTACATGTCTTTAAATCCAGCACTCCAGAGGCAGAAGCAGGCACATATCTGAATACGAGGACACCTAAGGCTGTTACACAGAGAAATTGTGTTTCATAAAACAAAACAGAATCAAAACACAAAAGAAAAAACTCAAAAACCTTCCTGAAACTATATACCTCAAAAGGATCAACTTTACTATAAGTTATATTTCAACATGGCTGAGTTTTGTGGGTTTTTTTTTTCTGTTTCATGGCAGAACTGAGGAAAAACTGAAGGCCTCATACATGTTAATTAATCATTGTCCTGCTGAACCACAGTACTAGCTAGTCCTAAAGCTGATTTTAATTTAACTTTTGTTTGTTTGGTTTGGTTTTTCCACACAGGGTTTATTTGTGTAACAACACTGACTGCCCTGGCACTCTATTTGTAGAACAGGGTGGCCTCGAACTCACAAGATATCTGCCTGCCTCTGCCTCCCAAGTGCTGCTATTTAAATGACAAAGACATTGAGAGATGAAATAAAAATGTTTTGCATACAACACTGGGTTTGGTAAACTACCACCTCTAATCCCAGCAGGCTGAGGCAGTGACATGTAGGTTTAAAATTAATATGGGTTATAGAGTGAGTTCCAGGACAGCATCAACCCTAGATTAGGTTGATCTGGTGCTTGGGTGCAGGCTAGGAGTAGAGCGGTGGAGGAAGCAGTTTGGAGGGGAGAGGCCAATTTTGTGGCCTATCGCTCTTACATCAACGCAGTCAGGAAGCTGATCTCAGCTCAGTGCCTCATGGAAAATAACCTTCTCTGCCCAACTCAAGAGGCCTCTGGCTTCATAACCCAGGCAGGCTCAGCCTCTTCTGCTATCTCCTGAAGACTTGGACCAGTGGGGCTTTGTTAGTACTGTTGGCAGTTTGACTCTGAATCCTGTCTGAACCAAGTAGTAGGCCTGAAAAAGGGGTGGTACCCTCTGAGCTCTCTGCCTAGGCCCCCACCTTCACTCAGATGCCTCTTCCTAAAGACTCCATAGAACATGATTGAACATGGCATCCAGACCTTCACAGAGGGTTGGAGGGCACCCCTAAGTTTTTTCTTTCACGAGAAATTAAACTAGCAGGAGGTGGTCCTATGGGGAGGGAGACCAGGTCAGAGTGCCAGCCAAAAGAGATTTCATGGGAACAGGGCATTACACCACTAGGGGAGTGTTGGCAGGCTGAGCAGAGGGCCTAGGGAATGGTTCACTGAGTAACAGGCATGCCCATAAAAATACCATAGCTACCAGGGCTGCAATCTGCCATCTGGGCCCTAGGCCTTCCTTGCCCTGAGGCTTTGGCTAGCTGGACTTAGTTTGGAATTCTAGCCCTCTCCACTTCGCCTTGCTTGGGAGGTCACAGCCTTGAGTCTGAGAGACGGAGCCACTGTGAACAGCTCTTTTCCAGAAAGCTTTCCCCAAAGGATTGTAAGCAGGAATGGGAAGGGTAGGAAAGGTCAGGAAGATGCCAATCCTGAGGACAAAGAAATTAGGCACCAAGCAGGCTGGAAGTAGGAGTAGGAGGCTGTAAGTTTAAAAATGACCTCTCGTTGACCTTTTGCTTCTTGGACAGGCTGGAGCCCAGTGTTTTGTAGGGACTATGGGATGTGCAGGAGCCCATTCCCTGCCACACCTTCTTCACAGGCTGGAGACCCAGGTTCACTAACACATCCTTAGTGTCCTGGATGGGCAGGGATTCGAAGAGGCGCCCTAGGTCACAGGGTTATGCCCTGAGGGCACGGAGACGTTCAAATGTATGACCAGGGCTCAGCACGGACCTAATTGTGTATGAGTACACATCGCTGCTGGCCAGCGCCCTCGAAGGCCAAATGGAGGCGGGGCAATCTGTTTCACAGCCTGGATTCTTTCCCCACTGCCTAGCTCCAGGATCCCATGAATACTCCTGCCAATGATTCTGTATCCAAGCCTCCAGGACGATGGTGATCCCCGATGGTGAGGTTGGGGTCACTCTGGACTCGGAGGTTCCAGAACTGCGGAGCTCCTGTAGAGGGCTCCCGAGGGGTCCCTATTACGCGCAGGGCTCTGCGGCTGGGTTCAAGGAAACAAGGAGCGAGGGTGTGGCGAGGCGGGGCCTGCTGCGGGGGAGGTGATCTCACTCTCCCTCCCCCCCACGCGCTTCTCTCCCGGTCCCCTCCTCTCCACGCACGCCGCCCCTCCCGCCGCTGCCTCCGCAGCAGCAGCAGCAACAGCAGCATCCGCATCCGCATCCGCGTCGTGAGCGGCATCACGGAGGCGCTGGGTGTCGGGTCTGAAGCTGGCGTGTGCATAGAGGCTAGGCTGGCAACCCGAGCATCGCAGGTAAGACAAGCTGGTTTGTCCCCTTGGCCACAGCAGCGACCATCTGTGTTCCACACCCAGCCCTGCCTAGGGCAGAAGGACGAGCGGGTTTCGTACTGGCCTCGATAGAGGACAGGGAGGCTGGAGCCCCACCCATACTGGGCACCCGGCTCTGAGCATTGCGGTCTGGAATGAGATAGGGGAAAGTGGCTAGGTGCCAAAGCCCGACAGGTGAGGAGTAACTGGGCGGCACCCCTAAAGCAAGCTTAGGGGGGCACAGGGGTGGTTACACTGGTTCTGTGTGGGTAGATGGGGCTGAAGTTGGAATATCCTTATGGGTGTATGCGTGTGTAAGGAAAGAAATGTGAACCCAGCAAGATGTCTCTCTAACCTAGTCGTCCATCGTGGGGTGTGGCTCTGGGCGTGGCTGCTCCTCATCCCCATTCTAAGATCCTGTTTGCTGGGAAACCCCAGTGTCTAGCCTGGTGTGGGAGAAATTGAGTGAAGCTCCTCCGGCAGTGGGGAAAGGAACGGAACAGGGCTGGGTGCTGCTTGCCCTCTGTCCCAAAGTGGAGAGGGGGCTTTGTTCTTCCTTTCCAAATTCCTGCTGGGGCTCCCCTCAAAAGATCTTCAAAGCCCGTCTCCTCTCAGGCACAGCAAGGGACCTCTTCCCTTAGGTTCTTTGGCCAATAAAGGCTAGGAGAGACGTGCCTCAGGGTACACATGGGTGATGACCATGGGTCTATCAGGTAGGAATAAGGGAAGAAGGAGCTTATTGGCTCAGGACCAGGGACTTCTAAAAGTAAGGTGCCTGGGACCCTTTTTGTAGACTGCAGTAATTTTGGCCATTGCCATGTCTTACAGTCTCTGTTTAATTATGGGAGGAGAGAGCTTTCCATACCGTATTCCCTTCTGTCTGGTTCAGAGTTTTAGGGTGTCGATTGACAGGTATTACAAAGAACAGCAGATATAACCCACTACACCTGACCTACTATGTAGAATGCCTACACATCCCTGCCTGTCTCAGGGAGGCAGAACCACCATTTTTCAGGTAGATGCCTTGATCCAGGTTAATGCAATTCCGATGGTTGGATTTGCTGGCAGCCCAATGTTATCTCTGCTGATTCACATAGCCCTTATGGTGAATAACAGTGTTTCTTCCCTCCTTTATGATCCTTTAGTAGGGTGGATAGGGTGGGGCCTGCCCAGGGCCTCTCACCTCTGATGGGCTCCTTGCTGCAGTTGGTGGGACTTGCCAAACCTATTATCTCACCTGGCTCAAGATGTATGTAGCACTGTACACATGCTTACTGTCAAGCACCCTCAAGTGTCTGTGGCCACATGGTGATCTGGTGCTAGGGGTGCAATTGGGAACTCCCTACTTCTCTGCTTCCTTGACATATCTCAAAATCTCCCATTCTCTGTATGATTACCAGAGCTATACATCTTGTTACAGTACAATTGAAATATATTGCAACAACCTATTGAAATACATTTGAAATAGAGAAGAACAAAAGAAATTAGGAATTGCTTGCTGGTGATCTGATTACTAAGGAGAAGGAAACATTCAGTATTCAGCACAGCATAGCTGGATTGCTACCACCTACTCCCAAGAAACACCTTTCCTCCCTACCTCCGCCACCTCCCCCCCCCACACTCAACCCCTAGCCTTCTTCAGAGCACTATGGCACAAGGCAGGCAGGCATGGGTGTTATTTACAGAATGACTGCCCAGGAACTGAGCAGCCTTGGGTGGGTAACCATTTCCTACCAAAGTCTCACTCTTGAGTGCCTGCTTGGGCCAGACTGCACATGTGCCACCAATACCATCCTTGTCCCTATGAAACACAGATTTACTTTTTTTTTTTAAACAGATTTACCTCCTTTCTCTTTTCTTTTTGTTTCATGATAATTTGAAGGGAAAAAGGAAGACAGTGTGAAGGAAGGCCAGCAGACAGGGGAGCTACCCATTTGGCTTCCCCCCAAGTCTGTATTCTTTCTGTCACTGAGGAATAGGTACTTTCCATGGGAAGCACTTGACTGTGGTTGGCTAGGAAGTGTGAAAGGGACAGTGTGCCAAATTGGATGTTGCCCAGACCAACAACTTGAGACAATCAGGCTCCTTTCCTTCTTTCCAATTTCTAAATTTTTATTTGTGTTTTTTTTTTTTTGTTGTTGTTGTTGTTTTTTTACAGGGTTTCTGTGCATAACCCTGGCTGTACCAGAACTCACTCTGTACCCCAGACTGGTCTCAAACTCATGGAGATCCACCTGCCTCTGTCTCCTGATTTCTTTCTAATTTTTGAGACAAGGTTTCACTCTGTAACTCTGGCTGATCTAGTATATTCAATATGTAGCTAAGGCTGATCTCAAGCTCAAAGCAATCTTCCTGCCTCAGTCTTCCTGAATGCTGAGATGATAGGGCTGTGCCACCACACTGATCTTGATCTTCAGCTTTGTTGGCTATCACTTGAAGAATGGTGGTTCATTGATATATTCAAGGTCTCTTTCGAGGCCAATGGCCCCTAGTGCCACACAAACTGGCAATAACTAGGTGTTCCTCTGGACTGTGACAGTGACATGATCTTGCAATATGACCTAGTCCAGTGATCCTACCACTGCAAATAGCTCCAAGATCACATGTAGAGGAGAATTGAGGTCTCATGTAGAGATCTGTCAGGCCTCTATTTGTGGACAAGGCATGAGGGGGTGCCCTGTAGTTCAGGTACTGGGCGTTGGTCTGAATTCCAGGACTAGTGCCCCAAGCTATCAGCATCTTTGCCCTGTCATCTGTTCCCATGATGGGGAAGACAAGGCGGTCACGGCATGGGGCCAACTAGAATGGACCCTCAGTGGCCTCATTCCTTAGACACTATAACCTCTCCATCTGTAACTTGGTCTAATCTGGTCATCTTTTATGTTCTTCCAGGCTTCTTGCCACCACATTGTCATGCTCTCACTAGGTCATTCTCTTTCTTCTTCATTCTCCCATGGGGGATGGAAATGCAGCCCTCTCTGCCCTCCTCTCTTGTCTTTCCTTCTCCCTGCCTCTGCCTGCCCACTTCCCCTTCCAGCTGGTTCCCCTTGCTCTATCTGCTTGCCATTCTGTTGATCTTATATTTCTTTGCTTCATTCCCTACTTCCCCTAAAGTGTTGCCCTCTCTCAGGACCTCCTGATGGCTGTGAGCTTGGTGCTGAATTTCCAGTCCCAGTAATAGGGGTGACCCTGACTGTACCTTAATTATCTCCATGCCTCTGATTTGGGCCTAGACACCCCCATATGACCTTGTCTGACCTGGAGGGTAGAGAGGAGCATCTGGTGGCCACCCTGACTGCTTCCCTAATATCAACAGGGTCTTTGTGGCTTCCTAAAGGCTGTGGTTGAAGGGAAAGGGAGGAGTCACAGGAGGGCATGGAGTTCTTTTACCAGGGGAAGGATCTGCTCTGCTGGCCTTTCTGGAAGCTTTCCTTTGTCCACTATCCCCCACCCAAGGCCCCAGGAGCTTGTGCTTTTCCCGGTTAAAAAGCTGCTAGGCCACTCACTCCCCAACCAGCAGCTTGTGCTAGTCCCTGGCCCCTAAACCCAGCATGGGCAGCTGCACAAACCAGAGATTGGGTGGGGCAGGAAGGTAGCAGAATATGCACGTGTCCATAGGGAACTTTAGAGCCAGTCCATCTCAATTTTGGTGTGAAGATGGGGCTTGAAGGTTGAGGACTATCTCTTTAGGAGCCCCTCCCGCCTCAGAATTCCAGTTTAAAGCATCCAGTGTCACGCAGAAATGGGGGAGGGGGAGCCCTAGTTTGGAGGTTTACATGAGAGAGTTGAAATGCTGAAAAGCTTTGAGCCTGTGTATATGTGTTCTCGTATTTTTATTTGCATGTGTGAGGCTCATGTATCTAATCACATGTGTGTATTTCTATAACTTCCATTTGTCTTATTTGCCTGCATAGGACTCCTGTTTGGCTGTCTGTGCACATTTGTATATTTGTATGTATGTTCTTGAGAGACAGTGTGCACACATGCACATCCTCTTGTGTCTACATGGGCCCCCTCAGTGGTCCTAACAAGGTCTACATTGGGAGGGTGGGGCAGGGTAGTGACTGGCAAGTGCAGCACTGGTTCTTGTTTGGGGCAGAGCCTCTGACCAGGCCACACTTTGGTCTCAATAGAAGGGGCTATTCCCTTGGTCCCCTCCCCAGATGGCTTCGTTCATGCTTTAGGAATGCTCAGGCCATAGGGAGGACAGAAGCACCATTGTCCACTCCCAGGCTTCCTGTGCCTCTTCTGCCCTTTAGCCCTTTAGGAATAGAAACTCAAGGGTCTGTTGGGGCCTAGCAATGTGTAAGCCATTTCCAGGAGTCATTTTGGAAACAGACAAGTCAGCTGCTGCTCAGTTCACCACATTTACTCACAACTTCCTTTCCTCACATGGATTGCATACTTGTTTGATGGCCCCTTACCTAAGGAATGGATCTATATTGTCTCCTCTGGCCTGATCCCTGAAGCCCCCCAGTGAGTCTCATCTTATCTGACCCATGAAACCCAGGATCAGGAGAGCCCTGATACCCCCTGCTGCTTCATAGCTCTGCCTTCAGGGCTCTGGAAGGCTGGATGGCTATCACCCCTCAGTAGAGAAATAGAGATATTGCTATCCCTGAGTTCGGGCTGGAGAAAAGGACCTTTGTGAGTCCTTTGGTTGCAAGACAGGTAATAGCAAGCTGAGATTCTGGCTATCAGGGAGAGGACGAGGAAACCCAGAATGCACTTTAGTTCAACAAGAAAAGCAGTTTCTCTTAAACTCAGTACTTAGATAAAGGGGTGTCATATGAATCACATGGGGTTTCAGGCTGAGGGGAATGTCCGTGAAGATATGCTGTGTTGCTTACATGGCACTTCCTCATGTCCACTCTCCCAGGACTCTACACCTGACCTCATACATTTGCCTAGCAAATAGGCCCTTCCCTATGAGGCAGAGTGGCTTGGAGGCCATCCTTGAACAGACCTCTGATTTTCTAGGATTCAAGTAGAAACAAATTAGGATGCTAGAGGGGCTTTTGAAAGCTTCAGGAGCCTCTACACTGTTTGAAGCTCCACCCTTAATGAGTACCTAATGCAGCTCTGCACACAGTTCAGCTCTGGGTCTCATTTTTGTTGCATGTCAAATGGAGCTAATGAGGATGAAATGAGTCTATAGAGCAGTGTTTAGAAGAGTACCTGTTATTAGTTTACTTAAGAAAATGGAGCTAAACAAATTAATAATAAAAATTACATTAAAAAGTATGTAAAAGCATAGCCACAAAGAAACATTAAAAAAAAAAATAACCACAAAAAAAAGAAAGACAGGAAGAAGGAAAATGGAGCTAGCCGGGCAGTGGTGGTGCACCCCTTTGATACCAGCACTCGGGAGGCAGAGCAGGTGTATCTCTGTGAGTTCCAGGCCAGCCTGGTCTACAGAGTGAGTACCAGGACAGGCTCAAAAGCTACACAGACAAACACTGTCTCAGAAAACCTAAAATATTCTGGGTGGAAGTGGCGCATGCCTTTAGTTGCAGCAATGGGAGGCAGAGATAGGCAGACCTCTGTGAGTCCCAGGCCAGCCTGATCTACTGAACACATTCCAGGACAGCTTCCAAAGCTGCAGAGAAACCTTGTCTCGAAAAAAACAAACAAACAAACAAAAAAACCCAGAAATGACACAATTGCTTGCATATTTGATAATGTTAAGGAATCCTGTACACAAGAAAAACAAACAACGTCTGGGTGTTGGTGGTGCACACCTTTAGTCCCAGCACACAGGAGGCAGAGGCAGGCGGATCTCTGTGAGTTCGAGGCCAGCCTGGTCTTCAAGAGCTAGTTCCAGCCTCTGAAGCCACAGAATAACCCTGTCTCAAAACAAAACAAACAAACAACAACAATAAAAAGGAGCTAATAGAGATCATGGTTGAGGAATTGTAGGGTGGGAGCAGCCAATGATGAGGATCTTTCCTCCTTTTCTCACAAAGGATTAACCTCCATCTGTTTCCTTCCTGTCATTTAAGGAGAATAGTCCTTAACAGGTGAGCCTTAGTTGCCTTGGAGACAGGAGCTTCAGGCAGGATGAGGGGGCTGGGATAAGGGAGGCTGAGGTTGGATGGGGTGTGCTCTCTCCAGTCTCCCCTTAGTGAGGAGGTAGGGAGGAGTCTAAGGCTTCTGGGCTCTTAGGTACCTGGGGGGTGCTTCCTCAAGCAGCCCTCTTTATATATTATCTAAATAACCGAAAAGGCTACAAGAAGGCTTCCCCCACCTTTGCTGTCAGGCTCTATCACTATAGAAATCCAATAGCCACAGCCTATGAAGTGGATAGAGGCTTAAAGGGATAGTGCAGAGGATTTAGGTGACATATATACCCTCATGTCCATATTGATGAGGTTCCAAAATTCTACTTCTTTCCAGGCCTGAGGGACAGGCTACCCATTCTGACCCTGTCATATATCCAGAACCCTGAACCTACACTACTGCTGCCATTCTGGCCTGTGGCCATTCCTCTAGAAACTGACTGGGAAGCTTGGAGATTATTTGCTCCACCTTTTGAAGGACCTTCTTGTTTCTTTTTCTTTTGCAAAGACTGGCAGTGACAATCTAAGAATGGCTAGGCATGTGTTTCAAGTGCATTTGCAAGGCATCCTGTGTGTGTGTGTGTTCAGAACTGAAGCAACAACCCCAACAACCTCGAAGGCTCCTTCCTGAAAGCTGGCTTTGCCAGCAATGCAGTCCTGAAGACAATGACATGGTGTAATGTAAACACGTGGCCTCCCCCACGGGAATCAGGGCACAGAGAGGCCAAAGTGAGGGCAGAGGTGAGGCTCCTCAGGAGCTGTTACTGAACCCTGCCCTGTCCATCTGTGGTCTTAACCCTCATCTCCTGAGCTTGCCCCTTGCAATGCTTGCCACACCCTTTCTCCTCCTTGCCCATATGAGATTTGCCATAAGGTGAGTAGGATGATTGGGGATTGGCTTACTTAGGAGCATACTCACCTTTGTTTTATACCCAACAACATGGTAGTAGGTGTACACAGTGATAAATATAAATGATTGGTACACACACACACACACACACACACACACACACACACACACACGCGCGCGCGCGCGTACTGTTGTGCCTATGATTTTGTGAGCACTTTCCCCAGCTGGATATCTGCTCCCTGTTCTGCACTGGTGTGCACTCACTGGCAGTCTTGGAAGGGTCTGCTGTTCTAGGGGCTTCTCCCTCTCATATCCCTCCTCCCTGTTGGAACCTCCACCTGTTCTCTGGCACATGGGCATTAGCCAGCAGTGAATCATTTATCTTGTCTTACAACTGTTTTCCTGCCCCAGTGCCACAAGTGGGCGGGGGCTCACCACCATCACTGTGGTGCTTTGTTGTCTCTCAGGCCTCAGTGCTCAGGATCTCTACTCTCCTGGCACTACTCCTACACTCAGCTTGACCTTCAAGCAGAGAAGCCCCCCTCCATTGACTCATTGTCCCTCCTTCCCTGCCCCTTGCCTGGAACCCCCACCTCCCCAGGGAGTGGGACTGCTGCAGGGGGAGGCAGCAGTGGCCTGCACAAAAGGGGCACACACCTATCACTCTTTTCTCTGCCGTGATTTTTGCTCCTGCCTGTCAGCCTTTGTATTCCGTTTACCTCTTTTTTTCCTGTCCTCACTGCCCAGGTCTCTGCTTCTATATTTCTCCATCTTGTTTATCTCTTGGTTATCTAGTCCTCTAACAGCTGCCTTTGTCATCTGTTTCCAGACCCCTAACCCTGCTTCTGAGATTTTCCTGCTCCCTCCTGGATCTTTCTCACTCTGTCTGTCACTCTTGGCAGGCTGGGCCTTGGCTCCATCTGTGAAACATTTACTGCCCCCTTTGCCCTCCATCGTGCTGATGGGGGGTCAGGGCCTGCTGAGCTAACAACCTTAGCTCTCTCTATAATTGCCTGAGGAATGGTGAGAGATCAGAGACCCAGCAGCAGTAGGAAGGGAGATAGGAGAGCCCCTCCCATCTGTCAAAGGCTTTTCAATCTTCTGGCTCCTTCCTGCCTGTGTCTGAGGGCCCAGCACAGTGGCAAGAGGGATGACAAATACTAGGAGACATTAAAATAAATTGAATGTATGGTTATTATTAGGACGGATCCAGGATGGGACACATACAAGGGCAATACAATATTCCCACCCCTTTCTCCTCATTTTGCACGTGTACCAAGCCCCATTCTGGGATTGTAGGTTTGGAAGAAAAATGAAGAAATGGCTTGGTAGAAATTACCAGTTCAATACACTGAGCATCAAAGCATCCTCACAGACAGGACAGTCTTCTTTGAGTTTCCCTTGCTCCATTCCCCAAGCTCCCCCCCCCCACACACCCACATGCCTCAGACTAGGGCTTATAGCTCCCAAGGCTGTTGTTTGATCCCTTGTTCTCTGATCTGAGTCTCCTACTGCTTCCTACAGGCCTTGAAGTCCAGACTAAGGCTGCCTGGGGCTGCCTGGCCCTGCTAACACTGGTTTTGTTGGGGGAGGTGTTGATAAAACAAAACCACCGTTCTATTCCATTCTGGGCCCCAGCTCTTGCAGGTTTGGACTGATTATTCATTTTCCACTTCCTCCAGGCCAGCCATGTTAACACACTCTGGTGCTTTGCCACCCTTACCAGCTTTGGAGGGCAAAGCTACAAGCTGAGTGCTAGTCTCAGATCACCCCCTGGGTTGAAATTGATTTGTGACTTGTGGCTTCATTCCTCATTCTCTCTTCCTTTTCTTGAGCCTGTTCTATGAAATACAGCTATTTTGGGTCCACTTCCTCTTTTCCTATCCTGTTCCCCGAGCCTCCAGCTTGTAGGTACAAACAGCTCTCAGGGGTCAGTTAGCTCTTGTTTTGTATAGAATGGTATAAATAGGCATGTAGTGTATGTACATCATCCTTTACAATATTTTGTAGCACGAGGACTTGACTTTATTATTTTGTTTGCTTGCTTGCTTGGTTTTTTGAGACAAGGTTTCTCTGTATAATAGCCCTGGCTGTCCTGGAACTCCATTTGTAGACAAAGCTGGCCTTGAGATCCTCCTGCCTCTTCCTCCTGAATGCTGGCATTAAAGGCATGCACCACCACAGCCCAGCTTAGTCATCTCTTTGAAAGATAACAATGAAACTACAAACAAAGTTCTTTACACACATGTCAGAGTCATAGGGATTCATCCTCCATAGGCACTTTCAGACACACAAAAGCTAGTAGATCCATACTGATTCCTCCTGACACAAACCAACAACATATACTTGTGCATGCACATGCATGGTCACATAAATATTCCCCACATGCAGATCTGCATCCACACACATGTCCTTGAACATCTGTTTACAGGTATATTAAGGCACACATGGCTGATGGTAACCATAGGGGGGTTAATTGGGGCAACAAGTTGGTGCTGGGGAAGCCACTGGCAGGAAAGCACAGACCAAGAAAAAGGAATGAAAGGGAATCTGGAGTTCCAACCAAGGTGTTCTCTTACAGGTTTCTCCTTCCAAGGTGGAATTGTTTGTGTAAAGAGGGGAGAGGAAGAAAGGTGGAAGAAAATTACCAGCTGGGGGCAGGACTGAGGGTGGGGCCAAGATGTTAGTCACTAATGGCCGGTTACATCCACTCCCTTCCCCTTTCTCCCTCCACCTTCCCTCGTCCCTTCTTTCAGTGTTGCCCACCACGTTGTCATCAGCTACCGCTGTAATCCAACCTCTAGCCCCTTTCCCTCTGGAAGGGGGGGTGAGTGGAGTCTGGCAAGCTGTGCCACACCTAGCTGCTGCCCTGCCAGGAAGATGGGCGTGGCTCTTCGGTACCTGTGGCCTCTCCTCTTCTGCAGCCCCTGCCTGCTCATACAGATTCCTGACGAATGTGAGTAGCTGGAGGGGGTTTTAGCATCTCCTACCACTGCTGTGCCCCTTCTTTATCTTCTTCACTCTCTCTCCATTTTTAATCCTCATTCCTTCTTTAGTACTGGGTGGGCAAGAGGTACCCAGGACACTTTACATTTAGAAGGACCAGGAACAAAGTGTGGGGCATGTCAGAACCGTGGACAGGGACATGCATGCTTCCAGCACCACGGACAGCAGACAGTGCAAAATACTTCCTGGGACCTTAACCTTGCTCTCTAGCATGCACACCCCCTTTCTAGCCCACTCTCTTTTCTGTTTCCATTCCCTCCGAACACACCCCAGGAATGTGGCAGCCAGGAGAATGGGCAATCCTAAGATCTCAGCTCTTTCCCATCTTGGGCCCTGGTTAACCTTATCTCTTAGAGACAGGAAAAGACACCTTGAAAACACCAGGTCTTAACTGCCTTCTGCATTGTTTTTGGTGTGTAATTATTTGGAGGCAATGGGGAATGGCTGAAATGTGTGTCTGTGATGCTTAGGAGACATTACAGGTAAGTGTGTGGCTATTGTAGACTATAATTGTAGAGTGGGACTAAGCTTTTGAGTTGGGTAGTGTGTTTGTATAATGTGAATATTTTGACTGACTAGATGACTGTTGCTGGATATGATTTTAATTTCCTATTTGAGTACATTTGTGAGTCACTCAAACTTATTTAAAGGTCAAGTTTGTGAAAATGTGGAGGTATTTGCCTATAATATTTCATTGTAGTGGGTTGGATATATGGATGAGTAGAATATGTTTGCTTATGAGGAATATTTTTACTGTAATGGGATTTCCTCCCAAGTTTTAGTAAGAGTTTTCCTGTAGGAAAAAAACATTTTTAAAAAGTACCAAATATGATGGTGTTTATGCATATTGAGTTGCCAGGCTTTAATTCCTGTCTGCTTTGTCAACTTTGTCTCTGAGTCTGGACATAAAGAAAGACAAGCTCCAGAGCAGAGGTGTGGAAGACAGTGCTAAGAATGTGATAGAGCCAAGAGAGGTGAGCTTTGAAGAAGGTAAAGAGAGATTGGTGGCACAGAGATCGAGGCTCCTCCCTTAGGCATTTAACCACAGGTCCCTACACCCATTCTTTATCCATCAGAGTTGCTTAGGGGCTTACAAGTGTGTTTGGAAATATGAACCAGACACTTGATCCAACTAGGCACATAGATGTGAATGGAAGGGGACACAACAGAAACATACACAGGTGAAGATTTACACTTAAAGGAACAGTTATCTATAGAAATAGAGGAGCAGTCATCTACACAGACATGGGAGCTATGTACACAACACTGTGCACTAAGATGTAAGCACATACAGACAAGTCTGAATGTGTGCTCTCTTAAGGCCCAGGCATACACACATACATCAGCAGACACTGGACATGAACATTCCAGGACATCCATACTTGTGCCAGACCCCAACTTTTATACATTCACAAACAAGTAGTGGTCCGTCTTCCCTCTCTGCCTTTCACTTGTTTTTCAAGGTTTGCCTCTAATCTGAAATGCCAAAGCCTTATGCTGGGTATCAACCTGTTCTGCTGCCAGATGGACTAGTCCATCTTGCTTGGGTGTGACTCGTACTGGGGGCAGGAAGAATTTAGAAAAAGGTGTCAGTGAGGATAGATAATTAGGCCTGAAATCACAGCAATGGCCAGCCTGTGTACTCTGATATGACACAGCAGGCAGCTGTCCTACCTCTGTATTGAGGCTTGCTCCTTCCCCAGCCTCTTCAGGCCCCTTTGTTTCTGTTCTTGTTTCTTCCACTTACTTGGTTTCCCTCATCCTGTCACTGCTGTCACTCTCTTGCTCTCAAATTAGCTCCTCTGCAGCTCACAGACCTCTGTGGTGTTCCTAGGGAGTCCCCTTTTCTCTTCTGGGGGCCTATGCTGAAGCTGAAGTCTTTTGCAGAGACAAAGCTTTCAGAGCCTGTTCCCTCCTCTTCCCTCCCTCCACCCCTCTTCTGTTCAGTTGAGTTCTGGGGTTGGTGCACCTCCTCTGCCCAAGGGAGCTTGGTGGCCTCCTGGAAGGAAGGAAGGCAAGAAAGGGCTGGCACAGGTCCTGTGGGCTATGGAGATTCAGATTCTGGCAGGGCTTTGGGGAGGGCTTGAGGAGGAGGGCGCCAGGCTCTGAAGGCCTCTCTAATTGAAAACACTGAGCTTCACTAATTGGATTAGGAGGGATGTGGGCTGGAGTAGGGGAGGGGTGCTAGCTGCCAGGCTGTCTGCCTCCAAAGCTTCCAAGGCATCTTGGGAGAAGAGGTTAGTTCTGTGGCCATTATCCAACCTTGCCAGGAACTATAACAGCACTCTTTTGTTTGTTTGTTTGGTTGGTTGGTTGGTTTTTCGAGACATAATATTCTCTGTGTCCTGGCTGTTCTGGAACTCTATTTGTGGACCAGGGTGGCCATGAACTCACAGAGATCCGCATACCTCTGCCTCCCAAGGGCTGGGATTAAAGATGTGTGCCACCAACTGAACACTCTTCACTAAAGGCAAAACTTTTGTATTTCTGGACCTACAAACCCTGGGTCTCTTCTTGGACATTGTGCCATCCAGAAATTCTGTCCAGTGCTTACTGAGTTTGACCTGTCATTGCTCAGCCCAGCATGTGCATGTGCCCCCTTATTACCACCACGATAACCCGTCTACTTCTCTTCTCCATGGGAGTCTGCTCCAGCTTGATTCTCCTGCCACCAGGCCCTATTGGGACTGCTCTCAGCATTTCTCTCCCTTCTCTCCCTTGCTGTCTGGATTCTCAGATAAAGGACACCATGGTAAGTTGGACGAATGGGAGTGTGTACTTGAAGACCAGAAACAGAGGGTGGAGGGGCCTTGGGTTGAGCCAGCACACCTCTAGTGTTGTAAGTGGATGTGTTTGGGGGCTTTTTCTGGCTCAGATCCCTTGTCCCTTAAGTCAATCCAGAGGCTCCTCTTGGTTTCTTTGCTCACCTGAGTTTAGTTAGCATCTCTGCTCTGTCTATGTCTCACACTGCTTCGGTCTATTGCACTCTCTGTGGTGCCTTCCCACTAAGAATTGCTCTTCCATTTGGGATTTTTTTTTTGTGTGTGTGTGTGTGTGTTATTGTGTGTGTGTGTGTGGTGTGAGTGTGTGTGTGATTGTGTGTGTGTGTGATTGTGTGTGTGTGATTGTGTGATTGTGTGTGTGTTATTGTGTGTGTGTGATTGTGTGTGTGTTGTGTGTGTGTTATTGTGTGTGTGTGTATGTGTGATTGTGTGTGGGGGGGGATAAAGACAGGTTTTCTCTGTGTAGCACTGGCTGTCCTGGAACTGTCTCTGTAGACCAGGCTGGCTTTGAACTCACAGAGATCTACCTGCTTCTGCCTCCTGTGTGCTGGGATTAAAAGTGTGCATCACTACAGTCAGACTGGAATTGTCCTTGCTTTCTGTTTTTTTTTTTTTCTTTCTTTCTTTCTTTTTTGTTTCTCTTTTTGTTCTTTCTGTCTCTCTCATTCAAGTACTAACCAGAGCTACTTAGCTTCTGAGAGCAGATGCATTTGGAATGATATGGTCATACACTATTCTGTCTGTCTCTGTGTCTCTTTCTGTCTTTGTTTCTCTGTCTCTCTCTGTCTCTCATTCTCTTCTCTCTCCTTTCTCTAACTTCTCTTTTTTTCTTTTTCTTTTTCTTTTTTCTTTTTTTTTTTGGAGACAGGGTTTCTCTGTGTAGCTTTGGAGTCTGTTCTGGAACTTGCTCTGTAGACTAGGCTGGTCTTGAACTCAGATATCTGCCTCCTGAGTGCTGGGATTAAAGGCATGCGCCACCACCACCTGGGTCTTCGTCTAACTTCTTTTGCTGTCTTTTGTCTGTCCCTCAATAACTCCTTGAATCTCTTGGCTTTTCCATATTCCCATATCCTCACTGGCCATGGAGGATAGCACAGGGGTTGAGGCCATGGTACCAACCAGACATAAAATTTCCCATTTTTCTTATTTTGTTTCCAGTGATGGAGCCACCTGTCATCACAGAACAGTCTCCACGGCGCCTGGTTGTCTTCCCAACAGATGACATAAGCCTTAAATGTGAGGCCAGAGGCAGACCTCAAGTGGAGTAAGTGGCCCTCACCCTCTCTGTTGCTGACCTCAGCCTCTAGCCCACAGGCTTCCCTAACTTCCAAGTCTAGAAGCCTGAGATCTATGTTATAGCCCTGAGTACTTGCCCACTCTGGACCCACCCCCTGGGGATCCCTAGTTTCCATGAACCTTCAGCATGTTTTGGTTGCCAGGACCTCACATCCGTGCTTTGCCTACAGGTTCCGCTGGACAAAAGATGGCATCCATTTCAAACCCAAGGAAGAAGTGGGTGTGGTGGTGCATGAGGCACCCTATTCTGGCTCATTCACCATTGAAGGCAACAACAGCTTTGCCCAGAGGTTTCAGGGCATTTATCGCTGCTATGCTAGCAATAACCTAGGAACTGCCATGTCTCACGAGATCCAGCTTGTGGCTGAGGGTATGAGGCACTGTAGGGCCAGGGAGAGCTTACCTGAGAGGAAGTCCCTTAGATTCCCGGGGCTGGGTGGGGGCCAGTTATCTCAGCTGGTGACAGCCCTCATCCCATCCCATCTGTCCCCATTGCACCTTCTCTATTAGTTCACTCCATCGTCCCACCCTCTCTCCGCTGAACTTCTGGTCCCCTCATTGCCCCTTCCTTCTCTCAGTCTTTCTCATTGTGATTGATGCTGGTGAACTGGGGGCTGTGGATTGGTTGAATAGGTGGGTGACTGCCTCAGGGTCTAGTTTGTTTTTCTGTCCATCCACCTGTCTCTGTCTGAGTGGGTCCTTAGCTTGGGCTTTGTGGCTGTTGTTTTTGCCTGGGTTCTCTTTCTACTACTGTCCATCTGTGTCACTCATCTTCCCTTGGCTTTCCCACCTTGGTCTCTGCATCTCTAATTTGCCTTCTCCATCCCTCTAGTTCCTAGTTCCTGCTGTAGGGCGCTGACTGTATCTGTGTCACCCTTTCCCTGGGGTTTTCCCTCTACATTCCATCCTCGCTGAGCTTTCTGCTTCCTGAGCACTTTCCCCTCCCTTCCCTGCTCCTTTAGTTACCTTGGGAACCGTTGCCATGGTTTCCCGTGTCAAGATGATGGAAGGGTCTGTGACTCTCACATCCCTTCACAGCTCCCCTCCCCCACTGCTGCACCTCAGCCTCCCCCTACCGTTCTTGTCCTTTCCTCGGGGTGAGTGAGAGAGCTGAGAATGGTTGTGGATTAACCCTTCTTGGCCACTTGGCCTCCTGCTCACCATCTCTTCACCATGGGGTCCCCATCTCCACTGTGAGCTTCAGAGGCTCCCAGAAATTTTGCCTCCTTATATGGGAACTTCCACCTGGCCCTTTCACACCCTTGTGAATCAGCAAGACAGTTCTCCCTCCTCCTTCCTATCTTCAACTGTTTTGATCAGGATGACAGTGCCAGCCTCTGTCCTTTCTAGGTGCCCCCAAGTGGCCGAAGGAGACTGTAAAACCTGTGGAAGTGGAAGAAGGGGAGTCAGTAGTTCTGCCTTGCAACCCTCCACCCAGTGCAGCCCCACTTAGGATCTACTGGATGAACAGCAGTGGGTGCCAGAAGGAGCTGCTGCCTGGGACATGGGGGTTGGGGACTGAGAGGTCTTCTCAGACAGACTCTCACCTCTATCTCCTTATCTTTTCTTCTACAGAGATTTTGCACATCAAACAAGATGAGCGGGTGTCCATGGGCCAGAATGGAGACCTGTATTTTGCCAATGTGCTCACCTCAGACAATCACTCAGACTACATCTGCAATGCTCACTTCCCTGGGACCCGGACCATCATTCAGAAAGAACCTATTGACCTCCGGGTCAAGCCCAGTAAGTTCCAGAACCTTTGACAACCCTATCCCATTCTTTTCTTGATTTCCAGACTAACCCCCAAGAAAAGGGTCACACATCCTCAAAGGCAGCATGCACTGAGACCCCCTTCCTAAGTGGTGAAGGCAGAGATGGACATGTTTTTTGTTTGTTTTGGTTTTTTTTTTTTGAAACAGAGTCTTATTCTGAACCCTTGGCTGGCCCAGAAATTGCTATGTAGTTCAGAATGGCCTCAAACTCATGTAAATCTTCCTGCTTCCTATTCCCAGGTGCTGGGATTGCAGTCATGTGTTATCACATGCTGCTAAGACATACCTTAAAAAATAGTTCCACTCTATAGCTCAGGCTGGCCTTGAACTCATGATTCTTTTGCCTCAAATTCATGAGTGGATGCTGATATTACAGGTATGGACACCACACCCATGGACATGTTTTTTTTTCTGGAACCCAGGGCCTCTTGAAAGTTAGGTTAACTTTTTACCATTGAGCCATATTGCAGCCATTCCTTTTTAACATAGGAGCAATCAAAAGCCTAGGGTCCTACTGGGATGTCTGAGTTCTCCGCTGACTCATTCCCTTTCACCTGTTAGCCAACAGCATGATTGACCGGAAGCCACGCCTACTGTTCCCCACAAACTCCAGCAGCCATCTGGTAGCTTTGCAGGGGCAGCCATTGATCCTGGAGTGCATCGCTGAGGGATTGTGAGTATGGACTTCTAGGGTGGAGGGCTGGGGCTGGGAGGCTTCCTTAGGCTTAGGCCTTGGTGGTTTTGTCATCTCTTCCTTCTTGTCTCTCTTGGCACTATGATGCTGGGCAGTCCTACACCCACCATCAAGTGGCTACACCCCAGTGACCCTATGCCAGCACACCGTGTTATCTACCAAAACCACAACAAGACCCTACAGCTACTCAATGTGGGTGAGGAAGATGATGGCGAGTATACCTGCCTTGCTGAGAACTCACTGGGCAGTGCACGGCATGCCTACTATGTCACTGTGGAAGGTATGGGCCTAGTACACCTTTTCTTACCTACCATGGACTCCTCAGAATGGCTTTCAGATGGCCTGCAATGTTCACTGTCACGGGAGAGGGCAGGTCCTGCACTTAGGACCAGAGCAGGCTTCAGGCTCAGGCATCTGTCTCCTTCCACTCAGCTGCCCCATACTGGCTTCAGAAGCCCCAGAGTCATTTGTATGGGCCTGGAGAAACTGCCCGCCTAGACTGCCAAGTCCAGGGCAGGCCCCAGCCAGAGATCACCTGGAGTATCAACGGAATGTCTATGGACAGTAAGCAGGGCGTCAGCAGTGGTTGGGTGTGGGAAGTATAGGAAAACATCAAGGGGAGGGTGATGAGGGGTCTCAGCACAGCTCAATGTTCTAACCTGGGCCTTTGGGCCCTACCTGTTGCACACAGAGGTGAACAAGGACCAGAAGTACCGGATTGAGCAGGGGTCTCTGATTCTGAGTAACCTGCAACCAAGTGACACAATGGTGACCCAGTGTGAGGCCCGCAACCAGCATGGGCTCCTGCTAGCCAATGCCTACATCTATGTTGTCCGTGAGTGCAGTGCTGGTTGCCTTCTCTCCCTCTGTCCCTTCTTACCTCCCACTCACCTGCCTATCTTTGCCTCATAGCTCATAGTCTGTCTCTCCATTTCACTAAAATTACTCAGCTAGCAACTGGTGGGGACATAGCTTCTTGAGGCTGCCTTGCTCCTTGCTAAAAGGCCTTCACCACATTTCTTCTCCATCCTCACAATAGTTGGAAGTAAGAGTTGTAGTATGAACAGGGTCTTGTCATCATGTCTGAACAGAGGTGTATCCTGGACAAGATGTAACCCAGGATAATCAGATGACTTCTATCACAGAGACTCAGAGAAAATGTGGGTTGGGTAGGGAAGGCTTTGGGCAAGACACGGATTGCTCTTTCAGCATCTAATAATTGACAGAATCTAGGTGGCTGGCGTAAGGAAAGCATAAGGAGACCATGTAACCAAAGCTGAAAGGAACAACCTAGAATGAGGAAGCAGTGAGCATGGCTCCCAAGGGTCTGTGTGTGCCATCTGGGGAATCACTGGTTTCTCCCATACTTGGGACCTCTAGACCTACCCTGTCTCCTGAGACTATTCTTTTCCTAGAGCTGCCAACCAGGATCCTAACGAAAGACAATCAGACATACATGGCAGTTGAGGGCAGCACTGCTTACTTGCTGTGCAAGGCCTTTGGAGCCCCTGTTCCCAGTGTCCAGTGGTGAGTGCCCATCCTATGGAGGTTTCTAAGATATTTTCTCATATAAGGATCCCAGGAGGGCAGGGAGGCCAGGCTGGTTAGTTCAAGACGGGCCCTCTGCTTGCTCTAGGCTGGATGAGGAAGGAACCACAGTGCTTCAGGATGAACGTTTTTTCCCCTATGCCAATGGAACCCTGGGTATCAGAGACCTCCAGGCCAATGACACTGGACGCTATTTCTGCCAGGCTGCCAATGACCAGAACAATGTGACCATTTTGGCTAATCTGCAGGTTAAAGGTTAGATGATGCCCACATATGACTGTTAGATCTCCTGGGAGGTAAGGTCAAAGTCTGTGGAGAACGTCAAAGTGACCTCCCCTCCCTTTTGTTCCCCTCAGAAGCAACCCAGATCACACAGGGGCCCAGGAATGCAATTGAGAAGAAAGGTGCAAGGGTGACGTTTACGTGTCAGGCCTCTTTTGACCCCTCTTTGCAGGCCAGCATCACTTGGCGTGGAGATGGGAGAGACCTCCAGGAACGTGGGGACAGTGACAAGTGAGGGCCCCCAGCCCCAAACTGGGCTAGATAGAAGGGAACAGAGTGAGAAAAATGGAGTCGGACCTCCTAGCCACATCCAGGCAGAAGGCACTCCTGCTCAGAGGGGGAGCATGGTGGGACAGGGTGGGACAAGGAAAAGGGCCAGGAAAGGCAGGAAGAGTAGTCCATCTGCCACTAGCCAAGGGGTATGTATGCCCCCCTCCACAGATATTTTATAGATGATGGGCAACTGGTCATCCAGAGCTTGGACTACAGTGACCAGGGCAACTACAGCTGTGTGGCCAGCACTGAACTGGACGAGGTAGAGAGCAGGGCACAGCTCTTAGTGGTGGGTAAGTCCTAATATATAGTGTTAGGTACAAAGGGTACCTACCCTCTGGCCCACCATGGCCAGGCTTCTGTTGCTGAGTTGGGGGTGGGAGCATGTGGATGGTTCTTGAGGGGGCCAGAGAATCTACCCTCCATGAGAATCCACCTTCTGTGCCCCTCAGGGAGCCCTGGACCTGTGTCTCACCTGGAACTATCTGACCGCCACCTGCTGAAGCAGAGCCAGGTGCACTTATCTTGGAGCCCTGCTGAAGACCACAACTCTCCCATTGAGAGTAAGAAACCAGAGTGTGGTATCCCCTGCACTGTCCCGGACAGCTCTCCCTCTTCCTGGGACCCTCCTCTCTTCTAGAACCATAGCCACAGGATGGTCTGCCTCACTGACGCACAAACTTGTTCTCCAGGGGACTCCTGTTCCTTCACAGCATCTACCTCCCTATTTCTCTCCTCACTAAGCTATACTACATGCTCATTACTCCACTGTGGGTTTGTTTCTTGGCAGAGTATGACATTGAATTTGAAGACAAGGAAATGGCTCCTGAGAAATGGTACACTCTGGGCAAGGTGCCAGGAAATCAGACCTCTACTACCCTTAAGCTGTCCCCCTATGTTCACTACACCTTTCGGGTCACTGCCATCAACAAATATGGCCCTGGGGAACCCAGTCCTGTGTCTGAGACTGTGGTCACACCTGAGGCAGGTAAGCCGAGGTAGCACCCTCTTCCAGATTACCTGGATGGGTTGCCAGTCACTGGGCTGCAGGTTCTGTGAGGAGGATCTGAAGAGGTGTTGTGTCCATGCCCTCATGAGTCAGAGTTCCTTGTCCTTGCTGCAGCACTGATAGGTTAACACATTACTTTCCAGCCCCAGAGAAGAACCCTGTGGATGTGAGAGGGGAAGGGAATGAGACCAACAATATGGTCATCACATGGAAGGTGAGGGTCCCTAATCTGATTTACATTATGAGCATGAAGGCAGGACCCAGCTCTTTGCTGTCCCTTGACTATCCTAAAGAGGAAGCTAGTGCCTGGGGGACAAGACACAGAAGATGGGAGGGAGCTCTTGGCCAATGGGTTTCTTTTCTGCTGGCCTCCTCTAGCCCCTCCGGTGGATGGATTGGAATGCTCCCCAGGTTCAGTACCGTGTGCAGTGGCGCCCACAGGGCAAGCAGGAAACCTGGAAGGAACAGACCGTGAGCGACCCCTTCCTGGTGGTGTCTAACACTTCCACCTTTGTGCCTTATGAGATCAAAGTCCAAGCAGTGAACAACCAGGGCAAGGGCCCTGAGCCCCAGGTCACCATTGGATACTCGGGGGAAGACTGTGAGTACTAGAGTGGGACTGGTCCACACTTGGGGGTGTGGAGGCTGGTGGCCAGAATCCTGGTGCATGTTAGCCTATGCACATCTGTATTTCACTCCCCATTTGCCATTGCCAGCCCCCACCTCTCAGTGCTTCAGTGTACAATTCCTACCATCATCCCCTTAGCTATTGCAATGTTAGGAAATTTTGCACAGCTCAAATTGCTGCATTTCTGCCATTTGCAGAAATAGCAGCCACTATTCCAGTTGAGTGAACCAGCACTCTTTGACAGCATGTTCTCTCTCTGGTCCAGGGAATATTTGATATAGGCTGAGCATCCCTTATCAGAAAACACCAACTCTGTGATTGGAGCTGAAATATGGCACCCTAAGTGGGAAATTCCACACTTGACTTTTTGTGTTGGATCAGTGAAAACACAGGCTTGCTAAAAATAGTGTGGTATATATAAAGCTAGGATGTAGTTCATTTGGTAGAGTACTTGCCAAGCATACATGAAAGCTGGAGTGAATGGATCCCTAGCACCATATGAAGCAAGCATGGAGGTGCACACATCTGTAATCTCAGCATAGAGGTAGTGGCAGGAGGACTGGAAGTCCAAAACACATAGAATTTGGGGCCATCCTGGGCTCCATAGTGTGTGTATGTTGTATATGTGTATTAAATGTGTCATCCCAGAATTTGGTAAGGTGAGGCAAGAATTAGATGATGTCCTGGGATACATAGTATGTTTCAGGACAGCCCTAACTACAGAGAGAAATCCTGTGGATTGAGACTTAGAACCTATCCTCAAGATATCTCAATATGTATATGCAAGTATTCTAATATATATAAAAGAATCCAACTCACTTTAGTCCCAGCATGTCAGCTAAGAATTAGTTACCAGAGCAAGTTCCCATGCCTTGTGGGTTTTCTTGAATCTGGAGCATAACCAAAGAGTAATTTTGAGTACCCACTTAGGTTTTTGTGTGTGATTTCTCTATATAAGTTTCTGCTTTCTTCCTGAAGAGTCCCATTCCTCACTGAATAGTCCCTTGTGTAGCATGCAGCCTACTTTCCTGTGAGAAGGAGTCTGGCTTGGCTCAGGTGAGGGCCTGTGTCTTCTCCAAATAACTGGCTGTTTTCAGACCCCCAGGCGAGCCCTGAGCTGGAAGACATCACAATCTTCAACTCAAGCACTGTGCTGGTCAGGTGGAGGCCTGTGGACTTGGCCCAGGTTAAGGGCCACCTCAGGGGATACAATGTAAGGACTTGGGATATGGGGAAAGGTAAAGAGGGCTGTGATAGGATTAAGGGTGTCATTTGTGAGCAGCTCTCCTGGAATTTCTTTGGTTGGGGGAAAATGGTTTATGACAACAGTGGTGAGCATCATGTATTGGAGGTGCTGTTGGATGACTTCCGCTCTTATGAGGTGCGTTGGCTATGTATACAGGTAACATTCTGGTGGAAAGGCAGTCAGAGAAAGCACAGCAAGAGGCATGTCCACAAAAGCCACATGATTGTACCTGCCAACACCACCAGTGCCGTCCTCAGTGGCTTGCGTCCTTACAGCTCTTATCATGTGGAGGTGCAGGCCTTTAATGGGCGGGGTTTGGGACCTGCAAGTGAATGGACCTTCAGCACTCCAGAGGGAGGTGAGTCTGACACCTCATCCTATGCCTATATCCCCTGCTCCTTCTCCTTGGACTCAAGTGAAGACCTGCTACCCTTGTATGCTTCCACAGTGCCTGGCCACCCTGAGGCATTACACCTAGAGTGCCAGTCGGATACTAGCCTGCTACTGCACTGGCAGCCACCACTCAGCCACAATGGAGTACTCACTGGTTACCTGCTATCTTATCACCCCTGTACGTGTACCATGCTTGATGTGGAGGCTGGGAGACTAAGAAACGCCCCTGAGCTAGAAAGCCAGCCCCTTGTCTCTCTCCACAGTGGATGGGGAAAGCAAGGAGCAGTTGTTCTTCAACCTTTCGGACCCAGAGCTCCGGACTCATAATCTCACCAACCTCAACCCAGATCTGCAGTATCGCTTCCAGCTTCAGGCCACCACCCAACAGGGCCCTGGTGAGGCCATTGTGCGTGAAGGAGGCACCATGGCTCTGTTTGGTGAGCTGAAACAAGCTTTTGGGGGATGTTAGTCTTGAGGTTTTCCCTGTGCTTAACCTGGGGAGGGGGTTGAGTGGGAGTCTAAGCTCAGGAGAATGGGCCTTTGAAGGGTCTTGTGGTCTCCCTCTGCTCCTACATTCTCCAGGCAAGCCAGATTTTGGCAACATCTCTGCCACAGCAGGTGAAAACTACAGTGTGGTCTCCTGGGTCCCTCGAGAGGGCCAATGCAATTTCAGGTTCCACATCTGGTTCAAAGCCTTGCCAGGTGAGCACAGAGATATCCCTGGGGCAGGGAACCAAGGCTTTGTCCCCTGATCCCAAGATGTCCCCAATCTTTCTGCTAAGTCCCTCTGCCACTGTTTCTGAACTTTTAGAAGGGAAAGTGAGCCCTGATCACCAACCTCAGCCTCAGTACGTAAGCTACAATCAAAGCTCCTACACACAGTGGGACCTACAACCTGACACCAAGTATGAGATCCACCTGATGAAGGAAAAGGTGGTTCTGCACCATCTGGCTGTGAAGACTAATGGCACTGGTGAGGCACTGGGGCCACCATCCTCTGCCAGGAAGCCTTGGGCACCACTGCAGGGTTTGTTGCATGCAGCCGTTAGCAGCCATGACCCATTGTGCCCTCTTTTTCCTCCCCAATAATTGGGTCTGCCTTGATTAGTGTGTCTTTCCCTACACCATCTACAGAGGGCTCTCTTCCCTCTCTCCTTCTTATCTGCTAAGGTGGCACCTTCTGGCCCCAGAGGGCCCCCTGTAGCTTCAAGTGAGTCTGAGCACCAGGCCCTAACTCAGGGGCTGCTGCTCAGGCTTAGGAATGTAGAGTGCCCCTTGGCATCATAGCTCATCCCAGGGTCTGGGCTTTGTCTTCTTCTCATACTGTGCTTTCAGGCCCCGTGCGAGTTTCTACTACAGGTAGCTTCGCCTCTGAAGGCTGGTTCATCGCCTTTGTCAGTGCTATCATTCTCTTGCTCCTTATCCTGCTCATCCTCTGCTTCATCAAACGCAGCAAGGGAGGCAAGTACTCAGGTAACTCTGGAAAATGTACAAGTTTGGGTAGGGTGCTACAGCTGAAGACAGAGAAAAACCACCTTGCCCCAAGGGCCCAAGTTTGGAAGTGGCAGGACAGAGGCCAAGGCTGCCTTCTTCCCAGCCTGGGGCCACAGAGGCCTATGCTAGTGGCAGCTGGATGCACGTGGGTTGGGTGGGTCACTTTGAAGGCTTCTATGTGCTGTCAAGACAGTGCTGGGGGCTCTCAGCACAAAGGGACCCAGAATCTGAGGGCAGAAGTTGACTTCTGGTATGTCTGTAGTGAAAGACAAGGAGGACACTCAGGTGGATTCTGAGGCCCGGCCCATGAAAGACGAGACCTTTGGCGAGTACAGGTGAGCAGGGAAAGGAGTAGGGGTTGACTCAGCTCTGTTTGACCTTTGCTTCTTACCCAACTCTTTCTCTTTTCTGTGCTTCGGGGTGACTTCAGGTCCCTGGAGAGGTAAGGTGGGACACTTGGGATGTCCAGTTAGATACCAGGAATTGGAAGGGACCCCCCACTTTTACCCTTTTGGGGAGAAGCCATTTTTCATGCTAAGACCCTACTTGCTGCCTCTCACCCTCCTGGCTGCCTCTAATCACAAGAGAAAGCCCAGGAGTAGGCACAGGTCCTGTGGCGTCATGCATACAGCCTAATCTCCCAGAAGTATGTCAAGATGGGTTCCAGAATTTCTTGCGGGGTCAGGCAAATAAAAGAGAGAGCAAGAACCTACGTGGGTTACCTGATGGGGTCTCCTGACAGGGTCCTGCAACACATCTACTTACACCCCACCCTCTATCTCTACAGTGACAATGAAGAGAAGGCCTTTGGAAGCAGCCAGCCATCTCTCAATGGAGACATCAAACCCCTAGGCAGTGATGACAGCCTGGCCGATTATGGGGGCAGTGTGGATGTCCAGTTCAATGAGGATGGCTCCTTCATCGGCCAGTACAGTGGCAAGAAAGAGAAGGAGGCAGCAGGAGGCAATGACAGCTCAGGAGCCACCTCTCCTATCAACCCTGCAGTAGCCCTGGAATAGTGAGGTCCAGCCAGGTGAGGCAGGCCAAGCTGGGCCCAGGGCAAGAGGCACAGGAGAGTCCAGGGCCAAGACACCTCTCCAATACACCATGCCACTGACCTGCTGGCCCTGGGACTGAGGCCCTTTCCTCTTTCCACAGCCCATGGAAGACATGACTGGAGCAAAGGACAGGCACTGTGGCTTTGAGTCTCCTTACCACCCACTACCCTCTTTATTGCCAAAACCCAGCTGCACCCTTTCCTGGGCATACGCTGCTTTGCCCCAGCTTGGGGCAGTTCACTCCCATATCAGGGATCTTCAGGTGCTGCCTTGCCAACCCATTTAGGCAGAGAGGCCACAGTTTGGGGGAGAGGTCAAAGAAGTGTCCTCTGAAGCATGTGTGAGATGCTGTCCTTCTCACTCTGACTGGGAACAGGCATGGTGGGGTCTCCTCAGGACTAGATTGGCACCTCTTCTTCCTTGGCTAGCCTGACTGGGGACAGAACTCTGTGTCCACCATCTGCTCTCTTTTCATTGCCATTTTTGCTCCAATCAGGATGGGGACCTGAACAAGCTGGCCACCTGCGTAGAGAAGGCCATCTGGAAAGCCCAGAGTCCCTCCCCCACCTTAGTACACTGGGTTCACACCCTCCTCCCATTGCTATTCCACATTTTAGGACACACACACACACGCGTGCACACACACACATACACACACACACACAACACACACACACACACACTCACATTGCTTTTGGTACCCACCAGACAAAATCAAAGTGGCTTCTGTCAATGCCAGAGATAGGCACACCTCTTCCTTCTGTCACTGGTTGGGCTTCTCCCTGCTGCCACCACACCCTGGGACCCCTTTGCAGCCCTGCCTGCTCCCCAGTTCTTGTCCTCAGATCCTCCCCCATTCTCCCACCCCTGCATTGGGAATGTAAATACACCGTGACTTTGAAAGTTTGTGCCCTTGCCCTTTTCCCATATGCTGCTAGTGTGTAGGCAGATGTCTGAGTCTCTAGGTGGTTTATCTGTTTTATAGCAGTAGCTTTGGTGATCCCACTCCAGGAAAAATAAAAGCAGACGAAAAAAGGGGAAAAAAAGCAAAGATTGGTTCTCCTAGCATTGCTGTGCTCCTGCCCAGCAGCTGTGGCCTCCCTATATGCCTTTGCTTGGTATGTTGATGAACCCTCTACAAAAAACAAAAGTATATATGTGTGTGTGTGTATGTGTGTATATGTGTGTGTGTGTGTGTGTGTGTGTGTGTGTGTGTGTGTATAATAGAATTATAACAGGCAAATAAAAACCTGGAAATGAAGAGACCCTTTCATCATTTTATTGAGTGAGCACTTACTCCTCTATACCTGCTCCATGCTGTGGAAGCTCCATCCCTGGGCAGAGGATGCCCTGAGGTCTGTGCTTAGCCCTGTCCCACAGCCCCAATCACACCTCTTATGTTTCTTCCCAGAGTTTGGGTACTGCACTCCACTGCCAGGTATTGCTATCTGCCCCCTTGGGTTTTACTATCATCCTATGGGTCTTAGGGCCCTCTTACTACTGATGGCTTCTTGATATCAAGTTTTAGCTCCTATTGTTAGGACTCCCCTCCCATTTGTAAATGAGGTAAACATGGGGGCAGAATGTGGCTGAGGGCCTTGAAGTCTTGGAGCCCTCAATCTGCAACCTCCTGGCATGTATCTGGTAGCCTCTTCCTTACCCAATAAAGCCACCAGCAAGTGTTCATTGGCAAACCAGCATATGGTACCTGGTATAGTCATCCCATCCTTGGAGTGTCTAGTCACCTAAACCAATGGAAAGCCAACATAAAGCTCACCCCACACATAGAATTTCATTTAGTGAAGACTGTCCTGGAACTCACTATGTAACCAAGGCTGCCCTTGAACTCCTGATCCTCTTGACTCTACTTCCTGACTGTTGGAATTAAATTCATTTTTTTCCCCCAGTGCTTGGAATTAGAGCCTTAATAGATGTCTTAGTTAGGGTTTCTATTGCTGTGAAGAGACACCATGACCATGGGCAATTCTTATAAATGAAAACATTTAATTAAGGGTAGCTCAGTCCACTATGATCAAGAAGGGGAGCATGGCAGTGCGCATGCATACATGGTGCTGGAGCTGAGGTGTTACATCTTGATTCACAGGCAACAGGAAGTTGACTGGTATAATGAATGAAGCCTGAGAAAAGAGAACTGAAAGCCTGCCCCCATAGTGACACACTTCCTCCACTAAGGTCACGCATAAGAGCATCCCTCCCTTTGGGGTCCATTTTCTTTCAAACCACCACACTAGACAAATGATACTTTGCCACTGAGTTATCTCCTCAGCCATCTTTTCACTTTTTATTTGATAGAAGGTCTGACTAAATCACCCAGACTGGCCCTGAGGTCACTTTGTAATCAAGGCCACCCTTGAACTTGTGATTCTTCTACTTTGGCCTTCCAAGTAGCTGGGATTAGAGGCCTGTACTAACAGGGCATGCTCTCTCCTTCCCTCTCTGAAACAGGACCTTCCTCTATAGCCCAAGCAGCCTTGATGCAGTCTTCTCATCTCCATGAGTTTGAGGCCAGCCTGGTCTACAAAGTGAGTTCCAGGACAGCCAGGACTCTTACACAGAGAAACCCTGTCTGGAACCTCTCCCACCAAAAAACAAAACAAAACAAAAAACAAACAAACAAAAATGCACAATGTTTTCCTTATGGTTCTGTCTACCAACCCAACCCCAGGTTCTTGCACTGAGGCATGAACTCCCCTCCATACCCTGTGATTCACCATAAAGGCTTGCCTTTGCTTTTCTGTAGCTCTTGTTTTGCTATCCCTGTTGTGTCAACCCTGTCAGCAGACATACCTACTTGCTGTAAGAGTCTCTATTGTCAAAAGCCCCCACTACTAATGTTGTGTGTTTCCCAGTTCTTGGCTCCTATTCACAGAGAGCCCCCCTCAGATTCGACTGTTCTTGTTCCCACTTTCTCTACCTATAACAACATCACCCTGATGTGTGCCACTTCCAATATGTTGTCTGGCTCTCCCATAATAATAGTATTTTGAGTCAGGCACAAGGCAGCTCAGCTAAAGATACATTTCCCAACCTCTGTACTTGCCAGGTAGATGGGAGGGAGGCAGAGGTGACTTGTGGCATGGGAAAGTGAGAGTAGTCACTGGCTGCTTATAGAAGCAGAACACAGATATAACGGTCAGGTCAGAAAGAGCTACATGGAGTATCAAATAGAAGCCACATATTCAGGATAACACACCTATATCTCTATTCAGAGAGTTTCTAGGTCTGGCTGCCTCTTAGGCTATTTTTAAAAATGATACTTTTATTGTATGTGTTCATGTTTATGCATGTGAAAGTACATATGTACATGTATGGAGGCCTGACGTTTACACCAAGTATAGAGTAGCAATCTTCCTCAAACATTCTCCCCTGCCCTCTGTGCTAGGGATCAAATCTATGACTTTGTACTTGCTAAGCAGGCACTCTGCCACTTTGTGTGTATGTTTATAATTTTATCATCATCATTTTGGGGGTATTAAGACCAAGGTCTCACTATGTAGCCCTAGCTGGCCTAAAAGCCATAGGGAGTCACCTGCCTCAGACTCCTGGGTGCTGGAATAAAAGGTGTGCACCATCATCGCACCTTGTTTTAATTTTATTTTTCAAGTGCTGGATATGAAACCCAGATCCTTGTATATGTTTACTCAGGTGATTTTTAGAGCAATTTTAGCTTTACAGAAAACTTGATGGGACCATGGAGAGTGTCTATCTGCCTTTTACTCCATCTCCAAAATTTTCTCTATCATCTTGCATCTGTCACAGTTGAGCTCACATTAAGATTCTCTTGTGAACTAAAGTACATACTTGATACTAATTAGGGTTCATGACCCCAATGATGCATGAGCAATAATGATATCCAGTCACCATTGCAGGATTATATAGAACAGATAAATACCCACTGATCACATTTTTTGGTTTCTTCTGAAACAGGGTCTCAAATAGTCTAGATTAGTCTTGAATTTTGTTTATCTGAAGATGACATTGAACTCCTGAGTGCTAGCATTATGGCTATGTCCTATCATGCCTGTCCAGTGAACACATCCTTGTTGAAGGTTACAGCGAATAAAATATACATATGAGGTTTTTAACCTGTGTATATCCATCCATGCAACTATCATTTGATCAAACTATTGAACATTTGAAAACATCTTGTGGGGCCACCCTCACTATAGAACTTGACCCCTTTCTACCACCTTAAGCTATAGATGGGTCTCTCATGATTGTTGGCATGTTCATCAATAGAATTATGCATCTTTCATTGTTGTCATGTGTATGAGGCTCATCCATGTTACTGTATGCCTTCCCTTCTTTGTATCGCTGAGCAGCAATTTACTCAGCCATGCTCCCATCAATAGACATGACTTGTCTGTGTCTCCATTATGAATGTAGCAGGAACATGTGAATCTCTCTCTGGGTGTCCTAGGAGGGGAATTGATGACTCGTGACAATGCCAAACCAGTTTGTGTCTCTGACCAGAGCTATATATACTTTGCCATCTGAACCTCTCTCAGTTTCTTATAGTAGGGAATGTTCCAAAGAGACCACAAGGCTAGAAGGTGCTTGCTCCAACATTTGACAACTGACAACATTGCATGAACCTCTAACACACCTAGAAGAGGTGTTGACATTGATGCCTATAGCTCTCAGTTCCTTGAAGCTCAGACATAGCAGCCAACCATCACTTTATCTCTCCTCTCACAGGTCTGGGACCCCAAGGATACCACTTCTTTGTTTTGAGACAAGGTGTTATGTAGCCTAGGCTGGCCTCAAATCATTCATCACATAGCCAAAGATGATCTCAGGTCTGGCCTTTTCTTTTTGAGGCAGCCCAGGTTTACCACTAATTCACTATGCAGCTCAGGCAGGCCTCAAATTTATGGTGATCCTTCTGTCTTAGCCCCTGTGAATGCTGAGATTACTGGTCCATACTACCATGCTCAGCCAGGGGTTCCACTTCCAAAGTCAATAACCCCAGCACTAGGTAGGCACTACCTGTTGCAGAATATCTGTACAGTGTATGAAGATGTGTTGCCGTGATTGATGTAATAAAAAGCTGAAAGGCCAATAGTCAGGCAGGAGAGATAGGTGGGACTTCGGAGCAGAGAGAAATCGTTGAGGTGTGCATCAGACACCAAGGAGGTATGGAGGGAGTCACATATACAGAATGAAAGAAAAGTAAAAACCCATAAGGCAAAATGCAAGTTAATATAAATGGGTTAATTTAAATTATAAGAACTAATGGGACAAGCTTAAGCTAAGGCCAAGATTTCATAATAAAAAGTCCTGGGGCTGAAGAGATGGCTCAGCAATTAAGAGCTCTGGCTTCCAGAGGACTTGACAACACCCACATGGCAGCTCACAAATGTCTATAACCCCAGTTCCAGGGGATCTAATAGCTTCATACCAACACATGAAAAATAAAGTTAAATAAATTACAAAAAAAAAATTTTCGATGGGCAGTGGGGTAGTGGTAGCAAGCACCTTTATTCCCAGCACTCAGGAGGCAGAGGCAGACAGATTTCTGTGAGTTTGAGGCCAGCTTCATCTACAGAGCAAGTTCTAGGGCTACACAGAGAAATCCTATCTCGAAACCTGCCCTCCCTCAAAAGTCTCTGTGTCATTACTTTGTGAGCTGATGGCCCACAGCAAGGCTTGCTTTAACTACTATTACTTCAGACGAGACAGCTGGATGGTGGTGGTACATATCTTTAATCTTAGCAGTCTGGAGGCAGAGGTAAGTAGATCCCTATGAGTTCGAGGCCAGTCTGATTTACAGAGTAAGTAGGTCCCACACTTAGTTTTTCTTGTTTGTTTATTTTGAAGACAGGTTATCTCTATGTAGCTCTGGCTGTCCTGGAATATGTTATATAGACAAGGCTGGCCTTAGACTCACACTGAGAGTTGCCTACTTCTGCCTCCCAAGTGCTAGGAATAAAGGTATGCTCCATCATGTCTGGTTCCACATTTAGTTTCTAAGTTTGAGGAGTACTTTCTGCCAGATGATGCAAGCCTGAAAACCTGAATTTGGTCCCCAGGCCTCACATAAAGTTTGAAGGAGAGAACTGAGCCCATTAAAGTTGTCTTCTGACTTCCACACATGCATTTGTGACACCTGTAGCCCTCATTGCATTATACACATGTGAGTAATAAGAAGTAAAAGAAAGAAGTAAACAAAATAAAAATCTAGTTTGTCTTCTGAGTACCAGTCCTAAAGGCAATATTCTTATCCTAGGGCACCATAAGAACTTCCACTACTACCTTTGACAGCAGAATTGAATTCTTTCTCAGTTCTAGAAGCCAGAAGTCTGAGAAGGAGGCATCTGAGGGTATTGCTCAGTGTTGGACTACATGCTTAGAATAGGAATGGGTTAAAGCCTTTGCATGTGCATGCACGCACACGCGTGCGCGTGCACACACACACACACACACACACACACAAGTAAACAGGGGCCTACATCTCCTGGACACCTCTACATAGGGGAAATTGACAGTTTTTTGTTTTGTTTGTTTGTTTTGTATTTTTTGGTCACGAGATAGGATTTGGTGATTGCTTTTTTGTTTTGTTTTGTCTCTTTGAATTTAAAGGCAACTGTAAATTTAATTTCTGTTCCTCTGTGAAATCTAGAACTCATTAGTTCTGTTATATGGGCTGGAAGTTTGGGGGAATCCCTACCTCTAATACCAGTAGCTTACTGGTCCTTTGTAAAGTTATCTACGTACTTTTTATATGTCTCCTTTTATTGTTTGTTTGTTTTTTGAGACAGGGTTTCTCTGTGGCTTTGGAAGCTGTCCTGGAACTCACTCTGTAGACCAGGCTGGCCTTGAACTCAGAGATCTACCTGCCACTGCCTCCAAGTGCTGAGATTAAATACGTGTACCACTATGCCCAGCTCATAGTAGTAGTTTTGATTGTACTGAGGAGAAAATCCAGGACATTGTACATATTAGGCAAGCAGGCAGACTCTGTGCTAGTAAGCCACACTCCAGCCTAACATGCTATTTTTCTTAAAGTTTGAAAATAAAGCAAAGTATGGTGGGGCATACCTGTAATCCTATCATTTAGGAAAAAGCAGAATTCAGCTATATATGAACCTGAACGCAAGCCTAGGCTTTATGATACCAGGTCTTTTGCTTTTGTTTTTCAAGACAGGGTTACTTTGTATAGTCCTGGCTGTTCCGGAACTCACTCTGTAAAACAGGCTACTCTTGAACTCACAATGATCTGCCTGCCTCTGCCTCCCAAGTATCTTAAAATAAATAATAAATACACTCTTGTTGAAATATTTTAATATTTCAATATAACTTAATATTTCAAAAATAATTCCCATTGTGCTGGAGTCACCTGGGAATATATGATCTAATAAAGAGCTGAATGGCCAATAGAGAGGCAGGAGAAAGAATAGGCAGGCTGGCAGGCAGAGAGAATAGAGAACTTCAATTGAGGAACTGTCTCCATCAGATTGGCCTGTGAATACCTGTGAGACATTTTCTTGGTTGTTGACTGGTGAGGGAGAGCTAGACCATTGTGGGTAGTGCCAAACCCAGACAGGGAGTCCTGGGAGGTATAAGATAGCTCAATATCCAGCAATTCCACACTTAGGCATATATCCAAAGGAAACACATTCATACCACAAGGACATCTGTTCAACTATGTTCATAGCAGCATTGTTTGTAATAGCCAGAACCTGGAAGCAACCTAGATGCCCCTCAACTGAAGAATGGATGGAGAAAATGTGGTACACTTACACAATGGAGTACTACTCAGTGGAAAAAAATACAATGGCATTTTGAAATTCACAGGCAAATGGATAGAACTACAAGAAACCATCATGAGTGAGGTAACCCAGTCACAAAAAGAGGAACATGGTATGTATTCACTCATATATGGATTTTAGACATAGAGCAAAGGATCACCAGCCTATAATTCACACCACCAAAGGAACTAGGATACAAGGAGAACCTTAAATGAGACCTATATAGTCCCCCAGTGAATAAATTGGGAGTATGGGGGGAGGGAGTTAGGAAAAAGAAGAGGAAGGAGGGTTAAGAGATCATGAGGGAGCAGGAAGATTGAATGGGGAGATGAATAGAGGAGAGCAAGAAAAGAGACACATCAATAGAGGGAGACATTATAGGTTTAAAGAGAAATCTGGCACTAGAGAATTATACAGAGATCCACGAGGATGACCCCAACTAACAATCTAAGCAATAGTGGAGAGGCTACCTTAAATGCCCTTCCCTGATAATGAGATTGAAGACTACCTTATATGCCATCATAGAACCCTCATCTAGTAGCTGATGGAAGCAGAAGCAGACACCCACAGCTAAACACTGAGCTGAACTCCTGGAATCCAGTTGCAGAGAGGGAGGAGTGATGAGCAAAGGGGTCAAGACCTCACTGGAAAAACCCACAGAAACAGCTAACCTGAGCAAGTGGGAACTTATGGACCCCAATCTGACAGCTGGGGAACCAAACCAGCCCCCCTGAACGTGGGTGTCAGCTAGGAGGGCTAGGTAGTCCATGGGGCCTCTGGCAGTGGAACCAGGACATACCCCTAGTGCACCAACAGACTTCAGGAGCACATTCTCCATGGAGGGATTCTCCCTTATCCTAGAGACACAGGGAAAGGCCTAGACCCTACCCCAAATGACAGATTTTGATGATACCTCATAGAAGGCATCACCCTCCCTGTGGAGTGGCTGGGGGATGGGATGGGGAGGTTGGTGGGGAGCATAGGAGAATGGGAGGGAAAAGGAACTGGGATTGATATGTAAAATAAGATTGTTTCTAATTTAAATAAAATGTATTAATAAAAGAAAGCTTGCCTTAATTAATTTGACCCTGACTTGGGTTAATATATCTTTTTCCTTGAATCTTTGAGATTAATCTGGATTTAAATTGTTATTTAGACAGCTTTAATTGGCTGTGAATATCCACTTGGACTGATATAAGAAAAAGTGGTAAGTAGGATTTTTTTGTTGTTGTCTTTCAAGACAGGGTTTCTCTGTGTGTAGCTTGGCTATCCTTGAACTCACTCAGTAGACCAGGCTGGCCTTGAACAGAGATCTGCCATCTCTACCTCCCAAAAGCTGGGATTAAAAGTGTGTGGCAACACACCTGGGGAATCTTAAATACTAAAAATTAATTGAATCAGGAATATTAAAGTCTTTCACTTCAGTACTTACCATGGGACATAGATAGACTTGTTAACAGCTACAGTAAAGTTGAAATTCATATAAAGAGTCATTGCTTAGGAACAAATAACAATCACCAAAGGGCCCAGATTTTCATGTAAATATGATACTGTTGGTTATTTTATTAAAGACCAAGAGTTATGTTTTTGGGACCTTGTAAAGAAAATTCTTAGTTAAAAACTTATGACCAGGTGTGGTGGTGGCACACGTCTTTGATTCCAGCAATCAGGAGGCAAAGGCAGTCAGTTCAGGACAGCCAGGGCTAAATAAAGAGACTATGTCTCAAAAACAGAAAAGAACAAAACAAAAACCCAACCAACCAAACAAAAAATCAGAGTTAAGCTATTCCTGAGGTTTGGATTGGGCAAGATGTTGCCCGTAACTATCAAATAACACACAGCAAACCATTGGAAGTCTCACAATAAATACACCACAGCAACTAGTAAAATTAATGTATCTGGAGGGAAAACACTTGGAGATTGCTTACTGAGCAGCTGCCTTAGCCCTTCTTTTATGATGTGTGATGAGTTTAAATGTAGCTGTCCCATGGCAGGTGTTGGTCTGTTGCAGAATTGAAAACTGAAATTCTGATCAATGCTTTACTTGGATGTGTTACAGGCTGGCTGCAGAGCTAGGCATCTGCAACTTGTCTAGAAAAGGTAAGTACAACAATGGACTTAATGAAATATTGTGAAGTTTCTATTTTGTAGGAAACCCAGGAAGGATATTGTTAAAGGCAAACCCAAATAGAAAACAAGAGGCTTAATGATCCTGGTTGAAAAGAGGGGAAAGGCTGCCCTCCCTCCTTTCCCTTTCCTTGCTGAATTCCTTTCTCCATCCTTTTCAGTCTATGTAAATCATTTTTAAATGCAAAAGAAGCTCTGGCTCGCTTTCCCACTGAGGGAGATTTCCTCTCCTTTGGGGCCTGGAGCCAACTCTTTGAAATGTAATAATGGCTCATTCTGGAAGGTGATGCTCTGTAGGTAGACCTCCCGGTTTCCGTAGGTAGACTTCCTGGTTTCCTTTCCCAGACCCCCTAGCAATTTTGGCTCCTGCTGCTTACTGGGAAAAAGGGATTTCATTTTCTGACCAGAGACACCTACTTCCTTTCTCTTCTATATTTGTGGAAAGGTATAGGAATGGGGGTAGGATATCTTCATAGACATAAAGAAAACAACTTTCTTGTTTTTTGAAATAGGGTTTCTCATTATATACCCCTGGCTGTCCTGGGACTCACTATAGATATCAGATTGGCCTCAAACTCAGAGATCACCTCACCTGCCTCTGCCTCCCAGGTGCTGATGAATGGTGTGCACATATATGGAAGAAAGCAAATTTCAGTAAATGGAGTTGTGTCAACTAAGTATCTATATATTGAGAAAAAAATCTCCTTCAAGTAAATGCTTATTTAAATACAGCCTTTCAAACAAGCCACGTATTGTGGCACATGCTTGTAATGTTTGCCCTCAGGACAATGGGCATGGGTGCAGGAAGGTCAGGAGTTTAAGGCCAGCCTGGGCTACAACAAACAGCACCCTGACACCATGAAAATACTGAAAACCTCACAAATCACAAAGGTACAGCTTTTTGGGGGTTAGTACTGGAGACCAAATTTTTGTAGAGTATTATTTTAAGATGTGTTGCATTTGTTTATGCTGTGTAACACTTGTTTAATGATGCAAAGATATGTTGTTTTTATGTGTGTTGCATTGGTTTAACTCTGTGAAGTTGTAATTCCTTGCCTGTCTAAAACACTTGATGGTCTAATAAAGAGCTGAATGGCCAATAGAGAGGCAGGAGAAAGGATAGGCAGGGCTGGCAGGCAGAGAGAATAAATGTCAGGAGAAATATTGGAAGGGAGAGAATGAAAGAACAAGGGGAGGGAGACATCAGGGACCAGCCACCTAGCTACACAGCCAGCCAGGGAGTAGGGGTTAAAGTAAGATACGCAGAAGTAAGAAAAGGAAAAATCCTAGAGGCAAAAGGTAGATGAAATAATTTAAATTAAGAAAAGTCTGCTAGAGGCTGGAGAGATGTCTCAGAGGTTAAGAGCATTGGCTACTCTTCCGGAGATCCTGAGTTCAATTCCCAGGAATCACACGGTGACTCACAACTATCTGTAATGAGATCTGGTACCTTCTTTTTGCATGAAGGCATACATGCAGGCAGAACACTGCATACACATTAGATAAGTAAATGTTTAAAAAAAGAAAAGAAAATCTGTCTAGAAATGAGCCAAGATAAAGAAAGCTAAGGCTGGGAATTTATACTCAAGAATAAGCCTCTGTGTGTGATTTCTTTGGAAACTTGGAAGCAAGTGCCTCCCCCCACACACACACACACAAAAAGTCAAAAGAGTCAAAGAATAGGAAACCAACAACACCAAATAGGAAGTTGCTGATATGTAACACCTAAATTCAAACTGCCATAGTGACAAAAGCAGTCTGATACAGATACAGTGTAGGGGCCTTGGGCAGGCTCATTTTCACTGCCAGTTAAAGAATTAAAAGGCAATTGTTGTATATTGTATCCTGATCAGGTCTTGAACTTGTTGAACCAGTCCATCAGCTAGAGGCCTACTGTGCCAGTAAAAAGTCAACCATTTTGGAAATTTACTACCTTTATTACCATGGCCCCTCTCCCTATCTGTCTGCCTACCTACCAGGAGTCTGTCTAACTCCTAGTCTCTCAATACCTTAATTTGAAATTTGAAACTCTGAGATTGGTAGAAGAAAACACTTCAAGATATAGGTGTCACTGTAGTTTTTTTTTTTTTTTTTTTTTTTTTTCCTGCCAGGTCTCACAGATGCTTTGCCGCAAATAAACACACATACGCCATATTAATTATAAAACTGTTTGGACGATGGCTTGGGCTTCTCACTGGCTAGCTCTGTCTTAATTATTAATCCATAACTACTAATCTAAGTATTTATACATGGCCTTATCTTACCAGGGAACGACTGGCATGTCTTATATTCCTGGTCTCTATATGGTGTCTCTTCCTGGTGGCCTCTCCCTGCCTCTCTCCCCAAAGAGAGGCATTCTCCTCCAAAGCTACACAGAGAAATCCTGTCTGGAAAGATCAAAAACCAAAAAGCAAAGAAGAAATTGCTTGAGTTGTATAAAATACATTCAGAGGAGCTGGAAAGGCAGCCAGCCAACTCAATGGCTACGAACATTTGTTCTAGGGTCCAGGTTGAATTCCCAGTACTGTTATAGTGTTGTTACGATGAACCACTCCATTTCCTGGGGATCCAATGCCTTCTTCTGACCTTTGTAGGCACCAGGCATGTAAGTGGTACATATACATATATGGAGACAAAACACTCACACATAAAATTTTAAAAATGTAATAAAAAAAATTGCCAAGCGTTGGTGGTGCACACCTTTAATCCCAGCACTCTGGAGGCAGAGGCAGGTGGATCTCTGTGAGTTCCAGGCCAGCCTGGTCTACAGAGCTAGTTCCATGACAGGTTCCAAAAAAAAAAAAAAAAATAAATAAACAATACAGAGAAACCCTGTGTCAAAAAACAAAACAAAAATAAATAAATAATTAAAAATACAGATAAAAGTAAGAAAGTATATTGTTGTTATTTTGATTTTATTATTTTGATATAGTATTTTTCTAAATAGCTCAGGCTGGTTTCAAACTCACAATCCTCCTGCTTCCAATTCCAAAATGCTGGGGTTGCAGCTATGGACCACCATTCATTTTTAGTGGAGCTTACCTCTTACTTCCAAGTACTAGGATTTCCTTTGTGTGCTACCAGACCCAAAATAAAGCACTTTTTTGTGTTGTTTTGTTTTGAGACAGGCTTTCTCGGTCCTGGCGCGTTCTCTGTTAACTAGCCTAACCTCAAACTCAAAGGTCTGCCTACCTGTCTCTCTGGGATTAAGGCATATGCCACCATCAGCAGGCCTTTTTCCTTTTTTTTTTTCTTTCTTTCGTTCTTTTTGTCTTGTTTTTTGGGGTTTGGTTTTGTTTTGTTTTGTTTTTCGAAACAGGGTTTCACTGTAGCTTTGGGAGGCTGTCCTGGCACTCTCTCTGTAGACAAGGCTGGACTTAAACTCACAGAAATCCACCTGCCTCTGCCTCCTGAGTGCTGGGATTAAAGGCGTGCATCACCAACACCACCACCACCACCCAGTGCAGGCCTTTTTTTTTTCTTTTTAAATCAAGGACAAAACATTCATGCCTGTGTGCAGTGTTTCTGTTTAACATTGTCCTAGAACTTGTAGCCATAGCAGTGTGGCATAAAAAGAGGAGACAAAGGACTAGAAAAATAAAGGCAAGTCTGACATTATTTTACATGAAACAAAAGGAAATCCAAAAGGATAATATATCAATCAGTTTTTCTAAATGAACAGACCTGCTTCAAATAATCTAACCAAGAAAACCTCCTCAGCAGGGTGGTCTACAAGAGCTAGTTCCAGGACAGCCTCCAGAGCCACAGAGAAACCCTGCCTCTAAAAACCAAAAAAAAAAAAAAAAAAAAAAAAAAGAAAGAAAAAAAGAAAAAGAAAAAAGACAAATTCCTCACAAAAGTATCCAATAGTATGGATTTTAGTTAATCCCAGATGCAGTCTGATCTACATAGCAAGTTCCTGGACAGCCAAGGCTGCTTAAAGAGATCCTGTCTCAAGTCAGTGTGGTAGTTGTTATGATTTTGCTCATGAATGACCTTGTTGAGTGCAAACCATGGCAGGTTGAGGGGCAAACTTGCCATGCAGACAGAGCTTAGATGGGAGGGGAGAATAAGAGAGTGTAAAGCAGCCTCATGGGAAGGGAAAGATTTGTATGTTGTTAAGTGTGTAAGTGTGCACATCATATGGTGCCCATAGAAGCCAGAAGAGGATGTCAGATCCTCTGTAAGTGAAGTTACAGATAACAGATTGGTTGTGAGCTGCCATGTGGGTGCTGAGAACAGAACCCTGACCCTATGCTAGAACAGCCAGTTCTTTAAGCCAACTCTTAACCTTTGAGTAATCTTTCCAGATATATTAAAGTATTTTTTTTTTTAAGTAGAATTGCCTCAAACTTACTATGTAGTTGAGGACAACCTTGAACTCTTGCCTCTACCTCTGAAATAATGAGATTATATGCATGTTCCACTCTGTTCATTTATGTGATGTCTGTAGGTGTACCTGTTCATGTGTGCATGGTGTATGCACGTGTATATTGAGGTAAAATGTCAATGTCAGATATTTGCCTCAATTGCTCACCACCTTATTTTACTTATGTAAAAAATAATAGCTGGGAGGTGGTAGTGTACACCTTTAATCCCAGCACTTCATGGTGTTTGTTGAAACTTCTAGACATTTATATGGAAATAACACAAAAAACAATGTGGGCACAGTGTGTTGTGGTTTGAGTGTATGTATCTCCAAAATTTTTGTATTAAATCCTGACTACCCAGGTGATGGTGGTATGAGGAGAACCTGTAGTTAGCTGTGATATAATATGGGTCTGCTCTCATGAAGTCAATACCTCAGGGCTGGAATAGAATTCAGTCCCACAAAACAAGAAAGAAAGAGGCTCCAGAGCACTGCCTGTTTTTTCTGCTTTTTCTACCACGTGAGGAGACAGCATGGTAGACCAGGCTCTCAGTAGACATAGAATCTTCTAGTGCTGTGATCTTAGGGCTTTCTATCCTCCAGAGTAATGAGCAATATATTTTCTGTGACTTGTAAATTACTCAATTAGGTATTCTGTCTCAGCAGCTGGGATTGAAGGACACAGACCCCATATTCTTTTTAAAAAGTATTTATTTTATTGGCATTGGTATAGCAGGTACCGAAGCCCCTGAAACTAGGGCTACTGACAGTTGTTAGCGCTATGTGGGTGCTGGGAGTTGAACCTGGGTCCTATGTAAGAACAGCCAGTGCTCTTTCCAGAGCCATCTCTACAGCCTGGCCCCACATTCTTTATGAACATTATGTCTAATAAATCAATTGAACACAACAATGGGGCCTGTGAGAAACAGAGAGCAGCAAACGCTTTCTGGCAGAATGAAGAAAGGACCACCCCATCATTAAGCTGAAGAAGACCTGTTCTGTCATTGTAGGGTTCAGGTCCCTGAAAGAGGCTGGGTGTCAAGTTACATTCTTCCCCCAAAGTCTTCCTGGGTTTTGTATTTGTTAGGGTTTCCTTTTCTTCCTTCCTTTCTTCCTTCCTTTCTTTCCCCCCTTCCTTTCTTTTTTGAGATAGGGTTTCTGTGTAGCCCTCACTCTGTAGACCAGGCTAGCCTCGAACTCAGAGATCCACCTGCTTCTGCCTCTCGAGTGCTGGGAGTCCTGTCATATCCGAGAAGGGGGGCAGGCTGTGGGCGAAAAGAGGTAGAGGAGAGGCTAAAAAAGAAGCATGAGGAGTGAGGGCTGGAACTGAGAAACAGGTGGGCAGCAGTCCCAGGGCAAGCAAGGTGGGTGCTCATGAGGGCCTCAAAGCATGAGGCCTCTCCTTTCACCACCTAGAGCACTCCATGCTTTTCTTTTCTCTAAACAAAGGTATTCATTTCAAAGACAGCAAGGGAATGGCTCAATTAAAGCAGGGAACTAGTCATCAAAGAGAGACAGAGGGAAGAGTGCAGACACTGGGGCTGATATGTCCAGAGCCTGGGAAAAGGTGAAATAGTCTCTCCTTACCAAGGCCCTGAACTCTCTTCCAGGAGTCCTGGGATGCTTCTTCAAACAGGACCCTCTTTCTCAGAGCTACACCCAGCAGACAGGTCAGCTAAACACCTAGCCACGGGACACAGGCCTCATCGGGTGCCAGGAGCTTCACTGCCCGCTCCCACCCAGACCCCGCCCCCAGCTTCCCGCGCCGACTCTCGCCCCCCCCACGCCGCTCCCTCCCGCACCCAGCCCCTCGCCTTCTCCCGCGCGCGTGCGCCCCGTTCCCGCACACCTCCCCTGCCGCCGCTACGGCGCGCGCGCGTGCCTGGCGTCCCAGGCAGAAGCTGGAGACCAGCGACCCGCTGCGGGCCAGGCTCTGAGAGGGCGCCTTGAGCGAGCTCGAGAAGCCGGACCCTGCGAAGCAGCAGTTGGCGCGGGCCTGGCCGCCCCTCTGTCGGCGGGCCGGGCCGCGGCGCCTAGCGTGGAGGCTGGGCTCCGGGGCTGAAGGCCATGGGCGGGAGCCGGGGAAGGCAGCGGCAACGGCAGCGGCAGCGGCGGGCCCCGCGGGCGGGGAGGCGCGTGGCCCACGGCCCCTGACGGCCCCAGCGGCCAGGCGTGCTCCCGCGCCTCCTGGGGTGGTGCGGTAGCCAGGCAACGCCCGGCGCTCCCGCCCATCCCCCGCTGCCCTTTTTTCCCTGCCTGGGTGCGAGGGAGCATGCCTGTGTCTGGCTTCGGCCAGCAAAGAGTTAAGTCGAGGGGCGTGGAGCTGCCTTCCTCTTGGGGGCGTGCCCCCCTCCCCCGCTAGGCGGCTCGGCCCCCCGCGGTAGGGTATGGCCCAGGGCCCGGGTCCGGACCCCAAGGTCCCACGCACCGGCCAGTGAAAGACGCCTTCCTCTTCCCGCCCTCTTCTTTCCCTCGCCGGCCAGCACCATGGGATGTAATATGTGCGTGGTCCAGAAACCGGAGGAGCAGTACAAAGTGATGCTTCAGGTAGGGCGCCTGCGCTGCTGGGGCAAGGGGCGCAGCCGGGCCAAGGAAAACTGTAAACCTCAGGGGAGGGCCACGTGGAGGTGGAGAAGCAGGTGTGGGGAGGGAGAGAGCGCTCAGAGAGGAAAAGGTAGGAAGACGATCTCAACCTCATATGATGCTTGATGGCTGGTGATGCCCTGTAGGAAACCATCTACGGATGGAATGAACGGGATGGAGATAGGTGTTTGAGACACATCACCAGGCACCCTACCCAAATGCATAGGGGCCACGAACCGAATGTCCAGATCAGCCCAGGTGGGAAGTTAGGTAATTCTGTCTCTGAACTGAGAGGCGCTCTATGGCCCCTGCACGATGGACGTTGCGTAGCAACCGGCTTGGTTCCCAGCGCACTCGCTCCCCTGGTTGAACCCAGAACCAAAGAAGCTGTAGAGTTCCCGCGGGCCAGAGGGCAAATCGTGTCCTGGCAGGCCAGACTCAATAAATAGACAACCAAGCTGGGTTTGGATACCCATTCTCGCACCCAACTCTCTGGTCTGACCCAGTCATGACTCCCAGGCCTCAGGCATCTTGGGTGAGTGGGTAACACTGGGATCGGTGATGCCCAGTATGCGCTCTGCCTGTTAGCATCCGCTTTGGCTTGCTGGGCCTTGGGGACAAGAAGGGCAATGCTAGAGACACGTGCGGGCGGGAGGAGAAACCCTGACGCATCCCCACTCCTTGAGCTCAGCCACGAGTGGGGTTTCCTTGCCTGTGCGTGTCGTAACTACGTGAGTGCGTGCCTGTGCCCTGTCTGTGTGTGCGGAGGCTCTCCATCCCCGCCCGTGTGTACTTTTTGTGTGCACTCTGAGAGTTGTTTAGAGAAATGTGTCCCAGATGATGTTCACTGAGATGCACAAGGGCTAACTAAGTGTAGAGAGGAAGAGATCAAAGGGAGTTAGGAGCAGGAGCAGATGTGGGCGCAGACAGGTGAGTTTAGTGACTTGTGCCTCGACTAAACAAGTGCGCGCAGAAGGTGTTGATTCTGAGAGAACCTGTAGACTCCTTGACGAAAAAAAGAAATTCCTTTCAGGAACTCGACGGGAGTAGCAGTAGAGATGGTGTCAACCATAATAGTGGGGTGGTATTGAGGTGGCTTCAGTAACTCATCATTCTTGCTGTGATCTTATTTTCATTACTAGCAGGACTAGGAAATAATGGGCAAGAGATGGTAGGCAAGGGATGGTCATGTTCCAATCTGTTGGGGCTTCTGATCTCTTCTACTTGGCTCTGGATTCCTTTTTTCTGTCCTCCCGCCGTTTCGCTGTTGTTTCTCCTGTCTAGTTCCCACTGTTTGGAGCCCTCACCTTCACCTGTTCGTTGCCAACCTTCTAGTGGTATTCATCTGGAATGACCTAGCTTGGAACCTACGAAAGGGGTTCAGTAAAACCCATTGGATTTCAGAACTAGGGCTACCTCTATTGGGGTTTCAAAGGGCTTGAAGGATGAGGTGACCCTAGGCGGGAGAATCCCTGCTGGACTTCTTAAAAAGAGAGCTCCCACCTTACAGAAAGGACTTGCTTTCAGCTAGGTGCCTGGTTAGAAGGGAGGCCATGTCAAGCAGCATTCATCCTCTGTGCTCAGCTTCCATGGGATGCTACTTCTTTAAAATTCGGACACCAATTTTCATTTTCTTGGTTCTCCTTGGCAGACCAGATGGTTTTCAAAGGCAGAGCTATCCTTTCAAATTAAGTAAAAACAAAAGGAAGGAATGTAGAAACTTTGGAAAGCGGTGAAAGCTATTCCTTAGCCCAGGTGAGGAGCTTGTGAGAAAGGGATATTCATTCATAGGCCTCAGGAGAGTTTCCTTAAACATGTGCACTTCCCCATATTGAGTGCCCTTCTTCCTTCCTTTCTTCTTCTTCTTTTTTTTTTTTTTTTTTTTTTTTTTTGTTTTCTTTCTTGTGTTTTTCTAGATAGGGTTTCTCTGTAGCTTTGGAGCTCTGTAGACCAGGCTTGCCTCAAAGTCACAGAGATCCGCTTGCCAATGCCTCCCCAAGTGCTGGGATCAAAGGTGTACACCACTACTGCCCAGCTTCCCTTCCCTCCCTGTCTCTTTCAAAGTGACTTCATTCTTATCAACTGATGGTCTCTGAAACTTGCTGGTAGAGCCTTTCTCACCATGACACACTAGAACTTAAAATAAAACCATAGCTTTATTAACATCAAACTTACAATACAATATCTTTTCAAAGAGTACAATTTGGTGCTTTTGACTATTGTGGATAATGCTACAATGAATACTGGTATACAAATGTTTGAATCCCTGCTTTCAATTCTCTTGAGTAGTACTTAAAAACAGAGTTGCTGGATCACACAATAATTCCACCCATTTCTTCCAATGGTACTATTTAACACTAACACCAGAATTGTATAAGAGTTCCAATTTCTCCACATGCTTATCAACACTTATAGCTAGCTTATGATATAAACTGGCATCTTTTTGTGGGTTTTTTGTTTGCTCACATGTAGTGCTGGAGATGGAAGCCAAAGACTTAGAGGAACTAGGCAAGAGCTTTCATTGTGTAGTTCATGATTTGCATATCTGTTTGCTAAATGCTGTAGAGCTTTTTTTTTCTTGTGCTTATTGTCCATTTATATATCCACTTTGCAGAAGAGTCAATCCATTATGATGGAGCATTGTAAGAAGTATTGAAGTTAGGAAGTAGTTGGTCCTCCAGCTTTTATCTTTTTAAAAATTGTTTTGTCTCTATTGGGTCCCTTGTTTCCTTGTGAATTTTTCGGTCAGCTTGTTTTCTGAAAATTAACTGGGATTTTGATTGGGTGGAATTGAATCCATAGCTCAGATGGTAGAGTATTGCCTGTTTATTTGGGTCAGGTTTTTATTTCAAATATAACTTGTTTAATTTGTTAAGTTTGTGTTAGGATTTATCATCATCGTCATTTTTAATTGTGTATGGATCAGGTGGCCTGGTGCCCTCAGAGGCCACAGAGGGCATCAGAACACCTGGGACTGAAGGGACCCCTGGAATGGACATTTGTAAGCCATGTGGGTACTGGGAACTGAACCCAAGTCCTCTGCAAGAAAAGCCAGTGCTCTTAACTAATAAGCCATCTCTCCAGTCCAAGTATTTTATTGTTTTTGATGCTATTGTAAGTGGAATTTCTATTTAAAACAGCCTAACTATATTCCAGGTTAGTCTAGAATTTACTATTGTAGCACGACAGGCTTAAACTTTTGCCTCAACTTTTCAAGTACATGAGCCATTGTGTCTGGCTTGTAATTTTTCTCTAAATTTCATTTTGTCTTTCTCATTGCCAAAGTATAGAAATACGTGTCCGTTCCCCCCACCCCCAGACATGGTTTCTCTGTGTAGTTTTTGAGTCTTCTGGAACTCATTCTGTAGTAGATCAAGATGGACTCGAATTCACTGGTTTTCTTTCTTTTTTTAAAAAAATAAGTTTTTTTTTTTTTTTTTTTATGTTTTGTTGTGTGAGGACATCAAATCCCCTGGAACAGGAGTTACAGACAGCTATGAGCTGCTCTGTGAGTTCTGGGAATTGAAGAGCAGCCAGTGTTCTTAATCTCCAGCCACCTCCCACTGATTTTCACACATTAATCTTGTATTTTGCAGTCTTAACTTAATTTGTTTATTCTACACCCTTTTTAGCAGTTTCATCAGAAATTTCTTTATACTGTAATTATGTCTTGATAAATAGAAACAAATTTACTTTTTTCTTTCTTTTTTTTCTTTTTTTTTTTTCCTTTCTTTTTTCTTTTTTCTTTTTTTTTTTTTTTTTTTTTTTTTTTTTTTTGGTTTTTCAAGACAGGGTTTCTCTGTGGCTTTGGAGGCTGTCCTGGAACTAGCTCTGAAGACCAGGCTGGCCTTGAACTCACATAGATCCACTGCCTCTGCCTCCTGAGTGCTGGCATTAAAGGTTTGGGCCACCAATACCTGGCTAAAAAGGGTGAGTTCATGTTGAGGTAGAAATAGAGTCTTACTGATGCTTCTGCTTGCCACCCCCACCCTTTATCAGCAGACTCTCTTGTCATTCATGTATCTAACAAGGTCCCACATTCCACAGACCTTATCTTTGTCTTCCTTGTTATCCTAAACTTGTCATTCCTTCTATGTTGGTGCTTAGTAAATCAGCCTCCACAAAGGTACCTGCTCTCTCCACTGGAAGCCACTCATTTCTTCTAGGGAGCATTATGCCCATGTACAACATTAGAAGGGTGAGTTTAGGACAGAGCTAAGATGCTAAGATATATAACCATTCCCCACCCCCACTTAAGACACAGTTTCTCTGTGTATCCCTGGCTGCCCTGGAACTTATTCTGAAGACCAGGCTGGCCTCAAACTCACCAAGATCCACCTGGTTCTGCCTCCCAAGTACTAGGATTAAAGGCTTGCCACCACCACTGGCCAGATAGGAGTCAGTTTTTTACCATGTAGGTTCCTGGGATACAATGTAGATGCAGATCTACATTAGGTCTCCTGCTCCCTCCCTTATCCTCATGTAGCCCAGACTGGCCTTGAACTCTCTGTAGTTGAAATGATCTTGAACTCTGGATTTTCTCCTTCCCCCTTTTTGAAATAGGCTTGTCTCAAATGTGTAGATGAGATTCACACTTAAGCCTTTGGTGTCAAATAGCAAATTATTATTATTATGTGGGTCTGAGGACTGATCATGGGGCCTTGTATATGCTAGGCAAATGCCCTACCACTGAACTGCATCCCTAACTCTTTACCTCTGAGTTCTGAGGGCTGTCTGATCCATTGAAATAAATTGTGACAAACATTAGCAGTTGCAGGGATGAGCAGTGCAGTAGGGGTATCCAGATCCTCAGGTATGACACCAATCACTACTGTCTCTGTTACAATGGTTTTGTAGGTATGTAGACATAATATGCAAAACCTGTTTCACTTCACATTCCAAACACATGCAGTTATCATATGGTGATTACTCCAGTTAACTTCAAAACTTAGAACTTCATGTTTATACAAGTATAACCCACAGTAAATGTGTTTCTTTTCAGCCTTGTGGGGTATCTCCATGGCCTACTCTTTCCTTTTCCTCCAACAGGTTGATGTGGTAGTAGGTAAGAGTATTTCTGCCCCCAACCCTTTCCTGTGAGCAAGTCCATGGATGGCTCTGTGCCTCGATTTCCCCTACTTGTTAAGTAATAGTGAAAGAGCACTTGTATATAGTGGATGAGCTAATGAAAGCTGCTTGAATGTATCTCCTTCGTGGTCAGTGTTGTATTGAAATCCATATTGTAGAAAAAGCAGGTAATGGGTATCTGAGTCCTAGCAAAAACTACAGATTTGGGTTAGACGCATGTACATAATGTGAATGCTAGACTGGTTGGTAATACTAATATATCTAAAACTTTTATGTCCTTTTGTAAAAATAAAAATTCATATAGGCTTCAGAGGATCAAAAAAGTTATAAAACTTGGATCCACTTCTCACGTCCAAAGGACTCCAGATAAGTTCAGCTTAAGTTTTCCCTATCTGAGGGATGTTATTTTCTCTCTGCTGGTCTTGGGACTCCTGCCCTTCCAAATTACTAAGACTATGGGCCTAAAAGTTCCAATTAGGCACATAAATTTTAACTTCTGTTCGTAGTTTGAACTTGTCTCAACAGGTTTCCACTTCTGGCAGACACATTCAAGCATCAGGACCTGTTTAACATCCAGGTCTGATGAAGACTGAAGACTTTCTTGTCTTATTCTGAGAGTTTTCTCTAATATGAAAGAAAAGGAAGGAAAAAACAGAGGAAAGGGCTCGAATTGTGAGGAAGTAATAGCACGCAGGGTGAGTTAGGACAGGGACAACAGTAGAGGCATACTTTGCACAGAAGGAACAGGCTGAGACGTTGCAGGCCCAGGTGCCAAGATACCTTCCTTTTTCATAATGAATTCTGTCTGATCTTTACTACTGCTTGGAGCAGATAACATCATTCTATCATTCTGATTATGGCTAACTGTGTACCTTGCTCTTGCTTTACCAGGTAAGCTGGAGGTGGTGGGAGCTTTGACTCTTGGCAGCTTATATTCATTGTGCATGAGAAAACTGAACAAAAACACCCAAAGGGCATGGTTTCAGGAAGTTGGCTGTTGACCTTATAGGGCATTCCTGCTTCCTGTCAGCTGGCCTCTGGAAAGACAGCCAGGTCTTTGCCTACTCTAAGGCCACACAGCAGCTTTGGGAAAGTGGAATGAATGCTGGAGCCTGAACTGTAAAAGTCTTTGTAGAAGAGTCTAGATTCCCTCTCTTAATTCATGAACTCCTCCACCCCAGGTTTATCCCCCCCCCAGACTTCACCCCCACCAGAAGGAGATCCTTGTTCAAATGTAAATCCAGATTAAGGGCAGTGGGGTTGGGGGCTGGTGTTGGTTTGTTTTCTGGAGTCTGCATTTCCTTCTCACAAGGTGGGAGTGGGGTTGTTTTTCACATAGGAATTTGAAAAAGGTCAGTGGAACCCTCAAGTTGCTTTAGTATCAGTGGGGAAATACAGTATCTTTACAAATAAATGGTAAGACCTCACCACAGACCTATTAAATTACAAATCTAGGACTTCCAGAGGACATTGAATCAAGCCTTAAGGGGCACAATCTATAGTCTATTCTTCTATGCCTTGTGCAGCTGACTCTCCTAACACCATGCACATTTCTTTGGAACATACCCGTTTCCTCAGATACTCAAAAAGATCTTGCAATTCTCTTGTCCTTGTCTGCCTTCCAGCTCTAGACAGGTCGGTTCTGGATGGATACAGAGACATTAGGAGTGGTGAATGAGCAGCCACATAGCCTTTCCCAGGTTGGCAGATGTGGGTGGAATGTGTGCTGTTTCCATGCTACAAGTTAAGACATTTTATAGCCATCAGTGGCTTAGGCAAGGGTCAACCCTGCTACTGTGAACAAGAAAGAAGAAAATGTACCTTATGGTAGGAATGGTGATAAAGGTATAATTCCAAGATTGGTGAGGCTGGCTAGCCTGAGCTTTATGGCAAGACCCTGTCACAAAAGTATACCTTATAAAGGGAGCTTTATTTACAGCCACTACCTTGACTATGTGATGAAGCTGGCATCCCCAACCTTGGAATACAATGGGACAGAAGTAAGAACGCTGTCACCATATGTCCAGTGCTCTCACCAAAATAGTCTTGAATCTCATTACAGAGAACAAGTCATTAACTAGATTTTGGGATATTCTTCTATAAGGACTCTGCCAAGAGGCCATGTCATGAAAGGTGAAAAAGAAAAATGGATAGGTTGTTTAGACTAAAATAATGTGTGCTCCTTGATTCGATCCAGGATTAGAAGAAATTATAAGGGTGTTATGATATTTTGTTTAATCATACAAATAAAGCTTGCCTGAATATCAGAAAAACAATTGCCAAACCACTTAAGAGTTCTTACCTCTATGAAGGCTGAGACCAAAGGGGGACGGGGAACAATCCTGTCCTCAGGGTGACTGCATCTGTGTCCCAAACCTCAGACTGCCCTGAGTCTGCATGGAGCTCCTTCCTGCCTTATATTCGTCTCTAGTGCTGGAATTACTTGTCATCCATCCCAAGTGCTGTGATCAAAGGTGTGAGCTCTGTTTCTCTTTTAGACTGATTCACTCTCATGTATCCCAGGGTGGCTCTGAACTCACAGAGATTCATCTGCCTCTCCTGAGTACTAGGATTAAAGGCGTGGCCACCACTGCCTGTAATACTCTGTGGCCAATTAGTGGCTTAGTGTGTTTGTGGGGGATAACTAGTGGCTTAGCTGTGCACTCTGATATTCAGGCAAGCTTATTTGTTAGATTATAAACAAAATACCACTACAGGGTGTCATGGTACAATTGGAGAGTTTCAGAAGTGCCAGGTGGGAATGGTGATAAATTAGATGATATGGTCAATGGAGTGATGGTTTGGGGTTGTCTCATGCTTCTGCAAATATGAGTAAGTAAAAACAGGTGTTTATTCTTCTTGGAAGGTGACAGTTTGAAACCCTGAGTTGGGAAAACATAAATGGAGACTTTTGTTGGGCCACTGAGTTGGGGGAAAGGAATAAACCCAGAATGTTGAGGACCTGCTGTATTTCTTTGGGATTTCTTTTTACATTGTTGATCGGCTCACCTCGACATCCCAATAATATTCGTCTGGGCATAGGAGGCTGCTTCTAGCATATCTCCTGCGTACTCTGGAGAACAGAACAGCCAGCAAGTCGGTGGGAAATGGAGGCTAATTTCCGGTTTCTTTTCTCCTCAGCCTCAGAGTCTTCATCTGAAGAATGGGGTAAGCTGACTGATTGTGGCATCCGGGTTACGTAGAAATGATGTAGTTTCACCTGCTACCCCTCTGGTTGTTCATGAAAATGCAAAGGACCATTTCTCAGGCCATATAGGCGATCTCAGACCTTGCAGGGTACTCTGAGGTAGGGCTCTTTTCTTTTGGCCCTACCTTCCCATTGCGTTTCTGGAAACCTGGGAGGAGTAGGAAGGCAGTGCAGAGATCCGGCTGGCCGAACAACACAATGCAGGGGTGGGAAGACCGGTTCTGGGGTCCTGTTGAGGCCTCAGTGCGCCTGCTTGTGCCTTGTCACCGCTGTGGCCGCTGCAGCCTCCACGCTCCCTTTGTCTGCAGCTTCCGATCCAGAAGGCGGGGCCAGCGCTCCTGGGGCCCTTTGCATATTTGCCACTACCTCATAGCCCCAGTCACAAAGTCTTGTTCCCTACCCCTTTTCAATCTCTGGCCTTAAAGAATTCTTTCCTCCACTAATCTTAATCAGCATTCATGCCTTTCTGACAAAGTGTCCCTCTCCCCACCCCCATCCCCCCAAAAACAAAGGGAGCAGGTGTCCTGAGTTGCTCCCATCCACCTTTGCAAAAGCTTCCAAGGAAGGCTATACCTACTCAGACTGAGCTTTGTAATCTGTGTGCCGCCCCTGTGCCCCCCCCCATTTCCTTCTCCATCCATCTTGTTCCCCTCCCAAGTCTGGTTTCTTGCCCTTGGCTTCTCTCTTGAATTTATTTTCTGACCAGTCAATGTCAAGGTGCCCCAAAGCCCTCCACTCATTTTTCCACTTCATGACCTCCTCCTCATGATCTCAAATCAAGAAAGGTTTTTAATTAAATTCAGTAACACTTGTGCTTACTGGCACATGCCTTTAATCCAAGACCTAATTCCAGCACTTTAATCCCAGCAGAGGCAGGTGGATCTCTGTGATTTTGAGGCCAGCCTGGTTTACAGGGTGAGTTCCAGGACAGCCAAAGCTGCACAGAAAAGCCTTGTCTGAAACAAAACAAATCAAGACAAATAAACAAATAGAAACCAAAAAACAAACAACCCAGCAACAATGGTTACAGAATACTCAAATTGGTGGCTCTTGCTAAGTATAGCTAGCATTGGAGATGTTTATGGGTCTCAGGATCTCAAGCTGCAAGTAAGGAAACATGGGGGCCAGCCTATAATGCCAGTGTTTAGAAAACAAAGGAAATAGGAATAGGAGTTTAAAGATAATATCTGCTACAGAGAGTACATTATAGGTAACATCCTTTCTGAAAACAAGGAAGTAAGCATTCCATTTCTAGCTAAGCCTCAATCCTGGACCCTCCTCTCTTTTGTAAGGACATCCCTGGTCTCTGTGGACATTGGCAACAGCTTTCATCTTTATTGTGGTAAAATACACATAATGTAAAATGTGCTATTAGTGACATTTCATCTATTCACAATGTTCAACCATTAGTACTTTCATTCCAGAGTGCGTTCATTGCCTCCAAAGAGAACTGAGACCCATTAAACTGCCACTCCCCCACTCACCTTCCTTTAGCTCCTGGCAACCATTACAGTGTTTTCTGTCCCCATGGATTTGCCTGATGGAAACCTTCCATTTAAAAGGAATGCCATATAATATATGCCTTTTGTGTCTGCTTTCTATTGCTTAATATACATCATTTTTAAGGTCCATCCATGTTTGGACATCTCAGCAGGTTCATCATTCCATTCTGTGAGAGAACAATAATCTACTTTGCATGTATCTCAACATATTTAGTGGTTGGCCCTATGTATGCAGGGGACCCCCAGCCTACTTGGAACTCAGAGTTGCATGTCCATTTGCCATTTACTTCTGGATATAGCTCTATCTGTTCCATCCTACCACCTTTCAATTATATTTTGTTTTGGTTTGGCTTTGTTGAGACAAGGTTTCTCTGTGTAACAGTCCTGGCTGTCCTGGAACTCACTCTGAAGACCAGGATGGCCTCAAACTCAGATCCGTCTGTCTGCTTCCCAAGTGCTGGGATAAAATGTCCCAGTTATATTCTTGAGCATGGGGTGGGGCTGTGTTACAAGTCCTGTACTCCCACAGAGAAGCAGCTGCCACTGGTCCTTCTTACCTTTCAACTTTTTTCCTTTTAGTGTAGAGTGGGAGCAGAGCTTCTCCCCATCTTCTCAGTTTCCAGGCTTCTACCAGCAATCAGCAGTGTTTTGCCCCTGCGACTATGGGCAACTCTTATCACAAGATGCCCAGTCTGAGTGTCTCTGACAGGACACTGGAGATGGCACATTGGGGCCCCATTTTCCTCACATATACTACATTCACAAAGCAGATATCCATCCATAATCAACATTAGGAAGGTAGAGACAGGAGGACAACAAGTTCAAGAGTTCAAGGCCAGCCTGAACTACAAAGACCCTGCTTTGGAATGAAAAGAATTGCAGCCAGGCAGTGGTGGCCCAAGCCTTTAATTCTAGTACTTGGAAGGCAGAGGCAGGCAAGTCTCTGAGTTCAAGGCCAGCCTGGTCAATTTGCTCTAGGCAATTTAAACCTGAAATAAAATAATGATATTGGGTGATGTAAATAGGTATCTGTGTAGCATTATAGATGCACTAAACATTTCCTGGTTGTGTGTTTAATTTTAGATATTTTTTCTTTTCTTTCTTCCTTTTTTTTTTTTTTGTTTTTTTTTTTTTTTGGTTGTTGTTGTTTGTTTTGTTTTGTTTTTTTCAAAACAGGGTTTGTCTGTGTGGCTTTGGAGCCTGTCCTGGAACTAGCTCTGTAGACCATGGCCTCAAACCTGCCTCTGCCTTCCTGAGTGCTGGGATTAAAGGTGTACACCAACAACATCTGGATTTCTTTCTTCCTTCCTTCTTTTCCTTTCTTCCTTTCTTCCTTTCTTCCTTTCTTCCTTCCTTCCTTCCTTCCTTCCTTTTTTGGAGTTTTTGAGACAGGGTTTCTCTGTACTACTTTGGATCTTGGCCTAGAACTCTCTCTTGTAGACCAGGCTGGCCTCAAAACTCAGAGATCTGGCACCACCACCACCTGGATTTTTTTTTTTTTTTTTTTTTTTTTTTTTTTTTTTCATTTTTTGAGACAAAGTTTCAATGTGTACTTCTGGCTGGCCAGGAACTCACTATTTGAATCAGGCTGTATTGGAACTTTTTAAGAGATCTGCCTGCTTCTGCCTTTCAAATGCTGAAACTTAATGCCTGTGTCACTATGTTCAGCTTGGTTGTATATTTAAAAAGTGGTTAGTTTTGTGTTAGGTGTATTCTACCACAGTAATAACACTGCTTCGAATGTACTTGTAATTAAAATTGAATAATAGTTCCTTTAAAGGCATTTCTTATTACTTTATAGAAGACTATTTTATACTTTGAAGTAAAATTCTGTTGGCTGTGTGTCTGGAGGGGATACTGAGTCAGGCTGTAATGAGGAGTGGCCAGTGCTATATCTGTCCAAACTCAGTAACAAATCAGGAAGTGAGAAGACCTGGGTGTTGTCATCCAGAGGAAACAAAGTCCCAGGCCAGGGGATGGTGCCCCTGGGTGGCAATTGCAGGGGACTTTAGTATAGATCTTTGAGACTAGTATAGATCTTTGAGACGTTCTGTATATTTTGTGTGGTGCTGTGCCTACTTACTTCTATTGTTTCAAAGAAGATGTGACTGTGTACAAAATCAGTGGTGCTAGTGAAGCATGAAGAAGCCTGTGAAGATGAGTCATTGGCAATTGCAGTGGATTTGGAGGTATAGGAAGTGTTGGGAGATAAGTATTCTTCTGGTTTGTTACGAAGTAAGTAGGTTATACTTGATAAACGTTTTCTGCCAATAAATAGTCTTTCTCAGTAAGTGACATTTTTCTAATACTGGAAACAAAGAAGGTTCCTTCCACATTGCTCTAAAGGAGGTACAGGCTTGGATTTGATGAAGGAAATAATTTTTAGCCACAACCCCCTGTAATGGAGATGCTACTAGACAATTGATCTGTTGCTAAACTACACTGTCAGTCCAGACAACTTCTGGTATTGAATGTTTTTTCTTTGAGACAGGATTTCATATATTTCAGGTTGGCCTCTACCTCCAGAGTGTTGGGATTAAACGTGTAGTAAGTTACCACGGCTCAGCTGCCTGCTTTCTCCCTCCCTCTCTTCCTTCCTTCCTTCCTGTTTATTTTTTGAGGCAGGGTTCTTTTTTGTAGCTTTGTAAACCAGGCTGGCCTCAAACTCACAGAGATCGCCTGAGTCTGCTTTCTTATACAACCCAGGACCATGTGCCCCATTAATGGTCTGGGCCCCTCCTATGGAGGCATTTTGTTAATAAAGACACTTTTTCCCAGATGTGTTTACCTTTGTGTCAAGTTGAAAATACAAAAATTTAAAAAAAAAGTACAAGTTGTCAACTTGATACACAAATATATCACTTATTAAGCCATAACCTTTCCTTTCTTGTTTATCTCCAAGATCTAATATATCAGTATCAAATCTCAATATAAAACATTAAAAGTCCCTCTGGGCATTGGTAGCATGTGCTTTTAATTCTAGAACCTGGGAGGCAGGTGGATCTCTGAGTTTGAAACCAGCCTGGTCTGCAAGAGCTAGTTCCAGGACAGACTCCAAAACAACAAAGAGATACCCTTCCACGAGAAACAAAAAGAAAAATTTTTTTTGAGACAGGGTTTCTCTGTGAAACAGCCCTGGCTGTCCTGGAACTCACTTTGTAGACCAGGCTGGCCTCAACTCACAGATCCACCTGTCTCTGTTTCCCAAGTACTGGGATTAAAGGCTGGCATCACCACCACCACCACCACCACCATCACCCACCCACCCACCCACCCACCTTAAATTTTTAATTGATTTGTGGTGTATTCATTGTGTGTGTATCTTACATATACATGTGTGTACAGGTATTTGCATCTGTTTGCATGCATGTAGAGGCCAGAGGAGGAGGCCAAATGTATTCTTCTATCACTGTTCAACTTTCAGTGAACCAGCCAATGGGCTTCTAGGACCTACATTCCTCAGTCCTCAATTCTGAGACTATAGGCACATGCTCTTACATGGGTACTGGTAATTTGATTTTATAGACTCATACTTTCAGAGTCATCTCCCAAACTTTCTTTCACTTGTATATTTTCTTTTGTTTTTTAATTTTTTAAGGCAGGGTTTCTTGGTGGTGTCTTGGAACTCACTCTATAAAGCAGGCTGTCCTGTAACTCGGAAATCTGCCTGTCTCTGCCTCCCAAGTGCTGGGATTAAAGGTGTATAGCACCACTCAGTGCCCAGTTTGGCCTTAACTCTTTACTTGACTGAGAATAACCTTAAACTCTTGACATTCTTGCCTCTCTCTACCTCCTGTTGCTGGGATTATAGAAGTGTGCCACTGTCTGGCCTTGCACTTTGTTTTTTGTTTTGTTTCCAATGTTTTTGAAGGTCAAGAAGTGACAAACAGGTGTTGAAGAGTATAGACAAGAGTTTTTCTATTTTCTGGCAATCACTACCAAATAACCACACCGAGGCTTATTAATTATAAATACTTGTCCTTAGGCTGGGCAGTGGTGGCACATGCCTTTAATCCTAGCACCCATGAGGCAGAGAAAGGTGGATCTCTGTGAGTTTGAGGCCAGCCTGGTCTACAGAGTGAATTCCAGGATGTCCAAGGCTACTCTGTGTCAGCAACCCCCACCAAAAAAATGACCCTTCCTGTTGCCTGGCAGCCCAGGCCTGAGATGATAAGGTCCCTTGGCTCTGGCTTGTGGGTGAAACCTTCTGACTGTGGATATTGAACTCTAGCCTGAGTGACTTGAGGCCTTCTTGACTTGACTTACACACACATAAGTACTTATGAACAAGGTACAAGAATTTGCCCCCGCCTCACTTTGGGCCATGGCAGCCTACACACTTTTTTTTGTTTGTTTTTGTTTTGTTTGTTTTGTGTTTTTTTTTAGTTTTTTTTTTCAAGACAGGGTCTCTCTAGCATTGGAGGCTGTCCTGGAACTAGCTTTTGTAGAACAGGCTAGTGTCAAACTCACAGAGATCTGCCAGCCCCTGCCTCCTGAGTGCTGGGATTAAAAGCGTGTGCCACCAATGCCTGGCTTCCCACTTGTTCTTTAATGGAGGTATTTATGGCAGATGTGAAACTGCTGATGCATCACCCTTGGTCTTCCTCTCTCAGACAGATTCTGTGTAGTGATTTTCATGCAGGTTTTCTGCTGCTGATGTCTTTAAAAGAACCCGGTATGAATCAGATGGCGTGTACCTGTTACTTCATAGGGCAGGAAAATAGATTTCTAGGGCTAGCCTCTGCTACAGAGAGTTAAGAGGCATCCTGAATAACTTAGTAAGATTATGTTTTAACTCCCCTGCAGAAAGAAACACATGTTCTTCCATAAACTGCACAAATTTTGCCTGTGTGCTATACATCTTCTACCAGGATATAAATGCCCTTAGTCCAGAACACACACATACTGTAGTCCAGAATATGCTTTTAGTTGGCACATGTTGTGAGTCTTTCTCTGTCTCACCAGCCAGCTTGCAAATCATGAGACTTCTTCTTATTAATTATGAATGCTTGGCCAGTAGCTTAGGCTTCTTTGTAACTACTTTAAATTAACCCATTTCTATTAATGTACTACTAGGTGGCTCATGGTTTGTTCCCTCATCTCCCAAATGTCATGCTTCTTCCATGTTTCCTTGAGTCTACCCTTCTTACCAGCATCCTTGTGCCTGGAAATCCTGTCTAGCTATCGACCATTTAGCTTTTTACTAAACCAATCACAGTGACATACCTTTACACAGTGTAATCAAATATGTCACAACACAATACATGCTCTTAGTAGTTTGGTATCCCTAGTCCTAATAATCCTAACAGGCATCCTTTTCATCTAGCACTGGGCTGGTTTAGAACACCTTTCCCATGAATGGCTTTGCTGCCCATTGATGTCCTTTTCTAAGTAGTTACTGAGTTTTGTTTTCTTAGTGCTGTATGATGGTTTTCCTTGGGCTAGTACTTGTACAGCACTTGTTTCAAATGCTTCCAATTTTTTTTCTGTTCTCATTTTCATATTTGGAGTGTCCTCTTTCCTATATCCCATTCATTCCCAAGGCAGGGTGTTTGCCTTGCTTCAATTACATGACTGGTCTATTTGGATTTGTTTGGAGCTTGTAACAGGTGACAGCAAGGGATATATGAGTGCAGAGGGCATCCTGAGTGTCTTATAGCTGAGTCCCAGCATTTGGACACTGCTGTTTGTGTAAATGAAGGGGAGGAAGAACGACTGGATTCCTATGCCATTTTTTTTCTAGTCCTGGAAACAGAATCCAGAGCCTTGTGCATGCTAAGCAGAAACTGTACCACTGAGAGTAGTCTGAAGGTCAGAAATGCCTCAGGCAGACAGGATTCCATGTAGGATAAGAGCTGCTGTTGTCTCTAGCCATGTACCTGGTCCCACACGGCTTTGTGCAGTCAGTCAGTGCCTTGTGTATTTCCATCTTATTGGGAGCCTTTATCCACTCTAGAAGGATTTCTTACTTCTTCCTTGTAACAAATTCTTTCCTATATACCTTCACTAGTTCTTGATGGTTGCCATGATCTGAAGAGGGAGAGGAGTCCAAGGAGTTGACCACTACTTAGGCCAGGAGAGCCCTCTGATCTTCTATAGGCAGTCTCTTTTGCTCCTTTTCTAAGGTGCTAAGAGTGTTCCCAGCCCCCACCTGCCTGCCCTGCAAGCTCTTCCCTGTGCCTGGTTTCCATGGTAACATGGCTGCTGGGTAACTTAATGATTCCAGGGAGAAAGGCATTCCTGTGGTTCTGTGTCACCTGAACATCCCACCCTGTGCTTGTGCTCTTGGGATTTTGCTGCCTTGGGATTTTCAGGGTAACTCCTCTCACACAGAAACCTAGATCATCTCTGACCTCTTCTGCCTCTTTGTTTCCATTTAAGAGTAGTGATGAGTTAGCAGATGTTACAAAACAAGACTAAGTTGTGAGCTGTATTCAAGCCACAATGAGCAGAGTAAAGAAATGTGAAGCCACACACCATCAAGTGTTTACTTCCGGACACACAGAATGGAAATAATGCCAAGCACACAGATGACAGTGGAGTGTAGTAAAGCAATTAGAGAGCCAGGAGGCTTAGTATTTATTGCCTTTGTTTCTAATTCTATTCATTCAGCTGCAAGTTCTCAGTCACAGTGCTGATATGCATGTCTATTTGTAACAGCAGACTCTAGCCACTGCTGGGGAGGCCATTCCTCCCATCCGTGTCAAGGGCCTTTCCCTGCACACACCCTGGCTAGTGTCCTGTATATAGTCCTTTCCTAGTCTCCCTGACTAACTGTGGCCCCTATAGAAGACTGCTTTTCTGGCTCTCCCCTTCCCTTTCTCCCTCTCTATGTTCTTATCACCCTCCTTCCAGTCTCCTCTTTCCCATTTTTTGTTTTGTTTTGTTTTGAGGTAGAATCTCATGTAGCTCAGGCTGATGTTTAATTCTCCATATAGAGGAGAATGACCTTGAACTGATTTCTGTGCCTCCTGAGTCATGCTGAGTGTGCCACCACACCCAGCTCCATCTAATTATTTAGAAATACTATTCTAGAATATGTCTTGCTTAAGGGAAGCTGTTTCCCTTGAAAATGTTCTAGTAATTCTGCTTCAAGAAAGATTTATCTACTGTTGATAACTACATATTTCACAAAGATACTTGAAAAATATCCCAATTCTTTTTTGTTTGTTCTGTTTTGTTTTTCAAGACAGGTTTTCTGTGTATAACACCCCTGGCTGCCCTGGAACTCACTCTGTCGACCAGACTGGCCTCAAACTCACAAAGATCTGCCTGCCTCTGCCTCCTGAGTGCTGGGATTAAAGGTGTGTCACCATCACCCAGGTACTAAACACTTTATATTAAAAAATTGCAAATGGTCTTGCTATATAGTAGGGACATGAGCAGTATGATTTGAAGGATCTCCCCTACCTTATAATATACATAAAAAGAAGACTGGCAGGATTTCTTCTAATGCATGGTTTGTTATGTAGCTAAGAGTAACTTTTAAACTTCTGATCTTCCTACCTCTTGCCTCCTTTTTCCAAGGTCTTGTATTAAAAGGCACAAGCCACCATACTCATCTCTTCTTTTCTTAGGGTTTTGCTCTGTATGGCCTCAAACTCACAGTGATCCTCTCCAGCCTCCCAAGGGTCACCTCTATTTTTGGCCCATCACTTACTTTGCACCTACACAAGGATGCTGCCTACCTCTTTTCTAGGTGGGGGTGATAGCTGGCTCCATACCAGTAAGCTCATCCCAGTAAGGACCAATGGGTATGGTCTTGCTCACTCCAGAAAGGTTTTTCAGCACCTACCATCTCCAGAAACTGCTTCCTGCTTCCCTTGCTGGCCTTTGACAAGTGCCCTGATTTGCGGTGGCATCTGCTTGTTATGTCCCATCACTTTTTTTGTCCCATATCAAAAGAAGATTTAAGGAGTGAGGCAAACTGCTCTAGAACTTAACAGACTGGCTGGGCTGTAGGCAACCTTCTGCCAAGAGGTACTTACTTTCCCACCTAGTGATGGGCTTCCTTCCTTTCCCAGCCAGGGGCTTGGCCTGCTTCTATCTGAAAAGCCACTCCCTCCACCCCTAATTCCTACCCAGCATTCTGCTCTTTCTACCTAGCTGTTCCCAGTCCTGCTTCTGCCTCAGGCATCCTCCTTTGCCCGTCATTCTGGCCACTACTGTAAGGCTCTCTTTAACTCAATTTGTTCACCTGGCTGAACCTCACTTTCCTCATCTGCTCAACAGAGGCATTCCTTGTGTCTCCCTTAAAGTTGTCAGGTTGTTGGATTTCATGGGGACTCATTTTTGGAGCCCTGCCTGCAACCTGGTGCATGGCAAGTGCCCAGGAAATTGTGCTGGCCTTGTCACATCTTTTACGACACCTTGTAATTCTACATCTTTTTTTTTTTTTTTTTTAAATGTCAGGAGGTTCTCTCTCTTCAAGACGGTTGTCATCAGGAGGAATAGCCCATTTCCTTGTACATTTTACTGTTTTCCCCTTCCCTGTGGGTTTTTTTTTTTCTGTACTTGATTGTGTGGCCCTAGTGTTGGGTGGGCACAAATTGACATTCACTAAGGCTGACTAGATTATCTCAGTCATCAAGAAGGGATGCTAGATCTTCTAGATGCTAGAGGAGAGGCAGACCCTGAAGGGAAGATTAGAGGGCTTTCCTTCCTGGTGGAGGAGCGACTGCACATGTTTTCAGGTGATGGCAGAACCCTGTGCAGACACTTCATCACTAAAGAGTTACAATACTCAGACAGATTCTGGGGTGGAGGCTGTCAAATGGGTCTGCCTGGGAAGGATGGCACCAGGGGTAGCTATGGCTGTGGGTGGAGAGCATATGCCTTGACTGAAGAGGTCTGGGTGCTGGCTAGCAGTGCAGGGTCCTGCTTGCCTTCACCTCCAGAGGGGAAGAGCCAGCCCATGAGGATTCTCACAGAGGCATATCTCTGCCACAGGTGAACGGGAAGGAGCTCTCCAAGCTGTCTCAGGAACAAACCCTGGAGGCCCTGCGTGCCTCCAAAGAGCCCCTGGTGATCCAGGTGCTGAGACGCAGCCCCCGTCTGCGGGGGGACAGCTCCTGCCATGACCTTCAGCTGGTGGACAGTGGCACTCAGACCGACATCACCTTCGAGCATATCATGGCACTGGGCAAGCTGCGCCCACCCACCCCACCCATGGGCGTCTTGGAGCCGTACGTCCTCTCTGAGCTGTGAGTTGCCCTCAGGAGGGCCTAGGCCCTGCCTCCAGAGAGGGCATGCCATTTGGGGCAGTTGTCCCTGTGTGACCCACAGGTGGCTTGCTGCAGCTCTATCCATGGTGGTGAAACCCAGCTCAGCTGCCACTCTTGAGCAGAAAGCAGGTTCCTTAATCTCTATAGCTAACAGTAGCACTTGGACTCAGGAACCTCCAGGCCTCTGGCCTCAGGTTTGGCACCAGCCAGCAGAAAGGCTAAGGGGGAGCCTATGTGCTCGGTACCTGGCCGCTCCTCCATCCTCTTTCTTCTGCCCCATCTTCTCTGCCTCCTCACAAGCATTTCTCCTTGAATCTTATTGCATCCTTTGCCTGTCCCATTCTTCTACCTGCTCTGAATTTCCTCCATCTCTTTGGCTTCTTTCTTTGGCCCTCTCAAAAGAGGGGCCTTTCATCCTGGCTTGGTGGCTGTGACCATATGAACAGCACTGACTCATTCTGCTAATCCTACTGGGAGATTCAGGGAGGTGGTCCTGGGAGCCCTTTTTGTTCAGAGAGGTAGGCCACAGGGCAGTGGGTAGTCCGTCTTAATTTTGGGGTAAGGAGGGCAACCCCTCCCTGGAGGCAGAGGGGTGCTTGTCTGTTCTGCAGAAAGCCTGGATAACTCCTGAGGGTTCTGCATGAGTGGGAACAGTGCCAGACATAGCCTAGGCACTTAAGAGTTTTGGAGAAGACAGTCCCTGGTCTTGGAGATGAGATGGGAGAACTAGGTGTGCCTGCCTAGGTTCTTAGGATGGACCCCTTCGAGCTCTTACTTGAGGAACATTCTTGATCCTTCCACAGCATTTGTGTAGATCAGAAAGGAGGGTTTAACAGGTAGTGGTGGTACATGCCTTTCCAATTGGGAGGCAGAGGCAGGTGGATTTCTGTGAGTTCGAAGCCAGCCTGATGTACAAAGTGAGATCCCTGACAGGCTCCAAAGCTACACAGAGAGACCCTGTTTTGGGGTAGAAAAAAAGAATTCTACAGGCAGCAGCTTGGACACCTTCCCTAGAAATTATATCTAGAACAGGGTTCTCTGCTTACTACACTGGGACTGGCCAGCTTGGAGCTGGGGCTAGGGTACCAAAGAAACAGATGGCCCATCTGACCCCCCCTTCTCCTGGGCAGCCCCCCCATCAGCCATGAGTATTATGACCCAGCGGAGTTCATGGAGGGCGGCCCACAGGAGGCAGAGCGAATGGACGAGCTGGAGTATGAGGTGAGCCTAGTGGCTGGCCTGGCCAGTCTGACTAGCCAGAAAAGCCTGAGCAGGCTCACTTTCTGCAGCTCTGCCCAGGCTTGGCTCCTGCTGCCCCCTTGTGGCTGGGCCTCATGACCCTTCCCAGTAGAGAGCAGCCTGAGTCAGGGAGGGTGTGGGTGAGGTGGTGTGTTCCTTCTGTCTGTGTTGGTGACTGTGTCCCATGCATGTATGTGTCCTGTGTATATATCCTATGTCTTGGGCGTTTCCTGGTAGGGAAACCACTGAACACTTGCGACACTTACAATGGTAAGAGAAGGGAGCCCTCAAAGCCAAGGGCTGCATACTCAATTCAGGTAACTGAAGCAGAAGACATGGGGGTGTTGGGGGTGCTAGGGCTAGGGTCTGGGCCAGGTCTGCAGACACCCCTGCTCATACACTTCAGTTCTTTATAACTCTACTTCCTCCCATACCCCTGTGGCAGGAGGTGGAGCTGTGTAAAAACAGCCACCAAGACAAGCTGGGCCTGATGGTCTGCTACCGCACAGATGATGAGGAGGACCTGGGCATCTACGTTGGAGAGGTATGGGGAGGTGCTGTGACAGGCTATGGCACACAGAGCCCTAGAGCTGTTCTAACTGAGCTCTGTGGTCTCTCCACAAAGTCTGTCAAAAATTTAGAGCTGCCCATAGACCTAACAATAGGTTACTGTCGGTTGTGGGTGTCAAGGCCAGCGTAGCTATGGTTTCAGTATATCCAGGGAGACAGTCCTGTCTGTCCAGACATCAAGGACTTAAACACCCCACCTCTTCTCTCCCCATTTCATTCACTTTGGAAGATGTCTATGTATCCAGCAGCAGCCCCTCCACTAGTGCTATCTACAAAGCTACCCTTCCAAATGGAAATAGTCCCACTGCCCAGAACACTCCAGATTCAGATGTATGAAGAAGTATCCAGCCACTTGCCAGTACTAACCAAAAAAAAAAAAAAGCCTGAATTTAGTGTGGTAGCTCAGCCTCTATAATCCCAGCATTTTGAAGGGTCAAGAGTTCAAGGTCACCCTTGGCTTTCATAATGAGTTTGAGGTCAGCCTGAGTTGTTTGGAAACCTATTTCAAAAACACAAGTCAGATGTGGGTAATGTGTCTTTTTAAACCCAGCACTGAAGAGGCAAAGGTATGTAGATTTCTTTGAGCTTGAGGTTAGCTAGAGCTACACAGACTGTTTTTAAAAAGTGTGTGGGGATATGGGGGATAATCTGGAAGTATGGTTCTTACTGGTCTTCCAGAGGACCTGAGTTCAATTCCCAGAAGCCACATAAGATATCTCACAACCACCTCTAACCCAGCTCCAGAGCACCCAACACCTTCTTCTGGACTACCACCAGTACCTATACTCAGATGTGCACATACTTAAAAAATGAAAATAAAACAAAACTTTTTTTCAAAAGTATAGTTCAATGGTATAGTTCAGTATTAAGTGCTTCCCTAACATACACAAGGCTCTAGGTTTCTTAGCACTGAAAAAAAAAAAAAAAGACTTTGATGAAATGGTATAGCAGTATAAGGGATAGATGTAAAATACAGAAGTGTTGGGTAGAGGCTAGGGAGCTACTTCTGATCATTCTGCATCTTCCAAGCTGAGGAAGCAAACTGCCTGGGCCCACAGTCCTGCCCCTGCTCCCTAGACCTTGGAAGCTGTTACTCTGAGGTGAGGTGGTAAAGAGAGCAAGTCTGGCATTTGCCTTGGTAATACACCAATGTGCGGCTACCCATACGTACCCACTTGTGCTGAAAAGGACACCATAGGTGCCCAAGTCCCCAAGATGCATGTGTCCTGCAGGTAAATCCCAACAGCATTGCAGCCAAAGACGGCCGGATCCGTGAGGGAGACCGAATCATCCAGGTGAGCACTCATGGTCAGGTTGCCATGCCTGCCTTGTGGCAGCCCTATCCTCTCTCTTCATGGTCCATTCCTAGATCTTTTCTGCTGAGAACCTAACCTTATACGCTGGAACCTGGACCAAATCTCGGTTCTGTTTAACTGTCCTAAGTGGCTCACATGTATCCCTGCCAGCATCCCCCACCCCCGCCCTCTTTTCCCTTTATCTCTGCTCCCCATTCTCTGAGCATACATGCTCTTGCAGAGGCCAGGCCATCCTTTCCCCTGATGCATTTTGCTTATCTATGCCTTCCCAGAGTTCAAGATCCTGTCCTTAGCACAGAGTCCTCCATTATCATTCTTGTTGATTGTCCCCTGGACCTCTGCAGATTAATGGAATGGATGTCCAGAACCGAGAGGAAGCAGTGGCCATCCTGAGCCAGGAGGAGAACACCAACATCTCCCTGCTGGTGGCCCGTCCTGAGAGCCAGGTGTGTATGTCCACCTGATTAGGGTGACATAGAGCCCCTCATAGGTTTTCTGTCTTGAAGCTACTGGTCTGTTTTACTTCACTGAGAGCATAGGACCTAAGGCAATATGGAGGGGCATTGGGGAAGTCTTTAAATTATTGGCTAACTTCTGTCTGTCTCTGCAGCTAGCAAAGCGGTGGAAAGACAGTGACAGAGATGACTTCCTAGATGACTTTGGGTCTGAGAATGAAGGGGACCTCCGTGCCCGGAAGCTGAAGTCACCCCCTGCCCAGCAGGTAAGGAAGGATGATGGCCTGATTAGTGGAGAGGGAAAGAGGAGAAAGGGGCTGTAGGAATACATGGGTTTCTGACCTGGGCCTGGAGAGGAACAAGCTGTGAACTTCTTTCTAGTACTATTACATCATACTTGTCTATGGGAATCTAACTGACTTTATCATTTCTCTTCCAGACTGGAAATGATGAGAAGGGGGCTCCTGAAGGGGGCCCACGACTAAGCAACAGCCAAGAGCTGGACAGCGGGGTGGGCCGGACTGATGAGAGTACCCGCAATGAAGAGAGTTCCGAACATGACCTGCTGGGGGATGAGCCCCCCAGTACCACCAATACCCCTGGAAGCCTGCGCAAGTTTGGCCCACAAGGGGATGCCCTGCAGAGCAGGGACTTCCACTTCAGCATGGACTCTCTGCTGGCCGAGGGGGCAGGACTGGGAGGGGCTGACCTTCCTGGGCTCACTGATGAGGAGTATGAACGCTACCGGGAACTGCTGGAGATCAAGTGCCACTTGGAGAATGGCAACCAGCTAGGAATCTTCTTCTCCCGGGCTTCCAGTGGGAACAGTGCCCTGGATGTCAACCGCAATGAGAGCCTAGGCCATGAGATGGCCATGCTGGAGGAGGAGCTTCGGCACCTAGAGTTCAAGTGCCGCAATATCTTGCGGGCACAGAAGATGCAGCAGTTGCGGGAGCGCTGTATGAAGGCCTGGTTGCTGGAGGAGGAGAGCCTCTATGACCTGGCAGCCAGTGAGCCCAAAAAGCACGAGCTGTCTGATATCTCTGAAGTACCAGAGAAATCAGACAAAGATAGCACCAGTGCCTACAACACTGGGGAGAGCTGCCGTAGCACTCCACTGCTCATGGAGCCTCTGCCTGAGAGCCCCCTGAAGCGATCTACTGCTGGCAATTCCAACTTGAACCGGATCCCTTCTGGCCCTCCTGTCATCACCCACCCTAAAGGGGCTCCTTCACCAGCCAAGTTTCGATCACTCTCTCGGGATCCTGAGGGGGCCCGGAGACCGCACACAGAGGAGCGTGTCCGCCGCAGTGCCAAGACAGGTATTACACTGGAGCGTGTAGGCCCTGAAGGCAGCCCTTACCTCTCCAGGCGCCGTCATGGCCAGGAGAGTGAGCACTACCACAGCTGTGTGCAGTTGGCCCCACCACGCACACTGGAGGATCTGGGCCATGGCTCCTTGAGCTTGGCTAGTGGTCCTCGGGTAAGTGGGGTGGTGGCTGCAGCTGTTGAAGCACCCCGCATGGAATGGAAGGTGAAGGTGCGAAGTGATGGAACCCGCTATGTGGCCAAGCGGCCTGTGCGAGATCGGTTGCTGAAGGCGAGGGCCCTGAAGATTCGTGAGGAACGCAGTGGCATGACCACTGACGATGATGCAGTAAGTGAGATGAAGATGGGCCGCTACTGGAGCAAGGAAGAGAGGAAGCAGCACCTGATCCGAGCAAGGGAGCAACGAAAGCGGCGTGAGTTCATGATGCAGAGCCGCCTGGAGTGTCTAAGGGAGCAGCAGAATGGTGACAGCAAGCCTGAGCTCAACATCATTGCACTGAGCCACCGTAAAACCATGAAGAAGCGAAACAAGAAGATCCTGGACAACTGGATCACCATCCAGGAGATGCTGGCCCATGGTGCCCGCTCAGCTGATGGAAAAAGGATCTACAACCCTCTGCTCTCTGTCACCACTGTCTGAGCTGTCCCAGCAGGAGCCCAGTGCAGGCCTACAGAGCCTGACCTTCACCCTTCCTTAGAATCTAGTATGTGTCTGTGTGTGCTTGCACGCTGTGCTCATGCACACTCCTGTATCTGTACGTGTGCACAGGACTTTGGTAATAGAAAGCCCCTAAAAGGAACCCCTCTCTCTCACCACCTATTTTCTTTTACCCAATAGGCTATGCCAACAGCCAGCATAGAGGGTATACCCATAAAGGGCACCTGTGTGTGCATGCATGTTTGTGTGGGCACACAGTGTTCTTGGTTTGTTCTTGGAGACAGGGAACTCATTACAGAGAGAGGTGAGGTGGACTGTCCTAAGCACAAGAGAATGACCAGCTTGCTGAGCACGGCCTCTCCCCACCCCTGGAAGCTGCAGTTATTTGTAGACAAAGGCAAACCTGAATTTTGTGGCTTTTTTTCCTTTTATGTGCTTGTCAATAGTTGTTTTCTGTTTTGTGGACCTGCTCTGGGGGTTGGCAGATCCTTCAGGCAGCCTGACAAAGGTAGATCCCACTGAATGCTGGCTGGGAAGGAGGTTGGGGGGAGGAAAGGAGGGAGGGTTGGGTGGGAGGGAAAGCAAGGGAGTGGGGAAGAATAAGCAGCAGCTTTCCTGGTGGTCTCTACTCTGAGGGGTGGCAGGGAGGATCTGAGTTGGCTTTCAAGGTACACCCATGGGGCCCACTTCCTTCCCCAGTGACTGAAAGAGAATGAAATCACAGGGATTGTGGGCACAGTATCCATCTAAAAAGAATTTGCTGACCCCTGGCCTATGCCGTCTGGAGCAGAGCCACTCTTCTTAGTGGCCTGAGCCAAGGAGATTAGATGTCCAGGGCTTTGAGAAGCTAAACCCAGTGGATACCATAGACCTCACTTAGCCTAGAGATCTGGTAGGAGTTGGGAGGTCTGGACCTAATGAAAGTAAAGTTGGCTGAATGAGAGATGTGAGAGATGTACCTTTCCAATGTACCACTTGTTGGGTGCCTCAGGCTTGGTGAATTTGTATTGGAGGCTACAGGATACCTGTTCCCCACCTACACCCCAAGAATAAAGCAAGCTGCCTTTTTACTCTGTTGATTGGACTCCCTGTGTTCATTGTCATCATGCTGCTGTGTTGGGAGATGTTGGTTCGTTAGTTCCCAAATGCCCAGATTTTCAAGCAAATTGGTGGTGGACAAGATGTTAAGATGGATTTGAGTGGGAAATCTGGGGCCCATTCCCAGAAGCTGAGTCCTATTGATGGGAAGGCTGGTTGGGTCACAAGGACACTGCCTTATTTCCCTGCCACTCAACAACTCTAGGTGGGAATGTACATTGTAGCCCTGCTGGTGAATAGGGAGGGGAAAGAGACTTGTAGAGGGCTAGGTGCTTCTAGGGGCATCTCCATCTCCCTACCCCTTCCCCGTTAAGGAGACCAAGGCCAAGTATCCCTTGGGCATCCCTCTACCTGCTGATAGCTTTGGAGTCATCCCATTGTAAATGTTGACAAGGTCTCAGGACCAGGATACTGTTTTGAGCCCTATCCTATGCTTCCTTGACCAGTTCAGGGAGAGGTGGCATCAAGAGGGCTGGCAGCATTGGGTTACTGATGCTCTGGAATACCAACTTCACATTCAGTTATCATTGCCAGGTGGTAGGGCCAGAACCAGAAAGAGCAACTGGTTGGCCAATAGCTGTTGCCACTGGCTGTCTAAACATTTGTACCTCAGCATCCAAGGGGAAAAGCTACTTCTCCCACCTCTGGCCTTTCCTAAATTTACAATTCTCTTGTTAACCCAATTCTCATACGCTCAGCACCACTCTCTAGGATTGAGGATGGCAGACCCCTTTCTTAGATGTACCTTGATCACATAAGTTGTACTTACAGGCTCTGACACTTCCCACACCCCAAGCCACCACCCAATCCTACTTTTATAAGACTAGGTACTAGGGTGTGACCAGCTGTTCTAATGACCTATCCTGGAGATGAGACAGCATTAGAAATGTGGCTTTAAGCATCCAGCCTCTTCCCTCAACTAGTCTTCCATAGTACTAAGGAAGATTACTCAAGTGCTGGTGTCCAGCTTGTGCTAAAACCTGACCAAGAGGAAATATGGAGTATAAGCAGGGCTTCCTGACCCTTGCCTGACAGGCCCTTTCATGCTCAGAGACCTCACTAGGGAAGGAACATAATTTTGGAGGTGTGGGAGGCTGCTCTTCAAAGATCCAGCACTAGACTAGATGTTGTGAGCAGCAGCAGGACAGTAAGCAACATGGAGTGTTTAGGGTTACGAGTCCAGGAGTGTTCACCAATGCTTACGGTAGTTGGTACATGTGACAACTTCAACTACATCAGCAAGACAGGGCCTCATTGCTAAGCAAAGAATAAAAGCACTTGCTTGTAGCTTATGACCATCCCTACCACAAAGATGAGGCTGGTTGCAATGGTTCTGACTGATGAACTTGGCGGAGACTAGCAAAGGCACTTGCCTTCTCTGTGTGGAAAGATGCCATTCCCAAGCACAGGTATAAAGGAGGCCTGCAGCCCAAAGCAATCCTAAAGAGTTACAGGGTCCTGCCTGCCCTAGGCTGGTCATGGGGAGACTTCCTGAGAAAAAGCCAGGGGGCGACCTAGCTCTGACCTGGGGAACTGGTGAGGACTAGGGGGATGGTCTTTTCTTCCATTTTGACAGGGTTTCTCTATTGTCCTGGCCATCCTGGAAATCACTCTGTAGACCAAGCTGTCCTTGAACTCTCAAGAGACCCACCTGCCTCTGCCTCCTGAGTGCTGGGATTAAAGGTTTATTTCACCACGGCCCTGCTAATAAGATGGTCTTTTCTAAAGAGGCCAAAACAAGAAAAGAGAAGGCCAAAGCCCAAGCCATTTTAGCAATCAAGGTAACGACAGAAGACACTAGGAAAAGTACAGCTCTCCACTCAGCATCTCTGCTGTCCAGGTGAATAAGGGCAGCTGGATCCCCAGCTCTCCCTGTGGACACAGGAGCCTGTATCTTAAATGTACTCATGGCAAATAGCAACTGTTTATTCAAAGAAGCAATAGAGGGCTGAGGGTGCTCCCTTCAGGCCTGGATGTGGCTCTTTGCATTGAAGGCTAGGTAGTAGATCATTATGCCAATTACTGCAGCCAGCACTTCCGTGGAGACCCAAGGCCCATTCCATGTACCCTACAAGAAAAAGACCAAAAGACAGCTCAGGAGAGTAGACCAGCAAATCTTAACCACTTGTCCTCAGGACAGAAATCAGGGCTTTCCCTCAGATTTAACCCAAAAAGATGGAAATGTGCCATGTGTTCTTTGCTCCTAAGGCAAGGCCACTTACCCGGTGGTCCACATTGACTGTAAACAGGGGTGGAATGACAGAAATGTCCTCATTATTTCTCTGAGCCTGTAAGGGAGGTGCTAGGGTCAAAATGTGCTGGATGGGTTGCCCAGATAAGGGAGAAATGAGCAAGAGACAAATGAGGATGCAGGGGCAAGAAGACACCTGCCTCCGCTCCATCCAAGCTAAGCCCCTATAGTGCTGATGGTACAGAAGTGGAATACAGAGTGATCGGGGTGAGAGAACTACAGAAATGGGGCATGCCCCCCTCGAGGCCTCAGAGTTCTCAGATGATACTTGCCTTCCTTAGGAGGCTATAGGACTCTTCATCGAAGAATCTGACCTCATAGGTGCCTGCATGGGCGCTTTTGTGCTCCAGGCTCCATGAAACCTGGTTGGGTATTTGGCAAAGGGTGAGCACAGCAGACACATGAGGGACTACTGTGCTAGTGATGGCTCAGCAACACTATGAGCAGTGCCCGAGTGTTTGGTCTATAACTCTGCTGTGAGCCACTTCCCCAATAACCCTGGATTCAGTATCCCTTACCTGATATCGGCCTACATCCTGGCCCCGGGTTACAGGAAACTGTTTTCCACTAACGTCAGCATACAGAGCCATATTCTGGATGGGGGGGATGAGGACAACAAAGCAAGAGTCACATTTTCCTCCCTTTTCTGGGCATACACAGAACCCCCATTATACTGCCCAAAGCAGTACCATGACTAGGAAGAGTAGGCCAGTTGAGGGCTATATTGTATGGATAGGGGTTGCCATGGAAGACCCAAGGAAAAGGCTTGCCACAGCCCAGAGCCATGCTAGACCACACCCATGGATACTGTCACCATCTTCCTTCATCTGTTTCTGTAGATGTGACTAGAGCTAGATCTCCCCTATGAGCAGCTTAACCCTTAGATGTTGAAAAGTGCCAAATGAGGTATTCAATCCTGACTATTGTCCCGCAAAAGGTTCTATTTCTTCTAGATTTTTTGAAGAGCAGGTCTGAGGTTGAGTTTGGGATTGTCCATTTTAAACTTACAGAACACTCATACAGACACACTCAGGCAAACTGCAACCAGAAAGAAAATGGAGGGGCAAGGGGTCTGACCCTAATTATTTCTTCAATTACAGACATTTATCCAAGAAATAGTGGGGTGTCTATCTACATTACTGCATGGAGGCAAAGCATACCAAGCAGATCAGGAAAATGCTCTTGAAGTACTTGCTAGGATCTGGCCTCGCTGTGCCCTCATCTTTCCTGCACCCTGTGAATTGGAATCCTCATTCTTCCTGTTGATAGGATCCTTGGGTCACTGTCAACTGCCAGTGAGGAACACCCTCATCTCTTCCCCTGCAACCCTTCTGTCTTACCTGGACCCTGTTCTTGCAAGTCAGTGAGATCTCCACGATGAATACAGTCTCTGTAGAAATGACGGCATCTGAGGTTGTATAGTAAGAAGGGGTGATCTGGGGCTCCAGGCAGGCCTCTGCTGTGGGGAAGAGGCAAAGCCAATTTGTGTGTTCCAGGGGAAAAGCAAAAGGGCTTACCCGGGATCTGCCTCTCAGATTTGGTGAGCTGAGGACACACAAGTTCTTCTGGTCCTGACAGGTAGGATCTGGGAGGTAAGTGGATCCTAGTTCTCAGTCTTAAGTATAATGGAAGAGGCCAGTGAAGGATGTTGAGACAGGCCAAGATGGGATAGGGAAGGCTCTGCAAAAGTGAAACTTGAAGCAAAAACATGGAAGGAGCAGAAGTAGTGTGTCTTGAGGACTGCACAGGGCTGCTTTATTGAATTAGTACCAGAATCTAGGACAGGAAGACCACAAAGCAGCTCACCTGGGCCTGGAGCACTGCAGAAGCCCACTGGACCAAGAAAAACAATTCAGAGCCATGTGCTGCCTCCATAGCTTAATGAAAGCAGATACTAAGTGGAATTCTGGCAACACATAAGACTTTCAAAATAAGGGTCTTTAGACCCAGCCAGCTGACACTGTCAAGAATGGTTCTAGTGTTTTATGAGAGAAGTAAACTCTGGACTCAAACAACCAAACTGTCCCTGTAAACTAAGCACCTTTGAAGAAACATGGCTACAGGAAAAAAAGATAAGGGTATTATGTCACAGAGTATTAAGTAAACACTAAATGTCAAAGTCCTCATTCAACTGTCTTCTAAATGTGATGTCTTGAAACCCTTCTGTGCCTTGCTAAGCTGGGCCTTTTTACTGTGGAGCCCGTAATAGGTTTTACAGCCAGGTTTGCCTTTTTAAGACACTACTAGCTACACACTGGGGGATCCCCTGAGATATGAATAGAAAGGTTAGAGGAAGGCTACTTGTATGTATAGAAGCCAAGTACTGTTCAATCCAGGTTCTCAGGTCTGAGGCACTCTAACAACTTCCAAAACGTATGTCTGTACTCTAGACTGAGCTCAACCCCATCATCAGGTGTTACAAATGGCTCACAAATATCAATGGATGTGTGCACAGGTCAATTCTGCTATAAATTTGGAATGGATATACAAGGGCGTCATGAAAGTCAAGGCTCTAGGCACTGAAAGCGTTTGCTGGCTTCTTTGGCCCACTGTCTAACTCGCCTCATGCACTTAAGTCTCTCTGCCTGGAGAGTCCTTGCTTCCTCTTAGCTTTCTCTTGGGGAAACCTGACCTACGCAATATTGATTACTCTCTGCTAGTCCTATTTCTCACACAGGGAATTGCCAGGTACTCATAAGCACTGCTCTTAAGCGACTACCTTCTGACTCAGGAGCATGGTGCGGCTTTGGGGCCAAAAGCAGACAAGGAAGGATTTGGCTGTTTCTTCCAGCAGCCTCGCTGCCGGGTGAACATGTGTGTGGTGCTTTGGTCGCCACTACACGACACCCAGCGTGGGAAGAACCCATTAGCGACTAGACCCGGTAAGGGCCAGACCCCCGCCTAGCGCGCACCCTTCCTCCCCCAGCACCACCTGCCATGGGACAGAGACTCGCCCGAAACAATCTCCAGCCACGCCGCTACCTGAGCAGCAAGATAGGCCGGACAGCAGGAGTAGCGCCAGGGCGCCGAAAGATGCCATCGCCGCCATCGCCTCTTCTCTGCCGAGGGGAAAAGAGAGCAAGCCGCCCTGAACATGCGGAGCAGACGAGGAAGCGCGACGCGTAAGCGGCCTCAGCACCCAATCGTGCGCCGGCGGGCTGGGCCGGACATGGTGACGTCGCTAGCGGCACTGACGTGTCCGCTTCCTTAGCCAGGGTCCCAACCGGTCGTACTTCCCTCCTTCTTCCCCCAACAAGATGGCGGCAACAGTGCTCAAGGCACCGGAAGGTGGCGTAGGAACCGGTGAAACCGCGCGCGTGCGTAGTGATAGTGTTTCGTACCCTGTAGGCCGGACCTCTCGCTGTGCCGAATTCTCGCGAGAACGATGTCTTAACGGTTTGACCTGTAGGGGTCCTCACTTTTCGTTATGGCGCTGAAGGTGGTGATAGCTGCTGGCGGTGCTGCAAGGGCAGGATTCAAGCCAGCTCTCCTCTGCCGTCCTTGGGAGGTAAGTGGTGAATGGGCCATGGGATAGCTGCAGCGCTCACTTGGGGCCTTCACACCCCATTGACACCCGGAGTGGGGTAGCTGCTCTTTGAGCAGCCTGGAGTTCAATTGGCTGTACGGGCCTTAGTAGGGGCGGGGAGAGGGCTGCACGCTGGGGTTCATTGGTCGCTTCTGTTGTCCGTGAGAAGGTTGGCCGAAGTTGGCTCTGGTCTGGCTCCTCTAGGTAGGGGGTTCTGCGACCGGTGACAGGGGTTCCGGAAGAGCTGAAAAGGTGGACTGCAGTGGCTGATGAACTCTTCCTAGCGTCCTTGTGGAAGCCCTTTTGAAGCAGTCACGTGTCCTGGCCCGCCTTGCCCTTACCACCTAGGTTGGTGTCTGGTTTCCAGACTCAGTTCCTTTTTGGGTTTCCCTCTCTTGGCCTGCTATTTCACCTGGCCTAGTGGAGGTGGAGAATCAGCCTTTATCAATGCCTCTTTTTGTTTGTTGGTTTTGATTTTTTGAGACAGTTTCTCTGTGCAGCTCTGGCTGTCCTGGAACTAGCTTTGTAGACAAGGCTGGCCTTGAACTCACAGAGACCTACCTGCCAATGGTTGGGATTCAAGGTGTGTGCCACCACCACCCTGCACCAATGACTCTTGATCCCTCTTACGTTCTTACAGCTCCAGATCCACTGCCTTCTAAGCAACTTAACACCTGATTATAGCCAAAGGACCAACAAGCCCCTGTAATGACACTGAACCAGGATTCTGAGGCTGGAAGCCACTGGGGCTTTTCTTTTTGGGATCTTGGTTAGCCGATTTAGCTCGTGGTTAGCACGGCTTACACCAGCAAACCAACAACTAGCTTTGGGGAATAAGAGCTATGACCTCCAGGCCTTGCTCTCCCACTGACCCAGAACATGGAGTTAGGCCAATTCTCTTCTCTCTCTCTGGACTCATTTCCCCTCTGTCCGGTGAGGAGAGAGGACTTCATGTTCTCAAAGCATTTGCCAACTCTGACCTAGAACTCCATGTTGCCTGCAGCCTCCTCTACTTAACTATGTTTCTGTCCTCTGTTCTCTGGGAGAGGGAGCTGCAAATGCTTTATGAAAGTCTATTTAAAATATGGACTTCAACTTCTCAACCTGCCACATACTGGGCTTCTTTGATTGGACAACCTGGGTTCATGAGGGAGAGCTTTGTAACCTCCTAAAAGAAACTACCCATGTCTGCATAGAGCAGATGAGGGGTCTGTGCTTGGGGAGTTTTCTGGGACTAGAACAGAGCCCATTGTGACATCTGGCATAGGCAGCATTTGTAGGACAGGTTCAGCCCTGGCAGTGATGTTGCCTACCATGAACAGGGCTGCATAGATTGTGAGCCATATCTGGTCCAGGCCCTTACAAGGCTGGCTCATTGCCACAGCTGAAGTCCAGGAGGAATTAACTGCTGGGAGTTACAGGGTCAGCCTTGCATCTCCCAAGGACACTAGCTTTGAAATAACCTCTCTGACCAAGAAGCTGCCCCCTCCTTTTAAAGCAGAGTTTCATGTAGATAAGGATGATCTTGAATTTTTGATCCTCCTAGGTACTAGCACTACAGGTGTGTGCTACCATGCCAGGCTTCTATTCCATGGATTTTGATGTAGACACAAAGCCATTTCAAGAGTAGCAGATGGTAGATGTGGACTCACATATCCTAGGTCTCCATCTGGTTCTTCTTCATTTTCGGATGTGCTTATTATTCACTTAGGAAATGTTCCTTGTGGGTCAGGCACAGTGACAGTGGAGAGTGAGACAAACATGTGTACTGTTTTTAGGCTGGGAAGAGAGCTGAGAGGTGATAATCAGGTAGACTTATGTCTCTTAGATGAGCAGGGTACAGTATAAGTAGAATTTAACAGCCCAGGGAAGGCTCCCAGGAGGAAGGGCTATCTATGCTGCCTTCTGATAGAAGGCATGGAGAACATGCCGATAATATGAATCTGATATTAACAAATACTAGAAAGAAAAAGAAGTTTCAGGTATGCCTGTGACTGTATATGTAGTAAGGGACCCTGGGGACTCTGGTCCTACTAGTCAGCCTTCCTAGTTCTTGGCTTGGGCCATTGAGTGGCATTCCTGTGTTGCTAGTGCCAGGGTGATTGGGTCCCTTGTAACTGTGGGCTAGAGGAACCCAGCAGGGAATGACCAGCTTTCTGGTCTTCTGGAAAGAAGACAGGGCCCTTCAGAAAATGGCTATGGTGTCTCTGCTTTTGGATAGAACACTCCAACTGGTAGGTAAGTGGCAGAGAAGAACTTAGCTCTGCCATGCCAGTGCCTCCTCAGGTATTCCTGAGTGGGGCACAGCAGGAAGGGGAGGAAAGCTTTCCTATGGAGCTGAGGACATGACCTCTCCTTCCAGGACAGTGGGTTACCTCTTAGCACCTAGCCCGTTTGGCACAAGCAACTTTTTTCTCTGAAGCTGTCTGAGTGTTACAAGCATGGCCAAAAATGGCTGCTTCCCATTCATGGGATTGGGGACATTCATCATCCATCCAGGATACACCACAAAGTGAAAGCTATCCTAGAGATTTCTATCTGTTGTCAATCCTCCAGAAATGGCTGTGCTTTTCTAGGCATTTTTTTTTTTTTTTTTCCGAGACAGTGTTTCTCTGTGTAGTTTTGGAGCCTGTCCTGGAACTAGCTTTGTAGACCAGGCTGGCCTGGTATTCATAGAGATTACGCTTGCCTTTGTCTCCCGAGTGCTGGGATTAAAGGTGTGCACCACCAATGCCTGGTTTCTAGGCCTTTTTTTTTTTAAATGTCTGATGTGAAGGGTCATTCCCTAGGGATGACAGTGCTTATCCCAGGGCAGTGTGATGCTATATCCTCCTTACATCCCCATTTGCATTTATTATAGTGACTATGTACTGGCTTTCTAATAAGGAAAGACAATGAAATTATTGCTTAGACTTGGTGGCTTGTTTAGATTATCCTTTTGCAACATTTCAAGTTTATGTCTTTTTCCTTGCACATGTAGCAGTGATTGGCCAAAAGAGAATCAAAAGCCAATGTACAAATGGGATGGGGACATATAGTTCTGTATTTGTTTTGTTTTAGAGACAAGACCTCACTCTGTTACCCTGGAACTCACTGTGTACACCAAGCTGGCCTTGAACTCACACAGATCCATTCCATTTATATCTGCCTTCTAGGGGTTGGGATTAAAACTACAATGTCAGGCTAAGGCATAGTTTTGTTTTTTGTTTTGTTTGTTTATTTGTTTGTTTGTTTTGAGACAGGGTTTCTCTGTGTAGCTTTGGAGCCTATCCTGGAACTAGCTTTGTAAACCAGGCTGGCATCAAACTCACAGAGATACACCTGCCTCTGCATCCTGTGTGTTGGGATTAAAGACGTGCACCACCAACGCCCGGCTGGCTTGAGGCATATAGTTTTTATTATGCTGATCCACAAAGGCATGCATGAAGTATTGGGCCAGCTTTGTCTGGTGCTCCTGTGGAACAGTTGTTGGCTTTGGAATGTCTTAGACACATGATGAACTCTTGATTACTGGTTATCAGTTCCTCTCTGCCAAGAGCTTAAACTAGGTCTTTTGAACTTGACTTTTGGGATTGAATAGCTAAGGTTGCATCTGGGTTCTCTTTGACAGGTTCTAGGTGTCAATGAGGCCCCCTGGAGAAGCATTTCCTCAGTAAGTATCTGCCTTGGATGTGTATTTGCACATGTACAAATACTTGTGAGGGGGAGAGCTGTGCTCATGTATTTCTGTGTGAGCACATAATGTGTATGGGACTGTGTGTACTATCTGTATATCTGTATATGACCCATGCACACATGACTGTTGCTCCCTGGCCCTCTTATATCCTTCTCCCTGAGGCACAGTCTCCAGAGGTCACTCACACCTTGCCTCTTGAGTTGTGTTAGACAGAATCCCTTGTGAAAAGAACCCACTTCCCTGGCCACAGCCTTGTTCCTCCAACCTTGGCTGATCCATGTCTTCTTCTTTTCTGTCTTCCCTCTAGCAACAAACAATTGTGAGTATTTTCTGTATTAGATTTGAGGGGCTCTTAGTTACTCTGGGTTGCTCCAGGTGGGCTTGGGGTGGTGGTGACTGCTCATCAGAAGCCCCAGAACAGCAAGCTTGCCTTGGCTGGCCTGTGGGATTGGTACTGGTGGGAAGAAGGCAAGTGGCTCAAGTCAGGATACACATTGGTGTATCCAAGGTCTTACTTTTACCCTCTTCCTTCTTCTAGCCTCCATCTGCTAAGTATGGTGGGCGGCATACAGTGACTATGATCCCAGGGGATGGCATTGGTCCGGAGCTCATGTTGCATGTTAAATCAGTATTTAGGTATGTAGAGCCTGGACTTTCCTCCCTTACCTTCTCTCCCAGGGAGGGTTGTACTCCAGGCCAAGCAGGAAGCTACCAAGAACCTTGTTTCAAGAAGCACAGAGAACTCAGAAGCCCATCAGCTTTGCCCAAGTACCTAATGGGGTGGTGGCACGAAAGCCCACCTGTAAACCCAGGACTTTGATGCCAATGTTTCTCATCCTGCTAGGCTTACCTGGGCATAAGGAAAGGGGCACTAGTCCTGTGGAAGTCAAGTGTGACCCCCCCTCATGTTTGGCATGGGTGGGTCCAGTTCCCTCTTAGTTGGAGGCAGGTCAAGGTGGGAAGCCAGCAGGAAAAAGACTGATATAGGCTTCAGGAGGGGGTGTGGAAGGCCCTACGCCAGCCTCTTTAGCGTGGCTTTACTCCAGGCATGCATGTGTACCAGTGGACTTTGAAGAGGTACATGTGAGCTCCAACGCTGATGAGGAAGATATCCGAAATGCCATCATGGCCATCCGCCGGAACCGTGTGGCCCTGAAGGGTGAGCTGAGGGGTCAGATTGGAATGCTATACATAATTCTTTTTATTGATATACTGACTTTTATGTGTCCCCATGGTTCCAGTTTCAGGGATTTTTCAGGTTATTAATGACTCTTATTCTTGGCATCTGGGTAGAGGCTTCTGTGGGCCTGTTGACCTCATGGTTCTGATACACCTCTGCTGGGATCTGCTTTGACCCACAGCTTTTCTTCACAAACTAAAGATCAGATATGTAGTTTGCCTTCTTGCTTGCCGTTACATGAGTTTTTTTTTTTTTTTTTTTTTTTGTTTTTGTTTTTGTTTTTGTTTTGTTTTTTTTTTCATTTTTGGTTTTTTGAGGCAGGGTTCTCTGTATTGCTTTGGAGCCTGTCCTGGAGCTAGCTCTATAGACCAGGCTGGACTCAAGAACTCACAGAGATCCGCCAGCCTCTGCCTCCCAAGTGCTGGCATTAAAGGCGTGCTCCACCAATGCCCAGCTGGAACACAAGTTCTTAAGGTCTTAATAATAAAAGCCTAGAGTCCAATTTAGGAAGTGAAAGCTGAAAGATTAGAAAAGCAGAACATCCATCCACTAGAGCTCTTACTCTACGAAATCCTCAGACTGAAAAGAAACCAAGCTCCTGTCTCTTCCAGCCTATATTCCTCTCTCTGTCCAGCCACCTCATTTCCTATCTGTCTGTACACATTTCCAGACCTCTGTAGTAAGATAGCCACCCCACCCACACCTTTTGCACTGACCATGCCATTGGGATGTGGGCACAGGTGCAGACATGGGAAGGGGGAAGTTCGATCTCTTACTTCCTGTTTGGGTTTTGGAGAGCATCCGGATGGAATCCTTGGAGTGGGAACCCTCGGGGGTCATCTGTTTCAGATATAACTGATTTTTCCCCAAATGAACATCATTCAACCTATAGAGTGTCCCAGTGAATGTTATTTCCCATGTGATAGCTAGACCTCTTTGGTTAACTAGTAGATAGCTCCTCCCTTTGATGTTTAGGCAAGCTTTATTTGTTAGAGTATAAACAAGATATCACCACATTTCTCTATATCCCCCTTTTTTGTCTCTTCAGAGTAGATTCAATAATTTACCCTTTTGTCCTATCAGCCTGCTGCCTTGGCTCCAAGTTTCATAGTCATGACATTATACATAAGGATTCTAACAACCTTTCCTGGGGCTTGCCTTGCTTGGAGGCACAACCTTAACTTAATAAATCATTTTATAAGTTTAACCCATCCACATTTAATAGGCCTTAGACGAGCCACAGGGTACCATAAGCTGTTTGGGTCAAGTCATTCTGGACAGGGAACAACTTGTAGGTGGGGAGGTGGTCCTGGTGGGCTGCCAAAAAACACTTTTCTACTTGGCACTGTCTAATCACCTAGCAGATACTACCTCATTGGCCTCACTGGGCCTCTGTTTTCCTTCCTATAGATATCTAGGCCCAGACATGATGTGGCCTAGTTGGGGCCTCCACCTGCCTCTGAGCTAGGCATGGATAACACATCAGTTTGGGGTCCAGCAGTAACCCCGACCAAGGTCACCTTGTTCACCCCAGCATGGCCAGCCAGTTTATTCATAAGCAAGCCTGGGTAGTAAGTGGCAGGGTATCGTGGCTAGCTATCAAGTATATTTATTAGTTTATTTAGTAAATATTTATGGAGTGTCTACTATGTGCCAGGTGCTTGTCAAAGTTCTTGAAACTCATGGGTCGTGCATGCTCCCTCCCTCTTCCTTTCACATGTACGAGCTCGCTCGTGTGTGTGTGTGTGTGTGTGTGTGTGTGTGCGCGCGCGCGCGCGTGCATGCACACACACACCTACCTCATTGAGCCTCATGGAGTTCACAATGGCAATTATATCCTACAGTTCGAGGAAATATTTTGCTCATGAGAGCAATCTTCTTTACTTGGATCAACCTTTGATTGATCTAACCTTTGAACATTCCCTGGGCCAGGTAGGGGATGGGTATCACAATGCAGCTGAGTCCAGAGAATCCCTTTCTAGCTTGCCTTTCTTGTTTGTATTTTGTCCTATAGGCAACATCGAAACAAATCATAACCTGCCACCATCCCACAAATCCCGAAACAACATCCTTCGGTGAGAAGCATGTACATGGATGGAGTGGTGGCTCAGTGAAGGCCAGGGTGGGCTGTGCTGCCATTCATGACCCTGGCTGGTTGCTAGTTGGGCCTGGTTTGACTTTCTCCCTGTCACACTCCCAGTACCAGCCTAGACCTCTATGCCAATGTTATCCACTGTAAGAGCCTGCCAGGAGTGGTGACCCGGCACAAGGACATAGACATTCTCATTGTTCGGGAAAACACAGAGGGAGAGTACAGCAGCCTGGAGCATGAGGTAGGCAAAGCTACATGATCCTTTTTGGTAGGTGGTAATGATTATGGTCAGGGTCAGAGTTGAGAAAGCTTCAGAAACAAGGAAAAGGTGCCCCTACTCAAGGAGTTGGAAAAGCCAGATATACTCAGCGATAAGGCTGAATGTATCCTATTGTGCTCCCATTAAGCCCTTTGTTGTTCCCTGACCTCTTCTCAGAGTGTAGCTGGAGTGGTGGAGAGCTTGAAGATTATCACCAAGGCCAAGTCCCTACGCATTGCTGAATATGCTTTCAAGCTGGCTCAGGAGAGTGGGCGTAAGAAAGTGACGGCTGTGCACAAGGCCAACATCATGTATGTCTGTTCCATACCTTTCTGCCTACTTTGAACAGCTCCAAAGTAGCTGGAAGAACCTGCTCAGGTCCCACAGCAGGATCTAGGGTATCAGGGGCCAGACTTAAGACTGTATCCTGTTGACCCTGAGGCTCTGTGTCCTCACTGTAGTGAGATAGATGGGATTATACTTATTTTTCCATATGGAGAACAGGTTACAAGTTAGTCCTCAGGGTTCCATAGTTCTCTGTATACCCTGACTCTCCTGCTGAGTGTAGTGAGAGGCCAAGCTGGTGTCCTATATCCCCACTTCCTCCCATCGTCTAGGAAACTGGGTGATGGGCTCTTCCTCCAGTGCTGCAGGGAGGTGGCAGCACGATACCCACAGATCACCTTTGACAGCATGATTGTGGACAACACAACAATGCAGGTAATCAGCCTAGCTGGCTCTATAGCCTTTTGCCCACCCTTGGTTCTCATGGCTTATACAACTCAGCTCACTTCTTTTCCCACAGCTGGTATCCAGGCCTCAGCAGTTTGATGTCATGGTGATGCCTAATCTCTATGGTAACATCGTCAACAATGTCTGTGCAGGGCTAGTTGGAGGCCCCGGTCTTGTGGCTGGGGCCAACTATGGCCATGTGTATGCAGTATTTGAGACAGTGAGTAGCCCAGCACAACTCTGCTTATCTTTCTCTTGTATTAGCCTTGTGTCATAGTTGGTGTCCTACAGTGGTGTGTAGCCATTGGTACTGCTTAAGAGTAAGGGTTTCTAAAGGAAACACAGACCCATGAGCAACCCCATTCCCTCTCCCAAGCCCTGATATGCCTTCATTTGCTGTATCTGTGATACACCTCTATACAAGTAGAAGTATCTGCATTGCAGTTACATTTTCTCGCCTACACCCTTCTTCTTTCCTTTTCTAGGCTACAAGGAACACAGGCAAAAGTATTGCCAATAAGAACATTGCTAACCCCACTGCCACACTGCTAGCAAGTTGCATGATGCTGGACCACCTCAAGTAAGTGGCTTCTTAATGTCTAGTCATGAGTCCTCGGGCTTGTCTCTAGGCCCTGAGAACCAAAAGCTTGTTCTCTTCATCCCCTAGGCTCCACTCTTATGCCACCTCCATCCGCAAAGCTGTCTTAGCATCCATGGACAATGAAAATGTAAGGCTCTTCTTGTCCTCTCTTCCACCTCCAGTTTCTTCTCCTCTAGCCCATGTTATACTGGTCTGACCAGTCCTACATGCTTCAGCTAGTGAACAGCACTGGCTGTGGCATGTAAGGGAAGGGTGGTACTGGCCTCCTGGTGCTAGTAGCTTCTTGCCCTTCCAACTATTGGAAACAGTGGGTAGCTGTGGGCCACCATGGGGTTGTGGCAGACTTTGGCCTGATATGTTCAAGCTTCCTGTTTTCCTCCAGATGCATACTCCAGACATTGGAGGCCAAGGTACCACATCCCAAGCCATCCAGGACATCATTCGTCACATCCGCATCATTAACGGCCGGGCTGTGGAAGCTTAACAGCTTAACTATCCTTGCAGTTATCTCAACCTGTCAATAGGACCCTCTTCTCACTCTAGCACTCCAGCTAGCTTGGTGGACAGGCTCCAGAATAAAGCCACTTCTGCCCCACAACTTGGCCACATGCTTCCCTCATGCCAAGACACCAGTGTTTCTGGGTTCCCACTTTATTAAGAAAGAAACTCAGGACCCTCTGGGAGGATCACACATAAACAGGCTGAGATGTGGGACTTGCCCCAGCATTTCTGTCCTGTCATGGGGCGGGAATGAGCACAATAGCACCCAGCAGGTTGGGAGAGCAGCTCCCCCAGGTTGGTAGAAGTTGCCTGCTTTCCCTCAAGGCACTGCGAGCTAGGGCAAAGCCAGCACATCCCCTGCTGTCCACAGCTCCAGCAAGATTAGGGATTAAGCCAGGGGTGCTGGAGACAGTCAGCAGCACTGGCCCGCTTCTCAGGGATGTACTCCATCATAGGCAACAGGAAGGCGCTGAACTGTGTGGCTTGCTCCAAGGGCCACTCGTACTTCTCCATGAGTACCTCATATAAGCCCCAATGCTTGAGGTTGTGGATGTGCCGCAGCTGTCCTGGAGGGTGCACAGCATTAGGCTGTGTCTCCACGTGGGCTGGCACCCAGTATTCTCTCTTGTCAGAATCACGGTCCCTGACCTCCCCTCTGCTCTCCTATCCCCTGTGGCCTAAACCTACCTACTTGGTTCCTACCTCTGCGGTTGAAGAACTCCCGTGAATAGCGGCCTGAGAGGGCGAAAGCTGGCGGGATGTCTCCCAGAAGCTCCACAATATGAGCAATGTGGTCTGTAGGCCAGAGAAGGTTGGGAATCAGAGTGGGGCAGCTGGAGATCCTAAAGCCAAGGCCAGGGGTTGCCTCCCCTACCCTCATCACGACTGTAGTCTTCTCCAGAGTGAGGCTCAAACAGGTAGTCACCAGTGGCCAGCTCGAAGGCCTGGAAGGGAAGGGAAAAGTGAGGCTGTGGCAGGTGTGGGCCCTAGGCATGGAGGCAGCTGGACGAGCATACCATGCATGCTGTGCTCCAGATGTCAGCTGGGGGCCCATACTCCGCACCAATCAGCACCTCCACTGCCCTGTACTGCCGAGTCTGAATGTCCTCGGTGAAGTGTTTGTGCTGGAAGAAAAGGGAATCCTGCGAACAGGTGCCTCTGCCCAGACTAGCCTTCCCCCACAGCCCAGTCCTGCCTCTGGTCCAGGCCCCTGAAGCTTCATGGAGGTCACTCTGATTATTAGAATTCGCCAGATGTTTCAGGACAGACTGTCTAGGTGACCTGAGGGTAGCTCCTTCCTAGTGGCTTCTGTTCTTTGCCATGGGCATAGTTCTGGCCTGGCAAGTCTTTTCTGCTGAAACAGCAAGAAGTAAGTCCGCTGTACTCAAGGAGACTTGCTGGCTCTGTGAGTCCTAGGTCATGCCAGAGGCCTAGCTTAGGGCTCTGTTATCCCAAAATGCTCAGCATACCACCCAGCAGGCGTTTCCCAGGTCTGCGATCTTGATCTTGATCTTGTCTGCATTTTGGGGCTCCAGGGGGTTCACCAGGAGGTTGGAAGCACCAAATGGTGCTGGGGAAAGAAGAGGAAGAGAGACTGATCTGGCCCTGCTCTTCCTGGTCCTGCCTATCCACTACCCACTGTTAACTGCACTTACTGCTAGGAGAGAGAAGACCTCCAGTCTCACGCTGATTAGATGAGCCTGAGAGGATGGAGCAGGAAGCCGTGGAAAACAGAGACCCCGAGAAACCTGAGGTCTGTGAGCTAGGACTAAGGCTGCGGTCAGCCCCAGGTGCAGGGGAAGAAGAGGCTGGAGAGGGGCCAGCCCTGGTGCTCTCTGGATGGCAGCCTGAAGAAGAGGTGGAGCCGCTGCCCCGCTCTAGTTTTGAGCCGGAGTCTGGGGAGAAGGGGCAGAATGGCACATGAGCAGAAGGCTATATTCCACATGCACGCTTAGTGGCCCATTGCCCTCGCTGGCCCCTCACCCTCAGCCTGTACTGTGGCCTCCATGGCCTCCAGCCTCTGCAAGTCCCGCAGCCTCTCCTCCAGCAGCCGCTTCTGTTGCTTCCTTTTTCGCCTCATCTTCTTCCTCTTGTTTTTGGACAGCTTACCAGTCTGCCACCAGAGTCAGGGTCACCTCCCTGGTTTCCCTATCTAGCCCTGGACCCCAGAATTAACTCCTGTCGGTGTCAGAAAAATGATGCTCCCCCTTAGTCCCATCTATTTCTCTGCCTCTCCTATACTCCTACTCACTTAAGCTTTGGGGAGAATCTGGTGGGCCCACCCTAAATTATTTTTTGTCCACTCCTAGCTTAGATGAAGTAGCCATTTGGGGAAGGCACAGTATCCTCCTATTGAGGCAGTATGGAGCACATAGCCCACTCTTGTGTAATCACTCTTTTCATGTATCCAGCTTTTTGGAGGTACCACTGCACAAGTTCAAAAGGTGTGGCTGAGGAGCCAAGCTCTGAGGACATGGCCTCTTCTGGCTTGGATGAAAAAAGGAAACGGGAAGAGGGTGTGCCACAACTTACCAAGACCTCCTGGGGGGCGGTGCTGACTGAGGGTAGGGGTTAGGGAGAGAAAAAGAATAGTAATTCAGGTAGGGATTGTGGCCTTGAGTCCTGATACCAGTCCCCACACATGCTCTTGGTACCTGTAGAGCGGGATGGGGGCTGGGCCCCTGACTGCTGCCACTCTGTGGCTTCAGCAGCCAGGCGCCTGATGTAGGCATCTCCAACACACAGTAGGATGTTCTCAGGCTTGATGTCAGTATGGATGATCTTGCACTTGGTGTGGAGGTAATCCAGACCATGTAGCACCTGGTAAAAGCTAAAAGCTATAGCTAAACCCCAGCAGCCACACCCAGCCAAGCTGGGCAGCCTGGGCAAACACCTACCTGCCTAACGATGCTCTTAACACAGGGTACAGGTAAGCCCTGGTAGTTGGACTTGATGATCCACTTGAGGAGCTGGTGGCCCAGGACCTCTAGCACCATGCACACATCTGGACTTGGAGTGAAGGGCAGCCAGCAACCACAGCTAATGCACAGGTTTACCTCCCCTTTACCAATGAGGAGCATCTAGGCTTTAGCAGTACAGAGGTCAGCAAGGCAGGACTTTACCTGGACCATCTTGGTGGCTACCACTGTCTCAGTTTATTATATATAGTGTTTCTGTCACCAGCAAAGATGTGCAAGTTGGGATGGTACCTTTGATCATCATAGAGATGCCTCTCAGACCAGCCTTACTGTTATGCCAGCCCAATTGTTCAAAAGGCCTCAAAAGCAGCCTTTTATATTTTGGGATTATTCAGCAGTGTCCACAGATAATCATTGTCTACCTAACTACCTGTGTTCCCCCTACTCAGAAGCACAAATGTTCAAAGGGCATTGTGGGGTTGTTTCATGGGCTGTCGCTGCAAGAGCAGAGTCCCAGACCAGATGTCTGAGGTCCTATGACTGTCACATTGCTCATCCTTTGAAGGATACGGACTCCATTAACTCCTGAGATCCTGAAATCATCAATGAGCTGAACAATGGTCTCTCTTTTGGGGTCACTAGGGTCACTGTCTCGGACCTGGAACAAAAAGACAAGGAGCCACACAGATGGCTCCAACCTGTTTCTCACCAGCTGTTCAGCTCCTCTTAAGCACTTCTGGGGCCTACTTAAAGAAAGGCAGCTGCCTCTTTCAGGTCTCTGCCCTCCAGGTCTTAATTGGCAGAGCCAGCTGGAGCCTGCCCCCTCTGGGGGGCCCCTGCCCTACTCAGCAGGGCTCCAGCAGGCCCTGCACCCACATTGCCAGGCCCAAAGCAGTTTGAGAAGCCAGGAACAGTAAGGGAGGTGCCTCACACATTTCAGGAGCTTGATCTCATCCACAGCTGTCTCTGTGAAATGCCCTGCACTCTTCACTACTTTTAGGGCCACGAAGCGCTTGCGCCTGTAATATGGAAACCCTTATTGGCTGCCAGCCTTTGCCAGACTCACATGGTCATGGTGGTGGCCTCATTCAAACCCACAGGCAGATCCCAGCTACTCACTGAATATCCCAGCAGAGCCAGACTGTAGAGAAGTGGCCCCAGCCTAGCTTGCGCACCACATGGTACCGTCCATTGAATAAATCACCTATCTTCACTGGGTAGTAGCCACCTGCAGAAGGAAGCCAATAGATCAGAGTAGGACATCACTCTCCTATCCCTCAAGTAGCCCAGTCCTGCTGATAATCTGTCCCATGAGGGGCCTAGTTTCTGGGCACCTTCTTCCTCCCAGGCTGTCCTGAGCCCCTGTGGCAATCTGGTGAACCACATGCAGTCAAGGTCAGGCCTTACCCCTGCAATAGTCTTTGGGGTCTTCCTGCTCCTCCTCATCAGAGCCTAGGAGCCCCTGCAGCAACCGAGGTGCTGCTGTGGCTGGAGCTAATTCAGAACCTGAGGACTCAGGGCCACAGGAAGTCTGAGAGCTGTGGGTGAAGAGGGAGGATGCAGGCAGTGAGCTCACAAGGTATAAGGGACCTCAGTCTCCCCAGCCTGGCCATACATACCTGCTGCTACTGCCACCACAGTCCATACCACCACTACCACCAGCACTGGCACTCATCCTGGTGTCGCAGCCCAAAGCTCTGGTGCACTGGACCACTGTTCCTGTGGGGCCTAGCTGTGGCCAGTACATTTATAGCCTCTGCCGCTGATCTCACCCGTCTTTATAAATAGCCTCCCAGCTGCTCAGCTGTGGGCAAGGTATGCAGCATAGGGAGGGGGCAGTGCACCAATGGCAGCTCTGAAGAGCCCAGCCCCTAGACTGAACCCTCCGTTCCCACACTCTAGAGACAGAAGGGGTCACCAAACTGGGGTTATAGTAGTGACTCAGCCTCTAGGTTGATTCCACCCAGTCCAAGACCAACCAAGGAAAACATCTACATGGAGATGTAGTAGTCTGCAGCTCCTACACCCTAGGACGGTGGGGAGAGGAGACTACAATGAAAGAATGTAGTTTGACATGGTGACCAGATCCTTAGGCTGAACCCTCTCCAAATGTTGCATGTCACTTGGTGTATTCTTGAACTTCCCGCTTAACCCATGTGAGTATCCTTCTGGAGGTGACCTCTGCCAATCCCATCTGAATCCCATTCCTTGCTTATTATCAGCACTGCTTATAGCTTTTCTGTAATTCACAGACACCCCCCACATACAGGTGGGATCCCACATCTCCCCTAAATGTGGCTGAGCAAGGGAATCAAGGTCAAGAGCTAAAGGCAGCTCATTCCTCCCATCAGAAGCAACAGGCCCTTGAGATCACTGTTGGCTTGTAAAGTCTCCTACCCCTAGCTCCAGAGCTGGCCACCTCTACCTTGATGACCGTCTCCACCAACACTTGCAGGTACCTGCTGTGGGCCAGAAGAACAAAAACCCTGTAGTCGCTGACCATAAGTTGAGTGTTAACTGAGGGAATCCTGTGTATCCTGAGAGACCAGGAAGCATTAAGTCCCCAGAAGCATTCAAGGCAACACAGAGCATACTGGAGACTGCCATATGTTGGCATGCTACAAAAGACTAGGACCTGGGCAAACAACTGAGAACCTCATCTGGAGTCTATGGGTGTCACTGGGGAATTAAACAAAGTGGACAAGTACTTTTGCTCTTTAGAAATCCCACTCTGAGCCGGGCATTGGTTGCACACACCTTTAATCCCAGCACTCAGGAGGCAGAGGCAGGCGGATCTCTGAGTTCGAGGCCAGCCTGGTCTACAGAGTTAGTTCTAGGACAGGCTCCAAAGCAATACAGAGAAACCCTGTCTCGATAAAACAAAACAAAACAAATCCACTCTGGAACTTGGAAGAGTCTATTCAGTTGGTAGCATGATGTCCAGCATGTAGTAAGCCCTAAGATTGATCCCCAGCCCTTCACAAACTAGTTGTGGTGGAATGTGCCTGTATTTTCAATACTTAGGAGGATGAGAAATTCAAGGTCATCCCCAGACACATAGCAAGTTTGAGGCCATCCTGGGATGCATAAGACCTTATCTTTAAAAACAAAAATGTCTATTGCTGTCCAAGTTCAATTCCCAGCACCCACATGATAGCTCACATGTCTGTAACTCCATATCCCACAGGATCTGACACCCTCTTCTGGCCTTCCTGGACACTAGCCATACAAGGGAGGTACAGACGTATATGCAGGCAAAACATCCACACACCTTAACACTAAAATAAAAAGAGTGCCAGAGGGAGAGAGCCCACTCTAATTGCTTCTAGATGAAAATAAAGGGGACAAAAATGGAGCTAGGAAGCCAATCAGGAAGGAAGTGGAAGGGGCTTGGCAGTGACTGTGCTTATCCCAAGGTAGGAGACACTTTGTCCAGTGTCCTATGATAAGAAAGAACTGGTGTGGATGATGCTGGAATAGTTGGAGAGGACAGCCTCTCTGTAGGATCTGAGAGATAGGGAAAGGAGGGACAGGGCAAAGTCTGGAAGGCTTAATACTTCTTTCCCCAAGATTATAGACATCAGAGCAAGGGCAAAGGTGAATAAAAGAAAGGCCTGTAGAGAAAACCTGTGCAGAGCCTGGGTGTGTCTGGGGAGTAAAGTCTGGTAATGGGAAAAGTGGCATCCTAGATCTAGAATGTGGGGATTCAGGTGGTTCCCCCACAACCCTCACTCATGCCTCTCCCTCAGCTCCAGGGAGGGAGTACTGAGAGCTCACACTTGGCAGGGAAAGGCAGGGGTGGTGGATTGGGATTGTTCCTTTTTTGTTTTTTAAAGATATATTTCTATTTTATTTCCAGATGTGATTTTCCAGCAAGCAAATAAATACAGTGGTAAAGAGGGTACGGATCTTTATAAATTAGAAACAAGCCAGGTGGGTGTCAGTAGGCAGTCTTGCTGACCCCTCCTCAGTCACTGCTTGGTCAGGGTCATACAGCACTTTGGTGGTAGATCCTGCTCACTGTTCTATAAGCTGGCAGGTCTCAGGTGACCACTGTGGCTCTCATTCACAAGTCAGTCACTTTGTTCTCCACCAGGGCAGCAATCTGCTGCAGGCGGCAAGCCAGCTGCATCTTCTGGGCCACGGGGTCCTCCTCCAGGGCACTGATAATCTATCAGGGCAGTAGAGTGTACCTGCCTGAAATCCCATTCCTCCTCCCATCAGCCCAGGACTCTCCAGTCCTTTCTCCATCTCAACAAGGGCCTGGGGTGATAGAGTAGGGGCTCTTCTGGAGACCTTCCCAGGTTGGCCCTGGTGAAAGCCAAGATCACTTCTCAGCCTGGGCCATTCCAGCACAGGATGGCTCCCTTCCTTCATTCCATTTATCTAGATTGGACCACCCCCAACCCTGTCCTCCCATCAAGGAGGTTGGTTCTGTGGGTCCAAGTGCTCGCCCTCTCCCCTCAAGGGTCCTTGCTATAGCCTCACCTGGTCATAATACCTGTGGATGTTGTTGTAAAGTTCTTGAAGAGCCTCCAGACAGTGGGGAGCAGAGGTGTAGTTCTATGGGTAGCATGTGGGTGGCAGTGAGTCTCTTATTCCAGATCTCAAGACCCAAGACTCTCTGTTCTTATTCTGCCAGTCACTTTCCCCCTAAATGTGGAGGACTGGGTCCCCTGGGCTATGACTCACCCCAGAGAGTTCAGCCAGAGTTGAGTTCATCTCCTGATAGCTCGCTGGAGAGCTCTGGTGAATGTCTGCATAGTACCTGGAGAAGTCAGCAGGGTTAGGAGCCTGTATCCCTGATCCCCAGCCCCAAAGGCTCTGATACCTACTTCTCCACCATCTGCTTGTAGCAAGGGATCTCCCGGGCGTAGAGCAGTTTGTTCACTGGGGAATCCTGCTCCAGGTAGAGGAGGTGAGAGGTGTAAACAGGGAGCTAGGAGAACCACCTATACCACCATCTCATACCTCTATGCATCTCTATCCCTCTCAGCATCCAGGCTCTGCACTGGGTTTCCCCACAAACTTTTCTTATGCTCTCACCCGGCCCACTTTATGCTCTGAGACCACGCAGGAGTCGATGAAGGTTTGTGCAATGACAGCCAAGATGGCATCCTCGTTGTCTGATACCCGCACATCAAAAACAAGCTGTGGGTTCTTCAAGGCATTCACCCAGAATCGCAGTAGTAGGCTGGAGGTACAGGTCAGATGTGGGGATGAGGCCTGGCCTGCCATTGTGGCCTCCTCCCCTTGTACTTCATTCAGCTCCCCACTCCTCCACATAGATATCTGTCCTGGAGTTGGGGACCTAGGCAGCAGGGAACTCAGGCATTGCTTTCCATGGGAAGTGGCCCAAGTGACCTGAGCTCAGATTCTCCTATTATTTGTTTAGGATTGGGAGTGAAGGCAAAAGCTCAAGATAATGCTGTAAAGTCTTACTTCCTGTCTTGGACTTGTTACCCTGTCACGATGAGGACTAAAATTCAGTAGACCACGCACATAGTGTGAAGGAGAGGAGTCAACAGGAAAGGTACCTGTTTGTCTTCCAAATATGCAGGGTCTCTGGATCCTCTATGCCATGTTTCTCTGCCAGCTCATCCAGGAAGTCAAATAGGTACTTAACAGCAATAGGCACAGGCCGATTCACGCTAAGAATGGCCTGAAAGGTGTCATCCACAAACTTCTGCAAGGTTCCCTGCAGGCAGGTCATGAAGACCATGTGAAGGCAGGTTGTGAAGGGGGCTAACCCCTGCTTCATCAGAACCACACCTCCTCCTCAACTCAGTCACAGTTCCTTGACAACCCTGCTTCATTGCCTGGCTCCCCTGGCAGCACCAACCTTCATTGAAAGTAAACGGGTAAGATAGATTTCAGGAATGGCCTTGGCTCGTGCCCGCTCTCGTTCTCGTTCCCTGAGGCTACTGCGCCGAACTTTGGCCCCTTCTGGCTCCTCAGTGGCCTTCACCAGGTGCCAGAGCCGAACTCCACCCTCCTCACCATCTTCCATCATGGGGGTGCCTAAGACCACAGAAGCTTCGCCTCAGTCCCATATTTCTGCCCTCAACATGTAACCTAAGATATGCATGCAGCCCATATTTCTCTTGGGGAGGAGTGAGAAGGTGGGGGACAAGGGAGAGGTGGGTGGCTCAGGGACTAGCTCATCCTGACATTTCACGCATCAAGAATTACCACACCTTGATTCAGCCTAGAGATTTGGCTATCCCACTGGCAAAGACGGGGTGGGAAAAGCAGGTGAGGTAGATAGCATGGCCAGGACTTCTGCTGGTCTAGCCTGGGGTTGTAGAGAATCTAACCCTGGGTCACCCCAGCAGTGCTGGTGTTCTTGGTAGATGGTCATGTATGAACCAAAAGACTCACTCTCTCCAGAGGGGCAGCCAGTCTGGCCCAGTCTCTGGGAGACAGTGCCACCATTGTGCAGCTGAGGAATGAGCACCACGGTTGCTCCATCTGGGACCTGCAGGTGTGGAGTGAGAACAAAAGGGCGCCCTTCACATATTAATTCTAGAGGCAGCCCCTGCCCATCCACCTTGTCCTGTTGCTGCCCACTAGCACCTTGTAGTGTTGCAGGGTGTTGAGTCTTTTCCAGTGGTTTTGAGTCACAGAGGTCAAGTCCTCATCTGACAAGGTTAGGTGACCAGCTAGGCCTGAGCGCCACTCTAGAGGAACTCAGAGAAGTCCATAAGCCCACAGCCTGCTTTCTCAGTTCCTCATTAGCAGTAGCTGAGCAACTGCAGGTGTGGGAGGATCAGTGGGCTGAGTAGGGAGTAAGGCTGGCTTTCTCACCAAGGTCTAGGGAGTGCACTGAAGGCCTCTGGGAGAAGGGGGTTCCCTTGTAGACTTGATCTAACACCTTCTCCTTGACTTGGGTGATGGTGTCTGTGTCAAGCACCCGGACTGGCATTCGCTGCACCTCACTGCTCCCTGCTGCCGGGTAAGTCCCAGGTCCCGCTAGCGCCATCAATGTCAAGGGCCGGAACTCCACATCTTCTCGAAGCAGGTGGCTATCATTCAGAGTTCGTTTTGCTTTGCCTGTCACAGCATCCACAGGGCCCTTGTCCACCTGGTACTTGATAGCCCGGAAGAGCATGTACAGTGGCTCACCAGCTACTTCCTACAACCATTAAGATGTGCCAGCCATTGGCCACAGGGCTAGTGGACCCAGCAAAGCCCAGCAGAGGGCATAGTGGGACTGGAAGGGGCAGTTAGCCTACAGCAAGGACGAGCAAAGGCCAGCCAGCTAACACAGGCCCCTGGGCTGGGCCTCTAGGCCTTTTTGTCCCTGCTTAACTAACAGTCAGCTGGAGAAGGAGCACAATGCCTTCCCATACCGAGCTCTCTTGTCCTGGCTTCTCATGGATCCACTGAGCAGAGAAAAGGATCTCATGACTTTCATTTGATGGCCCACCCTAACTCTCAGTCAGGGGTCCTGGGGGATTTGAGTAGTACTTATGGAGATCACAAGCATGCAGAAGTTCCTAAGTGCTGGGGAGGCATGTTACAAAGTGCACCTCACCTTTAAGAAGGCATAGAGACAAATGGATAGCCAGTTGGTGAGCAGCTTCTCTACCATCGTCTCTGTTCTGTGTGAAGAAGCCCCAGTGTCCTGGTGAGGATAATCCTAAAATCTTCTCTGTCCCACCCCCTGAGTTCCTGGCTCCGGATTCCAGGGCCAGATCCCACTCAGCATATATTAGTCAGAGGTGAGTCCCTGCCCCTGCCCCTGCCCCCACACCCAGGGCAAGGCCAACCTGCGTAACATGAGTTTGGGGTTCTTGTGTACATAATGGGCTGCTAGGTCACCAAGCAGAGTTCTCATGATGTCAGTCAAGTATTCAAGCTTGCTATGCAGAGCCAGGGAAAGCAGTGAAGCCACATGGCAACGGTCCCTCTGGGAGAAGCTTGGCTGCTCTTCCAGAGTGTGGATGAGCTAGATAGGGAGTTGGCATTTACTCCACAAAGCCCCATACCCTCCCTATTTCTGTGGCCATGTTTCTACCCCAGTCTGGCCATTCCGCAGCCCCACCTCCCTACCAGCTGAGATTCCCCTACTCTGCCTGTCCCCACCATCCATGTGGCTCTCACTGTGAGAAGGAAGAGCTTGCTGTTGAGCAAATTAGAGAGTTGTGTGAGTCCCTGGTACACGGTGGCACGGCGACCCTCTTCCCCAGACCCTTCAAGCCCTGGCTTCAGTGGGCAGCCACCATGGCCAGGGAAGAAGGCACGCTCAGCGTATGTCCGGTAATCCAGGAAGGGTATCCCACTGGCCTCCAGGTCACTGGTGAGGTCTGTCATCTCAGTCATAAGGTCTGCAGGCCAGAACCCACCAAGATGTAGGTTCAAGCCTGGTGAATGCCCTATCCTCCCACCTGTACTCCCACACACCTGTGAACTCCTTGCGACACTGGTCACCCACACCTGTCTCCAGGTTCTCTAGTTGCACCAGCACCTTCTGGTAGTCTCTCAGGGCCTGCTTGCTCTTGTGCCTGGAGCCAGAGGCCAGGCGTCAACCACAGGCCCACTCTAGGATGGCCTCTGGCCTTTGACTTACTATGGGAAATTTGCCCACATGTGCTGAAGATGGAGCATCCTCACCTGTACATGAGGGTAAGGAGGAGCACCGCAGCAATCAGCACAGTAGCACCCAGGCCCAGGCCCACTTGGGCCTCCACAGGAAAGGTGGACATCTTGGGATCTGCTTCATACTGGACAGGGCCCAGAGCCAGGCGCACATTGCCCATCTGCACCTAGGGAAGCAGGGCTCCTGAGCATGGGACTGCAGCACGACTCCTGTCCACCAGGGGTGCACACTCACCACGAACTGCGGCAGGGTGCCTGAACCATTGGTTGGCTGAGGGGCTTGTAGGGGTGGCTCGCAGTACAAGTGAGTAAGCGTCAGTGTCTTCACCAGGCACTCTCCATCTCCAATGTGCACCCGTACCTCCTCCTTGCTGATCCCCAGGTTGAGGCCCTCACCCTGGGACACATAGTAGGAGCCTGAGCTTGTGGAATCCCCATCCCTACCACCATCCTCCTCAGGATGGTGAGTGCCCAAGCAGTGGCACAGTGGTGGCACACTTACCTCCACATCCAGGACGTGGCCTGGCTTGAGGCGGTAGGGGTGAGCAAGCCCTTCATGACTGAGTGGAACCAGGCGGGGATTAGGTTGATACAGAAATCCCTGGCCCCCACTAGCACTGGCAAAGTCTACTTGCATGTTGTCTAGGGCAAAGAAAACCCGCTTTGGAAGGGCCCCATCTGGCACCGCTGGACTGTGGCACAGGAGGAGGCTAGATGAGTTGACAGAGCACAGGGTGGAGCACTGGAGGGGACAGGGATGCAAATCAGTGAGTGGTCTTGGTGACCCTCCCTGACCCCTCACTAAGCATTCCCTGGGGATGACCCTATTCTCTGCTAGTGGTGGTAGGGTACTCACCTGTAGCAAGCCACTCTCAAGCTGGATACAAGCCTGGGGATCTGCAGCAGGGGCACTGCAGCTCCTCCTTGGGTTCACAACCTGGCCCTGGACCCCCAAAGCTTTTACCTGGTCCTCATCCTCCAGCCACACAGACAGCAAGGGCTGCCACACGACATCTAGGCCTATACCCCTGACTCGAATCAGTCGTCCACCCCTGTGCCAGGATGGAAGTCAGAGATTAGATGATCTTGGGTCGCCCAACCCTATCTTTCCAGTGGCTCACTGCAGGTTAGCCAAGTACTCACCCCCGGAAGCTGACAGTAGGCTCTGCTGCCACCAGCTGGGGATTGGCAGTATATCGAAATGGTATTGTGAGCAGTTTGCGCTCAACATGGCCAAAGACTACAAGGACCACTGCTTCTCCTGGTTCTGCTTGGGGCATGGTTTGGCATATGATGGCTTCAGGACACACAGGCTCCTGGCTGCAGGGGAAAGGATATTCTCATTTGGGGCTCAACCTTAGACCTGGCCCAGTCTTTCAGGAACAGACTCACTTGCTTCCCTCACCAGGGGCAGAGGTTATTAGAAATAGGCATAGTACCACTTTTAAAATTTCAAGGAATCCTTGCATCCATTGACCCATCGACAGTGGCCAGGCCCGGAGTAGGTGAGCTGAGTTGGATACTTACATAAGACAAGGTTGGTCACCCACAAAGGCGGTAATGTTGCCTCCTGTTTGGAGGTGCTGCCCATGGATAGTGAGCTGGGTGCCCCCTGACTGGGGACCCCACTGAGGACTCAGGCTCAGTAGGACAGGGTCCTAGGGAACAGAGTAGGCTGGAGTAGAAACAAGGCCCATCCTCAAGTCCCTCCAGCTTTGAGGAGAAGGACCACTTATTGGTTTCTTGAGTCAGGAACTTCAGTCAATTGCACCCTACTTCTTGAAGTACCATGCCTTTCTTCTTCCAACTTTTCTGCCTAGGCTCGTTCCCCTCCTCTCTGCCCCTGCCCTTGCTACCACTTCCCCTCCTCTTGGGGCAGTTTATACCTGAGAACTCCCAAGTTCTAGGCTCTAGGATCCAGTCACCAACTTGGGGTACTGCAGCAAAACTTGCTCTAATCCTAAGCTTTCTACTCCACAGTGGTCCAACCATGAGCCCAAAGTTCAGGATAGCATCTGTGGATACCCTACTTTCTCCACATCATCTACCAGAGGTACAAGTTTTTGCATGCACTTTACCCTAGTTGTCTGCTGTTCTGGCTTCTGCACTACTTGCCTGCCTCCTGGGCAGCTGCCAGTGACAGTGTCCTTGTAATCACAATGCTGTCCCCAGACTGCTCTCCAGTGAGATCATGTAATTTACTTATTGGGACAAGGCAGCAGTCTTTCCTACTGCTCTCACATCCAGTTTAACATCTTTACATAGTCCTCCTTCCCACAATACCCTGTAATTAGGACCACCTTAGAGGAGTTACTGACCTGGTAGATAAAGTGCTGGATTGAAACGCTGGGAGGACGATTCTTAATGGCCACTTGGACAGGCCCAGAAGTGCCATTCGGAGCAGGAGATGTCAAACACACAATCCTGGTGAATCAAGGTCCAGTAGCTGCTCAAGCCCTGGGGGAACCTATGAGGAGCTGCCTGGAGCCTGCTCTTCCTCTGCCATTTGTTTCCCTTTTGTGGTCTGACTCAGGACCTCACATTTCTTGGCTGCAAGCCTCCCCTCTCTGTGTGCAACCAGTTTTTAAAGGCATACTCTGCACAGTATCCCTACCCTCCCCAGCCTGCTGAGGTGCCTCACCGGGCAGAGATGCGGTAGAGAGAAGAGTCAGGATTGCAGGGCCGGCCAGCCACAGTCACAGCATTTTGCACATCATTAAAGGCCTGGCCCAGGTTGGAACCCAGGATGGTGATGGCCAAGCCACCTTCTGGGGGACCAGTCAGGGGTTCAATCTGTAGCAGAGAAAGATGACAGATAGGGTTCCCAAACCCACAGCCCAGTCTGCAATGGTGGTGCCTGGTCATCCAACTACTGGGAAATGTCTGGACTAAACTACTAGGGACTGGGAGTCTAAGGCAAGCAGCTCGACACAGGGGAACTACTGGACAGTGGAGGCAGGGACCCTAGGGAGTAGGGAAGCCAGGCTCTACAGGGGGATAGTCTCACCATATCAATGATCGGTGTAGGGCATAGCTGTTCCACAGCATCTGGTGGACACAATGGCCCATAGCGACAAGAAGGCTGTCCATCACCACACCACAGACAGCTCAGGCTTCCATTGGCTGCCTGGCAATGGCTGCAGTCAGGGTGACCCACGGCACAGTCATACAGAATCACTGGGTAAGGTGGGACAGCATGTTGAGCCAGTGCCCATGAGTTACATATCCTGCCCTCCATCTGCCTTGTCACCTCAGAGCTCACCATGAAGATCATGGGCATTGTCCAACCGCTGGCTCTCACCTCTGGTTACATAGATGGGCACTGGTAGCTCCCGCTGGGACATAGGCAGGTAGAACTGTGGGCAGACGGTAGGGTCAGGATCAACCCCCACTTGGGACATCTCATCCTCTTACTTCCTCCAGAACACCCTAGAATGGTGTGATTGTCATTTGCATCTCTAAGCAGAATTACAGAGGCTGCAGGTACCCTGTTCCTGATATATGCCCAGGGAGCACTGTGCAGGATGGGCTTTTATAAGTAACCATAACAGGAAGAGAGACTGGTCAGAGCTCTCTCTGTCTCTCTCTATCTCTCTCTCTGTCTCTCTCTCTCTCTCTCTCTCTCTCTCTCTCTCTCTGTGTGTGTGTGTGAGTGTGTGTGTGTTTGAGTGGAGGAATGGGGCTGCCTAAGGCATCAGGCAGCCTTTCACCTGCTGGGCCTGGCAGTGAATGAGGCCAGAATCTCTGGATGTTTCCTCTAGGGATGCAGGTAGCTTCTGCAGTTTTCCAGGCAGCTCTAGCCAGCAATAGTATAAGGCAGGCAGACCCTGGAAGGTGCAGATGACATAGTTTCAGCCTTGTGGACACTGTCTCCTCTCCCCTCACATTCCCCCTTGCACCTGAGTACTCACTTGGAAATAGTGAAGGTTCTGAATGTGCAGGGCCAAATGGCTCTCCCAACCCACAGGTACCAATTGGGGACTTGCCAGGTCCTCAACCTGGGGACAAGCCCCTGGGCCACGAACCTGGATGTCCACCTAGGGAAAGGACATCCTTAGCTCTTCAAAATTGCATGGGACCACTCCTGTATAGGTCTGGTCCTATCCTGCTGGGGTGACCTTCTGGGTTGATCAGGTGCAAGGAGCTTGTATGTCGGTCATACCCACCTCCTGGGCACTGTAGACAGTCTTCTCACCCTCTGGGCAGTGCTCTCCATATACACAATGGCTACTCTGAGGGCACCAGTGGCATCTCCACAGGCTGCTCACACAAGTGCGACACCTGGAAGGCGGGGGTGCTCTCAGGCTGGGTACCATGTGGGATTTCCACCCTTACCCATCAGGAGCCAGATCCAGGAACTCACGGGGCAGCCACTTCCAAGGCCTGGACCGCGCTGCAGTCATAGAAGGAGAAGGCGGTGGCAGCCACAACCACATCCTCAAACATCAGAGCCAGAGGCAAGGTGACATGATCTGGAAGGGGGCAGTCAGTGGTGGCAGAGAAGGCCTTGTAGCTCCTCCCCACTCCAGTTCCACCTCAGGGTCCCTAATCAAAGGTCTACTCACCTGAGCCTAGAGGGTTAGGTGGCACCTGATCTCCAGGAGGGGTGACACAGACCACATGGCGCCCTTCCACTTGAGCCAAACTGTCATAGTCCCCAAAAGCACAATGGAAGTACTCATCCATGGCCAGGGTGGGCAGCCGGGGAACAGACAGAGTGATCTATGACACATGAGAGAGAAACAGGGGCATGGCTCTATAGCAGAGAGGTGTAAGGCCATGCTGGGGAAGAAATGGACAGGAAGCAGCTAAGGTTGTGTTCCCACACACAATGGCCATACTGGCTGAAAGAGCAGCGACATCATTGTCTCACCTGGCCCTGTTCCTGGCGGGGGTGCTGGGCTGGTAGCAGGCTCTGGATGTGAAGGCAGTAGTTGTTTTCATAGCTCCACAGCCACTGGTTTGGCTGGGTTGCCCGTTCACACTCGCCTCTCCGAGTACACCTGCCAGGCAGGAGCCTATTGATTCACCATGTGAGTCTCAGGCTTCCTGGCATGGGGTTAGGAGGATGGCCTGGCAGGGGCGCAGTAAGGAGGAGGAGTGAAGGGAACATAGGACTTCATGGCCAGCGTGCAGGCTTTAGCCTTAACTATGAGTAGAAGGAAAATCCTTACTTTCTTCCTCTTTACCTCTTTTCCAACAAGATCCCATGTTTCCCAGGCTGGCCTCAACTTTACTATGTAGCTAAAGATGATCTTGAATTTCTAATCATCCTGCCTCTCAGGTGCTGGGATTACAGGTACGTACCACCATGTCTAGCTTATATGTAGTATGAACCCAGAGTTTTATGCATGCTAGGCAAGCACTCCACTGAGCCCCATTCGTAGCCCACATTTCAGGTTTACATAAATGGGTCCTGGGCTGACAGCCAGGGATGGAGGAAAGCTGGAGTGGATCAAGGAAGTCATGGGTCCTGGGAGAGGTGGCAGAGGCCTGGCTTGAAATAGGATTACTGGAACGAGAGGTGAACAGTGAGCCAATGAGCTCAAATGGGATTAAGGAGCTCAGTAACACTGAGCCAAGTTGGCCTCTTGGCACACCTACAGTTGTTTCTGTCGACAGCTTCCTGGCCCCCCAGTGCCTGTTGGTTCAAGGCTGGGCCCATGCTCACCTGCCCTGAAGGATGCACCAGCCACACAGTGGGTCCCTAGCCTGGAGACAGGTGGTGCAGTTGAGGAACTGATGACAGGCTGCCACGAGAACTCGGTCTACCTGGATGAGCAGTAACGTAGAGAAAAAAGTGGGTTTCCAAACACTCAGGTCACTTAAACACATCCCACCCTGTCCCAGAGACAGGCCTTACCTGCTGGGCCGTGAGGACATAGAGATGGTCCCCACTACTGTCTACCAGCAGGTCTGGGCTGATGGCTGAGCCTGGCGGTCCCACTTGCTGGGAATGGTATATCTGGCCTTGGGAGCTGTTTAGGAAGACCTGGAAAGGAACACAAAGATAGGACTGGGCCACTCTGCCAAGCCAAGGGCAGCTCTCTTGATGGCTTAATATTGGCCATTGAAGGCACACTATTTCCTGGTTCCTTTACAGGGACATAAAGACTCTCAGGATATTCCTCCAGAGCCAGACACCCTTCCTGCTAGGACACCAAGATAGAGACATGGCACTTTCTCTCATTCAGGACCCTCAAGGTTAAGCCACTTCGCAGGAAGGAACAAGGCTGAGGCAGCAGAAGCACCCTTACTGAGGCTCTTGAATATCAGGCCATTCTGCTACATGAGAAGAAAGGCAGCCATAGAGTTAAAAAGTTCCCTGGGAGGCAGGTTTTTTTTCCAGAGAGAACCCTGAGTCCAGGCTACTTCTGGGCCTGTCTGCATATCATCCCCACCCACATTCAGCACCACTCCCATTAGTTAGAGATGGCACAGATGCCTCTAGAGGTTCCTGGGTAATATCTCATTTGGGGACTAGAGCAGAAGGTGGATCCTACCAGACATCCAGGTGCAAGGAAGCCTTCTGACCCACCAGCGGGGCACAGCTGAGAGGTGGGGTGTCCTGAGATTTTCCCGAGCCACAGGTGGCAGGGCCACCTGAACAAGCAGCAAAACCAGTGTGGAGGCCATTCAAGAACACCCGCATTGCTCAGGGTCTCACCTTATGTAGCTGCCCCAGGGTGTCTCCCAGGAAGGCTATCGTGTGCCCATCTGCCTGGAGAGCAGCCACTGCACTGATGGGCTGTCCCAGCTGCAGCAGAGGCTGGGCCTCCAGGGGTTGGTGGCCTGCGATGGGGCTGGGGGTGTGTTCATCACCACAGGGGTATGACTCAGGGGAGTCCTGGATAGGCAAGGTGTAGAGAATCAGTACCTAGGAGGGGTGGGCAGGCCCTCCCCTGAGAGCAGAGGATACCCCATAGCCAGTGAGAAAGAAGTTGGGAGGAATCAGAAAGCAGAGCATGCTGGCCAGGAGGGTCTAAAAGGCTGTTCCTCACAACATCACAACTTGTCCCATAGAGGAAGAGAGATAGAAAGAAAGAGACTGGGAGCAGGTCAGAGCTTGGAGACAGAGCTATCCACTACCTATTGATATACCTAGCCAAGAGGTTAACTAGTAGCTATTCCTGGAGAATACCCCTGTTTCATATCACAGAGGGAGAAGGCCAGAGGGGCAGAGCAAGGCAAAGAAAGTGAAGACAGAACCCCTGGTTAATATTTGTGAGCCAGGCTCTCATCACTCACAGGAGGCAGGGTGACACAACGGGATGTGACACCATACTCCACCGTGGCTTCTTCCATGCCACTGGAACCTTGACCACCAGTGGTATAACAAAGTCGCCTGGCCTGTTCCATACTCTTGTCCAGGTCAGCTAAGGGAAAGGCACACAGGGCTGCCTGTGCCTGACTTGTGCCTGCTGAAAATGCACCTAGCAATGTATCCAGAGCAAGGAAGGCAGCTTGGATAAGGCCCTGGCCATGACAGGCAAGGGGCACTTCCACATAGGAGTAAAGGTTGACATCTCCAAGGCAGACACGAGCTATATAGGAGCGATACTCAGCCTGGGCTCGGGCCCCACGGCGACGGAAGACAAAGTAGGCAGAGTGGGCATCAGAAAAAGCCCCCACATAGCTATTGTTATAGTCTGAGAAGTCTCCCACCACGAGTCGTCCCAAACCTTCACTGGAGAAAGGCTGTGGCCCAGCCAGCTGGCGCACAGTTAGGGGAGGTACCCCTGCTGACAGTTTGCCTGCCAGACCTCTGGCTACCAACAGGAGGTCTCGGCCTGCCAAGGGTACCACTAGGCCCACTGTGGTTACTCCCGGGGTATTAGCAGCCACAAACTGCCCATCGCCAGGGTCCTCAGCCTGGTACAGCACCTGAGTCACATCCCCAAGCCTCCGCTTCTCACACACACCCTGCCGCACTTGTCCACAAGCCACCAGCTCTTGGGCCCTGCTGCTCACCAGCAAGAGCTGGTTGGCATTATCAGTGAGTTGGGCTTGTGGGCACTCAGCCAAGTCATGGAAAGGCAAGCAGTCAGGACTGTCGATGACAGGGCCAGTAACAGCCACAGCCTCCATCTTCAGCTCAGGGCTCAGCTGGAAGAGGTGATTCACTGCACCCACGTAGAGTGTGCCCTGGTCTGGTGCCAGCACCAGGTGGTTGAAGCTGATGTTGGGAAGAGAGAAGCGTTGGTTTCTGGTCAAGGGCAGCAGCAGCAGGAACAGCAGCAGAGGCCAGGGAGCCATCCCAGGAGCCTAGAGGAAGTCAGGCAGTATGAAACCTGATAGGAGAATGCTGAAGGTACTCCATTCCCCAAAAGGCAGAAGCAGGTGAGGAGAGAATGAGAACTGGGAAAGAGAAAGGACCAGAAGAAGGCCAAATGGGGGGTAAGACATAGAGGGGCTCAGAGGGAGGCAGCCAGGGAGAGGACAGAAAGGACAAAAAGAGTGTTCTAGCTCTGGAGAAAGAGACAGCATGGGGATGAGGGTACACACAAGGAAAGAATTCTTTTATCTTCTTCCTCATATGTAAACTATAAAGAAGACAGATCCCGAGAAGCATGACAGAGGGACTCTGAGTGATAGAGGGCAGGAGAGGGGAGAGACACGAGAGGAAGAAGCCATATCAACAGGTCACCCAGACAAAGAAAGAGAACATGGAGCCAGGACATCATGTGTCACGGGAGGATACTCATGGCAAAAGGGATAGAGAGAAAGCCCATTCTAGGCAGTCAAAGCCACATGCGTACAGGGATCTTCACTAGCTTGAGACAGACAAAAAAGCTTTGGCTTCTGGCCAAGATGCAATCATACACAGGCACACTGACCCCCGAAACAGTAATGAACAGATGGCCAGGGTCAGAGCCTTAGCCCACCAGTGGGTGGCCAGCACAGGGGTAGCAGGAGAGCTTCAAGCTAGCCTGTAGGGTGCTGGAGAACTCTGGGGCACTCTGGCACAGCTTAGGGTGCCAGAGTGATGGAGCCCAGCAGCTAGAGTCAGTGGAGCCCTAGCTCCAGAAGGGTCCTGAATGGAGGAGCACTGATGAGGAGAGCCATAAGAGAAAGGTCAGAGAGAGCTTGACTGAAGCAGGGGAAAGGGAGTAGGGAGGCAGGACAGAGGAAGCCTCGGGTATGAGTGAAGGGGATCCTGAATCTGAGACGCCGAGTGCAAGGGCCAGCCCCCAGCCCTCCTCCAGCCCAAGAACAGTGAGCAGCAGCACTAGCCACTGACCAACTGCCTAACTAGGTGACGTTCAGACAGATTTGACCCTGAGTAGAGCTCTAGAAAAAGGGAAGAAGCCGGTGACAGAGCCTGAGCTGAGCTGGGATCTGGACAGCTAGTCATGTGGGCATGTGCCATCCAAAAGCCACCTACTGTCACTCAGAAAGACCCCAGATTCCCTTATCTGGAGAACACAGACAGGAAAGACAATTTCCTCTAGTGCCATGTGTCTCTGTGACAGAGTTGAATGTGTGCAATGGGGGAGAACAGGTTGTTACCCAAAAAGGCAGAGGATATAGAAGCTCCCTGCAAGGCTGCCCTATGTCTAGCCTGGGCAAATTTACCCCTCTTGTCATCTCTCAGTGACATCTTTGGGGACACAGGGCCCAGACACTTACCACCACTACGGAGTGCAGAAATGGGGTCTCCTCACATCAGCTGCCTCAGGGCAGTGTCGACGGGCACAAAATGGCTGTGGGGAGCATTGTCCTGAGTGGGAGGGAGACAGTGGAGGCTCAGCCCCATTCATGCTGGCCCTGGGGGAGGAAAGAGACAGAGGAGGGGGCAAGGGCCTGGCGACCAGGCTCCACCACAGCTGGCAGCTTTGTCAATAGTGGCCTGGCCAAGGCAGCCCTGCCTCCACACCAACAATGTCCCCTCTGTCCAGAGGCCCAGGCCAGGGACCCGCTATCTAGTGCTCTTTACCCCCACCAAGGCTGTTCTAGCCAGGGGGCTCCGTGCCACTCCCCAGGGAGACACCCACTGGGATGGAGAGACAAAGGGACAAGGTTTTCTTGAGCCAGTTCTCCCCATGTGGCCCACAACTCTAGTACCAGTGCAGAATGCTCCCTCCCTGAGGTTCCCTGGGTCGCTGTAAAGAGCACAGGATAGCCCTGAAGCCCCCACCACAGGGCCAAAGGCGCTGAGCCTCTGAAATGCCAGCCTTGGCCTCAGTAGCCTTGGTCCCAGCTGTCAATGCCTGCCTTTGTCCAGGCTAAGGCAGAGGAGGCGCTGACAAAGACAGCCCATAAAGAAGACCTTCTCCCCCACCTACTGGCCTGAAAGAAGATTGTCTCCACCCAGCCCTTCCCGCCCCCCCCCCCAAGAGTGGCAAGGCCGTGCCAGTTACAGTGTGGTACTGAGCACAGTATGATGCATGGGAGGGGCTGAAGCAGGACCACATGGGACTTTGCCAGAATTGAGCCCTGGGCTTCAGCTTCAGGCATGAGGCAGGAAGGACCCCCAGGGTGGGCCTGGATTCTTTCACCACAGGAGGGAAGGGAGAGGCGGTAGCACCTCGCTTCCCTGCTGCTCTCTTAAGGCGACTTTGGGGGTCACCTAACTTTAAGACCCGAGGCAGTGGACATGTTTACGCGCCTTAGGGTTTTTGCTAGTTCTATAGTTCACAGTTCTACAGTTCCAGGGTGAAGTGGCAGGTGGCTGTTGTCATCTGGCTGAGCTGGTTGGTTGGCTGTGGGGGTTGGGAGCAAAGCAGGCAGACTCCTTACATTGCACCCCATTCCAGACTAATGCCAGTTTTCTCTTTTCGGTCAGAAGTCCTGGTTCTCCTTCTCGTAGCCACCCCCCACTCCCACCCCAGGTGACACCATGCCTGCAGGTATAACATAGGTGTCACTGTGGAGACAGATTGGTGTCTGAGGCCTTTCCTTGACTCTAGCTAGTCAGCCCAACTACCTTCTCCCTGTCCTTGGCAGTGTCCGTAAGCCCAGTGGTCCCTGCACATGGTGTTCCAACCAGTCCCAGCTCCTACCTACCTGGGGGGCCAAGCAATGGTCTGGGGAGCAGCTGCTTTGCCCGGAGCCGTCCCAGTGGATTTGCAGTCTCCTGTCCCACAAGGCAATTGTGCCCAGCCCAACACATCCCAGCAAGCCCAGGTTGAGAGCCCGAGCCATTCTGTCCCGCCCCTTTGCTGACTTCAGCAGTTGTAGGAGAGGCACCTGACCGGGGTAGCTTAGAACACGGCACTGCCTAAGGCGGGCATTTCCTAGCCTCCCACAAAGTGCCCATTGTTCATCTAGAGTAAAAGAAAATGTTAATATCGAATGATATTAACACATTTTGTCCTCCCATTGACTCCAGAAAGACCTTTGGTCATTTCCTCCAGGCAACAGATGGGAAAACCAAGGCAAGGGAAGTTTCATGGCTTAGTAAGTGGCAAGACTAAGTGTTACCTACAGGGTTCCAACCTATATCCATCTGGTCATGTAGTCTTGAACTGTAAACCTTGGTAGGCATACAACAACAAAGGAAATGGATGACATGCTCCTGTTCTGTTGAGGAAACAAGTAGTATGTGTCCCCTGACTAAAGCATAAGATTGGTGGACGGTGACTGCAAAGGTACTAAGGTGAGCAAATCATGGTCAGAGCTATTAAAAAGAGAAACTCTGTCTTAAAAGAAGAGGAGGAGGAGGAAGGCAAGATAAAGGAAGGAAGGAAGGAAGGAAGGAAGGAAGGAAGGAAGAGGAAGAAAGTCCCCAGCCAGCCTAGCCAGCCATGGCTGTTATGCAGAGAAACCCTCCCTGTCTTGGAAAAAAAAACAACAACAACAACAACAAACAAAGAAAGTTTCTAGCCAGTCAGGGCTGTATAGTGAAAGCCTAACCAAAAGAAAAAAATGATAAGAAGAGGAAAGAGCGAGAGAGAGGGGAGGAGGGAGGGATAGAGGAAGGGAGAGAGGAGGGGGGAAGGAGGGAGAGAAGGAAAAGAATGAGAAAAAACAAAAACAGTGTAGTTTTGGGGAATGTTTCCTACCTCTTTCATCACAGACGAAAACACATCTACGGACAAGCAGCCTTATTCTCTCTAACTGCACGTGTGAATAGCATGCACAAGTTTTTCTTGCCCCCTGAGCAGGCAGGAGCAGCTGCAGCTGGTAATATCAGTGACCTATGTTGACTCCAGGAGCAAACATCTCACACAAAAGGAGCTATGCTGCTGCCATCTGCCATATGGCTTGTACCTTTGCAGAGGTGTTGTCCTGCTCTAGATGAGTCCTGCACAGACCAGCTGCATGTAACTCTTATTTATAGGTAGAGAAAGCGGCAGCCTGTACTGGTCTGGTGCCATCTCCTGTCTGTGTGCCTGGTTCTCTAGATGCTGTCAAGGGACTCACTGGTAAAAAGAGATATGAACTTCCTGCCTCTCCCACTTCCACTGTACAAATGTGGTGTCTTCATAGATGCCACCAGTGCACTTGGCAGTTACAAAATATTTTATTTTAGCCAGGCAGTTCAGCCTTTGACCCCAGCACGTGGGAGGCATTGGCAGGTGGCTAACTGTGACTCTGAGGCTAGCCTGATCTACAGATCAAGTTCCAAGACAGCTTCCAAAGGTACAGAGAAACCCTGTCTCAAAAAACATCTTTTATTTTACATATATGGATATTTTGCCTGCATGTGTGGCGATACCTCACATTTGTGCCTGATATCTTGAAAGGCCAGAAGAGGACATCAGTAACTGCAGGTACATTTCCAGACAGTATTGAGCTGCCATGTGGGTGTTGGGAACAGAACCTGGGTCCTCCTCAAGAGCAGCTAGTGCTGTTAACTACTGAGACATCTCTCTAGCTCTAACATTATTTTGGTTTTGTTTGTTTGTTTGTTTGTTTTTTGAGGCAGGGTTTCTCTGTAGCTTTGGGGCCTGTCCTGGAACTCACTCTGTAGACCAGGGTGGCCTTGAACTCACAGAGCTCCACCTGTGTCTGCCTCCAGAGTGCTGGGATTAAAGACTTTTTTCATCACTGTCTGGTTTAGCACATGTTTTGAAACAGGGTCTCACTGCACAACCTTGGTTGGTTTGGGACACAATCTGTAGATCAGGCTGGCCTCTTATTCACAGAAATTCGCCTGCCTCTGCCTCCTGAGTGTTGAAAATAAAGGTAATGGTGGCATATTCCTTTAATACCACCACTGGGGAGGCAGAGGCAGGTGAGGTGGATCTCTGTGAGTTTGAAGCCAGCCTGACCTACAGAGTGAGTTTTAGGGCAGGCTCCAAAGCAATACAGAGAAATCCTCTCAAATCCCCCAAAAAGAAAGAAAGAAAGAAAGAAAGAGGTGTGTGCTATGCTATACCTGGCAGAATTGGAGTGTATGAAAATATTTAATAAGGATATGCAGAATTGGAGTGTATGGAAATATTTAATAAGGATATGGATTTTAAACACTAGGGTTAAGAGAGAAAGACACACAGAAGAAAGTAACCCACACCAGAGAATATCTTGGGATTTCTTTTTTTCTTTTTTGTTGTTGTTATTTTGTTTTGTTTTATCTGGTTTTTCAAGGCAGGGTTTCTCTGTGTAGCACTGGCTGTCATGGAACTCGCTCTGTAGACCAGGCTGGCTTTGAACTCTCACAGAAATCCACCTGCAACTGTTTCCCACGTGCTCAGATTAAAGGTGTGCGCCACCACTGCCAGGCTTCTTGTTGGGATTTATGTTGCCTTTCTTGGACTACTAGTTTGTTTCTGTAGCAGGTTTCTCTCCCACCCAACAGTCCTATGGCCGCTTAATACTGAGCTTACAGGTGTGTGCCATATCCTGTTTATATGGTGTACGAGAACCCAATCCAGGGCCATAGGAATGTTGGCAAGCACTCTATCAAGCGAGCTGCATCCACTGTTTTGTGTTTTTTTTTTTCTTGAGATAGGATCCAGCTGTGTAGCGCAGGCTAGTCTTAAAACTTATGATCCTTGATCCTTCTGCCTACCTCTTGAATGCTTGGATTACAGGTAATTGCCACTGGGCCTGGCTTGAATGCTAGCTTCAAGTCTTCACCTTTTTCCCCCAGATAGGATGTGAGATTTATTACTGAACATAATTTAAGAGCACCACAGTAGAAGACCTCAAGAGTGCAGGGCCCACCAGTGTCCTGAGGACCAAGATTGGTGATACGTGACCCCACAGCCATCGGGGATGAGCTGCTTCTCAACAACCGTGTCTTAAGGTGAATCTACATTCAACTTAGTGAAGCTCAATCTCTTTGAGATGTGTGTCTAAAGAGAGAAAGAGAGATGAAAAGAACTCAATGAGGAGGAACAGGGCAAGAAAGTGGGAGGAAGGGGGTCCAATAACACCACTTGCCTTCTGGCAGCAAGAGAGCTTGAACTTGGCTTTACATAGGGACTCCCATCAGATGTTCATTATTCTGAATTGTGATTCAGGTGGACATGATGGCCTGGACAGTGGCCACGTGGTGACCTGAGACTTTCCTAAAGCACCATGAATACCTGTCAGAAGCCTAGACTGGGGACAACATTGACACCAGAATCTTAAAGAGCCATCAGAAAATTGTCTTCAAGGTCCCTTAGTGTAGCCCATATAGGTGATAGGGTAAATTCACTCCAAAGGAGTGTGCTGTTTGTACACCAGGACCCCTTGGGGACAGAGATCTAAGCTGGGCAGTGGTGGTGCACACCTTTAGTCCCAGCACTTAGGAGGCACAGGCACACAGATCTCTGTGAGTTTGAGGCCAGCCTGGTCTACAGAGCTAGTTCCAGGACAGGCTCAAAAGCTACACAGAGAAACCCTGTCTCAAAAAACAAACAAACGAACAAACAAAAAGAGTTCTGGCTATCCTGGAACTCACTTTGTAGACCAGTCTGGCCTTGAACTCACGGAGATCCACCTGCCTCTGCCTCCTAAGTGCTGGGATTAAAGGTGTGTGCTACCACTTCCTGGACAGAGGCCAATCTTATAGAGGTATTTTCTCAACTGAAGGTGACAAAATTTAACCAAAACAATGCATTAGGATCTTGAGACCTCTGATGCCATCAGTGGATCAATCCAGCCCTGGATCCATTTACTGGATGCTTTTACTGGAAGGTGATGAGTACTTGAAGTCTAGCTGGAGGAAGTAGGTCACTGGCACTGGGCAGGCAGGCCTTTGAAGGGTGTATCTTGTTCCTGTGCTCTTCTAGTCTCCATATCATTCTGCTTCTTAGCCATCGTGATGTGAGTAGCCTCTTCTGTCACAGGATCTTGTTACTAAGATGCTCTGCTTCTCCATGGGCCCATAGTAATGGCATTAGCCATTATTAATATTACCAAAGGTCGCTGGATGGATTGAATGTTTCCAGGTTCTTAGAATCTTATTCAAGGAATAGAAATAAGAACATACAGGCTGCAAAGTAGCAAGGAGACTAAATGAAGGAGTAGTACAAAAAAAAAAAAAAAAGCTGTCAGGGATGGAGAGATGGCTCATCAATTAAAAGCACTGCATAAGAAGGCCTGAGTTAGATTCCTAGAAACCTACAGGACAACTCATGATGGTGACTACAGTTCCTGGGGATCCAATGCCTTCTTCTGGCCTGTGTGAGCACCAGGCGAGTGCATGGTACACAAAAATACAGGTACAAAATGCATTAGGCTGGCCTGCCCCTGTCACCTGGCAGAATGCACTCAGGCAGTGCTCTGGTCAGCCCAGGGTTCTATGAGTACTTGTCTGCTCGCAGGTGCAAAGGACCCCTTTGTGATCTCTTTCCCGATCTTTTTCCTGCTGTCCTCCTGGGGTAAACAGAACTTTTCCTGTCCCTTCTCTCCTGTCCTCTCTCTGACTCTGTGTATCTTTACTTCTTTTCTCTTTCCTTCCCCCTTTCCCTTTCTAATGAAACTTGTCACTAAGCTCTGTCTGCCTGGCACGTTTGTTCCCCATCTCGATCACCCTCGCCGGCCATGGGATCCACCAAGATCCTCACAAGCTTTAACACAACAGACAAAACACCCATACACATAAAAATCATAAAATTAAAAATAAAACAATGACAACAGCAAAGATTTATGTATAATATGGGGGAATTTAATATAGTTAAAACATATTTTCTTTTTAATTATGTGTATGCTGAGGGAAGTGCAGGTGGCTGAGCAGGCTAGAAGGTGATATAAGATCCTTTCAAGTTGGAGTAGTGAGCTGAAATTGTCTTCCATAAGACCAATATATGCTCTTAACTGATAAACCATCTCTGTGGCTCTAAACTTCATTCTTTTGTATGTACTTCATTCTTTTGTATGTAGGTACCTGATTTCCCTGAAAGTATTTTGTTTTAAGCTCCCTGAAACTAGTTTTAAAAGAACTGTCCTTCACAGTAAACAAGATCAAACGGCAGCCTACAGGCAGTGAAAAGATTTTCACCAATCCTCCATCTGACAGAGGGCTGATCTCCAAAATATATAAAGAGCTCAAGAAGCTAGTCACCAAAAACACCAAATAACCCTCTTAAAAAATGGGGTACAGAACCGAAGAGAGAATTCTCAACTGAGGAAATCAAAAAGGCTGAAAGACCTTAAGAAAATGCTCCCTCCACATACCTAGCTATCAGGGAAATGCAAATCAAAACCACTCTGAGATACCATCTTACTCCTGCCAGAATGGCTAAAATGAGAAACACCAATGACAACTTATGCTGGAGAGGGTGTGGAGACAGGGGAACACTCCTCCACTGCTGGTGGGAGTGCAAACTCATACAGCCATTTTGGAGATCAATATTCGGTTCCTCAGGAAAATGGGAAATAGTTTACCACAGGACCCGGCAATCCCCCTCTTAGGCATATACCCAAAGGATTCACATCCATGCAACAAAGACATCTGTTCAACTATGTTCATAGCAGCACTATTTGTAATAGCAAGAACCTGGAAGCAACCTAGATGCCCCTCAATTGAAGAATGGTTAATGAAGATGTGGCACAGCTACACAATGGAATACTACTCTGCAGAAAAAAATAATGGTACTTCTTGGAAACAGAACCAAACACCCACAGCTGAACACTGAGCCAAACTGGAATCCAGATGCAGAGAGAGAGGACAAGACCAGTCGGCAGAAACACATAGAGACAGCTGACCTGAACAAGGAGGAGCTAATGGGACCCCCCAGACTGATAGCTGGGAATCCAGCATGGGACTGACTCAGGCCCCCTGAACATTGGTCTCAGTTAGAAGGACTGAGCAGTCTAAGGGACCTCAGACAGTGGAACCAGGATGTATCCCTGGTCACAAAAGGACTTTGGGAGCACATTCCCCATGGAGGGATACTTCCTTAACCTAGAGACAGGAGAGAAGTCCCAGTCCCTACTCCAAATGACTTGACAGACTTTGATGATCCCTCCTGGAAGTCCTCACCATCCCTGTGGAGTGTGTGGGGGGGAGAGAATGGGATGGGAGGGTGGTTGGGGGGAATGGTAGGATGGAAGAGAGGGAAGGACAGGGAGGGAACTGGGATCGCTATGTAACATAAGAAAAATAAATAAATATATAAAAAGAAATCACAGGAGGATCACACAGAAGGACTAAACAAAACAAAAAACAAACAAATAAAAACCAAGAACTGTCCTTTTCTAGTAGTACTTTTGATATTCCTATCAAAGGTCATGGGACTCTCTATTGTGTTTTATCAGTTTCTCTGTCTGTCATTCAGTACTTCACTGGAATATATGTTACTCTGCCGAATTTTGAAATCTAGAAGTGGGCTAGAGAGATGTCTCAGAGGTTAAGAGCACAGGCTGCTCTTGCAGAGGTCCTGAGTTCAGTTCCCAGCAACCACATGGTAGCTCACAACCATCTGTAATGAGATCTTGTGCCCCCTTCTGGCCTGCAGGGATACATGCAGGGGGAAAGAACACTGTAAATACAGCATAAATAAATAAATCTTGGAAGGAGAAGGAGAAGGGGAAGGAGAAGAAAAAATCAGGAAGTATTTTCTGACCTTGCTTTACCAGAATTGTTTTAGTTATTTTGAGACAGGGTTTCCCTGTGCTGGGATTAAAGTCGTGTGCCACCAACGCCAGGCATGGAGGTGTCGATTGTGATTCCATATGGAGTTAGTATCTATTGTTGTAAGTCAATTTTTTGGTTTTGGTTTTGTCTTTCTTTTTTCCTTTTTTAGTTTTGTTTTCTTTCTCTGTATAAGAACCCTGGCTGTCCTGGAACTCGCTCTGTAGGCCAGACTGGCCTTGAACTTACAGAGAATCACCTGTCTCTTCCTACCGAATGTTGGAATTAAAGGTGTGCACCACTACTGCCTGACCCATTTTTTTTTGTTTGTTTGTTTTTTGTTTTTTGGGTAGGTGGTATGCTGGCATTTAAATCAGCCTTTTACACAGATCACACTACAAACGCTGGTGCCTTGAGGCAGATTTTTGGAAGGGAGCCAAGCTCTCTTTTTCTATAACTGACACGGTAGCTGCCTAGGCTGATCTTAAACTTGTGATCTTCCTTGCCTCAGCCTCACAAGGGCTGATTATAGAATGTCAGTATTCGTCTTCACCTCTTTTTAAACAAATGGTTTTGGAGATTGAACCCAGGGCCTCTTGCATGGTAGCTGTTAACCAAGGTCACATTATTTTTAAAGCTTCTCTATTTTGGCTAAACAATGACAATTACCAAAACTAAGTAATTTGGTTTCCAAAACTAAAGTAACTTGTTTTTCTGGATTCTTACCCTCCTTGTCCCAGTGACCATCCCCAGTAAAAGCCATGAGAGATGTTTATCAGTCACCTGACATTCTTTAACTCACCACTCACTTTAGCTCTCTAGCAGCAGCATTCCATGAGGCAAAACCAGGGATATTTTCAGTCTTCTTTCCCTTTTTCCATTTTCTAGCCTACAACCTATAAAAAGATCTGCTCTCTGGATTTACAGTATCAAACCACCTTCCTCAGGTCTTTTCCTGAATAAATCCCGGACTGTAGCTCAGTTGCTACTTCCCTTGTCTGTCTTTCCTTCTCAGCACACTTATGGCAGGCAAGTGCTCTACCACTATTGTTTTTACTTATGACACATTCTTACTGAGTTATACACACTGGCCTTGAACTCACTGTGCAGCCCATGCTGACTCTCTTACTTCCACCTCCTAGGTTCTTTGATTACAGGTACATACAACCCCAAATGAGTCTGGCTTCAGTCTCTTTTGTTTAATTAATATTTTTAATTTTCTTGATTTTTTTTTTGAGACAGGGTTTCTCTGTGTAACCCTGGCTGTCCTGGAACTAGCTTTGTAGAGCAGACTGGCTTTGAACTCACAAAGATCTGCCTGCCTCTGCCTCCTGAGTGTTAGGATTAAAAGGCATGTGCCACCACACTAATTCTTTTTAATTCTTTAAGTTTGTTATTTATTTAAGTCATATCCTTCCACAACGAAAGAATGGAAGGTCAGTATGGTGGCTGTTATTTGATATAAGAAAAGGTAAGCTAGCCGGGCATTGGTGGCACACGCCTTTAGTTCCTGCACTGCGGTGGGGGGGGGGGGCAGGGAGGCAGAGGCAAGTGGATCTCTGACTTTGAGTCCACCCTGGTCTACAGAGTGAGTTCCAAGACAGGCTTCAAAGCTACACAGAGAAACCCTGTCTTGAAAAACAAAACAAAACAACAAACAAAACAAAAGAGATGAGCTCAAAGTTTCAACTTCAATTTTTTCTTTGTTTAGATCTATTTATTTATTTATGTATACAGTGTTCTGCCTGCTTGTATGTCTGCAGGCCAGAAGAGGGCACCAGATCCTATTATAGATGTCTCTGAGCCACCTTGTGGTTGCTGATAATTGAACTCAGGACCTCTGGAAGAGCAGCCAGACCTCTTAACCTCTGACACATTTCTCCAGCCACTCATTTTCACTTTCATAAACAATATTTTTTCAGAGATGTCCCTACTATGAGGTTTTCCGATTTATTATCACAGTTTAAATTTTAAACATTATTTTTATTTTATGTGTATGAGTGGTTTCCCTTCATATATGTAAGCAGGGTATGTGCATGCAGAACCCAAGAAAGTCAGAAGATAATACTGGAGTCTGTGGAAGTGGAGTTACAGATGGTTGTGAGCTGGGAACCAAATATGAGTCATCTTCAAAAGGAATAAGTACTTTTAACCTCAGAGTCATATTGTCATACTCTCTCCCTAAATTATTTTTATTTTATTGTGTGAGTGTGTGTGTGTGAGAAAGAGAGAGAGAGAATTATGAAAATCAGAGAACAACAATGTAACAATATTTTGGGGGTGGGTTCAAGACAGGGTTTGTTTGCGTAGCACTGGCTGTCATGGAACTCTCTCTGTAGACCAGGCTGGCCTTGAACTTACAGAGCTCCACCTGCCTCTGCTTCCCGAGTGTTGGGATTGAAGGCATGCACCACCATGCCTGGCACAAAGTTCTTATCTTCTATCATGTGGATCCTGGGAATTGAAGTCTGTTCATTAGCCTTAGGATTGACAGCAAGCACTTTTCTTTATTGACTTGAGCCACCTCTTGAGGCTGAAGGTATGGTCCACACTGGGCTCAAGTTTATGATCTTCCTATCTACCCCTCTTCAACATATTCTACTGACATGCATCATCACAACGGGCACATTTTCTTTTATTATTATTTAGCATGTCAAAAACAGGTGTAGGCTCCTGTTCAGTTAGTCCTATCACCCGAACATAGGGCCCACACCTGCCAGTCAAGCACTCCAATATGCTTTCAACTGATCAACTGCTTTCATGTCTCTTTCATCTTGTTGAATTTGATACATGTACAGAAACCCTTTCCAGGAGGCATTTGAGGGATGGTAATGAAGCTAAGCAGCTGGAGAACAGTAGTATCTATACCCTAGAGCCATACCCTCACAGCACAGAACTAAAGCTCAGCCTTTCTTTTCTTTGTATTTGTCCTAATATGAATGCAGCGCTAAGAGTGTGGCACCAGATTTTGGTTTGTACTTTAAAAAAATATTTATTTTTACTACTTTTAATTATATATAGGGGTGTGTGTGTGTGTGTGTGTGTGTGTGTGTGTGTGTGTGTGTTCAGGTGCCAAAGGAGGGGCAAATACCAATGGTTACACTGGATCTGGAGTTAATAACTGAGCCACGTGATGTGGTGCTGGGAACCTAACTCAGATCTTTTCCAATAGTGCTATGTGGTCTTAACTATCCAGCCATCTCTTTAGTTCCTGGTCTTTTTTTTTTTAATTGTTATTATCAAACTACAGTCGAAATACAATGGATCTCAAGAATTTGTTCATCTTTTAAAATTTTTTTTAAATGTACTTATTTTATTGAGCTTCTCTGTGTAGCTTTGGAGCTCACTCTGTAGACCAAACTCATAGAGATCCACCTGCCTCTGCTTCTTGAGTGCTGGGATCAAATGCATGTATCACCACTGCTCAGCTTCATTTTATAGCTTAAATTTCACCCTTTAGCTGACCTTTCTTTCTTCCTCTTTGTAGCACAGGAAGCCCTTGTCTCTGCCTCCTAAATTCAGGGATTTCAGGCATGAGCCACCACACCTAACAAGCTCAACTTTTTTACATTCCACACTGTTGGGGGCACAAAGGTTCTTGCATCAATGGAGCACTAGAGAACTAGGAATGTTAAACACACAGAGGCCTCTCCTCAATGGAGGAGATAAAATATCTGGTTTCCTGCCCTGAAAATTAGGAGTGGACATCTGTGGAGGCAGACCACACCACCTTTTACTATAAAGGCAGACCACACCTCACTACCGCAGAATGTTTATGCCTGACTCCCCCTCCCTAGCTCCAAGTTAATAGAACCCATCCTTAAGGGGGATATCACGTGTACTTTGTGGCTTGCTGACCTCTATGCTATCAGAGATCACACTAGATCCTAGCACTTTAGCAGTAGAACCCACCCTCATGGTCAAGGAATCTCTGTGTAGCCACACCTTAAGCTTTATTGTGCACCTGGAACTGGACTGATTGTTGCCTGGAAACTTTTCCCCAATTGTACTGTGTTTTAAATATGCTGACAATGAAGTGCCTGGCATCAGAGTCTCTGAAATCTGATCCAGGTTGATGAAGTCAATCTGAACTGAGTTTTCATTCTCACCTCTTCTTGGATCACTGCCTGCCTTGACCCTTACCAGGGCCCCCTTCACCACACATGGGGGAAAGCACATAGGGCTTGTCTTTATGTGCCTGGATTATTTTACTTAATGTTCTCTGGGTTCTTCAATATCAGAGCACATGATAGGAATTTGCTTGAGCACCCCATCACACTATACCCACTGTCTTTCTATTTCTTCTCTTGTTGGTTTATTTTAGATGACAGGGTCTCACTATGTAGACCAGGTTTGCCTTGAATGTATGGAGATCCACCTACCTCTGCCTCCTAAGTGCCTGAACTAAAGTTTTCTTTCTTGTTTATTTTATTTATCATTGAAATTCATTTCAATTAATAAAATATTTTTGTGGTTGCTAAGCATTATTTTACAAAATTAAAATATAATAATATCATTTCCCTCCTTCCCTTTCCTACCTCCCACGTGCCCCTCTCAAATTCATGACCTCTTTTTCTTTAATGCATAGATGTATAAATACAACCTGCTCAGTTCATTTAGTGTTACTTCTACGTATATTGTTTCAGAGTTGACCATTTGGAATTAGTTTTTCTTTTTTGAGACAAGGTTTCTTTGCATATCCCTGGCTGTCCTGGAACTCACTCTGTAGGCAGGCCGTCCTCGAACTCACAGAGATCCTTCTGTCTCTGCCTCCTGAGTAATGGGATTAAAGACATGCACCGCCACCACGACATGGCTGACAGTTTGCTTTCTTAATTAAGTATTTATTATTATTATTTGTGTGTGTGATATATGTGGGAACACATATAGACCACAGTGCCTCTTTATCAGTCAGAGGACTTGTTTTGTAGCCCATCCTGAAGAATGTTCTATTTGTGTAGGATCTTACTCTGTAGTTCAGATGTCTTAGAATTCACTATGTGGCACATCCTGCCCTCAAACTCACACAGTCCTCCTGCCTCAGATTCCTGAGTGCCAAGATTATAGGCCAGGTTTAAGCATGTATAGTGATGCACGCCTTTAACCCCTCTTGGGAGGCAGAAGCAGGAGGATCTCTATCTATGAGTTTGAGGCCAGACTGGTCTACAGAGTGAGTTCCAGGACAGCCAGGGCTGTTACACAGAGAGACCCCCCAAAAGAATGTGTATTCTGGGCTCCTGCTTGGGGGTCATTATGGGCAGCAAGATGGCCTCTGCCAGCACAGTTGTGCGGCTTCAGAAGCTTTGAGACCTTCTATAAGTTCACAACACTCTAAAGGAAGATACTGCAGAAATAATAAAAATATTAAGTTTTAATCACTATACTTAAGATATCCATGATACAAAACTGTCTCTGATCTGTAAGCCTCTTTTCCAAGGACAGATAGTTCCTGAAATTCTGGAAGCTGTTGTTTATGGGAGATAACAAGTCATGAGTTTTCACTCCCCTAAACAAGTTTGTTTGACCTGTCTGCACAGGGAGTACTTGATCACATGTGGGTAGGAGGTTCACAGGCAGGAAATATGTCAGGATGTATGCTTGCCCCTGAATGGATGTAGGCTGGAGGTACATTAGGATGTATGATTGCTCCCAATTGGACTTCATTGGAAATGTAGTGAATTATGGGTTTCCCTTCTTAAGCCCTTACACAATGTGACTGGGGCCATTTTCTGGTAAAACAGAGATGGACCTGGCCAGAGTCCATCAACCTATCCAGTATTTAATTAAAGCTTGCTTTAAATTTGACTTTCAACTATGGTAATGATCTTATTCTTGACTGGTGGGATTAACATTTTAGAAGGAAACTTATGTCAAGAAGAAATGCAATTTATCCACTGTGCAGATCTGGAAAAGTCATTGTGGTTTTTGTTTGTCATCAGACAAAAGGATTATCTTTACAATAAAGGACTTCCAAAATGACAAATAAAGACTTGTATATTAAACACCCTTAATAAATATTCTACAAAAAGAATTCTGTACTAGGTGGTAGTGGCAAATGCCTTTAATCCTAATGAGTTGAGGCCAGCCTGGGCTATGGAGCTAGTTCCAGGACAGGTTCTAAAGCAAAGAGAAACCCTGTCTTGAAAAACCAAAACCAAAACAAAACAAAACAGAAATCAGGTTATCAGCTGGGAGGTAGTGGCTAACACCTTTAATCTTAGTACTTGGGAGGCAGAGGCAAGTAGATCTCCGTGAGTTCTAGGCCAGTTTGGTCTACAGAGTGAGTTCCAGGATAGCCAGAAAACTGTCTTGAAACAAACAAACAAACAAACAACAAACAAAAAATTTAAGAACATTTTTTGGTGGTTTTGCTCATGAAACCTGGAATCTTTTGCAGAACAGGTAATCACTCTATCACTAAGCCATGCCTCCTGTTCCTGACAAATAATTATAAATGTGAAGGTAAGATAGTGTAGAAGTATACATTTTCCTGAAATGTAGAGGTAGGAATGTGCACTGTATAGTCCTGGCTGACATTGAACATGCTATGATCTTCCTGCCTTTGCCACCCTCATGCTTGCTTTATAGGAATGAACAAGTAAAGCTTGATCCTGTTTTCCTTTTTCTTTTTTTTTAAATTATGTTTTCTTATTTTACATATCTATCCTAGTTCCCTCTCCCTCCCTCCCATGCCCCCTGACCCCCCTCCTATTCCATCCCCCCTACTCCACAGGGAGGGTGAGGCCTTCCAGGAGGGATCAACAAATCTGTCAAGTCATTTGGAGTATGGACTAGGCCTTCTCTCCTGTCTCTAGGTTAAGGGAGTATCCCTCCATGGAGAATGTGCTCCCAAAGTCCTTTTGTGCACCAGGGATACATCCTGGTTCCACTGTCTGAGGTCCCTTAGACTGCTCAGTCCTTCTAACTGAGACTCATGTTCAGGGGATCTGAGTCAGTCCCATGCTGGATTCCCAGCTGTCAGTCTAGGGCCCATTAGCTCCTCCTTGTTCAGGTCAGCTGTCTCTGCGGGTTTCTGTAGCCTGGTCTTGTCCTCTCCATCTGCATCTGGATTCCAGGAGTTCAGCTCAGTGTTTAGCTGTGGATGTCTGCTTCTGTTGCCATCAGCTACTAGATGAGGGCTCCATGATGGTGGATAAGTTAGTCATCAATCTCATTATCAGGGAAGGGCATTTAAGGTAGCCTTTCCACTGTTGCTCAGATTTTTAGTTGGGGTCAGTCTTGTAGGTCTCTGGAAATTTCTCTAGAGTCAGTTTTCTCTTCAAACCTATAATGTCTATTCCTCCCCTGACTTAATCTTCCTGGTCCCACGAGCTTTCCTCTCCTCCCCTTCTCTTTCTCCTAGCTCCCTCTCCACTCACTGCCCCCCACCCACTCCCAATATGCCCAGGAGGTCTTGTTCCTTTCCCCTTCTGTGAGGGACCTTGTATGAATCTCTTAGATTCCTCCTTGTATCCTAGTTTCTCTGGTGGTGTGAATTGTAGGCTGGTGATCCTTTGCTCTATATCTAAAATCCATATATGAGCGAGTACATACCATGTTCCTCTTTTTGTGACTGGGTTACCTCACTCAGGATGGTTTCTTCAAGTGCCATCCACTTGCCTGCGAATTTCAAGATTCCATTATTTTTTTCTGCAGAGTAGTATTCCATTGTGTAGATGTGCCACATCTTCATTATCCATTCTTCAACTGAGGGACATCTAGGTTGTTTCCAGGTTCTTGATATTACAAATAGTGCTGCTATGAACATAGTTGAGTACATGTCTTTGTTTTGTGGATGTGGATCATTTGGGTATATGCCTAAGAGTAGGATTGCTGGGTCCTGTGGTAAAATGATTCCCATTTTCCTGAGGAACCGCCATACTGATCTCCAAAATGGCTGTACAAGTTAGCACTCCCACCAGCAATGGAGGAGTGTGCCCCTTTCTCCACATCCTCTCCAGCATGAGTCGTCATTGGTGTTTCTAATTTTAGCCATTCTGGCAGGAGTAAGATGGTATCTCAGAGTGGTTTTGATTTGCATTTCCCTGGTGGCTAAGGGTGTTGAGCACTTTCTTAAGTGTCTTTCAGCCTTTTTGATTTCCTCAGTTGAGAATTCTCTCTTCGGTTCTGTACCCCATTTTTTAAGAGGGTTATTTGGTGTTTTTGGTGACTAGTTTCTTGAGTTCTTTGTATATTTTGGAGATCAGCCCTCTGTCAGATGTAAGGTTAGTGAAGATCTATTCACTGTCTGTGGGCTGCCGTTTGGCCTTGTCAACTGTGTCCTTTGCCTTACAGAAGCTTCTAAGTTTGAGGAGGTCCCATTTATTAATTGTTGATCTCAGTGTCTGTGCTCCTGGAGTTATGTTCAGGAAACGGTCTCCTGTACCAATTTGTTCAATGGTACCTCCCACTTTCTCTTCTAGGAGGTTCAGTGTTCTAAGAGGTTGAGGCGTTTGATCCATTTGTACTTGAGTTTTGTGCATGGCGATAGACATGGGTGTATCTGCAGTCTTCTACACACCATCATCCAGTTATTCCAGCACCATTTGTTGAAGATGCTTTCTTCCCCACATTGTATACTGTTAGCTGTTTGTCAAAAATCAGGTGTTCATAGGTGTGTGGGTTAGTATCAGGATTTTCAATTCAATTTCATTGGTCTACCTGTCTATTTTTGTGCCAATACCAAGTTGTTTTCAGGACTATAGTAGAGCTTGAAGTCAGGGATAGTGATGCCTCCTGAAGTTCTTTTATTGTACAGGGTTGTTTTGGCTATCCTGGGTTTTTTGTTTTTCCGTATAAAGTTGATTATTATCCTTTCAAGGTCAGTGAAGAATTGTGGTGGGATTTTGATGGGGATTGTATTGAATCTGTAGATTGCTTTTGGCAAGATTGCCATTTTTACTATGTTTATCCTACCTATCCAAGAGCATTGGAGATCTTTCCATTTTCTGGTATCTTCTTTAAATACACAAAGTTCTTGCTATATAGGCCTTTAACTTGTTTGGTAAGTGTTAACCCAAGATACTTTATGTTGTTTATGGCTATTGTAAAGGGTGATGTTTCTCTGATTTCTTTCTCAGCCCCTTTATTGTCTGTATATAGTAGGGCAACTGATTTTTTTGAGTTTATCTTGGATCCTGCTAATTTGCTGAAGGTGTTTATCAGCTGTAGGAGTTCTCTGGTAGAGTTTTTGGGTCAAATCATCTGCTAATAGTGACAGTTTGACTTCTTCCTTTCCAATTTGTATCCCCTTGATCTCCTTTTGTTGTCTTGTTGCTTTAGCTAGAACTTCAAGTACAATATTGAAGAGATGTGTAGAGAGTGGGCAGCCTGGTCTTGTTCCTGATTTTAGAGGAATTGCCTCAAGTTTCTCTCCATTCAGTTTGATGTTGGCTGTTGGTTTACTGTATATTGATTTAATTATGTTTAGGTATGTTCCTGTTATCCCTGATCTCTCCAAGTCCTTTATCATGAAAGGGTGTTGAATTTTGTCAAAGGCTTTTCCAGCATCTAGTGAGATGATCCTGTGGTTTTTCTTTTTTAGCTTGTTTATATGGTGAATCACATTGATAGATTTTCGTATGTTGAACTATCCCTGCATCCCTGGGATGAAGCCTACTTGGTCATGGTGGATGATTTCTCTGATGTGTTCTTGGATTTGACTTGCCAGTATTTTATTGAGTATTTTTGTATCAATGTTCATGAGGGATATTGGTTTGTAGTTCTCTTTCTTAGTTGTGTCTTTGTGTGGTTTGGGTACTAAGGTCATTGTAGCTTCATAAAAAGAGTTTGGTAATTAACCTTCTGCTTCTATTGTGTGTAACTGTTTGAGGGCTGAAATCAATAAAGTAGAAACTAGGAAAACAATACAAAGAATCAATGTAACAAAGAGTTGGTTTTTTGAGAAAATCAACAAGATAGACAACCCTTTATTGAAACTAACAAAAAAGCAGAGAGAGAGAGAGAGAACATGCAAATCAACAAAATCAGAAATGTAAAGGGGACCATAACAACGGACATTGAGGAAATCCAGACAATTTTCAGGGCATACTTTGAAATCATGTACTCCACAAATTTCAAATATTTAAGGAAATGGACAAATTTCTGGATAGTTATCACTTACCAAAATTAAATCAAGAACAGATAAGCAACTTAAATAGACCTATAACCTGCAATGAAATAGAAGCAGTCATCAAAAGCCTTCCAACAAAAAAAAAAAGCCCAGGGCCAGATGGCTTCAGTGCAGATTCTACCAGAAACTCAAAGAAGACCTAATACCAATACTCCTCAAATTGTTCCATACAATAGAAGCAGAAGGTTCATTAACAAACTCATTTTATGAGGCCACTATTACCTTGGTCCCCAAGCCACATAAAGACACAACTAAGAAAGAGAATTACAGACCAATATCCCTGTTGCTGTTTTTCAAAATGAGAAGGATTCTCGGGCAGTGGTGGTGCACCCCTTTAAGCACAGCTCTCAGGAGGCTGAGGCGGACAGATGTCTGTGAGTTTGAGAACAGCCTGGTCTACAGAGTGAGTTCCAGGACAGCCAGTGCTACAACATACAGAGAAACTCTGTAGTGGGATATTCACTTTGTCTGCATCTGTGGCACCGACCACACCCATTGGGGGTGGAGACAGGGGCAGAAGTGACCTAGGGAACCAGGTCTGAGGAGGAGCCTGAGGAGAGCATTCTGTGGAACTTGCTGGTGTTCATCTGTCTGTTGTAAGTTATTTCTCCCTGAATAAACATCTATTCGGCCTATTTGTTTATCCTGATCCTTATTAAACCACGATACTCTGTCTTGAAAAACAACAATAAAAAACCCACACAACAGCAACAACAACAAAAGGGAAATGGCTTAGTGCAAGTATCCACACTAAGAAGCTCACATCTGCTAGTAACTCTAGCTCCAGGGGATCCCATACCTGTGGTCTCTGAGGGCACTTGCATTCATGTCACATACCCCCACATAGTCATGCACCATACACATAATTAAAAACAAAAAAGGGTGCTTAAAAAAGAGTAAATCATACCAGAGAACATGCATGTTTCTGACAGTAAAGTCACTTAATTAAAATACTGGTTTTTTGTTTGTTTGTTTTTGAGACAGGGTCTCTTTGTGTAATAGCTCTTTGGCTGGCCTAGAACTCACTTTGTTGAGAAGGCTGGCCTTGAACTCACAGAGATTCACCTGCTTCTGCCTGCCAAGTGCTGGGATTAAAGGCGTGTGCTAAAATGCATTTTGACAAAAATTTATTTTAGTATGGGAGTTAGAGAGGTGCTTAGGGAAAGAACAAGGCATACTCAAATGGGGGTAAGTGTGTTAGCATTAACCATATATCCTATTTTGGTGACTGTTAAAGTACATTTCAAAGGGTTGCTAAGAAGTGTTTTCTTTCATACTTCTCTTTTAAAATTTTTCTTAGATTTCTTTTTTATGTGTATGTTGCCTGCATGTATGTCTGTATGCCATGTATGTGCTAGGTACCAAAGGAGGTCAAAAGAGGACATCAGATAAGGATAGTTATGTATTGTGTGGTAAATGAGAATCTGGGCTGATGATGTTTACTCTGGGAGAAATCACTTACTCCAGAAGCAGATGACAGCCTCGGGTTCCCGCTCTAAGGATGCCCCTGGATGTTCTCCTCACCAACCAGGAAGTGAGAGAGCGAGCTGGGGTCCAGGACCACAGGCCTAGTCCCCCCCCCCCATCATATCCGCATCTGTCACCATGCCCCCAATTGGCATGGTCAGTGCAACAGGTGCGGGCCGGGTGGACATCTCACTATAGTTCCAAGCCAAATTTAGTTGCTAAGAACCTGGCAGAGGTGGGTGATGGTAAATTCCTTTAATCCCAGCACTCTGGGGGCAGAGACCGGCACCAGCCTGGTCTACAAATGGAGTTCCAAGACAAGGTTCAAAGCTACAGAGGAACCCTGTCTGGAAAAAAACAAAACAAAACAAAACAAACAAACAGAAAAAAAGAGCTAAACAGCTGGGCCATCTCTGCAGTCCTCTCTCTTTTTGACAACTGAGATGATAGGATGCCTCTCAAGGTACCTTGGATAGGATTAGGATTATCATCTGGTAGATAAAACTGGGAGCCATTTAGGTCAGCAAGACACAGCAGTGTGTCAAAGTGCTTGATGCTGAGGCTGATGACCTGAGTTTTGATCCCCAAGACCCATATAGAGAAAAGTGACTCCTGTAAAGTGTATTCTGTCTCCCATGTGCACACTGTGGTATGAGTGCCTCCCTTGTTAAACAAATATACAAATAAAGGGGTACACCTTTATTCTCAGCACTGTGGAGGCAGAGACAGGTGGATCTCAAAGTTTGAGGCCAGCCTAGTCTATAAAAGGAGTTCGAGGACAACCTCCAAAACCAGAGAAACTGTCTTGAAAAACCAAAAACAACAAAACCAAACAAATAAAACAAAACAAAAAAACAAAACAAAACAAAAAACCTCCACCCCAGAAACCATTAGGCCCTTTTACTGTGAAGAGGGTTTCTGGTGAGATTCTTAGAAAATTGCATGTCTGCAGACAGGAAATGTTAATTATGCTGGAGTCCTTCATTATCCTTTGGGAAGAGGCCCCATAAGACATCCAAGAGAGATGCTGGAGAGATGGCTCAGTGGTTAAGAGCATTGACTGCTTTTCCTAGAGGACCTGGGCTCAATTCCCAGCACCCACATGGCAGCTCATAATTGTCTGTAACTCTAAGACTTGACACTCTTATATAAACATACATGTAGGCAAAACATCAATGCAAATAAATAGAATATTTTTTAAAAAAAAGTCTTCCAAGAGAGACGCTCTTTGCTTTTCCATGTCCACATAATTTCCCTATCTTTCTATCCCAGTTTGGCATAGTTTAGAGGCAAATCAAGGGCTAACCATGTGTCTCATTTGTCATGTGTCACTCAAGGTGCTTAAGACTTCTGAAGTCACCTCAACTCCTCAACTCCCTCTACTACCTGCCTCTCTGATGGTCCTGCTCAGCTGAACAGCATGGGCTGCACTGGCCACCACTCATGGCTTCTCCATCCTGTGGGCACTACACCATCTCTCCACACCAGCCTTTTTTTTCTAATTTGCCTCTCCCTGAAAGGGCACTACTCTCCCCACACATCCAGACAACCCAAACTCAGGGGCTGCTCACCTTGCCTCTTCCAATTGTCAGATTTCCCCCTCAAGATTTCAGGCTTCTGCTAGGCAAGGGCCCTGCTTGTTTCTCTTTTACTTTCTCAGCCTCTATTTCTATCCATCTATGTATCCTATCTTTCTAAGTACTTATTATTATTCTTGGTTTGTCAAGACAGGGTTTCTCCTTGTAGCTTTGGAGCCTGTTCGGGAACTCATTCTGTAGGCCATGCTGGCCTCAAATTCAGAGATCCGCCTGCTGTTGCCTCTATAGTGGTGGGATTAAAGGAGTGCACCACCACAGACTGGCTAGACCCATCTATTAACCACTTGTTTCACGGTAAAATTCACCCAAGTCTCTTTGAAGTACATGGTTCAGCTGTGTTTTATAAATTAGCAATATTACACAACCATTACCCCTGTTGTCCCAGAACATTTTCATAACCTTCCCCACAAAGAACCCTTGTATTAAACAATGTCTTCCATATCCATTCTTCCAACCCCCAAGCCCTGGCAGCTGTACATTTGCTTTGTGTTGCTATAGATTTGTCTGTTCTGGAAAATTTCATTTAAAGGCAATCATATAATAATTGGGTATTTGTGCCTGGTTTCTTTACTTCAGTATCATGTCTTTAAGGTCTGTGCATGTTGTAGCATTTGTCACTGCTTCACTACCTTTTATGGCCAAATAATATTCTACTGTACAGATGTCACATTTGTACATCTGTGGGCCCTCAGGCTTCTGTGAAAATTGTGTAGAACCTATACAATAAGCATGTACACCATAGGCTTCTGACTGAACGACGGTTGTTAGTTCTTTTGGTATGACATGAGGGTGGGCATGCTGGGTAGTACAGGAACTCAGCACTTTAGCAGACCTGTCCACAGAACCCCTTCCCCATTTCAAGCAGCAGTGCTCTGGTCTGTCTACAGCAAGAGTCCACACACAGCTCCACGGGCGGCTTTATGTAGAACACAAAGCCATTCCCATTCTGCATAGGTCCCCTCAGTGACCTTTTGTCTCAGTCCAAGCCTTTTCTTACCCCTACACTGGACATCTTTCTCAGAACTCACCTCTGGGCCTTTGTACACAATATTTCCTCTTCCTAGAAGGTTTAGTGCAACTCAGTATAGGAATACTTCTTTCCTATGGCTCCCTCAGTGCTCAACTTCCCTCCCTGGCAGCTCACTGGCTTTCTATAGCTTTGCACTTCTCCTTCAGGGACTAGGCAGAGTTCCCTTCTCTCCAGCAAGGGGCTCAAAGTCAGGTGGTATTTTAGAGCAATGATTGTCAGCTCTACCTCCCTAAGGCAGAGAAGGTATAACCAGAGAATACTGACTGAATAAACTTTTAGCTCTTAAGTTTTGTCTCTGTGTTCCATGGGGTTAGTAGCTTACCAGTTTCTTACTGGGGCCTATGTTTGGGATCAGGTGTCCTCTTTTTCTCCAGCCAACATTCTGACCTCTTCCCAGAACATTTTTTTCTTGGGGGAGATGTTGAGACAAGGTTTATCTGTGTAACACTCCTGGCTGTCCTAGAACTTCCTCTGTAGACCAGGCTGGCCTTGAAATCAGAGATCTGCCTGCCTCTGCCTCTCAAGTGCTAGAATTATATGTGTTTGCCACCATACCTGGTTTACTTCCCAGAACCTCTACCATACACCAAGTCCAGGAGGCAGGAGTGTACTTTCCAGAAGTTTTTACTGAGGAGACTGAGGGGGCACCCAGCCAGAGGGCTGAGGGCCCAGGAAAGGCACACAGCGGCAGTGGGGGGGTCTCCCTCTTGGTGAGGGCTGGCTTAGCAGACACAGCACCTTCTATGACCCCTCTTTGGCACTGAGCTGGGAACATTGTGCCCTCACTCCTGCCTAGCTGGCAGAGGGCACCCCACAGTGACAACTGGCAGTGTTGGCTGGCAAGGGGCCAGGTTTGGCACCAGAGGCTAAACAGACTGAAGGGACCACCCAGTCACCTCCTGTGCTGGCAGGGAGCTCACGTTGGCAATTCAGACAGCTATAAACTGGGAGTCCAATAAATTAGGTTGTAGAAGGTGGAGGAATGGGAAGACCAGGGCTACATTCTTCTCATGGCTCAGGAGGAACAACTTGCTGTTCTGGGAGTTACCATGGGGAAGGGCATGCTTTAGGTTCTGTCTGATCCTATGCCCCATTGAGCTGTTTCCATGGTGGGGGGTAATCTGTGGGAGAGGGGCATTGGCTGCCTACTGTAGAGGATGGAAACAAAGGGATGGATCAAAGGAACAAGAAGTTGGGTTTCAGGAGGGATGTGACTCACAACCATCAGGCTTGTCACACATTCTGGCTGCTGCCAGTAAGGGGTTAGCTCCTGCTTACTTCCCATGGCTCAGCCATACTGGTATAGGGTCAGTACTAGGGCCTTCCAAATCCTCCACTCCTCCCCCAGAGAAAAGTAAAGGACAAATTGCCCTATCAGGGCACAGTTCATGGAGCACACCTCAGGGTACAGGTGGGATGGGGGCAGGAAGAAACAGTGTCCCCAATCATATCCACTTGCTTTTGAGGGTGGGGTCTTCAGGTAAGGCAGGCAATTGGCTAGGAGGCTTGGGAGGGGGAAAGCATGCAGGACAGTAAGGGGAGGGTGGGAGCTGCAGCTTCCTTCATGTGATCCGAGAGCCTGGAGAAGGGTGGGGGCTGGGGAAAAGGTCCTCAGTCAAGTGGGGACACCTGGGGCTGAACTGGGGCTGCAGCCTCGCCAAGGATCTGGCGGAGCTCCTGAAGGCGCCCCTGCATCTTGGGGATGCCTGCCAGTTGCTGCTCCAGGCGCTGCTTCTCCTCAGTCAGGCTCAGACGAGCTGCAGAGTCCAGCTTCTCAAACTTCCAGCCTCCCTCTCCATCAAACTGCAGCAAATGTGTGTGGTACTTCCTGAACAGGAGAGAGATGGAAGGCTGTCATAGCTGCTTTCCCACTTCAAGTGGCAGCCCCACCTCTAACTCCAAGAGCACCTACCATAGGGAGGGCCGATGGGTGATGGACAGTAGTGCGATACCAGCATCTTTGGCTGCTTGGAAGATCTTGCCTTCCACATCAATGCTCACAGCACTGGTGCACTCATCCAGGAGAGCGTACTTTGGCCTTAAGGTGGGAGTGGGTGATGAGGAAAGCTGTCCAATTTCCAGCCCGTGGCCAACCACTCGTGAACCATGGCCCTGCTGTACTGGGAGGAGGGGTGAAGCCCCTCTATGTAGCTGTCTTCCAACTATGGGAGCACCCATTTTCCTTTCTTGTTGATTTCAAATCACCAAATGTCCTTGAAAGACACTGTAGTGCTCACCTGTGGTAGAACATGCGGGCCATGCCAATCCTCTGCTTCTCACCTCCAGACAGGACGTCTTTCCAGTCACATACAGCCTCCCAACCTGGGCAGGAGGTGAGGGGCTCAGCTCAATTTAACAGGTACCCAGTGGGAGTCAGGGTAGGAGCAGGGTTAAGCAAGGCTGATAGAAAGCCAGGGCACATTTGACCCTGGCTGAACTTGTCCAGCTGCAGACTTCTGCTGTGTGTTCTCATCTGATTATAACACTAATAACTGAAAGACTTGGAACAAGAACTGTCTCCCCCATATCCTATCCCTGCACAATTTAGAGAGTCTTTCCAAATGTGCTCAGGTTGAGGTTAAGAAGTGGGCCCTAATCCAGTATGACTAGTGCCTTTATATTTAGGGCTGGAGATATGGCTCAGTGGTTAGGAGCACTGGCTGCTCTTCCAGACAATCCCAAGTACAATTCCCAGTAACCTCATGGTGGTTCACAACCATCCATAGTGACATCTGGGGCCTCTGGCCTGCAGGAACATATGCAGGCAGAACACTGTATAAATAAATAGATAGATAAACCTTTTAAAAAAGAAAATGGACATTTAAGCAGAGACATGTAACAGAGGAAACATGATGTGAAGACATACAATGAGAAGTTGGCTGGCTATCTGCTGAGTAGAGTCCCTTGGTGTGTCCTTCCTCATGGTCTCTGAAGGAGCTAGCTTTGCCACACCCAAATTTGTCTCTACAATGCTAGAAACCAAAGTTCTCTATTGAAGCCTGTGAGTCTGTGGCACTTAGTTATGACAGCCCCAGGACACCTAGTGAGTTGCCAATAAAGAACCTGCCAACACTGTCTTCAGCATGCAGCAGATGTTGAAGGCAAAGAGCCTGAGAGTTGGTTAGAGTATTCTCCCCAGAACAGATACTCCTCACCAGAGGAACTGGGCAACATCTTATGGCCTGGGGCCAACATGCTGGCATGTGAGGAGGGTGATTTGTCAGAATTGTGTGGCAGAAGCAGCAACTCCTCTCCTATCATTCATCTATCCTATGTTTCTACTTGACTAGAAGTTTCCTTAGGGCATGTGAAACATTTTAGCTTGCCCTCTGATGAAGGGTAACCATGGTGCTAATTCTAACCACTGTCATATATGTGGTACCCATGGAACCTTCCTGGGAAGACAGAAGGCAAGTATTCTTTGTCTTTGTCCTTCATCATTTCCTCCATCCTACAGCCTGGGACTGGATGTGATGGCAACAGCAGTTATATTGCTAATATGGTGATTTTATAAATGGAAGTTATGAATAGCATCATCACTTGGTATAAGAGCTAGTATATCCAGAGCTCATAGTGAACATTTATGTCCCCCAAATATGGCCTGTTTCTTTTGGGAATTACAGTACAGAGGGATAAACCCATAAATTATTTGAGCCACTATGGGAACTAGCATGGTTGAATTCAATGCTAAGAGGTTGCAATGGTTGACAGAGAGTCAATGAAGTAAGTTCTCTGCTAAAAATCCCTCTTCATGGCATCCAATCAACCTGTTTACCCTTCTTCCCTGGCAAGTACTTTGAAATCTTGGATACTGAGGTAACACTTGTCCCCTGGGTTTAGTGGAAGAAGGCAGAGGTACGTTGGCAACAGGTTCCCCTAAAGTCTCGGGACAAAGGGTGACTGGCGTATAACCCCATGCTCTGCCCCTACCTCCCTCCCGTTGTAGGATGTGGCGGAGATGCACGATGCCCAGGATGGCTTCCAGCTGCTGCTCCGAACAGCCCTTCCTCCGCATATCCTCCGCAGAATCGGGATAGATCACTTGGTCACGCAAGGAGCCCACGGACATGTAAGGCCTGTGGGAAAGCTGCATGTCCACTGGGGCAAGGTAGCCTTGTTTCCCAGCAGTGTTCTGTGCCTTAGTAGGCTCCTGAGTGGCCCTGGTCACAAATCTTTCCAACTGTTGACATACCACACCAGGCACTCCACTAGCTAACATGTCCATATACTATCATATATGTATGGACACAAGTATATGTACCACCCACATTTGTGAGCATGAGGGTAAGTAAGAACCACCCTCCTGCTGAAATGAACAGGACTAGTTTTTGCTGACTATTGGGATCTGGTATAACATCTTGGCATCCTCTCCTGAAAGGTGGACTGCCCCACTACACAGATGGGAAAAGGTGGAAAAGACACAGGGAATGGGTTTACTTACCTCTGAGGGATATAGAACATGCGCTGGGGTGGGGGCTTATAAAGTACACCACTGTATGTGGGCCAGAGTCCACCCAAGATTCGGAACAGTGAGCTCTTGCCACAGCCATTGGGGCCTGTGATGAGCAGGTGCATGCCTTCTTCTACCTGTGGAAGAATTAGGGCATGGCATCAAGAACTTTAGTCTCTTTCCCCACACCTTGAATTACTGTGGCCTCCTTTCCAGTCCCAATCTGAGATAGGGATGCAGCGCAGTTGGTAGGGTGCTTGCTGAGCACATACAGACCATGGGTTCAATCCTCAGCACCACATAAATTATGCATGCGTGTAATGCCAGCACTTAGCTGGGCATTGGTGGTACACGCCTTTAATCCTAGCACTCAGGAGCAGAGGCAGGTGGATCTGTGAGTTCCAGACCAGCCTGGTCTACAAGAGCTAGTTCCAGGACAGGCTCCAAAGCCACAGAGAAACCCTGTCTCAAAAAAAAAAAAAAAAAAAAAAAAAAAGGTAATGCCAGCACTTGAGAAGTAGAAGTTCAAATTCAATTCAACTTAAATCCTTGGCTAAACAGTAAGTTCAAGGCTAATTTGAGCTACATGAGATTCTGTTTCAAAAAAGAAAGGAAGGAAGGGAGGAAGGGAGAAAAGCAAACAAGCTGGCAGGTGGGAATGGTCTTGCTATGCTAGCAAACTCAGTCCTTCCTGCCTTAGAATTCCAAGGGCTGGGATTTTAAGTATGTACCACCAAATTCATTCTTGATTTCTTAGGAAATGACTACAAGGCCACAGGGATTGGGCTCAGTATGTAGAGCCTTAACTGAATGCCAGGTATAGTATATAGCAGACAAGACTTGGTTCTGTCCCCTAAGGCCCTAACACACCTGGATAGTACAAGCCAAACACAGGGGTCTCACTGGCCTTTAGGCCCCAGAGTAGCTGAGCACTAGTGGCAGGAAAGAGGGGTTAGTCTATTTAGTGCTACTGCTAGCTAGTCAGAAAGATTGGGTCACAAAAGAGGTACAGCACCCTGCAGCAGACATGGCATGGCCATGGCCATCCTCAGCATTATCATTCTCAGTCCCTTCTTTTCAGTGTAGATATTTCCTTATCTGTAAGTGATAAGAATGTTGCTGCATAGAACTCCCAGGAGGAACCAGGTTATGGCCTTTGATTTACCTTGAACAATGGGATAGGTTGACCTGTGCATCCTGAATTTATCTGAAGTCCTATGTCCTACTGTCTCAGAGTGGGCCCTGCCATTGCAAATGAAATTAGCTGAATGAACATTAAGGCATACTGGAGGGGAGTGGGCTAAATCCACCATGGCTGGAGTCCTTGCAGAGTTAAGATTCAAATAGACATACATAGAGGGATGTGTATGTGTGTGAGGATAGAGGCAGAGAGAGTAGGGTGACACAGCAGAATATTAAGGACTGTCAGTGAACCAGAAGTCACACAAGGCCTGGGGTACACATTCTCCCTAAGAAGGAACCCATCTCCCATCCTACCCCTTGATCTTTCTTTTTTCTTCCCCCTCCCTCCCCCTCCCCCTTTTACCAGACGCGTTTTCTCTGTGTAACTGTCTTGGCTGTCGTGGGACTAGCTCTCTAGACCAGGATGGCCTTGAACTCACAGAGATCCACCTGCCTCTGCCTCCCAAGTGCTGAGATTAAAGGTGTGCATCACCACTGCCCGTTATCTTACCCCTTGAAGCTTCTCATTTCCGGAATATGGAAGGAGCCCATTTCTGGCAGCCCCAGGACACTCACTACCATAGGACAGTTGTTTCTAGAGGATAGGAGTAGCAAGAGGGTTTCAAGCTACCTCAGGGCTACTCTTCCACCTGATTCTTCGGCACCTTGCTCTCCACCCAGGAGCAATCTGCTCACTCAGGCTGCAATGTCTCTGCATGCTTGGGAAAGCCAGGAAACTATCTACCTTGGGTCCATCAGGGACCACACCATTATGTTATGCTGTTTAGGGAGGAGGCATGGTCTCTACATTGTCTCAACTGGCTTTTTAGTATCTTTGCCCTTCTTCCTTCTCTCCAGGCTCAGCCAACTCCTCAGTGAAGGCAGGAGCCTGATACACTTTCTCTTGCATCTTTCTAGGTTCCTCCCTTGCTGAGACATGGCAGGCCCAGGCCCCTTTGTCCCTCATCTCCTATCTCCAGTTGTGTCCACCTATCTACCTCCTACGTTTTGAGGAAAAGCTTCACTGGGTTTTATCTCATCAAATGATGATCAACCTTTCATGGCCCTTAATGTACTCTGGATCAGAGTCTAAGAAGAGACTTTTAAATTTATTAATTTGTTTTTTTTTTTTTCATTTGTGTTTTTCAGACAGGGTTCCACTGTGTAGCTCTGACTGTCCTGAAACTTACTATGCAAACCAAGCTGGCCTCAAACTTTGCGTGCTGGAATTATAGGTGTACACTAACACACCAAGCAGTGGATAATGTTTTAGGGCATCCCACTCTTTGATTTATCTTTGGTTTCTAACAGCCCAGAGTTTGTGGCAGCCTGTTGGGATGGGCAAATGATCAAACCAAAGCACTTTGGCAACCCTTGGACAACCCTGGTAATTGTTAGTGTATTTTATCAGCACTCACAATATTGCTTCAGAACTCGTGGTCAGAGACACGTTGGTCTCTCAGCTTGACCTTGGCCTGTCTTCCACGCAGACCTGGTGACAATGTCATTGCTAGCACAGCTAAGTGAGATGCCAAGGGCTAGGGTTCACAGATGCAGGTGGCCAGATAACAACCTTTGGAAGTGTACCCTGTCCCCAGCTGCTTGGCCCAGACTGGTTAGCATTTTCAGGTTGGGCATGCTTCTCCATTTGACATACCCTGATGTTGAGGTTGGCCACCACCACCTCTCCTGTGGGTGTGATGATGGGGATGTTCTCACAGATGATTCCCTGTTCCACATCTACCACTTGGCCTGTAGAGAGAAGGCATGGAAGGATAGGAGTACAACATTTTTCTGTTTTCCTGTGTCCTGCTACTTATCCCTGCTCCCTTGGCACAGGTTTAATCTACCTCAGTAGCAGGCCCTGGGTTCTCAATTAGTATGATGTGGTCCAGGGCCCCATGGAAAAACAGTGGTCTTCCAACAAGCTGATAACCCCAGAGTCAAGTAGAATGCCATAACCTGCCACATTTTGGTCCTCTGGAACACGAGGCATTGGGTGGGTACTCTTGCCCTGTGACAACCCCTCTTGGCAACACTAAGATCAGCTTCAATGCTATAGTACCCCAACTCCCATGAACTGGCAGGGGCTGGACTTTCTTTTGTGCTTGTGCTCTGCTTTGATTTCTTTTGTTTCTCTTTGAAACAGGGTCTAATACTATAGCCTCTATTGGTTGTGAATATGCAGCAATCCTGCCACAACCTCCCAAGAGCTGGGATTACAGTCATTAGCCATCACTTATGAATGTAACTGTGTTATTTATTTACTTACTCATTTATTTAATTTTAGACGGAATACTGACCTTGACACCACCATGTCTGCTTTATGTGGTAGTAGGGACGGAACCAAGGGCCTTGTATATGCTACAAAACACTAACTGAGCTATATCCCTAGCCATGCAACCCTTTTTTTATTGCAGTGTTGGGAAATGAACCCAAGGTCTCATACATGTTAGGCAAGCACTCTACTACTGAACTATACACCCCCATCCTTCACTGCCATGATTTATCTGTTTGCCTTGTGTGGGTGTGTGATACCCAGCACTGAGACTCTAGAAACCCATCTTAAAGTATAACCCAGACCAACAAACACACTTGGGAGGGTGTGTCAACAGTTGAACTTGGCCAATGTTTGGAGAATGCAGGCTGCTGGGCCAGCCCCCTCCCAAGTGACTTACTCTTCAATGACCTTCCTAGCAATGAGTGCTGAGTGGATAAGACAGAGTATACAGGGCCTTTGGGTGCTGTGGTGGTAATGTGAAGAGACAAAGCAGTGGGTAGGAAGGCAGAGGAAGCACTCTGCACAGAAGATACCTTACCTTGGATCTTCAGGGGCCCCTCTACACGGATACCAGACTGTACCATGGCCCCAGGTTTCGCCTGAGCCTCCTCTAGATCCCCGATCCTCTTAAAATGACATTGCTGGACATCTTCAAATACCTGGAACATCTCGTATACTCTGGCTGTGTAGCCAGCCAGCTCTGTCACCTATAAGGAGGGTGACATGGTCTCAACTCCAACCAGTTTGGGAGTGGGAGAACAGGAAGGGTGGGAACTGCACTGGGGTTTACCTCCTTGTAGGATGACATGATCCTCTCAGTGGCATCTGCAGCAGCTGTGAGGAGATTTCTGGCAATGGTGAAGGCCTCTGTGCGCTCACTAACCAGCTCCTCCTCCTTCATTTCTAAGGCTGCCTTCTTCATGGCTTCTGAGTCTACAAACCAAGGTTGGAGATAGGAGGGACAGTGGAAAGTCACAGAGCCACCATGGAAAAGATGAGCATTGTGCATACCATGTTATGACACACAGATGTACAGAAACACATAAGTTCTGCACTTCACAGCATAAATGAAAACTGACTCACAGGAGAAAATGGGGTAAGACTTGTTCTTGGATTTGATTTTTTAACGAAGAGACTAGAAACATAAAGAATTAAAGAAAAACAGAGCAATCTGAACCTCAAAATAAATACTTTTTGAGCACCAAGGGACATCACCAGCAAAGTACAAAGGCTACATACAATTGGGAAAGAATACTTGTAAACCACATGGCTAGTAAAGATATATGTATGTATTTATATATGTATGTATGTACATATGTATGTATGTATATATGGGCCAGTTGTGGTAGCTCATACCTATAATCTCAATACTCTGAAGTTCAGGGCCAGCTTGAGGTATAGTGTGAAACATTTTCTCAATAAATAAATAAATATCTATAAAGAGCAATCAGGTGGACTGGTAAGGTAGCTCACTTGATAAAAGGTGCCACCAAGCCTAATGACCTGAGTTGATCCCCAGGATCTGTATGGTGGAAATTGAGAACTAACTCCCAAAAGTTGTCTTCTGACCTGTACATGTGTGTAGTAACATGTGTAATTCCTTATCCTACTACCATTGTCAATGCCTATCATGACACAAGGGCAGAGACTTCAAAACTGTCCTCAGCAAGTCAAAGGTGTGGCTACAGAAGCATGTTTGGCTGTCTTAGTCTAAAGAACAACAGACCTGAATCTGAGGTGTGGCTACTCCTGACTCTCAGGGATAGGGAAAGAGAAGTTGGAGCTAAGGTGTGTGTGTGGTTACTGAACCCTTAGAATAAGTGAGGAAGAAAAGTCTGTTTGTACGGTATACATGATACTGTGTTTCACATTTTGGTTAAGGTATTTAAGAGTGGTGAAAAATAAACTCGAGGCATTTCAGTATTGACTGATCTGCCCTCCTGACCTTTATTCTGTGTCTCGGTCTTTATAATCTATACCTAGCCTTTCCCTCATCCACACTCCCCAACTCAGGTATGAACATGGGGCTGCTCAGCTGGTTCTGATCGCAGCCCCATAAAGACAGCTTCTGAGATATAGCCTAATAAGTAAATAATAATAATAAGTAATAAATCAGCTTGTTTGGTAAATGATGAATTGATGAGGACGTTGAAATATATATTTTTTATATTTTTCTTTTGGTTTTTATTTAATTGTTCTTTTTATGTGTGTTTTGTTGAAGTCTATCTGGTAGATGAACAAAACTAGATCCCTGTCTCTCACCCTATGCGTCAACTACCTTTTGTACCTTGGTACAAGGTACACTCTTGAAATCCCAGCACTTGGGAAGTTGAAGATGAGGATCAGAAGTTCAAAGCCCTCCTTGACTACATAGTGAATTCCATGACAGCCTTAGTTACATGAGATCCCTGACTCCCCCCCCCAAAAAAAATGCAGGCTGGGTATGATGGCACACACCTTTAATTTCACTACTAGAGAGCTACAGACAGCAGACAGGTAGATTTCCATGATTTTGAGGTCATCATGGTCTATACAGCAACCTCCAGACCAACCAAAGCTACAATAGTAAGACCCTGTCTAAAAAAATAACAAAATTTAATACCAAACAAAACAACCAGCAATCCAGTTAAGAAATGGACAAATGTTCTCAGTACATGCTTTTAATTCCAGCACTCAGGAGGCAGAGGCAGGTGGATTTCTGTGAGTTCAAGGCCAGCCTGGTCTGCAGAATGAGTTCCAGGACAGCCTCCAAAGCTACAGAGAAACCCTACCTGGAAAAAACAAAAGAAAAAAAAAGTGTGTGTGTGGGGGAAGCCAGGAGGAAGTGGTACAAGCCTTTGATACTAGTACTCGGGAGGCAGAGACAGGCAGATCTCTGTGAGTTCAAGGCCAGCCTGGTCTATAGAGTGAGTTCCAGGACAGCCAGGGCTACACAGAGAAAACCTGTCTCAAAAATAAATAAATAAATAAATAAATAAATAAATAAATAAATGACAAAAAAGAAAGAAAAAGTCTTTATGAAAGCTGAGCATAGTGGTGCAAGCCTCCCCACCCTCCAAATCCCCAGATAGGGTTTCTCTGTATTGCTTTGGAGTCTGTCCTGGAACTTGCTCTGTAGACCAGACTGGCCTCAAACTCACACAGATCCACCTGTCTTTCCCTCTTTCCCAGTGTGGTAAATGCCTTTTATCCCAGCACTCAGGAGGCAGAGGCTAGCCTGTTCTACATAGTGAGTTCCAGGAGAGCCAGAGCTACATAGTAAGAACCTGTCTCAGAAAAACAAACAAAAATGTGTTTATAAAATCTACCTACATACAATGAATATATAGTTAAAAAGCAATTATAATAGGACATATGCAATGGCATATGCCTGTCTCAAAAGAACAGAAAGAGAAATTATAGTATATACATACAATGAAATATTAGTTCCAAAAAAGAAAGAAAGAAAGGAAGGAAGAAAGATTAGTCAGCCATAAGAGGAAATGAAGAACTGGTTCACTTCCAACAAAGATGAACCTTGAAACAATTATGCTCAGTGAAAGAAGCCCGACAGCAAAGGTCACATACCATATGATTCTGTCTCTAAATGATGTCTGGAATAAGCAAATCCATAGAGATAGAAAGCAGATTAGAGGGTGCCAGGGGCTGAGTGAGGGAGGGTTAGGAGTGACTGATAATAGATATGGAGTTTCCTTTAGAGGTAATCAAAATGTTCTGGACTTAGTGTTGATGGTTCAAAATGTTCTGTACTTAGTGGTGATGGTTGTGTACATATAAATATATGTATGTATAACTCAAAACATAAAAGACTCAGAGACAGATACTGGGGTTCAAACTTCAAGCTGAATATCAGGAAAGCAAAGCACCCAAGACACTACCTCTTACCTCTACCTCAGGCTCAGTGGGATGATCCCATCTCCAAGAGCTCTCACCAAACCTCAGACTGTAACCTCTCCTCAGTGTGGCTGGAGAATGAGTACCTCTCTGAGACCTTGTTTGTCTTACATACTTCCCTAATGTTGAGATTAAAGGTGTGAGCTATAATTCTTTTTTTAGACTGATTCACTCTTGTGTGGATCTGGGTGGCCTTGGACTCACAGAGATCCATCTCCCTCTTAATCCCGAGTCCTAGGATTACAGGTGTGTACCACCACCTCTTAGCTTCTGGCTGCTGGGAGTAAAGGTGTGTGTCACCACTGCCTGATCTCTATAGCTTGAGGCTGACTTTGCTTTCTGAATCCTCAGTCAAGATTTAATGAATCATAAATAATATATCACTATACACACAGACACAGACACAGACACAGACACACACACACACACACACACACACACACACACACACACACACACACACAGGGTTTCTTTGTGTATCCCTGACTGTCCTATAACTGGTTGTGTTAGACCAGGCTGACGTTGACCTCACAGAGATCCACCTGTCTCTGTCTCTGCCTCCCAAGTGCTGCTAGAATAAAGGCGTGCACCACCAATACCTGGCTGAGCTTGCTTCCTTCCTTCCTCCCGTCCTTCCTTTTTTTAAAAAAATGTATACAGTGTTCTGCATGCATGCATGCCTGCAGGCCCTGAAGAGGCTGCCAGATATCATTACAGATGGTTGTGAGCCACCATGTGGTTGCTGAGAATTGAACTCAGGACCTCTGGAAAAGCAGTCAGTGCTCTTAACTGCTGAGCCATCTCTCCAGTACCGAGCTTTGTTTCTTAAGTATGACTTTTCTCCTCCTGACCTTGCTGTCCTCCACATTTTCCCTCATATCCTATTTTGTGGTCCCTAACCTCCTATCAAAGGACATCTCTGATTTCTTACAAGAATCACTCTTGTTTAAACCTGCTTTTTTGGTCATAGTTTACATCTCATCTTAAGCACTTAACGTCTCCTTAGCTGACAGTTTCAACTTTCATGAACTTGGGACCCACAGAAGAGCAAGACTTTAAGAAATTATTATTATTATTAGTGTATGTATGTATGTATGTATGTATGTATGTATGTATATATATGTAATATGTGGGCACACATGTACTACAGCATGCATGTAGGGGTCAGAGGACAGCTTTGTGGAGTAGGTTGTCTCCACTTAAAAAAAAACAATCAATTTATATATTTTTATTTCATGTATATTGGTGTTTTATCTGTGTGAGGGTACTAGATTACCTGAAACTGGAGTTACAGACAGTTGTGAGTGGCCATGTGGGTGCTGGGAATCAAATCTGAGTCCTTTGGAAGAGCAGTCAATGCTCTTAACCACTAAACGACCTCCCTTCTCTTTCCACTTTTATGTGGGCTCCAGAAATCAAATTCAGACCAGCAGGTTTTTAACTTTATATGCTAAGCCATCTTCCCAGTCCCAGAGCAAGGTTTATACATATGGAACCTGTAAATGATGGTGAAGATCACGGAGAAAGAGAGCTCCAAAGGCCCTTGGTGCAGATGGATAAATAATGAAGCGACTACTAGGGAGTCATCAAGGCTCTGGGGTGGAAGCTGTAGGAAAAGGTAACCAGGATATATTTGACCCTCAAGTGGATTGAAGGCCAGGGTTGGTCAGGGAGGAAAAGGTATAGTCAGCTCAGAAAACGTTCAAGTTTAAAAGGGAACAAGATGGATGCTTTTGGGGCCTGGTCCAGGAAGTGTGGGGGTGGGGGGAAATTAATGTCCTAAGGATGTGGTGAGCTAAGTCTAAATATCTTCCTTTCGACTGTGTCTTCAAAGATATAGCTAGAGTAGGCAGCAGAGACATGAAGCGTCCTTCCCAACATCCCTACAGCTTTTCCTTTGTTAGTGAGACAAAGGAAGGGAGCCCAGAGGTCTTTGTGGCCAGGAAACACTGTGGCAGCAGCAAGTACTTTCTAGGCGTACTGCATCCTAGGACCTTTGGAGTCAAGGCTTGGCAGGAGGAGCAAACCAGATATTGTAAATCCCACCCCTTTTCCAGCCCTGGGGCTACCATTGCAAGGCAGCAAAACAAAGCTTATCTAAAATCTTCCTCAGTGGTAAAGAACCTTCCTCTAAGGCTTTCTTTGAAGTACCTGAAAAAGTACTTAAGGCATCTACACCCTCTTCCAGCTCACCATAAATGGTGATGGAGAGAAGTCACACAAAGAAGTAACATACACAGAGAAGCAGTACTTGGGAGAGCAGTAAGGCAGAACACATAAAACATGGTGGTCAATGTAGTCTACAGAGCTAGTTCCAGGACAGGCTTTAAAGCAATACAGAGAAACATTGTCTCAATAAAAAAAATTCAAGTTGGATATGACTGAAAGAAAAACAACAGGTGACTTGGCTACTTACATCTTATCCACAAATTGGAGGCAGAGAGCCAGAGAGACTGGGCCTGTCATGGGCTTTTTGCTCATTAATTCTACAAGTCACCTGTTGTTTTTCTTTCAGAGGACCAGGTTTTGAGCTTACAACTGTCTGTAACTCCAGTTCCAGGGGTTCTGATGCCCTCTTCTGGTTTCTGCAGGCAGTTGGTACACAAATATACATGGAGGCAAAACACCCATATACATAAATTTTTTTAAAAAATATTAAAAAAATATTTGAAGGGGGAAGCAGAAACCCACACCTGAACACACTGCACTAAAGCTGAATAATACAAAAGAGAAAGAAAATGTAAAGGTATCTAGAAAGAAAACACACAGCACTAATAATTAACAAAACTTAACAGCTATGCAAGAAGATAGAAGACAATGAAATTTTGTCAAATGACTGGAATAAATAACTTTCCACTAAAATTTTATACTTATGTTCAGGAATAAGAGTGAAAGATAATTTCAGAAAAGTTAATTGAAAAAAAAACCCATGAAGCCAGACAGTGGTGGTGCATGCTTTAATCCCAGCATTTGGGAGGCAGAGGCAAGCGGATCTCAGTGAATTCTAGGCTAGCCTGGTCTATAGAGCAAGTTCCAGGGCAGCCAGAACTACACAGAGAAACCCTCTCTCAAAAAACAAACAAACAAACAAACAGAAACATACACAAAAAAAGAAAAAGAATCCATGATATCCTTACTGAAAGAACTTTTTAGCTAGGTACAGTTTAATCCCAGCACTGGGGAGGCTAAAGAAAGGGGTAGTCTGGGCTACAAAGAAACTCCATTTCAAATCAAAACAAACCACAAAAAAGAGAGTGAACTTCCAAAAACTTCTATCAGGGAGGATAGCTGAAGGAAGGGAATGCTGAGCAGAGAAATCAGTATCCATATGGGCGAATTTACACACATCACACAAAGCCAAAATAAGAGAATGAAAGCACATGATAGTCAGGTGTGCTGACACTCACTAGTAATCTCCAATACTCAAAAAATGGGCAGGAGGATGAACAATTCAGTCATACTCCATTATATACTGAGTTCAAGGTTAGCCTGAGCTGTAAGAGGTCTCCTCTCAAAAATCAAAACATGTCTGGCAGTGGTGGCACATGCTTTAAATCCCAGGTCAGCCTGTTCTACAGAGTGAGTTCCATGGAGGTCAGAGCTGTTACTCAGAAAAACCCTGTCTCTAGAAACTAAAGGGGGGGAAACCCAAAACAAACAGCCCCCCAAAAAAACTAAACTTCAGGCTGGCTGTAATGACAGGTGTCATGGATGTTGCTTCTCCAGGTAAACCATTCTAAGGCTTAGGAGGAGGGGAGCTATTGATTAACCTAAGAAGGCTTTCAAGAATGCATGTTCAGCTTTTCAAGGGCAATCACTAAAAGTTGAATGAATAAATTGTAATCCAGTAGAGAAACAAACAGAAATAAAGACAGCCAGGTGTTGGTGATGCATGCCTTTAATTCCAGCACTCAGGAGGCAGAGGCAGGCAGATCTGTGTGAGTTCCAGGAGAGCCTCCAAAAAACCACAGAGAAACCCTGTCTTGAAAAAACAAACAAACAAAGAAACAAACAAATGAAGAACAGAAATAAAGATAACCTGACCACCACCAAAAGTGATAGGTAGGGCAGGCTTCCTACAGCCTACAAAGGCCTTCACTAATTTGTAAGAACCATTTGTTGAAAGAAACCAAGGCTGGGTCATGAAGTGGCTTACCCAAGCCACTTCCTGTGCTCATCTCCAATTAAAACTGGGCTAAGGACAGTAGGTAAATGATACATACACGTGGAAAAGAAGTATGTGGAGTCCCTAAGTTGTGGTCTTGTGCTTCTTGGCACCCAGGACCATGAAATGCATACATGGCAGCTAAGAGCTCTGAGAAATGCCTGATTTCTGAAAATCTAAAGGCCAGTAGGGCCTTAGGGCCTTAGTGTACCCATGTAGAAGGGGAGAGTGGGTTGGCTGAGCTCTGGGCCCTAGTTCCTGGAGCCTTGGCTCTTACCTGACTCTGCATAGCCAGTTGCTGTGATGATGGGGACAGCTACCATGAGCAGGCCAGATGCACTCCACACATATTTCATGAGGAACTGTTCCAGCATGACATACCATAGGCGTTCCAGCAGAATGAGGTTGATCTGTGAAGCCAGATCTTTATAGGACTGCTGTAGTAGTGCCAGCTCCACCTGCAAGGATAATAGATATTGAAAAATCCTGTGACAACTCTTGGAGGGTAATGGTGAGGATTCCGAAGTATGGCCCACATACATGCTATGATGTTTGGCCACAAGGCCAAGGATTTGGGGACTATATTTAGTTTCAAATAGGGCTATTGCTAAGACACTGCCTGATGTTATGGGGCAGCTCCTATCCTCTTTCAATTACTGCTGTGGTTGGGACATTCACCATTCCCCTTTCTGTACCCTGCCTGGGCAGTTTCTGGATTCAGCCCCCTGAAGGCAGTTACCTTACATTTTTGCTGACTCCTTTTTTTTGGGTTCCCTCCTAGTGCCTCCCCACTCCAGAAATCATGATCAGTAGTTTTTCTACCTTGAACTAAGTATCAAAATCTTCTTCTTCTTTTTTTTTTTTTTTTTTTGTTTTTTTCAAGACAGGTTTTCTTATAATAAAGTGCAGGGGACCTTGGTGGATTCCATGGCAGGCGAGGGTGACTGAGGTGGGGAACAAAACATGTCAGGCAGACAGAGCTTAGTAAGAAGTTTTATTAGAAAGGGAAAGGGGGAGTTAGAAAGAGAAAAGAGGTAAAGAGACAGAGACAGAGAGAGGACAGGAGAGAAGAAGGTAATAAGAAAAGTCCTGTCTGCCCCAGGGGCAGAAAACAGAGTGAAAGAGGTGTGTGTGTGTGTGTGTTTGTGTTCTTCTAAAGGGGTCCTTTGCACCTGCGTGCAGACTAATAGTCATGGAACCGTGGGCTGACCAGGGTACTGCCTGAGATCATTCTGCAAACTGACAGGGGCAGGCCAGCATAATGCTTGAATTCTCACAAGTTTTCTCTGAGTTAACAACAGCTCTGGCTGTCCTGACACTCTCTCTGAACACCAGCCTGGCCACAAACTCAGAGATCTGCCTGCCTCTGCCTCCCTAGTGCTGGGAATAAAGGCAAGCACCACCACTGGGTAATAAAGTTCTTGGTTTTGTAAAACTCAGTAAACAGACTCACTTTACTTAGGCTCCATTTCCTGCTACTTTCCCAGGACTCTTTGGTGTGAGAAAAGTACACTGAATTTTCCCACCAAAACATGGGTGCCACCCTCAAGTGGGGTGGCAGCTGCAGTCAGGCAAGCCTCATGGAGGAGTCTAGAAATATTGGGAAGAAGTATTCATGGCAAGGTGACTGTGGTGTTTTGGATTGCTCTGCCTCCCACCCCCATGCCCAGTATGGCACTGATTGTCCAGTGGTTTCATTTCTTTCTTCATTTTACTGCCACGTAGTTCATTGTGTATAGTCTCACGTCTATTGTAGGACACAGAAACAGACAAAGTGACCTGCCCAAACTCATATTGCCTGGAGGTAGCAAGCAGTGCAGGAATATGGGCTGAATGGGCTGGGCTGTTAAGAGAACCAGATTTTTACTTTGTTTTGAGGTATGGTGGGTAGAATTTAGGTTCTTGGGCATTCTAGACCTTGAGCATGGTAGATAAGCACTCTAATCATAGAGAACCAGACTTCTGTTTTTTTTTTTTTTTTTTTTTTTTTTTTGTGACAGGGTCTCATTATATATAGGCCTGGCTGGTCTGGAATTGCTTAATGTATACTAGGGTCAACCTCAAATTTGTGGCAATTTTCCTATGTATGCTTCCCAAGTGCTGGCATTATAGGTGTGCACTAGCATGCCTGGCTTTTTGTTGTAGTTGTTGTTACTTTTGAGATTTCATGATATAGCCCATGAACTCACAGTCATCCTCCTGGTCAGCCTGATAACAAGATTATTACAAATGAAGCTGATTTAAGACTTACTTTGAGCTGGGCATTGGTGTCACAGGCCTTTAGTCCCAGCACTCGGGAGGCAGAGGCAGGGGGATCTCTATGAGTTTGAGGCCAGCCTGGTCTACAGAGCGAGTTCCAGGACAGGCTCCAAAGCTACACAGAGAAACCCTGTCTCGAAAAACCAAAAACAAACAACAAAACAAAACAACCAAAGAAAAAACCAAAAATCAACAACAAAAAGACTTACTTTGTTATTTCAAGCAGGAAGTTGTATACTTGTGTGTACACATGCATATGCACTGTCTGAAATTCTAGCAATAATACTGTGCTGTTTGCCTGCCTGCTAGCCAGCCAGCCAGTTAGTTCCCTTCTGTCATAAATTGTTGACTTGAATGTAGGCTCATGTTCACAGTATATCTGTCAGTGGAACTAGAGTGGGACATGTGTCTATAAAAGGACAGTTAACCTATCCATAGTGACCCATCACTTCATACAGCTTAGATAAGCAGACGAAGGGTGTACAAAAGGTCTCTGGGTCCCAGGAAGTGAACTCTATTGTTGAATGTGCTATTTCCTTAAACTATCCCAGAGGAAGTCTTTCTAAATACCACGCTCTTTCGTTTGTACCCTCTGCCTAAGTCTGCTCATATAACCCAACTTTCCTCAAACCCAATCTCTTATTCCTGAAGTGAGTGAACCACCTTGGAGTACCCTGGTAATCTAGGTTCATGCCTTGAGGTGGTAGCAGTGCCAGCTAAGGCTGATGGTGTAGCTATGGATATTGTGCCAAGTGCCTCACCCAAGGCCCCGGCTGCTTGCCAAGGCCCTGCAGCATGATATTCAGAAGAGTGGGAGAGGGGTTATAGTGAGGGTGAGGCACTTTTTCTCCTTATCTGAAACCTGACCAGGACCAGAAATACCTTTCTTTGTAAAAATGTAGAGACAAATCCTTTCTGAAAGTTAAGGAAAAGCCTGATTCTCTATATGATATGCATGCAGCCAATGAGACACGGTCCTGGGGTTAGTGGCTACCTGGCCCAGGAGACACACAGAGACCGTCTTTAAAAAATCATCCTTTTGCATCCCTCCCCCACCCCAAGCAGTGGGGAAGTGAAATTAGTTGTCAGAATAAGGACTGAAGCAGCTGCAACCACAGGGATAAGGAAGGGGAGGGAATAAAGCTTGCAGTGGCCTGAAGTAACCTTTTCCAGCATCTGAGGGCTCTCCTGACCCTAGCCCACCTCATTGAGGGATCTGAACAGAAGGGTGGTTACAATGGAGGTGGGGTGGGGGGAGCTTGTCAGGCTGTACACCATGGCAGAGGCTGGGGCACACATCCCATATCCCTATCCCTGGGAGGGAGGGAGGCAGCTACGCAGGTTGCTTGTCAAGCCTGTCAGTCACTAGCCAGGCATGCCTGGGGCTCTGACAGCCTTGACCCTGAGCACCAACACCACTGCAGCTGCTGTGCTGAGTTTTGCTTGTTAACCTATGCTTGGGCTGAGTCATGCCTATAATATAGGACAGCCCGGCCAGCCAACTCTGCTGGACGCCAGCCTTCAAAGGGCCCAGAGATGTGAGAGGTCAGGTGGCAGGCTGTGTCCTACCATACCTGCTCCAGATGGTAGGAGTCTAATTCCCCCCAGTTGGCTGCAGGAATGGTTGGCTGAAAGATTGGAGTGAACTCAACCAGTAGCATCACAAACCACTAGAATCCAAAGCTCCAAGTCCAAGACAATTAATTTCACCAAGGAAGGAGGCAGAAGTGGCCTGGAGGTTGTAGGCAGCCAGCACCGGGAAGTTCCCACCCAGTGGTGTCATTTCTCCATTTCTGCACCTTTAGATTATAGCCATCCAAGGCCTACCCCCGAGCTTGTTCCAGTGCCTATTGACAACTTTAACATCAGCCTGGTTAGGCTTTAGGCTTTCCCTATTCCTTATAGCTGGCTGCCATGGGTCTCCCAGCCACCTCCTCTCCTATATAAGCAGCATTTCAACCTGCCCCACCTCATGGCCCCCGTAGAAGGCAATTTCCTCTGAGTTGGCCACCACTCGAGAGTGCATGTAGCGCAGTTCGCCCTTCCGCCGGGCCTCCTCTGCCACCAGTTCCCCAAACTTGGGAGAGAAGGCTCGTAGCACGTTGGCTGTTAGGAACACCACCAGGCCAGCGATGGCTGAGGGCCAGGCTGTGCCAGCTCCTCTGGAGCGGGCTGCTCGAAGGAGAGTATAGGAGGTCACCGCCACGTCCAGGAGTGGCTTGGTCAGGTTGGAATAGAGGTGGGCTACAGAGGCAGCAAAGGCTACCACATCCTCCGTCAGAGACTGGTCAGGGTTTCGAAGCCGGCCATCCATGTTGCTTACTCGGTAGTAAGTCTGCTGGGAAAAGTAGAGGCTGTAGGCATGAGCAACTAGACGGCTTCGGAAAGACAGAGCCAGCTGGCCCTCTAGGTAGCGGATGGCACTGTTAATGAAAGTGGCAGGAAGGGCGATGAGGAGCCACTGAAGCAGTTGCCAGCTAAAGGCTCGTGGGTCTTTACGTACAATGCAGCGGGCCAGTCTGCCATCCAGGCGGGCCACATACACAGACAGGAAAGTTCGGCTTACCAGGGCAGCAGAATGTAGGGCCAGTAGCCCTGTTTCCCGGCACAAGATTCGGGGGAACAGCAGCCTCAGGAGCACCAGGAGCCGCTGCAGGAATACCCGGTTCATGCCAGCCTTGGCTGCTGTAGCTCCAGAGGCCTCTTGCGTGGGTTCCCCAGCTGGCACCTGAGGGCCTCTGGCAGGAGTCAGGCACTGCCGTACTAGAGGGTAGATTTTGTGGACTCCATAGGCTGTGAGAGCCAAGACCACAGCTGTACGCTTCAGTGTGGTCACCCTCGAGGACCGTGGAGTAGAGAGCACCGGCATGTCACCCGGAATGGTGGGTAGGTTGAGGGGCTGGGACTACTGCCCGAGGCTGCAGTTGCAGGGTTTGTTGTGTAGACAACTGGAAACCTTGAAGTGGTCCCTGAGCCTGTGGCCCCTGGGGTGGTGCTGGGGCCCCAGAAGCGGTTGGCTTATGATCCTCCAGGGTCGTGGCCTGCTTCAGGCAAGCCCAGGTGGAGGAAACTGGCTTCCCTCTCCAGATAGTCCCTTAGCCCCTGAGGTCAGAGCCTCGAGAGGTCTTAAGCAAAGAGGCCGTCTCTTCCTTTCCACCTCCTCTTACTGCTCCTCCTCCCCCTTGTGACGCCCCTCCCCGGGGCACCAAGCGTGTTCGTCTGCTCGGCAGCCGGGCTTCAGAAGCTTCTGTGACTTAGCCACTGCCCAGAATCTCTACCCACCCACCCCTCCCCCCGGGAGAATGGGGGGTGGAGTTGGGGCAGGAGGCGGAGTTCGGAGCAGGGGCGCCCCGCCGCGTTCTTGCCCTACGGTTGGGCCCCACCCCCTCTCTGACCACAGAGACTAGGGATGACCGCGCAGGCTAGAGGAGAGGCCCTAGCCATCCCGCCAAGGCTCTTCTGAGCTCCACCCTTGCGTGTCTGAAGTGTCGGAGACGCAGCAGTCGGCTTTCGACCTCCTGCCACCACTTCCTCTAAAGACCTGGGGAAGGGCCCGCGGCCTGGGGGCGGGGCGGGAAATGGCTGTGAGCGAAGCGGTTGGAGGACCTCAGGAAGGCTTGTAGGCGGGGCCCTAGATGCGTTTCCGGTTTCCGGTTGCGGACTAAGGGGCGGGTCGGAGTGGCGGTGAGAGTTTATTAGTTGCGGTTGTTCCTGTGAGTTGCCTGAAACTCGGTAAGCTGGGTCCGCGGGTATGGCTGGCTCCCAGACCACTGAGGTTCCCCAAGCACCTTTATGAGAGCGGAAAGTGAGAGTCCCAGAAGGACTGTGGATTCTGGGAAATGTCGGGACAGGCTCTAGTGCAGGCATGGTGGGGTGGCAGGTGGAGCGGGGCTCCAGGGGGCGCGAGGGCGGGAGCCAGTGAAGAAGTCCCACTCGAGAGCTAACCGCGTAGGCCCAGCTCCTCGAAGACGACCTGGCAAGATGAATTTGGGTGGCGTTGTGGCGTATTAAGTCTGTTCGAAGATTAGTCCCTCTTTGGCTTCAACGACTTATTGGTTCTGGAACGTTCTCCAGATAAGGCTTTGAGGTGTTCTGTGGAGACCTGCATTTTTGCTTTTGGCCTGGATTCTTGTCCTCTAGGAGTCGCTCTTGTGGGCCTTTTGCGGGTAGGTTAACGCCTCACACACTTCGTGCATCCGCTGGAGCAGTCTGAAGGCCTCTTCGGTTTCCGAAAAGCAGTCTCACAAACAGAGAGAGAGAGAAAGACAGACAGACAGAGAGGGAGGGAGATGGGGGGGCGACTGCTGGGTTATCCCAGGTATTGGAGGAGGAATGTGTCTCCTTGCTTGTGCTGGGGCCCAGGCAGTGGCATTGGCAGAAGATGCACATAGGAACATTGCAGTCTCAGGCCCACTGTACCAGCTCCTGCATCAGAGGCTTATGGTCTGGGAAGGGAACCTCATGAATGCTCCTGTTCATGTACTGTTCTTATGAGAAACATATTCTTAGTTAAACAGGTCTAAGGAGTTCCTGGGACTCCCACAGGGAAAGGAATCCTCAACAAAGGTACCTTGTCATGGTAACACACATGCTGGAGAAGCATAAGTCACTATGCCAGTCAGGGAAGTTGATTGGCTGGTTAGCACTGTAGGGGCTCTAGCAAGAACAAGCATGGCAAACATGGCTCTGGCAGGCCCCGCCTTTCCTCCATTCCCTCATTGTTGCTAAAAACTGTTAGATTATGTTCTAAAGCTAGCCACCAAGGTCCAGTCCCTTACTTGGCCATTACCTCTTCTTGAGGCTAACTACCAAGGTCCAGCAATTAAAGTATTGAAGTCCAGCAATCAAAAGCCCCCTTTTGTCCATTCAAAATTAGCCAACTCATCCTAACACAGGGTTTCTCTTTTTCCTTTTATAAACTATCATTTGCCTATGGGCCATCCATGTCTGTCTCCTCTATCCAGAGACAGTCTTTTGTCCTAGAGGGACAAATAATCTGGTTCCTTCTCCCTTGTTTTTTTCCCTTCTCCCTCATCCTCTATCTCCAGTCTTTGTCTCGTATTCCTTGTCCTTTGTCCATCAGGGGTAAATAGGTCTCCTTTGTGCTGAGAACTTGGTCTTGGGGTGTCTTGGGCTGACTTTGAGGTCTGTTTCAAGTGTTGGCCAACTATCCCCATTGGCTTAAGACCTGTTTCATCCAGGCTTCAAAAGCTCTGAAGCAGAGTACTGGAGTCTATTGTGGAGAGTAGCAGCCCAAGCCTCTCCAGGGTCCTTGAACTAGATGTCAGTGGTTGCCCGGCTCACATGGTTCCTTCTGTTTCCTCTGCCCTACCAGGAAACAAGCTCCCATCTCTTTATTGGAAACCTTTAAGTGACAGGATGAGTCTGCAGTGGACTGCTGTTGCCACCTTCCTCTACGCAGAGGTCTTTGCTGTGTTGCTTCTCTGCATTCCTTTCATTTCCCCCAAAAGGTATGGCTAGTAGAACAACAACACACACACACATATGGGGAGGGTGCCTATCTAACCCCGAACGAACCTTATCATTTCTGTGTGCAGAGTTGGTGGACCCTGAAATTGGGACTAATGGAAACAAGTAAAACCTGTCTTAGATGAGGATGAGGGTGCCAAGAGGTTTTTTTTTTTCTCTCTCTTTTTAATTACTAATCTTGCACACTGTTTTGCTTTGTTCTGTCTTTCTGGTCTTTGCACAGGAAGATCTAGCTTCAGTTTTGTGAATAATATTATTTTGCCTACCCCTTAGGCCTTAGGGCTGTGGGGGATGGTTGTGTGGAAATCAGAATACTTCTTGCACCACTGGCTTACATTGTTGATTTGCTGACTTTTGCCCTCCTAACTAGCTCTTACTGGCATTGCCTAGTAGGCTCATGAGCATTATTCAGCCTATGAAGGATGAAGCCATATTCCCTTTTAACAAACAGGATCTGTTAAAAGTTAATTAGGTGCTAATTTTTAAATTATACATAGTATATCAGCACACTATCCTTATTTATATTAAAATGTTATAAAATCAACACAGTTAATAATATCTAAGGAATATTCTTGCCACAACCCACATTGGCATCCCATTTACAGGAAATACAGAGACCAAAACACTGGTGGGACTGTTGTCTTGGATGCATTCAAGGACAACTAACTTTGTTCCACCACTTAGGAGATGAAGGCAGGATTAGGAGTTCAAGGCCTGTTTTGGCTACATAGCAAATTTGAAGCTAACCATGAGACGCTGTCTGAAATTGATAAGGACTAGAGAAATGGCTTGTCAGTAAAGTGCTTATTGTATAAATATTAGGATCTGAGTTTGATCCCCATCACCCAATGTGAAAGCTGGACTTGGTGACCCAGGTGAAGACCAGGAGGATCCTAGTCAGTCTAGTTGAATCATAAGCTCTGGGTTCATTAAGACCTTTGAGAGAGAGGAGAGAATGGTTAGAGAATATACTCACCTAAAGCCTACTCCCACATGCACATGCACCAGAACACACATAGAAAAAAAGTAAAAAAAAAAAAAAGGAGAAAGAGGGACTGATTAAGACCAATTTAAAACACTAAATGGTAATTCAGAACCATGCCATGTGTCTAGCAAACCAACTATTGATTTTTAATTCTGCATCTGATGACAAAGGTGGCGTGTTGACAGGGTCTTGTTACATAGGCTTGGGACTTGCAATGTAGACCAGTCTGGCCTTGAATTCACAGAGATCCACCTGCTTCTGCCTCCCAAGTGCTATGATTAAAGGGCATACACCACCATGATCAGCCTGGCTTGCTGATTTTCAACAGTACGTAACTCCTTCTGAAGGCTTTTTACAGCTGTATCATGGGTTCCTTTTTGTAACCTAGGATAATAGGGTTCTAGACAAACAAAAAAGATTGTCACATATTATACAAAAGGAAGTTAGGCATAGTAGCATAGTTCTTTTAATTCCAGCACAGGGAGACAGAGGCAGGTAGACTTATGTGAGTTCAAGGCCAGTTTGGTCTATGTAATAAGTTCCAGGACGGCTAGGACTGCGAGGACTGCGTAGTGAAACCATACCTGGAAAAAAAAGATAAAAAGAAAGACAAAAGGAATAACTATATTTGTGGCAGATTCTTCAGCTACTACAGGGGGAAGTGCAGTGAAAAGTAAATCTCCCTTATTAGAGACTGCCAATGTTGTAAGACTTGATTTTTCTCCAGGTGTTTCTGCAGGTGGACAAATACCCTTTAATTATATTTCATGTGCATTAGTGTTTAGCCTGCATGCATGTATGTGTGAGCAGGTCAGACCCCTAGAATAGAGTTTTAGATAGTTGTGATCTACCACATGGGTGCTGGGAATTGACCCTGGGTCCTCTGAAGAGCAGCCAGTACTCTTTAGTGCTAAACCATCTCTCCAGCCCTGACAAACATCTTTTTACTAAGTACTGTTGAATTTAATAAATAGGAGGAATACATAAGCAGCTGAGAATGATTTTGTAGAGGTCCCTTGGGCATGGGGAAAGAACACCAAGCTCATTTTCCATTTTTTTTAGGGTTTGGTTTGTAAAAGTGCATCATCTTTAGTGTCTGTCTTTATCTCTTTCACAGATGGCAGAAGATTTTCAAATCCCGCCTGGTTGAGTTGGTACTGATCTATGGCAACACCTTCTTTGTGGTTCTCATCATCATCCTTGTGCTATTGGTCATTGGTGAGTGAGTTGCAGCAGGGGGTTGCTGCCTGACCAGATCCTGTGTCACAGCTTCTAAAGCACTGTGCCATATTGGATGTATAGAAAACAAGTTTTACTTTCTCATTTATCTGTGGTGGTGATATTAGCAAGGCCTTCATTTCAAGAGGTTCCTTTAGCAGTCTGTGTGGGTTTACACTTGGTGACTTTTATAAACAATTATTACCTCCTGTTTCTGTGGTATCCTAGTTATTTTAGAGAAATAACTGGCCTATGACATTGGTCCAGATAGTACTGCTTTTCAGCCATGTACACAGCAGTGTAGTCTTCTCCCTTGAAGCCTGACATATTTTGTTATTATTATTATTTATTATTTTTATATTTTGCTTTTTTGGTTTTTTGTTTTTGTTTTTGAAGACAGGGTTTCTGTGTAACTTTGGAGCCTGTCCTGACACTTGTTCTGTAGACCAGGTTGGTCTCGAACTCACAGAGATCACCCTGCCTCGCCCAGCATCTTTTACTTTTTGTTTATTTATCATTGTTATTATTTTGTTGTCTGAGACAGGACTGGGCTGTCCTGGAACTTGCTCTGTAGATCAGGCTGGTCTCAAATTCAGAGATCTGTGCCTCTGGCTATCCCTTCCAAGTGCTGAGATTAAAGAAATGAATGCCTGGCTGCTTTTGGTTTGTTTCTCATGTTAAAAAGAGATATGATGACTCAGCAGTTAAGAGCACAGTGGCTGCTTTTCCAGAGGACCCCAGTTCAATTCCTAGTATCCACATGGCAGCTAACAGCTGTCTGAGCTCCAGTTCCAGAGTATCTGACACCTTCATACTGACATACATGCAGGCAAAACACCAATGTACATAAAATAAATAATTCTTTAAAAAGAAAATACATGAATTGGTTTTTGTTACTTTTATTTGAGATAGGGTCTCACCCTATAGAGTAGGCTGTCATTAAATACCTGGCTCACTCTCTTGAGTTCTGGGGTTACATATATGTACCAACATGCCTGGTGAAACAGGGTTTCTAAGTATAGGACAGACCAAGTAAAGAGCCTACGTGGAAATGAGGTTCTGCCTTATCCTGTAGCAGGACATAGAAAACTAGGTATTTGACAGCATGACTTAGAGACAGGGCTGAGACCCCTCTGCATATGCATAGATGTAAAATCTTTCCAGGCCATTCAGTTGTATAGTATTGAAAACTCCAGCATTAACATATATTGTCCACAAGACTTTGAAAGATAAATAGATCAGAGGACAGACTTAGGTCTGTGGCCTTGGTGGGTGTTATCAAGATGAAATGGGAGACAAATAAATTGGTACATGCCTTTAATCCCAGCACTCAAGAGGTAGGTGCAGAGGATATCTGTTTGAGGCCAATTGTGTCTACATAGAAAGTTCTAGGATAGCCAGGGCTTCATAGAACCCTGTTTAAAAAAAGGGGGCTCACATTGAGGTGGTAGTAAGCCCATGTAGAGACAGAACCAACAAAGCTGTTGTCTGGCTGTTGAATGTTTGTTGTAGTGAGCTTTCAGTACGTTCCCTTGCTTGGACTCTAGTCTCTTTACTCTCCTGTGAAATATCAAGTCCTGTTTCAGAGATGTGATGTCCACATAGGCATGGAGTACTCCTTTTCAAGTTCTTAGCAGAAATACTGCAGGGTAGAGTGTGGGTTAGTGTTCACAGCTCCACCCACTAGCTGCAGCACTGCACTAGGTTTTTTCCCTTAATGTTCAGGGCTTGATGGGATTTGTTCAGACAGGACTTCCTCTAAATAGGCCAACTGTGCCTATGGGTTCCCAGGTACAGCTGTTGGATGCCAACTGTTCACATACCTCTTAGAATGCTTTTAGCAAGACTCAAGAGGTAGCTTTTTCCACTTAACAGTCTGAGCAGCTTCTGGAATAGGAGCCAATAGGGAGTATACAAGTCTTGCTTAGTGTTGAACTTCATCAAAAGTCAAGCTATAATAGTGTAGTTGTACTTTTTCATCAGGACCACCAGCTACAAATAATGATACTACTTAATTATGAAAGCAAATAATGATACTTAATTATGAAAGCTCGGCCTTAGCTTATGTTTGTTCTTTAAACTCAAATTAACCCATATTTTTAAATTTACTTTTTTGTTGTTGTTTTTGGGACAGGGTTTCTCTAACTTTTGGAGGCTGTCCTGAAACTCACTTTGTAGATGAGGCTGGCCTCAAACTTACAGAGATCTGTATGCCTTTGAGTGCTGGAATTAAAGCTGTGCATCACCACTGTCCTGCAGTCTATGTTCTTTTACAAGGCTCATTACCTCATCTCCGTACTTCTTATTCTCCTTCCTTCACATCTGGCTGACAACTCCTCTTGTTTGAGACAGAGTCTCATCCTGTATCCCTGGGTAGCTATGACTTGTGATCCTTATACCTCAGTCTCTCAAATGCCAGGTTTATGGGTATATGCTACCATGCCCAGCTTAAAAAAAATGTCCCCCATTTTTGGTGGTGGTGGTGGTGGGAGACATTGTCTCATTGTGTAGCCTTGGTTGATCTGGAACCCCCTACATAGATCATGATGGCTTCAAACTCAAGATCTTCCTACCTCTGCCTGCCAAGTGCTGGGATTAAAGGTGTGTGCCACCAAGCCAAGCTAAAATTCCTTTTTGAGGTAAGTGGTGGGGGAGATTAGTAGATATACTGAAGTTCCATTTCTGCATTATAGACCAAAGATTCTGAGGACGTATATTATTAAAAACCAGAGAATTGTACATCTGACAGTGGCTCTTATGGGGACACAGGTTGTTCACTCGCTCAACAGTATAGCTTTTGCTATGTACCCTATGCTAAACTCTTGGGGATATAGAGGAGAAAGCTTTTGCTTTTAGTTTGTATTCTGCTATGAGGAAGATGGGCAAGAAACACAGATTGAAGATAATTTCAGTGACAGATGTATATATGAAGATAACGTAGGGTGATAATGACCAATTGACATTAAATCTGATTGCTATGTACACATGTAGAAACCCTGCTATAGGTGATTGTATTAAGAGATTTCTTCTTTTTACAATTTTGCTGTTTGAATTTGTGATAGACATGAATTCCTCTTTAAAAAAACTTTTAATTACAGTTTATTGGTGGTACAGGAGACATGCATGCCACAATGTGTGTGTGGAGGTCAGAGGGCAACTAGCAAAAGTCAGTTCTGTCCTTCTACCATATGGGTCCTAGGGATTGAATTCAAGTGGCAAGTATCTTAAACCACAGAGTCATCTCCTCAGCCCATGAAGTTCTTTTTATTTATGTAAAACATAAATAAATAAATAAATAAATAAATAAATAAAACGCTGTGGCCCATGGCTCCTGACTGTGGCCCATGGCTCCTGAACAAGTCTTGTGAGATTTCTGCTGAAAGGATCCCTGACTTAACTGATAAGTGGCAGTCTAACTTGAAAGAAAAATGACAAACTGAGGTTGGGAGTATCATGGGAAAGGGAATCTGTCTCCATTGCCAGCAATACCTCAACCTTGAATAGTATCTTGAAGTGTAATACAAGCTCATGATCTAACTAGAATAGGGTGGGCTTTGGTTTATAAAATGTTAAGAGGAGAAAGTCTAAGGTTAGGAACTTTTGATAAAGTCTCCCACAAAGGTTGTGTGTAGAATTAGCACTTGAATTTGAAGGAAAGGAGTCTTGCTACCTGTTTTCCTTGTTAAATGCCCATCTCTGCTCTACTGTAGATGCTGTACGTGAGATCCGAAAATATGATGATGTAACAGAAAAGGTGAACCTTCAGAACAATCCAGGTGCCATGGAGCACTTCCACATGAAGCTTTTCCGTGCTCAGAGGAATCTCTATATTGCTGGCTTTTCCTTGCTGCTGTCCTTGTGAGTAGGGAGGGACCAGGAGCTTGTGGAGGAAGCCATGGGCTAACTAAGAATATAGAGATGTGAAGTTTGGTCTTTTCCTGTGGCTTTAGCTCCTCAGTGTGTGCCCTAGGCCTAAAGACCATGTTTGTGTTTGATAAACCTCACAATTGCCTCCTGACCTCCAGAGGCAGTTGGGAGATTGGGAGGGGGTGGAGCTAATTCCAGAAGACCTTATTTTTGGGGGGTGGGGGTTGAGACAGGATTTCTCTGTGTAACTTCAGCTGTCTTGGAATTCATTTTGTAGACCAGGTTGGCTTCAAATTCACAGAGATTCACCTGCCTCTGCCTCTGCCTCCCAAGTTCTGGGATTAAAAACTTATGCTACCACTGCCCAGTTTTGTTTTGTTTTGTTTTGTTTTTGAGACAAAGTGTGTATCACTGACTGTCCTGGAGCTCAACTATGTAAACAAGGCTGACCTTACTACCTGCCTCTGCCTCCCAAGTAATGGCATTAAAGTTGTGTGCTATCATGCCTAGCAGAAGACCCTGTATTACCACATTTTGTGGTAGGTAGGATGTATTACCATCTTGTGCTGTTTGCTTGTAGACTGAAGTAAGTGGCAAAACTTTCCCTCTGGTAAAGGACTAACTGGTTTGGGGTCTTTTATATATGGGGTACTGAGTTGGATGGAGGAGGGAGAAGTTAACATTAATGGGTTAAGACTGACCCTGTCCTTGGGTCTTTCCCTAGTGTGATCTGTGGTGTCTTGAGTATTTCTGGTCATTTCTTACAAAGCTAAAAGCCTCGACCAAGACTGCACTGCAAGAGTGTCTAATTGGGTAAGATTAGACGAGTTGAAAATGCTTATTAGCGTTTGGAGTCCTGTTTTCTGCCCGTGGTTTTATCTGTGGGCTTTAATCTAAGGACCTAGCAGAGAAGTAGACAGACATGCTCAGTCTAGGGTAGGTGAAAAAGGTATTAAAGGGCATTAATAATAGGTTGGGAATATACTTCAGTAGTAAAGGATTTATCTGGTATGTGCAAGATCCTGGGTTTTATCCTAAGCATTGTTCAAACAGAATAAAACCAAATATAAAATGTTGGTTGCTCTGTTGTTTGGGGACAAATGTTTTAGTCTATTTGTTCTGTGGTAATAAATTCATTTCTCACTATTGTAGAGGCTGGGACATCCAAAGTTAATGCATGGATAGGCTTGGTGTCTGTCTAGCGAGGGCTGCTTTCTGCTTCTGAAATGGTACCTTGATGCTGCATTTGTATTCTCTAGAGGGGAGGAACACTATTCTCACATGCAAACAGCATAAAAAGTCCAAGCAAGTTTCCTGTGGACCTTTATAAGACACTAATCTGTTTATGAGAGCAGAGCCTTCAAAGCTTAACAATTTCCCAAGGGGCCCTACTCTACCTCTTAGTATCATCACAATGGAGATTAAAGCTAAACATATGCATTTGGGGAGCCATTCAGACAGTGCTACCATGTGAGTGTGTAGATTCTCATACTAGGTTTGGAGATTGTCATTTCTACACTACTTTAGACTCAAGATTTTATGTTTAAGGTATTTTTACCCTCTTAATCACCTGGCAAGTTGTGCTTTAGTAGGCATTAGTACCTGTCCAGATTTTAGTTTTCCAGAAAACAAACAGTCAGATGATCTTGGATTTTCTCAATCCAAGTTGAGGATAGTCAAATACGGAGGCAAGTAAGGGTGTGTGTGTGTGTGTCTATCTCTCTCTCTATGTGTATGTGTCTGTGTCTACTTACCTTTTGCATCTCTTTAGTATTTTAGTATGCTGAGTCATCACTGTATATTTATACAACCTAGGACTCTACACATACAAAGCACATTATGCTCTATTACTACCTTCACTTTCAGCTCTAAGACATTGTTTATGTAAATAAGTGTTAAATATTTTTGTGCTACCAGGGCTTGAACCCAGGGCCGCTTGCATATTAGGCACATATTCTGCTACTGAACCATAGCCTTTGCTTTACTTAAATTTTTTTTAAATATTTTTATGTATATAAATATTTTATGTATATAAATGTTTTGCCTGCATACATGCATGTGCATCACATGTGTGCTTATTAGATCCTCTGGTATTGGGTGGGGTGTAGATGGTTGTGAGATACTGTATAGGTGCTTGGAATTATATCCATGTCCTCTGCAAAAGTAATAAGTACTCGTTACCACTGAGGCATCTCTCCAGACCCCTTTGCTTTAAGATTTGTAATGGGGTATCATCAAGTTGCCCAGGCTGGTTTTCAAATTTACCATTCCTCTGCTTCAGCCTCCTGAGTAGCTGGGATTATTAAATATATGTTAGCCTACTTGGCTTAAAGTAGTATGTTTGATCATTTTTAAGCTTAGCATTTTCAAATTTAAGAAAGTCAGGAAATGAGAATGCTGGGAGAAGGTCACACATACCCTAGATATGTAGAGTTTTTTTTTTTTTTTTAATACAGTGGGGATGAGGCTACAGAGTGTAGCTCAGTGGCAGAGTGCCTACTGTATGTAAGGCCCTAGGTGATATACCTAATGTGTGCACACACATACACATACATATACACACAGAGTAAGGAGGGTGAAAACCTGTTGTTCTGCATTGGGAAAGCAGGTTTTGTTTTGATAGTGAAACAGTCCTGGCTGTGTTGGAACTCGCTCTGTAGACCAGGCTGGCCTTGAACTCACAGATCCACCAGCCTCTGCCTCCCAAGTGCTGGGATTAAAGGGTGAGTACCACATTGCTCAGCAGAAAGCAGGCTTTTATATGTGCTTATTAAGTAAGTTGGAGGACAGATTGAAACCCCCAGGATATAAGGCTCTACCAGAATGCCAAGCTTTTCCAAACAATTAATTTCGCTTAGACCTGATGAGATTTTATTCAGAAACTGTAAGATTAACTAGAAAATGGAATTGCTAGTGATCTTTAAGGAACTACAGAATAAGATAAATGTTGGAAGGCAACAAACATGCTTGCTTCCCTGTTACCAAGTAGAGAGTGTGGATGGTGAAATAACTAGAATGGGAAGATTTAAGTTAGACCTGAAGTCATGCTCTAGAGAGGTGTTTGTGTGCTTTTGAGAAAGGGGATTTGGATTACTAGAGAGTTCTGTAAGTCTTATCCCTCCCTTCTATAGGTCAAATAAAAGATTCTTTTTTTTAATATTTATTATGTATACAGTGTTCTGGCATAGAGATGGTTGTGAGCCACCATGCAGTTGCTGTGAATTGAACTCAGGACCTCAGGAAGAGCAGCCAGTCCTCTTAACCACTGAGCCATCTCTCTGGTCCCAAATTCTCAGTAGTGTTTGCCAGGATGTATTGTTGGAGATTTGATCATGTTTATTGCTCTGGGACCACCACCAATGGAGCCAACCTGGGTTTGGAAGGTAAAATCCACATTCAGGTGACTGGAGTGGAACATCCAGATCTCTGGAGGAGAAAGAAGCACACAGAAAAGGAAGAAGCATGACCAAGGGGTTGCACTCACTTAGATGAAGGAAGTAGATAGATCACTCTGGATTTTTCTTAATATTTATTCCTGAGTTTTGTTTTCAGTAAATGGTAAAATATTCTAATACTGAAAATTCTCAGTGACCCAGTGCGAAGTGTGGGCAGACTGTTGGCCTAATCAGTGTACTTAGCTGTAGTCCTAATTCTCTTAAGTTGCTACTATACAGATAAGTACAGTTAGATAGAGGCCTCATGAGGCTTTCTGTCCGCCATTCTATGCAGATGAGGTTGTGGTGAGCAGATATGGCAAGAAGTAGCAAGTGAATGACCTTTCAGAATCCCAGTTGTCTAGATGGCCTCATTAATTGGACTGGCTAGAATTTGAGACTTGAATTTTTAACGGGAAGACATTCATAAATGGGGAAGTAAGGTTCATCAAAGGCAAGGAAGACTGAGTTAAACAGGAACATGAAGACTTGGGGAATGGGAGTTTGTTAAAACTTAGTTGAATTAGTGGCAAAAGCTCATTGGCAGAAAAGGAACCTGTGGTTTAGTTCAGTGCTCAGCATTAAAAACAAAACAAAAATGTCCTGGGTTGTAGCGGGCATCAGTGGTGATAACACCTTTAGTGTCAGCATTTAGGAGGCAGAGGTAGGCAGATCTCTTCGTTCCAGACCAGCCTGGTTCCAGGACAGCCATGACAGTTACACACAGAAACCTTGTCTCAAAAAAAAAAAAAAAAAAAAAAAAAACCAAAACAAAAACAAAACAAAAAAACCCCAAACAAACAAAAAACCAAAAAGTGTTGAGCCGAGCAGTGAAAAGCAAAAGGTTTGATTCCCAACACCCACATGGTGGCTTCACATGATCCATAACCAATTCCAGGGACTCTGACACCTCACCCCATCTCTATCACCAAAATAGGATCTTACTGTGTAGCTCTGGCTGTCCTGGAACTTGTGTATAGACCAGACTGGCTTTAACAGAGTACACAGGGATCAGATCAAATGCTGGGATTAAAAGTATGAGCCACTACACCTGACTTTATTTACTTACCCATCTATTTATTTGTTTACGTTTATTATACATAAACATATTATACATTTGTATATTATACATATTCATCTGTATGCAAGTGCTAAGAATTGAACCCAGGTCTTTTTGGAAGAACAGGCAGTACTCTTAGTTTTTTTGAAACAGGGTTTCTCTGTGGCTTTGCAGGCTATCCCGCAGCTACCTCTGTAGACCAGTCTGGCCTCGAACTCACAGAGATCACCTGCCTCTGCCTCCCGAGTGCTGGATTAAAGGCATGCACCACGACGCCTGGCTAGGCAGTACTCTAAACTGCTGGGCCAACCACTGAGCCATCACTCCACCCTGATGCCTTTTTTTAACCTCTGTGAGCACCATTCGTGCATGTGGTACACATACATATAAACAGGCAAAACTCTCATAAATAAAATAAACTTTAAATAATGAAAGGGAAAGGTACGTAAAAATAAAAAATTGTCTTTATGTGGTTATGAATATAACTTGCAATACAGGCTATTGCTCTGGGTAAGGTCACAGAAACTCACAGAGATCCACCTGCCTCTGCCTTCCGAGTGCTGGGATTAAACACATGTGCCATCAATGCCTGGCAACTTGAAATTATTTTGGAAAAATTTATTATGTATACAGTGTTCTGCCTGAATGTATGCCTCTAGGCCAGAAGAGGGCACCAGAACTCAGTACCGAGTCATCATGTGGGTGCTGGGAATTTAACTCAGGACCTCTGGAAGTGCATCCAGTACTTTTAACCTCTGAGCTTTCTCTCCAGTTCCGATTCTTCTTTCTTTCTTTCTTTCTTTCTTTCTTTCTTTCTTTCTTTCTTTCTTTCTTTCTATTTTTGACACAGGGTTTTTCTGTAACAGCCTTGGCTGTCATGGGACTCACTTTGTAGACCAGGCTGGTCTCGATTTCACAGAGATCCACCTGCCTCTGCCTCCTGAGTGCTGTGATTAAAGGAATGCTCTACCATTGATTTTATTTAATAACACAGTATAAAACTTTTGATTAATAGTATAAATGTAAACTCATTGGATGGTTGCATAAAAATATTGTAGTTATTCAATAAGGTTCTTTGTTTACATTTAAAAGTTTTTGTTAAAACCAAGACACAAAGAAAATCAGTCCAGATCTGTGTAAGGCCAGAATCATCAGAATTGCCACTTTCCATCTCTACATCTTGTACCACTGCAAGATCTCCAGGGCAGTAACACATGTAGAGCTGTCATCTGTGAGGACAGTACCTTTGTAAGTATTTGTTGAGAAGTATGTCCATTGTGACTTACTTTGAGTGTGTTTTATTATATATTTGCTTGTAAAACATTATACACTGAATATTCCTCCTCTTTAGTAGAAATCTTTTGGAGGTTGTGGTTAGTGTTTCAAACTTTTTTTTTTTTGGGCCGGGGATTGAACTCAGAGCCTCTTACAGACTAGATACATACATGGTCTGCCTCTGATCTATAACCTACAGTCCTATGGTTTTTTAAAAAGTAGTTATTGAGATCTATAAAAACTTCTGCTAAACGCTTCATTATGAATTTTGCAATCATAATGTACAGTTTCCTTTTCTATTTCAACTGTGTATTTCCTATAGGCAAAAGCCACATTATAATCTAATCAGAGCTCTGCTGTGTGTGATACATTGTTGAGTAAACTTTATGCATATTAATGCATGAATGCACTTTTGGGTATATAGTTCTATTTTTTCCTCGTGCTGAAGATAAAACCCAAGGACTTATGAGTTTTACATAAGTCATCTAACACTGGGAAATTTGGACCATTAGACAATATCATAATCAATGTACAAAAGTGTTTTGCGACTTGTTTCTTATCTAAATGGATTGCTTCAGATAAAAAGTAGATCTCATACAATATTCTCAGAATGATACTTGGGATAGAAAATTACCATTCAGGTATACTACTGAGTCTGCTTATGTAGTCCTAATCCTTTATCTGTTACACTGACAACTGATGTTTACCCCTCTCCCTTTGACAAGCATATAAGATAAGACAAATGGCTCATTTAACTTCTTGCTCAGATTGCTCAGGCATCCACATCCATGAGCTATGTTCCAGCTGCCTAGCTGTGCCTATAGCACCCTCCTGTGGCTCCATCTAGTCACAAGGTCGGTCTTGTGCCACATCTTGGAAAAGGATGCAACAATCCCAAGGATCTGTGTATTTACCAGTTGCTCACAATTTATTTAATGTTTTCTAGAATTTTGCTGGAAGCACATACTCCTCCATGGTCTAAAGGTCAGATTTTTATGATAGTGGCTGTAACCCTTTGCTGTCTGTCTGTCTGTCTGTCTGTCTATCTATTTGCAGATCTTGTCTCAAGTTTATTTGTAAAATTAGCGTAGGGTTCTGACCATCTGCAAATAGTGTGTAGGTGTGTCATATCAGTCTATCTGTGTTCACATCAACAGAAAACTTTTCTATGGGGCTTTCACACGGGCCTGGCACCTTTAGGAGCCTGAGCTGGAGCTGAGTCCTCTGCCTTGGTTTGAACCTTGGGCTTTGGTTGGCAGAGCCTATGACCCTTGACCATGTAGCTTCACAAGTTTGTGGTGAGCAATGAAAGCAAGATGGCTCAGTTTTCAGCTAGAGCCCTTTGGCATCTTGGGCTTAACCATTTTGGGCTTCACAAGGGCCTTGATGGCCTCTGCAGATGCATTGTTTGCCTGCATCTTCTTCAGGCCTTTCTTGTTATGTTTTTTGGCAAAGCACATGTTCATCAGGAACTTGAGGTCGACTTCCTTAAGAGATTCATATCTTTGTGATTGGGGTTTCTTGATGCCATTCCTGGGACTGGTTCTATGTGATGTGGTTCTTGGACTTGGCCATGTCTAAATGGTAATCGGTGGCTCCCAAAGCACCTGGGACTGGACAGTTTCATTTTGTTGCCCAAAGTGACTTCAACTGCGTGAACTCAAACAATCTTCCTTCCTCTCTTAACCTGAGTAGATGGGGGTGGTAAGTGTATTCCACTCAGCTGGAAGAAATTTTCTTTTTGTGTATGTGTGTGCAGTGGGGACAAGAGGAAGATAGGATCTAACTGTATTCTAGATTGCCCTTGAACTCACTGTAGTCCTCTCATGTCATCCTGCCCTAATACAGCTAGAATTTCTGTTTTTGTGTGATCTTAGCCACAGAAATGTTCCTGCCTATATACCCTATATCAATAAAACTCTAATGTTACTCAGAAACACTTAAATAATAACCATCTTTTTTATTTTCTAGTTACAGATTTTTTTTTGTTTTGTTTATTTCTTGTTTTGTTCTGTAGAGTCTGTCCTGGAACTTGCTCTGTAGACCAGGCTGGCCTTGAACTCACAGAGATCCTGTCTCTGCCTCCTGAGTGCTGGGATTAAAGGCGTGTGCCCCCCACCACCTGGCTAGTTACAGAATTATTATACTTGGTCACAAACAGGTATAAACAAGAGTCTTAATTCCTTCAAACTATAGAAGAAATGTCAAACTGAGAGGGTGGGAAGATAATTTAGTGCATTAAAAATCCATTTTTAACCACAAGGGTCCAGAGTTCAGATCTTTAGCAATTATGTTTTTTTTTTAAAAAAGCCTATAATTCCAGTGTTATGATTAAGTAGACACAGGAGGATCTTTGGGGCTTGCTGGCTGCCAGCCTACCACCAGGTTCATTGAGAGACACTGTTTTTAAAGGGAGACATGATAGAGTGATAGAGCAGGACATTAGATGTCCTCCCTTGGCCTTTACTGGCATGCATGGGCATAATCACAGACTGAGGTGGGGAGGATGTGAGGATGAGAATATGAATATTGGAAGGAAAAGCAAACCCAGAAATTTCAGGCTGGGGATATGTTTTATGCATGACCCTTGATACTGTTTTATTTTGTTTTTCAATACAGGGTTTCTCTGTATAACAGTCCTGGCTTTCCTGGAACTCGCTCTGTAGACCAGGCTGGCCACAAACGCAGAGATCTACTTTCCTCTACTGAGTGCTGGAATTAAAAGCATGTGCCAAGCACCACAACCTGGCAACAATATTTAAAGAAAAAAAAACACAAATAATTAGAGAAATGCCAAGTTCACTTGTGATCTTATCCCAAGGCATAGCTACAATTAATACTAGGGATATTTCTGAACTTTGAATTAATTATTTTTTTTGAGCAAGGGTCTTGCACAGGCTAGCTTCAGACTGCTAATAGTCTTCCTACTTTCTTTTAGAAGTACGTTCTTGCTGGGTGGTAGTGTACATGCCTTTAATCCGAGCATTCAGGAGGCAGAAGCAGACAGATCTCTGTGAGTTCAAGGCCAGACTGGGTCTACAGAGTGAGTTTCAGGACAGCCAGGGCTACAAGAGGGAACCCTGTCTCAAAAAAACAAAACAAAGAAATACAAAAAAAAAAAAAAAACCCAAAAAAACACACAAAAACCAAAAAGAAGTATGTTCTTGACTTCGTCAAACAATACTGTTGGTTGGCTCTAATAGTAAGTTAATAGGTTAATACTCTTTATAGCTTTGTTCTATGTGTCCTCTTGTATATAAGCCCTTCCAAACTTAGGTACTTTTATTTTTAAAGAGATGATATCTTCCAGGTGATAGTGGCACACGCCTTTAATCCCAGCACTCAGGAGGCAGAGACAGGCAGATCTCTGAGTTCAAGGCCAACCTGGTCTACAGACTGAGTTCCAGGACAGCCAGGGTTACATAGAGAAACCTTGCCTCAAGAAACAAACAAAGAGAGATCTATGTAGCACTCAGAGATTCATGTGCTTCTGACTCCTGAGTGCTGTACTTAAACGTATATATCATCATTTTGCCTTTTTTTGTTGTTGTTTTTGAGATTGAGCCTCTTCACCATTATGCCTGGCTCTTTAATTTTTCTGTTTTTGTTTTTCAAATATGGCTCTCTGCTTCTTTGGACTGGGCCTAGCATGGGTCTTTCTTTTTCTGTTTTTTTTTTTTTTTTTAACTTCTGTTTATCGTTTGTTTTGTCAGCATAAAGAAACACCTTTTTAAAAACTTTTTTATTCACTTTACATACCAACCACAGTTCCCCCCCCCCCAATCCTCCTGCTCTACCCCACCTCCCAGCAAAAACCCCATGTCTGGCTCTGACACACTTTTTTAATATATGATTTGCACACGCGCATGTGTGTGTGCATGTGGATATGACTATGTGAATATGGAGGCTAGTGTCAGTATCTTCCTCTGTTGCTTTCCATCTTTCTTTTGAGAATGAGTCTCTTTACTGAATCTGGAACTCACTTTTTCAGCTACTCTGGCTGTCCAGAGAGCTCTAGGAATTTGCCTTTACTCTTACCCTGACTCTGCACTGGGATTACATATGTGCTGGGGATTGAAACTTAGGTCCTCATTCTTGCAAGCACTTTGAACATTGAGCCATCTCCCAAACTCCTCTTACTTATTTCTAATGGATGATAGCTATATATGTTTATTCCTGTATGGACTATCAAGAGTAATGTCTGTTTATTTATTGTGTAAATTTGATTGTGTAATGAGATTTTGTGAGGCTTTTAGTAAACCATGGAACATTAAATTGCTGGGTTGCTCTACAGAAAGTCAAATAAGGTAGCAGAGTAGGAGATAGCACACCAAGTTACCCTTAGTGTATCGTGTTTGAATCAGGACATTGATGCCCGTATTCTATGGGAGCATAGCTGGACAGCAGATCCTTCACATTGTCAGGTTATCTGTGTTTGCAAGGGCAGTAGAATGGGCATTAGAGGACATGGGGCTTGTGTACCCATACCCACGCTTCTTTTCCAGCAGCTATGTTGCTTTAAATAAGCAGCCTTCCTCTCTCAACCCCAATCTTCACATTTATTAAACAAGGGCTTATCTAGGACATTGACCAGCCACATGATGGCCTCTGTGGTGTGGAGGTGGGGGGGTGGGTATGTGTCTGAGTCTAGTGTATTTTGTTCAGTTCTAGCTGAAACCAGGAGGGACTGTAACAATCCTTTTAAATTAAGTGAGCCTTTGTAAATAGAGGGCACTCAGCAGAGACTGCCATACATAGAACCCAAAAGTCATTCTAGACTTGGTGCAGATACCAGATTCCTTGCAGTGATGACATTTGTTAGGAATGGATGAGTGAGTTTAACTCACAACCAGTTGCAGATCACACAGTAGTATGCTCTTTCTCCTGGTTTTTGATAGGCAGGTGTTGGCATAGTCTGTGAACTAAACTCTACTTCCCTGTTTGTGTTAGTCTTTCTGTAAGAAGTTAGTAACTGTAATATCTCACTACCTTTAATATATCTGAAGATCAAGAAGTAAAATGGTAGCATGTGTTTATTAGAGGAATATAAGGCTTTTTGTAGTGCTAGAAAGTGAACTCAGGGTCTTTTGCATAGTAAATAAGCTCTTCTCAACTGCTTTAACCTTCGTCTCACCCAAATAAGACTTTAAATGGGCAAAAGTAGGGAAATAAGCTCTCTAAAATGTTGTATGACCACTTGGTGTATGTATATGTGGGGATTTGTGTGGATGTGGAAGCTAGAGGAGGAGGACATCATGTGTCTGGCTCTGTCACTTTCCACATTATTTTCCCTTGAGATAGATCTCCCGATAGCCTGAAATGAGGCTAGATTCAGTGGCAGTGGCAAGTAAGTTCCCAAAATCCTCCTGTCTGAGTTCCCCACAGTACTAGGATTATAGGTGCATGTAGTCATGATCTACTTTTTATTTGAGGGCTAGTGTTGTAGAATATTATTTTATGATATGTCACATTTGATTATGCTCTAGAACATTTAATGATGCAAAAAATGTGTTGCTTTTGTTGATGCTGCATTTGTTTAACTCTGTGAAGCTGTGATTCTTTGCCTGTTTAAAACACCTGATGGTCTAATAAAGCACTGAATGCCCAATGTCGAGGCAGAAGAAAGACTAGGTGGGGCTGGCTGTCAGAATAAATAGAAATTTGGGAAGAAAAGGAGCAAGAGACTAAGGAGAGGAGGGCATCAGGGACCAGCCACCCAGCTAGCTATGGAGAAAGAGTGAAAGTAAGATATACAGAAGTAGAGAAATATAAAAGCCCAGAGGCAAAGGAAGTCAGGTTAATTTAAGAAAACCTGGCAAGAAATAAGCCAACCTAAGGTTAGACATTTATAAGTAATAATAAGACTCTGTGTGTGTGTGTGTGTGTGTGTGTGTGTCTGTCTGTCTGTCTGTGTGTGTATGGTTTATTTGGGGGCTGGGTGGTGGACCCCCAAAAAGAGAAAAAGGGTAAAAAAAAAAAAAAGCCAGGTGGCACACACCTTTAATCCCAGCACTTGGGAGACCGAGGCAGGCAGGTGGATCTCTGTGAATCTCTGTGAGTTTAAGGCCAGCTTGGTCTACAGAGCAAGTTCCAGGACAGACTGTAGAGAAACACTGTCTTGAAAAAGAAAAAACAAGAAAGAAAAGGCTACCATGAATTGTACAATTTTAATGGAAAACACACATAATTGCCATTGCCACCATGTTAAGTCTAAAAACATGCGATACTGTAAACAAACTTTCATATTCTTCTGTAATAGCCTCCAGAATTTTCTTTAAATCGGAAACAGTACGTATGACACAGCCTATGGGTCCCTTTTTTTCTGACATGTCACCTTCGGCATGGAGAATTGACATAGATCCTTGATACTGTGATCCCAGTAGTCTTTGCTTTACCCTCTATCATAACTCAGCCATATGGTTCTCCTTGGAGAGTCTTGAGTTATTGCCTCTGTTTTTGAGCATGGCTGCCTTGACCCTCTGTCTCTTCCTTATTTTCATGACTGCTGGTGCTTGAGATTGAGAGGGCTGAAGCAATGGAAACTCTGTTATTACCTTGCTTCACCTGAAGTCTTGTGTGAGTATTTATCTCCTGGTTGTGGTTCCTTGTCAGGGTAGCCACCTCATCTTTTCTTCCAATAGTTGAGGCATATTTACAGAGTGTCCCAAGACCATGCCACACGTTGGGATTTTTCTAGATTGTAACAGTATGAAGTCAGCAGATGGCACTGTGACACCAAGGCCCTACTTGGCCATGGAGCAGAAGCATAGAACTTGTGTATACAACTTATGTGTGCAGGGGTAGCTTCTCAGCTGAAGCTGTTCTGGGACACACCATGGGACCTTTCAATTGGGATTTGCTCCTTCTCCCACTCCCTGTTCATGTTTTTCTCCTTCTGTTTGCTCACTGGGGTAGATAGGTGAAAAGTACCTGGGAGCCATGTCTCTCTATTTGATGTTGGGACTGTTTCTCTAGAGGCCAGAGAGAGATTCTCTTTCTCTTGCCTTCTCTTGTTTACTCAGCATTTTATAAAAGCATGATAGCCCTGCTTAGCATCCAAGAATATTTTACCAGGAATGCCAAGTTGAGTTCAGGTGTTTGTCTGCCAAGGACACATCTGTATTCTGTTAAATTCTGATCTCTGTGTTTGGATTCAGTTAATCTGAACCCTGAGCTGTTGTCAATGACTACTCTAGACCTTTAGGAGTTTTCTTTAGCTCTTTGGTTTTCACCTATGCTTTTTTTTTAAGTGAAGGGGTATGAATGGTTAATCTGAGTAACACTCTTCAGAAGATGAAACAAAGCAATGCACGATAGATAGCAGGAGTAGAGGCCATGAAGTAGTCATTTCTGATTTTTGTAGACTTACGTGTTTTGGGGTCAGAGTATGGCAATTCTGAAGCTTGTCTGTGTTCACCATATGCCGCACTCAGCTCTAGGGGCCTAGAAAATGCCATAGAGAACAATGTTGACAGTGCCTGAGAGGTGACTAGCAAGTGGAATCTGGATGAGTAGCTCAGTGTGAGAAACAGCAGTAAAATGTTCCAGAATATAGGCTCCTAGACTGGCAAATACTGGAAAGGCTTAATCTGTCTTGCCAGACCCTAAGGTTTGGGGTGGAGACCTGAGCTTGAATGTATCCACATCTTGAGGTACTGAATTGAGTTTTCCATGTGGCTTCTCAGCTGCCACTTAGGCAAGGAGCTCAGCTTGTTTGCTGGCAGCTCCCTGCCACTTCCTTTATCTTCTTTGTTGTTAGATAGAGCAGTGAGTACTATATCACCTTGTCTTCTCCCTCTTCCCCCAGTGCCAGGCTGCCAGGTAGACATGGGTTTAGCAAGAAAAAAAGGGCAGGCTTGGACATGATAGGCAGCCTCAAACATATCCCTTTCACTGTCCCAGGAGTGAAATTATGTCACCTAATTTCTTTTTGTTGTACCTGGTCTGGGAGAGTAGAGATAGCATGTTTAGGGTCATCCTAAATGTGTTTATAGCTTGATAGGGCAACCAGATAACTGAATATCCTGAGAAAGTGAATACAAGCGCCTGGGATGCACTGGGGGGCTGCTGTGGAAGTATCAGTGGGTATCTCCCCAACAAGGAAAGCTTTTCCAAGGGAGGTGATGGTTGATTTGCCTATGAAAGGGTATGGTGGCTGATGTGTAGAACTAGGCATGTTTCAGAGATGGTGATGGCTTGGCATTACTCCCATACAGTGGCTCAACTAGAGGAGAAACTAGTCAAATCTGTCAGTTCTGAGGTGCATAGGAACTTCGTACAGATTTCAGTAGGGAGGAAGCACCAGGCACTGGTGGTGGGATCACTAAAGGATATCTTCTCTAGAGTTGATATGGAAAACTCTGGATACTGACTTGGGGTGTGGAACAGGGAGGACAGAATCCAAAACAGCAGGAACACACTTGGTAGCTCCATCTGGAGTAAGAGAAGTCCCATCTTGGCAGACTGTGTTTGGAATATTGTATAGCATCAAAAGCTGATGTTTAATAGGTAGTTGAATTATGAGTCTGGTGGCAGATAAACCCTTTAGCAGATACAGTTAGCTGGAAGAAAATCTAAAATACAGAGTAGACACCTGAGGGATAGAGTACTAGGTAGCAGACATCTTAAAAGTTACCTGTTCGTAGCAGCATATGTTACAGAGTGCATATCCTCTGAAAACTTGAGTGGTTGAAGGATGAGGCACTTAGGGGGCAAGGCCAGGGTATAAGTAGGAAGGAGAGAAGATGGGCTTAAGTGGAAATGATAAGAAAATTCATGAGAAGTTATAGGCAAGGGCATGAAATTCAATATACCAGGGAAAATGATTCACAGTTAGCCTCGGATGGATTAGAGCCATAGCTCCAACACAAGTGTATGAAGGAATTGTCAGTGTGTGTGCTTGGGGTGCACTTAGAGTATTTGCCCTTGGAGGCCAACTAGGGTGCTCTGGAAGGGAGGTGGGAAATGTCCACGACACTTGGCCAGAGGAACAAATATCAGGATCTGGTTGGCAGTATGGCTTTCTTCTTAATGGCTGAAAACCAAAGGCTGGAATTGTGAGCAGACACTGTCCAAGGTCTTATGCTTGGGTTTTATGGATGCTGGGTGGTATGCTTGGGTTTTATGGATGCTATATTCTGTGGGTATCCTGGACTATCTAAGAAGATAGTCACAAGATCTGAGAAAGGCCTAGGATAGCACTCAAGATAGCTGTTGCACACCTTTGTGCTTGTGGCAGTCATTTACCACAGCTGTTGACTCTCCCTAGCAGGCATTTGCCTGACCAGGTGGGAGTGGCAACCCTTGGGTTTACTCACTCATCTTTACTAGCAGTGTCCATGGGCCCTATCTCTACCACCAGGTGGCACACATAGCCGCCCCCACCCCCATTTCTAACTATGGGGAGGGCCCTCTTAAACTTTATAGGGGCCTGTTCAAGAACTAGGAAGCTTCTGTGCTGGAAGCTGGGACTAGTCACAGTTGCCTTTCTTTCTGGCTTCTCTGTGACTTCTGACCACTGTGAGTCAGACCCATGGCTACTCGCTGGCTGCTGGGTTGCCTGGTAGCTTTTTCTACTTTCAGGGCTTTAACCCAGTGGGGGGCAGGCTGGTGGGCAGCTCTGGGCTGAGGCAGGGAAACCTGAGCTCTAGGCCACGAGGTCTTGGCTGCTAATTTTAGAGAGCACATGTCACTGGAAATTCTCCTCTCCTGCCAGGAATCAACAGCCTGGTTCTCACTGTACCACCAGAGACACCTGGGAGCTTCTCCCCAAAGCAAGACCTACAGAGCCCCTCTATTCCACAGGTGCATTCCTAAAAAGGGTTCTGCTGGAGCCCTGCAGAGCCTGGGCTGAGGCTGAGAATAGAGTTCACCTGCTCTGTGCTTCTGGTTCCCTTGCCTGATCAGCCTGTAGGTAGGGATGACAGAATGTCAGTGCACGATGGACCAGAGAGGCCAGCGCTGGCTGCTACTGAGCAAGCACTTTTGTTGAAGTACCTGGGAACAGGCATCAGGAGTGTTTTTTTCTTCCTATTTCCCCAGGCCTCTTTGTGCACTTTGCCTGACTCCCAAGTGCTACAGCTAGACATATGGGAAAGTACTCCCCTTTCCTGGCTTCCCGAGCAGTGCCTTTCTCAAAGCTGTAGCAACTCCTACTGTCCTCATCTAGTCTTACTGTTCAGGGACCAGTGCATATCCCCACTTGCTACCTGTTTACCTTTCCACCTGCTTGAGACAGGCAACAGACACCTGTCCTGATTTTTCTTTCTCTGTCCCAAGTAGTGAAAGACAACCTCAGTTGGAGTGCTATTATATAACATACATCATGGCAGCTGGTTGTAAGATGTATTTAGGTAGGGGATTTGGAAGCAAATACTTTTTTCTACTCATGTTGGGACCTGGATGCTAAGAGAGTATGTCTCTCAGTACAGGTTTTGGAATCTAGTAGACGGGAATTGAAATTAAAGCTATGTGAATTTCTGGCTCTTTATCTTAGGTGCATTGCTTCATCCTGCTGAACCTCGGTTTTCTGTCAAATGAGGGTAGCAGTAGTAACTAACTCATAAAGTAGCTATGAGGAATTCACTTGGCATGTTTGAAGTTCCCCAATTTTTTTTATCTGACATTGTTCTCTTAGGGAGGCAAGCCTGGCCTCATAGGGAAAAATACAGTGCTGAGGCTTGTCTAGCACATCTAGGCCCTTACCTGGATAGTGCTGGTGTTTCAAGAGCTTTGCTATATAGCTAGGCCATTCCTGGGTGTACTTCTGTTTCCAATTCCTACGTGAGGTATTTCTCAGAGTCCAGTGTAGCTGTTTGGGGGAGCTGGCAGAGGCCATTTCCTGGGCCCCACTTTGTGTAGCCAGGTCCAGGCTGGAGGCAGCCTGGGCATGCAGTAGCCAAGAAGAGTTCCTGCCAGGCCCTTTGCTCTCGTGCTTCTCACTTCTCTCTTCTTTGTGTAAACAATTGCAGCCTGCTTAGACGCCTGGTAACTCTCATCTCCCAGCAGGCCACACTGCTGGCCTCCAATGAAGCCTTTAAAAAGCAGGCAGAAAGTGCCAGCGAGGCGGCCAAGAAATACATGGAGGAGAATGACCAGCTAAAGAAGGTGAGTTAACTTGAGAGGGATGCCCAGAACTACAGCGCTAGAGCCATATTTCTAAGGGTCCACAGTGGTCACTTTTAGGCTGGGACCTGTGTGATAGTGCTGTTGCCTGTCAAAGTTTTTAGTGGGGAAGTTGTGCCTGTTGGACGGATCTGGAGTGAGTCTGTTACCTTATGTTAGATTGTAGGGACACAGTAGAGGAAGAGGCCATTGTAACTATTGTACCCATGTGCTGGTTCCAGTTGCAGTCTACTCTGATAAGAATAAATCTTAGAACAGACACCCATGCTGGGATTCAACCTCTTATTCTTCAGAAGTTAGCTGTTAACTGCAACCCTTCAGTAACATGGCGCTAATGAACCCCATGGTACTCAGGAAGATGTAGAGACTAGTTTGCTGGCCTATCAGAGGTGGTGAAGTGTAAGCCAAGCTAGGAAGGAGAATGATGGTTTGGAGATTGATGGGGTGCAGTTGGATAGGAACAAATTTTGGGGTCATTGGCTTCAGTGAGCTGCAAGAGCCTGGGAAGAAAAGGAATAGGAGTGGTTAGGTTATGTGGTCAGAGAGCTCCAGGTGACAACAAGTTGAGTCTCTGGTTAGATGAATAAACTCCACAGAGACATTGACCTTTATTGGTGGGAAGGTAGGTCTAGGGGCCAGGGTAAACAGTGTGTGGCCTATGAGCTTACAGTGGGTGCCCTGCTGGCCATTCTCCTTTCCTCAGCAGCTAGACACATCCTTGTCTGTGCCTGGGAGCTTGTAGTGGCCAGTTCTGTCTTGACATTTCCAAAAGGGCAAGTAATTGCTAGAGGTAGCTTGAGAAATCACAGTTCCATGGAGTGCACTGATCTGGAGATGATTCACCTTCATTTTCCCTAGGGAGCTGCTGAGGATGGAGGAAAGTTGGATGTTGGGAGTGCTGAGGTGAAATTAGAGGAGAACAAGAGCCTGAAGAATGACTTGAAGAAGCTAAAAGATGAGCTGGCCAACACCAAGAAAAGTGAGAATTGCCCTCCTGTTACATCCAGAGGCTTCACTGCATACTGCTGTTGCCTTGTAACACTTCATGCAAACTCAAAAGTTGGGTGGAAGCAAATAGCATTCTGCACCTTCATGCCCAAATGTGACTGAGCGAGTTCGCTGCTAGAACATTTCTGTGCTTTGAGTAGGCTTTGAAAAAGCCCTAGCAGCTGTTTTGCATGCTAGTAGTACCTACTAGCGGTTTCTTGTCAAGACAGGCAGGCAGGGGAAGCCCCAAGATGCTTGGGAGCTGAAAACAAAAGCAGTGTCAGGAAAAAGAATTTGTCCAGTCTATCCTCCCTTTCTCCCTTCTCCTTCCCTTCTCCTAGGTTAACTTCAGACTCATTCTGTAGGCATTGACCACTGATACTCTGTGAGGTATCACTGTCACTAGGAGTCTTGATACTGGAATTTTGCTCACTGCTTCTCATTGCCAGCCAGTCAAAAGTTACCTCTTCTGAGAACCATTAATGTTCCTCCATTGAAGGGAGTAATAGGGGAAGTGCTCTAACTTTTTGTTCCTTCTAGCTGTTAGGTCATCCCTCCCTTTCACTTCTCGGGTGCCAGAGATAGGAAGACAGAGACAGTGACAAATACTAGAACCTTTCTGTACAACCTCTTTTGAGACAGATTCAGAGCAATTTTCCATGTTTTCAGTTGGTAGTTTTTTTTTCCCCTTACATAATTTCTTTCTATATTCATTTGTGTTGTTGCCAGAACTAGAGAAAGCTGAAAACGAGGCTCTGGCCATGCATAAGCAGTCTGAGGGCCTTACCAAGGAATATGACCGCCTGTTGGAAGAGCATGCCAAGCTGCAGGTCAGTGTTTCTCTACCTATATGTGCAGGTTAATTAGGGTCATGGTCCTGTAGCACAGTTTGGAGGGGAACTTGCTGCCTCTTCTTTAGGCCTTGCAGTCTATTGGTGTTGCTCCACTGCCCTCCCTTGCTGTCTCCTTCTCCTTTTTTTTTTTTTTTTTTGCTAATTGTGGACTTGAAACAGACTCAGCTGTTAGAACCCTTCATGCAGGAGGTGTGGCATGGTAGAACCTTTTACAAGCAGCCCATATCAATAGGTTGGCTCTCTGCTTTCAGCCCTTCCTACCTTTAATCCAGTGTCAAGCCCAAAGAGAGGGGCTTCTTAACATTCTAGGCCAGGATTTCATCAGGAGTATACATGGGAAAGCTGGGTATGCTGGCCACACCCGAAATGCCAATACTTTAAGAAGTTGAGGCTGGAGAATTGAGAATACTCAAGGTCAGTCTAGCTGCATACTGAGACCCTGCCTCAAAACAAAAACAAACAAAAACAAAAACCTTTCAATAAGTAGGGATCTTCTTCTGTCTAACTTTCCTTTGGGATTGGCAGGGAGGGTAATTGTTGTCAAAGTCTGAAGCAAGTGAGTTTTCAGGCTAATCTCACAACTCCAGGTATAGCTGGAAGCTCACGTGGTTAGGAATGTGAGTAGGAGTCAACTAAATATCCCTACATTTATTTGATTTATATCAAAGGGCCCAGCTCTACACGGAGTGCCTGGGCCCTCAGAATATACCAGGGTATCTAGGCAGGACTTGGGGGTTGGGATCCATGTGTCTATGCACATGTCCACACATGTGTATGGACACTAGAGGATAACCTTGGTATCACTCTTCAAGAGCTATTCATCTTATTGGCCTGGAACTTAGAAAATAGACTAAGCTGACTACCTATAGACATCTGCCTGATCTGTCTCCCCAGCTCTGAGATTATAAGCATGCTTTACTATACCTGGCTTTTTATGTGTTCTGGTGATTAAACGCAGGTTCTCATGCTTTTATGGCAGATACTATCTCCTGACCCCTAAGGAATGGGATGGAAAGGCCGTATAGGCTGGTGGTGTGCAGTATGTTCTAGAGGAAGTCTTGGTTCTGTTCTCACTGCAGTAAATGAGAACTGTAGTTATTTCCTCCAGCTGCCACTGCACCCCAGTGGGACTCAACTCACTGAGGTCCTGCCAGTCCTCTCCTTGCATTAGGTCCAGGGTCTTCCCTAGTGGATGGATAAGTTGACACACCTACCTTCACAAGCTTTTGGGTACTGTTGAGGGTAGGGCACCTTGCTTATTTGGGTACTTGTTATTAACAGGAAGGAGGAACCAAGTGCATGGGGGTGTAATACTAAAGGCCCAAGGGGTGGTTTTGGGTCCTGCTAATGTACTTCTTTGGGGTTTCTTTCCTCTTCTTCCAGGCCTCAGTACGTGGTCCCTCGGACAAAAAGGAGGAGTAAAGGCTTGTTTCTTCCCTGCCTGCAGCTGGCTTCCACCTGACCATGCTCACTGCTTCCTGGGAGCTTAGCCTGCCCTTCCTATGGTACTTGGGTTTATTCCCGTCTAATTCCCCAGTTTTATTCCGTAGTTCATAGATCATCATTTTGACCCCTTTACACATCCTGCCATCATACCAAAAGGGACCCGATTACTGCTCATTCAGAGTAATTTTGCCACAGTCCTGCCTGGCCAAGGCACTTTCCACTCCTACAAGTGTAGAAGGGCACTTGTGACCTGACCTGCAGTTAAGCCCCATATATTTTGCTGTGTGTCCTAAAGGAGGCTATGAGGCAGGTCAACTGTTTCATCCCTGGGGGGCAATAAAGGTTGTTATGTGACAAAGTGTTTGTGTCTGAGACTTTGGGGATAGTTCTGTTTCTCCGCTCTCAAAGCTGAATGGTGTCCAGGAAGGTTACAGAGGCCCAGTGTGGTACTCTTCCTTTCCTTGAACTTGTTCTTAGCCCCTGAAGAGCAGGTTTACACTTGCCCTCAAAGCTCTTGTTTCTCTGCTCCTGCCCTTCTTGCTCCTCTTCATCCAGGACAACTCTACATTATGACTCTTGGGGAGTGTCTGTCTTGTCAGTCTCCCTGGGAGTTGGCAACTGTCTGGGAAGCACGGTAAACCAGCAGGACTTCCTGGTGCCTTCTCTGAGTTCCTATTCATCACATTCAGGACAGATAGAATGTGGCAGGGTGCCACCAGTCACTCCCTGCCCAACCCCCCCTCCCCGAAGGTTTACAGCATGACCTCTGACTAATGCTGACTGGGAGACTAGAATGTCCTTGGCAGTGACCTAGAGCTGGCTATAGCAGTACCAGGCAGTGGAGAGGGGCTGCAAGGCAATCAAGAAGGGACTGCACAGTGCTTGGGGCTCTCTGTTGCCCACCAGCTATGAAGACTTACTGGATGGGGTTCGCCTCTCGACATTGGCTTGCTTTGCTGAAAGGTCCATGGCCTACTGCTTACTTATTTAGAGCAAGATCAACATGCAGCTAAGCTGCCCTCCAGCAGGGGACAAGAAAGGGCCTGTCCCTGATTAGGTATTTGTCACCCCTCCACCCTAACCCTACCCTCTTTTATCAGCTTTTCTGCTAGGGTGTGTGCTGTGCCTGCTGTCTGTGAAGACTAGGTGTAGGGATTGTGGGAGCAAGTTATAAGTGTCTCTTGGAATTGGAGTGACTCCTAAAGATGTTGATATTGGCTAGATGGTTGATAGATAACTATGTTCCTACTCCTGTCTGACCTGTCTGAGATTAGGCCAAGCCGCTGCCTTCTCAAGCATCCTGCCACTCTTCCCCACCCTCAGAAAAATGTCTGCTCTGTAAGGAATCCACCCCTTTCCCAGCAATCTAAAGGTGTTGTTGCACATTGGGGCAGGGGCATTCTGGTAACACCCTCTGGTTGCTATGCTAAGACATGGGACTAGTCCGCTTTTCCAGGAAGTGTTCCTGACTACTTCTGGCCTCCCTAGGCTTGCTTGTCTGGTGCTTTGCAAGGCTAAAGTCCAGATCACATGTCCTGCTTTTCTACTCTGACCTTGCCCACTACCCTCTCTGGCCCAGCTTCTGGGGCATCTTGTCCAATGGTTCACCATTCCATTTTTCCTTTTGGTCTCAGATTCTTTGGGGGGGGTCGATACAGGGTTTCTTTGTGTGGCTTTGGAACCTGTCCTGGAACTCACTCTGTAGACCAGGCTGTCCTTGAACTCACAGAGATCCACCTGCCTCTGCTCTCTGAGTGCCTCCCTTCGGCCTGAGTTTCTTAAACCCTTGTATAGAAGCAGATTTCCTGAGTAAATAGGTCCCATCTAGTGTTGTAGCACCTGGTGGAGCACATAATGAACTCTGAAGTTGCCTTTCTGTGATGTCACCATCTCTTGTATATGGTGTTAGGACAGTTTACTGGGAAGGCCTTTAGCCTGAAGTGGAGTTGAGTGTAGACCAGAGCTCTCACCCAGAATAGATACCCAGTAGACGGAACCTGAGGCTGTGACTTAAAGGCTGAGACTTACAGAGACGAGAGCAAGCAGGACATTGGGAGTGGCACCCTGGACAAGAGCAGAAGAGTGCTGAGAAGTGGCCAGGTGATGACTGCTTCCTGCTCTGCATGGAACAGAACCACTTTGCACAGGACAGAACTAGTGCTGTCTGGTCACCATCCTCCCTGTGGTGCCACATACTCATCAGAGGCTGACCTTTGCGGGTACTACGTCCCACGTCTTCCAAGACCTATATTCTGTCACTTTTTTGTATTATGGTAAAACATAAATTTACACAAAATATCTTCACCATTTTCAAGTGCACATTTGATGGCATTAAGCACTTGCACATGTAGAATTTGACATCAACCATCTGCACAATTAAGTACTTATCTCCCCATATTGCAGTTGTCCTCATTAAACCATATTCCCTTAACCCCAGCCCCTATTACTCATCAGTTTCTTGTGAGTAGAATCATACAGAATTCTTTTAGAAGTGGCTCATTTCATCGATCGTGCCTTTAGGACCACCACCCATGTAGCATATATCTCAATTTCCTTTTTCAGGTTGAGTAATACTGTATTCTATGGAAAAACCATACTTTAACTCATTCATGTACATTCGGGGCCCTCCCTCCACTGGGCATTGAACCTAGGGTTTTGCACATGCTAGGCAAATGTTCTACACTTCTGAGCTGTATATGTTTACGTATATCCTGCTCTTTTTATGTTTTGAGACAATCTTGATAGGTTGCCCAGGATGATTTTAAACTTACCCTATAGCCCAGGAAGACTTTGAATTTATGATTACCTTGCCTTAGTTTCCCCCAATAGCTGGATTGTCAGGCTCAGCTAACTCTACCACCCCCTACCCCACCCCCACAGTTGGCAATCTGGTGATTAAACCCAGGGCCTTGTAGGTAGATGTTCTGTTACTGATCATCCTCAGCTACTAGGCTGGCCTTAAAACTTTGGTCCTCCTGCTTTAGCCTAAGTAGCTGCTTTGACAGCAATGCTACCTGGCCCAGCTGACTTCTTTTATTCCATTTTTTAAATGAGGGTTTTACATGTGGTTCAAGGCCACTCTTGTCCTTTGGTACACAGTGAACTATAGCACCATCTTTGACCCCTGAAGGCCAGCCAGGGCCCAGGAGAGTATTCCCTTTGTACCCACTAATGTTCTACCCCTAGCCCTTCCAGATGTAGGACTTACCTGTATGTGGTGAGAACTTGAAGTTTTAGCTCCAGGCCAGGCTTTCCAGAACTGTAAACTCCTATGTCTATTTGCTAACTAGAGATCTCCACTTGCATGAAATTTCACAGTTGACATGCCCAAAGCCAACTCCCAGTTGTCTTCATCACAGGACCTGGCTCAAGCCAAAACTCTGGTATTTGTATTGACTCCCCAGTCCTGCATCATGTAAGTCACCCACAGCCCCTTCTGGCTCTGCCAGCAAAGTAGACCACAATGCAAAGAACCTCTCCTATCCCACTCCAGTGCCACAAATAAGTCCAGATAGTAGTGTGCATAGTCTGTGTGATCCCGGTGTGCCCTTTACTTTTAGATCTTGGAAGGCTACTTGCCCTGTCTACAGGGTTTCTCTGTATTGTTTGAGGCTGTCCTGTACACCAAGTTGGCCTTGAGATCCACTTGCCTCTGCCTCCCAAATCCTGGGATTAAAGGCGTGTGCCACTAAAGCTCAGCCTGCCTCAATATCTGAAGTAAAGGGCTTATAGCCACATGCTACCATGCCTGGTTCCCTCGTTCAGTAAAATGCTTAAGAGCAACACAAGGCTGCAGCCAACCTCTGCTGCATTTGTTCCTATTGAGCGTACTGTCACCCCATGCTCTTCACTCTAGGAGACTGAGGCTTTATGACTCCGTTCCTTTCCTGCTCTATTTCCAGTTTTCTGACATGGTGCCAGGGTAGTCTTTCAGAATGGGCCTTACCTAATGCAGATCCTGGAGGAAGGTCCCCACACCTGTATCCCCACCTCATCCCTCGTTCAGAAGCAGAAGCAGGAGCCATTTTTGGAAAATGAAGTGTTTTTATTGCTATGTTTGCAGTGGCTTTTTTAGCACAGTAAGAATGTCCCCAAAGGCCTGCACCCTTACCCAGCCCTACCTCCCTTGCTTAGATTAGCCCTGTGTGAAGGATGCCTTTCCAGGGCTACTTCGCTATCTCAGGCTTGATGGGACACAGATGTGAGTTTAAGCTGTTACACGGAAGACTTGAGATGTCAAAAATACGTTAGCCTTTAGCTTAGAGGTGGGAGCTGTGCCCAGGATCCCTTCCCTGGGCTGTGTCCATGAGTGATCCCTGCAATCATGCCCAACCCAAGGAGCAGGGTATGGGCAAGCCTGAGCATGCCAGGTGAGGAGACCCAGAGCCCTGGGACAATGCTGTACCCTTCTACCCCAAACAGACTTAGGGGCAAAGGGATAGATAGCATGGGGATACCCTAGAGGCCCCCACTTTCCCACTCCAGTCTCAGTCTGGAGACCACATGAAACATCCACACAACAGACTCACATACTCAACAGCCTGAAGCTTTTGTTTCACCTATGAAAATTAAATCTATAAATTCATACTCCCTGGCTAGGGTCAGGAAAAAAGGTAGGGATGTGATGTGAAGGAAAGGAATGGTGAGTTGGGGATGGTTGGGGCTTTTTAAGAAATATACAAGCAGAAGTCTCACTCAGTTTTTTTTTCCTTATAAAATGTGCAAAATACAAGCCTCCTTTGCCCAGAGGCTCTGTTTACTTCTAATATTCACCTTCACTAAGAGATAAGAGATCTACGCATCATACACACACACACACACACACACACACACACACACACACACAGACCCAAGCTCACACAATTAATATTGGTGGCAATTGGCGCAAGAACACAAGGTTCCATTGCTGACTGGCTCTCTAGCTTCTAGAATAGGGGTGGGAAGAGGGGTCTAATCCAGCTGAAACATTTGCCTTGGTTCCACTGTCCCTCTCTTGCCTCCCCTCCTGCCCCACCGTATTCTTTCCCTCCTCTCCTGTTCCCCAAGCTGCCACTGTTGTCTCTAGGGTGAAGGTGTGTTACAGAGCAGAGCTTGGGAGGCAGGCAGGAAGGGCTGGCAAGGCTAGGAGATGGGTCCTGGGGACTGGGAGGAAGGACAGGAGGTGGGGCCTGGAGCAATGCAAGTACCAGCATGGCTAAGGGGCTGGGGAGGAGAGGCATCTATTTTTGGTGGGTTGTGATATTTTTGGCATTTTATTAAAAATGGAAAAGGTTATTTTTGTTAGCACTCATGGTGCTTCTTTCCCTTCCCCTCCCCAGGCAGACCCCCGAACTGTCAAGGAAAGGCAGGCCCCCTGGAGGGATAGGTAGAGGCTAAAGCAGGGGCTGCTATGGCTACCAAAGGATGAGCTGGTGATGTGAGCTGGGGGGTGCCTGTCACATGACACTCTCCACCACGACAACCTTGCTGCTTTCAGACACTGGAGTCAGGGTGGTCAGGCCCCTGACATCTGCATCCTGAGCTCTGTATTCCAAGTGGTGGAGGCCCCAAATAGGCTGGGTCAGGTGCTGCCAGCGCTGTGGAAGAGGAGGGCATGTTGAACCTTCCATGAGTCACTTATTCCACCCCATGGCAACAGCTTCTGCCTCTCTAGCTCCTACTACATGGCACCAAGGCAGGTCTGTTCTCTTAGGGCACCCTTACAGGATGTATTCCCTACAATGGGAAACAGGGTTAACTGGTTCTTGTGTGGAGCCAGGAAAGTGAGAGGTGGGCCTTGCTTCCCTGATGCCACATGAAGCCATTGATCTATATTCTGAGCTGGCTGTGCTTTTGGATGATGGTTTGCCCCTCCCAGGGAAGAGTTGGGTATGGACCTTACCTCTGCTATGGTGCCTTTTGCCCTGAGGAGACAGCCCAGGAGGTGGAGGGGCACACACAGCATGGAAGAAAGTGCAAAGGCCCAGCCAATGGCTTCACCCCACCATGGGTACACATAGGTATTGTTGTAGACCAGCGGCTCGTAGTATACAATGTTGAAGATGAAGATGCCCTGTGGACACAGATGTGTTTAATCACAGGGCCTTACTACATACACCACTCTACTTTCCTAGCTTCCCCAGCCTTACCATGCAGACCAATGGGGTGAAGAAGGACCAGCACCATTTCATCCAAGGGCAAGGTCGGTACCCAATCATACAGGCAATGTCATCCATGAATCGGTCAGCTCCTGTAACAGGGTGAGGTGGATGGGATGGATAGACCATCCATCTCCATTCCACCCCAAAATTTCTAGCCCAGCCCTTCACCCTGACCTACCGTAAACCCAAGCCACCACCACACACTCCCAAAAGGCTTGCCAAAGCAGGGTAGTGCCACTAGCTGAGTAGTAGTCAAACAGCTGGAAGACGTACATCCCGCCCTGAAGAACAGAATCAGGTCAGTAAAGAAGATGGCCTATGGCTGGAGATGACAGTAGCCCACCTTAACCCCACTCACATCAGTCACCATGGAGAGATCGATGACAAAGCAAAGGACACAGCAGAGGGCCACGGAGATCTCCCTTTGGAAACGGAAGTAGTAGGACGCCGGGAGGAGATCCAGGAGCCCGGTGATGAAGCCCTCCACACCTACAAACTGTGGCCAGGGCAGCTCAGGCAGGTCCCCCATGTCCCCATGCATCTCTTGCCCAATGTGCCAAGCCCCCTGACCACCAGCCCCTACCCCATTCTTGCCCTAGAGCTCCTGCAAACCTGGCTGTCCAGACCGAGCAGCAGCAGCATGAAGAAGAACAAGGCAGCCCAGAGTGGGGCCACAGGCATCAGTGTGACAGCCCGTGGGTAGGCAATGAAGGCTAGGCCAGGCCCTGAGTGCAAAGATGCAGGGTGAGTCTGGCTCTCAGCACCATCATGAGTACCCTGATGCTCAAGGTCATGCATGTCCCCCAGATAACAAAATAAAAACCTGGGGCTATTTGTGCCTCAGCATGGCTAGGCCCATTGAAGTCCTACAGGCATCTCACCCCAGGGGTCTTGAAGGCTGTGGTCCTTGGCAGCCTCACCCCATATTAGCAGGGTTCCTGCCTCAACACTACTCTCCCTGGGCTCCAATAGCCATGGCAGTTGCTGGTTGCTCTGGAGTGACACCAAATGAAGGACTGAATGAAGGAACATCTCATTTTCTTTTTCTTGAGACAGGGTTTCTCTGTGTAGTCTTGACTGTCCTGGAACTCTGTAGACCAGGCTGGCCTTGAACTCAGAGATTTACCTGCCTCTGCCTTCCAAGTGCTGGGATTAAAGGCGTGTGCCACTACCGCCCAGTTTAAGCATCTCCTTTTCCCGCCCAGTTTAAGCATCTCCTTTTCTATCTCCAGCACTCAACAACTATGAGGACACACCCTGCAGCCCTAGGGGTGGGTGGACCCCTGGCTTTACAGAACAGCCTTGTTTCAGGTGCTTAGAGCCATCTGAACAGCTAGCTGAACTTGTCTGTCATGTTTCAGAATGGTTTTGTGCCTGCCCTACACCAGGGTAGTTCTCCAGTTCTGGAAGTGGGCCAAAGTTTGGCAGCTCACCTGATTCTGCCACCTTGGAGATGTGCACACCCTGCTCTGTGGCCATGAAGCCCAGGATGGAGAAGACCACAAAACCAGCAAAGAAGCTAGTCCCACTGTTGATGAGTGCCAGGATGATGGCGTCCCTGGGGGGGGGGAGGGAAGGGCAGAATGTTCTGGTTTAAGCAGCTCCACTGTTCCAGGGCAGGGCAAGGCAGGGCAGGTAGGGCAGAGGCGGGTACCTACTTGTAGCAGTTGTTATTGAAGCGATTGTAGCTGCCTAGGGCTGTGAGGGCCCCTAGGCCGATGGCGTAAGAGAAGAAAATCTGGGTCCCGGCATCTATCCATACCTGGAAGGGATGGGGCAGGGTCATAAGAGACCCTGTTCAACAGGTTGTACCCCCTCCAATCCTGTTGCCACAAACCACATTTCCTCACCTGAGGGGACCCCAACTTTGACCAGTCAGGCTTGAGATAGTAGATGATACCATCCAGGGCTCCAGGCAGCAGCACCCCTCGCACCAGCAGTACCACAAGGACCACGTAGGGGAATGTAGCAGTGAAGTACACAATCTAGGGAGCCAGGATGCTCAGAGAGGTTCTGGACCCCTGCTCACCCTTAAGAGGCTTCCTGCCTAAGTTTGGTGGCTAGCTCCCAGTGCTACTGTGAGTTGGCCACACGGGTCAGTCTCCCCAAACTGCAGTCATGCTCAGAATTTGGGGCTTGAGTATATGAGGGCAGGAAGGCTTGGGGAGTATGATCAAGGAGAATCTGTGGCAATGTTTCAGAGCTCTGGAACCCCAAACTCCAGGTCATCCTTAATAGCCTGGTGGGGCCCTTGGCAGCTGAGGGATTCTACCTGGGCAAGAGGATGGGTCGGTTTTACATCTTGGTGTTACTGCTAAAGAGGGAGGGAAAGAGGAATAGGGAGGGAGGCAGACACTCAGCACTTGAGGATCATGTTGTGAATGAATCTTGACTCACTACAGTCTGACCCTCTAGGCATCTGACCATCCATGTCCCTTGCCAGTTTTAATAAGTAGGTTCATCTATAACCTGAGAGGGAACCTCTGAAGGAGACCACAGGTGAGGAGAGCCCCAAAGATCAGGTCCACCCAAGTGAAAAGAAAAAAAAAAAAAAATCAACGTAGGCATCTAGGGATGAGTAGGGAGAAGCAAAGGGACTTGGGGAGGAAACGGAAAGGGAAATGATTGAGTGGTGGACACAGGGAAGGGTAGCTACTGCCTGGACTGTTTTCACCCTTGGGGCTAAAGGCTACTATCTCTGGATATGAGATTGAGAAAGAATGTGCAGGAGCAGGGTGAGCCTCAGTCCAGTCACCTCCTGTTGTATTTATGTCCCTTTCAGACATGCACACCTCCCAGGCAATGCCGTCTCCACCCTGCCTGCCCCCAACTGTACCTTTCCTGTTGACTTGACCCCCTTCCATACACAGAAGTAGACCAGCACCCAGCAGGCCAGCAGGCATAGGGTGACCTCCCAGTTGAGGGCCCCTGGCACCTCCAGCCCCGAAGAGAGCCTCAAGACTTTGTTCCTAGGGTTAAAAAAAAGGAGGGCACCCACACCCGAGGGTCATGTCAGCAGAGCGCATAGTGACTGGGATTTGCTTTGGAGTTGATGGGACCTCCCTCACCACAGCCCTAGTCCAGGACCCACCATCAGGTCAACATTCTCACCCCAACCTTCTGCATATATGCAGTCTCAGCTCCTTAACCAGGTCAACATGATAGGATAATGGCAAATGTCATGTTGCTGTAGGAACAATGTCTATTCAAGCCCCAGGACTAGCCTAGGCACTCCTGGGGATTGGGAACAGACAAAGCCCAGGAGTGGTTGTTTTGTATCCCTGGCCATGTGCCCCCACGGCTTAACCACATAGAGAGCCCAAGGGATGAAGTAGGATGGGATTGGCCCAGAGGCACCACACTCACTCCCAGAACTCGATGACAGGAGACCGACGGTCAGCAAGCTGGTCACATGTGAGGTTGGCCAAGCTGGCATTGGCACAGTCTTCATGGCGAAAGATCTCCACACAGTCAGGAGTGTTCCAGGTGTGGCCACATGTGGCCCAGGGCAAAGTGGTGGTGAATGACTTGACCAGGTAATAGAAGCCCCAGGCCAGCACCATGATATAGTAGGTGTTGCAGTAGAAGACAATCACCATGGAGGCATAGCCCAGGCCTGAGGAGTGAGAAGCTTCCTTTCCTTCTGGGCTTCTTTTGGCCATTTTTCTACCACCCCCATTATCTCCCCTTCCAGAGCTGGCACTGATTCCTTGCTGAGTTCCTGACAGCTTGCTCCTTCTATATCTCCTTTTCTCCCTGTATTTTCAACTTCCCTTTATCCTACCAGAGGCTTTTCCAAGCTTTTTGAGCACAAATGTGTATGTCCCAACACTAAGCTACCTTTCCTGTCTCCCACGAACATTTGCTTTGTTTCTCTACTCTCTTATGCTTCATTTCCTCTATCTAGTCCAGAGCTAAAGACAGTCCTCTCCTACGCTAGATGGCTACTACATTGTGTTCATTGTCCAGCTTCAAATGCTGCCCCTTTCCCAGGCCTCAAGGCCATCCTGCAGTTACAGAAGATAAGCCTACTCATGTTGCCTAATAGTCACCATTACATATCAGCTGGGAGAGAGAGCTTTCTAGTAACCTAAAGTATACACTAAATATTCACTCCTTCAGTAGGCAACCTTGGCAAATTGCTTCACCCCTGTGTGTTCAGTTTCTAGGACAGTAGTAAGACCTCTGCAGTGAGTCAAGTGTGTTCAACAGATCCTGTCCCTAAGCCTAGCTGTCTCTGCTCCATCTTTTCTCCTTGAAACAAGTCTGCCACCCCACCCTAGTTCCTGACTCTTCAAATTAGGGAGGGTATTACCTGGTCCCCAAGTGTTATGCTCAGAAAGATTTCTTCACATAGGCCACCCACCGTCATCCCAGTAGTTGAAAAGAGAACTGAGAATTGGCTCAGGGTGGCTCACCTTTGAATAGGGGACAGATGTTCCAGACATTGATGCTGCCGGCCTTCATAAACTGGCCCAGTGAGATTTCCAGGAAGAAAATGGGGATTCCTCCAACCAGGGCGATCAGGACGTAGGGAATAAGGAATACACCTAGTGGAGGAAGCATGGAGTAGACTCAGGATGCCTCCCAATGACCCCCTGCAGCAGGAGGGAACTTAACTCAAAACCTCTCAGCCAAGCTGAGCCCTGTGAGCCCAGGCCTCACAGACCAGATCAGCAGTCATTGAAAGTCTAGGCAGAGAGCCCCAGCTTCAGCCTGCACCCCAGTCCCATGACCACCCGCTGAGTGAATCAGTGCAGGAGTGGCTACTGACTCAGAGGCTCAAGGTGAACAATCCTAGGAGATGAGCTTTAGGATTGTTAAGAGGAGGCACAGCAGCAGTGCCTAGCCAGTATTTGTTCCCTGAACCATGGAGGTCTTTGGTAGGAATGGCTAAGGGGTATGCCTGTGTGCCAGGCTGGGTGCTTACACTTGGGGGTTTGCGCAGCCCAACTACCCTGTACTTTGCACTCATGAGGTTCACCAGAGGAAACTGGATGTGTTTGCTTGTGGAGATATTGGTGTAAGACAAAGGTAGACATGTCAGGGAAAGATGGGGTGGTAGGAAGGAGAGCGGCTGCAGCTCTGACCTACTCCCCCCTCGGCTCTCTAGGACACCTACTCTGTTCCAGCTCAGCTCTCTCTACTACTAAGAAACAAGAGTTACTGCAGTTTGCTGGGCGGGCTCCTGCTCCCAGCATCCTTCCTGTGTGACCTTGGACTAGAGGCCTTCCCTCTGGGACTCAGTTTCCCACACATCACCCAGCTGCTTTTAGCTCTCCAGCAATCCAGTTCTGCTTTGTAGTCCCAGGACAGGCGAGTGGCCACTACTGTTGCTAAGCTGGGCTTCGGCAACTGGGCATGGGATGTGCATGCTGTGTGTCTAGTGGCGGCGCCAGGCGGGCCAGGCCGCAGACTTCCCAAGTCTGGCTCAAGCACCCAGTGTTCCAAGCCTGGGCCGGAGGGGAGGGGAGAGGAAAGAAGAGAGAAAAGGGAGGGGAGTGGAGAGCGTGGGGGAGGGACAGAGTGGCCCATTGTGTGTGTGTGTGTGTTCCTGTGTGCACACTTGGGGGGGGGACACAATGTGTCACTTGTGTGCTTGACCCATGGGGGCAGCCAGGGCTCCTCACCTCCCAGAGACCCCTCCACTGGGGGCAGGTCTTCCCTTCCCACCTCAGTGGCCAATCACTCCCAGTCTCGGATGGAAGTCTGGGAGCCAACCCCTCAGTTCATCAGGAAGCTCTCCTTGATTGCCTCCCCCTACATTGCCAGGCACATGACCGGTGAGGGAGGTGGAGGCTGGCCCTCTGGTTCACCGAGTGCTTGGTCGGCGAGGGGGGCACCATGGCCCCCACGCGCTCTGGGCGGGCCTCCCCACCCTCTGGACTTTTCACCCCACTGCTCGGGTGGGCATGTGGCAGACTGGGGGTGGGACCTGACCCTTGATAAGCCAGGATGCTCAGGGGCGGGGGTGCTCACCTCCGCCGTTCTTGTAGCACAGGTAGGGGAAGCGCCACACGTTACCCAGACCCACAGCGAAGCCCACGCACGACATGATGAAGTCCATCTGGCGTGTCCAGGTCTCTCTCGGCGGCACCGCAAGGCGGCCGGCAGATGCCCCAAGGCTCGGGGGGCCATCGCCCTTGGCTGGGGCACCGTCGGGCCCGGACACGATGAGAGGACCCTTCTTTTCGTCACCAGACACGCTATAGATGCCGTTCTCGGCGCTCTTCTTCGCCATGGTCCCTGGGGCCGCGAGGCCGGGCCCGGGGGTCGTGGCGCCTCGAAGGTGGTGGGCTGGCAAGGAGCTCCGGCGGCACCTGGAAAGAGGGCCCCGAAAGCGCTGGCCCGCCCGGGGGCCTCGGGGGCGGCCGGGCCGGGGGACGGGGCGGCGGGCGGGCGGGGTGCGGGACGACGGGGGCGGCGCAGTCAGAAGCAGTCCACGAAGCACTTGAAAGTGAGCCTGAAGAATCTCATGTGTGTCGGGGGCCCGGGAGCGCGCGGGCGGCGGTGGAGCCTGACCGGGCGGCGGCGGCTCCGGAGACTCCTGCCCGCGGCTCGGGCGGCGGCTGCTGAGGCGGCGGCTGCTCGCTCGGCTGCAGGATCACCCTAAGGCGTCGCGGGTGGCATCGGAAGCCCAAGGTCTGCAAGCGGCGGCCGGAGCAAGGGGCCTAAGGCCCGCGCCCCCCGGCCCCGGCCCCGGCCCCGGCCCCGGCCCTGCCCCGCGCAGCTGTCCTGCTCACCCGCGGTTCCACTGGCGTTAGCGGCTTCGGTGGCTCCGGGCGTGCCTCGCCCCCTCCTTCCCGGCGGCGGCGGCTACAGCCGCTCTCCGGGCCGCGGCGGACTCAGAAATTCGCCAAGACACTCCAACTATCCGTCTCTTTCCCGGTGCGACCGGCTGCTGCTTAAGAACCGACTCCCGGTGATGTCACTGTCGCCCCACCCCCACGACCCGGCTGTTCCCCCTCCCCCCTCCATCCCGCCCTCCCCGTCACTCCGCCTACCTCCTCCTCCTCCTCGAGAGACGCAGCTCTACTCCGGAGCAGGATGGCTGCTACCTGGGGCGCTGGTCAGTGAGCCAAACCGCCATTCGTTCCAGGATCACCTGGCTGGGTGGGGCCAAAGTCCCCTCACGGTTTTCTGAGTGTCTGGCTGATGTACAGACATCCTAAGTCCTTCTCCCTTCTCTCTGCTGTTTCTGGCCTGGAGTCTCCTTTCACCAAGGTCCCTCCAACCTGCCTCACATCTCCCAGTTAGAACCTAAGGAAAGTCGGATACCCAGGTGCAAAGTTTCTTACTACCTGCAGCAAAGTAGGTTCCCTGTGCGATTGCTTCCCGAAGGACTAGCTCTGCGCTGACTTGGAAACGGAGTTCTTCAAGGGGTTCTGTGGAACTTTGCCAGAAGCACTGAACTGTCTCTTCAAGACATTTAGGCCTCACCAAAGATCTAGCCTGCTGGCTGAGGGTCAAGGTATCAGCTTTGGGTGTGATCAATTACTATTTGTCTCCAGAGTGACCAAAGGTAGCTTGCTTGGAAGAGGATCAAGGTTATAATTTGTCACCAAGGTAGAGAAAGGGACTAAATGATAACTCTGGTCAGTCCACCCTTTGCCTGGTGTGGGGGTGGGTAGGGCGTGTGACTCATGGATGATACTGGGGTAAGAATAGGGTAAGGCTGCCCCCTGGTGCCTGGTCGCTGTAAGACCCTGCCCCTAAGTTCAGTATCTGCCTGCTCTGCTCCTCCTGGCCTCTCCATTAGCATCTAAGCAGCTTCTTGGGAATTTCCCAGCACCAAGACTATCCTGAGGTGGACTAGAAAGGTGAGGTGTGCCCATTTCAATCCCAAACTCCCTAATCTGATCAGACACCAAAGTCCCCAGATGGCTCATCCCATCATGTTAAGCCAGCAGTCATAAGGCAGCTTTAGAAAGAAAAGCAGTTTGAGCCAGAGCCAGATTGAGCCTGGTAGGTGAGGGAGGAGGGAGGGAGGGGCAGCATCTCCACCCAGGCTAGCAGGAGGAGCTCTGTGTGTGTGTGTGTGTGTGTGTGTGTGTGTGTGTGTGTGAGAGAGAGAGAGAGAGAGAGAGAGAGAGAGAGGGAGGGAGGGAGGGAGAGAGAAATGCCTGTTTTATGGCAGTATCTCCTTTACTAACTTGCCATTGATGGTGAGGAGGCTAAAGAAGGAGGCACTGGTGACAATTGCCCTGTCAGCTACCTATGAGCCATTTCCCCATTTCCCAAGAAGCTAAAAAGCAGAGCCAAGCAGCCGGAATTCTGGCAGCCTCTGTACCTGTGGTGTTTGCTGCAACCCAAAGTGTGGAAATGTGTGTGCACTGTTGGAGACAATTCATGTGTCCTTTGACAGTTCCTAGGATCTGGGCACTGAGGGGAACAAAAGCATTGGCCATTCCAATCCTGGGTAGGCTCCAGGGCATGTTCCTGCTGGTTGTGTGTGAGTGTGTGTGTGTGTGTGTGTGTGGTGGACTCCCCAGGATCTCAGATGATAGTCATAGGCTCTTCCTATCTAGCACTGTCCTTTGGGGCCCTGATGTTCCACTCATAAAGGCATTGAAGTGTGCTGAGTTCCTAGGGGCTGGGATATAAGCTGAGAGCAGGCTGGGGTAGAGGCAGCAATTTGGGAGAGGGCCGCCACAGGGCCCTTGTTGTTGGTGGAGGCTGGCAAGTAAGGCTTTGGTTGGATCCAGTGCCTGCCCAGGCCTGAGGTGGCCATGGACTGGGAGAAGGCTGTATGGAGGTTGTCACTCTTACTCTGTGTACTAGATGGATAGGAAAGACTGATGGGAGATGTCATTCTGTAAATATGTTTCTCTGATTGCTTAATGAATAAAGAACTGTTGGCCAATAGGAAGGCAAGATAGTGGGACTAGGAGACAAGGGAGATTCTGGGAGAGGTACTATAGAGGAGTCAAGATGTAGGCCATGGGAGAAGTAAGATCCAGACCCTTTCTCCAGTAAGATGACACCACGTGGAAATACTTAGAGCTCCTTTAAGGGAGGTTTCTTGACTCAGCATAAGCGGCAAAAAACCGCAAGGCTATAAAAAAGCACTGCTAACAATTTATTGGTGTGTTTGAGAGCTGGCAATGGCAGTGACCACATCTCCAAGCGGACAGCATGCTGCTGGATGGCAGTGTAGATCAAGGCGGTGAGCACAGCTTTCAGTGCTGGTGGTAAAGGTACCAGCCACCATCTTTGATAGACCGCGGTTGAAACAACTGTGGCTTTCATTTTAGTAATGTTGTTTACCAGATAAAAGACTTGTGGCTACAAAAAGATAAAGATTTACAGTAAAGACAGATTCACATTAAGAAAACCTCTAAAGGTTTACAGTGTGTTTTAAAATATACATAGGCTTGGGAGAGAAAAAGAATAAAATGGTTTTAAAAACACAGAGAGGAGCTGGGTGTGGTGGCACACGCCTTTAATCCCAACACTCGGGAGATAGAGGCAAGCAGATCTCTGTGATTGCAAAATAAACCTGGTATGCATAGTGAATTCCAGGACAGATAAAAGTTACACAGAGAAACCCTCTCTCAAAAAATGAAAAAAAAAAATAGAAGTAAAAGAAACAGAGTAATAAAAAAGCCACATAAAGATGGAGAGAATCTGGATACTGTACGGTATTATATTGTCTTTGTATCTTTTGACTGCTGAGAAAATAACTGTTAAAACAAATGCTACTGGATCAATCCAATTTATATATTTTAAAAATGCTTTGACTCCAAAATTTAAGTTCAAGGACAAGTTACTGGGGAAAAGGATTTCTATTTTTGCTTCCACAGAAAATGAAAAGCTATGGATTCCTTCCAGACTAATGTGGTTTGATCAAACCAGACCCCCTGAAAGAGTCACAGGTGATCCTACATTCAAAACAGCTGGACAAAGCAGCCTTACAGACTACCGCCAGGATTTCTGCATCTTCTTAGAATCCCCATGACAGCACCCCCTACCAACAGGAAGCAGTTTGGAAAGAATGACTCCCAAAATCCCAAATATTGTCTATGAATGTTTGTTTTCATTTAAATAGGCTTGGTTTAAATTCTTAATGACCACAACCAATCTCTTTTTAAAAGTTTAAAAGGGGATTATGGTATAGATATGAATACTTTGTTTTGGAATTGATTTTCATTTATTGATACAATTTAAGGTCAATTTTGTGATGTGTATATTTCTCCTTTTGTTTAGGTATTGTGTTTATATAGCTCATTTAGAAATGTAATGTATAATGTAGTACAGATTATAGATAAGTACCTATGATAGTCAAAGCTTAGAGTTAAGTTAGTTAGGTTTTCTAGATACACAGAGATGTAGTTCAGATAGATAGGCATTCTTCAAACTTTTCAAAGACCTACAGAATATGACATTTAAAATGGTTTAGGGTTTTTCTTGACAGTGAGACATAGATGCTCCTGACAATACCACCTGCGCCAGAAAGGAAGATGGACATTGAAGAAACGGTTTATGAAGTTTGCTTTCAACATGGCAAGACTAGCCATTTGGGCAAGATACTGCTCTTGTCTGGAGTGTTTGACTTTATGCTGTATAAACTGGACATGCAGGACCCACAGGAAAGTGACTGCTGAAACAAGATGGACATTGCTACAGCATTCCTGCTTCATGGAAGAGTCTGCAAGACAGTCTGCAGGACACAGAGAAAAGTGACTAACAAACTGACAATACAGGTGGACAGTTTGAAGTTTCTCTTTTGCTGAGGAGTGTGCCAGACACACTGTGGCCGATAGGCTGAAGATGGAACATTACAGAAGAACTTCAGGTGACTGATCAGGTATCAAGATGTCTCTGTCCTTTCTAGAGTTTATATATTATCCTTCTGTGGTCTTTGAGTGAGTTGAAGACAAATAGTTATGGTTATAGTTTTCCTTAGTTAGGGTTAAAGATAAGTTACATAGACTTTGGACATACAAAAATAGGATAGATGATGGAATATTTTCTTCAAATCTTGCTAAATGTTAATGGACTAAATATTGTTAACTGTGGTTCTTATTTGATAACTGTTGTGTTATATATTTTGCTATGTTAAGATTAAAACCTTTCTTTTTATTTTAGACAGAAAAGAGGAGATGATGGGAGATGCCATTATGTATATATGTTTCTCATACTGGTTAATGAATAAAGCACTGTTGGCCAATAGGAAAGGAAGATAGAAGGGGCTAGGAGACTAGGAGGAAAGAGAAAGGAGGAAGGAGGAGAAGATGGAGGGTCTGGAGGGAGCAGGACTCCGGCTCTCGGTAAGATAAGACCACGTGGGAATACATAGATCAACAGAAATGGGTTAATAAGTAAGACAAAAGTAGCCAATAAAAAAACTAATAACGGGCCAACAGAATTATATCAAATACAGAGTCTCTGTGTGTTAATTGGGGTTGGTGCCGTGGTGGGTCCAGACTGGCAGGAAAAACCTTACTCCTAACATGCTTACTCTCCAAGACAACCTGAAAGGATTGATATTAGGTTTTGACATAAACTTTCTTTTGCCTTTGTGGGGGCATGGTGAAACAGTGGCTGACATTGAACTTGAGTAGATCCTCTTTCCTGAATCTCTTGAATGCTTCAGTTTTAGAGAAATATTTCCAGTGTTTTGAGAAAAGATTTCATTTTGTCCGGACACCTTGAGGTGTGACTTTGTTCTTCTGATCCTTCTGTCTTTATTTCCAGAATGCTGGGATTCCAGATGTGGGATACTATATGCAGTGTAGACTCCTTTTAGATTTACAGAAAAATTGGTGCAATAGTAGTGAGTACTCCCACACCCCTCTGACACAAAACTCTTTATGTTAGATTATTGCATTTATCCCACATAGTGAGTCAACAGAGGCCCTCGATCAAGAATGCTTGATCAAATATAGTTTATTCAGCTTTCTACAGCATTTCTCTAAAGTCCTTTTGTTGTCCCATGATTCCATCTAGTATTTATCACTGATTTGGGCTATCATTTGTGTTATCAAATTCATTGTGACTACGAGGAGTGCTTTGTTTGGATGACCTTGATAGTTCTGAGTAGAGCAGATAGAGGTTGAATGTCCTCTGTTGGGTCTTCCACCATTTCTCTCACAGCTAGCTGACCCTTAAATATTTGTAAGGCCCTGTTCATCTATCCTTTGGGGTATCAGTGCTTATAACACCATTGGCCAGTGTTTGCAATGGCTGTCTGGTGGAGGTGTGTCAGATTCCCACCCATTAAAGGACCCCTTCTTCTCTTTCCATACTGCACAAGGAGCACATGCCACCTCCCGGGAGCTATGTCAATCACTTCCCACTCCTGTAACAAACACCTTGGCACACCAGCTTATAGAGGTGGGGTTAGTTTTAGTTCACAATTTTTGGAGTTTCATGGCAAAGTCACTGGGATCTTTGTCATGCAATTAAGCAGAACACCATGGCAAGGGCACACAGCAGAGCAAAACTGCTCACCCCATTTTGGCCAGAAAGCCACAAGAAGAGGTCCCCAATCCTCTTAAAAAGACACACACCAGTGACCCAACTTCCTTTTCCTAAGCCCTATTAAGGGTTCCACCTCTCTCCATAGCACCACTGGCTGGTGAGAAAAGCCCTTAATGCATGGTCTTTGAGGGACAGTTAATATAAACTGTAACACACAAGATTAGCTATGTAGATTATATGTCATTATTCCTCAAAGGAGTTATATATATTCTCTGATATTTATTTGTTAAGTGATTTATTGTAGTTTGGACTTAGGAATACCTACTTTGTATTTTTTTCTTCTCTTGTTACTTTCATTTTTTTGTTATTGTTGCTGTTTTGATACAAGGCCTTGCTGTGTAGCCTTGTATGGCTTGGAGCTCACTTTGTAGACCAGGCTAGCCTCCAACTCACAGAGATCCATAAGCACTGGGATTATGTTGCACAACAAATAAAAGACCAAGAGACAGATATTGGGGTTCAAGTTTCAAGCTGAAGATCAGAAAAGCAAAGCATCTGGCCACTAGCTTCTTACTGTTACCTCAGACTAAAAGGATGATCCTGGCTCCACCAAACCTCAAACCACTAAACCTCTCCTCAGCTTGGCTGGAGAATCCTGACATTTCAATGTCTTCCTATCCTCAATGTGGCTGGAGACTGACTGCTTGATACTGACTACTGCAGACCCTGCTCCTGGACTTGTATACCCCTCTAGTGCTGGGATTAAAGGCGTATGATCCCATGTGCTTAGATAATCTTTGTGTGAGCTGTTTCTCTTTAGGACTGATTCACTCTTGTGTAGATCTGGGTGGCCTTGGACTCACAGAGATCCATCTCCCTCTTAATCCTGAGTCCTACGATTAAAGGTGTGTACCACCACCTCCTAGCCTCTGGCTGCTGGGATTAAAGGTGTGGTGTCAACAGTGCGTGATGTCTATAGCTTGAGGCTGACTTTGCTTTCTGAATCCTCAGTCAAGCATTAATAAATCATAAATACTATATCACTACAATTCCCCCTTTGTCTAATACAAAAAGAAGGCAACAAGTAACATGGAAACTTATATAAAACAAGTGCAATTAAGCTTGCACAATATATACAGGCAACAAATTCATCAACAATTTGTTCATTTGCATTTGACAAATTCAGAGAAAATACTTCATTATCTATCTTGGTGATTCCAAAATCGTGTATATAATTTACTTTCTATTCTAATTTGCATTATCAAAATATCTTTTATGTCTCTCAAAATCATTTACAGTTTACATATCTTTAGTGAGTTTCTTTTCTGAGTCTAGTAAACAATGAAAACTATAACTTTAACTGTCTAGTCTTCAACTCCCTCAGAGACCCAAGAAGGAAATAACATTAACAAGTAAGCAGGAAGTGCAAGAAAGTGACTTCCAAAAAACTGTGAGAAATGACAGAAAAATATGGCTGCCTGAACAGTCAGCTAAGGTTCCTCTGCAATGTTGGGGGAATCTATATTCATTCTGTAAGCCTAGCATATCTGACAGACTTTTCTGTGAAGCAGTATTTTTTGAAGGACTTTCCTGCCTTGTGTTGGCAAGGTTTTGAAATCACTCTATTTGGTGTCCTATTTGTCCATTTTGGACAGCATACTGTCATCATCAGTCAAGGCAAGGGCACAGCATCTTTTCTGAAGTAGATTGATGCTGCAAGGAGCAGACATTTCTCATTGTCATAAAATAATGCCTATGTTATTATAAGATCTTAAATGCCATATTCTGTAGATCTTTGAAGTATTTGAAGATGACCTATCTAGAATATATCTGTTTGTGCTGGATGTTGGTGGCATATGCCTTTAGTCCCAGCACTCCGGAGGCAGAGGCAGGTGGATCTCTGTGAGTTTGAGTCCAGCCAGGTCTACAGAGCTAGTTCTCTGTGGCTCCAAAGCCACAGAGAAAACCTGTCTCAAAAAAAAAAAAAAAAAAAAAACAAAAATAAAAAATAAAATATATCTGTTTGATCTTGCAGACATTTCATGTGACTATAAGTTTGATTGTAATAGGTGACTAATTACTAGCCTACATTTCCTTATTATCTTATACAGTTGGTAATAATAACTTTCAAGAACTAGAAATTTGTATTACTTTGATAAATGAACTATATAGGCACAATACCTTGAACAAGATTAGAAACATATGTACAATATGTTTTTACTAATTAATTTCAAATTTGTATCAATATACAATATTTGTATACAAATACAAAAGTCAAATCCAATGTAAAATATTTAAAACTAGTAGTTGCTTTTTAAGATTAGATTCAATAATCTGCTTTTTTTTATTTCCTTGGGATTAAAGGTGTGCACTGACACACCTGGCTCTCATTTGTTATTTTTAAACATTGTCTTACTATATAGCTCTAACTAGACTGGAATCTGCCAAATTTGAGACCAGACTGATCTCAAACTTGCATTGATTCTACTGCTTGTGCTTCCCAAGTGCTGGGACTGCAGGTGGTGTGTCACCACACTAGATTAGTTTATATTTTTTGTTTATAGCCCAATAGTTCTCTAATGTGTTGCTTACATTTTCTGTCTGTGACTCTTGAAGGGTCTTTCAGTTGACTCCTGTGGCCCTCTGTCTTAGTGACTTTTCTGGGTACTGTGACAAAATACCTGCCCAAAACAACTTAAGTAAGGAGGGATTTATTTTGGCTTATAGTGTGAGAGGTACAGCATCCATCATGGTGGAGAAATCATGGTGCAGGATCATGAGGCAGCTGGTCACATTGCATTCACAGTCAGGAGTCAGAGATGGATGAATGCTTGTGCTCAGCTTGCTTCCTCTGCTTTTCTTTTTTTCTCTTTTTTTGTCTGGGTCTGAGCCCATGGAATGTTGGTCCTTACAATTAAGGTGGGTCTTCCATTTTCTAGATAATCCCTCGAAAGCATGCCCAGAGGCTTGCTTTTTCAGTGATTTTATATCCTGCCAAGTTGACTTGTTAATTATCATGTGCCCTTTTAAATTTTATTTTATGTGTATGGGTGTTTTTGCCTGCAAGTATGTCCATGCACCACTTGTGTGCCTGAGGCTAGAAGATGATGTCCAATCCTCTGGGACTGGAGTTACAGACAGTTGTGAGCCAACATAGGCCCTTTTAAAGAATTGTTTTTTGACACTGTATAGGGAACCCATGGCTTCATGCATGCTAGATATATGTTCTACCACTGATCTTTGATCCAAGCCCACTTTTGTATCCACTTGGTACCTCCTCCATCACTTGTTTGAGCATGTTCTTGCTTTCTGGCTGCATGCCCAGTTTACATATTTCCTGTTGTGGATCTTGAATGTACCATTTTCTCAAGGAGTAGTTCACTGGGAATGCCCATTGCTGTAGACTAGTGTTTCTGGGTCCTCTTGGCAGACAGAGCATGGAATCTTGCAAATGTCATTACCCTATACATTATCTATAAATAGACATGCATTGGTGTCTTTATTAAGCTAAATAGGAATTCAAATTGATGTCCCCTGACTCTAATCCATTACAATGGGGATCATTCTATCCTCTTTGGTTTGCAAACAACCTGGCTTCCACCTTTGGCCACCAGGTAGAAAATTGTTTAACTGCACTATACAGATCTATCGGTTTTAGGATTATTAACTAAAACCTTCCTGCTACACTCCATCTGCCATTAGTATTTTATTTTTTTAAGACTATATAGTCCTGCTTGGCCTGGAACTCGTTATATAGACCAGGCTAGCCTCAAACTCATAAAGATTTACCTGCCTCTGTTTCCTGAGTTCCTGAATTAAAGGTGTGTTTCACTGTCTATTTTTGTTTTTTCGCTTTTTGTTTTTGAGACAGGGTTTCTCTGTTGTAATAGCCCTAGCTGCTCTGGAACTCTCTCTGTAGGCCAGGCTGGCATTGAACTCACAGAGATCCCCTTGCCTCTGCCTCCCAAGTGCTGGGATTAAAGTCATGTATCACCACTGCCCAGCCCTGCCTGTCTGTTTTTTTAAAGTGTATTTTCATGTAGGCACCAGAAAACCATTTTGTGTGTATTTCTGTTTCACTCTCTACTTTATTGTGCGTGCATGCACGTGTGTGTGTGCGCGCGCGCGCGCGCGCGCGTGTGTGTGTGTGTGTGTGTGTGTGATACAGTTAAGCTCTTTTTGTCACAGCCTGCACTCTGTTATGACTCCCTTATCTCCTAGAAGATTACCAGGGTTTGTATATACTGTGGTTCCCTCTTCCACAGCCCAGACACTTCTGCTGAATGTCAACCTTGTATGGTGACATCTCCATGGTTTTGCTGTTCTCAAAAATCCCTTATGACAAAGCAATACAGAGAAACCCTGTCTTGAACCCCCCAAAAAATCTCTTATGTTTCCCCCAGTAAAACACTGTACCCTCTCACTCCTGATCTTCCTGCCTCTATTTCCTCAATTCTTTCAAAAGAATTATTAGTTTCTTTATATGGTTGTATAGTTCTTTCCTCTTCTTCACTGGGTTACTGAGGCAGAATGGACATATTCAGAATGTATTAAAATTTCAAAGAATTCATCAAAATTTAATTTAAGATATTTATTTTAAATTATCTATATGGAGGGATGTTGATTTATGCATGTAAGTGCTTGTGGATGTCAGAAGAGGGCATTGTATCCTGTAGAACTGGAATGTCATTGCTTAGAAGGATTGGTTACAACTTGTTATTGGTAATGGTTAGGAAAAAGATGAATAAAGGAGATTAGATTCAGGGCTGAGTGGTGGTGGCACACACAGAGGTAGGTGGATCTGTGTGAGTTTGAGGCCAGCCTGGTCTACAGAGCGAGTTCCAGGACAGCCAGGGCTGTTACACAGAGAAACTCTGTTTCTAAAAAGCAAAGTGTGTGACTTTGTTGAAGGATGTGCCTTGACTCTGATGTTTCAAAAGACTCATACCATTCCCAGTGTGTCAGCCCATTTCTGCTTCCTAATTGTGGATCAATATGTGATCTCTGAGCTACTGTTCCAGTTCCATGCCTGCCCATCTGTTATTATGATTCCTGACATGATCAACATGGACTCTTTCTTCATAAGTTGTCTTGGTCATGGTGTTTGATCACAGCAATAGAAAAGTAACTAAGACAACTGGTGTCAAATAAAACTAGGATTTTAAAATAGATGTCCTTCCACAATCTCTGACCCCCCCCCCCAAACAGCATGGTCACATCTGTCACAGCAATACTCCAGTGTCCTGGTTCCAACTTCTGGCCTAGTTATGGTTAATATTGCCTTGATGAAACACCATGACCAAAGCAACCTGGGGAGAAAAGAGTTTATTTCAGCTTGCATTTCCAGGTAACAGCCTATCATTGAAAGAAGGCAGGAGCTGATGCAAAGGCCATAGAGGTGTGCTGCTTGTTGGGCTAGATTCTCCAAGGTTTGCTCAGCCTGCTTATAGAATCCAAGACCACTAGTCCAGGGATGGCACCACCCATAATGTGCTGTGACCTCCCCTATCAATCACTAATTAAGAAAATGCTCTACAACTGGTAGGTGTTTTCTCAAAGGAGATCCCCTTGTGTTAAGATGACATAAAACTAGCCAACATGCCCCATAACAACAAAAAAGGAGAAATCCAATACTCCAAAGAAACAAAATCACATCATGTGCAGATACTGAACTCCTCCCCAGAGCAGGAAATAGACCTCCAGTTGGCATTTGCTGCTCTCCAGGAGTGTCTGGGTATTCTTATCTTGCTCAATGTTAACAGTCTTTAGTTCCTCAGAAACAAATATGTACGAAACATTTGTGAAAAAAAAATATTTGCAAAACAGCAATTAACCTTTTTCTGATTTTCATGACTTTCTGCCTGAATCACCATCAGTGCGTGAGACATTCTGGGGCTCTGCAGGGATGTTCACAAGAGCAGCACTTCCTTTTTTTGCCCCTTCAGCTCCTTTCCTTTTCATGACACCTGAGCTTGTGGACATGATTGGATCTAGGCTCAGTTAATGAGGAGAGGCAACTGGGAGAGGTAAAGGGCAGGAGCTCAGAACACTATAGTGAACAAGCTACCTTTAGTCCCTGAGTCTTGGCAGAGGCCTGGTGACACAGACTTTTCTGGATGTGCTCCTATGACAACAGTCAGTAGACTCTCGCAGGAAGGAAACGGAGCTGTGATAGGGCTGGATGGCATGGGGATAGTGGTGTCCTCTAATTGTTGAGTGAATCCTCTAATTGTTGAGTGAAAGTTGACCTCACTGCTTCCTGAGTTGGGCCTCACCTGGGTTGGGCCAGTTGCTTTGGGGCACAAGACCTGGCATGGTGATTTGCAGTGATGATGTTCTGAAGAGGGGACAGGCCATGACCTAGAGCCAAGGGAGGCCTGTCTGAGGAGGCAGCATACCAGACTAATTAATGGAGTGAGGGTTGAACTGAGTTGACATGTAGGCAAAGAGGGTCAGTGCATGCAGAGGCCAGGGAACACATGCAGAGGAGGGAAAGAGAGTTGGAGAAAGAGGGGCCAGAAATATCAGTCTCTGCAAAGACTCCTACCCTGCCATGGAGTGGCATATATGCCTCTTGGAGCCACATGACTTCAGCAAGGTGCAAAAGAGGAGGAGCAGGAGCTAAGGGTGGAAGCTTAGGCCACTGGTGGACACTTATGCCACGTCACCATTGTGTTGATATCAAGGTTTCAAGGACCAGCAGACACTAGGAAATAAGCTGCTGTATAGCAAATGGCCCAGACAATCTGTTTGTGGACAGCACATTAAAACAGTTCAGGGAAAAAACAAAACAAAACAAACAAACAAACAAACAAACAAAAAAAACCCCAGCCAGGCCTCTATATTGCAACACTTCTGGACGAAGTCACCGTTGGTGCAAAGGCCCTGGGGCCACCCAGTGGACTACCAGGGCACTGGAGCATCCAGTAGTCATCAAGCATAACTAAGGAGCCAGACAGTGGTGGGTGGCCAGAACCCAGGAATTGCCTTACAAGGAGCTCTGCAGTGCTGCAGCCACAGGCACCAACCGAGTGCTCCGCTGCCCAGGGTTCGCGGGGACGCGCGCTAAGGGGGCGGGGCCGGCGGGGCGCGGGCGGGGGGCTCCGCGCAGCAGCTACTGCGCTAGGCGACATTGCGGCAGCGGCAGCTGCAGGTCTGCACCACCTGCCTGAAGCTCTCTCTGGGTTGGGGGCAAGCAGAGTAGCAGGGCCAGGGCATACAGGGTCCAGGCCAATGGCCGGCCGTCTTAGCTCTGCAGCCTCCCCCACCCTCACGCACACCTGTCACGCCCGGCGCGCCCCCTGCCCGCACGCGCGCGGCCCACGCAGCTCTGGACGCAGGCGGCCGAGGTTGCTGAGTCCCTCGACTCCGAGTCGCCAGGGGCCAGGCAGTGGTTGGGTGGCTGCGGTCGGTCGTGACAGGTGGCTGCAAGCAGGGTCTCAGGTGCATTCTAGAGGGTTGGCCTAGGTGGTGTATGCTAGAGCTGTGCCACGGAGGCAGGTCTGATGGGGGAGGGGCAGGGGCCTTTGGGGTGGAAGTGGGCCTAGATGAGCCAGATGGGTGTGTATGGAGCCTTCTGGAAAATAGCCTGCAGTGCTGACTCAACAAGGGGATGTTGTAGTGTTGGTGGCTAACACTACTGTGCTCTGGATGCTGGAGTCGGGGAGCACAGGCTGGCAGCAGTATACCTGGGTGGGAAGCCTGCATGCAGTGGCCTGCCTCAGTGGGAGTGTGATTCTGGTTGTGGGGGAGGGGAAAGGTGTTCTTGGGCTGGGGAGTGGGGTGACCCCATCCTGAATTGGGAGACGATCTGGCTTGGTGGAAAGGAGCTGCTCATTGCCAAGGGCCCTCGCTCCACCTCTCACCCCCACCCCCAGACATGCTGCTGCTCAAGAAACAGACGGAGGACATCAGCAGTGTCTATGAGATCCGGGAGAAGCTGGGCTCGTGAGTGTGCATGCTGGGCTGTGGGAGTGACCACTTCCATATGTGAGGCATGTGCACATGTGAGCAAATGTGTGAGGGAACATTTGAGTGGTGAGTGTGGTATGAGTGTGAACATGGTGGTGAATTTTGAGGTATGTTGTTGCCTGTGTGGGAGGTGGTATGTGAATGTTGGTGAATGTGTGTGAGGTGGTGTGGGGATGTGTGTGCGCATGGGTGTGTCAGGGTGGGTGGTATGACCTGAGTGCCTCCTCCATTTCCATTCTTCCTCTCACTGGCACCTTCCCATTTCCTTACTGCCTCCCACAATCTTGCAGGGGTGCCTTTTCTGAGGTGATGCTGGCCCAGGAAAGGGGCTCTGCTCATCTTGTGGCCCTCAAGTGCATCCCCAAGAAAGCACTTCGTGGCAAGGAGGCTCTGGTGGAGAATGAGATCGCAGTACTCCGCAGGTGCTCCTGCCTGTCCCTTTGGTTGGGAAGACTTGTGGTCACGGGCTGAGACCTCTGGACCTGGTTGGCAATCTGCAGGGGGCCCTTAGGTGTCTCTTCTCATTTGAGTCTGCATTGTCTCCATGGCAACATTAGAGTCACCCTATCCATCTGTGTTTTATAAATGGCCTACAGAAGTGTGTGTTCTAGGAAGGCCTGGACTAGTGGGGGCAGGGATTGGTAGGGAATGGGAGCCCAGGTGAAGGAAGAGAAGAGGAGAGGGCTCAGGACAGAGCTCTTACAGATGAAGAGGCTTCAGTGGTCCACAAGGAGCCTTTTCTCTCTATTGCAGGATCAGCCACCCCAACATTGTGGCTCTGGAAGATGTTCATGAGAGTCCTTCTCACCTCTACTTGGCCATGGAGCTGTGAGGGGGATTGCTGGGGGGGGTGGGTGGTGGGCAGAAAGTGTACAATGCCCAGATTCATGCCTGGGTTAGTTGACCTCTTGCCTCATTCCTTCTGTCCCTAGGGTGACAGGTGGTGAACTGTTTGATCGTATCATGGAGAGGGGCTCCTACACAGAGAAGGATGCCAGCCACCTTGTAGGGCAGGTCCTTGGTGCTGTCTCCTATCTTCATAGCCTGGGCATTGTGCACCGGGACCTCAAGGTGCCTGGTTGTGCTCCCCATCATCTCACCTACCTCTGGCCCTGAGTGTCTTCTTTCTCAGTGTCCACTTCAATCGGGGTCTGGGGAAATTAAGAGTGCTGAGGCCCACCCTGTCCCAATGCCCTAACCATTCTGGACTCATGGGCCCTTCCTCTGGCCCCAATGTGTCAACAGCCTGAAAACCTCCTCTATGCCACACCCTTTGAGGACTCCAAGATCATGGTCTCTGACTTTGGCCTGTCCAAAATACAAGCTGGCAACATGCTAGGCACAGCCTGTGGGACCCCAGGATATGTGGGTAAGAGGGAAGTGCTCTAAGGCTCACAGTGGTGGGGAGTTGGTGACCCTGGGGTTGCCAAAGCTCCAGGACCTGGGGCAATCTACTCTTGGGGCCGAATAGATACACCAAGTGTGGCCCTCAAGGGCATGACATGTGTGCATGCCTGTGCAGACATGTCTGTCTGTCTGTCTGCCTCTGGCCGCCAGCCCCAGAGCTCCTGGAGCAGAAACCCTACGGGAAGGCTGTAGATGTGTGGGCCCTGGGTGTCATCTCCTACATCCTGTGAGTGACCGCTGGGACGGCTCAACTCCTACCTGCCTGCCCCTGCTGGGTTGGGGAGGGGTGGACACCTGGGTGATTCATCTGTGGGTGCCAGGCTGTGTGGGTACCCCCCCTTCTACGACGAGAGCGACCCTGAACTCTTCAGCCAGATTCTGAGGGCTAGCTACGAGTTCGATTCTCCCTTTTGGGATGACATCTCAGAATCAGGTGAGTACAAGGCTGGCCCTGTGCTGAGGAGTGACAAAGGGCATCAGGGACAGGGCAGACTGACCTTGGCCCCTGTTCCAGCCAAAGACTTCATCAGGCACCTGCTGGAGCGTGATCCCCAGAAGAGGTTCACCTGCCAACAGGCCTTACAGCATCTTTGGTGAGTGGGATGCCTGGCAGGTGGTACGGGAGCAGGAGTGATACCTGTGCCAACTCTCAACCTTTCTCTAGGATATCTGGGGATGCAGCTTTGGACAAGGACATCCTGGGTTCTGTCAGTGAGCAGATCCAGAAGAATTTTGCCCGGACTCACTGGAAGGTGAGCATAGAGAGACTACTATGTTCCTGTTTTAGGGTGTGACTACTGATATCTTGATGGTGCTCTTAGAATTGTTCTTGTTGCTGTGTCCAGCTTGACCTGACCCCATTCTCTTCCCACAGCGAGCATTCAATGCCACATCATTCCTTCGTCACATCCGTAAGCTGGGGCAGAGCCCAGAGGGTGAGGTGGCCTCCCGGCAGTGTATGACCCGTCACAGTCACCCAGGCCTTGGGAGTAGCCAGTCCCATCAGTGGTGAAAACCAGGTGTGTAGGCCCTGCATCCTCTGGGAGCTGACTTTTAGGGAGCCTAGGGGATGGCAATGAACTAAGTGGGGTCTGGAGGGTCAAGATCAGAGAGTGTCAGAGAAGGAGAAACTGGGCAGAGAGTTACAGCAGACATCTGTGCTAGTGGGGTAGGGGTATGACCTCTATGAAAGGAAAGCCAAGGTTTGAGTAAGATGCTAGGAAGGATCCAGGAAGGCTGGGCACCTCTTGAACCTGTTTTCCTCTGCTTCCTTTTTCTCCCCTCCACCCAAGGAGGATGCCAAAGAAGGCCAAGTGGACTGACTTCCAGCTTTTCTTTCCTCTGCCCTTTTGGTCTCCTTCCCTGCCCCTTGTCCCCTAGGCTGGCCTCTGCTGGAAAGTTTGAGAGTGTGGGTGTGGTGCATGGCACTGGGATAGGGGGCTTCCTCAGTATGTCCCCTAGCCTCTCCCCTCCCCATGTTGCTATGGGAACTGAGGTATTTGCAACTGGATTGGGGAGCCATCCTTCTGTATCTTGCACGCACACATGCATCACTTGGCTGTTCTGTGCTTTGCTGACTGTGGGTGGTCCTGCTTGTGTCATCGCCCTTCAGTTCCTTCTCTTCCCAACCAATAAAGACAAACAGAGAAATGCCTTGGTGCTAAACTGAGTCTGGGATGAGTGTGAGATTGTGGGTCACCTCAAGGAAGGACATGAAGAAAGCAAGTCCACTGCCAGTGGTTCTGCACTGGGTCTTGTGCTCCGCCTCCTGTACCTCTCCTTGCTGTGATCGTGGCATAGGCATGCTGGGTTATTCAAGGACTTCCAGATTCTGTCCCCCAGAGTGTTGCCAGCAAGAGGTTGCCTGGCTGCCTGATTGCTTTGGGTCTGACAGAAAAGTAGATGCCAGCAAGGTCTACTGGGCTACCAGCAGGGGGCGATGGCAGAACACATAATTCACCAGCAGCAGCGTCTACTCAAGATCACTCGGGCTGTATAGATATGCCGGGGCTGGAAAGGGCTCAAGCCTGTAGGGAAGGTGACTAGAATTCAGGATACTTTCCTTTACTACTGCTTCTGGTGTGACAAACTGTGGGCTGTCCTCTGGTTCTACTGGCCCTAGCCCCATTTATCAGTGGGCCAGGGTTCCAGAAGCCTGCCTTCCTGGGCCCAGTCAGGGGTAGGCCTCAGCCACCCAGAGTTTGGAGAAGGCTCTGCTTCCTCTTTCTCCCTTTGCTCTAGTTTCCAGTATATGAGCTGGATGACAGAACCTGACTGGGATGAATGTGAGAAGTCCCAACTTGTTAAATTTTGGGATCCAAAGGGAGGTAGTGAGGCCCAAGAAAATTCTGGCCTGGGTTTCTGGGGGCAGAGGTTACTCTGGGTTTCAGGATTGGAAAGAGGGGGCCTGGAAGCAAGTGAGCAGTTTCCTCCACTGTCTTCACTCCAGGCTATTCTGTGCTTCATACTTTGGGACATGTATCTCTGGCATGTTTGCCCAGTGTTCTGATGTTCCCTCAATAGGGTCAGTGGAGGAAAACCTTGGATGTCCAGTACCATAAATGAGTCTCAGCAGCTTGGTTCACTCACTTCCAATGACCTGTCCTGGGACTTCATTGTCTTTTGGTCACCTTTGCCAGTCTCTTTTTGACTGCCCCTGCATCTCATCTTTTCCCTCAGTTGACCATGACACCTACCCATTCTTATTCTGTTGATGCCATACTGCTTGGACTTCTACACTCCAAGGGGAGGATCTTAGTGGGTGAAGAGTGTGGTTTTATGAGGACGACTGTATAGAAAAAATATTCACCTGGCTACTCTGGGAGCCCTGCACACAAGCATCAGAGCTACCCTTCCAGAAAAAATCAGCTGGTGCTCTTCCATAGGGCTGGGTCACTTCTCTTCTGCCCCCCTGCTGCAATGGCCTTGACACAGGATGCAATTTGACCTTACTACCAGCAGGGGATGCCACAGACACATGTTTAGACATTTGTAAGCCACTTCTTATTCCTTAGTACCCGTGGCATTGTCTCAACTTCATTCATTGCCTGCCAGCCCCCTAAACCCTGCCCTAGATAAATCTGAATTGGGGAGAGAGGTTCATCCTGATCATGTTGGAGAAGCGTGCCAGGGACACTCAGAGGCATGTTCTTCATCCTCAAATCATCTCATTGGAGGAAGAGTTTGTGAGAGCAAAGCTTTGGATCACCTGGCAGAGGAACTGCCTGCTTTGTTGGCCGGAACAGGAAGGTAGGGGTACTAAGATATCATTGCAGGCTCAGGCACTGAGGCTGGTCAACACAGGAAGGAGCCACACCAAAATGTGGGAGAGGAAAGCCTGTGAGCTATGGTGCTAGTGATGTGTAGATCGCAGGGAGAGCTGGGCTTGAAATGCCTGTAACAGTCAGGTGCTGTGAACAAGGAGCAGGGTTTAGTTTTTCAGGGACAGACAGGAATTCAGTGATACCTCTTGTAGGTGTCACAAGAGAACATCGTCTCCCCAGATCTTGGCCAAATAGGACTCATACTCTCTCCTGGAGAACATGTGAATAGCAGAGGTTTTAGAGGAGCTTAACTTGTAGGGCTATATGGATGACAGATAGGAACTGGTTTTGTTGTTATTTTGAGACTAAGTCTCATGTAGTAGACTTGACTGCCCTCAAACTTGCTATGTGGCCATGGATGGACTTCAACTTCTGATTTTCAGTCTTGTACTTCCTGAACCTCAACCCCAGCCTGAGATAGGAGAATTTTAGGAGTTGATTAGATGGCCCTGGCAACAGATCTGGAGAAAGATTCAATGGGGATGGCTTTGTGGGAGAGGTAATGAGATCACGTTTGGACATGGTAAGTTCAAGATGCCCAAGGGATCCAAAAATAGAGAAAAAGCAACTTGCTCTTCACCCTTCTCTTAACAAATATATATCTAGCTATATAGATAATATTTATGTAAAGCTTCTTTCTCATAATAAAAAGAAATCTGACAATGACTCTTTATTGGGCACTTACATTATATCACGCTTTGGAAAGCTTAATGTATAGTCACGTAAAGCTCACTTGTGAATGAGCTGGCTATTGTCATTATCATCACCCTCACCGTTACTGTGGGGGAAACTGAGGCATAGAGACACTAAGTAACTAAGCCAAGGCCACACAGTTTGTGGCAGAGTGAGAATCTGAAAACTGTTCTCTCACCCTGTTTCTTTGTGAAGGATGGGACATAAGGACTGAAGAAAGGGAGAGTTCTCTCTTGCATCTTCTTATCAGTGTTCCCAAGGAGAGAGAATACCAGGCTAGATTTCAGTTTTGTTTTTAAAGGATTTTGTGTAATTGTTACCATTCTCTGTGACTTCATTTAGCGTTGTGTTAAATAGAGATCAGGGAAATCTTCCTATGGTGGTAGGGGTAGGAAAAAAGATCTGGGCCCTACAAAGATCCCTCTAGAGTTCAGAGTGAAGAATGGCCCAGAAGTGGAGCAGAAATGGTGACTGGGAGACAAACATTTCTGGGTTCACATGACACAGAGAACCTTTAGCTGAGGTGGGACTCAGGGGAGGTTAGCTGTTAGGGGAAGGGCAGGAGTGGGTCATGGCTAAGTCAAGGATGTGGCCAAGAATCAAAAAGAGCTAGGGATGAAGGTTCCTTGGACAGAGAGTGACTGAGTTGGCAACATAGCCACAAGTTCCTTCCTGCCAGGCATATATCCAAAGGACATGTTGCAACCACATTCTCTACCCAAGCTTAGATTTAGGTTCTCCATCCCTAACCCCAGGAGAGCACTTTATTTTATGTGTATGAGTGTTTGCCAGAATGAATATTTGTACACCATATGTATGTCTGGTGCTCTCAGAGGACAGAAACACAGGGAAAAGATCCAATGGAGCTAGAGATACAGACAGTTGTCAGCCACCATATGAATAGAACCTGGGTCCTCTAGAAGACCAGCAGCAGCCAGTGCTCTTAACCACTGAGCCAGGTCTCCCAACTGTCCTTGCAGTTCTTTGATTTTCTACTTTATGCACTTTTCAGTTCCATGTTTCAGGTTGGTTTTATACTTTATTAAAAATGCAGTACTAAGATTTCCTTTGCCGTAAAATCAACTTTGTCAATATTAATATAGCAACTACTACTTACTATTAATATTTTCTTACTTAAAAAATCCTTTTCCTTCCAAGATTAAAATTTTTTATTGGGCTGGAGAGATTGCTTAGTAGTTAAGAGAACTTGCTGCCCTTGCAGAGGGTACAGGCTCAATTCCCAGCACCTGCAACTGATTCACAACCATCAATAACTCCAACACCCTCTTCTGGCCTCCAAGGGCATGAGGCATGTATATAGTACACAAACATATATGAGGACAACATACTCATATACAAATAGTAAAACAAATCTTTAAAACCCTGAGTGTGGTGATGCAGGATTTTAATTCCCAGTACTGGGAGGCAGGCAGATTTCCATGAGTTTGAGGCTAGCATGGTCTACAGTGTGAGTTCCAACTAGCCTTGTCTGTACATGGAGACCCTGTTTGAAAATTAAAAAAATATTTTTTTGGGATAGAAATCACACAGCACAAAATTCACTCTTTAAAGTGTAAAATGTGGCATAGGCCTGTAATCCCAGCACTCAGTAGGTGGAGGCAGAAGTGCAGGGGTTCAAAGTTTTCAAGAACAGCCTGGGATTCATGAAATATTGCTTATTCTCAGTCTCAATATCATGTACAGTTCAATGAGTTTCATAACCATCACCACTGTCTAACCCCAAAATATTTTCATTACTACAAAAGTAAACCCCATACCCATGCTAGCCCCTGCCCACCACTAAATTACTTTCTATTTCTGTGGATTTGCTTTACTCCAGAATTTTAAATAAATATAGTCATGCTACTTATGGGCTTCAGTGTTTGGTTGCTTAGCCTTAGCATACTGTTTCATTGTAGTATACTTCATTAATTCTTTTAAACAGTTGAATAATATTCCATTTATGATTCAGTCACATTCTGTTTATCCACTAATAGATGTTTGGGTTATTTCTGCATTTCGCATAATGTGAATGATGCTGCTATAAACATTTGTGTAGAAAATTTTGGGTAAACATATTTACCATTATCCATTTTTTTTTTTTACAATAAGGTCTCCAGGCTGACCTGGAAGTCACTACTTCCTGGTGCCTCAGCCTCCCCAGTACTGGGATTATAGGTATGCACTACCCTCATGGATTCAACTGTCTTGAATATAGACTTAGAAAAGGAAATACTGAGACATATGGAAACTCTGTGTTTTATGTTTGAAGGAAATGGCAGGCTGTTTTCCAAAGTAGACATACCATTTTCCATACCACTTGCTACTGCCTGTGATTTTCTTTTACAGTCACTCGAGGGTATTTCATAGCTTTTCTTTGCATTTTTCTGGTGATCAATGATGTTACACATCTTTTCACATACGTGTGTGTGTGTGTGTGTGTGTGTGTGTGTGTGTGTGTGTATAGACAGGGATTTATGTCAAACAAACTGAACCTACCTAGTCTTGGACTTTTGATCCTCTACTTGTTCATTTTTTTTTTTTTAGTTTTGTTATATTTTCTAGTTAGTAGGTCCTTATCAGATATGCAATTTGTAAGTGTTTTCTACCACTTTGTGGGCTGTCTTTTTAGTTGTTGGTTCACAAATGCTTTAAACTTGTGATATACTCCAGTTTTCTTTGGCTTCCTGTGTATATGTTCTGTGACTTTTCCTGGGGAGATATGAAGAAATGTCTGTTCATCTCAGATGAGGCACTGATGACAGACCAAAGAAATGATTCCACCCAACTGTAGCTCAATGAGCTGCAGAGTTTACCGGTGTTACAGAAGCACAGGTGAAGGGTTACTTACAGGAGCATGGGTGACTCAAAGACAGCTGTATCTCTGCAAAGCCCAGCCCAGCATGGATGATGACTCATGAAAGCTACATTTCTGGAGCTTCCTGCACAGTTTGCTGGCAGCTCAGCCTACACTTGTTTACTGCTTTCTTAACCTTGGGAAAGAATCTTGTACATTTTTGAGTTTTCAGAGCCTTAGAAATTTCCTTATTTTCCTGAGTCTAGTAAACTACACGAGCTTCCCTCTTCTCTCCAGGAGGGGATATTTTAATTTAGAGGACATAACTATATAATAGTGTTATGTGTAAATAACTATTGTTTAATCCTGATCACAAAATTGATGATCATATTTTCTTTCAGGTGGTTGTTGTATTGATTTTTTTAGAAGATATGGATAAACATATATTCACTCCAAATAAGGCATCAACAGGCCAAGGAAATTATTCTACAAATGGGACCAGTAAGGTTCATTGCTGTTACTTACAGGAACATGTGTGAGGTGTTACATATATCAGTTTGTCAATTTCTGAAAAAATAACAACAAAAAGAAACTGAGGTTTTGGCAGAGATATCATTAAATCTTCAGGTGATTGTAGATTGTGATGGACTGAAAGGGTTCATTCCTAGTTCATGTGTTGAAACTCAAATTCACATGGGACTATACTTGGAAGCTGGGCGTCTAAGGAATTAATTAATAAAATCATCAGGATAGGACCCCATCTGATAAAATTAGGGTCCTTATAAGAGACACCAAGAGACCTCACTTTCTGTCTTTCTCCAGGTGAGGACATAATGAGAAACTGACTGGCAACAAGTCATGAATAATGTCCTTGCTAACCCCTGAACTAGCTGGAATATTGACTTGAGCCTGAGAAGTTAGGAAGACCTGTTATAGTAAAATACCTTGAAGAGTTGAAATCACAGGTGACTCCAGGCAACCTTAAATCCTCTTCTGGTCACAGGGGCCTTACATATATGTTTCCACACATATACATAAATAAGAACAAAATAAAATCTTTGGGAAAATTGGAAATTTTAGAGAATGGTTTTATACAGTGTTGAGAATGAATCTCAGAGCTCTGTGCTTGCTGGAAAGACATACATCCTACCAACTGAGCTACATCTTCACCTCAAACCTTTACCCTCTAAAGATGGGTTTGGGCTTCTTGGTTGGTAATGTTGGTTGCTTTTCTGCACTCCAATGTCTTCTGACCTATATTATTTTTGATCAGAAGTCAGATGTTAAATTGTCTTTGTGGGTCATTTTTCTCTTGCTACTTTTTCAATTTGTGTATCTTTGACTTTTGTTTGTTTGTTTTGTTTTGTTTTTTGAGACAGGGTTTCTTTGTAGGTTTGGAGACTTCCTGGGACTCTCTTTGAAGACTGGGATGGCCTCAAACTCCAAGAGATCTGCCTGCCCCTGCTGGAATTAAAGGTGTGCACCACCACCGCCCAGTGTATCTTTGTCTTTAAACAGTGACTGTGAAGTAGCTATGAGTGGCTTTCTTTGTATTTGATATGATTGGGATAGAGTTTTATTGTGTCTCCATCAAAGGTTTATGTTATGAAAGACTTGGATTCCATAGTTGCAGTACTGGAAGTTGATGGAACCCTTTAAAGGTGTGGAGCGTTAGGTCATTTGATGTATACTCTTGGGAAGTGGTTCTGTGTGACCCCTGGAGTTCCCCACAGCCTCTCTGTACCTGTCTTGGGATATGATAGTTACTTGTTCATGGGACTTGTGCAATTGCTATCTATACTCTAAGATGATGCAGTTAAGTGGTGGTTCTTTCCTCAGAATCTAAATTCACCTGTTTTCCTCATTAGTAGCCTATGTGAGGTATGCCTTTGTATCAAAACAATGACTAATACTTAGGTTTTCTTAGTAAGGTTCATTGAATTTCTTGCATCTAATTAATTTTTTCATAAAACTTTGAAAGTATGTTTTAGAGACAGGGTCTCTCTGTGTATTTCTGGCTGTCCTGGAACTCACTCTGTAGACCAGGCTGGCCTCAAACTCACAGAGATATGTTTGCCTCTGCCTCCCGAGTGCTGGGATTAAAGGTGAGCACCACCCCTGCCGCCACCAGGCAAAAGTATTCAATCTTGTTTTTTTTTCCAAATACTTATTCTGCCCATGTAATGTAGCTATTTCATCCCAATAGAAACACTCCCTTCTAGAGGACTAAGATAGCTTACAAGGCACAGGAAGTTCACAAAATTTAGAAAGCTCAGGAAGCTCTTAAAATGAGATTTACAAGGCCCCTTCCCAAGATTATACAAGCAGTAAGCAACTTATTTCCCCTCTGAAAGATTTATTTTGTTACTTTTATTTTATGTGTATGTGTGTATCTTGAGTGTATGTATGGGTACCATGTGCATGAAGGTGCCATTGAGGATCCGAAGTGTGCATTGAGTCCCCTGGTACTGAAGTTACAGGTGGTTGTGAGCTTCCTGATGTGGGTGCTGGGAACTTAACCCAGTTTCTCTATAGAGTTACACACTGACATCTTTCTAGTCTCAGCAGCAAACAGTATTGAAAGAGACACTCCTTGGTAGGCTAACCAGCTTGAAAGTTGTTCAGGGAGCTCTGGAGTTGGAGCTTTCATGAGCTGAGAAATCATTGCCATGCTAAACAAAAAACAAAGTAGCTGAAAATGAAGCACTCCTCCAAATCCATCAGGTTGGAATGGGACAAGAACACACAGGAACCCAACGAACCTGTGAGACACCCAGGGCCATTGAAGACCTGCTTCATGAAAATTGCACAATTGCAGATGCTTGGAGTGGAAAGGCCAGACTATCTAAACTCGCAGATTTGCATGCTTTTAGGAACTTTCTCTTCATAAACCTAGTAGTGCTCACACAAAGAGTAAGTTCATGCTTCTGGCAGGGAAAGAGATCCTGGGCATTTAAAATGTATTCATACCATTTTATTCTTAACAAGTCCTATCCTCAAGAGAAGCTACTGAGGCAGGGTCTGCTCTGCTGGGCTTTACTGGAGACTTCCTGGCAGGGGTGGGTGGGTAGGGAAAGGGAGTGCCCAGCTTTAGTCCCCTGTGGCCATCCTGTTTTACCTTTGGGGAGTCAGAATCTGAGAAACACAGGCTAGAGACACAGGTTCCCCAAGACAGTGCACTATAGAATATGGCCTCTCCCTGACACTTTACTACCTTACTGTATTACAGGTGACTGTTATAGTGATTCCTTTCCCTTGGTACATCATGTTCAACTCTTAACAAGTCATTTTCAAGGCATACTAAAATATGAGGCAATGTGGGTACCACAAGCAAAGTCAGATAGGGCAGGAAGGTTGGATTTATCAGACTAGGAATTTTAAATAATTGATTAAAATTCTAAAATATGCCAGGTAGTGGTGCTGCACACCTTTCATCCCAGCACTCCTGAGGCAGAGGCAGAGGCAGAGGCAGGTGGATCTTTGAGTTTGAGGCCAGCCTGGTCTGCAGAGTGAGTTCTAGGACAGCCAGGGATATACAGATAACTCCTGCCTCAAAAAACTAAAACAAATAAATAAATAAATAGGCAAGTGAATAAATAAAATGCTAAAAACACTAGACTGGGAAGATAGCTCAGTCAGTAAAGTCTTGAGTTCAGTACTCCAGAATTCACATTAAAAGACCGGGTGTTAATCCAGACCTGGGGAAGCAGAGAAGCATGGTGGACATACCTCAGGAATTATTGACATCTGAGGTTGTTCTCTAGCCTCTATGTGCATCTTCACAGAAAAGAACACACATACACACACACACACACACACACACTTCTAAAGTGCTACCAGAAAAAGTAGATGATACAGAAGAACAAGACCACAGCTGGCACAAGGGGGGGGGGGCAGAAAATGAAATCTCTACTTGGGATGTTTATACTCTATTGACCTTTGGGTATTTTATTTATAAAACGGTAAAGGGGAAGACAGAGACTGGGGATACTTACCAACTTCCCCACAGAGTCTTTCCACAGTGAAAAATTTCAGCCATTTTCTTTTAAAAATATTTCATGTATTTTTGAGATTATAATTGCATAATTTCCCCTTCCATTTTCTTCCTCCAAATCTCACAAACCACTCCTTGCTCTCTTTCAAATTCATGGCTTCTTTTTGTATTGTTGATATTTATATATCTCCTGTTCAGTCTGTATAATGTTACTTATATATATATATATATATATATATATATATATATATATATGTTGGCAGGGCTGGGCGTTTGGTATTGGATAGCTAATTGGGGTGCTCTTCCCTACTCTCAGCATTCCTTAGTGGTCAGTAGTTCTTGACCCCTTTGTTGATCACTCCTCCCTCTCTGCAACAGGATTCCAGGAGATCAGCTCAGTGTTTAGCTGTGGATGTCTGCTTCTGTTGCCATCAGCTACTAGATGAGGGCTCCATGATGGTGGATAAGTTAGTTATTGATCTCAGTATCAGGGAAGGACATTTAAGATTGTCTCTCCACTGTTGCTCAGATTGTTAGTTGGGGTCAGTCTTGTAGGTCTCTGGACATTTATTTAGAGTCAGTTTTCTCTTCAAACCTGTAATGGCTCCCTCTATTATGGTATCTATTTTCTTGTTCTCATCTATTCGTTCCCTGGCTCAATCTTCCTGGTTCCTGTCTCCTCCCCTTCTCTTTCTTCTAGTTCCCTCTCCACTCACTGTCTCCACTCCCCCTCCCCCTCCCAATATGCTCAGGATATCTTGTCCCTTTCCCCTTCTGGAAAAACAAGTATTCTTAACTACTGAGGCACCTCTCCAGGTACAACTGTGCTACTTTTACTGGGCTGTCATAATTGATGTCCAGTCTGTTTATGAGAACCAGATATACCTTCAAGACATGTCTGTCCAGAGCTTTCCGGCAGCCCAATCAGTACTTGTGTTCTTCCCAGAGATATGCTGGGGGACATACATGACTTCACACCTAGGCCACTCAGAATGACATTTTCAGCTTGTGGCAAGAAATTCTCAAGGGGTGCCTTTCTTTTTCTTTTCTTTTCCTTTTTTTTCATTTCACTTTGACCCAAATTCTAATTTGTTTCTGTAGGGGTATTTTTCAAGGTCATCTATTATATTTGTTTGCTGTTGTTACAAACTACCATGAATTTAATGACTTAGAGCAACATTTTTCCTGGTGTGGTGGTAGTACTTGCTTGCAATTCTGGTACTTGGGAGGTGGAAGCAGGAGGATCAGGAATTCAAAGATATTTTCAGCATTGCAGTGAATTCAGTTGATTTGAAGTCAGCCTGCTACATGTGATCCTACCAGAAAGAAAGGGGGGTGATTGTAGTTTTAAACAGCAACAGGTATGGGAGGGCTGCATTCCTGTGGAGGCTCCTGGCTCCTAGTGCTAGGCTATGCCCCAGGCAGTTTTAAACTGGAAGGTCCTCATTGTTTTTTGTTTTTTTTCCCTGAGCTTTTCTCTGATTTTTTTCACCAGCTCAGCCATTTGGTCATAGGGGTTTTTGTTTGTTTGTTTGTTTTTGGTTGTTGTTGGCTTTTTTGTTTGTTTGATTGATTTTTTTTTTTTTTTGAGACAGGGTTTGTAGACCAGACTGGTCTCGAACTCACAGAGATCCATCTGCCTCTGCCTCCTGAGTACTGAGATAAAAGGCATGCACCGCAACCACCCAGTTGGCCACAGGGTTTTAAATTTAACCCACCTGTCAGTGCTTTTGGACTGGGAGTGCTACCTGAGCATCTCGTTATTCCTAAGTCCATTGTTGCAGTTGAGATGTTGAATGTTTCTCAAAAGTCCCCATTTAAGGGTGTAGGCCCTCAGGCAGGGCTACTGGGAGAGGGAATATATCTTTAGTTTGAGATGTGCTCTTGAAGGGTCTTAGGGGACCCTAGTCCCTCCCTTTTCCTTCCTTTCCCCCTCTTTGTCATGAAGTGTCTAATCATGCTTCACTATATAGTTCCACCATTAAGTGCTGCGTAGAGTGAAGGGGCCAACCAGCCTGAAATTGGAACCGAAAGTCAATCTCCTCTCTCTGCAAGCATATTGCCTCAGGTATTCCTGTGCTGCCTGGAAACCTGACTAAAACAACTTAGCCTCCATTACATTCTCCCCTATACACGCTCTGTTGCTCTTCCTTCCCTCCTGCTCTCTCTGTAAGATTTGGAAACATAGTTTCCCAGCTCTGACAGCTGTAGTGTAGTGAAGGCACTGGCAGTGTTGAGCAGAAGAACCCTACCTGAAACTTAGATGACCCAGTGGCATAGGCTCTACAGTTCAGATGGCCCAATGAACACCCGTCCCACGACTCTTCCCGACCTTGCTTAGGCTTGCAGCCTTGATTCCACACTACATGATACACCCAGCCTATGTCCTTTCCCTGTTGAAGTCCTAGTCACCTTCAACATAATAGACAGCCTACTTTGACTCGGGGCTTCCGGGCCACTTTCAACTTCCTGATTTGGGGTGTTTGATTCTTTTCTCTGATTGTGGCACTGGCCCACACAGTATCTCATTCCCTTCTGGAAATGCAGTTCCAAACGTGCAGGTTCATCATTTTTGGCTTATTGTTATATCCCAGTCCCTATAGTGTGTGCCAGGTAGCCAAAAGGCACTGTACATAGACGCGAAATGGATGAATGGGTGAAGGGCAGGTTCCCATCTCCTCTCCCTCCCATCCCCAAGGAGCCCAGGAAGAAGCACTCTCTGTTCAGTTTCTTAAATAAACTGTTTATTGAGGAGGAACAATTAAAGAAAGCGATGATGATGTGGATTACAAAAACAAATAAGCACAAGCCTCTCCAGATTCAAAGACAAGATGGTTCCGCTGCCACAGGTACTGCTAGCCCCAGGCTGAATGTGTGAGTAGGCTAGTGTGCATGTGTGAACAGACACACACACATACATACACACTGTTTACAAAGGGGCGTGGACTGCGATGAATGACCATGTGTGTGTCTGCAGCTTGGCCCCTTCCCTGCCCCCCAAACCAAAACCGGCTGTGTGAGACACACAGCAGCAAAATTGAGGCCTTCATCCTTCTCTCCCTCCCCCCTCAGCTCTCACTCTGAGACCCCCATCTCCTCCGGTGGCAGTCTGACCACCCTCAGTCACAAAGAGTCTCAGTGATCCTGTCAAGACATCTGGGGGAGGAGGAAAGAAACAGTCAGGGCACCAGATGTGTGGCTGGGATCCCGCTGATTGGCTCCCAGGCCCATGCCCTCCCATGTGACACTGCCCAGCAAAAAGCCACCCAAAGAGACTGCCCCTGTGGATGCTGAGAGCAGCCATTGCGTCTCTGGGTCCACACCCCAGAGCCCCAAGAGGTCTAAGCCCTAGCCAGAGAGGCAGGAAGGAGCCTACACCAGTGACTGCTGGGAGGCCTTTTCCCACAGGCGGCCATTTGGGGGCTGGAAAAGAACTAAGAGCACGTCCCTGTGGCAAAGTGTGATACAATCTTCCTGAAGAGGCAACATTGAGAAGGGGCGGAGCCCAGGCAGCAGACTGGAATGATCTCTTGGATAAGAAGCCCCACTCCCACTCCGAAAGAATAAAGTAACAGTCGCAGAAGAGGCAGGTTCTGGAGCATGGTCCTGCCCTAAAGCAGTGTGGGTCAGGCCCGTATCCACGGACCCACCCATAGGCACATGTAATAGAATCGGGGTAGGGCAGGGCTCTGCTGTGTTCCTGCCTTGCTCCGCCACCCCCCGCTTGAGGTATTGAGCTCCCCCTCCCCCTCCCCTTCCCCCTCCCCGATTATGGCTGCATCCCATCCCTGCTAATACATGGGTCATAGGTAGGGACCAGCCCGGCAACCCCACACGGCTTTATGTGGGGTCCAACTCAAAGACCCCATCGCTGGTAGGGGTAGTAAAGAAAGAAGGTGGGTCTGAGACAGTGGACTCTGGTCCCCCACTGCCCTGCCCCCCAGAGCGCCTCTCCTCCCGGCGCAGGCTTCGCTCAAAGTCTAGCAGCTGCCCCATGAAGTTGAAGTTGGGTGAGATGTTAGACTTCTTCCGCTTGACCAAGTCGTAGGCATCATTGAGTGAGAGGTGGAGCTTCTGCATGAGGTAGGCCACAGTGACGGTGACAGAGCGGCTGACCCCTGCCAGGCAGTGAACGAGCACCCCGCAGTTCTGGGACAAGGCCTCATCTAGGGCAGGACAGAAACATCCCCCCCCAAGGCAAGGATCAGCATGAGTGAGGCCAAAGCCCAGTGAATTTGGGGGGGGGCGCCATCACAGTCTCATATCTGGGAGGTTTCACAGTCAGCTGACCTGAACTCTACCCCCACCTCCCCAAGTGCTAAGATGGACAAGAATTTTCTTATAGGAGAGGGTAAGGAGCAGGAGAGATCAGGAGTCAGTTTACTGGGTGGGGGCAGGTGCAGGGAGAAGACAGGGAGGATAGGAGAACTCACCAATGAATGCAATGGCCTCTGGAAAGAACTGGGACAGATTCTGGCTCCAGTGGTCAGAGATGGGGATCTGCTTGTAGTGGAAGTCACCATTCTTTTCAAAGAGGTTAGGTAGATTGGGGGTGACATTGAGAATATAGCGGATGCCAAGCTTGGCCAAGCTCTCCAAGTTGGCTGAATCTCGGGCACTGCCTAGGTAGAGATTGGGCAGGATCTGGACCGGGAAGGGTGGTAGCAGCCCAACTGGAGGGGACGTGGTACTCTCCGAATCTAGGCCACAGCTAATGGACTCCCGGTCAGCCTCAGACTCCGCATCAGAGATATCAGAGCTCAAGCACAGGCCACCTAGCCCCACCACAGGCACTGGGCTAGGCATTGAGGCCAGGCTTGATCCAGCACAACCACTGAAGCTGGTTTCACAAAGGTGAGGACACTCGGCCTGGAATTTGCTGAAACCACCTGTTAGGAAAGAAAGGAGGGGGGAGGGCTTGCTATTATAGCCACCTGGGCAGCCAGGAATTCCTTGCTGGGGCTAGGGAGCTGACCCTAACAGCCCAGGTAGGTTGTAATATTGCCAGAGGGAACACACAGCCAGCGGTTTTATCTATACTGGAGCGCCACGTGTGGTGTTTGCTATGGACACCCATCGATCCTCACTCGGCACTTGTGGCTGTCTTTCTGGATGGTAAGCGCCATTGCAGCTGCTTGCTCTAGGGGACATCCTGTGAACTATGTTGTTTACGGTCAATTCCCCCTATTTTCTAGGCTTACAAATGGGCTTGGAGGGATGAAGGACTTGCCCAAGGTCATACTCAGGTTTGCCTTCCCAAAAGCTGTCTGGTTGGTTACTGGGAGGGAGTCTTAACCTACATTTTAGACAAAATAAGATGGAGTTTGCCCAAGGATAAAGCAATTATGAAATCCCCTTGGAAGGCAGGCCGTTCTCCTGATCTGAGGCCACCAGAGGCAGCCTGTGCCCTCTCTCAGCCCACGGGCCCCTCACCTACCCTGTAGGTAGTAGGACAGGTAGCCTTCTTCCCGCAGCTTCTGGAGCAGAATGCCCATCACCGAGTCAGCTTCCCACTCTGGGGCTTCGGCCTCTGCCTCTTCCTCTGCCTCTTCCTCTGCCTCTCCACGCGGGGATCGGCCGCTATCCTGGTCGTACAGGAGCACAGGGGCGGGTGGCGGAGGCTGCAGCGGTGGCCCAGGCAAGAGCGAGCGTACCGACAGACTCCCTCTCCGCAGGCGGCGCAGCATCAGGGCAGGCAAGGCCACGCTCAGCGCCCCGCAGATGCGCGCTGACTCGTACAGCTCCCGGCTGCGGCAGTCCAGCAGTAGAAGCTGTGGGCGCGGAGACGACAGCTCCTGCCGCAGCCATAGGCACGAACGGCCCAGACTCTCCATGGGTGCGCAGCGCTCTGCACTGCTGCACGTCGGGCAGCGTGTGCTGTGGAGAGAGGTAAGGCGCAGAGTGAGGGCAGGTTTGTCTCTAGTCCCACAGCGTGGACCAGGTTACTGAGACGGGAAGTCAGCCCCTGCCCTGAGGGCAGGCGCCCAGTGTCCCTGCAGGGACATTCCTCCACCGCCTGATTCTCTCCTTGCGCTCCACCCACAGTGAGAAAACCAAGGAAGGCGCCCCAGGAAAAACACCCGAGGCCACCGCCACTGGGGTGCTGCTCCCTGCCCCACTTAGATGGAGTTTTGTGAGACATACCCCAGAAGGAGAAAGTCTAGCGGCCTCTTGAATGAAAGCATTTTGGGGGGTTCTAGAAGAACTAAAGCCAGTCCCCTCCACACCCCTTTTCTGACTTTCTCATTTGCCCCGATCTCCATCACTCCCCAAGTTAGTCTTTGGATGTGTGGAGAAACTGGGTTCAAGACCTGGATCTTCTCTAAGGCCAGGAAGAACTCGAGAACAAGAGGGTCGCCGAGGTGATGGGCCTAAGCGAGTCCTGTAAGAGCTGACTCGGCCCCACTCCTCCCCACCCCAGGAGAGAACAAAAGGAGAGACCTGGAGCGAGATCCAGAGGCAGGCGGCCGCGCGTGGACGTCCTGGCTACAGCTAGTGCCAGGGCAGGGCGCAGGTATCGTCCCTGGAGAGGGAGTCCCCAGGTTCGGCGATCGGAGAGGGCGGAGTGGCGGAGCAGGCTCGCACGTGGAAGCCAAGCCTCGCGCCACTCGTGCGCTGGCCGCTTCCTGGCAGCCGGATCCAGCTTCCACCTTGGAAGCCGCAGCCTTCGGACCGACTTAGTAGCTGCTCAGAGGGGCGGGGCGGGGCGGTGGGGCGGTGGGGCGGGCATAGGGACCAGGCCAGCCAACCAGTGAGAGCGAACAGCCGGGTGGGAGTTGCGAGCAGCAAGCTGAGCTAGGGCTTCCACCCAGGCGGGACAGGGTCGGGGCAGAGGCCAAGGGCAGGTCGGGGGCCCAGCAGGGGACCAGTTGCAGTTGCCCCTGCTCGGCGCCAGTCTGGTCCCTGGAGTCAGGAAGAGGGGTGGGGACAAAAGCCCAGAGCCCCAGAACCAGAAACTGCCTCAAACAACTCGCTTAATAACCCTTAACTATCAGCCCTTGCCTGGAACTAGAATGCCCCCATCTGTATAATGGGCTAACCAGAGCCATCCAATTTGGGCAACTGTGAAATGCCACTGAAATATTGAAGACACAAGGCAGCTCCTGGATTTCCTATTCTCATCTGGTCTTCGTTTGTGCAGGCCAGGCTAAAGGTACCCAGGAATTCTGAGCCCCAACTCTAAACTCAAACACTGTGCTCTTACCACATGGTGAATCCTAAAAGTCATCCCTGGCTCTTCCTCGTGGCCTTCTTCCCATAAACCCCTGGATGGATCCACATGGAGGGACATCATTTTTACTGCAATATGTCACCATCCTCATGCTCCCTCTGTCTTTTCCTCTGGCCATGGCTACAGAAGTCACTGTCCCAGTTTCTGAAACTTCAGCTTCTTCTCCACCCTGCCCCAAGCCAGAGCGCCATTCAGTCCACAAAAACTGGAGGCCTCCAACCCAGCCCTCAACCAGGTGATGAATAGGAAAGACACACGTGGGCCTTCTCCTTGCCCAGGTCTTCCAGTCCAGCAGGGCACACTAAGCAAAGATACTGAAGGAGATATCAGGGTGATAAGTGCTGACAATGAAAAGAGAGGTAGGGGGAGGCTCCTAAAAAAGCCCCATCTGGCCATGTGCTCTTTCTCTGCTAAAAGCCCAAGAAAAGTAAATAACAGTGTTAAAGGAAAACACACAACAGATAAGATAAAGCTCGCACAAAATAATCAAAGGGTTAAGACCCCGTAGATAAATGGGTAAGGAACTCAAGGACTGCATACTCTGCCTGAAGGAAGGAATGTGATGGGGTAAGAATATTTGGGGAAAGGTTGAAGCTCAGGCATGGAAGGAAAGCCAATTCAAAAAAAAAAAAAAAAAAAAAAAAAAAAAAGAAAGAAAGAAAGAAAGAAAGGCTTCCCAGTTACTACATTAGCAGAACGTTCTCAAAATGAAAACACCCAGTGTTAGCAAGGTTGCTGTGAAACATGTGTGCTGTTCTCATCCTTGGAGGGATTTTGTTTTGGTAGCACCCTTTTGGAAATGAGTATAACAATATACAACAACAACCAGACAGGAGTAGGGTGGGCAGACCACAACTTTAATCCTAGCACTCCAGAGTTGCTAGGTCAGCCTGGTCTATAGAGTGAGTTCCAGGATGGCCAGTATTGTTACACAGAGAAACCCTACGTGGAAAAACCAGGAAAAGAACCAGACAATAAAGCTGGACAGGGGTGGTGGTGCACACCTCCAATCCTCTAATCCCACCACTCAGGGGACAGAGATGCTTAGATCTCTATGAGTCTGAGGCCAGCCTGGTCTACAGGGCTAGTTCCAGGATAGCCAGGACTACACAGAGAAACCCTGTCTCAAAGTGCCTCTCCAAAAACAAAACAACAAAAACAATGAAAACCCCAAACAACACAAAAGAATCAGACAAGAAAAACCCACACTTATAAGTTACTTCTGGGGCTCCTGCTTAAGTAACCACAGACCAAAAAAAAAAAAAAAAAAAAAAAAAACTGGTTCACACAGAATGGGTACTGCAAAGAATTTTTCTCAGGAGTGAAAAATGCAAAGTCCCCTAAAAGAGCAACATTTAGCACCACTGCAGACCACCTATACCTATTGAAAGGACTCCTCTCATGAGCCAGAGTTAAGATGAGATGCTGTGTGAGGTGATTCTGGGGGAGAAGCCAACCATACAGACTAAGGCTACCTCAGAGGGCCTTCCAGTTTCCCCCTTTCTCCGCCACGGTAGTGGACCACCAGTGAGCTCAGACTACTGACTCCCTACCTCACCATGTCCCTGCTTCTAAGATGAGTTCCAATGTTGATATTCAAGGTTTCTGGGCAAATGGAGCTCTGTGGACACAGTCCAACTCAGGTCTCCTCTGCTGGCTATTCATGTTCCAGTCCCTATACTCTGTTGGTCTCGTGGGCAAGCCTGCAGACTTCTCTATCTCCCCGTGGCCTTAAAGAGGCAGCGCTCTGGCATGGCTCATTTCTTTGTTTCTCAGTGTTCTACCTTCTTCTCCCTTACGTATTAGTTCCAGTGTCAGAAGTGGATTATCTGGTGCGGTCTGGCCATGCAAACTGAGACTAGGTCCTTTTCTCCGTATCCCAACTGTACCTGTAGGTAAGACCTTGGGATAGGGCAGAGGTCAAAGATAACACAGAAGTTCTGCAATGTATCACACTTGTAAGTAGTGCTGGCTGAGGCTTGACTATGTTGTGGATGGGGTAGTGGTGGCACGGGGCCATGAATGCAGATCCACCCTGGAGGCTCCCTGTGCTCGGAAGGAGGATCTTCAACCAGAGATAAATACTGGTACTCTCAGAAGTCTCGGTGTGCTCTTTGGAGTAGGCTTTCTAAAAGACATGATAGGAACTGTCCTGGGGATGAGCATGGGAGGGAGGCACTCTGAAATGGTGAAGGAAAGGGAATCCTGGGCGTTAACAATCAGCCTTTCTCCTGCCCACACCTCGGCAGTACTTTCCCTACACCTTGTTACAGGCCCCTGCTGGCAAGGCCCCAACCCTAGCAAGAGATAGGGAGGGGGTGAGGGACACTCTCCAAAGACAGGCTCACTGCGCTAGGCCGGCGTCACCCGCAGTGCCAGCAAACAGGACAAATGGGAACCTGTTGCCACCCCCTGCACTGCAGGATTCGGTCAGCCAGCCCCATCCCCACTCAGGTCCCCAGAAGCGTCTGCTTGCGCGCTGGCCCCGCCCCTCGCCGGCTTCTGGAGACTGCCGGGGTTTGAGGAGGCTGCGGCACTGGGGGCTGAGCCCACTGTCTCCCCCGCTGGGCACCCCAGAGCCTCCGACCGGCCAGGCCAACGCCCCGCACAGGCCCAGCGCGTGCCGCGGGCTCTCTCAGGTTCCCGAGATGCCCCAGAGCTGCAATGCCTCCAGCAAAAAGCACGATTCCCACCTGGCCTAGTGGGAGGATTTCAGCTGTCACGGCTGGCCCGGGTCACATGGCCAGAAGCGCAACTCCCAGAGGCAGAGATTCTACCAACTCCAGTGTCATTCCCACAAAACCCACTTTCCACTGGGAATGGCTTTGTGCCTTTCCTGAGTCGGACCAGGAGCTCCTCCAAGGCATGATCGGGTGTATGCCTGATCCCAAGCTGGCCCCAGCCCTCCACTGAGGGCCTGGCACACTCACCGGGGCGCTCGCCGAAGTGCTCGTTAACAAAGAAAGAAGGCATGAATGAATGAAACCAATTGTTGCCTTGGGGAGCCCAGGAGGGTGCTGCTCCTGCTTTTTCCTTCTATGGAGCACACACTCCTCCTAGACACGCACAAGGACACGTGCACACACAGCTCTCCTCACAGCATACCCTCAGTCTGGGACACAAACAGTGCATGCAGACTTAAGCCCTTAAGGAAGCAATTCACTAGGCACAGGACTCGTTTGGTCCCAGCTAGGCCTCCTCCATTTCAGTGCCTGCCTCTCCTATCCATCCACCCCCCCACACCCCTCCCACAGCCCCTTGCCTTCATATCTAAGTACCATACCTTGGGCCTCAATTGCCTTCTATATCTTTTAGCGAAGAAGAGATCATGTCACTCCCTGGGGAATCTCAAGGTCTTTTAGGGAGGCACCTGGAGGGGAGTCCCAAGCTAGTGAGCCTAGCAGCGACGCCACCAAATGGTGCAGCCTTTAGAGCCTGTGTGCCAGGTGTTGGGGGTGGTGGTGGGAGGGACTCAAAGACGCGCAGCGCGGGGGGGGGGTGTTCTGGGCTATTTGCGATAGGGGCGGGGCAGGATGCTGAAGATTTAGCAATCTAGCAGGTGTTCTTATATGTTAGGGTGTTGGGGATGCTGGAGGTGTCTGCCTGAGGAATGGGGAGTATTGGCTGTGGTGTGCATTTGTGTTACAGTGGATAGATAACAGTGTCTGGACTGTGGGGACATGGGTGGGTGTCTGCAGTGGGCATATGGGAAGTTTGTGATGGTAGAGACATTTTCTCTTTCTCTCTCTGTATGTGTGAGTGAGTGAGAGATAGATAGATAGAGAGACGGAGATAGATAGATAGATAGATAGATAGATAGATAGATAGATAGATAGAGCTATGTTAGAGCAGACATCGCAGGATGTGTTGGCACTGTGTCAGCACCTGGGTGTACTGGGGCGTGGCAGAGTCTGGGATGGTGTTGGTATGAGTTGGGGATAGTGGCAAGTACTTAGACAGGGGACAGCTGGTATGTACAGTATAGGAACCTGTGTGCTTAAGACTGTGCAGCTGGTGGAAATGGCAGGGGACATGGAAGGTGCACGGGTAGGGTGGCAAGCTTGCGTAGTGATAGAACCTAATGGCTCTTGTAAATTCTTGTTCCCCAGCATCCTTGGGGCCTTTGGGATGTGTATGGTAGGACTTGGGGGTTTAAGGTGCAGGAACGCACTTGGGGATAGGGAGCCAGGAGGGATGAGGGTGGGGTGGGGCTCCGCGTGCTCTGCTCACCTCTGCTAGCCTCAGCTTGATCCCTTGCTCTGTGCGTCCACAGCCAGTAAGTTTCCGTAGCTAGGGCAGTGAGAAGCACCGCTGCCACCAGCAGACGCCACCAGAGCTCCGGGTGGGCGGGGTGGGCGGTGGCCTTTCGGGGAGCTTAGGGGCCGCAGTCGCTACTGATGCTGCAGAGGGAAACTCCAAATCCCGCCTCCTCCATCACCGCCTCCACCACCGCCTCCTCCCCTTCTGTGGCGGTCTTCTCCGCCCCCTGCCCAGGAGGGACAATGTCGCCAGCAGCGCCACTGGAAAGGATCAGGGAGGGGCTGAGGCCTGCCCAACATCCCCTCTTCCTCCCACACCCCACCCGCCTTCCATCCACCTGCAAGTTCTTGCCCCCCTCGACTTCTGCTTGATTGATGCACCCTGTAACCCCATGTCCCCCCTCCCCCAAAGCACTGTTGCATATCCCTTTGCCCCAATCTTGGGCGCCAGACTATGTGTGGAGGTTTGACCTCCTCTGCGGTTGGGTTGGACAGTGGTTGCTTAGAAGTCTTCATTGGCATACCTACTTCCAGCAGAAGTGAAGGGGGCCATCAGGGCCAGGGCATATGGCTTGGCCTCCAGGGCCACCTCCAGTCCCCACAACAGAGTGGTGTGAGGTCTGACTGACAGTGCGGCAAGTGCCCCTACCCCAGGTCCCCATGATGCAGTCTTCTATTGGTCTCATGTGTTGGATTTTGTTTAATAGGAATAGCATGTGAGCCTCAGTGATTGGAAAGGGTGGAGCTAGGACACTAAGAGAGGGGCTGGGAGTCTGTGGGTTCCATTTATTTTCCTTTGCATCACAGGTCCAAAGCATTCCCATCCAGTAGTTTATTTTATCCTCACATCAGTTTTGTGGAGGTCAAGGGAGACTGTTCCCATGCTACAGCTAGGTCAACTGAGGCACTGGTTGGAAAGGGGTGCCAAGTAGTATGGTGAAGCCATAGTGGCCTCAAGTTCACTGAGTCAAAAGTCTAGAGGGTCAGGTGAACACTTGTACAGAATACTAGCTGGTTCCAGGTCTCAATTCCAGCTTTGGGGAAGAAGGACTCAGAGGAAGGACCTGTTCTTTCTAAGTCCTTTCTAAGGCTTCAAAGTGAGTCATGGGTGATTGAGGGCTCAGAAAGTTCTACACTGGGGAGATGCTGAGAACCAGTCTTTGATCAAGGCTGCCAAGGGCTGGCTTCTCTGCTTATGAAGAGCAGAATCCAGTGAGGCCAGGCAGGCTAGGATGCCAGCAGTTACATTAATAGGGGAAGCCAAGGGAGGCCTGGCTGCTGGGCTGCTGGCTTGTGTCTGCAGCAGTGCGCATTCCCCTGAGTCATTTACCCCTGCAGAAGAAGGAAGGTAACAGTTTGGCCTCCAGCAACCAAGTCTCTGTCCCATCTCTTGGATTTGGTTTATTGGTCTGTACATTTGGGAAGGGAAGCAATATCCTGTAATCTCCAGGTGAGTTTTACAGCAGTATCAGACACTGATATGTGAGCCAGAACAGAGTGTGGATTCTGTAGCCTGGCATGACCACCATGCTCTTAGGCCCTGGATGCCCCTCTTCACCTCACATTCAGCAAAAGGTCAGCCTCTTCTAGGCAGAGGCCAGCATTGTCAACCTCTCCCTGCCAGGAAGGGGCAATAGATTGGCTGTAGGCTTGCTTTGGAGAATGTTATCATCTTCTTTGCCCCAAAGTGATTATTAAATTATTAACTATGCCTTATTCCAAGGTTGTGGGACCTTTCTTTAGAAACTAAAAGAACACAACTGTAACCCCAGCACTCGGGAGGTAGAGGCAGGCAGATCTTTGTGAGTTCTAGACAAGCCTAGTCTAGGACAGCCAGGGCTACACAGACAAACCTTGTCTCAAAACAAAACAAAAACAAAAAATACCCCCACCAAATAACCCCAACAACCAAAACAAAATTGATCTCATTCCAGCCAGTCCCTTTGCTTCCTAAAAGACCAAGGTACTCAGCACTAGCACAGGGCCAGGAGCATGTCACACCTTTCCTTTCTTTTCCATTCCTTGGGGGATCTCATTGCCTTTCTGAGATCCCATGCTCTCTTGAATCTCTCAGCTGCTTCTCCAAGACTGAAAATAAGCCCTAGAAACTCCCATACCCAGGCAAAGTGGAGGAACTAGGATGACAGGCTTTCTGTGGGATGGAGAAATCTTCAGCCTGAGAGTGTCACCCATGTCTGGGCCAACTCTGCCACTCCATGATGTTGTAGTCCTTTGAGTAAGATCACCTGTAACTGTTTAGGCACACTTTTTTGGTACCATTTCTGGCCATTCTCCCAGTAAGTGAAACTGTGGGAGAGGCATGGGAAGGTAATAAATACCTGCTGAAGCCTCAGCCCTGGTGTAGGATTCCAAGTTGGATAGAGAGGAAGACTCTTGTCTGCCCCTTTCTAACGGTCCACAGCTTTTTGTGTGCCCTGGGTATTGTGTTCCCAGTACTGTGTTCAGGCTGAAGGCTTCTCACATGGAAACCCTGTTCACGTCTGGGAATACTGTTTTCATGCATGAGAGCATGCATGTGTACGCATGCACACACACACCAAAAACAAAAACAAAAACAAAAACCCTTTATTTCTCAGCAGCCATTGAATCATACAGAGAAGAATGCCTGTGGCCAAAGCCATCTACTATCATAGGTGCCCCAGACCACCATGGTACCATTTGTGAGTAAGCAGGCTTAGCTCTGTGCTTAGCTCAACACCTTCATTGGCCCCGATCCTTGATCAACAGTGCTTCAACTAGTGTCTTCTAGATGCATCTCGCTACCATGTACCATGCTTTCAGAAGCAAAACAGACCCATTTAGAAGGAGCTCCTGAGCCTGGTGGCTTCTTTTAGGGCTATACCTAGATATGTTAAACAAAATGGCCCATGGTAGCAGCTCCTCAAGCTGCTCTTGCAGATGAGATCAAAAGCAGGTCAACCAGGCAGTGGAGCCCTAGGGCCCCAGGGGTACAAGTTCCAAGCAGGAACAGCAGGGAGAGAGAGGCTGGGATAGAGAAAATCAGTCTGTAGAGTGATTGATTTCTGGGGCCAGGACCTCTGAAGCCAGGTCCAGTAAACGTGGTTATAAACTCCCTCTGGCAGTTTCTGGGCCCCCACCCCTTCTCTTGTCCTCTAGAGAAGCATTGTGTGTGTCTGGATCTACTTTACAGACGCTATAATCCTTTTACCAGCACAGAGCCAGCTGCACACACCCACTGGCTGGACGGGCAAAGGGAGGTGAGGGTGGACAGAACCCATGGTTTTGATGCAGAAGTAAAGAACAGGCAAGTCAATGACTTTCAGTCTTATCCAAGGGATGTCAAAGATTGAAGGAGACCAAGAACATGGTGAGCTACCAGAGGTGAAAGGCCTGGACTGCACAGACAGATACCAGCTTCCCTGCTTTAGACATCTCTTATCATTGCTTTCGTCCTGCTCTAAGAAAAAGGCCTCTGTGTGTATCCTTTCTGGCCACATCTCTGGATGGCCCTCTCACCCCTTGCTAGGAATGTGTCTTGCTAGTCAGACCTGCTCATCAGAATAAACAAGATAATATGTGAAGCAGGCATCCATGGACAACCCAGATCAGGGCTCCTTGCAACGTTTCTCAGGCTCAGATGTCAGTGGGAGGGGGAGGGGCACTCCTGGAGAGGCTGTGGGGGCCCCTATGCATTGAGAACCCTAACTCTCTTGTCCGTTGGTTCTTCTTGTGGCCTTCTTCTCCACCTATCCCACTTCCCCAGAACTGCAGCGCACAGGGCTCCATTGGTTTCCTGTCCTCAGATTCCCAGGCTGGCTGAGCCTTAAGTGCTCCTGTCCTGCTCAGTCTGAGACTTTCTCAAGTCCCTGTGGTGAGCTGTGGCATATCTTGGGCCAGAGTCTGGGCTTCAGGCACCAGAAATGACCATCTAAGCAAAGATTAAATGCTGGCTGAGCTAAGTGATTCCAAGATGAATACTTGTGTGAGGCCTGCCACCTTGTCCTGACACTTTTGCCTGATTGCCTTTTGAAGCATTATTGCCTTTGTCTTAGCTTTCCACCTTGAAGCTCAGAAATGTCAGAAGGAGTGTCCTTATATCTAGGAAGTTCTCCTCCACCGGCCTTAATAAGCAGCTCGTCTCATTCAAGTCATGGTGACCATGATGGCAAGCAGTGACATTTGCTGGCAATGACAGAATGCTTATACTTTCATTTAGCATTCCTAGATTCCCCCTAGAGGACAGAAACAAGTGATGGAGTTAATTTTATTCCTTTCAATCAAAGATTCAAAGCCAAATTGACAGGCTCCACCAGTTGGGTCTTCGCCTGTACAGTGGGAAGTGACCCCTTAACTTGGGAACTAGACACACTCTTTCCTACAGGCTTGGGCCTGAGTGGCCTGAGGTCTCAGTGCATCTTGCCAGGTGCCATCCAGCCACCAGGGCAAGGAAGAAGTCAGCTTCCTCTGTTCTTGGCTATAAAGAACTGGGACTGCAATTTAGATGGACAAAATGCCGAACAGGAAAGAGAGTAAGCCACCCCACCAGGCACAGCTCCTGAGGCTGAAGGTGAACCTATCCTGGCACCCTCACTACCCCTCCCCACTTTCCTGCATAGGGCTGCCTGCCACAAGGAAATCTCAGAATATTCCAGCCAACTCTGTGGGGATTTTTCCACCTACATTTAGTGAGCAGCTATTCCCCCTCAGTACCTCCTTCCCACATTGGTAAATGATTGGCATTCTGAGATAGCCCTACAAGGAGGACACAGCTGTCACACCATGTGATCTGCTTGTCTTGGGGCTAGGCCCTGAGCATCAAAAAAATGGAGAGAGCACTGGGCTCAAGCAGGGGACACTGAGCTCTTGTCTTAGAGAGGCAAGTGTTGATTAGCTCCTGCCTGAGAAATACTGAAGGTGGAGAGCTGCCAAGCAAAGCCCGTTGCTCTGGGCCATGCCTTCCCAGTGAGGAGCCATGATGTCACTAAGTTCCTTACTGTCCTGCCTGCAAATGTTGAACTGCAGCACTGCGTCCTTTAAGTAGCTGCCCACATTAAAAGGGAGAAAGGAGAACATGGTGGCTCTGAGGTCTGCTCATTTGGCCATGAGTGCTCCGTTGTTACTACCTGGAGAGACCCGAGACTTGGTTTTCTAGCAGTGGAAGCCTCCAGGGAGAGCATCTGTGAGTAATATAGGCTGTGAGAGTGACCCAGTCTTTCAACTTGTAACGCTCAGCCCCAGGGTCATGTAGTTGGAGAGTTGGCCAGAGCCATGAGGGCTGTGTCTCATGGCATGTGTAGTAGCTGTTCTCTACAGCTTTGGTAGAGGAAGAGATGGGTCAAGGACAGAAGCGCTAAGGCTCAGCCTGGGAAAACATTTCAATAGTCAGAACTGCAAGTTTGGGATTGGCTGGCCGGAAGACGCAGGCTAACCAGAGGAAGGCTTAGCACCAAGGCTTGCTTCCTGGTGTCTAAGTACTGCACAGCCTGTAGGCTGTGGATAGGGACCAGGGTTATTTATTGATCTCAGTAGATGTTTCTTCGGGAGCTTGGTTTGCACCTCCCCTGCTCACCTACCCAAGCCACACCTTTGAAGTCTGATGTAGAAAACTCCCAGGTTTAATGGGGATGGTGGGTGGCAGGGCAGCATCTTTACACCAATGCTGCTTTTCTTTTCTTAAGACAGGATCTCTTATACGCAAGGTTAGCCCCAAATTCTATATGTCGCTGAGCAGGACCTGGACCTTTTGATATTCCTTCCTCCCTCTCCACAGTGCTTGGATTATGGGCATATGCCACTATACCAGGGTATTTACAATTCCATTCTGAATTTCTCGTGCATGTTCCAGCCCTGGCCAGAGCCTCAAGGAACCCACAAGCTCAGTCAATCTAGTGAGGGTTTAGCCACCTTCTGGAAACTCCTTGCTTGGCCTCTGGAGGTTGTCACTTCATAGCTTGGATTGTCATTACTTGTGCTGTCTGTTGAATTGTATTTGTAAGAGGAGGAGTGTTGGGAAATCCTGTCTTCCATATTTGTGACATCACCGTTGTCCACCAGTGTCATGGAGTAGAGCCTGTTGTCCCTGCTCACACTCTCAAGGACACTTCTCTGCTCATACCATCGTCCAATGTCCACATACTGACATGTATCCTAAGGCCCCTGTCTCAGAGACCCTGGGCCCAGTTGCACTCTGAGTGGTTTTCTTTGTGTCACTCAGATATGTCAAATTTACATGTCCCAGAGGCAAGCCTCATGTGGTGTCTCCCAGTGACAGGTCCATCTACTCTCAGGCTGTCTGATAAAGGCTCTGAAGGCTACAGGTTAAGAGTAGTGTTCAGAGCCTGGCTTCAGAGCAGGGAGATTTGTGCTTAGCATTTCCTCTTCCTCTCACAGAACCTTGCTTCCCTGCCCAGCCCTTGTTGCTGTGTAGCCCATCTTCCATTGTCTGAACAGCTAGTTTCCACCCACGCCTGATCACCAGCTTTGACTTAGTTCCAAAGCTTCCCTACCCAGCATCTCAGGATCCATCCTGCCACCTAATCTGTGCTTACCAAGTAGTATCACTTCAACTTCTGGTTTCCAAGCTCCTCCCGTAGGTGCTATGCCTTCTCCTGCACACATCTCCCCAGAGCACTGGCCAGGTAGCACTACCTACTTTTCTATTTGTGGCTTGTCCCCTGTGGTCAGGCTGCTGGGTTGTGGAGGTAGTCCTCCCCTCTCCTTTGCTGCCAGCTCTGCCCCTGGTGACTTGGTTTTGGCTTATGCTTCCTTACCTTCATGCTACACTCCATCCCTGAGGTAGATGACTCTGGTAAGGGATGGACAGCAGGGACAGGGAGTAGGAAGGGATGGATGTCACAGCATTGCAACAGTTTGCCGCCTGGACACCTGGTGTTTGTACTTAGAGGCACAGGGCCCTTTGCTTGTCTTAGGTCAGCCTCTTCATTTATGTCCTCCAACCCATCAGCACAAGCCTCCTCCTTTGTCATGACACCCTGCTATTTTCCCATCCCTGTGCACAGGTGCCATCTTTCCTTCCTCACCAAGTCCTCTGAATGCTGCCTTACTCTCGTTCTCAGCAGTCCTGGGCCTGGTGTAACTGCTTCCCAGATACTGTATCCGGGGCCAACCATCCTCCTACATTCTGACATGCCCACAGCATAGCTCTGTGGGCAGGTGCATTTCAGCAGCACTTGCATTGATACTCAGATGCAGTGGTGCTCCTTTCTAGCTTCCTACCTTTCCCTGCCTTCCCCAGCTGGCTAGGTTTCGAGCTTGCTTTGTCTCCTCCTGGCTAATTGCCCCAGGTGTCTTTCTCAGGTATTCCATGCCTTCTCATGTCCTCACGGGATGATCTCAGCTTCTTTTCTTGGTCACAAGCATCTTGCCCATAGCTCTCACTGCCAGCTGCCTATTGTCACCTGGAAGCCCCATGACACTACAGATGTTCATCCAAAATTTAGTTCATGGTCATTCCTTCTCACCTCTAGCCTGATCTCTCTTTCCATAGCTTTCACATACTTTTACAGACTATAAAGCTCTACACGCATATCCTTTTGGCTCTGTCAACTCTTGCCCCCCCACCCTGCAGTGTTCTGTCTTCAGCATAGCTTCTTTCCAGCCCCCATTCCCATCCTGAAGTCAGAGGGATTGTCCTAAGACAGATACTAAGCTGCTCCTCCCTTTAGGGCCCCTTAATGGTCTTTTGTGGCCTTGAGAACAAAGTCCAATTTGCAGGTCCTACGTGACCTGGCTCTTGTGCCCCTCTGGCCTGCCTCCTCTCTCCCACATCCTCCCTGCTCACATTCCAGGGAGTTATTCTCTTTATTTGCAGTTTCCAGAACACACTGGGATACTTAATGTCCCTTTGCATTATTCTCAAAAAGGTCACATTCTGAGGCTCCAGGTGGACTTACGTTTTTGTGAGGTCACTATTTAGCTTAGTAATTCCTCTTCCTGACCCTCAAATTCATATCAACAGCATGTAGAAAACATTTATTCCACCATATCCCTCTTATCATTGGTCTGTCTGCCCTCATGAAGTCAGCCTGTCTTCCAAGAAAAGGTGCACTTCTATTTTAAATCCTAGCCTCACCAACCCTGGGAAAGGCTCACCACTGTCTCCAGTACCTTGCTGTAGCCTGGATCATGGAAGGGTTCTAATAAGGTGAATAGAGCCCAGGAATGAAGAGAGTTGGTAGCCTGGGACCCCTGCCCAATAGTACACTTAGGCTGTGTGCAGCTGGACAAGGCAGTGAACAGCTGCTTTCAGGCAGGGCCTCAGATCTGGGACCACAAGCTGTTGCTCTGCATCCCACCAGCATTCCTGGAAAACGGAGTTACACACTGTACCCTAGGATTAGTCCTGAACTAGGCTGCCAGGGTTTGGAAAGGCCCAAGAATGGGGGCTACTTCCAGGAGACCTCAGCACAGCTCCAGTTCCAGGGCAGCTGGCTTCAAAAGCTGCTGTCATTTCCCTGAGGCTACCAACTCTGCCCGTGCACTCAATTGGCACCCTGTTGCCTTAATTCACTCTTGTGGCCTCATTCTGCCTCCAGGCTAGGATTCCTACCCTGCAAGTTTCATCCACTCCTGTCCTGTGTTCAGTCCTCCCCCCACCAGGCCCTGATAGTTGCTTTCAAATCCCTGTCTCCTGTTCCCTGGTGTGCCTCAGAGCCTGCCTGACAGCCCTGAGGCTCCAGGTTCTTTGGTTCTTCTGGTCCAGGCTTCCCTTAGACTCCTTTACCACTGCCCCTTTCCTGCCATAACCCTTGCTAGTCTCTTCAGTACAATTCCAGTTTTTGTTTCTGCCATTTTCCTTCCCAGAAAATATCCAATACTGTGAGAAATTCTTCAGTCAGCCCAGGCCAGACCCAGATTCCTCCTCCCTAGTGTTTTCACCTTCCACCCCCTTCAGCTGGGCTGGATACCTCTTCAGGGCCTCAGGGTACTACAGGTGTCTGGGGCATTCTTAAAGAGAGGCAAGTATGTGCTTGTTAAGGCTTTGCTGGCCACAGGCCTCCCTTTGCTTCTTCAGCTGGCCAGCCCCCAGGTACTGTAGGAGGAGGACAAACTGCCATGCCATCACATTGGTGATCCCTGGGGTACCTCTGCCACAGGTTTCACGACCAGTTAGCTGCAGACCTCTGTCTGTTACTGAGGAAACCATAGTGAGTGCTTGTCAGGGAAGAGGGAAAGCATGTTTCTGTGAGGGATAGGTCACCTTGATGGCCGCACAGAATCTCACCAGACAGAGCCACAAACATGCACCAAGAGCTGTGGTCCGAAGGAATTATGGGGCAGGATACTGTGACAAGGCTGGCCCTGTCCAGTGTTCTGGAATTGCTGTGTTTTACTAAACAACAGGAACAACACCAGGTAGTGGTGCACACCTTTAATCCCAACACTCAGGAGGCAAATATTTCTGTGAGTTCCGAGGCCAGCAAACAGCAAGTTCTAGGACAGTCAGGGTTACACAAAGAAACTCCATCTAGGAAAAAAAATAGAAAAAAAAGCCCCAAAACAAAAACAAGCCAACAAACAAAGAGGGGACAAGGCTGACACAGACCTACGGCCAGACAGTGACAGCATGACCACACATGTCTGTGCTCAGGCCTGTCCCACTGAGGCAAACAGACAAGGAGGCAGAGTGGCAGCAAGCTGGAAGTGAACAGTGACAAGCAGGTAAGGGGAAGTGCACTTGTAGAGAGCTTTTCATGGGTTGTATGTCATATACTGGAGTCATGGCTCCCAGTGCCCAGGAATGTGACTTTATTTGGAAATCAGCTCTTTGCTGGTAAAGTCAGCAGGATGAGGTCAGACTGGAGGGAGGTGGGCCCCTAATCCATTAAGACCAGTGTCGTTACAAAAGAGGGGAATTTGGACACAAATACACAGGAAGATGTGAAGATGGAGGCAAAGATCTACAAGACAAAGCAGACCAAAGGTCATAAGCCAAACAGCAGAACCCAGGCCAAGGCCAGGAACACATCATCCCCTGAGCCTTCAGGGGCAGAAGGTCCTGTCAATACCCACGTCTCGGACTTCTGTCCTCTGGACTGGGGGAAAAATAAATAAAGTCTGTTGTTTCAAGGCTCCTTGTGGGTGGTATTTTGCTATCACAGCTCTAGCAAATCATTTCCAAAATGTTTTCTTATATGTAATATCACTTAAATCTAAAATATCTGTATGAACTAGATACTCTTGATTTTTCATAGATGAAAACACTGGGGTTCAGGACATTTGAGTGACTTTGCCAGGGTTATTTAATCAGTGTCAGGTACATTCAGAACAGTTCAACTCTTGGGACTTTATTGTACATCTAGTGAAACTTTAGAGCTCTAAACGCCTAATGATTACCAATAGGTTCAGATTTTATACAATTTATTGTGTATATGTGTGTGTGTACATTCCATAATATGTATGCAAGTCAGAGGATAATTTTAGGGATTCAGTTTTCTGTTTCTATCCATGCTGAGACATCTCACTGGCCCCTTAATGTAAAAAACAATACTTTTATTAATTCTTTGAAAATTTCGTACAATGTAATCATATTCACCCAACTCACCAACTCCTCCCAAATCCACTCTCTCCTGTGTACTTCATGTTCTCTCTCTTTTATAAAAAACAAACAAAAATGAGTCTAACTCGTGTTATTCAAATACTCTTGGGTATGGGCCCTAAATTTCTAAATTTATTTTTTTAGCATAAAGATAATGAAATTTATATACATAAATCTGCACAATTTGCTTTTATTCACTAAAGTAATTATTCTTTTTTATGTGTATGCTGTTGCCTGTGTGTGAGTTTTTGTGCATCATGTTCATGCAGGTGCCCTTGGAGACCAGAGGGCATTAGATCCCCTGGAATGCCTCTGCCTGGTTTGATTTTTCTTGTTTCTTTTCTTCTTCTTCTTCTTTTTTTTTTTTTTTTTTTTTTTTTTTTTTTTTTTTTTTTTGTTATACGCAGGGTTTCTCTGTGTAACAGCCCTGGCTGTCCTGGAACTAGCTCTGTAGACCAGGCTGGCCTTGAACTCACATTGATCTGCCTGCCCCTGCCTCCCAAGTGCTGGGACTAACTCTGACTAATACAAAGAGGAAGTCAGAAGCTCCTGGAACTAGAGTGTATAGAACGTTGTAATCCACCTGATGTGGGTACTAGGAACCCAACTGGGTTCCTTTAAGTGTTCTTGACTATTGAGCCATCTCTGAAGCCCAACATATGCACATTTTCAATTTTCTTTTAAAGTGTTTATTTCTCAAATTTTAGGTATGACAGATATTGATGATTGAGCCAAGCACTACTTTCATTGCATTCAACCAGTTTACTGATGTTTTACTTTTAGTTTTATTCATTTCAATGTATTAAATTTTTTCTTCCAAAATGTTTTTTCTTCTTCTGACTTCCTCTTTGTATTAGTCAGAGGTCTCTAAAGGAACAGAACTTAGAGAATGACTCTGTCTATATCTATATATCTATATATATTTGGGATTTATTAGATCAGCTTACAGGCTGTGGTTCAGCTAGTCCAACATTGACTGTCCACCAACATAAGGTTCAAGAATCCAGCAGTTGTTCAGTTCATGAGGCTGGATGTCTTAGCTGGTCTTCAGTATGTGACAGAATCCCAAAGAAGTAGGCTCTAATAACAGTGAAAGTGAAGGTAAGCAGGAAGACAGAATAAGCTTCCTTCTTCTATGTCTTTATATAGGCTGCCAGCAGAAGGTGTGGCTCACAGTAAAGGTGGATCTTCCCATCTCAAAAGATCTCAAAAGATTTATGTTATAGGTTATTTATGTTACAGAGGTTTGGTCTGAGGAGATGTCTCAGCTGGTAAAGTTTTTGTTTCACAATCCTGAGGACCTGAGCTTAATTCTCAGAACCTATTTAAAAAGCTGGACATAGTGGAATGAATTTCTAATACTAGCCAGCCTTGCCTACTTGTTGAGTTCCAGCTTAGTGAGATACCCTGTCTCAAAAAACAACACACACACCAAGCAGGCAGGCAGATCTCTGTGAATTCCATCCAGGCCAGCCTGTTCTACAAAGCGAATTCCAGGACAGCCAGGGCTGTGAAAACCCTGTCTCGAAAAACCAAAACCAACAAAACAAAACAAAAGCCCCAACAAACAAAAAGGGAAACACACACACACACACACACACACACACACACACACACACACACACCCCACAAACAACAACAAACAAAAAAACAAGGCACACAATTCCTGAGGCACAACTTTGAAAGTTGTCCTCTGGCCTCCACTTTTGTGACTGCATGCACACACATAATGAATACATGCTCTCACGTGCATGGACTCTCACACACACACACAGAATTTATCAGAGGCTTTTTGAAGTTCTCATCCACAGTTTTGGATGGATTTGTCCTTTTAAAATATTTTACTTGTGGTGGCATATGCCTGTTTTTTATTTTTATTTTTGAGACAAAGTCTCATTATGAATCCCTAGCTGTCCTGGAACTCACTATGTAGACCAGGCTGGCCTTGAACTCACAGAGATATGCCTGTCTCAACTTCCCAAGTACTGGAATTAAACTAAAGTGTATGCCAGTAAGCTTGGCTGGCACATGCCTTTAATCCCATCACTCGAGAGGCAGAGACTAGTGGATTTCTACGAGCTCAAAGCCAGCCTTGTCCACAGAGCAAGTTCCAGATCAGCCAGGGCTACTTAGTGAGAGCTCATGTCCAAACAAAAGGAAACACCCTCCCAAAAATTGTGTGTGTGTGTGTGTTACATGTATGTGAGTGTAAATTCTCACTGAGGCCAGACAAATGCAATTGATCTCTTGGAGCTGGAGTTACAGGTAGTTGTGAGCAGCCAAAAGTGGGTATTGGGAACCAAACTTAGGTCCTCTGTAAGAGTATTAATTGTTCTTTACTGATGAGTCATCTCTCTATCCCCTGGATTTGTTTTTTTAAAACTTCTATCAGTTTTTGTTTCAGACATTTTGAAGCTTTATTGTTTGGTGAATATGAATTTAAAATTACTATGTCCTGTTGGTGGAATGACCCTCTATTATACATTATTATGCTGAAATGAAAAATTTGAGATATTTATAAAGATTCTTCTCATTTTATATTTGTCATGCTGCTTGAAGCCCAGAAACAGGGAAAGATCTCAGGGAGGTTCAGAGGAAGAAATTTTGTTTCTTTGGATGTTCTCCATCCAGACTAGGGAAATTTTGTTTCTTTGGATGTTTTCAACCCAGACTCGGGAAAAGGAAGGATACAAAGTCTCTAACTTCATGAAGAGGTGGCTACTGAATTGTTTATCCTGCCAGTAAGAGAGATCTACATTTAACAACAGCAGAAATTTATCATCAACATCAGAACAAGACTTTATTTTTAGTTAATGGATTTTTTTCAGTGCTGGGTTTGGAACCCATGGCCTTGTGCATGCTAGGCCAATGCTCTACTACTGAGCTACACACCAACCTTCCTATTTCCTTAAATTTTGTCCCAATTACAACTTTCTTAAATATGCATCACATCTAGTGTAATAATTGATTATTTGTTGTGTTTCTCAGGGAGGAAGTACGGTCTAGCAAGCACTCAACAAATGGTTGGAGGATGAATGAGTGCACCAGGTTCATTAGCTCTCAGAGTCAATCTAGGTTCCTGGGTAGTTAGCAGGAAGAAGCTGACCAATTTCAACAAGTAGCTTGCAACATCCCCCTATGAGGCAGGACCAAGGAAAGTGCCCCAGAAAGTGGTCCACCCGGTTTTCTGTAGAAGCAGGAGTTCACTAAGTGCCTCAGGGAAGAAAGTCCTATCAGGCAGGAAGACCATGCCTGGTAAGAGTTTAGAGATAGCAGATGTTTCTACTCAGATAGCAGATATCTGGCATATGTTGATGGCTTCAGTGCACTGTGCCACAGGTCTTTTGCGTATTGTGCAAGTGTGTGGGGAGGAGTCAGCAGATGGTCCCCTTTTGTTTAAGGCCTGAAGATGCTTCCCAAATGCCAACTCAGCTCCTGGAGTTCCAATATGCTTGCTCCCTGGCTTGTGCCCTTGTGTACATATGTGCACAGTCAGACAGACACAGATCTTGTACTTCCCAGGCTTGTGGTGGCTTTTTGTGTTCTTCTGCCTACCACGATGCAACCAAAGCCTCCCTTGCATTCAGATTGTGTACTTACACATGCTACCTTACCTGCCTGGTGCTGCTACTCATGCATGTGTGCACATGGACACACACACCACACAAACTCACACATACAGAGCTCTGGGTCTGGGCTGAGTGAAAGGCAGGTGTCACAGTATTTTGTTCTTTTTGCTCTTTCTTTTTTGTTCATTTATTTTGTTTTCTTTTTTTACATTTTTTTTTGAGACAGCATTTCTCTCTGTAGCCCTATCTGTTCTGGAGCTCGCTCTGTAGACGAGGCTGGCCTCAAACTCACAGAGATCTGCCTGCCTCTGCCTCCCGAGTGCTGGGATTAAAGGCGTGCGCCTGGTGGTAACCCGTTTCATTGCTTCTCCCTTTATCCCCACAGGCTTCCAAGTAGTGAGTGTGAGGAGGTAGTTGAGTAGGGCAGAGCCCAGAAGGCCCGGCACTGGCAGAATAAAAGAAAGAGACCTGTACTATGCACACCCAAGCCACAAGTGTTCAGTGCTTATTGTTGACCATGCTGGCCCTGGGACTAGTCACTTTCCTAAGCAACAATTGGGGAACAGCCTGAGTGGGCCACATACTGCTTGGTGTTGTCCCCTTACTAGACCTAGTTATGCAGAAAGCAAGGTTCAGCTGTTCTTCCCATGTGCATTGGAATTAATGATTTTCACACATTGTGAAAAGTAGGAGCCATATGCATATATGTATTCATACATGTGTGTTGTATGCAGAGGTGTTCATGCCTGTTTGAGTGTATATAAGCATGTATGTGTGCATGTACATATGTGTATATAGTGGATGCACATATGTGAGTATGTTTCTCTGTGTGTTAATACTCACTCAGCCTCTTTTGAGGCTTATAGAAAAGAAAGGGACAGAGTCTGCTATCCTTCATAGCAACCTAAAAGTATGCTGAAAGGAATGGGAAGCCTGCATGTACTACAGAGAAGTATGCAGATAAGAAGCAGCCAGGCTACATAAAGAAGTTTATACCTGGACCCACATATGGTATGAGCAAGAGCAGGGGAATGAGGCATTAGGGACTGAGTATGTGCTCTTGGGTGGTGGAGGTTCATAATGCCCTAGGAATCCCTAAGGGGAGGTAAGATTCAGCTGGATAGTACAAGAGGATATATCCTTGAGTCAGTTGGGAACATCCCCATCCCTGTGAGGTTGGGCTTTTATGTCTAGGCCTAGCTGGGATCCAGGCTGGGTAGGGAGTAGGCAGACAGAGGTAAAAGCATCTCAGGCTCAGGGGGCAGGGCTTCCTTCCTGGCAGCCCATTACATGAACCTTTCTCCCGCCCTTCGAAGCTCCTCCACCTGCAGAGCATGACCTTCATACTGTGCTCACACATTCCATTTCTTTCAGCTACCACCTGACCTGGCTTTTTCTTGACTCTGCCCTAATCCTTAATGTGAGGGCAACTGCCTGGGGCAAACACTGTCTGGGACCCTGCATAGCCATTGCAGGTACTGCCTGTCAACACTGGCTCAGAGCTGACCCTAGGATGTGGACCAGGACCTGATTTAGGGGGCTTGGGGTACCCTTGCCAAGTGAGCCTGCCTCCAGCTCTGGAGGAAAGAGGTACCTGAAAGGTCTGAATCTGGGTTTGTTGATGGGATGGTCCTGTCTCTGGTTACAGAGGTGAAGGTTGGCTGTGTGAAGAATGTCTTGGCCTTGTGGCCACAGTGAGGGAGGAGACAAGGAGTAATCAGGTTCAGGTGCTGGTGGGTGGGTCTGAGGGGTGCTCCTTTTTTTCTTCAAGCAGATGTGACTCTGGAATTATTACTACTGCATCACAGAACAATGTCTAGAACAGGACTCAAGTGATATAATGGGACTTATCAGTACCTCTTTGGCTTTGTTTCCAGAGTGTGTGTGCTTTGACAAATGGCAACAGTGATGCTCTTACCACCGAGGGTCTCCCCAAGTGGCTGAAGGCAATCATGCACTAGGATCCCTGCTCTCCTCTTGTTTAGGTTAGTATCAAGTGGGCATCTAGGGTAGCAACAGGTGGGCAAGCTCAGTGCACCAAGTCATTCTTCTCACAGTATAAGCAGACACACACCTAGAAGCCCCAGCTTCTGTGAAGGTTACTGTCCAGGCTCTTTGGAATGGCCAAGGCCAAAGGGAAGGAGCCTTGACAAAGTGGCCCCCATACCAGTTTAGTGATTTGATAATGTGGGCATAAAGAGCCTCCCACAGCAGGGTTGTTCAGCAAGTTAAGGTGTTTTCTGACAAGCCTGTTGACCTGAGTTTGATCCCTGGAATGTACCTGGTAAGAGAGAACCAACTCCCACAAGTTTCAAGGGCTATAGCTTAATTCTGTCCTCTGGATTGGGGGCTGGACCTCGTGGCTCACTTGTAATAGAATAGACCAGAATGGTGCCCAGGCTCCTTGGAATGGCCAGGGACAAAGGGAGGGAGATTGCCAAGGTGGTCTCCATACTAGTTTAGTGACCATGATAGTGTGGGCACAAAGGGCACCCCAAGTTCTAAACACTCCTAAAACACTTTTTTGGGGGGAGACTATCAAGACAGGGTTTCCCTGTGTAGCCTTAGGTGTCCTGGAACTCACTCACTCCATAGACCAGGCTGGCCTTGAACTCACTGTGATGCACCTCCCTCTACCTCCCAAGTGCTGGGATTAAAGGTGTGTGTCACCATGCCAGGCTCCTAAAACACTTTAATTTCCCCTGATTGCCTCAGGAATAAGGGGCGTGGGGTGGCCACAGTCAATAAGCAGAGCCCGGAAGGACCTGGTTCCCACAGCTCTAGAGACCTGAGTCTAAAGTCAGTGTGCACCCCTTCAGAGGGACTGGAGAGGACCCTTCCCAGCTCTCTTAGCAGCTCCACACACACACACCTACCTCTGTGCTCTTTACCTCTGTGCTCTTTACCTTGCCTTTTCCTTCTGTGAGTGTCTGCTCTGTCTCTTACCAGGACCTCTGTCAACGGGCCTGGGGCCACTTGGATGGCCAGGGTGATCTCGTCTTTCCATCTTTAATAGGGCAACATCCACAAAGATGTCTCTTATGTGCGCCACACTCATGGGCTCAGGAGTCAGGAGGTGTACACATTACTGCAGGAGGCCTGCCTCTCCAGCGGCCCCAGTATGCAGGCATCTCTTTATTGAAACCCAGCTGAGGTCCCTGGGGGCCTCCAAGCCATGTTCTAGGAAAGGGGCTCCAAAGCTGTGCTTGCTTTTGCTGCCCCCATACTCTCCAGATGCCAGAAACATCTTCCTGGGGTTTCCTATCTTTCCCCTAAGCCTGGGACACATTGACAGGAGGATCACAGGGTTGCAGAGGTCTCCTTGCCCTGGGTTTGGCCTGGCCCCAGGGCCACCTAAAAACAAGACATCCTGGTCAGCTTTATAAGGGAAGGTACAGCTCAGTTCCCAGCAGGCAGGGTTTGGAGGCAATGCTGGGGCATGAACATTGAGTTCTTGGAGACGGAAATACCAGTATCTAGTGAATGCCATGCCTGTGGAATAAGATGAGACACAGGACCCTCCTATGTGCCCCAGTCCATGTAGCTTCTATAGCTGGCCCAGGACAGCACCGGTTCCTGTCAGTGCAGTGTTTTCCAACTTGTCTGAGGCCAGCCTTGAAAAGTGAGGAACTGACTTGGGGAGCAGCAGGCAAGCTGGGCAGCAACTAGAAGCAAGAGGGAGCAAAAGGTGGCAATGAGCAGTCCTTCTAGACCCCCTTTCCCAGCCATGCAGAGGCAACCTCAGTCTTTGCATGCAGACTCCATGGACAGGAAGGTCTAGAGCAGGGTCCTGTGCCCTATGGGGCCCATGGAGTCTCATCCCAGGGCAATTCGGGCTTCAGGATGCTTGGCTTTGAGCGGGTGGCCCCTTGTTGCCTTAGTGCCATCAGCTGTGCCCATGACTCTTAGGCTACCCTTCAAAGGCAGTGCTGCATTGCTGGGGCTGACTTCTTGCTCTCCTTCAGTTAGCAAATGCAGAGGCCCCTGATGTGCTCTGCGCTACACTAAGGTGCTGTAATAGAAACCCAAGTCAAATCAAGGGCCTGTCACCACACCATTGATACCTAAGCACAGGAGCCAGACAATGCTGCAAAGGACAAGCTGTGTAGAAGCCATGTACAGTTGGGCCCAGGCAGCCTTTAAATCTCTCTGAGACAACATAGGGGTAGTAGTCTCCTGATTTGCCAACCTCCCATCAGTTGGCATCCAACAGGCCCTAGATGGCAGTACTGGCACACCTGAACGCCATTCCAGGACTAAAAGTTCTGACTTCTCTGTATACCATACTACTAGAGGGGAACCTTTACTGTTTCTGTCTGCTTCTTTGGCTTGTGATCCCATCGCCCAATCTCTGTCTCACTCTTCTGGTGGCCGTTTTCTTCCGTCATCTGTTTCTTATGAGGATGCCTATCATTGGATTTAAGTTCACCTGGAGGAGATCACCTCAACTACCTTTGTTTGATCACATTTGCAAAGACACCCCTCCTTTTATTGGGGGGAGCAGGGTCTCACTCTGTAGTCCTGGCTGTCCTGGAATTCACTCTGTAGAGCAGGCTGGCCTTGAATTCAGAGAGACCCGCCTCCCTCTGCCTCCCGAGACTTGGAATTAAAGGCATGTGCCACTGTGCCTTTACCACCTTCCTTTCAAAGATATCTTCATAGGTGTTTTGCCTCCCTATGTCTGTGTACCACATGTTTGCCTAGTACTTGAAGATGCCAGAAAAGGGTGTTGGATTCCCTCTAACTAGAGTTTTAGCTGGCTATGAGCTATCATGTGGGTGCTAAGAATGGAACTGGGTCCTCTAGAAAAGTGTCTTTGTCCACACTATCTGAGAAGCCTAATAGACTTTCTCTATGCCACTTAGCCTCCGACAGCAAAAACCAAACAGGAGTCCCCATCTGAGAGTAGGTAGGGTGCGTTTGTGGCTGGGCACATATGCAGGTTGATGTCTGATGTTTGAGATGTTCCTCAGGGTGACAGCAGGGCCAGGTGTCAGAAGAGCCAATCTAAAATGTGAGTGGGCTAGAGGGACCACGTTAGGGTCCAGACTGAGGGGTAACCATGAGGAGGCCCTGGTGGAACTGAAGAGGAACCAGAAGGAGATTCACATCACATGACTTGGCCCATCACTCTGCATGCACTTCTACCCATCCCTTGTACCCCTCCCTCAGAAGGTCCCTCTTGGTCCCACTTGGAAGGTGGGGTGCACCCACATACTCCCAAGCTTCTTTTTCATGAAAAAGTTTTGCTTTCCCTTCCTTGAAAATTATGCAGCCCCATAAACGCCATTCACAGCTGAGCCATGTAGACCAGGCTCTTTTTCTCTCTGAACAGCATTCTGTTTTCCCAGGAGTTAATCATTGGCCTTTGGGCTGCTGTTTGCTTAGCTTCCCACGCACTTATCGCTAATTCAACCCTATATTCTCCTCCGGGTGTGTAAATGTTCTTAAGACGTTCAAACACAACAGGCATTCTAGCGATTTCACCCTGGAGTAAATCTCTAACAGTGCAGACTCTGACCTGCCACAAGTGGCCCGTCTGCCCCAACCTGGAGTGCAGCTCACATCCTGGGTCTTTCCCTTCTTCTCCTGGGGAGGCCTACTCCTCTCCTATTTTGTAGCCCTTCAGTTAATGGTCAATTTCTAATCTTTTTTTTTTTCAAAAAATAAACCACATTTGTAAAGTTGAAGACCTATATTTTAGAGGATCTACAGTGGCTATCAGGAGCCTTGAGTATTCCATGTGACCTTGAGCAGTCCCTCCCCTCTAGATCTTTCCATTATCTATAGAAGGACAGGTTTGGACTGCGGTTATTCATTAATCTTTCACTTATTCATTCAACAGACATTTGTTTAGCAGTGACTCTTAAGAAAACAGTTTATCATGGAAAAGGTCAAACATAAACAGAAGTAAAGAATAGTTAATGAAGGCCAGTGGATCAATCAGCTAGAGTCAGCACTTCTCAATGATTTGCTCACAGTTTTCATATATTGTCTTCTTCCTGGAACATTTTTAAAGCAGAGTCTCCATGTGGATTGCCCTAAAACTCACTGTGCTGGCTTGGAATTTGCAGTAGTCTTCCTACTTCTGCCTCCTGAGTTCTAGGATTCTAGATGTGAATTCATTATAGAAACATCCAGAACACTGGTACTCCACCCTTAACTTTACCAGCCTCGGCATCTGGCCTGCAAGCAGCATAGTATTAGAACCCTTGGTAATAACTTCCAGAGTCTCCTGTTATTCATGTACTCCCTTGAGTGTGCATTTCATCATTTGCATAGATTCATGAAACCAGCACAGCATTTAAGTGTTTAAATTCCAGTTAGCAATGCCATGTCTGTTTCTTTTGGGGGGGGGTATTTTTTTTTTTTTATTATTTTTGTCATGTCTGTTTCTATAAGAAACTTTTTGCCAATCTTTCCAAGAGGAGCTGCCCCATTTTCCATGTCTTACTAGCAGTAAACAGAAGACCCAACCCAGTGTTTCCATATGTCTTCCCACATTTGCTCTTGTCACTGTATTTGTGTGTGTGTGTGTGTGTGTGTGTGTGTGTGTGTGTGTGTGTGTTAGTCATTCTGACAGGTGTGTCTTGAGTCTGCACTTTGATTTACATTTCCCTAATGGCTAAAGATATTGAATGTCATTTTATGCATGTCAGGCATATTTGTTACTTACAGAGCCATTTGGTGAAATGTCTTATGTCTCCCCCCTACTTTTTTTTTTTTTTTTTTTTTTTTTTTTTTGATTTTTCAAGACAGAGTTTCTCTGGCTGTCCTCAAACTTGATGTATAGAACAGGCTGGCCTGGAACTCACAGAGATCCGGCTGCCTCTGCCTTCTGTGTGCTGGGATTAAAGGCATGGCCATTGCTGGGCTCTTAAGTGTTTTTTAATTGTCCTGATTTGCCTGCCCTTCTTATTTATCCTCTCCACCATCCCTGGCATATTTTCAAATAATGAATGTGTGATTTGGAATAATTTTCGTTTGATAGAGAAGACACAAAGATAGCACAGTGAGCTTCCATGGCTCCCACCCTCTATCCCTCATTGTTAACTTCTGACATCACCATGCTGCATTTGTCACAACTGTGAAACAAAGATTGAGACGTCAGTGTTATGGTTGGAATCTGAACTGAACCTTTGGAGGCTCATATGTTGAAAGTTTGGTCCCCAGGTGGTATAACCAATTAAATAGTAATCAGATGAGCCGGGTGGTGGTGAATTCCTTTAATCCCAATGCTTGGGAGGCAGAGGCAGGTGGATCTCTGTGAGTTCAAGGCCAGCTTGGTCTACAGAGTAACATCCAAGGCTACACAGAGAAACCATGTATCAAAGAAGAAAGGAAGTAGTAGTAGTAGTGGTGATGGTGGTGGTCAGATTCTGAAAGCTCTGATATATAAATCCCAGTAATTGAACTCAGGTCATCAGCATAGTAACAAGTGACATAATAAATGAATTTATCTATTGATGGATTCATAATTGAATGGGGGTACTGAGAGGTGGTATAAACCGTGGAAGGTGGAGACTGTTTGGAAGTTGTGGATGTGAATTTGAAGTATATCTTGACTCTTCTTCTTGCCTCCCTCTCTGTTCTAGATTCAAATAGTACCTTTTGACCAGATACTTTTAAATTCAATGCTAGGCATCATGTCATTTTCCATCACAAGTACTTAAGTGTAGATTTCAAACAATAGCTAAGGACCAGAAAAAAAAAAAAAAAAAAAAGACCCTACATGCCAGGCAGTAGTGGCACACGCCTTTAATTCTAGCATCAGGAGGCAGAGGTTTCTTCTTCTGGACTTCATTAATGTATAACGCTTATAAATGTCTATCTTGGTCAAAACCACAATTTTGTCAATATATTTTTATAAATCTAATCCTAACTGGCACAGACAAGAAAAAAGTTATTGTTTCTGTTATTATCCAGCAGAGAACAGCCATTTAATGACAGACTTAATTAGTAAATGTCTAGTTACTTCTTTTTTTTTTTTTTTTTTGAAGACAGACTCTCACTTTGTATCCCTGTCTGATCTGGAATTTAGTATGTAGATCATCAGGTTGTATTCCAACTCACAGAGATCTACCTACCTCTGCTTCTGGAGTGTATCACCACACCTGGCAGAAAGTCCAGTTACTTTTGCAAAAGTATCAGTGAAGACTAGAGAGATGGCTTAGTAGTTAAGACCACTGACTGCTCTTCCAGAGGTTCCCAGCACCCACATAGTGGCTCACAACCATCTATAGTGGGTCAGATGCTCTCTTCTCACATAAAGTTGTACATGCAGATAGAGTACTCATATAAATAAATAAAATAAATAAGTAAATATTTAAAAAGCATCTGTGAAGGAAAAATACAAGGCCACTGTCTGAACAAAAATTGAGATGCATCTTGGCTTAATGTAATAAGAAAGTCAAGAATGAAGCTGGGTTTTATGTTTGTAAAATGTAAAACGAAGTATTTTAAAATCAACATTTCCAATACAACAATGAAATGGCAAAATGGAAGGAATTCCTAGTCCTCAAATGAAATGAAAGCAGGAACTCAGAGAGACATCTAACCTTCTCCCTCTGGGTGTTTGCAGACATTGGTGACCTTGGCCTTCATTTTTGTGGCCTCATGGCTATGGGGACATGTGACAAAGCCCAAGGCTTGAAAAATCAGAGAGGCTGTATTCGTTACTTTCCTTGTTGCTGTGACAAAATATCTGAAAAACTTCAAGAAGGATTTGTTTTGGCTCATGCTTTAAAAGAGATACAAGAAGGTATAGCAAAAGGCATGTTGCTAGGTGTCATGACAATCTGTTCACACAGTCAGGAAGCAGATGAAAATGAATGCTACTGTTTATCTCTCCCCATTTTATTCATCCTGGCTCCTGGCCCATGAGACAGGCCAGCTACCTACATTCAGAGTGGGTCCTCCCTGTGCAGTGAAACCTCTCCAAAAACATGCCCAAACACATGCTCTCAGATGTGTGTCGTAGGTGACTCTCAGTCCAGTCAAGTTGATAATCGAGATCAACCATACAAAAGCCTATCAGAAAATATCTTCGCCTATGATCTGCATGAAGATGAAGTTATTGTCATGATAAATCAGAAAGATCTACTGAGCGCTTCTTCAGCATGTATCAAGCCTGGTATGGGTGAAGGGACAGCCCCTTAAGTGTTTGAACTCCCAAGTGAGCACCACATGGTTTAGTAGGAATTATTGTAGCCTACAAATGCTCCAGACTGAGAATCTAACTCTCATTGGTTCTGAAATTTTTCAGGAGGCATTTTTCCTTTTAAAAGGGACTTTCCACCAGATCTCAAGTACTCCCACTATAACATTCTCAGAAAGTAATAGACCCAAAGAATCCAAACACTCAATCAAAAAGAAGAGCCCCATAAGAGAGCACAAACAAAACCAGATGGGTTGATCAGACTGGGATCAGAAACTCAGCATGTTAATTGGCCAAGGGAAATCAGAGAGGATTGAAAACATCATTCTGTAAAATCAAGCATGTCTATTTGAAAATGTACCAAATACTTCTCAAAGTGGAAAAAAAAATCCCAGATAATTGATTTTAAAAATTCAATGAAGAACTTCCATATCTAGTAATGTTATACCAGTTCATTCATGCTTGTCTCCTAATGAGGACGATTAGAAAATCTGATGAAAGATAAATCAATCATCTGCTTGAAGATATCAGAAAAAAAGATCATGATCCAGAAAAATGCAGGAGCCTGGGGAGGCAAAGTCATTGGTGGTGGTGGTGGCTGCAGCATCTAGATTCTGGCAGTAGAGTCTTGCAGTGCTTTAGTTAGCTTTTTATCTTATTGATACCTGGAACTATATTAGGATGACTTCTGACTGCAAGTATTGAATCACCTCTGGAGAATGTTATCATCTTCTTTGCCCCAAAGTGATTATTAAATTTTTTTGTAATTACAATGTTCAGCAAACAATATAAGTAATTAGATGTCTGAAGGCAGTAGGAGGTATGAATGAAAAGCACTAGTAGACAAAGCAGGCACCAGAACAAAACCATCAGTGCATCCAAATATCAAAATTATTGAAAAGCTTTGAAATAATCGAGCAATAATACAAAGATAAACATGATAGTATTGATATCATTGATGGAGAGTTGAAGCCATGAAAAAAAAAATCATTGGAAATTCTAGAACTGTAAAATGGTAGTGACCATAATTCAGAAACTATTGGAAGCTGAAATATGTGCCAAGGAACCAATTGAAATACAAATCAGAGGAAACTATCCAAATTGAAGCATGGAGACACAAAGTTTTGAAAAATTTAAAGAGAGAAGGGGGGTGATGTGGTCCAAAAGGTAAAGACACCACTCTTAATTTTAAATCCTAGGAACCATGTAAAAAACTGGGTGTGGTTATATGATGCATTTGTAATTCCAGCACTGGAGTTTACAGCCTGGGGGTGGGGAGGTGAGTAAGTGAGCCTGTGTGAAGGGAATAAAGCAGGGAGAGATAGAACAGGATATTAAACATAGTCCTATGGTGGTCTCTACACATGCACCTACAGGTGTGGACACCCATATATGCGAGCTCACATGTACACACACACACACACACACACACACACACACACATACACAGACAGACACGGAGAGAGAGAGCTAAGATTTTCTGAAGTTGACAGAAAATGTCAAACTGCAGAGTAAAGAAGGTTTCAGAATTCCATACAGAATAAACAAAGAGAAATGCTTACTTAGTGACAACACAGTGAAGTCACCAGAAAACAAAGCACTTAATGGAGGGCCATTCAATGTTTTCCTTTTGAGACCAGGTACAAGATCAAGTTACTGGTCAATGCCAATTCTATTTGCCATTGTACTTGAGCTTATAAACACTGTAGTAAGCAAGACAAAGATAAATTATTTGCAGAACATAGACTGCTTTATAAGAAAACCAGAAGAATGTACATATAAATTACGCAAAGTAACCAAATATAGAACAATTTGTAGATCTAAAATTGGTATACAAAGTCAAAAGAAGCAAAACTAAAAAAAAGGAAAAGGAAAACAACATTTATAATACTCAAAGTATATGAGAACCCAAGGATGAATATAATAAAGATACACAAGAGGATTTTATAAAAATGTGGTTGGGTGTTGGTGGCACACACCTTTAGCTCCAGCACTCAGGAGGCAGAAGCAGGACAATTTCTGTGAGTCTGAGAGCATCCTGGTCTATGGAGGGAGTTCTAGGACAGGCAGCGCTGTTAAACAGAGAAACCCTGTTTCCAAAAACAAAAACAAATAAGTAACAGTTTAAAAGATATTACAGACTTAAAAAAATAATACGGCTGCTGGACAGATGGTTAAGAGTATTTGCTGCTTTTGCAGAAGACAGTTCCCAGCACCCACACGATGGCTCAGGACCTTTTGTAACATCGGTTCCAGGGGATCTGTTGCCATTTCTGACATCCAAAGGCTTCTACGTGCACATGGTACACAGACATACACTAAGGCACACAAATCACATAAAATAACTTAAAAATAGAGGAACCCAAACTAGTATAAACTATTATGATCAATAAGTAGGAGACAACATCTTTAAACACTTTTGTTTTTTGTTTTTTTCGAGATAGGGTTTCTCTGTGTAGCTTTGAAGCCTGTCCTGGAACTATCTCTGTAGACCAGACTGGCCTCAAACTCACAGAGATCCGCCTGCCTCTGCCTCCCAAGTGCTGGGACTAAAGGCATGCACCACCAACGCCCGGCCAAAAACTTTTTTTAAGCATAGTTTTATTTTATTTTATTTGGTTCTCTCTGTAACAGTCTCTGTAGATCAGGCTGGCCACAAACTCACAGAAATCTACCTGCTTCTGCATCCTGCCTTCTGCCTCCTGAGTGGCGAGATTATAGGCATGTGCCAACACCACCTGGTTTAAAACATAATTTCAAATTGACATAAAGGATAGAAAACATTTTTAATTTAGTAAAAAGCATCTATAATAAAACCTCATGGTTAATATTGTACTTAGTAGTAAAAGGCTGAATGGTCTCTCCTTGAGACAAAAAGTTAGACAATCACTTCCAATTGACATCATACGAGAGACTAAAGTAACTGAAAAAACCCAAGTAACTAAGAAAACAACATAAAAGGCAGACAGATTGGGAAACAGGAAATGAAACTATCTCTATTCAAAGGTGACATGATGTAATATGTAGGGAATCCTAACAAACATTTTTTTTTTTTTTTTTTTGGAGACAGATTCTCACTGTTCTAGAACTTGTTATGTATCCTTGAACTCACAGAAATTTGCCTGCTTCTGCCTCTCAGGTACTGACATTAAAGTGTGTGCCACCATGTCCAGCTCTAAAAAATGTTTAACCTTGCTTTAACTTTTTTACTGTTATTTGAAATTTCACCTCACCATAGTGAAAATGATTACCATCAAGAAAAAAGAGCCAGATGGTGATAGCACATTCCTTTAGTCCCAGAGCTCAGGAGGCAGAGGCAGGCAGATCTCTGTGAGCTAGAGAATTTGAGGACAGCCTGGAATACTCAGAGAAACCCTGTTTTGAAAATCAGAGGGGGGGGGGAACATCTAGCCAGATGTGGTGATACACATTTTAATCCCACATAATGGCTAAACTAACCTGAAAGAGAAAAAAAATTTGAGGACACAATCTTCCTTGTTTCAAAACTTGCTATAAAGCTATAGTAATCAAAATTGGAAAGCAGGTGTGGTGTCATAGAAGAGATTAGAAGATCTGTTTGAGTTTGAGTCCATCTTGTTCTATATAATGAGTTTCAGGACAGCCAAGGCTACATAGTGAGACTTTGTCTCAATTTTTTTTTTATTGCATTAACATTAGGCTAATTTTTTTTTTTTAAATTCCACTAACATTAGGATAGACCAGTTGGAATACAGTTGAGAGACTAGAAATAAAGAGGTACCAGGCATGGTCAAGTCATTTTGACAGGGGCATTAAGGTCATTCAATAAAAGAAACAATGCCTTTTTGACAATCAGGGCAGTAACAGTGAGCTGTCAACGAATGAAATTGAGCCTCACATCCTACAAAAACTGACTCAAAATGGAATAAAGACTCAAATATAAGCTTTAAAGTGATAAACACTCTTGTAATAACATGTAGGTGTAAATCTGTATAGCTTTGGTTTAGGCAATGGTTTCTTAGATAATGCACCAAGGTCATGTGACCAAAGAAAAACCACATATTTGGGCTCCACAAATTTATGTGGTTCAGTGCTACAAATGTTACTATCAAAAAATGAAAAGGAAAGCCACAGAAAGAGATAAAATATTTGCAAATCACATATCAAAAAAGGGCTGTGTCTATAATATAAAGAGTCCTCATAACCTCACAACAAAAAGACAAACGATTACTTTTTTAAATTGGAAAAAATAGTTTTACACAGTGGTTGTAATTGAAACGGACAATAATGAGGGTTGATGAGGATGAGGCAAAACTGAAGCTCTCTTATGTCGTTGCTGTCAATGTGATGCGTTATAGCTGTTAGGGTTTCTTTCTTCTGATGCTCAACATGAGTTTCTGTATCAGATCAGAAAAAGTTGAAAACAGGAGAGAGAAAAAACAAAAAACAAAACAAAACAAAAAACCAAACACAAAATAAAAGAGGTACAGCTCGTCTAAGAGTCTCTGTTATGCAGCAGAGCACTTGAGAAGCTGGCATGGTAGAAGCAACAAGTTAAGTAAAAGTGCCTGCCACAGTGTGGGTACCAACTTTCTAGAGCTGGGGCGGTTCAATGCAGCTGTCAGATAAGCACAACTCCCCAGTTAAACTCAGAAAGACAGACAGACAGACAGATACACACACACACACACACACACACACACACACACACAGACCCTTTAGATAGCTTACAGTGTGTGTAGGTGCTTAAGAAAGAAAAGAAAATGGGTATAGACAGTCATAGCAAAAAATAAATAGTTTTAAAATGATTAAGTAAAGTCTTTGAAGAAAGAGTAAAGTAATATAAAAAGAATAAGCCATGTAAAGATGAGAAATACACAGGAAGTCTGGATCCTGTCCAGTGTTTGTTGACTTTGAGTTTTTAAAACACTAATGAGCAAACAAAACAACAACAACAACAACAACAAAAAAAAACCCAGCTGTTGAGAGTCATGGGATTGTAAAAGGAACTGCTGAATTACTGTCCAGATACTTTAGCGATGTGTTAACTTTAAAATGGAATTCAGGGGCTGGAGAGATGACTCAGCACTTAACAGCACTGCCTAGCCTGCTCTTCCAGAAGACCAGAGTTCAACACCCAGCACTCGCATGGGAGTTCACACCTGTCTGTAACTCCAGTTCCAGGGGTTCTGACGCCCTCACACAGATACACATACACACATGCAGGTAAAACACCTATGCATATAAAATTTAAAAAATGGAATTATGAACGTATACTGCATTGGGGAAGAGGTTATGCTTTTGTTTCCATAGGCAATGAAAGGCTGTGGATTCCTTAAAAATTAATAAGAAATCAGATTATTGATGGATACTCCCTGAAAATCTTGGCTAACAGACATAAAGAAATAAACCAAGAAAAATTACAGGACAAGTGATGTATATGATGATCTCTACATGGGAACAGATCTGAGACTAGATAACACATGCTAAATTTTGTTGGCTACAGAGTTCTCATGACTTATTTATTCCATGCCATCCTTTCATATAGCATGGATAGAAGTTTGTTTATGCATTTCAAATGAACTTATAAAGTTAACTGATGCCTTTACCTGCTCAAACATAAAACAAAAAAAAGATCATCTTTAACTGACTTGTGCACACTGCACATTCCATACTTGTATTAATGCAGATATGTATGTTACCTTTAAAAGTCTGCGTGTTTTCAGGGGAAAAAAGGGTCAGACACCCATGAAAATAGGGGGCCTAGGTGATCCCACCTCTTAGAATTCCTGTGTTGCAGTTTCCTCAGAATTTTGCATCCCGAACAACTTCAAGGACACTGGCTGAGATGGTCCAGCCTCACAGAATATTCTAGCCAGGACTTCGGGTGAGCCTTACACTTCCCCATTACACAGAGACTGAACAACAAATGTTATAGCTAGTTTTCTTAGGACTTGATCATTATGTCAATTTTCTCAGGGTCCCCTGGGGATGCCATTGCTCTCAGAAAACAAGAAGCAAGTTAGGAAACATGATGCCCATATTCTCAAGAGGTGGGATGTGTGATTTTTGGTCATTTGGTGGGTTATGGATGTTTGTCATTTAGTGGGGATATATGAATATAGAATAAAAGGACAACTATTCACGTTGAATATTTTACATTGGTATGGATTTTTATATATTGATTCAAATTTAAGATTATTTTTGCTATACTGAATATATGTTTGCACTCTTTTTTCAATACATTTTTATTTAAATTAAAAACAATGTTATTTAAAATACCAATCCTAGTACCCTTTCCCTCCCACTCTCCCATTCCCCCCACCATCTTCCCATCCCACCTCCCATCCACTCCTTAGGGAGGGTGAGGCCTCCCATGTGGGATCACCAAAGTCTGTCACATCACTTGGAGCAGGACCTAGGCCCTCCCCCATGTGTCTAGGCTGAGAGAGTATCCCTCTATGTGGAATGGGCTCCCAAAGTCCATTCATATACTAGGGATGAATACTAATCCACTGCCAGAGGCCCATACACTGCCCAGTCCACCTAACTGACACCCACGTTCAGAGTACCTGGTTCTGCCCTATCCTGGTTTCCCAGCTGTCAGACTGGGGTCTGTGAAATTCCACTTGCTCAGGTCAGCTGTTTCTGTGGGTTTCCCCAGTATGTTTGTACTCTTGTTTAAGGTATTATGCCTATGCAGCTCATTTAAAAATATAATGTATAATTAAGAAATGCAGGTTAGTAGTTAGTCACCTATTGCAATCAAACTTGTAGTTATGTTAGGTATGTTTTCAAGGGCAAACAGATATTTTAAATAGATACACGGTCTTCCAACACTTCGGAGATTTACACAATATGGCATTTAAGATGTTTTAATAATATAAGGCTTTTCATGACAGTGAGACACATCTGCTCCTGGCAGCCCCGATTAACTTCAAAAAAAAAAAAAGATGATGGGCATGGAACTCCATATGTAGTTTACTGTCAATGTGTTAAAGTAAGCTACTGGTCAAGGAACTGCTCTTGACTTGACTGCTGACAGTATGCTGTCCAAATTGGACAAGAAGGACACAAAAGAAGGAAAGACAAGGCAAAATAGTCTTTCAAAATTTTTGTTTCACATTTAAGTCTGTCAGAGATTCTAGGCCTATAGGCCGAAGACAGATGCCCAACAATACAGAGGAACTCGGAGTGGCACGGCTTTTCTATGTTTTGGTAGAGCAGAAGCACAGACTCTTTCAGAGACGCTGGCAAGGAGAGAGGGTTAGCTAGTTGCTACACCACCTCTGTGAGCTCTCAGGTACTCACCCCAGCCTTTCAATCTCAAGTCTTATTTATAAACAGAACAGAGTTAAAGCTAGTTTTAGCAGCAGTGACAAGGCCAGTACCTTCAGGAAAAGAATTCCCATGGGGCTTCTGCCACAGAAGCAGGCTAGTAATTCTGGATGAAATAGCAGTAGATTAAGGTGCTGTTTTGGGAGGTGGAATCTTTTAAGAGGTGGGGCTTAGCTGAAGAAGTGGATTTCTGAGGAGAGGGACTTGAAGTTTATAGTATTGATCTTCCTGTCTTTTCTCTGCTTCCAGATGCACCCAGAAATGAGCAAACAACCTCACACTCAACTGCTCATAGCAAACAGAAGAGAACTAATTCAAACCAAGTTCAAAGAAGATGGACAAAATATTTCTGCTTATATAAATTTAAAAACAGGTAAGATACAAATATATTTTTGATGATGAATGAAATTATAAAGATAAATACAGGGCAGGCTGTGGAAGGGGTGGACAGGCAGGAGAATCACAAGCTCTATGACAGCATGGGATCTCTCTCAAACAACAACCTCACAAAACATGGGTTCATTGTATTATTTTTTTTATATACCCACACTCTCAGAGTAGAGAAGATCAAGGTTACAGCTGCCTACCGGGTTCATGCACTGCCCTGACCACCCTCAGCCAGTTTGCCTAATGACCAGTTCACCTCATTACCAGGTCACCTCCATTGAATTTGGAATTCAAATGAAGGAGTTTATTTTCACCTTTTATTCTAACAGCAGCTCTTGCTCAATCAGTTCTCTAATGATCAATTTGCCTGATTGGAAAAATCACTTCACTAAAGGCCTCGTGTCTGTCATCTTTGCAAGGCTTTGCATTGCAACTGTGACAAGGATGTGTAGCCTCTCCTGGAGATTCTTTAGTTCCCTGTTCCATTTAAAAGTGGATGTGTCTGGCTGCAACCATGTTTTCTATGTCTCCACACCACAGCCCTTTGCTACAGAGCTGTCTGTTTGGCCCTGGGGCTCTTCATGACCACACCCTGGCTAGAGCCACCTGGACAGTTACCTGCAAGCTGGGTTCTGTCAAGGTGACAAGAAGACTGAAGTACCATATCTAGCTCAAAATTAAATTACTCAAGATAAAACCCAAAATTTCTTCACATAAAGAATGTACACTGACAGGACAAGACAAAGTGTCTTTTGGTTTTTTGTTTCTTTGTTTTTAATGTGAAAGGCAGAAGGAAAGCCCTTAAATATTGTAGCACGGAAGACAGAAAAGGACAAAGGTTGGATGTGACAGAGATGGCGTCTGAATCACTGGCTGACCCTTGGTTGGAGGAGGGACTGAGTTACAACTGCTGGGAAGTCCACGTGAGAGCCCACTGTCCTTTGTTGAGGTGGTGTGGAAAATGACAAAAAGTTGGGAAAAAATAAGGAGTTGTCGCACGAACGGTCTCAGCCCGCTGTACCTTGGGCTGCCATGGTCTCACACCTAAGTCTAGCATCCAGCCTTGCCACTGCCTTTCCTAAGCCTCTACCACTTAAGAAGGATCCCTAGTTCTGTCCTCCACTCTGTAACTGACATTTTGTTAATGATTTCACCTCCAAACTCAGTGAGTGGTTAGTTCAGAGTGCCGCTGGGAGAGGACTATCCCTACCACACCGACCCCTGACCCCTGCCAGGAACTGCTCACAGGGAGTAAGATTTTGAAATGCTGGGCCTGGAGATGAGGTTCCTTCTTGGACTTGGATAGCAGCCTTTGCCAGCCAGCTAGAGTTTCTGAAGGCAGAAGGGCTAGCTGGGAAAAATTAATGATGGGTGCTGGGAAAGAAAAACAGGCATCTTTACCCCAGCTTCTTTCTGCTTTTGGAGCACAAAGCACGGGCCTAGAGCCTGAGAGAGGGCCAAGAGGGGCAGGAATCCTTGTCTGGGCATTGGGCTACAGGAACTGGTGAGGCCTACAAGAGAAGGGTCCCAAAGGAGGGGGCAGATAGACATTATCAAGCCCACACAAAGATGCGCACCTCTCACCTCAATTTTGCTTGTCTCAGCTAAGAAGGGGGTGGGGAGGAGCAGAGATGGGAGCTCAGGCCACAGCCCTCTCCATTCCAGTCCTTTCCAGCTCTAAGGATGTGGGGAGGGGGAAGGCTTCCAAGGGGATTTGAGTCTGGCCTGAATTTTAACACTGAAAAAGACCAGAAAAGTTAATGGGCTGCAGTGGGGGAGGTGCAGAATACACAGTGAGAGGCATAAACAAACTCCTGGTGAACTGCACCAACAGGAAAGGTCTGGAATGGCCAGCAGAACATCCGGAAGTGCTGGAGGGCTGCGGGGCCCAGGTGTAACTCCCCCCTTTGTCCTCTGGCTCTGGTGGCCAGCCTGGAGCCTGGCTTCTACCATGGGGGCCTCTTTCTCCTTCTGCTCTGGGACAGTTCCAAGAGCAGCCCACCCCCGCCTTGAAAGGATAGCTGGTCTCTTCTTTCAAAATAGATGTAGTGACTCTTGTGGTCTTCTGACTTCGGGAGATATTTCCAATGAGCAAGGGGAGGCTAAGAGGTGGGGTGGGAACAGATTAGAGTGCACAGAAAGCACAGACTGAGGGAGTTCTTCAGCTGGCAAGGCCTTGCTCCATTTTCCTAGGAGGGTATCAGAGGAGGGATTGTTGCTCTGGATCCAAAGGGAAACCCAGCAGGCTGAGATCAGACCTATTTGCAAATTTCTACCTCCCCTGAGTTTACTGTACTCAGCTAACTTGGGACCTCTCTGGAAGGTACTGGAAGGTAACCCTTTTCTAGGCTTTTCTGGCCATAAGAAAAGACGGGCTCCATAGTTTTGAAAAAAAAAAAAAAGCATGTTCTGTTTGTGCATTTAGCTTTAGCTTTAGCATGTTTAGTCTCCACTGCCTCTCATGTCCTTTGATCTATGACCTCAAGAAGATGTGATAGCTTCCATTTCCTCTATGGACTAGTGAGTTTGGCACTCTGTCTCTCTCTTTTTTTTAAATTTTAATTTAACTTTATTTTATGTGCTTTGGTGTTTTGCCATAGGTGTCAGGTCCTCTGGAACTAGATAGAGTTCCAGACAGTTGTGAGCTGCCATGTGGGTGGTGGGAACTGAACCCAGATCTTTAACCACTGAGCTATCTCTCCAGCCCCAACCACTCTGTCTCTTAAGCAGCTCCCAGCTGCACACAGGGCCATCACTAGCATCCCATCATGCAAAATGGGTTCCACACAACAGGCTGTCTGATAGCAGAGTGGAAACCATGGCAACAAGAAGCAGAGGATATTCCCGTCACCTCTTAGAAAGGGCAGCCTATTTCTGGGACCAGAGCCCATTTATTCACTAGTTGTGTACTCTGCTGTGCATTTCAATTTGGGAGAGATGGCATTGAGAGTGCTGGGCCTGAGGGGTGGGTGGGGATGATGAAAAGTAAGTGGCATGTGTTCTCTTTTCTCTGAAGGACATTAAACTACTGTCTCCAAACTCCAAGGCCATTTTTGAGCTCATACATATCTTCAGAGCACAATTGGATCCCCATTTCAGATAGACAGGGAAAATGCATTAGGGGACTGGGGACACTTTCCACTTCCTGAAATCTTCTGAAGACCCTTCTCTCCTGTTACTAGCAGAGAGGTCCTTTTTGAGCTTCCAGGCTCAGGGCTGCATGGAACTTTGTGGAGAGAGGGGGGAGGGACAGAAGACAGAAGAAGAGAGAGAGAGAGAGAGACAGAGAGACACACACACACAGAGGTCCCATGACTCAGCACACTTCTCTAGTTTGTGCCTAGTGCACCCTATCACGAATGCACACATGCATCTGCACACACACTCACCTGGGTGGCTTTTAGTATAGACAACTCTGCCCCCTAGTGATGGCATATAATCAATAAGCAGGGTAGAGATGGGGGAATAGGCTGCTGCAGCAGCTAGTACCCACTGGGATCCCCTAGGGGGTCTTTGGAAATGAACTATATGGACGAACAGGCTGGGGTCCTCATCCTTTTGGTGATGAGTACAAGGAGAAACCACTGGCTGAGTTTGAGATTCCAGGAGGCACTTGGAGTTGCATGCTACCATTGCAGCTTTTCTTTTCATTTATGATTATCTGTTTGGTGGAAATCATGGTTACTAAATTCCAAGGATGGGGATAACCCCAGGGGAGACACTGGCTCCTCCTCAAAATACCACATCAGCATGAAACTCACATTATCTTTCCTGTAGCTACTCATTGTGTCAGATACTGCCTCTTTAGCACACTCAGTTGCCATGATGATGGGAAGTGGTCCCTTGTCATTGTTTGCTGGAAGGTCAGGGAGGGCTGTGTGCCAAGAAATTGGAAACCTTGATCCTATGGCTGTCTGCCAGCACTTACTTATCTGCATGGGCTCTTGGGGCCTTTCCAGATGCAACCTGTTCCCTCCAACATATTTTTTGTTTATTTTACTTTTTAAATTAAATGGCATGGGATGCTGCTAGCACAATGTAGGCAGCTGTGTTCCCTTGTCTTAGGGTTCTATTGCTGTGAAGAGACACCATGTATATGGCAACTCTATAAAGGAAACATTTAATTGTGGTGGCTTACTTATAGTTGAGAGGTTCAGTCCACCATGACAGGGAGAATGGCAGCAAGAAGGCAGATGTGTCCTGGAGCTGAGAGTCCTTGTATATTTACTTAGAGGCAACAGGAAGTCAACTGACACATTGGGCAGTATTCTGAGCATATGAAACTTCAAAGCCTGCCCACACAGTGACACATTTCCTCCAACAAAGCCACACCTCCTAATAGTGCCACTCCCTGAGTTTATGGGATTATGGGGGCCAATTACATTCACACTACCATAACCTTTTAACCAGTTTCCCCCAGTAGTGACATCTTTTTGTTGTTGTTCTCTTCACATGGGTAGCGCTGGATGTTCTAGAACTCACTATATATTCCAAACTGATCTCTCTACCTCTAGGATTAAAGGTCTGTATCACCACTCCTAGTAGCAATGTCTTACAGAACAATGTACAACTCAGGTTCAGAAGATTATTGTCCTGAAGTTTGTGCATGGTCTTCATTCAAGGTAACCTTCTAGGATAGAGCTGCCACAGGGCAGTAACAATAAAGGGGTCTCCACTGAGCTCTTCATTTCATAGCCAAATTCATGATTGGGCCCACGCACACCTTTAATCTCAGAACTCGGGAGGCAGAGGCAGGTGGATCTTTTAGTTTAAGGCTAGTTAGGGTTACACAGAGAAACCCTGTTTCAAAAAAGAACAAAACAAATATATAAGTAAGTAAATTAAGTAAAATGAAATAAAAAACAAATTTACATACTATACTTAATTCACTCAAAACAAATAATTCCATCAGTCTTGGAAGAATATTCACAGAGTTGTACATTCATCATCTGTCTTATTCTGGAATACTTCTGTCACCTTTAGGAGAAACCCTATACTCTTTAAACTCTTATTCCCCTTACCTGCTCCTCCAAACCCTGGCATCACTTCCTTATTTTCTGCCTCTGAGGATTTGCTTACTATTCTCCCATCCAAGTACTAATCAGTAAATAGGATTTACTTATTTGAATCCTTCATATGAATTGGATCGTCTTCTACATGTAATTTACTACATGTCAACTGTATGAAGGATCCAAATAAGTAAATCTTATCTACAGCCATAGTATCCTGACTACATTTTATGTTCCAAAACTTTTCCTGGGAAAACAAAATACACATGCCCACTAACTCTAGTTAGGGACCCCAGAATAGACTACAGATTCCACCAAAATCAACTTTGTGCACCAATGAGTTTTATTAGTGTTACTTATAGGAATATGAGTGAAGGGTTACTTACAGTAGAAGAAATGACTCAAAGTCAGCTGTATCACAAAGCCCATCCCTGCATAGATGATAGCTCACAAAGCTGGGAACCTGAAGCACACTACACAGCCTGAAGGCAGATCAACAGTTTGGAGAGTGTCATTTTCAGGTGCCTCAGTTGGTCTAAAATTTTTCCCAGACAGGTCAGTTGGTTTTTGCTTCTTCCAGTCTGGTCTCATAGTCTTCTTTGAAGTTCAGCTCCTCTGAGATCTTCTGTATAGCTCAACTAATTTCTATCTGAGGGGGACTATAGCTTTGGTTGTTTACTCTGGCAGGGAGTGAGGGGCTTAGTGAATCTGGTTAGTTTTAGGGACTTTCTGACTCTATTTTGAGTTGTTTCCTTTCCTAGTTAAAGAGCTTCCTGCTGGGATAGAATGTTTCACTCTGAAAAGAAACTGTTATACAACATCACATCATCACATTTGGTCTCTGAGGCTAAGCAGGGTCCAGCCTTTTATGTTAACGTATGCTTTGCTTGCTTGTATTTCTGTGCACCATATGCATGCAGTGCCCATGAAGACCAAAGGAAGGAGGCGGATCCCCTGAGACCAAAGTTACACACTGTTATTAGCTCCCGTGTGGGAGCTGGGAATTCACTTGGAAGAACATCCAGTATTCTTTTTTTGTTTGTTTTCTGCGACAGGGTTTCTCTGTGGCTTTGGAGCCTGTCCCAGAACTCACTCTGTAGACCAGGCTGGCCTAGAACTCACAGAGATCCGCCTGCCTCAGCCTCCCAGAGTGCGGGGACTAAAGGCATGCACCACCACCGCCTGGCCATCCAGTGTTCTTAACCACTGTGCGCCTGGCCATCCAGTGTTCTTAACCACTGTGCTTTTTGAAACAAAGTCGCTCCTTGAATCTGGAGCTCACACATTGGCTAGAGTGGCTGGCCAGCAAGATTTTGTGATCTACGTCTCTCTGTTATTCCCCATCCTACCCCAGAATTGGGATTACAGCTGAACACTGCCAACTCAGCTTTTTTATGTATCACTAGGGATCCAAATTCAGGTCCTCATGCTGATTGGCAATCACTTTACTGACTGAGCCATCACCTAAATCCCTCTGTGTCTGTCTTTGTGCCAAATGCCCTAAAATATTTTTAAAGGTTCTCTTTTGACTTTATTGGCAATTTATATGTATTTATATTTATTTTATATTGAGGCATGGTAGGGTCTTTCTCTACAAAGTCCTGGCTGTCCTGGAACTCACCATGTAGACCTGGCTGACTTGAACTCACAGAGATCCACCTGCTTCTCCTGTCCAAGTACTGGGATTAAAGGTGCGTACCACCACACCTGACTGGTAATTTTTTAAATTAATATTTTCAATTAGTACCCTAAGTAATAGACTGGCTGATTTTTTTACATGCTGCCACATATTCTTGATCACTATAGTTTTGTCATAAAACTTGAAATTAGGAAATGTGAGTCTTCTAAATATATTTCCCCAAGATTATTTTAACTATCTTGGAATTTTGGCAGGGAATGAGTATTTTGCCCATATGAACTTTAGGAACAAGCATGTTAATTTCTGCCAAAATGCCAGGCAAATTTTGATAGAGATTGCATTGTATTTGTAGATCAGTTTAGAGCATTGGCTCTCAACCTGTGGGTTATGACCCCTGGGAGTCAAATGATCCTTTTTTATTGGTCTCCTAAGACCGTCAGAAAACACAGATATTTTCATTAAGATTCATAGCTGTAGAAAAATTATAGTTAGGAAATAACAACATGAGGAACTCTATTAAGGGGTTGCAGCATTAGGAAGATTGAGAACCGCTTGGGTAGAGAGTATTGCTATCACAACAGTATTAAGTCTATGAGTTTGGAGATTTTAAAACTTAGATTTTTTAAAAATGCCTTTTAATAACATTTTGTACAAATTTGTCCTTTTAAAGAAAGTTTATTCTTAGGCATTATTTTTTAATTCTGTCATAAGAATTGAGCCTTGTTAGGGCAAGCCCCTGGAAAGTATATTGTGCCCCCAGGCCTTTCCTTTCTGTTTTGCATTCTCTTCACTTCCCAGATGTCATAAGGTGAGCAGCTTTGCTTTGCTATATCCCTACTGTCATGATGCTCTTCTTAGCCACAGTCCTACACTGATAAGGCCAAGAAACCATGAATTGAAGCCCAAATAAATATTTCCCCCTTTAAGTAATTATCCCTCAGATAGGTTTTCTTTCCCTCTCTCCCTCCCTCCCTCCCTCCCTCCCTCCCTCCTCCTTCCTTCCCTCCCTCCTTCCTTCCTGAGTGTCAGTGATGTGAACTAGACAGGTGGACTAGCTGATATGGATGAAAGTAAGAAGCATGGATGACACAGAGTATAGAAGAGAGGGGTCAGATAATGATGGTGAAACTGCTTAGGCCTTCTCTTTCCAAGTCAATGTGGTAGCATTTGGGGTCAAGAGGAAAGCTGAAAGGCAGCAGTCAAAACTCTTAAATTGTGAGTGGTACCCACATGCTGAGTGACATCAGGAAGTTACCTCACCTTGGATGTGATTTTTTTTTTAAATTCAAGGATATTAGGTTATAACATCTTTGAAGATGTTATCAGTTAAGAGTCTTTTCAGTGGCATAGTGTTTCCACCCTCACCGCTGTACCCCTGTTCATGTCCAAGGTCTGAGCTCACATGTCTTTATTGAGCCTTGAGCCCTCCAAGGCTCACTGGTTCTTTGCCTGCCTGGTCACCTGTCCTTCTGCCCTCCTACTTCCTTTATTGGTTATTATTGAACTTGTCCTCAATGGCACAATTGCTCAGTATAATATTTTTTAAACAAAAGCTTTATTTAGATGTAATCCACATGGTATAATGGTTATCCCTTTAAATTGTTCAATTCAATGGTTTTTAAGTATACTCAGAGATGTTCATCTGTCATCAAAATCTATGACTAAGGGCATCCTCATCTGTCACCAGTAGCAGTGACCTCTTAGTCCCTCTTTGTAGACAGAGTTTTCCTATCCTGGCAGCCGTTTCCCAAATAATCACTCAGACACTGAATATAAATTACAAATGGTCAACTAACTAGCTTTTACAACTTAACCCATTTTTATTAATCTATATGCTTCCCTGATGCTCATGGCTTTTAGCTCTATCCTGTTTTGTGTGTCCAACTCATTCTCTGCCCGTCTCCTTTCCTGCGCTCTCAGCTTGGCTTTCTCAACTAACCTTATTCTGTTCAGCTATTGGGCAGTCAGCTTATTTATTAAACCAATTGCAGTGACAAGTCTTCACAATGTACAAAGGGATTATTCTACAGCACTTATTTCCAGTGCCCTTACCTTGACTGCTGACAGTTTGCTGTCCAAAGCGGAAAAACTTGACACTTTTTAAAAAGACAGTAACTACCAAACCTTGCCAATACAAGGAAGGGAAGACCGTCAAGATTCTTGCTTCACACAGAAGTCTGTCAGATATGCTAGGCCTGTAGGCTACAGATGGATGCCCCAATGATGCAGGGGAACCTTGGGTGACTGTCCAGGCAGCCAGCTGTCTGTCATTTCTATAGTTTTCGAAGTTGTTTTCTCTGTACTTCCCGTTGACTCAGGTAATGTTATACCTTTCTGGGGTCTTTGGTGGAATTGAAGACTAGATAATTGTAATTAAAGTTTTTCTTAGTTATAATGAAAGGTAAATTAGGTATAAAAGTTTAGACTCACAAAGATAAGATAGCTTTTTTTCTCTAAATTTGTCAAATACAAATGGACTGGATATTGTAACTGTTATTCTTACTTGATAACTGATTTTGTTGTATATAATTTTACTATGTTAAAGATAAAATCCTCCTTTTTCCACAAAAAAGGTGGAAATATGGAATATTCATTTACACTGTGTAAATACATGTATCTGTGATTGATTTGACAGAAACTGACTAGCCAATAGCTGGACAGGATAAGGTTAGGCAGGAGAAACACACAAAGAACTGAAGGGCAGAATCAGACACAGACAGGAAACAGGAGGTGTAAGATGAGAGAGATGAGAATGTAGATTAATAGAAACAGGTTAATATAAATTATAAGAGCTAGTTAGTGATAAGCTTGAGCTATTGGCTTGATATTAAGACTCCATGTCAGTTATTTGGTAACTAGCAGGTGGGAAAGAAAAGTCTGCCTATAAGTCACTCTCTTAGTTAATAGCTGTCACTGTGGGAGGACTGTGATAGGAAGGAAGTACTTCTGCCAGTCTGCCTTTGCTGAGCATCCTCACTCCACTGGGACTGGACAGGAGTTTAAGGTCTATGCCCTCATGGAGTTCAACTAAGCAGGGGTGAGGGGACCAAGATGATGTGAGAGGGATGTACTACTTGAGGACAATGATGATAGTTGGCATGTAAGTGAGGGACTTTTGTGCTAGGTATGACTTGCCAGAGGGAGAGCCCTTCTTAGAAGTTTGCTAGCTCTGATTGGTCACTTGTGAATTATTCATTTACCAACCATTGTGCTGAGGTTGCCTGCCAGTATAGTGCCCTGTGACCCAGGGCTTTAAAAATTAATGTGTTCATTGAGTGATTCCCTTGACTCAAATTCACAAGCACAAAAGACCCAAGGGAGAAGCAGGCATCCACACAACACTATTTACCCGCAGGCGTATAGGCTGACTCAGAGGCTAAGTAGGCTGGCTGCTGGGGGAGGGAGAAACACCACATGTCTTGAAGTATGTGAGGAGTACGTGTGTGTGTGTGTGTGTGCATTTGGGGGTGTCATGTGCTCGAATGTATGGTGGAGATACGATAAGAAAAAGAGGCAGCACCTTGATCCCCCAAGGTTCCCGTCACTTTAGGGAGTGTGAACTTCAAGCTGTCAGTTTTCAGAGCAGGTCTAGCCCAGGCACTATGCTGTATAAGGCAGGTCATCACCAGCAGAGGAGGAAGTGGGACTGCTTGTAGCCTGAGGATAGACACCCAAGACAGGGCTCAGAGAATGACAATGTCAACAACACAGAGGCGCGGGGCGGGGGGGGGGCGTCTAATCCCCTCAAATTCTAATACGGCTATGATAATACAGACTAGAATAAGCTGGATAGAAGGATGTGTGGCAGGAGTCCTTACACCAGACCAAGTTGCCAAGCTGAGAGACCACCATCTTTAGGGGAGTTGCCTGAGGTCCATGCTATGAGAAGCAGCTGTGTAGTTTTGTAGACCAGGCTGCCACAAATTCAGAGATCTTCCTGCCTCTGCCTCCTGAATGCTGGGACTAAAGTTTTGAGCCATTGCAGGGCTCATCAGGACCACCTGTCCAGGATGTCACAGTGAACTGGGCCCTCCTACATCAAACACTAATTAGGAAAGTGTACCACAGACATACAAAAAGGTAAGTCTTAGAGAGGCATTTTCTCATTTAAGAGTCCTTCTTCCCAACTACCATGTTCTAGAGCCTTCTGAGACAGTTCACTCCCTCATACCCACATTCTATGTTTCTATTGTGTTAGAACACCAGTTGTGCGGCTTTGAGATGGCGACTCTAGAACACCACTGGTGTCTTTCCTGCCCCTCCCTTTCATGTCCCTTCTTGTAGCTGTCACCTCAGCTAAAACCAGCGCTGGGCCAGCTTCATCTGCCACCACAGCTCCACAAGGGCTTCCTGGGTGCCGGCAGGGCAGGGCAGGCATGGCCATGGCTGAGGGAGGAGGATCTTGAGGTTAGAGAAAGGGGCTTGGAAATTGGTAATATTGGTAATATCTTGGAATGACAGGCATTGACACTGAAGAAGGTTACTTGATGACTCACACAAGAATAGACACACACCACTGACCCCCACCACCACCGACACACACTCAGGTCTTCTGCAACCTCTTTGAGGCATCCCAACTCCACACTCAACTCTTTGACACACACAGCAGGTTGAGAAGGCTAGGTAAGCATAAGGACTGTTGTGATGGCACCAAAAGGCCAGAAACAACTCAGGCTATAAGAAGCTGATAGAGCAAGGAGGATCAGAGCCTCTAGAGATGAAGCCCAACCCATTGACTGTGATTACCTTTGTCCATCAGAATGTGAAAGAATACACTTTTTGCTTGCTGCTTTTGCCACTTGCTTTGGGGTCATTTATTATAGCAGTCCTAGCATACAACCCTAATTGGGACAGAGGGAACACTAAGGAGCTTGGTGGAGGCAGGCCCTGTCCAGGGAGGAGAATGAGGCTGGCCAGGTTGTGGGGATTTCTGCATCCTCATTGACCTCAGACCAGTCACACATAAGGGCTTACAGATCAGTAGCTGTTTCCATGTTCCTGGTGATCGGGAATCAGGGCAATTATTTGAATGTATCAAAATGTCCTGAGTGAGTCACTAGTTTGGGAGTTCTTTTGATGTCCTGTTCCTAACACTTGATGCACAATTTCCTATTTGTAGAAGAAATGAAATGGGATGTTAAGTAGGTGAGTTTCATACTCAATCTTCTTTCAGTAACATTTACTGTGTTCCAAGCTTGAAAGGTAAGAAACAATCACATTTGCAACAAATGTTGAGAAGCAGTGAAGGGCAAACATAAACACCCTTAATGTTTTCATCAGAAAAGGCCATCTTCACATTAGGTCTTACCTGCTTACTGAAATTCTTACAAGCCTTGATTGGGTTTTGCAATGCTAACATGTCTCATTATTGGCAGCTGTCTGCTCAGACCCTGATACCTCATAAAGAGAGCTTAGAACTTTCTTTGACCCAGGGTTTATCAGGTGCTGCCAAACTCTGTCCTAAGCCACTAAGATACTCTGAGCCACCAAACCAGGCCAACACCTTGATTGGACCATGGGAATTCTTCAGCTACAGTGTTTGGATATGCCTTTATGCCTCAGTCTTCAGCTGTGACCTTGTTGCATGCTCTTGGAGCAATATCTATAGTTTCTGATCTGGGGAGGGGGTCAGAATTTTCCTTTCCTACACCCCACTTCTCTCTCCATCTCACCCCTTATTACCATCCCCCACTGCAACTCTGCCTTGAACCTCGGGGGCAAGGGACTGCTGAACCTGAGTGCCAGGAGTCTGGTGTTGAAAGTATTTCCTAGAGGTGGGGTTTAAGTTTCTAGTGGGTGGGGTGTGAGCCTCCAGAAACCCAGTGATCACAGTGGAAGGGAAGCTAGCCCAAGCAAGTCTCTAGGTAGTGTTGGCCTCTGCTCTTGCACATTCAATACTATCTCGGTCTGCTCAGTTGCATTCACCTGGTCTGGGGTAGTGGAGTTTGCCTGGCATGGTATGGTAGCCGTGTCTGCCTCTAGGACCTGCTGGAGCTGTTCTGGGAGCTTCAGGTGGCTCCTCCTGCATTATGGAGGCCTTGCATCTGGGAGCAGGAGTCACAGTGCCAGGGGAAAGGGTGCATTTCCAAGTAGGAGGCAGGCAACCTCTGCCAGCTTGGAGGGTCTTTTGCAGCACACTGTTAGGGAGGTCCCATCGATGACTCAGGGTGCATTCAGTTCTGAACTTCGCTGTGGTGACCACAGTATTGTTTCCTGGGTGAGGCACTAGGATTCTATAGAAACATTCTAACTCTGTCTGCTGGTGCCCCTTATAGTTTGCACTTTGGGGAGAATAGTAGAGGGTCCTAGGGAATGTTACAGGATTGCTAATCTCAGTGATATATAAATATAATTTAACAGAACTGTAAGGCATATCACAAATGGACAGCAGTGTCCTCTGTCTGCTCATCTATTCATTCAGAGGTTCATGCCTGCAGGACCATCTTATTTGCCATCTCCTAGAATGAATGTGGTGATATATTGCTTATGATCTAATAAAGCTTGCCTGGAAATCAGAATGAAAAGCTACTCATAGCCATAGAGGCCAGGCAGTGGTGGCACACCAGTATTGCACCCCAGATATAAAGAGCCACCCTTCTGCCCCACTAAAACTGTGATTGGAAACATAACTGGCTTGAGTGCTTGTGCCTATGGTTCCTCTGGAGCCATTGTAAAGGGTTAGTCTTTTTGTTCAGCATCTTACAGACAATGGACAGCTTCTTGAGTTAAAAAAAAAAAAACAGTAGTAGCGTCTCTGCTAGTGCCTGTGACTTCCCAAGCCAATGGCTTTTGACTGTGCTTACCAGAAATAAATTCCTTCTGTGAGTACGTATCGAAACCAATCAGAAAGCAGTTGGTTGCCCCATAACATACTTGCCAGTAGTGCATCAGTGGACATCACTTTCCTGCTTGGTTGGTACTACAGCATGCAGGGTCCATAACTAAGACTGTTGATGACCATTCCTCCCCAGTCGCCTGCATAGTACCTTCTGGTACTATAAAGGCTAGCCAGTGGGGAAGAAGCTTCCTGGCCAATTCCAGCTTGCGTTTTTATGTCCTGTGACCAGAGCATGTGAAATCTTCAGCTTTAGGGCCTTATCATCTTATTCTAGTGCACAACCAACAATATTACAAGACACTTTAAGGTTCATCTGGAAGTCATTTGCCATTAGGGCTTGCTTTCTGGAACGATCTCATTTCTTGGGGGGGGGGGGAGAGGTAGGAGGCTGTCATTGGCCATTGTAAACATTGCAGTTTTTGTGTAGATAACTTTAGCTAGAGAAGCAACCCTTTGGAGCAGGACTAAGGCTTCTGGGAGCTCTGAGATATCATTGTGAAGCCTCCTCATGCTGAGAGTTTTGTGCTTCCAGGTCTCCTTCCTGCATCTACAGAAGGTATCTGTGTGCTGGATGCTGGCGACTGTTTCTAGTAGCTCTAACCAGGTTTTTGTTCCATAGCCTAGAAACAAATCCCTTCCAGTGTACATATGAGGAGGAGCAAGGGCATAGGAAGCTGCGAACTGGAGCTCCTGATTCCACATCTCATGATGGATCGGTTGACTTCCTCTGTATCTAGAGCTGTTCTCAGCCAGTTTTCATTTGGCTTCTGCCTTTTTGTGAACTTCTCTGTGGCCACATCTGGGGCTCCTTCTACTCTGTGAAGCCATTGCAGTGCCTGTAGCCTATCTAGATTGGTGTTCACTGAGTATCAGAGAAGAAGGGCTGTCTTTGTGACCAGATAAAGTCCCTGTTCTCATGAGTTGCTATTATATCTGAATCTGCTGTGCTTAGAAATCTATGGGAAGAGCCAGTTATTAAGTTGCATTCTTTTAACTTCCATGGTCACAGTAATCTCAGCAGCATGGGAGAAGGCCTACTCAGGAGAACTTGGATGTGCCACTTTGGCAACTTAAGTCCATGTACAGGGGCAGTAGAGGGATGGCCCACAGAGGAGGAAACTTGTGCTTGGGGCAGAACTATGACTTCTGGTATTTTTAGATGGAGCTTTTATGGAGGCAATTATAGATTGACATACAGCTTTAAGAAATATTCAAGAATGGTCTTCTATCCTTTGTCTAGCCACGTCCCGTGAGAACACTTTGTCAGACTGTAATACAGGGTCATGACCAAGATGTCAACAGCAACACTGTCTGCTGATTTTGTATATATTTTGTTCTGTATGATTTTATTGTGTATCTGCATTCATGTGCCCACCACCAGAGCACAGGTGTGAAATGACTCCATTCATGCAAGCGTCCTTCATAATTTCACCTAAATTCCTCATAACAAGAGACGCATCTGGTCTTGGGCTACTGCACAATAGATTTTAGCAGGCAGACTGTCTGATCAGCAACCTAGAAGATGGGAATTGCATTCTGGTTGAGGTTATCCAGACAAGAGTTGGAAAGGAACAACATTCTGTCCTTGGAAACTCTATGATCTGGACCCAAATCAGTGTTGCTAGCCGATGTTTCTAGGAGCCTGTGCCTCCTTCTGTTCATTGCAGCCTTAAGTAACACATGTTACATCTCTTGGCATGCCAGGATCACATGCATATGGGGGAGTCTTGCCGGTGTCTTTCTGTACAGCATGAGACTCAGGCCAAGCTTCTGTCCTCTGAGAGCAGGGCCTGACCTCTAATTTGAGAGACCATGGAGGTGTACCTGAGGCTGCCATTACTTTGGGTTCTTGTGATGACCTAGAAAAACAAGCCACCAGTTTCTAGTCATCCTGAAAGCAGTATCCTCATGGCAGGAACATCACACAAGGGAGTGATGTCTTCTATTCTGCAGATAAAGGCACTGCTTTTTGGGAGCTCCAGATTTCAAATGGTTTCCTGTCAAGCCAGGCAGGGTGCTGTACATCTGTAATTTCAACACTCAGGAGGCTTAGCAGGGGATCACAAATTCATGGCCTACTTGGGCCGTGGAGTGAGTTTAAGGTGCACACCTTTAATCCCATTTAATCCCAGTACTTGGGAGGCAGAGACGCGTGGATCTCTGTGAGTTTGAAGCCAGCCTGGTCTACAGAGAGTTCCAGGATAGCCAGGACTGTTTCATAGAGAAACCCTGTCTCAAAAAAACAAAACAAAACAAAACAAACAAAAAAAAAACCCAAAGAAAACAAAAAACCCCTAAAATATGAGTAAGTCCCCCTGAAGAAGCGATCAGGCATATATATGGGTTTGTTAGATGAAATATTGAGGCTTGAAGATACTCTGGCTTCCCCTCTTGATATTGTTGTCATTTGGGGCCAGGTTATTCTTTTGTGGTAGACGCTTTCAGGTGTTGACTAGCAGCCCTGGCTTCCACCTAGGCATTGCCGAATGTCCTACTGAAGGAGTTACAATGGTCAAGAACAATTGATAAACCAATAACATGAAGCACATACTGAATTAAGTAGGATCTTGGCATTGATCAAGATGCATAGACCTAGTTTCACCTCAGAATCCTTGGAGTTCTTATTGGCAAAAAGATGATCTGGTGAACACTAACGTGATATAGGTCAGATGGGATGATGGGTGTGTAGACACTGAGGAAGGCAGATGATGGATTTATGGGTAGCTGAGACTGGTAAATGGATTGTATAGCTGGATAGAAAGATTAGATGAATAGATGCATGGATAGCTGGATGATATGCTGAAAGTTGTATTGGTAGGCAACATACTGAAATCTGCATTTGAGAAGCTGTGTAGGTGATAAGCAGAAAAGCCTTGGTCTCTTATACATACTTCTCTGGCCTGTGTAACCCTATGGGAGAGCTGACCTTCAGGTTTTTCTCTCTACTTAATCCTGTATAAGTTAGGCATATGGTTGGTGGTCAGTGTCCTTGAATAGATGCATTTATAGTCACAGTATCAAGCCAGGAGTTCCTCTTAGGTCATGTGGGATGAAGAGGTGACCTGTGTAGACAGAAAGTTCTATTGCATGCCTTGTCAAGTCAGGGACTTTCAGGTAAATGGCCCTGCTTCCTTGCAATCAGGTGGTAGCAGAAGAGATGGTTATTCCCTGGCTCTGCTCTCTGAGGACATTTGGTGGGCATGATGGCCCTCTCTTCCAACTGCTTGGTTCTGTAATGCCATTTATTCATTTGTGCTAGCTTTTCTCCATTTTGCTTTCCTTACCTTTTATTCAGTAGCATATAAATTTCAGTTGGTATACCAGTACTGTCTCCATCCCAGTGCTCAGACCTCTCAAGAGGAATGTCAGCTACACTGATCCAGCACTGTCAGAGGAGTTGTTTCTGGACAGTACAGATCTACCTAGCAATTTTTCAGCCTGGGAAGAAGTTGCCTTTTCTGCTGTAGCAGACACATGTGCACCCATCTCTTCTTTTTAAAAAATAATTTAGATTTTGTATTTTATTTCATGTGTATGAATGGTTTGCCTGCTTATATGTGCGCCACATGTATGTGCCTGGTGCCCTCAGAAGCCAGTAAAAGGTATCAGATCCCCTGGAACTACAATTACAAAAAGTTGTGAGCTGCCATGTGGGTGCTGGGAATGTAACCTCGGTGTTATCCAAGAACAAATGTTCTTAACCCTGAGTCATCTCTCCAGCCCAATTCCACAGCCTCAGCTCTTCTTAAAGCTTGACAAACTTAATTGAGTGTTTCTGGCTCACTAGCAGCCACATGTGCTGGGCAGTTGTAAGTACAGAGATCCTACAACCAGAGCCGCCTGTACCTTTTCCCTGAAAGTAGGGATGACTTGTTTATTCCAGGCTGCTGTTGCTCTTTGTCGTACAAGTACATAGGGAGTCAATATCTTAGACAGGCAGAATCAAGTCATGAGATCTACTTGATCAGTGATGCTGGCCATGTCTTCTTACTAGACTTAGAATGTGTCCTCTCCACTGACAGGTATCACAGGATTGTCACCTGCTTTGGACATTTTTCTAAAGTTATAAAGTTAAAATATGCCTTATTCACCATTTTAACTATATAGTTAACTGGCATTTAGTACATTAATGTTGGGGTATAGCCATGACCACCATACTTTTCCAGAACTTTCACACAAACGGAAACCCTATCTCCATTAAACACTAAGCTTCCATTTTCTCTCAGCCCTTAACCCTGACCCATCAACTGTAATTTTTGAATTTGGCTCCCCTAGTAGAGACATCATCAAAATGAAACAGTATAGAATTCATTGTCTGGTGACCTGCTCATTTCACTGAGCATGTACTTCCGTGGCTGTAGCATATGTTGGAATTTCCTGTCCTTTTAAGGCTAAATAATATCTTAGTGTATGGATGAGCCATATAGTCTTTATGCACTCATTTGTTTGTGGACGCTTAGGTAGCTGCAATTGTTTGCTCTTGGTTACTAACTAATGGTCCACGATCAGTATGGGTGCTCCAGGGCCTGGAGAGTAAGCCTGAATACTTAAGGATAGTGTAGAATGTGTCAGATGTACTTCCTGAGCCAAGCCTGGAGGCTTTTCAGGTCATTGTCTTGTACCTGAGATTATAGGAGGCAGTGAAGGCATGTGTCTACTTCCCTTTGTGGAGCTTGGAGAGAGTGGGCTTAGGTCTAGTTCTTGCCTTGGTTTAGCCCAAGGCCTTGACCTCATTAGCTCCTTGTTCTCCTAGGCAGCAACCCTCCTGGTGTAATATGAGTATGCTACCCACTGAGGCTTCTTTTAGAGTTCTCAAGGCCCCATCAGGCTTGATTGCTGGGAGGACTCTTAGAACCAGAGAAGCCACCATAGCACAGTTAATTTATTAGAGTGAATGGGTCCAGATGAAAATCTGCCAAGGTACAAGATGTATAGTACAGGGGTCAGGAGAGGCCAAGTGTGAGCCTCCAGGTGGCCTCTTGGGGAGTGGTGCTTTTATCATCTGTGTGTGTGTGTGTGTGTGTGTGTGTGTGTGTGTGTGTGTGTGTGTCAGTGTGCACAGAGCACTGTTATCTGGGAACCTTACCTGTCAGGGTTTATACTGGATTCAGTCACCCAGAGATAGAGTACTTGAGTGCCTAACCTGGCTTACTTAGGCCTCAGCTACCCTGAGGTCAAGCTGTTACTGTCGCATATGTTCCAGGTCCCTCACTTGAATTCTTCTGTCAGCCTAGACAACCTGGCAGAGTGTTAGGCCCCTGGTAAACCAGGGCACTCACATCAGGCAGGATTTCCCAGGGGGCTTAGAGATGATCCCCAGGAGCCTTGGGAGGAAGTGTTTGGCCCTAGGCTGGTGAGTTGGCTCTGTACTGTGGGTTTGTGAGGATGTGCTCCCACTTTATGAGTGATCTCACACACTAGTCTGCTCTAGGTTTTCCATAGATTGGGACAAAGTGGTGACCCTAGGTTACCTAGCCTGCCTGTTTCTGGAAATAAGAGTCCCTCTTCTTTAGTCAACATTCATTAGACTTCTTCCATCTGGAATGTTCTCTACTCTGTGAAAGCTTTGATCAGCCCCAGTAGGCTGGAAGTGAATTGGCTTGCCAGGAAAGCCACCATAACCCAACCACCCAAGGTCCAGTGTACCCTGCCCTACCTGGGCAATGCCATTGTGTGCTAGTAGTCAGGAACTCACTGAATACGGTTGGGGGGGGGTTCCTACTCAGAACCTGCTTTCCTTCTCCTTTCTAGGGGTTTAGTAATGACACTCACAAGCCTGCCATTGATAATATTGTATCTGATTTCATTCAAATTTATACCATAGACAAAGAAGTTCTCTAAGGCCCTGGTCCAGGAATCTCCATAGAAGTTCAGGATGGTTGGCTGCCTGGGGATGGTGCCATCATATTACTGTGACAGCTAGTCCTTAGAGGACCAGACGAGAGGACTAGGTGTACTGCTGGAGATAGACTGGTGAAGGTGATGACATACTGCCTTTATGACTGTTCCCAGCAGCCGTAGTCTAGATGATGTCTGTAGTTGCCTCTAGCCAGACAGTCTGGAGCTCACAGGAAGGTGGCTGCCTTGAGGCTGTGCTTTAGCCTGTTGGGAAGAGTTGACTGCAATTGACGTGTGATGTCATTGACAGGAATGTCAAAAAAACATATGGGACTGCATTCCTAGCGATAAAAAAATATCTAATTATTTTACACCCTAGATGAAGCCTCCCTTCAGTCTTCCTTCACCCCTGGTTCCTACCCCTCCAATCCCCTCCTCTTCCATCTCTATCCAGGAAAAGGCAGGTCTCCCAGGAATATAAACAAAGCATGGCATATCAAGTTGTAGTTAGACTAAGCATCCCTGTGTATTAAGGCTGGGCAAGGTGACCCAGTATGAGGAGTAGGGCCCCAAAAATCAGTAAATGACTTAGAGACAGCCCTTGTTCCCACTGCTAGGAGTTCCACAAGAGGACCAAGCTACACAAGTGTAACCTATATTCAGAGGGCCTAGGTCAGTCCCATGTAGGCTCCTTGGTTGTTGGTTCAGTCTCAGTGAGCCCCTATGAGCCCAGGATAGTTATTTGTGTCAACTTTCCCATGGTGTCCTTGACCACTTCTCTTCTGTAGGATTCCTGAACTCTGTGTAGTGTTTGGTTGTCCCTATCAGTTGGTGGATGATGCCTCTCTGATGACAATCGGGCCCCTGGGGATTTTTTTTTAAAAGTCAGATTTACAGAAAGTATGAATGTGTAACATAGATGGATTTTTTTTTGTGTGTGTAAGAAATGATGTGAATCAACAGAGGTCCCCATCTTTGCACTATAGTTTGCACTGCTCTTGGTTTTTTTTTTTTTTTTTTTTTGTGTTGAGACAATGTAGAACAAGAGTCCAGGGACATTCTACCCTATGGCACCCTTCTGACTCTTATCCTTTCAGAAAGTCTGGTTCTAAGTATAGGGGCAATGGCAGCCTGCTGTGGGCTCCTTGGACCTCTTGCTGGTCTTGATGTGCATCCAGCAAATGGCAGCCCCTTCCCCTTATGTGGTAAGTTGTCACCACTGGAAAGGACTCTGGTACCTACAGCATGCAGACTGGGTAATGCCAGCATTTGCTCAGGGAACTTCAAGCAAGAGGTTCCCAACACTTGGGCCTCACTTGCTCCTGGCAGGCAAAGAGAGTGGTCACATACTAGGCACAGTTTGGCAAGGATTGCGTGACTTTACAAAGTGCATGTATTATCTATCCCGAGGGTGAGGAAGTCAAGAAAACCTTACAGCCTGATAAGCTAGTCTCTCCCAGGGCCTGGCTTTCATATCCTAAAGTCCTCCTGTGAGTGCTAGTGATACATTCACTGTAGGTTCTCATTTGAGCTATTGTCACTGTAAACATTTTGAGACGCGCAGTCATGAAACAACATTTACTGAGCAGTTGTTGTGTACCAATTCCTTTGTCAGCTGGGGGACATAGCCACACAGCAGCTTGACAAAATTTGCCTCCCTTCTGGGAGGAAGGCCCATGGGCTGGCAGTGAAAGGCACAAAAGAGAAATAAAGTGGCTATCCTGGGATAGGATTGGTCTCAATGCCTCACAGGTCCTTTATATGCCTGTATCTTGGCTTCGTGAACACACAGGTAGCAGCTTCATTTATCTCTTCACTGAACCCCTGCACAGGAGTGGGCCCTGGCAGGAGGAATTTCAGGTCTCAGAAATGACAAATGACCAGCACAGACAGGCATGTGGAACTGGATACTCCTGGACACTTTGTGACTCCGAGCTCCTTTTAGTAACTTTCTGAGTGCCTTGATCATTACACAGCTGGTCAGGTGACCCCTGGATTCTTCTGAATACAAAAGTGACTTCTTGGCATTACATGTTGTGTGAAAGAGGGCCTAGGCCTCTAATATTCCTTCTAGGAGGGCTCACAGTGGTGGCCCTGACAAAAATACTCTAAGTCCTCTTGCCACCCGTTCTGAGACACCACTGACCTGCTTTGGGAAGGATAGGCCACCCTTCCAAGCAAGCCAGGAAATGGAAGGTTTGTACAGCCACCTCTGTCCACTTTCAGCTGTTTTAAGGATACTTGCTCTGTCACCCACTCTGCATCTCATACTTCCTTATCTTTTTCTTCTTAGCCCTTAACCTGAATGAGTGCTTATAGCAAACTGTACAAATACATTTGTCTCTGAATCCCACTGTCACCAAAGTGCACCCTTTCCACTGTACCCACCCAGTGTGCTTGAGATTCCTGGAGGAGACCTGTGGTCCACCTAGGGCATAGGGAAAAGACTCTGAGTTGAAATCCAGCCTGTCCTTCCAACTGTCTGTTGTTTCCAAGTGCATTGCATGTCCCATTTTTAGCATTGACTGCCCTGGTCCCTATGCTAACCAGATCTGAATAGACTTTCGAGACACTTTTGGCTTTTTATTTTCCTCAGCGGGCTTTTGAGCCCCCCTGCCCCAGGCTTCAATGTGGGCTCTCACATTTACTTGTTTCTTGGTGTGCTTAGGCAAGAAGCCAGGGCAAGGGCTCCATCAGTGTGTTACACCTCAGCCCTGTTCCCATCTCAGCCCCTTGAGTTCATCTGACCCATAAAAAGGTGTTCTTTCAAATCTCAAAAGGTAGGACCCTGCCTTTGAACTAGCACTGGGGGATGATGGTGTTGCTCAGACCCTAAAGAGGGCTCTGTTTGCCCACAGTTACTTCTGTTTACTGCACTCCCCTTCGCAGGGCCTCTGCAGAGTACAGCATGGGAGAGATAGTTGATAAGGCTCCCTGGGTGTTGTGACAGGCAGCCACCCCCCTGACAGGGCCCCTACACAGTGTGTAGCACCTAGAAACCTGGTATTTCCTTTCCCACTGATTATCAGCAGTTCCTCTCTCTCCTTGGGACTCAGTTTCCACTTTGTAAATTGAGCTGGTTGTACCAGATAACCCGATTGTGACAGCTATTTTAGAATTCTCCCATGTGCTGTGTGCCTGTCACACTGGCCAGGAGTCTTACTGGCCTTAGTTGGTGTTATTTGTGTAGTGCCCTCTGGGCCTATCAGCTTGGTGCTTGTCACTTGGCCCATGGGACAGTGAGGAGAAGGCCTCATTTCTAGGCATCATAAAAGTAAGGACATTGTTATACTCTGGATATTTTGAATTTAATTTTTTACTTCCTGTGACCAGGGCTTTTGTAAACAAAATGATGGAGATTAAAGAATTGCAGTCTTCCATCTCCTTTATTTTAGGTTTAAAAGTCCAGCAATGACAGACTGAGGTAAGATATTCTAGAGCCTGAAGCTTCCAGGATCTTGTGGTACAGAACATATCTTACAGTGTAGTGGTAAGTGGCTGAGTCTTACTTAGCCCATGAACCCAATGGAATGAGGAGGAGAACAACCAGGTCCTGGGACTTACTTAGCCCCTTTCTTTCTGACTATGGTGCATTGAGTTGTGTTTCTCAAAAAAATCTGTGCATGTCCTCACCCTGAAATCTGTAAGGGTGGCCTTATTTAGAAAGGTCTTTTCACCTTTGTAATCAAGCTGAGGCCACTATGGTGGGCTCTGATCCACAAACTAGTGTTCTTGTAAGAGAAGAAACATAGGCAGATACACACATATGACAAGGCATGAAGACAGACAGAGATAGTGGAAAGGGTCTACTAGTCAAGTAATATCTAGATGAGTAATGGCAGAAAATAAAAGAAAGGTCTGAAACACATTCTCAGGGACCCTCAGAGGGAGCTTGTCCTTGCCAATGTCTTGATTTTAGACTTTGGGCATCTAGAACTGTGAGAGGATAAATTTCTATTGTTATTTTTTTTCCTGGCCAGTATGGGGAAGTCTGCCAAAACAGCTCCAAGACATGCAGACCTCCCTCCTAATTCCCCAGGCTCCACTGCTGTGTTGTGTTCTTGCTCCCAGTCATTTGACTAAGGACAAATTCATGCTTTATGGGCAGTATCACGTCTTATCTCTTCATGTGGAGCCAGTTGTGTTGATAGGGAATCTGTCTTGTCTAGACTTCCTTAGTCTTACAATTCAAGCTGGCCTGCTTGCCTTTTTGCTGTGGAAGCAGAGGCATAAGAGATTTTTGGAACCATGTTACTTCTTTTTGGCTCTTGCCCTGGAAAACTGTCCTTTGGTGCTAATAGATCGAAAAGGATACTGTATGTCCCAGATAAATGCAAATAACATGAAGAGGGCCTGAGAGACGGTCCAGTGGTTAGGAAAAAGGTACTAACAATAAGTGAATGTGAAATGATGGGCTTTGCTTTTGTGGCTTTAGGACAAAGAGGAATTCAATGATCAGAACCCAGGTACATTAGTGATGAGGTTGTAAAATGCATAGATGCTGTAGAAAAACAGCTGATGGGGCTTTAAAAAGTTAAACACAGGCTGATGAGGTGGCTCAGTTGGTAAAGTTCTTGCTTTGCAAGAATGGGGACCTGAGTTTGATCTCCAGAATACCCCCCCCTTTTAAAGCCAGTGCTTATAATCCCAGTACTAAGAAAGCAGAGATAAGAGGATCCCTGGGGTTAGTTTATCAGCTGGACTAGCCTAATTGGTGAGCTCTAGGCCAATGAGAGACCCTGCTTCAGAAAACAGGATGAATAGTACATGAGAAATGATACTGGAGATTCTCCTTTGGTTTCCAACACACACACACACACACACACACACACACACACACACACACACACACACGTGCATGTGGCCATTCACACCTTTACATACATGCACATGCATGTGCACATGTATGTGCACATTAAAAACAATTATCATGAAACCCAGAAATCTTGTGGCTGGATATATATTAATTCCCCAAAGAAAACAGTATCTCAAAGAGCAATTTTTGTACCCAGGTTCATAGTAGTATTATTCACAATGTCTAAAAGTGTGGGGATAGTCCAGGCATTTGTGATTGTGTGGATAAACACTGCATGCCCGTGTAAGCAAAAGAATATTATTCAGCTTTAAAAAGGATCAAAAGGTTGACACCTGTCACAGCATGGATGACCTTTCAGGACATGATACTCAGTAAACTGAGCCAGTCACAAGAAGACAATACTTCTCTCATCCTACTTCTAAGAGAGTCTTATATGAGAATGCTGCAGTCAGATTTGCTGACAAACAATAGAATAGGGACCTGGGGAGGAGTAGTGGGAAGTTGGGTGGGAAATGGTGGGAAAGGCTAAAAAATTTCTGAAGTTAGAATTGCCATAATTCCCCATTAACCCATCCAAGGACATTGGCTCGGATATTCACAACAGGCTTTACCTGGTCAAATCAGTCAGTGGGAGGCCCCACAGGTGGGGCACCTCTTGCCCACAGAGCCAGTGTCCCTTCTTGTCATAGAACCCACCAGGGCAGCAGTCCATAGGGGAGGCCATGCCGGTGGCATTTTCTTTCCTTGGCTCAGTAGCATGCAGGTATTTTTGTTTGGTTCCACATGGAAAGTTACCAAATAATGAATTACACATGTGACCCAGACCAAGATTGTAGGAGCTTTTCATTTTTTTTATACACAGAAATTTTGGTTTATTCTTTAAATTAAGAAATTCAACTACAGACTTTAATTTATTATGCATCTGTGATCTTTCTCATTAAGATATTTTGTTCATCTTTATAACAGGCAGATAAAAATGTAAAACAAATATATGAACTGAACACAGTTGATCAAGCCATTCCGTATAGCATAATGCTTTATAAAGAGAAGCTTCCAATGAGACAGGTCTCTTGGCCTGAAGACTGTATAAGAACCAGAACAGATGATGCAGGTTCCCAGGGCCTTTTCTGAACCCCACAGCTCAGCATAAAGGCAGACTGGGTATCACACAGTCGACATTGACATCAGGCAACTTTACACAGCAGCATTGAGGGTTGGCTCTTTAATATATAGTGGCCATTTGCTCTATCTGTGTGTCTACAACAGAAGATGACAAGAAGCCCATGAACATAGCTGGACACAGCTGACCCACTTCAATCGCAACACTCCACATTTTGATTTCTTATCGAAGAACACAAAGACCCTCAGCAAGCCAAGTTGCCCTTTTGCTGTGGTGGTTTAAACAAGGACGTCAGGGAACAATTTACAAATGGGAAACATTCTCAATATGCCCTTTGGAAAAAAGGGATGGCTTTAAGTGATCTGTGGCTGGCATTTTAAAGTGGAGTTTCTCTTGTAACTGTAATTCTTTTGCCCGAGATGTGACTACTCCTGCTCAGGGGTGACATGGCATTGGTGTGAGCAGTGAGCACATTTCCATTTGACTTTCTGTGGATGCCAGGGAGCTGAGACACGTTTTCTGTAGGGGTGGTGTGGGATGGGAGTGGAGCAAATGCAGCTCCGGAGGGTGCCCGTCCTTATCCTCCATCTCTTAGCCCACATCAGTCTCATGGCAGAAAACCTTGGGCCCAGGTGACAGACATGTGTGGGAGTGGAGTGAGACTCTAGCCACCTTCCTGCAAAGTACAACACCCACAAGTTCAGAAGGTGAAGGAACCTCAAGGGCAGGATGCTGTCCATTTCACTGGTGTCATTGTGGGTGTCCAGATTCAGGACCTAGGAGCACAGGGGAGGGTCAGCTTTCCACTAGGAAGATTCTTGTTAACTTGGGATTCCCTGTAGGGCAGGCGACATTAGATCTCTCTCCTCTGCTGTCTTCCCTCAGGTTATCAGTTAGGCTTGGCACAGTGGTTGCCCACACTGCTTGGATAGGCTTCTGAAGCCTAGTCCTGATTTTCCTAGCCTCACCTGCCTAGGTGGGCCCACGCCCTGCTGACCCTGTGCTCAGTCCCCACAGGCCCAGAAGAGCCACCAGCAAGAAAAGAGCAATGGCAACAGTGATGACGGCCATTTCTCCAAGAGGTTCTGCTTCCATAGTGTTGTCTTCTGGGTTGTATTTGGCCTGTGAGCAAGAAGATCTGAGTTGGAAGCATGCTTTGGTGGGTGGCACACCCATGCCCTCTCAGACACGGAGGTGGTCTAGTAAGAACTCCCTATTCTTTGCCAAATCACAAAGTACAAGTCTAGAGGAATGACAGAGATGAACCTGGACTGTCCTTGCAGTTGGTGTCTTGATTTTGTTGACCCCTCTTCCTCAGGTGGCCTCTGTAGAGGTTAGGCCTGGTATCTGTCTCTCCTCTATCACAGTTGTTCCTAGGGTTCTTCATGCTTTCAAAATTGGACAAAGAAAGCCATCAGCCAAGATGAAGGTGTTGGAAATGAAGTGGAAGGAAGCCAAAACCAAAACTTGCTTTGCTTCATACTGGAGGGAACCATGGTCATCAACACTTTGGTATTTTCCTTTTAAGTAAAAATGCTGTTGAAAAGTCTTTTCCCCCTACAGGTAGAAGTCTCGGAGTGCAAAGGTTCTAAATGCAATGCCTCTAGGCCTTGCACAACACTCTCCAGACTGCCTCCTCTGGAATCTCAGCAGAGTCAGGCATGGAGATTCTCCATTCAGGGGCTTGGAGCTGTTCTTGCAATCTTGTTCCCTGGAAAGAACCTGGCTAAATTCAAAAATGAAACTTTGAAAGGAAAAACGCCTGGTGAGAGGAATGAAAATATCATGCCGATAAATAATTCCTTATTCTTGAAATATGCATTTTGCCTTATATATGTATATGCATATAGACACACATACATATAGACACACGCACACACATGCCGTCTGCAGATGGGTCTAGTGTGCTTTGCAGTAGAAGGTACCTTTGTAGGTGGCTCCCTCCGGTGGCCTCCTTGAACAATGACCTCCTTCTTGATTTTGTGTGTGTGTGTGTGTGTGTGTGTGTGTGTGTGTGTGTGTGTGTGTTTGTGTGTGTGTTCAGCAAAGCTCCAAATAGCCTCAGCTAACCCCTACCACGCTGCACAGCCCAAATAGTGAACATACAGTGGAACTAGTGTTTGTTAAAAAAGAAGCATCAGTAGAAAAAGAAAAGGTGGAAAGCACATCTTGTCTCATGCTCTTTTTTTGTTTTTTCCGTCTCCTTCCTTTTCCTTCTTCCTCCTTCCTGCACCTCCTGGGGCCTAGTGAGAAGCCCAGTGGGCTGTGCCATTATTAAATGCAATTGGCTTCTTGCAAATACCACATTAAGAAAAGTCTTTCATTTCTTTAGCGGATTTTCCCTCGTTGGCAGGTGCACAGTTCTCCTCTCTGTGTGTACATGCACATGAGTGTGCATGTGTGACTGTGTGTGTGTGTGTGTTTGTGTGTGTGTGTGTACATGTACACGTGTGTGTATACATGTGTGCTGAGAGAAGTTCTGGTTAGAGGGATGTCTCCATGCTGTGGAGTGGGCTCCCAGGCCTGGAAGAGAATGCTGAAGAGGTAGCTGACTTGGTGGCATGCGTGGTCAGGTAGATGCCGCTGTCTATGGCATTGTTGTTCTGGTTAGGGGGTGAGGGAGGCGGAGCCCTCAGGCGCTCTTCATTCTCATCCACATCTGTGTCATCGATGAGTGGGATGTTGTGGGTGTAGTCATTGATCAGAAACTCGGGCGTTGCCATGAAGTTATGGATGCAGCTCTTGGATTCTGGTTTCTCAAGGCCTTCATAAAGCGAGCTACGGAATGCTTTCACCACCCGGATCTGAAGTGGAGGGGAGGGACAGATCCCACATGAGAAAAGGGAAGGGCAAGGAAGGGAAGCAAAGGGAGTGGAAAGGGGAGAGAAGAGGGGAGAGGCGAAGGGAGGGAGAGGAAAGGAGAGGAGACAGTCAATGGGTAGCTGGTATGGAAAGTTGTGCCCATATCCGAGGCTGGCACATTGCATAATGAATGTTCACACACTGGGGGACTTGTAAGGAATGGGGTGGCTTTGCTGGACTGTGGTAAGGGTTTACAGGTATGGGCCTTGGTGTTGAAAACATCTTGACCTGGGTAGATATCCCAGGTCAAGGGATATCTAGGCTGTTGCCTGCACCTTCTTGGTCCTTGCCCTGGGAACAGGAATGGCTTAGGTGGCACCTGGGGTTTTCACTCACTTTGAATTCCAAGTTGGTGGAAGACACACTGAGATTCTCCAAAGAGTGTGCCAGTGGCCACTTCTGCACCTGCATCTTAGTCCTTCCTTCAGGGGCACACTACATACTTGAATTCCCGTTTCTAAGAATGTCTCAAGCCTCCCTGACACTGTTGCTCACTTTACCAGGTGCTCTGAAATCACTTCCTTACTTCTTTGTCTTAGGATGTCCCAAAGCTCCAGACTCTTCCTGTTACTCTTCCTCTCTGTCCACATCTCTGTACAGTGGTGGAAGCTATCTACGGATATGGCACTGAACTTTCCTCAGAGGCCTGGGCCGAAGAGTTCACTGGCCCTAACCTGGAGGCCATGACTGAAAATGGCCACACTTGGATTTGCACATACCAAGCTTGCTCCTATTCACTGTCTTCGTCTACCAGTTATCCTCATGGTCTTCTTACAGCTCCGGGTCATAACTACATGGGTCTCATTGGGTCTGATTAAATAGCTGGTGTCCTCAGCAGCACAGCCCTTTGCCATCTACCTTTCAGGCCTCTCTTCTCCAAACTATCTTCCTTCTCTTCCTCCTCATTAAGCTTCTGTCCAGACAGCCCTGTGCTTTTCCCCGTGTTTCGTGTCCACCCAGTCTTGTTTTCAGTTCACAACAGCGTTATATTCTGCAAGGAAGAGCTTCCCACAATACGTGGGCCTTCCCACCGCTTTCCACACATGCTCTGAGCCAAGCTTGCATCCCCTCCACCCTCCTGCATCTCCCGCAGGGCAACGTTTTAGAACTTGACTGAGAATCAGCCTCTCTCTTTTCTGGCTTTGTCACGGTCACTCACAGACTGACTTGCAGTCTTTTCAAGCCACAGAATAGCTGCCTCTCCGATGTTCCCCTGGCCCCACATGCTGGGCTCCTTCCTGTTTCTAGAACCACAGGCCAATCAATAGCCCTCTGATAGACATCACACAAGCCAGTGCCTGCACCGCTGCCCATATCAACTGGCCGCATTCCAAAGGCAAAGCCAGCCCTGATGGCCTCCGGGTAGTGTAGAGGATAACTGCGTTTCCCAGCTCGTTAGTCTCTCCCTGTGCGAGCCATTCGAAGTCTTTTCAAGGAGCTAGGATTTGGTTTTCATGATTTAGGTAACGTATCTGTAAACTCTGGCCACAAGGTGAATGAACCCTGGACCTCTTCTGGTTTTGTAAGTAAAGTTTGTTGGTGAGGCCATGCCCATTCATCTGCTTACTGTCTGTGGCTGCTTTCTCACTACAAGGACGGGTTGTGTGGTGACAACAGGCCTGAATGTCTTTACTTGTTGGTCCTTTATAGGAACAGTTGACAATGAATCACCTGGGCTACAATGAGTCCCTTTCGGCCCTCCAGTCAACACCTTAGGGCTGACAAGTCAGTCAGGTCAAGCGCACTGCTCCTAACTCACTTTAGAGGAGGCAGACCTCACAGCCTTTGGAATGCAAAGAAGTGAGTCAAAAGGCTTTAGAAAATAGGGGTTTCCTAAATCCACATCTGAGGTCCAGTTAGTTTTTTTTTTCTGTCAGATTGTTATTGGCCAGCTGTTCTTCAAGCCACTATTTTCAGACTGGTTGCTTAAATAGGGTTAACATAGGAACTGAGAACCATTGCCAATGTTAATTAGAAGAAAACAATTGTATCTAATGCCAATTAGTAATGGCATTAATTAGGTTTTCTAGGGCATGACTGCAATGTTGGTGCTGGGGACATCACCTAGCTCCATCTGTCAACCACGCCATTATGTCACAATCTAGAAATGAGCTGCGTATTTTTGCCCTTGACTCTGGGGGAATCTAGTAAGTCTTCCAGCAATGCCCAGGTGACTGGCCACAACATTCTCCTGAAGTGGACCTCACATGGTCAAGCCAGACACATGTTCACAACTGTCCCATGGTCTCTTACTGCACCTGGCTCAACTCCAAAGTCTTTCCCTGAGAAGCCTCAGTCACGAGGCAACCATCGTATGCTGTCCGTGCCTCTTGCAGCTCCTGGCCTATTCCTTTTGCTTCCCCCTTCTGCCAGATCCAGGTACAGAGTGTCCAGTCTACCAACACCTGGGAACCACATGAATGACATAAGTGAATGAGTGTTGACACTCACTCCACTATTTTGAGTCATCTTGAGGGTAACATCTGGGAGTGAGTCAGCTTTTTCTTTAGCTTCTTTCTTCCCTGCATTGAAATCTGGGGCTAGAACAAACTGGCATGCTCTTGATCTTATGACTGGTGTATTTTCAGACACCCAAAGGGTGTGGGGCACAGGCACCTCCTGGGAGACTGGTCTAGGCAGAGCAGCAACTGTCCAGAAGAGTGGCTTATTATGGAAGGCAGGGCTTGTGAGACCCTGGGATTCCTTCTTTCAGACCTGGAGTTCAGTGTTTTTGGCTAAGCTGCAGCCAAGGCTGAGTTGAGCCCATGCCTTGTCCCAGCTCACAGGTTGCCCTGGCCTCTCTTCAGCCTTCTGTCTGGGTTTTCCAGTGTGCTATGCCTCCCCAGGACCATTTACACCCTCACGGCCCATCAGACCACCTGGATGCCATCAATGTCAGGCCACCTTTTCCCATGCCACTCCTACTGCTCCTATGTATGTCCCTTGGAGGACCACTGGAACTTTCACTCTCCCATCCTCACCAGCTCCCATCCTTTCTACATACTTTACTGTCAGCTTGTTCAATAGGACCAATCCCCAAACATTTCACCCGAGTTCCTCTCCTCCACCACAGCTTCCATGTGCTAACTGAAGGCCTGATGACCTTGTTTGCCTGGGGCCTCCATCCTGCGTCTGTGCCTGACACACAGCTTCTGACTAAGAGTCTGATGACCCTACGGTGGCCTGCAATGTCTCATGTACAGATGATGTTTTCATGCTTTCTGGTCACTGAGTCAGACCCTGTCACTTCCCTACCTGACAACAAATATTCTTGTAAGTGATGGAACTGGCCTGGGTGCTGACTGGGGGTGGGGATAAAGGATGTTTGGATTGTTTGACACAGGGTTTCACCATGCAGACCAGGCTGGTTTCAAACTCCACACCATGTGTTTCAGCACTATCCCAGTACTGCAGTGACAGGCATGTACCGCTAGATCCGGCTCTGAAGGACAGTTTTACATAAAAGATGTCTCTCTAGGAAAGATAAATCCTAGACTATGGCTGAGGCTTCTGGGGAAAAAAGGGACTTAAGTAGTCTTAGCTTACCTCATAGTCTATCCTTCACATGGCAACAGGTCAATCTTTTCCAATGCAAGGTAATTACTGGCTGAATCTCCCACAGAAAAATAGGAGCCCCAAACAAGGTTCTGCCTTGGCCTCTCTCCTCCCACTTTTTTTTCTGCCTCTACCCCCTGACATGTTCCTCTCACAGGGCACTGTCTGTTCTACCACAAAGATTCTTCCTCAGCACTCCTTTTCAGTAAGCTCTGCCCTATTCCCCCAGTACCCAATCAGTAACAATAGTTATTTTCTCTTCTGTGTCTTGGTTGAAGCTAACCACTCCTCCTAAGATAGGACATTTTTGTAGGGTTCAATGGTGGCCCCAACATCCAGTGAACTGCTCATACTCAGAAGACAGTGAGTGGGTATAAAATATCTGGTCTATCTTTGCCTCTGTCTCCTATGGTAATAGCATCACCCCTTCAAAGCTCTACCCACTTGGGTGTAGCCAGCTAGCTGAAGCTGTCTGAAACACCTAAGGATCCCAACCCCAACATCTGCTGGGAGGTGACCAACTCCCAAACCCTAGATCCAACATAACTTTTCCCAGATCCACCACAGCTGCACTTTCTCTTTGCACACAAAACTCAGAGAGTCTGTCCTGAGTAAACTGGAACCTAGAATAGCACTCCTAATGCCTTGAATGGTCTTTTCACTTCTCCTAGGAGGTCTATGACCATCTACATCCACTGTCTTTGCTGATCACCAATTGCTGCCCAGAGGAGACTCACAATGTCTCCTCTCCATTTTTGCCCAGATAGCAGAGTTAAGGCCTCTAACTCGACACAGACAAAGCCTCCATCCATAAGCTGCAGTAGAAAGGAATGGAGGATGCTTTGAGGAATGGGAACCTCAAGCCCTCTTAGGTTACACATGTTCTTGCCTAAGCCTTCACGTAGGGGTGTGTGTGTGTGTGTGTGTGTGTGTGTGTGTGTGTGTGTGTGTGTGTATTGGGGGTTTTCATGTGGAGATTAGGCTGTGTGTGTAAGGTGGAGCAAGAGTTTAGAGGATAGGAACTAAGTTGAGGCTCATCCCAGTAAAAAGAATGAAGAGAGAGAGAGACTCTTGAATCAAATGGTGAAAGCAACAGTAGAAAATGCCTGATACTCTCTCCCCTCTTCTTTACAATTTCTTGGCCAGAGAGAAATTCAACTTGGCCACTGCTGCCAGAGGCTCTAGGCCCTGCAGGGGGCTTGCCCATGCTCTCTGCTACTAAGGCTCACCGAGCTTATAGGCTTCTGTCTGACTCCTTCTTCACCTTTGTATTACTCTTCACAACCACCAGTTCAGAACCTTCTTGAGAAAAGGGACCTGTCAGGTGCCTTGGCACTCTGGCCCAGTAAATGTGGAAAGTGAGGAGAGGCAGCACTAACTGCCCAGAACATGAGAACTCGATTGGCTCCTGATAGTAGCAGACCGGCCCAAGCATTTCATGTGGTCAGGCCACACAGAAAACAGGAGGAAGTACTGCTGATTGTCTTGCCCTTTCAGTAGCCAAGGCCAGCTCTGGTGGTGGGGTGCAGTGGGTGTGGGCAGGGAAGGTGGGGGTCGAGATCTTAAATAAATTCTACAAGTTGTCAGCTGCTGGTTATGTGGCAGTACTCACAGCACCTACCTGCAGGGCCTCAGACCAGGGCTTCCTGGGGCAGGCCAGTACCTAGGCTGCATTTTGTTGTGTGCTTTAGTAATTTCCTGGAAGCTTGGTTCCCTGGGATTTAGCCTGTAGTTCCAGAAAGGGTAGGACAGGGCCCCAACTAGAGGACTGATTGATGCATTTCCTAGTGTGGAGACGGTGTGCACACTGTCAAATAGCTACAATGACAATATACTCTCCCAGGAAACACAAGTGGGGTGATTTGGCTCAGCACTGATTAATTTTTTTGACAATGGATCAAAATTAAGACTATCTGCCAGCTCCTTCCTTGTTGGGTGTGTGAGAGTGTGAAGAGCATGCTTTCCTGGGCTCTGGAAGTTTATGTCCAAGCAAAACTGTAGGGGCTTACCTGGCTGGGTTAGCTCCCTTCTCCCAAAGGGTGAAAGTTTTCCATGTTGCAAACCCCCTTTAAAATGAAGCAACTGCTTTGACCGGTTTCCAAATTCTTCATCAGAGCCCAAAAGAGGCCTCTCTGGCCACATGGTGCTCAAAGCTTTGCTGTCCTGTGTCAGAAGGTATCTTATCTCAAACTACGGAGACAGTAAACATTCGAGTATAGAGGACCAGTGCTGCTACCCGAAGGACAGGCTGGACTTGGCTGCTGGTTGGAATGAGAGGGTCCCCCGGGGTGAGCGGATGGGGAATAGACTTTGGCGCTTGGCTGGAGAGGGTCAAGTATTTGTTCCCATGGGAAAGAGACACACAAAAGAACTCGGGTGTTGGAACCCACAAAGAGGCTTCAGTGATGCCACGATCCAGGCTTGCCTTTCCAAAGATCATGTGTAAGTGTCTGGCTGTGGACATCCAGTAAATAGGATTTCACAGCTCCATTTTTTTTTCCTTGAGCCATCCAGACAGGCTGGCCTCCAGCTAATGGTCCAGGTCACAAGAAATGAGGTGGCAGCTATGAGAGGGAATACAATATGCCCTGGACCCAGAGGAGTATGAATGAAATGGCTGTGATGGGGAAAGCCTTGAGGTCAGGCAAAGGAGGAAAAATGGCTGAGTAGGGTAAGGCTGCACAGGCCATTCTGGAGCTAGGAGTGAGAAAGTCATAGCTAGTTCAGACTCGCAAGGGGAATGTGGGATGTGGAGGGACTCTTGTGTCCAGAAGAGCTGCAGAGGAGAGAGAGAGAGAGAGAGAGAGAGAGAGAGAGAGAGAGAGAGAGAGAGAGAGAGAGAGAGAGAGAGAGAGTATGCACACAGTGTGGGACATTAGAAAGGATGAGAAGGGCATGTTGAGCCCAAAGGATCATGGTCACTTCTCACTCTGGCCCCAGTGCAGCGGATGAGTGGCTTTTGTCCCTAGAGAGCCTGAGGCTCTTAATGGGGATACCTTTCAACAGGAAGCTTATCCACTACCCAAGAGCTACAGGCATGGTCCTCTGGACTCTGAGGGGTGAAAGGCAATCTGGCCTGGAGGAAGTGAAGAGTATGGAAAATTCCTCACACATGGGGCCATGGCTTATCCTTGGGAAACCTTGTAACTTTTAGGGCTATTCAGGATAGCTGTGGTCAAACACCTTGCATACCATTGTATATGGTCCAGGGAAGCTCCATCATGACCCTCACCCTGCTTTATTTTCAGCTGCTCCGGTCTTCTCTAGAGGTCTAAGGCAATGGGTACAGTGAACTTAGTGGCCACTCTGCCAGGCCTGCTGGCTTATGAGGTCCTGGCCATTGTAGGTACTTGTCTTCTTCTGGTTTATTTGGATGCTGGGTGCTGTGATTTCTGAGAGCCCTCAAAATTCAGGAGTTAGGCTCTGAGCTCTAGATGAAAGTGCTGTGTGGCAAGAATAAATTTTGGCCAGTGGCTTCCAAAAGCAAAGCCAGGTGACCAAATCTGCTTGTTCCTCCATAGTGAGTCTTTCTTGGGCTGCCTACCTTGGTTAGTTGGGACAACAGGATCCCTGTACCTTCACAACAACCCCCTCCTTGGAAGACCCTGCCACTGGCTCTCCAATCTGCTTAGGTTCCCCTGGAATGGCTCATGAACAGCAGGAGGGTAGTGTCTCTCCCACTGTACTTACCAGGCACTGTTGGGATCTGAAGGTGGAAAGGAGGGGAACAGATGACCATGGAAGGAAGGAGGGAGAGAAGCAAGGTACTATGGGCCAAAGAAGAAAATAAAGACCATCTGTAGGGAGGAAGCAGGAGAAATGGAAGATGAAGAGTAAGTAGGCCTCCCTCTAGATAGTGGAGACAGATAAGGAGGGGCCTCAGTGGCTGATTGGTCCAGTGATGGCTAAGAGCCAAGCTGTGGAAGAGGCTTGGTGGGTGGCATATATAGAAGAATCTTGTCAACTTCCCTCTTCCCTGAGGCAACAGGTAGACAGGTAGATAGAGGCATGGACAGACAGGCAGGCAGGTAGGTAGACAGACAGATGGGAAGTGCAGAAAGATGACAGTGAAAAATGTGTTGGAAGTCAGTGGGGAGAAAAGGGCAGAGCAGATCTATGTGTGTCCTATATCCACTCTTCATATTGTTTAGAGGAAAGAAGATGTTTCTGCTCACCTGGGCATGGCCAAGGTGTGCTGGAAGGCCACAGGCCAGTATATCCTTAACTGATTTGGTAGAGGCTCCTGCTGCCACCTAAAGTAGCCCTGAGATCTTTCTTGGTTCCATTTGGGTATGCCAGGAGCACTGATTGCTTTCCATACCAACAGTGACATGTGTTAGTCCATATCTGTGTTCCAGGTGGGTGGTTCAGGGTACAGACAAGCTGGAGGTGCATGTGGCCCATGGTTTGGGGAAGGGATATATGTGCACACACATCTGTACAGTTCCTGAGGGGCCCCTATCTTTTCCATAAAAGGCAGAGCGGCCCAAAAGAAGAGCTTAAGGAAGAGGAGAGGCACCTCCCACTGGGGACCTCTCACCAGTTCCTAAAAAAAAAAATAATAAAAGAAAGAAAAGAATAGAAAGGAATCAAGCAAAAAGAAACCCGAAGACTCTGTGATGGGAAAAAGGTGAAGTAGTTAAGGCCTTCCATCTGCGTGGGAGTGGCATGTTCACGAAGGGTGCTGCAGGGGACTCACTGGAAGGAAAGGAAAGACTTAGCATTGAAGGGTCCCAGCAGGGGACTTGGGCTCATACTCGAAGGTTTACTGTTGACTTTTTGAAACCTCCCAACTTTGTTACCAAAGAGTAGGCAAGCTCCATAGGAGTGACCCCCGCTTCCATGTGGTTGCACGTATTCTTTCCTGTTGGGAGCACTGTAGGGTGACAGGTTCAGCAGGCTAGTGGCCTCTTCTTAGTCTTTGCAAAAAGATGTGAGCAATTATGGAAGCTTCTTTCTAGTCAGGCTAGCCCCGGGATTCTTTTCAAAATGTGAATTGAATGATGGGAACTTGTCATTGAAATGTCCTGGCTTCTCTGAGAAAGGAGCAGAGAGGATTGCACAAGATTGGATTCAGATCCTCCAGTACTGAGGCCTGTGTGGAAAGAGCAAGATGCTTGGGGACGTACAAAAAAAGCACCTGCCTGGCCTCTGAGCTCCTGTTATCAGGGTGCCTTTATCAGATCCTGGGTCAGGGTGGGGCCTACAGGGCAGGCACCAGCTGCTCAGAAGAGGTACTCTTGGTCACCACTGAGCCCACCTGGGAACTGGAGACAGGGGCATCCTTTGGAAGCCACCTCAGGGACAATGCTGGAAGTTGTCACTTTCTTCTCCGAGATTTGCTGTATTCTTCTGCTGCAAATGATACCACACTGAGGGCCTTTGCCTACCCCAGAAGGATAGCCCGGGGCCACATGCTTTCCTGACACTCACCCCAGAACATGGAGCAAGTCCCCAGCCTGACACCAGACACCACTAGAAGAAGCTTAAGTTCATGAAGAACCATGGGTACATGCAGACAAATTCAAGAAAAGAAAACCAATGGTAGCAAGGGTACTAAAATGCAAACCAAAACCCAAAACAAAGCAAAGGACGAAAGGCTCAGCAGTGCTGTGGGGTCATTTCTTAAGAGAGTATGGCTTTGGAGAGACACCATCTGGCGGAAGGACTGGACAGGGCAGAAAAGAAGGAACAGAAAAGCCACGGTGAGCAGAAATGCAAGACTGGAAAAGAGAAGGCAGAGTCGGGGAGCCTTTAACTTCCCCCAGGTGCCATTTATGAGAGAAAAGGGAAGTCAAGACTCACTGCCAGCAGCGCTGGTGGGCTTGGCGGCAGAGAGAGTTACGTGAGTAGGGGTAGAAAGATTGGTTACGTCATGGAGCTGGCTGAGGACCGAAGACCGCCGGCGCACAGCACCCTGAAATGACCCGCTTCTCTTGAAGGTACTCACTACCTCCATCTGTGGGAGAGAAAATGAGATAAAGGTTGGCTTGCATGGAGGTCCAGGCTACCTCACAGGGTGGGGCTGGGTGAGGGTAGGGGCCACACTAGGGACATATGGGGCCAGCGAAGCCTCAGTTAGGTCAGCCCCATCCCTGCAAGCTGACAATGCTTTTGACAAAGCCATGACTGAGAGAGGGCTTTCTGGGCAAATGGTTAGTGGTCAGGAGTGTGGGAGGGAAAGGTCACTGGTGGAAACACACTGCAAACATTTTGTAGGTAGTCACTTGCATTCATGATATGCTCACTGAGAGCCACTAGTCCGTAAGTACCTGTGTCTGGCAATACTTCCTTATCCTACTTCGGTAGTTCTCAACATTTTTTTTTCTGCCCCAACACACCTGAGGGATATGACATGCTCTTATTAGAAAATGGAAGCATTCTCCAGTGGTGTGTGGGCTGGAGGCTCTTGCCTGGATCTCTGAGAAAATCACTGCCCTTGTTCAGGGTCCTCTTGGCAGAGGGTCTCTTGCTCTGTCCTGCTCCACTGGTGGTGGGGAGATAATAACCCACATTTCTGCATCTCATTGAAGTAAGGGGGCCCTCAGCAGAAGATAGATTTACGCAGAAGAGGGCTTTCCAAAGCATAGCCTTTGTGTTGTCAAGACTCTTCCCACAGCCACCAGGCATGGAAGTTGGGAGAACTGGGGGACAACTGTGCCTTCTGCCTTATCCCCACCCTTTGAGCATCCTAGAAGATGAAGGGGAAGTACATATGTGGTAGATGAGACCCATGGGAGAACCTTGTGGATAAATCATGCTAGAAGCCTCTTGACTCGTTGTCTTTGGATTTTCTGACCTTGTCTTTGATTATGACTATATAGGAAGTAGGGTTTAAATAAACTATATCTGAGGAACTATAGCCAGTGTCATGGCACTGGGAGACCCCGTGCCTAGACTCTGGGAGGCCAGAGGCAAGGCACACTGGCAGCCTTCTCTCAGAGAATGGCGTTAGTGGGGAAAGAGTTTTTGAGGGTGGCTCCAACTTCTCGAACGTGCCATATAGTTCACTGAATAATATAAGCAAACAAGCCAACATGCATTTCTGGAGCCCAAAGACCCTTTAATGTCTGGCCCACCCCAAGCCCTGCAGTGGGAACTCAGTGGCCTCCAGTCTTCTCTGGCTTTCTGACAGGGCTTCTCCAAAAGAAGCAGCTTCACTGCTGACACCTTTTTCCAAAGTGCCTTTCATTCTCGGACCCACTGTGGAAAGGCTTATCATCCTTCAATTCAGCCTGCCCAATGCTGTGTTTCACCCAGCACAACCCACTTTCCTTTCCTTTCTTCAAGAGAAGGCAGGATTTGAGGCTGTGACTGCATCTGTGAGGAATATGTTGTACACGTGGTTGGGTCTTTCATGGAAGGAAGATGTTTGCTGCAGTGGTGTTGCAGACTCTGTGGTGTTGGGTGGTTTCTTTAAATTTCAGTGTTTCTAGGCTATGGAAAAGACAAGGCATGGGGAACCTGCCCTTGCTGCCTCAGTTTTGTATCAGTCTCCATGATGTTTTCTGTAATGTCCCATGGGATAACCATATCTATGAAAATATGACCATCACCGCCCTACCCCCATCAGAGAGCCCCAGAACTAGCCAGGAACAAGGGCTTGGTCATTGGTAAAGAGTCTCATTAATTTGTAATGGAATGCAAAAAAAAAAAAAAAAAAAAAGACAGACCACGTAATGAACATTCAAAAAGCTACATGCTCTAGGTTTGAGGCACTCTCTTTTATTGTGGAACAGCACCCTAGCATCTGGTGCATTGATACATTATTATAGAACAGTAGTGAGAGTGGGCATCAAGTTACTTTGCAACAGAAAATGTTGTGCAGGCCTCCGAAATCCGGGGAGCAATTTTGTGGTTCACAAGATCCAGAAATCTGGGGGCAGTTGCCTAGAAAACACGTACAACCTCAAGAGCCTTCCAAGGCTTTAGTTCTGTTTTTCAAGCAGGTTTTTTTTGAATCAAATAGAATAAGATGAGCTAAAGTGACTGGTTCAGTATTCTTGAGAGGCATGGTGACTCTGACATGACAAAGCTACCTTGAAAAGCCATGGGAGTTGGGGAATCAGTGTGGCTTTACTGAGGACTGAGAAGTGTGCTGGAGGAATTGGGACTAACCCTGGCTCTCACTGGCTGATTGTGGACCACTCCTTCTTTCCCTGGGATTCCATCTCCTTGCTTGTAAAGCATGGAACAATTAGAATGACATGGAACATCAAGACTCCAAGTGGTGGGACCCACTTCTCCTAGTTGGGCAGCAGTGGCATGCCCAGGACCTTACAGACACACAAAAATACAATATACAATATACATTCGTGGCCAGGCTACCATTGACACTGTAAGTTGGGGTAAAGTTGCTGTCTCTATTTTGAATTACACGACAGAAGTAAAAGAGGCTGATGTGGAGTGGGGTCACTGCTGTATTCTATTCCTGTGCTTTGCATCAGAACTGGAGCATGAATCAGATCAGGATGGGGTACAGGGGGTAGTCACATACATAGTCTCCTGGAAGGCACAGTTAGATGGGCACATGCACACTGGGAAGGTATGAAGGCTGTTTTCTGACATTTGCAATGCATTTATGCTAGTGAATGAACATTTATTATAGGAAACAAGTCAAAGTTACTTATGCTGCAGCAATGCCTGTCCTGGGCACTGTGTTGAAGGCACTGGCCAACCCCATGGGGAGAGGAGGCTTGGGCTAGATATCTAATCGTGGCTCCCTTTTCCAAGGCTCTGTCTGATTCATAGTTAGGGTAACATGGCTCAGATGTGGACCCACTATATCCCTCCTTGGACACAATGTAGTAGGTTCTCAGGATGCTTGGTCTTTGAGGAATGCCTTCAACTTGGACTTCCTTGGTGCCACCTTAATCAGCCCTGAAGGATCTTGCTCTCTAAATAAGTTCCAGCAAGGAATTGTGGCATGCTTAGATTCAGTGTCTTGGCCTCAGTTACATAGATGGCTTATAGTGTTAGGAAGGGGTAGTATGTGAGAAGAAGGCATAGACTTGGCAACCTTTCACTAGGCTTTGATAGCAGGGCTAAGAGCCCTGAGGGTACACAGCAGCAAGCAGGAGGCACAGCAGTATGGGTGGGTAGGGTGCACACCTGGAAAAGCAGTGTCATAGGGGTATCTAGAGAAGTTAGAGCTTTAAGACCACAGTCAGAAGCTGAAACGTCATCCTAGGGATAATGGAGATAAAGTATCTCCACAGGCCTCAGGGTGGCTTCAGGGGACAGGCATGAACAAAGACAGATGGAAGGTAAGGAAGGATCCCAGTGCCCTGCCAGTGGCAGGCATACCCACAGAGTCTAAAAAGGAGAAGAGGGACTCCCTCAGGATGGATACCATTAGGTCACTAGGGGTTGTACTGGAGTAGCTGTGTGTACTTTGGATCCCTGGGGATAGCCTGAGTATGAGTACTGGCAAGACTGCTGGAAGAATATATGGGGAGGGAATCAAGTGAGTGAGTTGCCAAACATCCTCAAGGAGAATCTACTCATCTGTCTTAACTGATAAGTTCCCAGAGAAGAAAAGTAATTGTACCTACAACAGAGGTAGTGAGACTAGCATCAGAGAGAAGGTAACCAAGAACTTGGATGAGAACAAAGTAGTGAGTACAAGTGCCAAGGTCATTTAGAAGATGCCAGCTAGACCATGGAGGAATTGTTTAGGCTACACATCAGCCCAGGAGGCTGTAATATGAAGAGGTCTGGTGACCTGGTGGGATGTTTGGGCTCAGGCACTTCCCCAGGTGGGCTCTCTCAGGCATTTTCAGCATGAGAGAGCAGGGTTGGAATGGGAGGCAGAGATACAGTGAAGATAAAGACAGAGAGAAGATGGAAACCCAGAAGTAACAGCAAGGTGTCAGGATAAACAGAGCCAGTAACACTTCCAGAAGGCAACTGGGAAGCATGGAGTGGAAGAAGGCCTTGCACATAGTGGTGAGAGCCACTAGGGGGAGTAGTGGGCAGTACAGTCATGACAGGGTGAGAGGGGAAGATGAAAATAGGCAGCAAGTATGGAACCTTCCAGTAAGAAAGCTGGCCAAGAAGGAAGTAAGGAAGAGACCAGGGCACTCTGATATTTTTGGGAACTATGGCTGATGGCTTTGGCCTTTACTAGCCTAGCCTATGGAGATTTGGACCCACTTGTGCCAGATTCCACTTCCTAGAGATGCTCTTGCACAGTAATTACAGCAGACTCTAGTGAACAGAGAGCTAGCCAAAGGCTCCTTGAAATGGACATTTTCCTCCCACACACCCAAATGCATCTTGCCTATTACCTGAACAGCCCTTGCCAAGAAAAGCAGACAGTGCTGTTTTGTGCCCCTAGAGATCCACTAGCTGCTGGCACGTGTTCTTATCCAGCTATGAGAGAAGCCACATGGGCACCGAGGGAAGTGTCAAGGAGCTGTAATCCAAGTGGCCAGCCAGTGGTGAGCACCTCTGTGTGGTAGGAGGGGAACTGCATACTTGAGGGCCAGATCCAGGGAGTTCCTTGCTCACTTTGGGGTCTATATGCCGAGTTTCTGCTTCTTGTCTGCTTTTTAAGGTAACAAAATAGGGGTCATGTGAACAGTAGCTTACCTGTGTCTGGATTCGGTTGAGGCCCCGGAACCAGAGGATCTGGCCCCTGCGGAGCTCTCGCTCAGCATGGTCGATTTCCTCCTCCCCCTCGGCCAGCTCCTCATCAGTCATCTCGTCCTTCCCAGGCCCATGCCCTGCTTCCTTCAGGCATTTGAGCTGGCTGGTGGGGATGGTGGCAATGACCTGGGAAAGCCACAGTCAAAGAGCAGCAAACAGAGGTGGCCATGAGAGCAGGCTCTATTGTGGCCAGGAATAAACCAGACGCCCAATCTCTCAGAGACAAAGCCCACATCCAAGGCTTGGCTGACCCTAAACTCCCCCTTCCTTGTAGCAGATTTCTGCTCTACTGAGTGTCATCCAGGGTCAGGGAGCAGAGAAACCAATGTACATAATACCATGTCAGAAAGAATGCTAACTTTTGGACACTTCTGAGAAGTGTCTTGAAATGTCTGGGGAATCCTTTCTGAAAAAAAGTGGGCTTAGTTGGAGCCTTGGGCTACCTGCTAGTATATGAATTCCTTATGGGACACAGAGGAGGTGGAGACTGATCCCAGTCATGTGAGTACTAGGCGCTACACTCAGTATATCCATGTGATTGACCTGAAAGAAAAACTGCACACCAGGTGAGTTTCCTAGCTGATAGCACTCCACATCTGCTGGCCTTCATGGTTACTGAAAGAAAAGCTGTTTGCCATGTTCTCTGAGATAGAGCCTCATGGAAGCTTGTGTTTGGCATTTCCTAGAGAAAGAAGTACTTAGAAAAGGGCTTGTGATTAGAGGCTTCCAGGGAGGAAGCCAGGAAGGGACCCTTACCAGACACTAAATTGACTGCCCTTGATCTTAAACTTCAGGCTTCTAGAACTATGAGAAAATACATGCCTACCATGGGACCTGCCAATCTCTAATAGTTTTCCAAGGCAGCCTGGGCTGATCAAGACCTAAGGAGAAGTAGATCCTGGACATGGTCTCCCATAGCAGTGTTCCTGCACTCTGGAGAAAATGTTTTCAGTACACCATGGAGGGTGCCTAAGATTGTACTGGCTGCTAACACCCAAGATGTTTCCTAATCTCATCACTCAGTGCTGCTTTTGCTCAGCTGTGGCTTTGGTCTGCAAGTGTTCTCCTGCCACTTCCCAATAAGTCAAAACACCTCGTTTTTCCCAAGTTCTCTTTGCCCCACAGATTTCATAGCCGGGTGTTATTTAATTTCACAGGCTGCCCCCTTTCCATCCTGTTTTCTGTACCCTTGGACTTTAGGAAAGCTAAGCAAGTTCTCTACACCCAGATACATTACAGTCCTTCAAATATCCAGGTTTAGGGGGCAGTTTTTAGCTTCTACTTTGGAGAAGGAAACTGGATGATTTCCCAGGACAGTGTGAAATTTCTGCTCTATGTTCTCATTCCTGAGGATGTCACTTGTGACCTTGCCTCTAGGTTATAGTATGTCATAGTCCTGAGCCTGATCACACACCACACACTTTCCAGGTAATAGGCTTCAAGACTGCGGGGCAGGGAGTGGGGATAGTGGGAGGAGTAGATGGAACAGGATGCCTGGCTTCTTACCCACTCTGAGGGCCATGAACAGAAGCAACCAGAATAAAAGCATTGGTGAGAAAATCGATGAGGCAGACACTCACCTGTCCCCAGACCAGCTCACCAACACCAACAAATAGGCACCAGAGCCACTGTTCTGTGGACAGTGGGGAACAGCTGAAGGGCTTCCCACCAAACTGGACGATGACAATCTGGGGGAAGGAATGAAAAGTAGTGGGCAGAAGAGCAGTGTATTACTACCATAGCTCCTGATTTCTTTGTGTCTTGCCCAGCTTTCTACAAACCTTGCCTTCCAGATTGACTTTGTCTTCTGGGCGGCAGACCAGCCTGGCCATAGACAAATGTTAGCTGGCTTCCTGCCTTTTGGTAGATCCTAGGAAACATCTTGGCATTCCTTCACAGCTTATTCTCCTCTTTTGTCCCTCAATGAGTGCTTAAAGATGGCTCCATAAACTAGCTGGCCACAGGCCAAGGGTAGCAGGATGGGTCAGTGTGTAGCTTCACATGCTAACACCCACACCCAGCTATCCTCTGGTGCCTCCAGCCTCCAGGTGAGACTCAGCTGTCTGGACCATCTTTCTAGCTTCTCCAAGGCTGTTTTCATATTTGTCTTCTCTGCATGACCCTACACTATGAGGGTCACCATGCCTTGGCCTCTTGCCTTCCTTGCTGTTGACTGTAGGAGAAGTCCTACACCCAAGAGCAATAATTTCAAATGCTAACCAACCAATCCATAGCGTATAACCCAACCTATCTCAGAGCCAATTTCCAGGCAACCAGGGCCAGTCTACATATCCCATGGTGGGTAGAAATGATTTAATGCTTAGCCAAAATGAAGTCTGTTGACCCCCTCAATCCTTTGGTCCTGGGAAATCACAGTAAAATTCACCTCTCACTGGTTCCTTACAGGCATTTGGGGGTAGCCACCAAGGTCTAATGTGCCTCTCCTATTGGGAATCTGTGAACAGTGAACTGCATTTGTATGACTGTCAGTTTTTAATTTGTGGGACTTATGGAAAATGAAGTTTTGTCTGAAGACCGTATACTTTAGAGCATCCAGCCTCTCCTGGGGAGATGAACTTGCCAACCTGCCAACAGTGGTGTGGCAGCCAAAGTTTAACATGTCAATTGTGTGCACGACAAGCATTTCCTAGAGAATGTTTATACTTATAGCCCAGCAAGGGGTTAGGCGCTAGAAATGGAGATGGTTGACCCAGATAGAGCCAGGAAAGAATATTTCTAGCAACCATCTGAGCAGGATGGGAGCATAAAGGCCTTCCATAGTCCCCTGGAAGCTAGCAGGTTAGACCAAAATGAGCCTGCAGTGTTTGGAAGATGAAGAACACCTGCTCTAGAATGCACAAGAGATTTGGGGACAGGGAGGCCAGTATCAGTGCCCCTACAATTTTGTGTCCTACCTGAATTCCAAAGGTGCCCAGGACAATAGTGCAGAAGATGGGGTTGCTGAAGATGCCATCAAAGACATTCCTCTCACCATGGATCTTACGAGCATTGATCTCATTGAAAAGCTGCATCATGACGAAGGTGTTGAAAATGATGGTATAGTGCTCTGAGGGTGGTGAGTGCAGGGGTGCATTTCTTCCACTGTCGATGTCAAAGAAGAGCTCTCCTGAAGGGAAGAGAGAGGCAGGGGATGAAGAAGGTGATCTCTCTGTGCCAGTGGCCACTCTCCTTTACCATGTCTGCCTTTAGAGATGTGCAGTAGGGTACATGGTGAAGTAGGGAGGTATGGGTCAAAGGTATAGAAAAGGCTTGTTCTTTTCAGTCTAGAAGTTCTGTATCCCATCCTGTGCCAGATTGAGGATACAGACAGGGCCCAAACATAAGACCACATCAGCAGTGCCCTGAAAGCCTGAAGCATGTGCTTCTGGTCCAACTTACCAACAAAGAGCAAGGTAAAGATAATAGTGAGCTGGTAGACGGCATGGCCAAGGATGTTCTTCATCATGGTACGTGAGATGAGGGGCTTGTCCCGGCCATATGGCTTCCGCAGCAGCAGTGACTCATTTGGGGGCTCTGTGGCCAGGGCAAGTGAGGCAAATGTGTCCATGATCAAGTTCACCCACAGCATCTGCACAGCTTTGAGAGGGGAGTCCTGCAGAGAGGTGGCAGTCATAAGTGAGCAGATACTCAGCTTCGCCAATGTCATGGGAATCTCATTCCCAGAAGCCTGCCACACATGTTTCCCCAGATTTGCAGTTTTTTTCCCACTGGGCTTCCTAATTCCTGCCTACCATTGAGCATTTCATGGCTGGGGAGGAGGCAATAAGGAGTGGCTGCTAGTGGGTGTGAGGTATCCTCTGACCATGAGAATATTCCGAGAGTAAATTGAGGTGATGGTTGTATAGCACTGAATATGGCAAGGTGAACAATTATGCACTTTCAAATGGTTAGGACGGTTATTATGATGTCATTTATGCTTGACTTAGATATCAAGAAAAAGTCCCTGAGGGGCTGGAGAGTTATGTGAGTTAGTAAAGTGTTTGCCTTACAAGCATGAAAACCTAAGCTCAACCTCTAGAATTTGTATCAAATCTTGACACGGTCATGTGCATTTGTAATCTCAGTGATGAGAAGATGAAGATGTGAGGATCTCTAAGGCTTGCTGCCTAGCTAGCCTGTCCTAATCAAGTGAGGCTGGGGTCCTATTGAGAGTTTGTCTCTCAAAAAGCAAGGTGAAAAGATTCCAGAGGTTGTCCTGTGACCTCTACATTAACATGAATGCTTGTGTTATGTACACCTTGCATACACACACACACACACACACACACACACACACACACACACACACTTGAAAGGACCAAGCTAATTACCAAAAATAGTTAACTGCTTTTTTGCCAGTAAAGTCAACCATCCCTAACAAGAAGTCAATAAATTCTGGCCTCCAATCAATGGGGAACATTGAGAAAATGGAAGTCTGAAGTTTCTTTGTGACTCAGTCATTGTACTTCCCGATCTATACTCGAGAAAGTGGAAGACATATGCATATTGAAGCTTGGACATGAGTGTTCCTAGTAGTGCTACTCAGAATTTAACGAAGTGTAAGTGGCTTGAAGCTTGGTCAGCTGATGAATGACAAATGACTATGAAAATGAATAAAGCACTGTCCCAAGCTGCAACATGGATGAATCCTGAAAATATGCTGAATGAGATGCAGGGTGCACAGGCTTTATGTCAAATCTTCAAATTGGCACAGTGAATAAAGGCACAAACATAATGGCCTGAGTTCCCACATACATGTGACCCTCCTCCTTTGCAAAAATGTGAAAACAAGCCCCAAAGGCCATATGTCATTTCATTCTACTGATACAAAATATCTACAACTAGCAAGTACAAGCAGGAAAGGGTGGCAGTTGTCAGGGGCTTGCAGGGAAAGAGGTAATGACTGCTAGTAGGTGAAAGGTTTCCTTTGAAAAGGATGAATGTGTTTTGGGACTAGATGGAAGTGATGATTGACACTGAATATAATAAAAAAAATCTACTAAACAGCTACCATGAACAGATAAGATTTTTGGTGTGTGAATTTGATTTTAATAAAAAGAATCCGCAGCAAACAAAAGACTCTCAACATGGTCCTCTTGAGCCCACACTACTGCCCTTAGAAACCCAATGCCCTCGGTAGGTCCCTGGTGCCCACCTGAGTGATGCAGGCACCCGTGAAGGCCACAATCACAGCCACCACATTGACTGTCAACTGAAACTGCAGGAACTTGGAAATACTGTCGTAGACATTGCGGCCCCACATGACTGCCTTGACAATGCTGGTGAAGTTGTCATCGGTCAGGATGATGTCAGAGGCCTCCTTGGCCACGTCAGTGCCTGCAATGCCCTGGGGGATGATGCACAAGCATAGTGCTCATTTCTCAGTCCCTTCTTGGCTACCTAGCCTACCTTCCTTTCTCTTCCAAATAAGGCCTTAATTGAACAGCACTTGTTTTTAACCTAACACACTCTAGGCTGCAAAGTGCATGTTGTCACATGTGGCTGTGAGGGGAGAATAAACAACATGGTTGTTAACAACATGGCCATTTGTACAGTCTTCCATAAAGCCCAGCTACCACTGGGCAGGCACTCACCAGTCCTTTTTCTGGCTACCTCAAGAAGCCCTGGAAAATAGACCTATCCCCTGGCTACATGGCAGATTGTTGCTGCTCTACACAAGCCTGGGCACAGTAATAGACACCGAGTTTGAGTAGCCCTCACCCACTCCATCTTGGGCTTGGCCTTGTGACACCAGCCACCCTGGGAAGCTCAGCTTGCTCTCTGCTCCAGGTTGTGGGGTCCAGGAATGCTGTACTTTCCCACCCCACTATTGAACCAAATATGGACTGAGTGAAAGGTCATTCTTTCTGATAGGGTGGGGAAAGGTGACACCAGGCTGCTACCCACTGTGAGTTGGGGACAAGGCTCACCATGCAGGCAGTGCCTAGAAGGCCACCCTGTTCAGTAATAATAGGTAGATCTGTGTGAACAAAAGAGAGAAACCAGAGGAACAATCTACTATGGTCTCTGCTCATCACTCTTGGGGCCTGGGGCTACTTGGAGTGGACTGAGAATAGGTGATGGTAGGCAGATGCCACTGTTGACAAGCCACTGTTCAATGTTCCTCCCTTTCTTTGGTGATGTAGTTAGACTCTACTGTCACCTCTGGTGTCTTCATACCACATGTCTTTAAACAAATCATATATACATTTGTTAATAGTCAGAGCCCATAGAGCCCCAAGAGATCAAAGATGTACGAGAAGGAAGCTTCTGGCACTTTGTTACTTGCCCTGACACTGTCTTTCCACTTTCTGTCACAAAGTTAAGTCCAGGACAACAGGAGTTCATCTGTGGGGTGAACTGGTCTGGTATCAGGAGACTTACCATGGCAAAGCCAACATCTGCCTTTTTGAGAGCAGGCCCGTCATTGGTGCCATCCCCAGTCACAGCCACCACCTGCCGCTGCTCACCAGTTGTGCTGTCGATAATGCCTGGAACACAGAGTGGGTTAAGATAGGGTTGGTTGAAGCTATCTGCCACAGATCAGTATGGCCTGCTTCTGTGCCCCTGGTCCCTTGTGAGATCTAGTCTTCAGGCTTTAATGTGATAACTTTGTGCCCCTATTTCCACCAAGGGTCTTTTGCTCAGTAACATAGGGTGGCATGACTTGGCAAAAGGGAAGGTATCATGTTGTCTAAATTGAATGATTGTGACAATGATGTGAATAAATAAAATAACCCAAGACTGATATTGGGTTTCAAGCTTCAAGCTGACGATCAGAGAAGCAAAATAGCTGGACACTAGCTCTCACCTCTACCTCAGACCAAAGTGACTGGTCCTATCTCCATGAATCCTCAGAGGCAAAAGCTCTCAGTTCCTGTTTCCTCTTACCTTATGTTCCTCTCTTCACCCAGCCATATCACTCCTGTCTCCACCTCCTTAGTGCTGGGATTAAAGGCTGTGATCTCAGGGGCTGAGATCACCTTTGTGTGAGCTCTGCTTCTCTTTAGGATTGTATCAATGTCATGTGACCTTGAGTGAACAGAGATCCATCTGCCTGCCTCCCGAGTACTGGTATTAAAGGTGTGTATCACACCTGCCTGGCCTCTATGGCTTGTGGCTAGTGTTGCTTTCTGTACTCTCAGGCAAACTTTAATAAATTATAAATAATTTATTACCACATTTCCCCATTTGTTCCAATGAGGGAGCAGCTTCTATGAAACTTTTTTAGACTGATGTTTTCTAGTCATTGATCTTTAGAATCTTCTACTCAAAAATGTAAGAGCATGTGACAACATGCAGGGATGCCAGAGGCAAACACATGTTCAAAAGGATGAACACATCTGGTTACCTTTGACCAGAGTGTGTTTGTCAGTGGGAGATGACCGGGCAAGCACCCGCAGCTTGGGCCACACCTTGTCCAGACGCTCCTGTTCTATCTGGAGGAAATAAAGGAGACATCAGAGTCTAGGCTGCAGACAGGCACTGTGGCTGGGAGGCAGAAGCAGCAGCCTAGGATAGAAATGCAGGGAACTACCTCTCCTTTCTCATTTCGAATCCTTCTGTTGAATTCCTTCCCCTCCAGGCACAGGAAATCTTCACCTGGATGGATGATGCCACACTTAGCTGCAATAGCCCGGGCAGTGTTGATGTTGTCGCCAGTCACCATACGGACTGTGATGCCAGCACGCTGGCATTTGCGGATGGCTTCAGGGACCTGGGAGATATAAGAATGGTGGGTGGGGTTGGCAAGACAAGCCCATACTTTGTGTCTGGTACAGATCTGCAGCACTGTAGTCCCAGCAAATCTGGAAATATAGTGAAACCTTATGGTTATAGTGAAGGGTCGCTGGAGTGTGGTGTGAAGGAATTCAGAGGATGGCCTGTAGTGGGCAGGTACCCTCCCCAGACTCCTAGCCCACTTTCCCTGGATTCTCCTTCACTGTGCCTGGCCACAGTAATGAGCAGTGACTTAGACCCAGCTATGCTGAGCCTCTCCCTCTCTTGTCTAGTTTGTTTTTGTTTTACAGTATAGAACTCAACCATTTTCCTCAGTAATTAATCTTTGTCTCAGCTGTAGGTTTTACATAATGTAATCACTAGAGGATGTGGGGCATTACGTGGCATTACAATGCAGGCATTTCTTTTTAAAATGATATAGTAGGCTCTAGAACTAAGGAAAAAGAAGGAAAATGTCCAAGCACAAAGCACAAAACAGGACAAGAGAGTAGGAAGCCATAAGACCAGCATAGGCACTGTAGCATCATCCCAGTAGTGGGCAGATGGAAAAGACAGTTTCCAAACACATGATATGTGTGTCCCTTCAGGCCCTGGGACCACAGAAGGGACAAAACAAGCAGGCTGGAGTAGCATATGCACTGGGGAGGAGGAAGGGCAGCTCAGAGTCTGAAAAGTGGAATGAGGAGAGGACTAGGTCTTTGAATTCCTTTGTGGGTACCCTGTGAACAGTGGTGGACTGGCCGCTGAACCTGAGAGGGAGAGAATGGAGGAGGTATCTAGATTTGGACTAGTCCTAAACGTGGGAGGCACAGAGGGAGGAAGCAAGAACACAGTGATCCATACTTAAGGTATTGATAGTGATCTGATAATCAAAGCTGAACTGTTAAGTGACAGGGAAGGACATGCCTTGGATACAGTCTAGCTGTGGTAGCTCACTCACCTGTTCCTGAGTGTGTGTGTGTGTGTGTGAGTGTGTGTGTGTGTATGAGTATGTGTGTGAGTGTGTGTGTGTGTCCATATGCTCAGTCTCAAGGACACATTCTCTTGGGGTTTTAAAGTGCTGCAGAAAGATCTTAGGTACAGAGAACTTCCTTTCAAGCAGGGGGGTGAAGTGGCTCTGCAATTTTATTTCCCAAACTGTCTTGAAATAATTTTCTCTGCTGCTTCCAAGTGGCCATGATGAATTTGAAAGCTAGGACATTTGGACAGAGTCACCCAGGGTCCAGGTGCAGCCACGACTACAAGGCCCGCCCATACAGGCAGTTTCCCAACTGTCAGCCTCTTAGACAGGTGGCGGGAACACCACCTCTAGAGGATATGCCCTCTGCTGTAGGACAGACTGCCCTTTCCTTGTCTGCTTTGACCTGTCACCCTATTTTCTCCTCAAGGCCCCCATAGTACATGTACAGATGTCTGTAGCAATTCCCAGGTCCTCTTGATATTCATAGGCTGAACTTCCTGTGGACACAGCTCTCTGCTTCCCCCTGGTGGCCATCCTGTGCTTTCCCGTGCAAGTTTGAGCAAGACACATGGAGGTTTTGCTGATCCCCAGAGCCAGGACCTGATGTAGCTTTATTGCCCTCTCAGTCACTTTAAGCCACAAAGGAGCTATCCTTGTTCCCTGGGCTCCTCTGTTATCACCCAAACTGAGATACATTCTTCCTGTCCTGAGCTTCTACCTTACATGGTACAATAACAGTTTTGAAAGTTTTCACCTCGAGAAATGTGAAACACAAAGAAGCGGTACGATGTACAGCTGGGCCTGGGGCTCACTCTGCTGCCAGCCAGTCCTAGGCCTGTTTGTGCTCACTACATTTGTCACTCCATCCCCAGCTGAGTAAAGGGATAGTCACTCTTTAGAAGTAGGGGATATTTGCTTTGGAACCGAGTACTTTTGCTTTGTGACCCTGTCATACCCAAAGCTCCAGAGCAGTCCCCACAGATGTGTGCTTTCGGGCTAATGGGCAGGTTGAAGGTAGTTTAATATGAGGTTGGTAGCAACAGACAGCTGGGAGGATAGAGGGCTCTTCCATACTCTTTTCATGAAGATCCACTCACAAGACTCCCCCATCTTTAAAGACCAACAAACACAACCATCACATGAAATGTGCTCAGGTCAAAGGCTTTAGTGACCTCCCAATGCTAAGGCCATCAAATGCAGACTTATTCTTTCTTTCCCCTTTTTTAATTTAAATTATAAACAAACTTAATTTGTATATCAATCCCTGTTCCCTCTCCCTCTCTTCCCTCTTCTGCTCCACAGAAAGACTGAGGCCTTCTATGGAGGGCAGACTTATTCTTTTTCATTCTGTGCTTGCTTCACTCATATGACCCTTGAGATCCATCCCTCCCCGTAAATGTGGCCTCTATTGCTGGAAGTTACCCTCAGTGATATCACTATGTATAAGAAGATGCTTCTGGGATTTCTTTCCAGTCAGAACCTATGCTCTAAGCTCTCCATCCTATAGCTACATACCTACTTGACATCTCCATGGGTGTGCCCTGAATCTCATTCAGATACAATCTAGCCCTTGACTGACAGCTGCCCACCATGTCCCCAAAACAACATTCACTCAATTCAGCTGTTTCCGGCTCTGCTCCTCAGTTTCCCTCATCTCCTCCTCCAGTCCACTGGTCCTGCAAACTCTCAGGCTCTCCTTTTGTACCTGATAGAACTGGAGTGTGAGCCTTGCCCAGGGGCCAGGCAGGCCCACAGAACTCCCATAGGCCAAGGACAAGAGAGCTTGGCAAGGGGATCAAAAGCACGGAGGAAGGTCCCATTGCCCTGATTGACTCTAAGTCTCTGTTTTCCAGGTTGCTCTATCTATTAATAGGGCAGGAAGAGGTGTGTGTTTCTGTCTTATAGTGTGGAAGCTCCAGTATGGAAAGAGCCACTCTCACACCTTTTGGGCAACCTTGGATCTGGTGAATAGTTACTAGAGCAGGTTACAGAAAGAAGGGAGCTACCTCAGGTCGCACAGGATCCTCGATGCCCACAACAGCTATGCAGGTAAGGTCACCCACCACCTCATTCTCGTTGTCCCAGTTGGGCTCCTGGATTGCAGAGAAGTCCCTGTAGGCAATGCAGATGGTGCGGAGGCCATCACAAGCCATAGGCTCAATGATCTTCTTCACCATGTCATCCCGGTCCCGAGGACGGAATCCTCGGAGTTCACCATTGCTATTTAAGATGTTGGTACACCTGCCAGGGGAAGGGTGGTACAGTGAGGTGGGGACAGGGAGTGAAGAAGAGGAAATAGTGCCAGTCACTCTGGATTATGATAATACTTTAGCCAATGACATTATAAAGAACAGAAGACACAGATGTGCACAGGCAGGGGAGAAAGCCATGTGACCATTTGTAAGAAATTGGAGTGATGCAGCTGCCTGATAGCTCTGCCTCCCCAGGGTTGCAATTACAAGTATTACCACATCTAGCTTTTTACATGGCTTCTGGGGATCAGACTCAGGCTCTTGTGTTTTTGAGGCAAGAACTTTACCAATTCAGCTATCTGATCAGCCTTAGACTTCTGTTATCTTAAGTCATCACGTTTGGGGCCATTTGTTACACCAATCTGTGAACACTCACTGGTTGACTAAGAGACCCAGGTGAGAGGGGGCAGCTTGAGGCTTATTGTAGCTTTCCTACAGGCCCTAGAGGACATGGATGGGTGTGGAATGTAGGTGAAACCCAAATGTAATGTAAAGCCCCCTGGAACAATGGGGCAGGGACAACACATGGCAGCATCAGTCCCAGTCCCAGCCCTGACAGTCTGGGTGCTTCACAAGGGACAAGCCTAGGAAAGCCAGCTACAGAGAAGTGTTGGGTGAACTGAATCTAGCAGGTCTCACAAGGAGATTAGTAAAGCTGACTGTTGAGGTTGGGGGTTGATTTTGTTTCCAAGGACCTTGAGTGTAGACAGCAAGAGCCCTGTGGGTGAGGCAGAGGAATTTAGGAAAACAAAAAGGCCAAAACCAAGGGGAAGTCCAGGATGAGAAAGGATAGGGGGAGCAGAGATGTTCAGGGGCAAGGGTTCATGAGCCTTTCCTCCTTTGGGTTTTGTACAGCCTACTTGAGATACAATTTACAAACCATATAATTCACCCATTTAACATGTACAATTCAACAATTTTTAGTATATCTTCAGATACATTCAACTATCACCACAGTCAGCTTTAGATTATTTTCATCACCTCTGAAAAAAATCTCATTTCAGATATGGTAGCACATGCCTGTTGTCCCTGAACTTAAGAAGCTAAGGCAGGAGGACTGCAAATCCCACACTAGCTTGGGCTACAGAGTGGAGAGTCTAAGTCAAAAAGCAGACCAAACGGGGACTGGTGAGGTAACTCAGAGGGTCAAAGTGCTTGATGCCTGCCTGATGACCTGAGTTCACTCCTGGGGACCCTCATGATAGAGGGAGAGAACAGTCTCCTACAGGGTGGCCCATGATTTTCACTTGTGTGTACATATGCATGTGTGTGTGACATATACATGAATTCACACAAACAATAAATAAAGTAGGAGAAAGAGACACAGCACAGTTAAGAGCACTGGATACTCTTCCAGAGGGCAGGTTTGGTTCCCAGCAACCACATAATTACCTGTAATTTAAGTTCTAGGGGGGTATCTAATGCCTCCCTCTGTCGGACACTACATGCATGTGGTATACAACCATACATACAGGTAAAAACCCCACATACATTAAAAAATAGGGGCTGGAAAGATGGCTCAGTTGTTAAGAGTAGTAGCTATTATTCCAGAGAACCCTGAATCGATTTCCTGCACTCACATGACAGCCCTTCTACAGGGCCAGTCATGGTGGCAGCAATAATACTGGTTCTTGGTACCAGTTTTCTAAATATCCTTCAGTAAGTCAAGGTGAAAATCAAAGTGAATTATCACCAGGGAATAAAACAGTTGGGTCACATGACAGTGCCATGTTTAACTTCCTGAGCAACTAAAAAATATAAAATGAGTCCATTCATGTGTGTGTGTGTGTGTGTGTGTGTGTGTGTGTGTGTGTGTGTAGGTATATGTATATGTTTGTGTGAGTATGTGCATGTGGAAGCCACAAGTCACCTTGAATTTCTTCCTCAGTTACTCTCCACCTTATTTCTTTGGATAGGTTTTTTCACGGAACCTGGAGCTCATTCATTTGGGTAGAATGGCTGGCCAGTGAAATCCAGTTATGTGTTTCTTCCCCTTCCCTTCTCTCCATGGAACAAGTTGCACATCCAACATTTACATGAATACTGATTTTCTTGTTTCTCTGTGTAACAGCCTTGGCTGCCCTGGCCCTCTCTTTGTAAACCAAGCTGGTTTCATAACTCAGAGGTCCACCTTCCTCTGCCTCCTGATTCCTGGGATTAAAGGCGTGCTCTATCACCACCTGGCTGGAACGCTGGTCTCTTTGCTTGGTGTGGCAGGCACTTTAACAACCATGCCACCTCCCCAATCATGGCAGCAATACCATTTTACAGTGCCACATAGAAATATTTTAATATCTTTTCATTCTTACTGGTATTTAAACATGTAAATTGAAATTACTAGGAGGTCCTGTTTTCTACTCCAGAGACCCTACTTTCTACCCATTAGAATGGTAACAAGAACAGTAGAGAAAGCCTAGAATGTTGTAAACAGGTAATTGTGGTTCAAACTCAGGGAACTAGATTGTTGATGGGGATGCAAACAGTAAAGCCCATGCTTGTGAAGTTTCAGATGACAACAAGGACAATATTGAGAATTGGACTAGAGACCATTTGTATTATGTTATGGAAAATTTTTTGTCTGCATTCTGCCCATGCCCTCATACTCATTGTGAAGTTAAATATGAAGGTGATAGACTAATTAATCTGGCATCCCAGCATTCAGTCTGTGACACAGGCATTATTGGCTGTTTTTAGCCTAATTTAATGTGATCAGAGCAAGAAGGAAGAGAGGGCTGGTGAGAGGCAAGACAAGAGAGCTAGAGCTGTCTAAGCCCTTTCTAGCTCACATCCCATCACCTCATGGCTCAGATGCCATTGGACCAAGCTACATGATTTGATGTTATGCTGGTTTTCTGTCTCGCTCTGGTTCAATCTTCATCCACTGCGCTTCATTCCTGCCTTTTGGAATGGGAATATTTACTCTGTGTCATTGTGTGTTAAATGTACATAACTTGTTTTTGAATTGTATAGGGATTCAATCCTAAGTGTGAGTGAGACTTTGAACTTGGACTTTGGGAACAGTTAAGACACCGAGAAATCTTGGGAGTGGACTGAGTGCATTTTGTATTGTGAGGTGGACATGAACTTTTGGGGGACAGGGATAGAAGGCTACACTGAATCTATAATGTCCTCCAAAAGGCCTATATGTTAAACGTTTGGTCTCCACTTTCATGCTGTTGGAAGGTGGTGCAATCTTTAAGATGGGGGCATTTGAAGGAGATTTTAGGTCAATGGGAAGATGTAGTCTCTTCTTCCCTTTTCTCATCCTAGCTTTTTGCTTTACCACATACTCCTTTCCATGGTGTTTCATCCTGTCATAGCGCTATAGGCAGTGGGGGCAACTGACCATGGAATGAAGCCTTTCAAATTATGTCTTGGTGATGGTGGTGGGAGGACAGGGCCTCCCTATGTTGCTCAGGTTGGCCTCAAACTCCTAGATTCAAGACACCCTCCTGCCTCATCATTTGATGCAGCTAAGACAAGAGGTGTGTATCACTGTGCTCACCTCAAGTATTCTAGTAACAGAATGTATACTCAAACTCATACCTGTACTTCAATGACCATAGCATTATTGACAGTCCAAATGTAAAAACAATCTGGGTTGTTCAGCCTTCAAATGGAAGTGAAGTTCTGATAGATGAAGGAACTTTGACAACATTATGAACTATGATGGTAGCTAGACACAAAAGACTACAAAGTACAGAATTCCATTTTTTATGAAATCTACAGTATAGGTCAAGGACAGGCCAGAAGTTGCCAGAGAAAGACAGGGAGCAGGAATATCTCCTTAATGGGGTCTGGGGCTTCTTTTGTGGGTGATGAAAATTTTTTGGAGTTCCATAGCAGTGATAGCTGCAGACATTAGAAATGTACTTAATGCCACTGAACTGTATACAATTGTATACTTTAAAGTGGCTAACATGGTCAAATTTATGTTAGGTCTACTTTATCACAAAAATAAAACAAGAGATTTTATGTCCTTTAGCTAGCCTTCAGCCACCTGGTCCCTGGACCCTTCCTGTCATCCACTCACTTTTTGAGCAGGATCTCTGAGGCTCCCTTGCTGAAGAGGCGGAAGCCACCATCGGGCATGCGGATAACTGTGCTCATGGACTTGCGAACTGAATTGAAGGTGTACACTTTGTAAAGTTTATCTTCAGGAATCTGTTCACGTACAGGTTGGAAGTCTCGTTTCAGGTCCAGGATGAATCCCAACAGAGCACACTCTGTTTTGTTGCCCACTTGGCGTGGGAGAGCGCCTTCTTTCTCTGGAGGCTGTAGGCAAGGACAGTCAGCTTAGCATCAGGGCCCAGAGTACCCTCCGTTCCATCCCCAATGTCAAGGTTTCCATTTGGCTTTGGCCACCATGTAGCTAGGGGGCTGTGACATGGAGCAGAGTGAGGCCACCCATGTTACTAGACAGGCCATGCCCTGGCTGCAAAGTGGCCCTTTACAGGTAGTTCCCCATGCTTGGGAAGGATTTCTAGAACCCCCCCCCCCATCCCACCTAGCAGCAAGAGTACTCTGCCATGCTAGGGACAGCGAGAAAGGCAGCCAGTACTCTAGAGATTCCTCTTAAAAGTTCTTTGTTTTTCTTGTTTTGTTGAGATGGGGTCTGTCACTGGCCCGGAGCCCTGGATATCTGCCTGTCTCTGCTTCCCCAGTACTGGAAGTACAAGCAGGCTGATTCCTAGCTTTTTAAAATATGGGTTCTGGTGAGTGAGTTCAGGTCTTCATGCTTACTGTAAAGCAAAGCCCTTTACTGACTGAGCCATTTCCTTAACCATTGTTTTTGTTTTATTGTTGTGAAATCTTTTTGTATGCTGTGAAGATGTGTTACTCTGATTGGTTTAATAAAAATCTGAATGGCCAATAGCTACTCAAGATTTTCAGGACAGAAAGGATGTTGGGAAGAAGGTGGAGATGCCATGGATGCAGAGCAAGAAGGATGGACACTATGGAGATGAGGCAATAAACCCACAAGGCAGAAAGTAAATTAGTAGAAATGGGCTAATTTAAGTTATAAGAGCTAGTTAAAACTGATCAGCCTAAGCTATCAGACAAGCTTTCATAATTAATAGTCTCTGAGCCATTATTGGGGAGCTGACAATCCCTATGAAAATGTCCATCTACACCTTTTCCCTTGCTCTGTGTTTTTTTATAGTATGATGGGACAAACCTCATATATACCAGACAATTTTTTTAACCAATATCACTCAGCTACTTTCTCAGCACTCCAAAATTTGTAAGTGAGCCTCCCACCCCCCAGGGCAGTTCATGCCATGCCAGCAGCCCTACCCCCTTCTCTCAACTGCCCTCCTCGCCCTGCTCACTAGTATTTTGGTGGTGTAGGCACTGTTGATGGAGATGGCATGGACCAGAAGGTCAAGGATTTTGGGGGTCAGGGCACTGGGAGCTGGAATTTCTTTGTAGTGGGTGTCTCCTAGGTAGGACTGGACCACGGTCATGCGGTTGGTGGTGAGTGTGCCGGTCTTGTCGGAACAGATGGCTGTGGCATTGCCCATGGTCTCACAGGCATCCAGGTGGCGTACCAGGTTGTTGTCCTTCATCATTTTCTGTAAAGGGCAAAGATGGAGTGGGGGGTGCTTAGTTGTTTACTCATAAGGATAAAGACAATGTGAGTGACACTAACAGTCCATTTAGTGAGCTTGGTCATGTTTGGGCTGGGTGGTAATCAAACAGAGAGTATGTATGTAAGATACAATGGCTGCTGACAGATGGGGAACAGTTGAGCTTCCAAGAAGCTACTCTACATGGATGACTTGGAAACTATCTGCCAGAGCTCCCTCTTCAATTGCCTGCTACCTCCATGTTCCTCCATACTCCCTTGGTTCTATTTTAGTCTTTCACTGCCTCCCAGTGTCCCAGAACCTTTTTCTAAGGCCCCCGTCTCTCTGCCTCTGCAAGCAGCCACTATTTCTCTCTTTTTTTCTTGGTTCCTCTGACTCTCCCTGCCAGTGTTCCACAGATGAGCCAAGCCCAAATCTCCTTCAACATTAGCTTGCTTCTAGCTCCCTTCACTGTGTCCAACAGATAGGTGGGCTCAGTGGAGCTCTCTGTTAGGATGTATTAGCAAAGATCAACTCATCTAGCACCCTCCCCTCTTAGCAGCTACAGCCTTCCTTAGTCCCCGCTACATCTAAGGTGCTTGATGACATCCCACTCCAGTTTTATGGTCTGTGTTGTGGAATTAATTGTAAGTAGTACTATTATTACCTTGACAGAGTAAGCCAAGGAGATAGTGACAGCAAGAGGCAGGCCCTCAGGGACAGCCACAACCAATACAGTGACTCCGATAATGAAGAACTTCACAAAGTACTGCACATAGACAGGTGTGCACTCTGCCAGCCACACCCGGCCATCCACGACGAAGGTCTCAATCACAAAGTAGAGGACCAGGATGATAACAGTTATGGCAGACATCACCAACCCTGTCAGGCCATGATGAGAAGGGCCACAAGAGGTGAGAGGAGAAAAGAAAGGAAGAAAAGTTTAGGGCCTTTGCAAGGGATTGATGGATTTGTGTCATCTTTGGGGATAAACAGCTGGAGGGATGACTCCATGGAGTGAGAGGTCCTAGGGTAGACTTTGCTCTAGTTTTCCTGGACGGACAGTGTGGGATAAAGAGAAGAAAGCTAAGGGTAAGAGAGACACTTATGTGAGGGACTAGCCATCCTTATAATTTGGGGAGCTGGCCAGCAGTCTCTCAGGAAAGTTGGTTGCCTCTTGACTATGTTGTGGCTAGAAGCCGTGCATCAGGGGGTCTGTTAGGTAATATATGAGTGTGTGACTTAGGTCTTATTGGGGTGGAGGGTGCTAAGCTAGGACTTGACAGTCATAGTTGGCTCTGGCCTGCTCCTATGGCCCCACAGTATATGCCACATTCTTCTAGAACATTATCCATCTCTCTGTACATGAGTTTGCCTAGGGCCAGGACAATATTCTGTCCTTTGCATTCACAGCATCTGGAACTATTTCCAGGAGCCCAATGTACTCCAGGTTCCTGGCCTGCTGTCTCTGGCTGAACATACCTGCTTTCCCAATCTGCACAGCCAGTTTTGTGAGCTTCCCTTGTAGAACCGACTTCTCCTTCTTGGGTATATTGGCTTTCTTCTTTTCTCGCTCCTCCATTTCTCCACCCTCAGCACTCTTCAGGGGCTGCATTTCCATGGCAACAGCCCCGTCTTGCTTCTTAGCTGTACATAGAGGAAACCCTTGGATGAAGTTAGGGCCTAGCAGGGGTAAATGGGCTACAGAGGGCTCATAAGGAAAGACATGTCTCATCATATAGGATTCAATGGCGCACTTTTAATTTCAAGGGATTCTGTAGGCTTCTGTTGCATTCTAAGCCCAGGGCCTTTCTGAGGTATGCAGGCAGTTGCAGCATTGTCCTATATGATGGGGCTGTTGCCATGGAAATGCAGCCCCTGAAGAGTCTTTTGTTGGAAGGGTGGAACTTGTGCACAGACAAGGTGGCCAGTCCAGTAATGCTCCGAATCTCAATACCTGAGAGAAGTCCTGTGGCTGGTCCAAGGAATGTTCTGGAACCAAAACCTGATTCATTTGCCCACAGATATCTGAATCACTCTACTTTCCCCTCAAGGACACTAAGAGGCCCTAGTGTATGTTCCTCTTAGCCCAGGCAGCTCTGCTCAGCTCGGCTCCTCCCACGGGCTCTGTGAACAAGCCTATTCTGTCCCTCCTACTATTTTCCCATCTTCTTCTTGGATCAGGTGGCTCCTCTCATGCTTTTTTTTTTTTTTTTTTTTTTTTTTTAGGTCCCTCAGTTTTTCATTCTTGCTGCCTTTGTGATGGTGACATGGATGCCTTATCTTCCTCTTTGCTAAGCTTTACAAAGTCCTTGGGCTTGGGGCTCTCCAGCTACACTGTTTCCTCCCCTCTTCCTAGGGACGGGACTAACATACCAGTTGTTGGGATATCCTCCAGTTTGTCTTTTTCTTTTCTGCATCTCTTCATTTCACCTGGCAACTCAAAGCCACTTACTATGGCTCCTTCCTCCTAGCAGCCTTGAGGATATGTCAGACTCTATCTAGCTGGGTCATTCTAGCTTTGAGTCGCTACCTACTGGTATCCTACCAAGCTCTAGCCAATAGAATGCCTCCTGTCCCCAAATCCTTAACAACCTCAGTTATCTTCCAGGTTCTAGCTGACTCCCCTTACCTGGGAAATTCACAGGACTGGAACATAGGAATTTTGATAAGTTACCCTTTCTATGCCTCAGTTTCCTTATCTGGCCAAAGTGGGCTCAGAATGTCCATGGATAATTCTCATACATGGACAAGTTCAAGCCATGCTGATGGCCTTGACACTGACCAGCTGTTTTCCAGGTAGCTTGTCTGGGCTTCATGCAGTATCTGGTGGAAACTGGAGCATCCTCCAAGGGTGTCCCCCTTTACTGCTGAGCCAGGATGGGACTTTGGGGCCCACTTACCTGTCTCTAGGTGCTGCTTCTTCCCTGGCAGCAAGTGGTCCCTCCCCGTTCCCCCCTCTCTTCCTCCTCCCCACAAGCTCCTCAGCTGCCCTGAGCCATGCATACACGTTACCTCTGGTTTGGCTACTGTCCATCGCCCCATCCTGCTGCTTGCCTAAAATGGAAGAGGAATGACAGACACGGAGAGACTTGAGAACACTCATGTGGTCATGACATACATAGACACACAGGAGAGTGGGAAGAGCTTAGGCACACACAGCAGTTTGTAGCTATATGGGGTAGAGGAGGAAAAGTAGGGGCCTGATTGTTGGTAGCCATGACCTTGCCTATGGAGGGGTCTTCTTGATGTCCTATACTTTCCAGGAGCAAGCTGTCAGTACCTGCCAGCATACGTGTTCACTGCATATACTCTGGGCTTCCTGGGTCAAAACCCTATGCAGTGTTTCCCACTGGGCTTTGACCTCAGCTGTACAGTGAGTCTCTAAAGTCAGTACTGGATGGGATCTGCGTCAGGTGAAGTATCTGTGGACATTTTCTGGAAGGCCTGCTGCCTTAAGGGGTGCCCTTTCCTTAGATGTCCCAAAGGAGGTAATTCCCAAGCCATGAACCAACCCAAACCCTTTCTCTGAGGCCACTACTAGGAGGTGTGTTCTTTTAAAGGGATAAGGGCTCTGACTGTTTCATGGACCTGTTGGGCACAGTTAAAGTATGGGATTAGGGTCACTGTGCAGAGGAAATCTAAATGTTGGGTATGTAGTAGCACTAGGAAGAAGGTGCAAAGAGTGGACTCCAGGTAATCCTGTCTGAAGCCTCAGCTTGGGTATAGCCCACAGTTCCAGCCACTCTTTCTTGGAGCTGCACATCTCAAGTGGTAGTTATAGGAATTTAACTGGGGGGCCAGATCTTCACTGGTCCCCATTTAGAGAGAATCTGCCACCACAGAATCAGTTTCCACCTAGTAGCTCATGTCACTAGGGAATCAAAGGACAGACAGGATGTGAGGTAGCTTCTAGGTAATAGGACCACAGCCTGGGGTCCCAAGAATGAAAGAGACACCTCCAGCCATAAGTACAGTATGTATTAGACCCTCTCTGCTCAGGGCCCCTGTGTGGGTTGGTGTAGTTTAGAGGTGAAAGGGATTTCTCTTTCTTTTTATTATTTATGTATGTATTTATTTTTCTCTCTGTGTGTGTGTGTGTGTGTGCGTGCGCGTGTGTGTGCATGCGTGCCTACATGCGTGCCTGCCTGCCTGTCCCATGTCTCTTTCATTTTCATGTGTTTTTTCAGGTCAATGGAGGCCAGAAAAGGACATTGGGGCCTCTGGAGTTGGAGTTACAGGTGGCTGTGAACTTTCCAATATGGTGACTGGGAAGCAAAGTGAGCATCACTAGAAGAGGTAGCCTGGACTAAGGCAGAGCACAGTAGGAAAGGGAGGGACTCTGGAAGAAAAGGGTATATAGGAGTCATGATAAGAGGCGGGAATAGAAGATAAGGGTAGCAGGTTGACATGGAGCACCTTCAGAGCATGTTCACTGGGTTTACAGTCCCACAGGAGTAAGTGAGACAGTAGAAGATGGGGAGGGGTGGGTGCACTGGACAAGATAGATATTGTTTCCCAGAGCCCCCAGGATACGTCTCCAGGATACGTCTCCAGGAAGTTGGCCTACTCTAATTCCCTAAATGTTACAATTCAGCAGTGTTGGAGAAGTTCAAGTAGTCTGTCTGGGAAGGTTTGGATGAAGACTGTCAAATTCAATGAGGAGGGAGGGCCTAAGACCAATCTGTGAAGCATATATATAGGAAGCCAGGAGCTTGAAAAGGAGCTACCAGGGACACCAGTGCAGGTGATGGCAGTTCAAGGGAGAGACCATTGGCTTCAAGGGGAGGAAGTGGATTTCCTAGAGGTCCTTATGTGGAAGGGGCTCCCTGTCAACCAAGCAGAACCAAGAGGGCACTAGGCAAGGTCATTTATCCTAGGGATTCAAGCTAAGCTCAGCTGAGGTCCAGAGACTACCTATCATTTGTCTGTGTATTCCTGGAGCACACATTAAAGCTGTGGGAAATCACTGGGACTTGGTACAGGTGGCAGGAGGCCTTCCAACAGTAGGAAGGTGCACATACAGGAAGCACAGGGCCAGACTGCCAGCTCATGTCTTTAGGTCCCCAGGGACAGGGGACCTTGGGAAAGGGCCTAAGGCTAGGGCAACTAACTTGTCCTTCCTCATTCTGGTCTGTCCCAGTATAGTATAGTATAGTATAGTATAGTATAGTATAGTATAGTATACCCACCCATCTTCTAACATTGGTAGACATGCATCTGGAAATGTCTGTTCCCTACTCATCTGGGGCTGTGGAAAAGAACTGAGGACAGATTGTTCACAAGAGCTACGGTGTGTGCTTGAGTCACAGAGGAACAGGGCCTGGTAAGTGGAAGCTCTGTAACTTCACAGTTTTGATTACCATGACTGGAGGGGGGAGTAGCTAGGTAACCAGGGCCATAAGGAAGCCGGACTCTCTAAAACCCTCTGATTCTGCATTAGTGTCCCTAGGGACAGGGATACCACTTGCTGGAGAGCTTACTCTGACCCACCCCATCCAGCATCCTCTGACCCTGGCTGTCATTTTGGGTCCTATCCCTATGTCCTCATGTGACTTCCACTTTGGACTTTGTGGATGCCCTACCCATCACAGTTTTCCTTATGGAAGTCCAGGATTGGCCAGCAGGCTGATAAAGAAGCAAGAACAGTAACATAGAAGGAAGCTGCCTCATCATCTTTGGACACTGGAATCATGGCTGCCCTACCTTTTTTTTCTTTCTTCTCCTCTTCCTCTCCACCTGCTCCAAGCAATGTAAAGATGATGCCTGTTTGGGAGTTCACACCAACAGCTGTTACCACCATTCTTCCAGAACCTTCCATGACATGAGTGCCTGGCAGAGAAACACAAAAGAACTAAGACAGATTTGCACAGCCTGGTAGGACATACTCAAAAACCACAGACTGGCTCTCAGAGTTTCCCTGAGGCAGGTATTTGTCTCCCTGAAGTCACTGCAGCTGTTGACCCCCACATCTGGACTGCAACCTGTTTCTAGGCTTGGGGTTGTAGGAATGACCCAGAGGACCATAAACTGCTAGGTCTTTGTCATAAACATAGAGGGAGCCACTCACATGGCCCACCTGGGCACCTCTGGTGTTCCTGTTCAGTTTCATATTATATTTCCCATTAAAGTAAAAGTGGGCCGAATGAGAACCTCCTAAAAAAGGAGGAAAGCACACATGGAGTCATCTTCAGAGTCTATATGTGGAGGGATAACAATATGGACCCCAGAAAGCCTTCTGCTTGAGATGTCCCATCCACAATCTCAAAGGACCTCTTTTTTATTTGATTATGAATCATTTTATTTTACATATCAATCCCAGTTCACTATCCCTCTTATCTTCCCATGCCCCATGGACACCCCATCCCACCCCCTATCCCAAGGGAGGGTGAAGCCTTCCATGAGGGATCATCCAAATCTGTCAAGTCATTTGGGATAGGGCCTAGGCTCTCTCCTGTGGGGGTCCATTTCTTTGTCCTGTGGCTGGAGCCACACCACCAGGCCTCTAGTAACCTGTTCTGTCATGGCAGTAGGTAGAATTCTCAGACTCCTCAACAAGAAGGGCTATTTAGGGAGACCTTAGTTAAGGCAAGTTCAGCAGGATGGCTTGAGTGGGGATGCTGGGCCAGGCTTTCAAACTGGCCTTACACTGGGCTGGTTGAGAAGGTGGTCCTTACCTGAGAGCAGCATAGGATCTTTGTCTGCTGATTTGCGTACATGATCCGACTCGCCAGTCAGGGAGCTCTCGTCAATCTTGAGATCATTGCCTTGGATGAGCACACCATCGGCAGGCAGAAGGTCTCCTATAGGCCATCCCAGGCCAGAACCAGAGGCTATGGGTCTGTGGGTCCATGGGACCTCCCTCCCACCTTTCCCAGGGAATGTCCTTTGAGGGGGATCATCCACATCTAACCATGTTGTTCAACTCTTAAGGAACAGGGACAACACTTATATCTTATAGTTGTAGGAGAAGACCACTTTAGAGGTTGAGGCTAGCCTGCTTCCTGTGGACACTGCTGTGTCTCAAACCCCTTTTCTGCCCCTAATCATACCCCCTATGCACCAATCTCAGGCCCCTGTGGGTGAAAACACAGACAACCAGGGAAACAGTCTGAGCTGGGGAGGTTCCTCTGGCTCACCCTTCTCAGAAATGGTATTCAGGCTTTCTGGGCAGGGTGGATGAAGATGGACACACTTACCGTATTTGACCTGGGCAATGTCCCCCACCACCAATGCTGCCACTGGGACCTGGAGGAGCTGCCCATTTCGGATGACAGTAAACTTCTGCTCCTGCTCAATACGGCTCTGAAGACCTCGGAACTGCTTTTCCTTGCTCCAGTCATTGAAGGCCGTGACCAGCACGACACAGATGACAGACAGTAGGATGGCAGCCCCCTCGATCCAGCCAGCTTCAGCCTCTCCCTCATCCTCTGCCCCACCAGAGACATTCCCACAGGCTGTGTCCAAGGATGAAGGAGAACATGAAGGAAGGAGAGGTAAAGTCATGGGAGCCAAGACCTGGAACCTCTCCTATCCCAGAGCCTTGCCCCTCACCTTCACTTTCCTCCCCAGGTGGTGCATAGAAGGAGAGGCCCAGGGAGACGATGGCAGCCACCTCCAGGATGATGAGAGTCACGTCCTGCAGGGCTTCCCAAACCAGTTGCAGGAAGGTCTTGGGCTGCTTGGGGGGTATGAAGTTCTGCCCATAGATCTGCCTGCGTTTCTCCAAGTCATTGGTGTTGTCTGCCAGGCCTACACAGCATCCCAAGAAAGTGGTAGAAGCACAGAAAAAGGTAACACAGGCTAACCCTTGGTACCATAAGTATCCCTGACTAAGCTGCTGCCCTTGTGGCTCTCTGACTATAGCCTGCCTCTCTGGAACTATGGAGTGGATGTCTAGAGAAGGCAGACTAGTACAGACCTGGTACTATAAGACCTAGTACGAAACATAGGGGACCAAGCACAGCCCTCACAGGGAGTATCTAGTCTGAGGAAGGAATGATAACCCAGGAAAGGGTGTTATCAATTTCCTGATGTACTTACAAGACACCAGTCCTGTGGAAGGAGGCCTTGGAACTGAGGATGTCTCAATTACTGAAACACTATGCACCTATGTCTGCTGTCACTTCCATGCCCAAGCTATCTTTGAGGGATGCTTGCAGGGAAATGATAACAGCCAACACAGGAAAGGACATCAAGGATACAGGAGGATACTGTGTCGCCAAATGTAGCCCAAATGTAGCTGAGCCAGGAGCAGAAGAGAGCACCCAATGGTTCCCTGGGTTGAGGGTGGGTAGGGAGGTGAACTAATATCTAAGTGGCTTCAGTGGATTTGTAGGGAGGTTACCAATTAAGGGGATCCAGGTAATATTAGCCCAGTTTTATCCAAGTGACAAATAATTGGCCAGGACCCTCACTTAAGGGATCAGGAAAGCTGTCTGTCTCCTAACACCTAGATTCCATATTTCTCTCAAAGTACTGGTCACTAGGTCCCACACAGGCCTGAAAGATGTGACTGTGTTTGAGATACTGGCACCTTAAAAGTAAGGCAGCCTCTAGACCTTGGCCACCCCACCCTGTGGCCTATTGTATCTAAAGACATACAGGCTTACCTAGCCTAACCTGCAAAGGGGGCAAGGTGCAGGAGAACCAGGGACTAGGGAGATGGATGTGTCCAGAAGCATAGCTATTGAGGAAGACAGAGCAATGTCTTCTGGAGATGGATGGAGGCCTACTTTCTAGACATTTCCCAGGGAAGGACCAGAAAGAAAGAGTGAGTGTGATAGCAAGTTATTATATCCAGAGACCTATATAAGGAGGCTATTTTATGAAAAGAAGACTCAAGGTGGAAGTATGGGGCCTGCAGGGAGAAGCAAGGGCAGAGGTATGTGGTATCTCCCACCTACATGTAGCCTGGGAAATGATCCTCTAGGTTGTACAGGGAGGCTATTCCACAGTGGGGAAGAAGCAACTGTTTACCAGCTCCAGAGGAGGGTGCTGAGGCTGGAGTTTAAAATAACCAACACTGGGAAAGGACAACAGAGTTCCACAGAGGCTGAGCTACCATGACACAGAATTGAAGAGAGGATGACCCAAGGTCTGGTGCCCATAGTGCCCAGGAAGATGGCTCCCCTATACCTAACACCTTCTTAGAGCTTGACTTTGGGGCCAAACATAAGCTCTGGGGTGGGGACTGCATGAACATGGTGGCTTCCACCCATAGCCACTCTGCAAAATTCAGTGGCCAGCCTCCCCAGGAGCCCCATGGTTGGCTTTGGTATTGCAATGACTCCTCATCCAATTCTTTCCCTTGTCATCTCTGAGGATGAGAGATAGGGGTGGCTAAGGCTGAGGAGACTGTCAGTGGTTCATCTGGAGAACAAGAAGAGGAAAGGAAAGGGAAGTTCCAGCACAGGTCCTCTCAGTCCTAACATGAGACACTTCAATCACTGCAGGGTCCAGGGGCAGAAAAGGCCTTAACTCATGGCTCCAGGACCCTGGAGGTGACCTCCATATAGATCTCAGGCAAGTGAGAAATTGCCATACCCTTATCCTTGATTGGCAAACTTCTCAGCAGGTTGATCCCCCTCAGGTTCACCCAGGACTGCAGTGCTATACCCCAAAGGGACCAGCTCCATGCTGGCACCTAGTGGCTGGATGGCAGCTTGAAGCTCCCACCAGAATCATTGGCATGGCTTGTACCACCTGCTGAAGAAGCTGAGTGGTGAATAAAAGGGCCATCCAGTCCACGGAGCATGCCCAGCAGGCTGGGCTTAGGAAGGCTCATAAGACTAAGCTTCAGATTGCTCACCAATAAGGAAGTGCTGACGGTGGGCCTTTTGCAGAGGAGCAGGGTGGAGCTTGAATGAAGTGGAAGCGACTGACAACAGCAAAAGTTGCAAGCAGCACAGCCTTGGCATGTCCACACCATCTAGCCACATGGTGTCCTTCCCACCCAGAAGGGGTGCAGCTGTCTATGCCTTTCTCTCCCTGGCCTCATTGAACCTGGGCTGGGCTGGCAGCTCAGATTTCTGCTGGGGCCAAAAGACCTCTTCTGAAGGCCCACAGCTTTCCCAATATGGTGTCTGGGAGACCTCAGCCTCTGTGGTAGCAGTGGCGGGGGTAGGGGCCAAGCTGAGGAGGCCCAGCCTTTCTTCCAGATTGAGCCTTTTCTCCTTCAACTTCAGGAGCTATGGGAGATGCAACACTTCAAGGGATGAACCAGTACTCTGAGCTCCTAGACACTTGGAGTCCACATTGCCTTTGGCCTGGAGCCCCCAGAGAGGGAAGTGACCCATTCTAGCTTCTAGAAAGCCTGACTTCCATGGCAACATGTGATTCTGCTTCCTGACTATCCCATTTCACATGCCCAGATTGTTCCCAAGGTCAGTGAGGCCCTTGGTCCCTTTCCCCCAGGAGCTCACTCCCTTCCATTCTCCTCCTCTGCCTTGCCCTTGGACTTGGATTGTCCTTGCTGCTGCCAACAATGCTCCCCAATCCCCTTTCCTGAGACTGGCAGTTGCCTTCAGATTGGCCCTGAAGCTTTGGCCTTTCCGTAGGGTTTGGGGTTCCGACAGCTGCTACAACTGCCATGGTACCATTGTGTGTGTGTGTGTGTGTGTGTGTGTGTGTGTGTGTGTGTGTGTGTGTGTGGTAGAGAAGGCAGCTGTGACCCCCTCTGATTCTAAGCATGTCTAACCTAGCAGGTCCAAGACATGGGGACGGAGGCTGGGTGGTTGGCATGGACACAGTTGGGCTGTTTGCCCAGAGCAGAAGCCAGATACCATCAGAATTGGATTAGGACCACATTGTGTTGGCTCTCAGCTAATCTGCCTCCTTCTTATGGCTGCTTGTGGAGAGCAGACAAGGAAGGCAGGGTGCCCCATAACCAGCCTGTACTGAGGCTCCTCACAAGCAGGCAGGCCTTTCTTCAGGATGGGTTCTGGAATCCTTCTGAGTAGCTAAAGAGGCTGAGAGATTAGTGAATTGGTGCAATAACTGCCAAAGTCCTAACTACATACCTACCTGGCCGCTTGTCATCTGCCAATCCCTTCTGGGTACCAGAGGATTGGCATGGGGTCAAAAGTATAGTTAAGTCTGCCCCTTCCACTAAGTAGGCTGTGGAGCCTGCCTGCTCAAAGCTTGCTGCGCTAAGTAAATGGAGGGGTGAAAATCACCTGCTTCTGGCCCCAGGCAGCTGGGCCTTAGGAGCCTAGGGGGAAGAGCTGGTCCTTGGTCTGCCATGGGAACCTAGGGTCTCAGGGGCTTTTCAGGGGTTGAGCCACCCACCTGGGCACCTGCCCTTCTCCATGCCCACCCCATTTACAGGAACCAGATGAGCTTTGGAGCTCCATGGCAGAATCGGGCAGGTTCCCAGGGGCCTTGACATTTTAAATATTTAACAAGGCCTGACAGGCAGAGGGAAGAGCTGCCAGCCATAGCCCATCTGCTTCCTTTGATCTGGGAGAGGCCAGAGCCCTTGTGGCTAAATGGCCCTCTACCCCAGCCTTCTCAGAGGCCCCAAGTCCTCAGGGGGCTGGGTGGACACGGAGGAGGACAGAAAGAGATCCTTTGGCATGAAGCCCAGCCATCTGCCCCGACAGAGTGCTGCTTCAGGCTGGTTATGTGTGTGTGTGGTAGGCAGTCTGAATAGGCTGTCCATGGGTGTGCAGCAACTCTTTAGCTCAGTTTAGGAAGGTCCAGATAGCCCAAGGAGGCCACCATACCTGGAGTTCTTAACCTGGCCCATGGGCCTGCCTTCTCCTATCTCTCTAATGCTCCATTGGGCCCATGAACCACTTCCAATAGACAGATGATTTCTTCAACCCATTTTGGGCAAGGTTTAAGAGCATATGGTGTGAGCTCTAGAGGCTCTGAATGGAGGCAAGGGCAGAACAAGGAGGCTTGAGGCGATGAGCATAAGTGTTGCAAGCAAAGGATTGTTTTACAAAGAAGACTGGGCAAGAGCTGGTGATGGGTAGAATGGGGAGCCAGGGATTAGGAGGAACCCAGGTGGTGACCAGGACTTGCAGGACTGGGTGGTCCAAAATGCCACCACTGAGATGGGTGGTTGATAAAATCAATCTTCACTGGCTGGGAAGCAGGCCTGGCATCAGGTTGGGATAGTTACAGCAATCCTGCCAGGCCAGTGTCAGATGAGCCAGAAAGGGTTCCAGCTCTTGAAATCTGGGATAGATTTGGCTCTTTGGTAATCCAGTCTCACAGAAGACTCCAGAATCATGGAGTTGAAAACCCAAGATGACAATCAGACCTCACTCAAGATCTTCTAGAGGATTCTCACCTTGTTTCTTCTCCAGAGGCTGACTTGCACTGCCTTAGGCTTTATCTGCCTGGGACAGCCTGGGACTACTGTCACTTTTTTTCGTGTGTGTGTGTGTGTGTGTGTGTGTGTGTGTGTGTGTGTGTGTTCATATGTTCATGACCAAAGGTCAATGTCATATGTCTTCCTCCACCTAATTGTTTGTGATAAAGTCTTTCACTGAAATTAGAGTTCACTGATTGGCTACATGGGTTGATATACAGCTCCCATGGATTCTCCTATCTGTGCTTCCTTAGTGCTGCGATTATAGGAACATACTCCATGATCAGCTTTTTACATGGGTGCTGAAAACTCAAATGCATGCCCTCATATTTGCACAGCAAGCACATCACTGAGCAATCACCTCAGTCCCAATGACTGCCACTGTTAATGGTACAGTGTGACGATTGGTCCCTACTTTTCATCTGCTGTTCCCACAAGACTCAAATATCTCTGTGCCATCCTTATGTGACTCCTGTAGCTTAAAGCACAGAGGACCTCCACAGTGCACCTCCCCCTTTTTTTATTCCTCTTAACTGAGCCCAGGTTTATGCACCTGAAGTCCAAATATATAGCCAGAGACCATTGTTTCCTCATGCTTTGGTAAGAGATAGTTGACCGTGCCCTGTTTCTTGAAAAGAAGTTCAGAGTTTCCATTCAGACCTTCCACCTTTGGTGGTTCTCATTTGTCATTATGTCTCTTTTCCTCTTGTAGGGTGGAAAGTGACTGATCACAGAGGTGTGGAGGAGGTCTCAGCTCACATTCTCAGAATTTAGTTGCCCAGAGGATGACAATCTCCCCATGCACAAGGCACCTCCCATTCAAGACCAAGTGGCTGAGCAGAGGGTAACAATCAGAATTTGTGTTCTGTGTCCTGCAAGGGTCAACTGAGGCTTACCTCCACAGAGCCATTCAAGGCAGTCATACTAGCCAGAACACAGAAACCCACGTGTGCCCCAAGGGTAAGGCAGACCCTGAGTTCCTAGGATATCCCTTTCCCCGCCCAACCCGGTGGACTTACCCTCAGTAGGCGATGTCTTCAGCCTCCTGCACAGCCCACTGACGTCTCCATAGGCTTCCTGAATCTTCTGCAGTGCCTCAGCACCTCGGAGCTCCATGAGGCTGCGTAGCTCTGCTAGTGTGCACCCAAAGCCACCCACATGGGGCACTTCCCGCTGCTGCTGCTGCTGCGGCTTGGGGTGGAACTCGATGGAACTGTTCGCCATGTCACCCATCCTGTCTGTCAGGCCTTCTCACAGGTGCAGCTTTGACTCAGGTGTAGCTAAGGACAGGTGGCCACCTAAGATCCCAGCGCTGAGGTGAGGCAAGGTGGTGGTGGGAAAGAGGCTAAGTGTGAACACCTGGGGAAAAGGAGGCACAAAGAGGCCCAAGGGACTGGGTCAGACAAAATGAAGGCCCAGAGTTCTGGGAGTATTGGACCCATCTTCATTCAGTGTACTCGATGACTCACAAATACCAAATTGACCGTCCAGGTCTCACCTGCTAGACCGGCCCCACTAGTCCTGCCTATCATGAGCCCAGAGCTAGAGGGTTTGTTAGGTGGGGAAGCAGGGGGTGGTGGGACCCTTCTGCCACCAGCACCAGCCAGCTCTCACTGCCTCTCTAAACCACTTGAAACCCCATTTTGAAGTAAGGCAATGTATTTGGGGTCATCGGGATCTGCTCTTGCTTCATTTGCACAAGGGATCAGTGCTTACAACCAGCTTCGTGCTTTGCCCTCTCATCTTCCTATTCTTGCCTGAGCAAGACTTGCTGAGTGCCATTGCCATGTCTGAAATCCCCAGAAGTCCTCAGTGACTCAGGCCTGGGCTGTGCACAGGAGGGTATACTGAGCAATGGAAAGGGCCAGCTACACTACTTGTCAAGATTGAGCGTGCAGGGTGTTTCTCCAGTCATCAGGGTACCTGGGGGTGGGAGGAGGATGGAAGGAAGCAACCACAAGTCACTAGTGACTCTGATGACATAGGAACTAAGGTTTTCCCTTCTGAAAACATCAACCTGGCTGTGGTGGTGAAAGCCTTTACTCCCAGCTCTTGGGAGGCAGAGCATGTGGATCTCTGTGAGTTTGAGGCCAGCCTGCTCTACAAAATGAGTTCCAGCACAGCCAGGGCTGTTACACAGAGAAACCCGTCTTGAAAAAAAATAAAAGAAACAAATCTAAAACCTTAAACAACCATCCAGGTCACAGCACTTCCCCTATTGTAGGGCTCCCTGAGTCTATTATCTTTCTATCCTTTGCACCGGGGCTCCTTGCCTCACCTAAGGAACCGCTGCCTTCTGTTATTGATGTCTGTAGCCTTCCTGGGGTCTGACAGCGGGGACATTCTCCTGTTGGACCTGTCCTTCTCCTGCATTTGTCCTCTTAGAACTGAATTATTCTCAGAGTATAAGGCTGTGGTCTTTGTGTCATCAAACAGCCTCCTGGCACTGTGCTTGGCTGGAATAGACCTCTCACCTTTGGGTAGAAACTCCTGGCTCACAACAACGCTCTCAAAATCAGAATTCAGACATCTATCTAGGTTTCTGATCTAGACCCACCCATGGAAAAACAATAACCCAGAGCCTAGAAGAAAGGAAAAAAAGCCCTCGTGTAGTTAAAATAGCGGTAAACTCCATGGCTCTCTATCAGGAGTTGCCCAGTGGGTTAGATCCTTTGAGCCCTATGTTGTGCCATGAACTGAGAAATCACATTTACAGGAAGAGCACATGCTCCAAACATAGAGGCCTCAGCTCTCAAGAAAAAGTGTGTATGCCTATGTGCAAGGTCTGGTGGACAGGATGAGGAACACTTATAAAATGTCCATTCCAATTGGTCACCATTTCACAATTTGGAACCTGGAGTATTAACTATATTTTCACTTTTCTACATGGACCAGCTTTCACTTCTGGAAGATGTGGGGTGACTTCACCATCTTCTCAATCCTGTGTACCTGTCTCCCACCAATTTTTCCAGTTGGTTGTCTAAAAAACATTTCTTGGGCATCTAGTACATGGTAGGCACTGACTTGTTGTGCTAAAGGTCAACAAAACTAAACTAATAGCTTTTCTCTGTGTGGGTAAGCTATAGAAACAAGGTTTGGTTCATATGCCTAAAGCCCTAGGGTTTTGGGAAGGACAAAGGGAAGAAAAGACTGAAAGGGGAAGAAACAGCTAAGCAAGGCTGAGGGAGGGGGCAGGGAATGCGGCCCTTCTGCTTGACTGAGCAGCAGCATCTGGAAGCACTGGCTGGGGATGGCAGGGGCAAGCAGTGGGCGCACAGGAAGCTGGACAGAATGTACTCATTTCACTGGCGCTCTGTGAATTCGCCATTCCAATCACCTAGAAGGGGGTGACAAATATCACTCTGTTGCCACTGCAAGAAGTCAAAGCTTGGTTAAGGGAAATAACAGAGCCAGAGGAAATTGAGACTGCCGCCTCAATGTAGCCATGTTAGCTTTCCACTGATAACACGCCTTCCTCAATCCCTACCACAGGTGAGCTTGGCTTACGACCATATCCTGACTACCTCCTCCCCTCCTCTCTCTGATCATAGCTCCATTGCTCCCAGAAGCCCCAGAGCATAAGCAGTTGGATGTAGCTGTCAGGTTTGAGTTCTGTCCTCTACTTCTGCCACCCCCAGCCTGCTGGCTGCTCGAGAAGATGAATGGGTCTGGTTTGTCAGGGTACACACTGTCTTCAGCCAGCACGCCCCCATGAGTCAGCTTCTTAGGCCCTAGTCAGGCAAGGCTGCTAGGAAAGGCCAGATCAACAGGGCTATAAGTACCCAGATATTGGTAAATGACATGAGAGGGTTCTCATTGGCCCTCGGACCCTTTCAGCCCTTGTGGAGGGGTGGCCAGTACTTGCCCCAGGCTTTGATGCTCTCATAGGCAAAGACTCAGTACTACATTCACTCACCCCATTCTTGACGCCCTAGGACTTCAGCCGAGAACCTGCATGTCCCTAACTGTGTTGCCTAAGGACTCCATAAGGACTCTGTGGAAAAGGGAAGCCAGACGAAGGATTTTACTCCTTGGAAGCTCAATAATCTTTTCAGCTATTCTTCCCACCTGGAAATAAGGGTGCTCTTAGACTTGGGGTGTGAAGTGAAAAGCCTATTGAGTGAGCTCTGAGATGGGTGCATGTTCTTCAGAGTAGGTACCTGTAGGTCACTACTATAGGCACCCAGACCCAGGAGTCCTGGAGGAGGCCAGGGCTTCCCTAATGTAACTGAAGCATTTTTGTCACCCCCTCTTTCTCCCTGTCCATAACCTGAAATGTAGAGCTACTCCTGATTTGGAATGCTATCCCTGCTGAAGATGCTTGGATCTTTGGTGTCTCATAGTTACAGCCCTGGGTAGGGAGGTAAAGCTACTGGTTTGATGAGGTTAACCCATGTTATCTCCCTTTAGCCCAAGGGACTGTTGGTGCTCATTGCACCCCTGCTCCTGTGTGACTGTCCTGGGTCATGTTGTCCCTCAGTGTCACCCAACCCCATGACTGCCAGTTGTGGCTAGCTCTGTTTCCCCATTTCCCACTAAGCAAACCTGACAACCTGTCTGCCAGCAAAGAGATCTCCCTACAGGCTAGCAACTAGTGGCCATGCTGCATTGAAATCCCTTTCTCTGGCTTAGGCACCAGCACTTCAGAGAACTCTTCCTATAATCCACGATTGGTTCTGCCACATACTGCTTTAATCTCTAGGCCCAATCAAGAAGACCAAATTCCTTCAAAGCACCTTCCAGCTGTCCCTGACTTGTTCCCCATGCTCCACACCAGCCTACCAGTGGCCATCATTCACTCTACTAGAGACCATCTCTGAACTCCAACAACACATCTTTCTCTCTCATCATCATCTGCTGGCATCCAATGGCTTACATTAGTCAAAGAATGTATCTACCAGTTAGCTTTCCAGTCATAATTAATTGCTGCTGAGCCCAAGATCCCATGATCCATTTCTACTTCCCAGAGCTGGGGATATCCATGAAAAGAAGTACCTTTACCTGCATCGTTATTTGTTTGAGACACATTGTTGACCACTAAGTTGCCAAGGTGCATTGAGTGATCTATCCCAAATGGTGATGGGACTGGAGAAATTAGTGAGAGGGGGCCTGGTCCACAGAGAAGGAGCTTAGAACTCTGGAAGGTGGCAGCACTATCCTGGACAGCATGAAGCCAATAAGGGTAGATACTCATATTTTTCTCATCTTCATTCACACAATAGGCCACAGTTCACATAGACTGACTCTTGTCTGTTGTAAAGAAATACACATGTTCTCTTCATCCCTGGGTAGTCTATAAACCTGGATGATGGTCTCCTCCAGTTTTAATCAGGACAGCAGTCATCACTGAAATGTCCAAGAGCAGAAGTGACTGGCCCTATCAGTTCTGTAGGCCTGACAGAGTTTCCGGCCTGGGCTGGCTGCCGAGAACAGGCTGTAGGCATCAAAAGGGCAGGGAATGTACCATTTCTGTGCTCTTTCATCTTTCAGACCTTAATTGGCTTAATTGAATTGAGAACCTCCTCAGAGGGGCACTTGGACCTTCTGGTATTTGCTCCATCCTGGCACAAACTGGCCAACATCATGGATTAGATAGAGCAGAAACCTGCATTGGGTTTGCTGGCTTAGTTCACCCTCATTGTATGACTATCAACAGGTTGCTACATTAGGAGACAGTGGGGATGTTGATAGCACAAGTCCAGACTCATCACTCAGATGCCTTCTGGACTCTTCCCTCTAATGAGGCCTGGACATTTTAATCCCTCATATCCAAATGGAGTACCTACTTTTCTGTTGACTCAAATCTGCTTGATCAGAAGACAGGCTCTTCCTTCCTGGTGTCCTCTCCCCCTCTCTCGCTTCCTTCTCCTTCTCTCTCTCTCACCACCTTGAATGGGTTCTCTGCCAGCTCCTTCAATTTAATATATGTGTGCTTCCCTTGACCCTAAACAGCTCTTGTCCTTCAGAAAGCTGTACAGTTTCTGAGGGAAGGACCCTCTACTTCTGGGATTCTAGTGACACCACTCTTAACACTGAACTTTGAGTTGTTAGTGTCCATGGGATAACAATACCTACAATAGCCACTAACCCTTACTGCAGTTCACTGTGCATAATGCCTGTTTTACACATGGGACCAGAGAACTCAGACATCAAGTGCTTGTTTGATGGCCAGAGTTGAGTCTCAGCCACCCACACTAGCAAACCTTGTTACCCTGAGCAGCTTCCCTAGCAGGTTCAGATGGAACCCTCTGATCTACTTGCTCTGTGGAGCTTCCCAGCCTTATGTTCAAAGGGGTCCAGGGTAAGAGAGCAAAGTCCATCTCCCATGTCAGAACTAAAATAAAAGCATTAAAATCAATTACACTGTCAAGTTGGAAACAGTCCAGGACTCCTCTCACCCAGCACGAGCCAACTCTGTGGGGACACATGTCCCATACTAGTGGTAGGGCATCTGGCCACCAAGTGCTGCCACTGTTCTTGCTGAATACCAGCACAAGCTGCAGGCCAAAAAGTCCCAGTCCCGAGTTGTTTCCTTGTTCCTGGGCCCTGGGAGACAAGAATAGTCCCCCTCCCCCTGCACAAATCCAGTATATGGCGCTTGGGCTTGCCAATGTCCTGGTGCTAGAGCCAGTCCAGGACCTACACAAACAGTCCATCTGGATGGACATGAGGCAGAAGCCTGGCCTGATCTGGCACACACTTCTACCTTGTGCCCCCTCACCACCAGCCAGCTAATATCTCCCTATGGACTCACCAAGTTAGGACTCTCCTTCCAGATATGACTAGGGCTCAGCAGTGTGACTCACTGGGGGTTCCTTGAATTAATAGGTCTTGGCCATTCTCTATCTCCAGGCACCTGGAAAATATCAGCTTGTCCATGTAGTGGAGAGAACAAATCCAGGAGCAGGAGCAGAGGCCTAACCCCTGCCTTATAGTCAGACATCCCAGCCACACTTGCACACTGGGTGGGGCCTGGGGCCCAGCTAGGGAGCAGGTGGGGAGAAGGTCTGGGAGGAGGGTATCTTGCAAGGCAGCTGGCTGTCCACTCCTGGATCTAACATGATGGGGCAAATATAGGCTTGGCTTGGGGCCCTGGAGCTGGTACTTTAACCCTTGATTTTCCACATTTCCCCTCTAAGTATAGGGTTTTTGTCTTTTGGTCTACTTTGGCCCCTGCCCCTCTGCTTGATGCATCTTGGTGACCACCCAAGGACAAGACATGCATGCAGCCAGAGAGGGGGAGGGGAGGAGCCAGGCAGAGAACAGCCTCATTAATATTTCAGAGACACTGTCACTGCCGCTCTTGGGACCTCACAGCCCCACCACTCTTGTTGGTAGAAAGAGGAGGATGGGAAAAGAGAAGGAAATAAAACTGCGAAAACAGACTTAAAGGGAGAGAGCCTCCCCCTTCTGTCCTTCCCCTGTTCCTGGTACAATCTGTGCACACTCTGTTGTTGCTGCCTTGCTGTTGCTGCAGCAGCAGCGGCGGCGGCGGCGGCGGCAGCAGCAGCAGCAGCAGCAGAATAGCTCTAAGTCCAGAACAGTTTTGGGCAAAAACAATAACAAAAGAGGGTCAATTGTCACTATGGTATCCCCTCCCTGCTCACTCATTCACCTGCCTGAAGTCCTGTCCTTGCAGGCAGTTCTACCAAGGCTACCTGGAGAATGGCTGGTGGCTGTCAGCATGGCCACGGGGACCTTGCTCATTCTGTAGAAAGTCAGATGCACATAGGAAAAGAAGAAGTCCTTGCTGAGGCTACAACCAAGGTATATGGATCTCAGAAACACCCACATCCAGAATCATGGGGTTGGTAGGGATCCAGGCATTGCTTAATTTAGTCGCACCTAAGGCAGCCCAGCCCAAGACCTGCATGACCCTCCCTACCTGGAGAACTGCCCACTCCAAAATGAAGTTTTGGATTTCCACCCCATCTAACACCCCTCAAGAGCATCCCTTCCCCAGCCAAGTAGTTGCTCTCCAGTCAAAAGAGACCTCAGAACAGAATGATAGATACTGCAACCACAATGTAATGCACCATGGCATTTTCTTTAAAAATTCAGCAATGTATTACAGCATCTCTTCATCTCCCAAAAGTAGGAAGCAGGGACTCACAGAAACTTTTATAGCCATGTTCACAAAAACATTACTCACTATAGTCAAAATGTGGAAGCAGCCCAATGTCTATAGATGGATGACAGAACAAACAGATTGGTGTCCCTACATTTGCATATAATGAAACATCAGAGAGCCTTTAAAAGGCAAGGAATTCCCATAGATGTTATAATGAGGTTGACAAAAGTGGGCAGCCTGTCTGGCTTCACTTCTGGGAGGTCGTGAGAATCACCAGCCTTATAGAGACAGGCAATAGGATGCTGGGTGCTGGGGGCTGGAGAGAGGATGACAAGCTAGTATTTAGTGGGGCTGACCTGAAGTTCTGGAGATTGATGTAGGGCATTTTTTCAAGTCTTTTGTCTCTAATGCTGGATATGTCGTGTTTTGTGGTGGTGGTGTGTATGTGTGTGTGTGTGTGTGTGTGTGTGTGTATGTGTGTATGTATGTATGTATGTATGTATGTATGTATGTATGCATGCATGCATGTGTGTATGTGCGCGCTCTATAATGCCAAAAGGAAATAAGTCCAACCAGCCTCTTTTTTCATTGTATTCAAAGTGGTAGACAGGATGTCTGAGTGGTCTACTGTGGTGTCCTAAGTCATACTGTCTCACCCCTGGGCAGGTCAAATCAGTGGTCTATTCTTCTCATGTGGAAATGAGCTTTTAGGGAAATTCCCCTTAGGGAAATGTCAACCTAAGTAGCCCTTTCCCTATGTGACCTATTCATATCCCACAGCTTCTATGTCCCCATCCCTGCTACTCGCTGCCTGCTACTACCATTATTGCCCACCTACTAGGGCCACTGTTGTTTCTATCTTGTGGTGCTGGGGTCAGACTCCTGGGTCTAAGCATTCTAAACAAGTGGTCTGCCATTGTCATACCCCAAATTGCTCTCCTGCTTGGAAATGGTTGGAGCAGGCATGTACTCCCTTTCTTGTGGTAGAACTTCCTCAGAAAGGATGGTGTAATCACTTGGGGAAAGCCTGGCCTCAATATGAGTGAATTCTGTATACAAAATATGACTTTGGAAGCAGATCCTGGTGGTCAAGGACTGTAATTCCAGATATCTAGCAGGCTGAGATGGGAGGATTTAAAGTTCAAGGCCGAACTAGGCTGTAAAATGAATTCATGGCCAGACTGGTTAATGGGACTCTGTCTCATAATATAAAATAAAATAAAATGAGGGCTGGTGTGGTGGTTTGAAAATGGCCGGCAAATGGAGTGGCACTATTATTAGAAGGTGTGATTTTGTTGGAGTAGATATGGCCTTTTGAGGGGATGTGTGTCACTGTGGAGGTGGGCTTTGAGGTCTTATATATGCTCAAGGTATGCCCAGTGTCTCAGTTCACTTCCTATTGGCTTTGGATCAAGATGTAGGACCCTCAGCTCATTTTCCAGCGTCATGTGTGCCTGCATGCTACCATGTCACACCATGCTGAAAACGTATTAAACATCTGAAATGTGAGTCACCCCAATTAAATGTTTTCCTTTATAAGTGTTGCTGTGGTTATGGTGTCTCTTCACAGAAATAGAAACCCTAACTAAGGTAGCTGTGGACACAGCTTCATGGTAGAGCTCTTACTTATCCATTATGAGGTCCCAAGTTCAACCCCTAGTGCCAAAAATGGCTTTGGGAAATACTAAGGACTCCCTAGAATGTTCTGGAAGAGACTATATAATATTTTGTTAGCTAGATGTCTTGCTGTCCAGTCAGTGACTGTATTTTTTATTCCCTTGCAGCCACATATGACCATGTAACTACACTTTGGCCAATTTGCTATAAACAGAAGTTACAGGGACAACTTCAAGGTTCCACATGAGGTGAGAAAGAGAAGGAACATGGCTGAAATGCTGATGTGAGGATCAGGTGATAATACTTATCTTGTATCATCTTGCACATGGGTTATGAATATCATATAGGAGTTCACATCAATATATCTTAAGAAGCCATCACAGCAGCCCAGGTTGTGCAGCTAGACTTCCATGTGAGCCAGGAATATCTTCTTTGCTGACAAAGTTGCTATTATTACTGATCTTCAGTAAAGAGGATAACCCCGTAATGTGAAGAAATTGGACATTCAGAGGGAAGAACTAGAGCCTCCACCTTCACTGTGTGCCCACTTCAGGCCTGATCATGGGCAGTTAGGAGGCTTTCCAAACATTTCAGCATCTGCCAAATCTCACACTTTCATGGGTTCTCTGTAGCATGTGACCATCTGTAGCCTGGCTCCATCATACCTGTATTATTTGACACTGTCCTAGATGTTCTAGTCAAAGCAGAAAGGAAAAGACAGGGCCATAAGAGACAAAACGTCAGTCCTGTCACATGCAAGCCAAGCCAGTGGGCTGTGCCGAGTACTGTGCACCAACGCGTTATGGGAATGATTATGATTGCTTTGCACAGTGAGGCTCTATGTCAAGGGATGAGGACACCTATTGTGGAGTACGGGCATCTACGGAATAGAGATTGAGGTGTTTACTTGGAGTCATATTGCTAGCAAGGAGTAGAGGCTGATGTAAACTTGGGTAATTTGTCTTCGGATGATTCTGTATGGCTCTTTACCTAAGTGACTGCCCAGAACATCCAAGAAAACAATGGGCACCTGATTAGAACCAATTCAAAGAGTTAATAAAGTGCCTGGATAGGCTCAAGCACTGGCTGCAGACACACTCAGCCTATCTGGGAACAGGACTTCATTTTTCCTTGCTGAGTTGGTACCCACCCACTGCAGATCTTCAGGAGGCTTGCTCCATTTCTTTTGAGACTTCCTCCTCCCCATTAGGCCAGGTAAAATAAAGCAGAGCGAGGCTCTTTGTTCAGTCTGTCTGTTCTGTCTCTTATGTCTTTCCCAAACCTTACACTTCTGCCTGTCCTGAAGCTGACATTAGACAGACTCCAGAGATCAAACTTGAGGACCAAGTTCCACTGCTGAAGCCACTACTTGGCCTCAGGTGGGATGTCCCAGGATGTTTTCCATTTTAGGGGCCATCCCTAGGCCTGCTTGGGTCCCACATTGCTCTGGGATCCCTAGAATATTTTTGTGGTTCTTACAGTGCTGCATGGTTCTGGGTTACAAAGGGAAGTTAGAAACTCCCTTCTGGCTGGGGCCATGCAGGATGGTCACTGGAGTTATGACTACATGAAGAAAGGGGACTGTCATTTGTTTTCTGCCAGAGAAGGCAGAAGCTGAAAAAGGAGAGAGCTAGGGAGCAGGAGCTGGAGAAGCCGATGGGCAGGAAGCATAATGACACTAATTATCCAATTACAGGGAGCTGTGCGGGCAGAGAGCTGCATTGCAGCAGGAGCCAAGCCAGGCCCGCGCCCCGCCCCCGCACGCGTCTCACACACGCAGGTCCCCACTTCCCTCCTGTCCTGAAGCACAGATAGCTGGGCCATCTTGTGGTCTTTAGAGGGGCAAGGAAACCCAAAGCCACCATGGCTAGCCTCTATGAAAGCCTCCTGCCCAGGAGGCAGCAGGTTCTAATCCTCCAGCCCTTCATATCCAGAAAACTCCCTGCTAGAAGGAGGGACACCCAAGTCTCCCAGCTCTGCTGGCTACTGTGGTACCAATCCCAGAGTCAGCTTAACAACCGGAAATAGCCAAGGCCTAAACAGGCAATTAAGGAAATTATAGACAGCTGTAAGCCATTGGGGCTAAAGGCCAGGCTGAGACCTTCCAGACAGGAGAAGCAGGGACTAGATAAGAAAACTACCAGGATATGCATGTGCCTTCTTGGAGAAATGAGCTCCATGTGTGGGGGGTTGTTTCTGGAAGCAGGTTGAAGTCCTTGGGCCAACACACAGAGGCAGGGGTAGGAGGAATTCACTGGTGTCAAGGTCAGGAGCGGGAGGTGTAGGGATCCCAAATGCTCATAAAGTAGTCTCTTTTGGCCCTTTTGTTATTTAGCTTACTCATGCAGACGACCAATCCCATGTGGGAAAGGAGCTGTAAAGAAATGGGTTTGTCACTGTGTGGAATTCTGAGGTCACGGGGGTCTCAAAGCTACCTTTCTTTCCTTAAAAACATCATTGACTATGATATTCTTAGTAGAGAAGAGGTCAAGGATGCTGGGGATAGAAAAGCCTAGAGATGGGGATCAACTGTCATTGCTACCTTTCCAACCCAGAGGCAAAGACTCAGCACACTCAGGTCTCAGCATCCCTTCCCCAAGTTATTCTAAACTGCTGCCCATTGTCAAATGTAAAAAAGGAAGAAAAGTCCAGTGATCCATACTGGCCCTGAGAAAGGATGCCTCAGAAATTGCAGCACAGGGAGGATCACCTAAAAGGCTGCTAGGCACAGCTCCAACACCCTTACCAACCCCAAATGGCTGTGACAGCAGGACCTGAAGGTCACCCAGGGCCTGGCTGCTACAAGGATCACATGGACTGAGCTTTGTACCACAAAGGTCATGCAATATCCATGGGGTGGCCTGGGAGAGGCTGGGTCCTGAAGAAGCCCCTTTCACATTAGGACACACAAACACTACTAAGTCAGGGGTCCAAGTGCACATCCTCAGCAGGCCACAGAGCCCATCAGGGACCCAACCCAGGCTCTCCTCTAGGTTCCCCTTTTTGCCCAGTAGATGCTCATGGATAGATACCCATGAGACTGAGAGCTGGGAGAGGCAGTTGTAGGTAGTGAGACTGTAAAAGGCTTGTCCCTGGGTGGTAGACATGACATGCATATAACCTGGGTCTGGCTTATGTCAAAACACCAGAGTGCAAGTAATTCTGAGTTCTGGGATAGTTCAGGGACTAACAAGGTTCCATAGTGAGTTCAGAAAGAGAAAGTGGGATGATGGCTCATTCTCAAATACTTTTATTCAGAGAAACAAAGAGGCCACCATTCATCAGCTGAAGGGGAATGGCCACAGAGCCTTCTCCATCTCTTCTTTTCATTGATTCCCTCCTTGCTTTCATATTTGTTTATTCAGGAAGCTCTGTTTGTACTTTTGTCGTCCAGGAACTCCAATGGTTCTAGTGGGTATATCAATGGGGTGTTATTTTGAGGGGAAAATGAAAGATCCAATATAAATTCTACAAGGAACAGGTGACTTGATAAAGGAAATGGAGACCTGTGGCTAGCAGCCGGGTTAAGGGGGCACATTGCTTTCTTGCCTCATAGTCCTGAAAATGCATTTCATTTGGATTAAATGAGGTTCAGTAACCACATCTCAAGGGCCAAATCCAGCAAAAATGTGCTTGTGGATACAGTTTTATTACCACATTGTTATACCCATTCATTTTTATATGTTCTGTGTTTGTATGTGTGCCTCCATAAAGAGCATGGTAGATTCTGCAAAGTGGAAAATATTTACCATATGACACTCTACCAAAGAAGATGCTGACCCCTGCATTAGAGACTTAAATATTTTCCTAACTGTGGGATCACATACTTGTAATTCCAGCTATTAGAAAGGCTGAGGCCCAAGGGACTGCAAGTTCAAGGCCAGCCTGGGCAATAAATTAAAACTCTAAATTAAAAAGAATAAGGAAAGATGTGGGTGTAGTTCAGTGGGATCATGCCCAAGGCCCTGGCATTAACCCCTAGTATAGAAAGAAAAAAATTAAACATATTAATAAATGTAACTACAAAAGAGGACAGGGAGAACAAACCTAGAATTTATAGTTCTTAGAATTTTGTAAAGAGATCATGTAATGGGGCTAGAGAGATGGCTCAGCAGTTAAGAGCACTGGCCGCTCTTTGCAGCTCTTACAGAGGACATAGCTTTGGTTCTCAGCACTCACTTGGAGGCCCACAACCATCTGTAACTCCGGTTCCAGGGAATTTGACACTATCTCTGGCTTCCTTCAGCACAAGGTGCAGAAATACATGTAAGAAAAGACATACACATAAAATAAAACATGTTAATTAAAAAGAAGAGATTCTGTAAGCCTAGAATCCATGTAAGACATCAACAAAGTGTTTATCTTATGTGCTGAAAAAAAGGCAAAGAATCGAGAGGTTAAAATATCTTTCAGCAAATATATCACATCATTATTTCCCTTGTATAAATTAATTCTCTTGATTCAAACATACAGGAAAAACATAGAAAACCTCAGTAAACAAAAGTTAAAACTAGGTATTTTACTGAAAAACAAAATAGATCCAATTTAGAAACTTGTAGAAACGTTTACCCTCAATAGCAATTAACTGAAGACAAAACAAAATAAATATTTTCTGACCTAGATACCTATGGCAGCTTGTTTGACTGGAATACCTAAAGCTGGCAAGGCCGCAGCAAGTGAGCCCTTCTGGCACATTCAGAAGCCCTTCTGGAGAGCCATTTGGCAGGCTGCGCTGTTGTCTGGGTCCTCTCCTCAGGACAGGGTGAGTGTTCTGCCCCAAGATGCTTAGCAGAGTCTCATGCAAAAGAGTGAAACAAATCCGGCTGCCTACATTTCCTAAAATAGCCAAATAATTAAGTGAATTACAATCTCTTGAGAGAATACTATTTAGTCATTAAAAACTGTAATTACTGAGGACTGCCCTGATACATCAGTGTGCCTGATAAATAACTGTCAGATGAGTGAATGATCATTTGCAGTTTCTTTCTTTGTGGCACAGTTCTAGTTGACTTTTTTTTGGGTAAGTACTTTAACGAAATAAACTATGTCCATTTTGGAAAAAAGTTAATTTAGGAAGGGATTATATTAATAAAGAAAATGCTATGTGATGTAAAAATAGATCACACAATTGAGCTCATGGTTTGATTACAGTAATGTGAAAATAAACAGTTTATACAAACATAAGAGAGAAGAAATAAGTCCAATAGAATGTAAAACTGCCTTGCATTTTGGTGATAGGGTGAGGTAGAGAGAAGCTTCCTACATCTTATATTCTTCTGTGCTTTATTTTTAATAGTTAAAAAGCATTTTATAAAGCATTAGTTTTTTTAAGTAGGAAGGACATAAATGTTATTATTAAAGAAAGAAAGAAAGAAAGAAAGAAAGAAAGAAAGAAAGAAAGAAAGAAAACCAGACAACACCTTAGCCATTTACAAAGAGCTTCTTGGGCCTCTGAGCTGTGGTCTCCCAGTTCTGATTCCTCCTCCAAGCTACCAAATGCAGTGAGTGCCCTGGAGACTAATCAGGACCATCAGGATCTTTTAGCATCAGGATTTGCACCTGGGTCCAAGTTGGGTGAACATTTGTACAAGTTTCTAAATTGGATCTATTTTGCTTTTTAGTGAAAACATGGTCTTAACTTTTGTTTACTGATGTCAGTAGGATGCCTGAAAAATTATCCCCTCCAATTAGGTAGGCTTCATGCTCTTGAGGCTCTTGCGTATCCAGATACCTGACCTGGTCCTTGGGAAACATCACTTGGGTCTGGTGGAGGTTTTAAGTCATAGATGAGCTGACCTGAGTGTACACATCTGCCTTCATTACTCTCTTTTGAGGAGTCAGGAGAGAGTGGCTCATGGTCTGTGTAGGGACTTTGAGTGGTACCTTGTTGAGCATGATGGAATGACTAGGTATTCTCTAATGCCTGTCACCAATCTAGCAAGCACCAGCCCTGTGTAGCTTCTAAGAAGATGGAGCTTAGGCTGTCTAGCTAAGTCTGAGTTGCTTAGTCAGGAAGGGCAGGGCAGGGGTGAAATTGGGGGCTGAGTACTGAGAGATGCAGCCTAGCCTCACAGCCTCCACCCAAGCTGCTGGATCCAGCCAGCTGGGTGCTTTGGTGGAGGCAGATATTTTTGATGAACACAGAGAAGCACATTTGCGATGCGAGGGCGGGAAGCACATTTGCTTTTCTCACTGCTCTCACAGAAGCAGACACAGGGCACAAGGGTCACTGTAAATATGGTTGAATGATTATGGAACAGAGTCCACAATGGCTATTAGACCAATAAGATGTGGCCCCTGGCATGCCTGGCCACATCTTGACAATAGAATACATTCATCCTGACACCTTGTGTCCTCAGTTGTTAAGCCCTTCCATCAGAGCCTCGCTAGTCAAAGAACTCTTCCTCAAATGTTCACGAGTGCCCAGAAATACCTGAGAGATTCACTTCTGGAATGTTTTCTGGGAAAGCCTTGGCCATAGTTGGGTTACTAGTAGCTTGAATGCCACAGGGAAGTGCAGTATAGGTGGTTTTAGGACCCATGTCAGGACTTAACATTTGCATACAAACTGAGATGGTACCTTTGAACAGCAATGGAAACATTTATACCTCCTCATCTGATAGGGAAGCTAGCAGCCATACATGGCTACCAAGCACCTGGAACATATTCAGTGCAACCAAAGACAGAGATTTGTAATTTCACTTTACTTAAATTGCCACTTGTGGCTAATAATTGGCTTATCAGACAGTGTTGGTTTAGAAAGTGTCTCAAGACTGTGGCTCATGAAATAACTCATTTAAAGGAATGGTTGTCCATTTCCTGGGAGAACCAAGAACAGTGGATTCTATATCCCCTTGAAAAAGGCACACTTCAGGCTAGAGAGAGGGCTCAGTGATTAAGAGCACTTACTATTCTTACAGGGGACCTGGTTTGGTTCCCAGCACCCACATGGTGGTTTACAAGTGCCTTTAATTCTAGTACTGGGGGATCTGATGCCCCTTTCTGATCTCCACAGGCCCCTGCATGCACATATGTATGCAATCACATGGTGTACATATAAACACTCAGGCACACGCACATACATATAAAATAAAAAAATAAATATTTAAAAAGAAAAACAAAACAAAAAAATGAAGTTTGAGGTAAAAGACAGTATCCCCCACTTGCACACCTTTGATTTGTGCACAAGTCTCTGGAAATCTTTTGGGTTCCAAGAGAGCCTACTTGTTAGGCTCAAGCGTCTGCCTGAACCATGTAGCTCTAGTTCAGTTTTGCCATCTATCAGCTATGTGACCTTGGGCTTGTTCCCCTCCCAACTTTGGCACAGTCTCAGATGATCAAATTCCTCTACATCGGAGAACCTCCTTCTACCTGTTCTGGTGATGATGTGTGGCTCAAACCTTTCTCCCCAGGCTTCTCCCAGGCCTGCTGCCAGCACTGCCCACCCAACAGAAGGTACCATGGCAGGGGAGGACTATCCAGCTGGGTACTGTTGGCCTGGCTTACACTGACCCAGTCAGGCAGGGCAGGAGGGCTACAGTGAGAAGCTGGGAAATGACAGGGGACAAGGAGGAACCATCTGTGCATTGTAGGTCTTCATTTCCCATGGCCAGCTTGGGCCTCCTCTGGAGTCATAGATGGCACTGGAGGGGTTTCAGGGGGGCTTTGGTGCCACAATCCAGGTTTTCATTCATTATTTGCTTTTCTTTAGGGGTGTCCCTGAAGGCCTCACATAGATAACTTATTTAAAGTGAATCATTCTCCATGTGTTTTGGATGGGTAGAAATCACCTTTCATCCTTTTCTCTCAGTAGGAACACCAATTTCTCAGCTCCTAAACTGCAGAACATTCCTAAGAATCTGTAGCTCTATCCCAGAAGTGTTCCCTAGACAGCTCAAACACTCAGTGCTCCCTTCAGTTAAGTTCAACACATACTTCTAGAGACAATGGAAGAAACTCCTGGAGACATCATAACAGGTGGTTTTGCCATTCTCTGGCTACATGACCTTGGACAAGTTACCTAACTTCTCTGGGCCTTAGTCGGATAACCTGTCAACTGTACATAATAACAATACTTGCTTTATTCAGTTATTATTCCAATGAAGGGCAGGACAAAGGATTCTGTGGTGCACTCAGAACAGTATCTGACACAAGGTGACTCCCATTGTTAGTGTTATCATTATTGCCATTTTATGTGCTAGTAACCTAGGATGGAGACAGCAACCATTTCTGAATCACAGGCTCCAACAGTTTAAAATCAGAAGGGGTATACAGTACACCAACTTGCCTGAGAGGTGGGGGGGAGCAGGGCAAACGGCTGGAGGAAGTTGGACCTGGCTGTATTAGCTCTGAGTCCAACTAAGCTCATCTTATAGCAGTCATGCTCAGATGGTGCTTTGGCAGTTCATTACATCCCCCTTTGGATGCCTCTCTAGCTGACTGGGCCAGACTGGAATAGTGTGCAGTGATCCACAGGCTGTCCTCTCCTGCTCACTGACTAGTTTGTCTTGCTCGCTTGGCTAACTTTCCAGTTCTTCTGCTCTCTCAAATGATTCAACCTAGCATCTCTAGCTATGGATTCTGAAATGTCAATGCAGGACTTGCAAGGTGCACCCTGCTCTTCAGATTTAGATAAGGAAAGGGACTCAGCCAAGGTCATAGAAATCATCAAGCATAGAGCTGGCACCATACCCTGAAGCTCCTGTCATTAGAGACCAAGATAGGTGTCTTCCACAGGCTGCTGGTGCCCCTGATTACCCCCCAGGGGTTCATAGTGGCATTCCCTCTGATGAGGATGTTCTTCCAAGCATATTCCCAGCCTCAGGGGCTCTCTTCTCCAGGGACTGGTTCTCCTTCTGGCTCAGTGCAGAACCCCCACCCATACCCACTCCCATCTGCCTGCCTCACCTCCTCTGTGCCAGACCCTGGCTGCCCTCCACTCAAACCACCTGCCAGGGGTGGGATTGGAGCAGGTGGAGATGATCAAGACTGCCTGTGTCCTTGGCCCTCTCTTGCCTTGAGGCTAGTGGTAGGGAATCGATGGCCCACGACCACAAGTGCCCAGTTCCTTCCAACTGAACAGCTGACTGTTCTGGTGCAGACTTGAGGGGTCAGCTTCACCCTGGCTTCTTTGCTAGGCCTAATGTGGGCCCCAATGGAACTTGACAGCCTCTCAGACCACTCCTCCAAGGTCCCATGTCCAAGCCAGGAAACCTTAGTTTCCTTGTCTATGAAGGGTGGTGGTAGTGGTGGTGGTGATGGTGGGTGTAAACACATCCGTTCTTGAATATGGTTGATGGAAGGCTCCAACAGGGTGTCCAGGAACCTGTTTAGAACCATATGTGCATGCAGGAGGAGCTCAGGAAGAGGGATGATATGGCATTATTCATACACCCATACACCATAGATATACAGGAGCATCTCCAGTTATCTGCTCAAACAAAATAAACAAACAAAATAAAGGGACCTTCATCTATGCCCTCAGTGTACTGCCAAGTCTCTCCTCTGGGAGCCTCAATGATCCTGTCTGTGAAATGGGGACAGAGATCAAGGCTTTGCATGTTGTTAGTGAGTCTGCAGATCCAGCAGAATCAAGGTCATGAATGTGCCACACAAAAACCAAGTGTCCACTCTATCAAGACTGTGCCAGGCACCCGGGAAGTCCATGTAGATTAAGAATCAAACCTGTGCTTTAAAATGGTCACACACTAGGAGAGGCAAAAACAGAGATCCAGAGCCCAGAACTATGGGTGGGGATGTATGGGCTGTTAGCATCTGCCAGGCTGGTGCCAAACTCCTTGTACAGAGCTAGGGGAGACTGGGTTGGGGACTTGATCATGTATCAGCCCACATTAGGTAGGAGCCTTGGAGTGGCAAACATTCAATGAGGAGGGGGAGGTCCTGGCCCTGCCTACCTTGCATTGGGAGAGTGACAAAGGGGTGTTTGCATACTTCCCTACCCTCCCCGAGCTTTTGGCCAGAGCTCCCAGTTTAGGAGTTCCTACCTGTCTGACATGCCCGGGTGAGGCACCAGGACCCTGACCCCTGACCCTGCCTTCTGGATTTCTCTTGTTGGCTGAGTCACTAAGCCCTGTAATGGCTCACAGGACAGGGAGACCAGGTTATAGAGAGAGGAGCATGTCTTCCTGAGCTCTAGAGATGCTGCCATTGGTTTCACATCCCAGAAAAGCAGAGCTGGAGCCTTCAACCCCAAGAACACTGAGGCTCCCCATCACAGAAACCCTCTGGCCAAGGTCACACAGGTGAGGAGAGGAAGGCAGCTGTTGGCAGAAATGGAGGATTTGTTCAAGTGTGGCTCTGCCACTTGCCGGGGGCACTGTCCATGCCAACAGCAGGGTCAGCTGGGCAGCTATGTGGGCGTGCAGGGGAAGTGTAGGAACATGTGAGGGGGAGGATGATACAGTGCAAGGAGGCCTGGAGGGGGGGGGTCGGGGGACGGGGGAGGGGCTGCCTCGAAGCCCTGGGAAGGTGTGTACGCAGGGATAGACTCTTGGCCCAGGCCTGGAGCCCCTGGCTATGCCTGCTTTCAGCCCCAGCCCTCAGCCTGCAGCCCCCAGCGGCCTTGTTCCCTAGGCACAGATGCGCGTGCGCGCGGGATGCGGGGTGCAGGGTGAGGGTGCTGGTGCAGGTGCGGGTGCGGGTGCGGGTGCGGGGCGCTGCCTGTCAGCTCTGAGGCCCGGGGTGACGCGCACCCTTGGTGCCGCAAGGACACGCAGGCCCAGCCCTTAGGGAGCAGGTGCTTTGGGCGGGATCCTAAGTACCCCCCCACCTGCCACCGCGCCACCTGCTGGGCCACCCTCTCGCCCCCGCCTCCTAGCGCGCCCACCCCTTCTGCACCCGTCTGTGCGCCCTGGGCACCACTTACCCGGCATGGGCACAGCCGCCACCGCGGCCTCTGCTCTGGCTGTCGCTGTTGCTGGTGGAGGGCGCCGGGCAGGCAACGATCCGCTCCAAGGACGGAAAGGCCCGGGCACCGAGCAGCCTGGCCAGCAGTGCGTAGCAGGACCCTCCGCGGCAGGCGAGGGCTGTGGCCGAGTGCTCCCCAAGCTCCGCACCAGCAGCGGCAGGCGACGCTGCGCACTCGACTCCAGCCGCAGCTCTAAGCAAGGAGGGAGGGAGGAAGGGGTGGGGGAGGGAGGGAGCCGGTGGTGGTGGTGGTGGTGGTGGTGTTGGTGTTGGTGGTGGTGTTGGTGGTGGTGGTGGTGGTGGTGATGGTGGTGGTGGTGATGAAGGAGGAGGAGGGCGGGGGGGGGGAGGAGGAGGAGGAGCGGATGGAGGGGCAGTGCACTGGCGAACAGGCTCTGGGGACAAGGTGCTCCTGAGCCTTGTGCCCGGTGTGCGCCCTTCTGTCCTCAGGATGCGAGGGAATGCCAGCACTTCCTAGCCTGGCATGGCCCTCCAAGGACACTGGCAGAATAGCGGTGGGCGTGGTTGGAAAGTGGGGGCCGAGAAACTGCTGGTGCAGAAAGCCCCCGCATGTGACTAGGGCGGCAGGTTGCCATACCTCTCAAGGCCCTCTACCCTTGGGGTTTGGAGCTGATTTGTAGCTTGGGTCTCTGGGCTCTTGGTGGGCTCCTGTGGTTGGTGGTTTTCTGAAACTGCTTGGTAAACGTTGGGAGTGCAGACATTTAAACACATTTCTCCAGAGGGAAGCTGGAGCTTCTAACAGATTTTTACTCTATGACCCCTAAAGGTTATCAAATGAACACCATTCTCTAGGACAAAGTGGGCTATGCAGCACACAAATGGATACCTAGAGACCAATACAGGGCACCCTAGAACAGACACCCCCCATGTACTCACCAACACACACAACACCAATGCGGGCAGCCATCCTGTGTACCCTTGGACCTTCAGAGGGGAGCTGCACCTGCCACTAGTTTTTGTAGCACTGAGCTTTCCAGCTGTTGGGACAGCAGAAGCTGACCCCCAGGTACTTCCTTGCTTTGGTCTGTGAACAGAGAGGGGCAGAGGCTGAGGAGAAGGCTATGGGCCAAACCTTAGTGTCACACCTGCTGGAGTCTGACACACAGGGTACCAAGGGAGCCTATGAACCAGGCTGGCTTGAATGATGGGGATACAATGGTGTCTACTGAAAGGGAGTGATTCAGAAAGTGCTCAGATTGTTGGGATAAGGGATATGGTGGAACCGTTAACTGGGGATGATATAACATGGTTCTGGAGTTTAGAGAAAGCAGTTTTTGAGGAATTGCCACTGTGTAAGACACCTATCTAAAGCACAGGAAGGAGATGCTGTGGTCTCAGACAGAGAGGGTCACACCCCTATAGCCAACCTTTCCCCCAGCCAGCAGCAAGTTCTGTGGAAAACTCAGTGACATCTGGTGTCCTAGAAAGCCAGGGTACATCTCAGCACAGGCAGACCACTTGTACACTCACATACACACTCATACAGCTACCCCATGCTCACACATGATCACACACACATTCATGCCCACTTTACACTCACCAGCCATTCCACACTAACCCATATGAGCACCCATATTCACACCTACCCCATACCCAATATTCACACTCACCTGCTCACTTGCACTCACCCAATATGTTCATTCATGTCCTCACTCATACACTCACCCAACAGACATCCACTCATTCACACCCACCCACATTCAGCAAAATGCACACTCATGTGTGCATCCCAACCCACACTCACCCAACATACTCATATTCACCAACATGCACATTCACATGCTCATCCACACAACATATATACTAAGATGCTTGCCTCCACCCCACAGTCACCCAACATATATGCTTACTCATTCACACTCACTCAACATACACACTCATTCATACCCACCTACAGTTACCAACATATAAACTCACATACTCATGCCCATCCCACACTCAGTCAACTGCATACTCTTACATTAATTCCACCCACATTCACCAACATGCACACTCATATGCTCACCCTCAGCCCACACTCACCGTACAAATACATTCAAGTGCTCACCCACACCACAGTCACCTAACATGCATATTTGTAAGCTCACCCCACTCCACATTCATCCAACACATATCCTTACTTGTTCACCCACACACCCTTATGCTCATGCTCATCCAACTCATGCACATGCTCACTCACAACTCATACCCTCATACTCATTAAGCACCACTCACATGTTCATCCATACCTACATTCATGTACTCATGTATCACACATGCTTACTCACACTCATAGAAGGTGACTTAAACATATTTTCTCACATTCATATAAGCTAGCCTGCATACATTCATCCACACATGCTTATTGATTCACAAAGTCACATACTGGCTTTTTTCTCTTCCTTCCTCTCTCCTTCTCTTCTACCCTCCTTCCCTCTCTCCATCTCTTCCTTTCCCCTCTCTCTTACACACACACACACACACACTTAGACAGTTACTTTCCACACTGTTGACTCACTATCCTTCACACTCTTGTTCACATGTTTGCTCACACACTACATTGCCCCCCACATACCCCATATTTCTGTTTCAACAGAGGTGGCTTTCCTTGGGCACTGGCTATTCTCCATGTGAGAGCTCCCCCATCCTACCCCCAGCACACTGTCACTGACTCTGCCAGAGGATCCATAGCTACCATGAACATGCTTGGAATCAACAACTGCTTCTTTAAGGGCTGGGTATATTTCAGGGCTCCCTGGCACACTCCATGATTTCCACTGCCTAGAATAGGGGAAGTAAGAGTGGAATGAGCCCCAGCTTCCCTGAAGAGCAACCAGAGCTGGCCACTTTCCAGTTGCTCTTCTTTGTCACCCACATTCTCCACAAACAAGTGGAGGCTTGGGGAGTCATGCTACACCTCTTGGGGAAACTCAAGAAATGAAGTGCCAAATGATGGTAGAGGACCCAAAAGTTATGGGCTCTCTCCCCACAGCTCACCAGATTGGGTCCCTTTCGTGGGGGTCCCTGGTATCACTATCCTGTGCCAGTCGTGAGGGCCCTGGATCCAGAGTGAGAAGAGAGAGGAACCAGCTGCTAGTGAACTTTGCTAGAAAGTTTGTTTTTCACCAATCCATGCATTGGAAATCCTTAGGGAGCCTGATCCAGAGATGTCTGTGATGGGGACAGCCACTAGGCTGATTCTCTGCTCCCTCCCTGTCCCTTTCCTCCTCCTCTTGGTCCTACCCTTAACCCCATTGCTTCTGAATCTGCCATTCTAGGACCTAATCTTGGTGCTTTCCTGAGCTGTTTATGGCTACTACTGGGCAACCTCAAAAAAGGTCACCTTAGCCTAAGAAATTTGCAGGAAGCAGCCAACTGGCCACCTTCCAGGCTGGCCTTCTTATGTCCAGCCCCTCTCATTTTTCTGAGTTCTCAGTCCACTCTGTCACTACCACCAGGCTCCTCATCTATATGGACCTTGTGGCTGCCTACCTTGCTTCCTTTGGCTTCCAGGCATGTCCCCTGCTTGTAAAATTTCCCTTCTGCCACTTGGTGTGGCTGTCACAGCCTCTTCTGGGAAGGCACTTCCTTGGTCAGGCCCAGATACCCTGGCCCATTTGGTAGGCCCTGGCCTATCCCCATTTTCATATCTACTCTTTCCAGGCTGATACCACAGCTCCTTTCCAAAGCTCCAGGGTCAACGTCATCCACCTACAGCCCTGGAACAGGTTGACCACAACCCAGACTCATCCTGGCTGATTGCCATTGCTGGAATGGTCTTTATTTGAAAATAGGGTCATTGCAGATGTGACTAAGTGAAGGATAGTAAGCTGAGGAGATGCTTTTTGGTGATTCAGGTAGGCACCGTGTGCAATGATCATGTCCCTCCAAGATAGGCAGAGACCATGGACAACAGAGGCCTAGTAAAGTAGCTAAGCACAAGGAGTCACCAAGAGCTACATAATGCATGATGTGTCCTCATAGACCTTATCAGGGAGTACCACTTGCCAACATGACCCTTGAACCACAAAGGAGTAAATTTTATTTTATTTTATTTTTTATTATTGGTCGGTTGAAATAATTTATCACAGAAGTGCCAGGATACTCATATAAACTTCAACTTACTCCCCAAGGAAAGTCATATTTCAAAGAATTGTATATTGCATACCTGCCACGTCCCAGCTTGCTTAGCCTCATTAGATCCCACAGTTGGTACTTTTGGAAAGCTCTATTCAGCTATGTTTTGTGTGTGTGCATATGTGTATGTGTTGCACACACACACACACACACACACACACACACACACACACACTGACTCTTTAAAAAACACCATGCCTCTTGAGCAGGACCAGCTCATTATTTAGGACAACTACTCTCTTCCCTAGTCACTCCTTGTGCAGTGGACACTGGGGCCCCTCAGCACCAGGCTCTTTGCTCTGGGTCCCCAAGGTATGTGTCCCCTCAGAAGCCAAGGGGAACAAGGGCTGTACTTCATGTGTCCACAATAGAATCTTCACCTCTTCCTATGGTCTCTGTTTTCCAAAGGGATCCCAGAGTGCATAGAAGAGCCTGGAACCCATGGGAAGAGCCTGTTCCACAGTTTCAAAGCAGCCTGCTGCCCCTACTCCAGGTCCTTCACCTCAGGCCCTTCATGGAGGGATTTTCTCCCCAGGAGCCCTGTTTCCATCTCGGCCCTGGTCCAGGATACCTGGCCAATTGCCTCTTCTACAAGATCTGACATGTTAAACCTAAGTAGTGAGTGGATTTGGCTTAGGCTCCAGCTGGGACCCACTGAATGCAAAAGGCACCTGACCTGTAGTTAGTGTTCAGAAAAATTCCTTATCCTAGTCCCATGCCTCTCAAAGGCCACTCCTTGGCAACTACCTTTTTCATAGAACAGCTGTTCCCAATGACACACATTATTATGTAATTGTGTGTTTTCTACTATATGTGCATGTGCCTTTTTGTGTGTTTCTCTCGATGCAGTGCATGCCTGTCTAGATATGTTTGTTTTATGTACATTCATGTGCATACATTGTGTGCTTGCCTGACTTTCTATGCACATGTGCTTCTGTGTTCATACATAGGCTTGTATGTGCACATGTGCGTGTGTATATATGTGTGCACTTGGGTATCTGTTAATTTGTGTGTCTATGCATGTGTGTTTCTCTCTGTGCATGTGTGTTCATATATGTTTGTGCATGTGAGTATTCAGCAGTTTGATGGCTGCTCAGCTGGCCTCTGCTTTGAGTTACATATGAACATGCCTACCACCTTTAGAGGCTCTGGTGCTCACAGCCCCTTTCCCATCTCACATTTCTCCCCACTCAGCACACCAGGCTGTTTTGGTGCCATGACCCTGCAATGTGCTCTTCCTTTCTCTCCTCACACAGTCTGTCCCAAAGTCCAGGTACTCATACTCAAAAAAATGTTGGGCTGGAACTTGTCTTCTATGCTCTGCATAATCACTGCAACGAGGCTGAGGCTTCCTGTGACCAAAGCCACTAACTCGACTATAACCCTACTTTCCAACCCAATGAAAATGAAGGTTGGGGACTGCTGGGTCCCAGGGACTATTTTAATGTAATTGTGCTTTGTGCTTTTTTTTTTTTTTTTTTTTTTTTTTTTTTTTTAAGACTGAGTCTCATGTACCTAAAGTCAGCCATGAACTCCTGATTCTCTTGCTAGGATTAGAGAATACACCCCCACACCTTGTTTCATTGTGACTTTTTTCAGGTCATTATTATCTAATAATTTGAAATGCGCTCAATAATAGAGTGAAGTTGAAGAATATATATGTGTGTGTATGAAGATCTATTTATTTTTATCTTATGGGTATGAGTGTGTGTCCAAGTGTATGTATGTGTACCATGAGCAAGCTTAGTCCCTAAAAGAAATGATTTGTAAGATGCCCAGTGTGGGTTCTGGGAACCAACTCTGGGTCCTCTGCAAGAGTAGCAAATGCTCATAACAGCCAAGCCATCTCTCCAGTCCCAAGACAGAGAAGTTCATTCCTGTGGCCAAGACCAAGTGCTCTCTAGATGGAGTCTACCTTTAACCATGATCTACCAGCCTCATGGGCTTCTGCCCGGGGGGCTTACAGCCTTTGGTCTAGACCGTGTGGATGGAGCTCTCTGTGGTATCCTTTCTCTGAACTTAATACCTATGTAACACTTGTCTCCTGAGCTGCTGGTGGTGGCACTGCCCTACTGGATCCCTGATCTGAGACCTGCAGAGGATAGCCTTGTATACTTTCCTAAAATGAGAGAAAGCCAAATGAAAAGAAAGGTAAATAGCCGGGGAGAGAGGCAGGAAGGTAAAACAGATGTAGTGGGGTTATTGAGGACTTGTTGAGGTGAATCCTGCTCCCACCACACACCCCAGAGAAACACACCACGGAGGGCTTCATCTTTCTGTCTCTACCAGGGCTCATTGCTGCCTGCCACTCCTTCCCACCAGCACAGGGACCAGATTGAGGCCCTGACTCCTGGCCCTAGGCCAGTGCCCTTGCCCTGTGTCTGCCCAGCTCAGCAGAGATTGCCAGGCTGTGGAGCACATGCCCCAGAATAGTGCTATGATGCTGCTGGGTGACATTCTATCGCTGGGCCACCACACTGAGTGGCACCTCCCATCCCCAAAAGGAGAAACCTGGGGACACTGGGTGCCTGGGATTCCAGGACAGGCATAAGGGTATGGCTGTGTGTGAGAAGCCACAAGCAATGTTTCTAGGTGAACCCCTTCTGGCTTGTCACTCAAACTGGCCTTGGCTGCTCTATTTTTGCTGGCTGGCTGTCACTACATAGGGCAGCCCCAGTTCCCATGTCTGGAGCAGGAGGCCTTGTGCTTAGCCTGGGTGCACTTCAACCCTAAAGGGGTCTGTTTGTTTCCCGAGAAGCTTGTGTCCCCATTGGGCATGATTTCTGAACCCAAACTAGAGGCTCCCTCAGGATCCAGCTGCAGCCTGCTCTCACCTCTCAGAGACCTGTGGGGTGCTGGGTGGGAAGGCAAACCAGGCTGGCCCAAGTACCACACTAATATATTGCCGGATGTCAGGGGCTCCTTCTCTCTGCCCTCCCTCTCCCAGTGTTAACACAGGTACTAGTCATTGCACAGACTGCAACAGGGTTCTGGAATTATTCTGTTCCCCTAATTCCATCTAGGCTGGCAGACAGGGTTCTGCTGGGGTACTAAAGTTCCCCTCTTGAAGGAAGTGGGACCTACCTTGGTATCCCATAGCCAGAAAGTGCTTGACAAATGCTCCACTCTGGGAGAGCAGCTGTAACCTCAGGCGTGGCCTGCCTTTGGGGTTCAGATTAAGAACAGCTGGGGCAATGGAAGGATGAAGAAAGGAGGATAATAGCAGGCAAGGCCTAGGCTTTATGTCTGCTCACTTGCTATGTGCTTTTATAGCTCTGGCTCTAAGGATGAGGAGGTCCTTCTTCTGAGGGCAAGGGCTGGAAGGAGGCATGGAAAGGCAGACCCTCGGAGGTGGCCTGAGGAGGTTGCTCGCTTCACCTCTGCTCTTCTCTTGAAGCCCATTCATGTCCCAGAGAAGTAGCACACAGAGTCATATTGCACAGTGTTTCTTTAATTGAAAGACAACTGATCTCAGAAGCAGCACTTCCTCCAGCTGGGTGCAACTGCTCACCAATCCCTACCACAGCAGGAACCCAAAGGTGAGGGAGAGGGACCTAGCCATCTTGGGGAGAGGACATGGGCCAATGCAAACTGGTTCTGGGGGCTCTGGTGGCCTGCTGAGCATCTCCAGGGGCTAGGAAGCTTCCTGCTCCTCATTTTGATAGCCGAGTATGCTGCCCTTCCTGGGCAATATAGACAGGGTTCTTGGCCTCCACCTTCAAGCCTCCTCCAGCGCTAGGGGTCAAGTGCTGGGCAGGGCAATCAGTGAGATAGTTGCTCCCAGATGTATTTGTGCAGGAACTGGCCAGAGACCTATGAAGCAGAAAGCAGCCTAGCACATGGTCAGTGTGTGTGTGTGTGTGTGTGTGTGTGTGTGTGAGAGAGAGAGAGAGAGAGAGTGAGAGAGAGAGAGAGAGAGAGAGAGAGAGAGAGAGAGAGAGAGAGAGAGAGAGAGAAAGGGGGAGGAAGAAAGGGAGGGAGAGGAGAGGAAGAGTCAGAAAGATACACCCAGACAGAGATAGAAATAGGCAGACAGAAAGACAGATAAAGGCATAGGTAGAGAGATACAGAGAGATATGAACTGGGTCCAGAGAGATGGCAGGGGACAGATCTAGCACCCTAGAAGGAAGCATAACAGGGTTGGAAAGAAGGACTGCTCCAGGAACTAGTAATGTCTGTGATGGACAGGTAATGAACTGGGGATCACCAGAGGCCAAAGGCAGCAGGTATGGCCCAAGAGAGCTACAAGACGGACATGGGCGAGGAAGAGAGGAATACATGCCTGGATGGCACAGTAGCTGTACCAGTGTGCTGTGTCCACACTTGCAAGCTCCTCCTGCCACTGATATCTGGGTGACAGAATGGACAAGGTTTATAGGGAGTCTTTGAGTGGATATGGTAGGTGAGTGTCAAATCTCAAAAGCTGAGGGGAATGGGTGAGAGGGCCAGGCCATGTGCATACGTGCACTGGGAGCCAGAGGGAGGCTGTGGTGGGGCAGTGAGCTAGTGTTGGGGAACAAAGGCGCAGGGAGGGGGCTTGGCTTCTTTGCTTCCCCTTCCCCTGTAGAACGTCTGGCTATGTTCCTCGGAGACTCTCACCAAGGCCATCATGGTGGCTACCACTGCCTTTACTTCTTATAATTTCCAAACTGGATGGCCAGGCGGTCAGTGACGCAGCGGAAGGTGGCTGGCTGTACTTCCCAGTAGGGCACAGGGTTGTTGAAGAGGCTGATGCCGTTATAGTAGGCCCTCTTGACTCCAAAGCCCATGGGGCAGAAGTCATTGATGCCCACCTTGGTGATGTTGTTGGAGTGCAGATAGACCACCTGGGGGAAGAGGGGCTCAGTGCCACATACCACCCTTCCCAGTCTGTCCCAGCAGGCTAGGTGTTGTAGGTTGTAGGAAAGATGGAGGGCAGATGTAAGAGGGGTCAGGACTGCCTCCACATTGGACTCCATCAGTCACTTCCTAGTATCACTTTATGGTCACTCATTAATGGCCAGTTGGTGATTTTTTCCACAACTGAGGAAAGTGACTGGAGTGGGTGTTGGCTGTGATTAGGGTACTGGTATATGACTGACACCATGTGAGGACCAGAGGCTCAGGTGAGGTGTATAGTGAGTGGTGAGTCAGGATGGGTGGGGTGGAGCCTTGTATGGTAGAATGAGGCCGCTGTAGGAAGCAAACATTGATCCTGACAGGCTATCTATATAGGAAAGATGGTGCCTTAGGTTAGGAGCTCACTGGTGGTAATAAGGGCGCAGGCCACTAGAGGGTGCTCACAGCCTGGCATGGACCGTGCTGCCTCATTATAAATGGAACTGAGATAAAAGTGAGGTACAGAACAGGATAAGGAAAGACCTAGTTTACTTATGGAGCTGGAAGCTAAGTCAGGAAGAGAGACTTCCCATCCGAAGAAATCCCACAGATGGGAGTTAGCATTGCCTTAGTACAAACAGACAGTGGGCACTGTTCCAGTAAGGTATGGATGATGACATGGGGCCCAGAGAGTAATCTAGGTGTTGTTATGCTCTCTACCCTGGGCTGCTGTAAAAAAAAAAAGGGGGGGGGGCGAGGGGATCAGGGGAACCAGGAACTTCAGAGGCTGGTGTCGTGTATCCACCCAGTGTTGGAGAGTCAGTTCTTACCTGGAGGAGCTTGAGATCTGGGAGACCAGCGGGCACCCGGGATAACTTGTTGTTGTCCAAGTGGAGTTCCCGAAGGGTAGGTAGAAAACTCAGGCTCCCATTCTCAATCATCCGGATTTGGTTGTGGCCTAAGCCCAGCCTGAACATAAGTAAATTAGAAGTCTTCAGAGGCTAGATCGGTGGAAGATATGGGTGCCACCCTATGTCCTGCCCCATTTGCTGATGGAACCCTGCAGCATCTAAGAACTAACCCAGCCTCACCTGTACAGCTTGGAGTAGCGAAGTAGGTCTTCCAACTCAATCGCCTGGATTTTGTTGTGGTCCAGGTGAAGTTCATTCAGGGTCTCAGGAAGATCTACTCAGAAGAGAGTATGCTGGGTAAGTACAGGGTCTGGGGCAGGTAGAGACCCACTCTCTGCTCCAGGAGGAGGTCCCTGATAAAGTACACTGGGCAAACCCCTTTCAATGCTCCAGGAGGTTCAATATTGACACTTTCCTACCTTTGGGGATGCCAGTGAGCTTGGCTTCTGAGATGCGCAGGTAGTTGAGCTTCAGGCCATCAAAGGCTCCTGGTTCAAAGCCACTGTTCTCCAGGGGATTGCCACCCATCTCTAGAAGAGAAGCCCTGTTAGCCTGGAGCCAATCAGTGGCACCCCACACACCATTGGAGCCTGTTCTTTTCTGGACTGGGGATCTGCCGATTGCTGGCTCTTCCCACCTCTTGTAGAAAGCAATTTAAGAATGAGTGTGGAGATTCAGAGATAAGGTCAGGGCTTCCAACTTCTGCTGCTATGCTGCTGCACTGCCCTTCTCCATTCTCGCTACCAGCCCACTCTTCCTGTGTCCTATACCCTCTCTTTATCCACCATGATTACTCAAATTGGGGTTTGTCGAGAAACACTGGTCTTCTTTTAGACTATTTTTGAGACTCTTGAATTGAGCCTTCAAAGCCACCCCAGCCTCCTTCATCGTGTCTTGAAACAAGCTTCTGAAACATTCTGAGGCATACAGGGCTTTTCTATGATTTCACAGCACAGTCCAGTACCCAGCTGCCTTGGCTGGAAGATATGTCTTCTATCTGGCTCTTTTATACCTGATGCCAAGGTATAGACTACTCTCACCAATGCAATTCATGTTCCGGAGCCCGCTGAATACGCCCTTGGGCACTTTGCGGATGCGGTTGTCATGGATTCGTAGCTCTACCAGGGAGCTGGGCAGGTTGGGAGGAATCTCCACCAGGTGGTTCTTGGAGATGTAGAGTTTCTGCAGCTTCCGCAGAGGGCTAAAGGCCTTCTCGTGGATCTTGGAGATCTTATTGTTTACCAGGACCAGGGCCTGAGGCAGGGCAGGGACCAAGGTGAGCATCCCAGCCCCTGACTCCACCTCCCCTCTTCCTCTGCCTCCTGGACTTACTACTGATGGTACTCGAGAGACATCTGAACCTGTTCGGTCTCATGGAGGTTTGTGAGCAGAGTGCATGGCAAGGAGCTGAGATTAGCTCCAAGCTGCACTGGGAATGCCAATTACTGCCAACAAGTGTGCTAGTTCAGTTTCTCCAAGAGCTACAGTGGAATCTATGCTTTCTGTGTTGCTCAGAGGAGCCAATAAAATGCAAAGGTTTCAGTCAAAAAGGGAACAGACCTGAGGGATTTTGTCTGGTACCCTATACACAATTCACTCCAGCCAGCTCCAGACTTTTTTCAGCTCTACTGGTCCCAGTCCCTCTTCCCAGCCCCATTTGTGAATAACCCTCCTCCCAGCCAGAGGAACATCAAGCTCCTTCCAGCTCCTCATAAAGGGCAGGTGCCAGGAGGAGGCTTACATAGAGGTGCTGGAGGCCTTTGAAGTCATCCTTGTGGAGCTCAGAGATATCATTGTTCTGCAGGTCTAGCAGTGTGGTGTCAGGTGAGATCTCCTTGGGCACAGTCTTCAGACCTGGGAAGCAGCACCATCACCAGCATAAGCACTCATCCAGTCTGTTGCCACAGACTGGGCCTGGCACACACATGCATATGGATACACACAGAGACACTAGTACATATGAAGGGACTCTGAGAGCTTGCACATCCTATTTGCGTTTCACATGCCAGACACTGGATACCCTCAAACATTCATACCCTCAGCCAGTGGTGACTCATAACATTCCCACCCCTACCATTCTACACCCATGTCACGGGATAGCCCATGCATCCCCTTTAGTAGGGGCTCCCAGGCAGGGCCTATGCTTCTTTAGACACTCTCACTTTCAAATTCCTAGTAACTCACCCAAGTCAGAGCACTGAACAACACGCAGGTGGCAGTGGCAGCCGAAGGGACACATGGCACTGAAGGTAGGTGTGAGAGAGTCCAGGTCCGGGACACCTGAGGTGGTGTCTGAGCCTGAAGCCTCCTCCTCATCATTCATCATAAGCAGCCCATCATCCAAGGTGAAGTCCCAGAAGCCCTTCTGTTCAAAGGGCAGGGCCTGGCTCAGGGCCAGCAGCAAGGTGAGTAGCCACAGGGGATTCATGGGGAATGTTCCTGGGAGCAAAAAGTGAGGAGGGCCTCTGGTTTGGCATCGTATTTCCTTATCCCTCACAAGGGATGACTAGGAAGCAGCAGAGGGAGGAGGTATGGGGAAGAGGCACCAGTCAGGGTAGGAGTGCTGGCTGGCCAAGAGGGAAGCCTCTTTCCACTCCCCCCTTCCTGGAAGGAGTTAGTTTCACTGGGCAATGAAATATCTTCCCAATTAGCTCAAGGCAGCACCCACCACCATTGAGTCATCCAGAACCTGCCTCACTGCCTGAGGGTTGGAGGTCAGTGAAGCCAATTGGAGGCTGGGAGGAAGGCCAGCTATTGGACCCCCAGCCACCTGGCTAATCCCTCCTGAGAGTGAAGTTGGAAGATTTGGATGCTATTAGTTTAACTGGGTGATGAGTGAGTCATTCTCTTCACAGCCTGAGCCCCTCCACAGTGCTCATGTTGCTCTGAGAAGGTCCAGAGGCCAAGATGATGTGGGAGGAGAGAGGAGAGGAGAGAGAGGGAGCAGGGGGAGAGAGAGAGGGAGAGAGAGAGGAAGGGGGGAGAGGGGGACAGAGGGAGAGAGGGAGAGAGAGAGAGAGATTCTCCAATGCTCTCACGACACCAAGCGAGGGTCTTCAGAGTTAGGGGATCAGCACTTGGCATCTCCCTTCCTCTCATTTCCCAGGATTCAGGCAGCAGAGCTTAGGGCTCCCACATCTATCGCTGCTCTTTCTTTGTGCCAGTGCCTCATGGAGAGGATCCCAAGGAGAGGAGGCTGCTGCCAGAGTAACAGGGCAGGGTTAGGCTTGTCTAGAGGCCCCCAGGCTGAGGCAGTGGGGTAGGAGTGGAGACTGTGCTGCCTGAGCCTGCCCCTAGCACCCACATCTCCTGTTGCTTCTTCCTGCATTCAACCACCCAAGCAGAACCTAGTCTGCAGGACAAGGCCAGAGCCCTTGCCTCTCATACCACTCCTTGCCCAGCTTCATGGCAAAGACTCAGGGTATTTTGGTCTGTTCATGCCATCTTGTAAATGGGGAATCCATGTTGGCATTGCTAGCCTCCCAGACTTGAATTTCTGGGGTGGTCCTGGTTCATGTGTGAACAGGAAGCCTGGCCTCTTGAAGACTTGAAACAGCCCCAGCTCAATGTGTCTTGTATGGGGCACATTTAGGTGGGGAAGCTGGGATATTTGGGGCTCTAATCTCAACCGCTGGAGGCAAAAGTGGAAGGAGCCCAGTTGATGAATGGGTTGGGATCACTGCTGCTTTGAAATTCTCATCATCAGCCAGGGAGCTTGGACACCCATGTTTGGTTAGTCACAAGCAATGCTCATCTAGTGGATGTCAGCCCCAGAAAAAAATCTCACCCTGTGCTGTTGCTTGAAAAGTCCCAGGTGTGTGTGTGTGTGTGTGTGTGTGTGTGTGTGTGTGTGTGTGAGAGAGAGAGAGAGAGAGAGAGAGAGAGAGAGAGAGAGAGAGAGAGACATCCACACACAGGGACCCAACCCCAGTGGTTCTCATGGCCTGCCCTGGCTCCCATCTTATACCAGTGGACTGAAGGGTCTGCCTAGAGGTTAGTGATGAGCTGCTTCCTGGAGACAATAGAGCATCCTTTGTGATCTCCAAAGGTCATACAACAAAGTAGGATACACAGCCAAAGGCTTGGCTCAATTTCCTTTTTATATGCAGAAGTCACAGGAAGTCCTCAGCTGGGTGAGTGTCCAGCCTCACTCATTCCTTCAAAGTAGCGTCAAGATGCCCACCCAAGCCTGGCCCAGCGAGACACAAGAGATCCCCCAGAAGTTCTTGGCCCCAGAGTAGCTAGAAAGACCAGTTGTCTCTCAGCCTGCGGCCTACAGCACATGGACCAGAAGGCCTGGGAGGAGGAGCAAGAGCAGTCCACAGAAGGCAGAAGATGCAGAAGAGAGGCTAGAGAGCAAGATGAAATGACAGGGACACAGTGAGGCACAGTGAGGCCTTCGACCCCTCTGCACTGCCCACCCACCTGCCTGTCCCCTCTGCTAAAGCTACCTTGCAGGACAGTGAATCAAGGCTAGAATTTATGCCCACCTGAGCTACAGGACCCACAGTCCATCTGGACAAGCCAGGAATCATGAGAGATGGCATGGATAGGGGATGCAGTTGGACAGAGGACCATCTTTGTGTAGCCACTGCAGATCCTTTGGAACTAGAGTGGCCTGGTGATTTCCACAGGGCATCCTTTTCCTAGGCAGGAATCCTCCTAAGAAGCCTCGTGTGGCCCACAGACACTCAGGGCATGATGTCCCTCTGTAAGTATTGCATCCTGTTCAGATTACAAGCCACTTCACCCAGAGAAAGGAGCTACAGAATCCTAGGGGGATTATATGAGTAGATTTGAGGGGTCTAGGAGAAAGATACAGAGAGATCCCAGCCTGTTGTCAGTTCCAGTCTAGGCTCAACCTGGGGTAGGAGGCTTAAGGCCCATGCAGAGGGAGGATGGAGTTTAACTGCTTTTTCAGTGTTCAAGGCTTAAGGGGTGGGGACAAGGCAGGCTTCCCTCATTTTCACTCAGAAAACTGGCACCAGATTCAATACTCATATTCTGCAGGGAAGGGGGCATGCCAGACATAGAACTCAAAGAAGGATTCCATCAAATTAGGAGAGTGCGGATGGTAGTTCTTCTTCACGTCTACACCACCAGCAGTGCCACTTTACAGATGACAGAACTGAAGCCTACAAAGAGGAGCAGATTTTCCCAAGTCCTCTGTTTACTCAGCCTGAGGCAGGAATCTAAGAGCAGACCCTGTTAAGACCTATAGAAAGTTTCTCAGATCCCACTTCCCCCTGCTACTGGGGCTTCCAGGCCTCAGTTTCCTTTCATTGGCCTCTTCGGCTATCCTTCTGCTCCATCGTAGTGAGCTCTGAGCTTGCTGGGCACCAGCTCATCAGAGTAAAGGAAAGAAGTGGTCATCATGGTGGGCTGAGCTTGGCGACCACAGGTGTGAACAAGGGAAGGGAACGGACTTCTTGGAGCCTGTGCCACCACTCCAATAGGGCCCTCCTTGTCTGCTCCTCTGAAAGCCAGTGTAGTTCTCCATGCAGGATTGCTCCAGGCCACAGCCAAGCAAGACGTGCTGGCAGTCTCTGAGAACATGGAAGGGCTGTGCCAGGCATTCAGGCCAGGCCAAGGGCAGCAGGGACAAGGCTTGAGGTCTGGCAGGCTATGAGAACTTGCCTGCAGATGTGGGGCTGACAGCTGCCAAGGAGCAGACACCAAATGCAGCCTCAGCAGCCTCCTCCTGGGGCACTGGGCCCTGCTGAGCAATCCCACCTCAAGTGTGATAAATGGAAGATGCTGCCTTCTACAAAGTTCTGCTAGGCTCCTGAGATTGTACAGGTGAAGAGATGTGTGAGACAGAAGACACTTGGCACTGTTTTTCGTTCTTCTGATCATCAAAGGTTAGCTGACAACTGACCTGTTTCCTGTTGCTCTCTAAAGCCACCTACTTCCAGCCTAACATTCAAGTGTCAACCGGAGGGATGAGATGTGTGCTTTCCTGTATGCTACAAGGTAAGCAGAGTCCAAGCCAAGCTGGTCAGGGCTACATCTTACTACCTGTGGTCCTGCCATTGACAGAATAGTTATAAAGTCAGATAAAACTCTCCAACAGACTTGGGGATGGTCTGTACCTAAATACACGTGTCAGAAGTGCCTGGGATATACAGAGGTAGTGGGTGCACTGAAGGAGATTGCTTGTCCCTGCCTTACTGAGAAACTTCTGGAAAGGAGTCTGACAGCAGATGACACTGGTCAGTTGGACGTGGTAGGTTTCCTAGCACTTGACCCATGTATCTGCCCATCTCTTCCAAGTTATCAACAAAATCTGGGCTCCTACTCACCATGTGCTAGAATTTTCGAAGGAGAAGAGAATGTTGTCACTTCTCAATGGTAGAAAAGGAGACTCAAGTAGTTTCTTTACCTACCTAACCCCTGGTGGCCATATATTATTAACATTTGATAGGCATCTAGTAAGCTGAGCCTAAGAATATTTGTCCTAAACTTTTCCATAGTCTCAAAGTGAGATAAAAGTCAGGCTGAGATGTCACATTGTCTTTGTTTGTCTATCTGCTCATCCCACGCTCCACTCCTGGAGAGAGAAGCAAGGCTTCTAGATCCCAGAGAGCCCCCTTTATTCCCATGCCTTCGGGTTCCTGAACTCTCTCCCCAATACCAGGGCCTGTACTGCTTGCTGGGAGCTCTGGATGTGGTGGGAAAGGCCTCTTCATTTTCAGCCAGGCAGCCACTAAAGCCCACAGAAGGCCACACCTGGGGCCTTCTTGATTTAGAGCAATAAGGAACCAGGGAAGAAGGTAATCAGAGTGAAGAGACATACCTGGAGTCCCCGATATGTCCAAGGAGTCTTTGGCTGTGGGCTTTAAAAGTGGGATAAGGGACTTACTGTCCTGGAAGCGGACAGCAGTAAACCCTAGCCTTCCTCTGAGAACACCTGAATCTGTTGTTTTTTGGAAAGCTGAAGGATGGTCTGAGGTCTGAACGTGGGACAAGTGTGAGTCACACTCTCCCTTCCCTGTGCCCCACCTCCACCCTGTGAGATTTGCAGAAAGGACTCTGTGGGTGGTCAAGGTGTGATGCTATAGGCTTTCCCCAGCCCAGTGTGTCTGAGCACAAAGGAATAAGAGTCTCTTGGAGGTGAGGAATAATGCCAGCTGTTCCAGAATTCAGCAGACAGGGACAGAGCAGGAGTGCCCTGGTTACCTTGTCTTTGGAAGGGGACTGTACCTGCCCTGCAGTCTTTGGCCAAGCATCCAGGAACATTCATTCACATTGCCCCTACTTTGTGTGAGGTAGATCTTCTGCTGGGGTGCCTCCCTATTACCAATTGGCCTCCCTTACAACAGGCAAGGCATGCTGCTAGGACTATTGGGATGTGGAGCCCAGACTAGAAAATGGGTGGGGCATTTGAGAGCAGGACAAAGGAGGAACAGCAGAAGGAAGTCATGGTGGATGTGGAGGCACTCAGGGGGTATTGTGGGTGAACAAGGAAGCTGACGGCTTCTAGTAGTTGGAGTATTAGAAGCTCTTGATGTTACTGCCTCATGGGGGAGGCATGCTGAGAATCCTTTGGGACCAAGGACTAGTGGCTTGTGGGATAGACTTGTACTCTGTTTCTATAGGGAGAGAAGGTGAAAGACTATGGTGGGTGAGCCATAGAAAAAAGGGAGATTAGAATGGAGTCTAGTCCCCACTCCACCCCAACACAGCATGACAGGAATCAAGCATGACAGGAATCGAGTGATCTAGGGACGATCCCAGTGGAAATTGTCCACTGAGACTGGAGGGATACAGACATCGTCACGGGATGGCTACAGAATGTTGCTGAAGGAAGATCTTTTACCTCCACGGCATCCCTTTTCCTTCTATCCTACCATGTTGCCAATCTTCCAACAGCCTAGGGCTTGGGAGGGACTGGGGAAAGATTTGGGTCAGTGCTAGCAAGTTATCTGACATGATGGTCAGTGGCTGGCACACCCACCTGGGTCCCTAAAACTAGTTGGTTCAGATTTACTTTGCATGTAGTCGTAGGACCTTGACCCCTGCTCTGGGTAGAGCACAGAAGCAGTGGGAGACTAGAGTCCTTTGGAGAGGAAAGTGGACCAGAGAGGCCCAGGTGCCACACCCAGGTGGCCAGCTGACTGTAGCGCCCTCTCTACTCCCTGGCTTTGAGCTTCCTCCTGCTGCCTTGCCCTAGTGGCTTAAACTCAGACCCACATCTTCCTGTCAGTATAGCCATACTGCCTGCTTTCAAAGGTTCACCCCCTTTGGCCTTCAGCAGCCATACACAGTCATATTCCACACACAGTACCCCTGCCCATCCACAAGTTCTCCTAGAGGGTAGGTGGCAGAGACAACTGGTGGCATGTCCAGATGCCAGTTGCTGGGAATCTTGCTAGCATCTAGGGAGCATCTCCGGCTTGTCTCAACCTCAGCCATTACAAGGCAGAAAGATAGCGGGCCAGAAAGAGCATGGGCAGAAGCTCCTAAAGATGAAACTGGAGCCACCCAGGTGCTATGTCCTTGGCCCAATGCAGATTTCCTGTGCCTGTCCCACCTACAGCTAGCTCCTCCCTGGAGGGTTCTGTGCACATGGGAGCCTGATCCCACCCCTGGGGCAGTGACAGGGTACTCCAGTTCCCCAACCTTCCATTCCTGCTAGCCTTGAATGCCCAAATGACTGTCTCCCTCGATCCCTCTCCTAAATCCCTTGACAGGTCCCTCAGGGCCCCAAGCCATATTTGTCCCAGGGAACATGGCACAATTGCCCAATTTTCTACATCCATCCCATCCTCTTCCCATTTTGCATCTCAGCTCAAGAGGGTCCTGGGAACAGATAGGATTGAGGTAACCAGGTAGGGAACCCAGGACCCCTGTAGCAGGGGCTTTGTGGACCTACACCTTGCCCAGCAGAGAGTGGAGGCAGGCCATTCATCTGTCGTAAGTGTGGAATAGCAGAGCAAGGTGTCTGGAGTGTACCTGGGAGCACAAATCTCTCAGACTACTCCAAGGGGAGAGTGTGCCAATGCTGAGGTTTGCATTGTCCCTACCCTCCCTGACCTGGCCAGATGCCAAGCCCCCAAAAAAGGCTGAGCTGGGAGAGAGAGGCTAGCAGGAGTGGAGGGTGTGCCTGGGCCTTCCCATGAAGGGATAGGGCTGTGGGTAGAGCCAGCATGCCAGCCACCCAGCCCTGCCTCACTGATGTTCTAGGCAACAACCCAAGGGAAGCTTCTGGCACCCCCACCCCTCACCCCCGAGGCAGAGAAGCCATGCATGGGTGAGTTTACCAACTAAGCAAGGAAGGGTGGGAAGAAAGTTCAGGGAAGAGGGTGGCAGAAGCAGTAGAAATGGGATAGGGACCGCAGGGGCCACAGAGTGTCCACGAAAGGACACAGACCAGGAGCCTTGGGTGGGTACCCTGGAGGGTAGAGAGAACAGTGATGAAGCAGTAGAGATACAGAGTGAAGTAGCAGATGCAGCAGGGCCAGGGATGAAGACGGTCAGGATAGATTGTTTGTGGGAGAGTGTAGTCAGTTCAGGGCTTGAGCAGGCCCTACCTGGGGAGGGGGAAGCAGCCAGGTGCAGGCTGGTTAGTTGGTGGGCTAGGATGTCAGGCTGTCCTGTGTCTGTCCGTCAGGCAGGGCCAACCGGGAGCAGCTGCTCACTCCTGGGCAGTTCTTGGAGAGAGGGAGACAGAGGCGGTGGGAGGGAGGCTAAAGGCTGGGAGGGCGGGCCGACAGGGAGGGGAGGAACAGGGAGGGGGCGGAGAGGGAGACGAGGGAGGGGGCTGGTGGAGCAGAGAGGGAGAGAAGAAGGGAGGAAGGGCAGCTGGGAGGGAGGGGGCAGGCTTCCCAGCCCCCTGGCAGCTTCAAAGGAAGCAATTTTCTTGTAGACGGCTAGGCTATGTGGCACCCCTCCCCCCATGTCCACCACCCTGGCCCCTGTCTCAGGCACACTTTGAAAGGACACACACTCACTTACTTAGGGACAGACCCTTGGTGTCTCTGGACAGACAGCCTCACAGAGTCAAACTTTCCACTGCCCAAATGGGCAGAAGAAAGTGAGAGGACATGAGGGGACATAGCCTTATGGCTAGGATAGTGAATGGCCAGGGAATTCTGTCCAAATTCCACCCAGAACCTCTGCTTGGTTTCAAACAAGGGGGTGACTTGAGGATCAGAGAAGTAGAGGATTGTACGTTTCTGGAAGGGCTTTATCTAGGCTCATGGGGGCTCTGTAAGCTCTCTACCCCCTCCTTTAAAAAGAAGGATTTGCCCCCAGGTCCTGGAGACCTTTTTGGATTACCTCCCTGAAGTCTTTGAAACGTTGCCAAAGCTGATGTGGAGAAGAGGAACTAAGCCCCTCATTTTCTTGCTCAACCCCTACAGGGTGGCCAGAATACCATAACCATGGTCTCTGTTACGGGCATTTCCTCAGGTCACCTTCAGGGCATAACTGGGCCAGCCTGACAAACCTTAGCTGCTTCTTGAGGGCCCAACCTCAAGAAGGGCCTCTACCTGTCCAGTGATGTCCTACCTCTCCTTTGCTAGTGCAGCTTCTAAGAGATAAAGGTGAGAGCTCTTAGATGGTGGGAGAGACTGAATCAAAGTGCCACAATGAAAGCTGAAGAAGGAATGAAGGACCAAGAGTAGGGATGGGCAAACAAGGAGGGAAGCAGAGTATCACTGGATAGAGATCAGGGTGAGGGGTGAGCATCAGTCACTACAAGGCTCCACCTGGCGACTGAGGTTCTAGTAAGGATTTTGCCTGGATCCAGAATCAGCTCAGTGTCCAGCTGTGGCGCTTTCCTTCAAGAAGCTTTTCCTCTTCCTGCAGAGAGGAGAAAAATGGAAGAAGCTGGATATGTGTTGGGAGCCTGTGGGTGCCTTTGGAGTCTATGGTCCAGACCGGGAGACCACCAGGAGACTAGGAAACACACAGATCCTCCAGACTGAGGCTGTTGGTTTTGTCTGCTATTTCATGTACATACCACACACACACACACACACACACACACACACACAAAATCTCACGTAGCCCTAGCTGACTATGTAAGTGAAGCTGGTCTAGAACTCCTGATCCTCGTGTCTTTGCTTTCTGAGGGCTGGAATTACAGAGTACTTCACCACGATCCATTTGGTTCATGTCTTTCAGGGTTTTCTTTTTTCTCTTTCCTTTGTGTATTTTTAGTACTAGTGATGGGAGCAGGGTCTTGTGTATACCAAGCAAATGCTTTCCCATTCAACTACTCCCAGGCCCTGGCTTTTTCTTTTGTTCTAGCCATACTCAAATATATCTGGCAATTGGCACAGTAACATCCTGGAAGCTACAGAGCATCATGGAGCCTCAGATTCTCTATTCACAGCCACTTTGTGTTAACTCTGGCCCTACTCTCCAGTGGTTTTGCCCTCTCATACCTACTCATCTGGGCTAAACATGTCAGCAGAGACCAGGAGCAGAAAGGCAGTAAAGATTGAAGCAGGTCCAAGGCACATATGGAACATTTTGCTTGTTGAGTGTAGCCAATGGCAAAAGGCCAAACTATATCTGGCCTCTTCATGTGAGATGGTCCAGAATAGGGTCTCCAATAGAGACAGAGAAACAGCAGATGTGTGAGAGTGGAGGGGGCAGCAGAATAGAAGACTGACCGCCAAATACATGGATCTTCTGGTTTTAAAAAAATACACATTTTATTTATTTTGTGTGGGGGGATTGGTAGGTATGCTTGACATGACATGTGAGTAGAGGTCAGGGGGCAACCATTGAGACTTATCTCCTTCCAGTATGTGGGTCCTAGAAGACCAAACTTAGATCATCAGGCCTACTGAGCCATCTCACCAGTTTGGAGTCTTCAGTTTGAAACAATAAAAGTTCTTGGAACATATGGAGTGAAAACTGCTGAGTTGGGTTGGTCATTTAAACTGTATGCTTTGTGTTTTTATATATCTTTTACCTCTTATTTTCTTTTAGTTTTGAGATAAACTGTCACTAAATAACCTGCATCTGCATCGCGAATGATTAAATTTCAAGAGTGGGCCATTACTACACCCAACAAGTATATCTCAGCAAGTCTTCCTTTTTTGTTGTTTTATTTTCATTTTTGACATAGGGTCCCCTGGAGCCCATGCTGAACTCATATTTGCTATGTAGTCCAGAATGACTTTGAACCAGAATGATCCTTCTGCCTCTACGTCCTGAGTGTTGGAGTAGGGGCATTTGCCACCATGCCTAGTCAAGATTTTTATTTTAAGGGTGAAACCTCACAGAATATACATTCACTGCTCCAGGGACCTGTCTACAAATTTCTTATTGAATATTGATTGGTACCACTTAGCCTGAGCCTATACTGTTCCAGGGGTTGTTATTCAGGCTTCCAACAGCCCCAGTGTCGAGAAGTACCCTGGACATAGTGATCACAAGATGGAGCTTCCATGATCCACTAGAGCACTCAATATTCCTGATGCTATGCTCTTTTAATACAGTTCCTCATGTTGTGACCCACAATCATAAAAATATTTTCATTGCTGCTTCATAACTGTAATTTTGCTACTGTTATGAATTGTAATGTGAATATCTGTGTTTTCTGATGGTCTTAGGTGATCCCTGTGAAAGGGTCATTCAATTCTCCAAAGGGGTCATGACCCACAGGTTGAGAACCACTACACTAGGAGGACTCCTGGGACATAGTTGAGTTCCACAAGGAGGCAGGCATGTGTTCTTGTTTCTGGCCTCAACAGGATTACTACATGTAGCATCAGAAAGAGGCTCAGGAAGACTTTCTGGGGGAACTGTGAACAATGAGCAGACTAGGACAAGCAAAAGGGAGCCTTTGCCTTGCAGAGGGTGTAGGGAATAGCCTAAAAAATGTGCCTTAGGGGTAGGTGGGAAGTTGAGCAGTGAGACAGCCTGTCTTTCTTCCTGGATGAAGCTTGGGATAGTAAGAAGGTAACCCTTTGCATTGGGGCCAGGAGAGAGGTCAATTGTGCACTTTGAGGTTCTTCCTCAAAGTTGGAGCATAGGTCGGGGTAACACTTCCGTAAACACAGTTTTTGTGCCTGGAAGGCCCTTGTGTCTGTGGTTTGCAGTCTGCAATAAGCTATAACTTCATGCCCAGCCCAAGGCCCATTGAATCACTTAACCTAGCTCTCTAATTTGGGGGCAACTCCCAGAGCATCCAGGCAGTACCTCTCAGTCTTCAAGCCTGCCCCCATCTCTCTTCTAGTTCCATGTCTTCATGCCTCAGCTCTCTCTGAGGAAAAAACCTAGACCTCAGCTATAGAAAGGATGGGAACAGAACGTCCTTGCTGGCCCATGGAACAGAGCAGCAGCAGCAGCACTAGCAGCAATCTCTTGCCCTCTGGCCTCCCATGCCTAGGAGGAGGAAGAAAGGGGTGGGGACAGGAAGGAAGAACAGGCATTTCCTGAGGCCTCTGGAACTCCTGAGGAGGAGGCAACCACACAGCTGTTTTAGCTCTTCAGGAACCAGTGGCAGTCTTGTGCAGGGGGTCAGAAGACACAGATCATCATTGTCAATACACCTTTGTGTGTGACTCCAGGCTACTCCAGACAGGGACTAACTTCTGTGTTTGTGTGCCCCTTCAACTCTAGCTTGCACACTTCACCAGAGGCCTAGAGAAGGTTAGGCTATCTTGGGAAGCTACCATGTCTCCTCTGGCCTGCCTCACAGCCTAGGAAGCACTTTCTCTTGCTGTCTAGAGCCAAGAATGTAAGGAGGAGCCAGGCTAGCCCTTTGGATGGATGGAAAGCATATCCTCGAGCAGACAGCACCGCTTCTGGGAGAAGCTGCACTGCTGTGAACACCTGCCATGGGCACTTGCACTGCTTGTGCACCTGGCCAGAAGACATTGCTGGCTTCTTACTCTGAGTACCCAGCCCTCCATCCACCATTAAACAGTTACATCCACAGCCTTCCCAGGGAAGAGCCCATGGCAAGAGCTGGTAGGGTGGTAGCGTGGGACATACATAAATGTCTATGTCTTGTGGAAAGGACAGGGAGGAAGGGAGCTAAGAAAAGGAGAGGCCCCTTTTCCTAGGCAGGGGAATCTCAGATTGGCATATGTGGAAAAGAACCTGGCATTGACTGCAGCCTGCTCCCCTGCAGCTGGTTCACAGCTGTTCTTGCCCTAGCTTCAAAGCTGAAGAGGGGGGCTGTGCTGAGCGAGAGAGAGAAAGAGAGAGAGAGAGAGAGAGAGAGAGAGAGAGAGAGAGAGAGAGAGAGAGGGCACCCAGAGGGCAGCTGTGAACACATTGGTTCTTTGAGTATAAAATACTGACTTTTGGTGAGAATCCCTGGTGTACAGGGCCTGGAAGCCTGCTCAACAACCCAGTTGCTTGGCTCATGAATCTTTGGGTTTCAGGGTTCTTCTTCCAGTTCCCCTTTTGGGTCCTTTCCTGTCATGCTTTCCTAGTGGGTCACCTGGTGGGTAACTGCACAATGCTTCTCTTGTTTATTATGACAGTCAGTGTTAAGTGACAGTTCAATGTCTAGCTTCTGGATAAGCTGAAGAGACACAGGGAACACCTGGGAACTCAAGGGAATCCACAGTGCATAAGCTGAACGGGTGGTGGTCCTGTCCACATGGAATTTGAATACTACTGGACTGTGAGCAAGATCATGCCTGAAGAATCAAATAGATGGTGGGACAAGAGCATACCATCCTAAGGGTGCAGGAAGTCTTGCAGAGAAGGCAGTGTCCTAGGCTGCCTTTCAGCAGGGCTCTTGTGGGCTCCCACAAAAGCCAGTCCTGAGCAAGGGGCCAGAGACATGTCACATGCACATCAGGACCATTTATTTAGCAAGCATCTTGCCCAGAATGCTTTGATAAGAACTCACTCTAAGCCCCTCTGGCTATGTTCATGGCTGATGTCCTCAATGGCTGAACAGAGTGAGGGTATGAGACCCGCAGACTCTAAAAGCAGCCCCTGCTACCACTAGAGTGAGAACTGAGTGATGCCCTGGAGCCTCAAGGTGGTATGAAATGGATGCTCGGTAAGGGAGGACCCTCTGAGTATAGGAGGTAGAACAATTAGGGACACAGAGGTAGATGAGGTAGTGCTAGTGTGCCGAGCCTCCACTGTCTGGAAGCTTCCCAGTGCTGATGGCCAAGGCGTGGCTGGTAAAAGCTGGCACTCTCTATGCCAGGAGCTTTTTTTGACCTTCCCCTGAGGACATAATCACACAGCATCTCTTCCCTCTAGGTCACCAGGGCTGTAATTTCAGGCATTGAAGGGGGCTCCTTGAAGGCCCAGCCTGCGTGTGTCTAGCTATCTTTAGAGGCACAGTCTGGGCCATGGCCAGAAGAGACAAAGTGGACCAGGACTGTACTGTGCCTGTGTGGATGGTCTACAAAGCTGAGGATCCAGAAGGAGGCCATGAGGCACCAGGGACCCTGTACTCTTCCTTTAAAAGGGCTAGACCTTAGGAGTGCTGTCTGGTTCTGCCTATGACCACTAAAAACAGAAGGCTCTAGTTACTGTACTAGAGTCTAGTAGGTTTGGGGAAGAGCAGGCCAGGCCTTGTCTTTCAGAACCCCTAGCCAGGTGCTTATCCAGCCACACCATAGGTCTAAAGCAAGAGGGAGGTTTGATGTAATAGAATGTGGGGAGAGAAGGCAGGGAGGCTGGTGGGTTGTAGAATCTGGAAAGCTGATTGCATGGGAACTGGAGAAAGGGAGTAGAGGTCCTGTTGAGGGTACAGCTATGCCTGTGTCTGCTACAGGAAGCCTCAACAAATGCTTTGCTCGCCATTCTCTTTTTCCACTTGAACTTGACAGCCATAGGTGTACCCTTTTAGTCCCCACTGCCATTGCCTTCAGTCCTGCTCTGTTACTTCAGTACCCCATCTTAATCTGGAGATTGTTGACTTCCTCCTTTTTTGTCACATGACCCCAGGCACCCGTTCTTTGCCATCACCACAAAGTGTGTTGTTACTGTTGAATTCTTTGAGAGACTCAGTACCCTGAGGTTCCAGTTGAAGTGCCTATACTGCTGGTACCTGCCAAGTGACTACCCAAGGGAAAAGTAGGCAAAGTAAGCATGATATCAGGGAATAGAGGATTCTGGAAAGCTCATCCCTGCCTATTGGTTCTGGTTGCTGGCCAGCCCCCCCCCCCCAGATTAACACAGAACTGAAGGCCTCTGGCTGCTGAGATCCTCTAGCTCTAAGATCCTGTATCTTGGAGAACTGGATTATCTTTGCCTCAGCTGTGCCTTGTTTGTTGGGCATTCTTAATTAGTGATAACCTGGGACATAAAGTCATGCTCCACTTGTCTCACCTTGGTACCAGCCCAATTCCGATTGCTCTTAGGGTAGCAAAGTTTGTGTCGATCACAGTCTAATTTCAACCTGATCAGCAGGTGAGTCAAATAATCATCTCATAGAATTTCTAAATTTAAATTCCCTGCATCTGTGTTGGGAACATCACAGCAGTAATGCTCTCTGCCCTAGGCTCTATCAGCCCACAGCAGCCTCATAGACAAGCTGGAACTAACTCAGGAGCTTTCCTTGAGGGGTGCCCATCCCTTGGTCTTCTCCATCTATCCAAGGCCTGGAAGTTGCTGCCTTAACACACAGTGGGGCTCCTTGACTCATTAGCTCAGCAGGGCTAAGAATTGGAAGGATGAGATGTTGGGGCTACTTATCCCACACACTCTGTGCCTGCCTGTTGGATCTGAACTCAACTGTGAAGAGGGCAGGGCTGGATAGACTAGGAGGAGGCCAGAGCAGGATGGGCAGGGATTGGGGTGGCTAGGCTGGGGAGGAGCAGTTGAAAAAGCTGGGAAAGCAGGTCCAGTGCCTCCAGGGCTGCTGACCTTTGACCCAGCCTAAACAGGAAGTGCCATATCTGTAGGCTCAGACCCCAGAGGAGAAGGAATGCATGGATGAGTCCAAAGCAAACATTCCAGCAGCTTCCTAGTCACCCCCCACCCCCAGTCTTCTTGTCCTTTTTCTGCTGAGAATGTAATGGTGGGGGTAGGACGGAATTGCTGCAGAATGAGACCAAAGTAAGACTGCATTCTCAGGCCCAGAGCCCGGCTGGGACGGGGGCGGGCAGTGTTAAGGCTCTATAGTAGGCATTTTTGTGTTATTCCTTTGTTTATATCCCTGAAGGTAGGGATCATCTTTCTCCTGCTACCTGTTGGTCACTTAGTGCTCTTGTCGTGTAAACTGTAAAAGCTGAAGCAGGGACCTCAGCCCCTTTCCCTGTGGCTCCCTCCTCAACACAGGCAAGATAAGGGCTCTATGGCCTCATGGGGCTCTTTAGAGTGATATCCTCAACCCGGTACAATTGGCCAGGTCCGACTTTAGGACTCAGAAGGCCGGAGCCATCACCACCCTGACACTACAGCCTGGTCTTGGTCAGGTAGACAGTCAATGACTTGAATCAGGGAGGGGACAGTCACGGCTAGATCCCCAGGGCTGGACCTTGGATGCAGGCCTGGCTTTGCACAGACCAAAGCTTAGTCCCTAGTACCTGCTGAGTGAATGTTACCTACCATCCCCTTCTTTAGCATCAGGCCACAAGAGTAATAACTTGGTCCTGCAGGAAGTGAGATGTCTAACTTTGGGCAAATTGTCTTATCTGCTTGCATCTTAGTCTCCTATCTTCAAACTGTGTATAGGACCCTGGGGATTGGGCAGGCTTACTTTGCAATGGGTATGCATGGACAAGGATAAGGGTCATCGGATATGGAATGGATAAGGGGTTTCAAAGGTACTAATATGCAGCAGTCACCATTTTCTGGTTGCTTTAGGACAAAAGAAAAGTGTTTTAGGCTTCTCCATCAACCTGCACCAGCAACCAAATGTCACTGTGGGTATCCTAGCCGTAGATAGGAAACTTAATAAAGGGTTCAACTACACATGGTTCCTGAAACAAGTAGGGCCAGCTGTAAGGATGCAGGACTCTGATGAGGACAGGAATGTGGGGAGGCTCTCAGAGGAGCCGTGGGAAATCAGGTCTCTGAGTCCCTTGCTGATGAAGCAGCATCTAGGACTCCATGGAATAGAGAGCCAGAGCTGTCAGTTCATGCAGCTTGAATCTGAGACGGAGGTAGGGTCTGCTAGAGGCTTGAATGAAGTGCATTTATTACATTTAATGCAAACCAGTTCTTCCCCCAGTCCCTTTGGGTCATTTGCTGAATGAACGGGCCTTCATCAATCACGTGAAGAACTGGGGGCATCTAAAAATGTCCTGGTGATGCAAAGATCAAACGGAGCTTAGCTTCCACCATGCAGAAATCACATGGCAGAGAAAGAGCAAGACAGAGAGTTAGAGTGGAGCCTGAGCACTGGATATCTACTGGGGCAGAGGGATTTAGAAAGGCTAGGCTGAGGGTGAAGTTCAGATCACCCCTTTCTTCTGGGCCACTATGAGCCCCTGTTACTCCATGGTGGACTTTGGAGGACCTGACTTCACTGGCAAGTAAGAGCTGGTCCTTGCAAGTCTGAAAAAACAGAGGGTGACAATGGCTAGGATACGTGAAGGTAAGAAAGGTGGCATCTTTCAGTGACCTCCAAATGGAGTAAGTCATTGGGGCAGCTCCTCTGTCCCCCATCCCTGCAGGCTGCAGCCCCCATGCCTTCCATCAGCAGAGAAAACATCACAGTTCTGCAGTCAAGGAGAAGCAGGGGCTGAGCCTGTGTTTGACTAGCCGCCAGCCCCCTGTCCAGGCCCCACATCAGGCGGACTGGGGAGTGGAAAACAGTTGGGTGGCCCCTCCCAGGCTGCTGTCTGCTTTCCTTTGCCCCCTTGGCAAGGAGGGGAGAGGAAAAAAGAATAATTAAACCCAAACGTCCTGGTAACTTTTTCCTGGAACAAGAAGACACAGGGCGGGAGGTTCTGGTCCTGGGAATGGTGGGTGGGACTGTCTGTGGACCCTTGCCTTCTGTCTCTACTCCAGCCTGTCCTGTCTTGGTGATCAGCAGGCCTTCATTAGCTTCTTAACAGCCCTCTCCCAATCTCCCTTAGCCTGCCCCACTCTTTCCAGAATTGTATCCTGTCCCCTTAATCCTGGGGCCTCTGCTCATTGTTGTGGTGAAAGGTCTGTTCCTGCCAACACCCCAAACAGCTGTCCGAATCAGAGGCAAGGATCTTGTTCTAGAGCCTTCTGAGACAGTTCACTCCCTCATACCCACATTCTATGTTTCTATTGTGTTAGAACACCAGTTGTGCGGCTTTGAGATGGCGACTCTAGAACACCACTGGTGTCTTTCCTGCCCCTCCCTTTCATGTCCCTTCTTGTAGCTGTCACCTCAGTTAAAACCAGCGCTGGGCCAGCTTCATCTGCTACCACAGCTCCACATGGGCTTCCTGGGTGCCGGCAGGGCAGGGCAGGCATGGCCATGGCTGAGGGAGGAGGATCTTGAGGTTGAGGGGTATTGGGGGAAGGCCTTGGAAGTTTACAACAGCATAGAGGAGCAGGTCGTGACAGGGTCCAGGCTTCTCAGGGCTGTGAGCATGGAAGGAGGTGACCTGAAGAACCCTCTGAGATAGACCTCTGCTCTAGGTCCTCTAGGGTTTCTTCATTCCATACTGCCCTCTAAACTTTCCTGCCCAACTCCCTGTCTTTCTGGGACCTTTCCTTCTATCCTGGTTTCTATATGCCTGTCAAAAGAGTATCTCCCCGGGGTAGACACTCACAGAGAGAGGCGGCACCGATCCATGCCTGGGGTGCCAGGTTGCTATTGGGTCCCAGCACACTAAGGCATAGTTGTAATTCAGCATACTCTTGGTCATCTTTTTGAGGAAGTTGGTGTTCAGCTCCTAGAACCATGGGTTATGAGGACAGTACACTGATCCATCTATGCCAAGGATCCTGGAAGGGTCAGCTGGCTAGGCCATGGCTACCCTGACTTCCATCCACAGCTGAGATCTCTACAAAGCACCACCAAATGGTGGTAGACATTTTAGGAGATGGTGTGGTCCAAGGAGGCATGGGCTTTACTCCAGGTGATGGTTAATTTTGATTGCCAGCTTGATTTTGATTAATATGCACCTAGGACATTAGTGAGGTACACCTCTGGGTGTGTGTGTGTGTGTGTGTGTGTGTGTGTGTGTGTGATGGCAATTCCAGAGAAGACCTGGGGACCTGCTCTTAATGTAAGTGGCTCCACCATATGGGCTGAAGTCTTAAACTAAAGAAAAAGTGAGAGAAAGCCAAATATTTTACTTTTCTTTCTATTGCTGTGATAAAAACACCATGCCCAAAAGCAACTTGGAGCAGAAAGGGTTTATTTTAGCTTACAGTTTATAGTCAGTCATGAAGGGAATGGAAGGTAGGCACTGAAGCAGAAGTCATGGAAGAATGCTGTTTACTGCCTTGCTCCTCATGGTTTTCTCAGTCTGCTTTACTAAACAACCTGAGGTGGGCAGGGCTTTCTCACATCAATCTTTTATCAAGAAAATGTCCCACAGACATCCCCACAGACCAATGTGATGAAGACTCTAGCTTGTGTTAAGTTAACAAAAACTTGTGGAGAGCTGTCTTTATCATGCAACTCATTTCCTTGCACCCCTAGCATCAGCAGCTGACTGAGCCCTTCTGGGAAGGCAGAGAGACTGGGTCAACTAACTCTAATGCTCAGTTGCTTGTGTCCCTTTGCCGCTTCCTTCAGTTGCCCTAGTTCATTTCCTTTGCCTGCACTCCAGAAGCTTCTGTGCTGTAGTCCCTGTAGGAAGTAATTGTTGTATTTGAAATCCAGCAGGGAGAGGGGCAAGCTTGGCAACGTGGACAGGGAATTTCCATTCAGGTTAAGCCCCTTTCAGCTGCTTCTGATTCTTGGAGGAAGGGACAGGAAGCAGGATAGGGGTGTCTATCTGCTGCTGATCAGGGCACAAGGCTTCCTGGGCATGACTCTATGCCCATCTTAGCCAAGTCACGCTTATCTAGACTCACTGTGGCTTCCTAGCTGCTGCTGAACCTAGACCATTGATGATATCTACTTCAAAGGGCTCAGGAGAGTTCCCCAGTAGGTACATGTACCCCCAAATCATGTGATTCACCCATGCACCATCTCCCATCCTTTGCTACTTAACCTTCCATTTGAAGTAGCCAGTTCTTCTGACTGTCCAAAATTAGGGCACTGTATCACTGCTAACCAAGACCCACAGCAAGAGTTGCAGGAAGGCAGATATAATGAGAGCTGGTTTGAAGGTAGTTAGAACAAGAGTGCAGGTCTGTACCCTTCTCACCCCTGCTGTGGGGTTGGAGCTGTCAGAGAAGGGTTAACCACCTGCTAGGAAGGGTGTGGTCAGGTCAGGGTTCTCCAGGGTATGTTTCATTTTGACATTGTAGCAGACAATAGCCATTTGAGCCAGTATGCATGAAGCTGGCAGGGAGGACATGGCCTGATTTGTGGTGCCCAGGTCTGTCATTCCAGGCCCAGGCCCTTGCCTGCTTCCTGTCCTCTTCTGTACATAGCCCATGGCTTCTGAGGTGTTCCTTCCACTAGCTTGGTCTTTGCTCTCTTCTTTCTGCTGGTACCAGGCTCCTGACCCAGACGGTAGGAGGTCCCTATCAAGAGACAGCCCTGGCTTAGTCACAATCAAGAGCCCAACTGAGTGACAAGGGTTTTGCCAGTGACTGAGTCCAGTAGGGGTCATATCTTTGGAGGGTTCCTCTCCTACCGCGCATGTTTGACTTGACAAAACCATGGTTAGTTTGGGCACTCATGAATAGCCTTATCACATCCAGCATACACCACACACCGGCCATCAACTCTGGCTAGTCCTTATCATTGATCCTCTTGGGATTTAGATTCTTTCTGGTTTTCTGACTTCCTGTCTTTCTGCCCTCGAACCCCTCTATGATCACTGCCCCTTCTTTGGCTCCTGGAACCCTGCTAGCCTGTAAAGGCTTCAGCTTCCCCACCCTGGGCTCTTCTGTCCCAGTTTCTAGGACAGCTATTGCCGTGGGCTGAGCCTGTTGGGTTCCATTCTGTTGCTCATACACTGTGTTTATCTCAGACACTGCTCAGAGTGATTTCATTCTCAGGTCCATGCTTGGCCTGGAAGGTGAGCTCCAGATGGGGGGCTTGAGAGTGGGTCAAGCCCAGCTTTGTCAACTAGTCTAGCTGCTCATCTCCATGCCTGTTTGGGTTGCCCAGCTTTGCAAAAGGTGCCAACATAGGCTCGGCTTACAGGTCTAGCCCTCACTCACCATGGGATATTCATGGTAGAATGGTCACAACTCCTTTTCTCGACAGGCCTTCCACTGCCATGTTTTCCTCCTCCATAGGAGAATGAGGGAGCAAGCAGAATGCCATCCTATGTCATTGGCTGCATAGCCTGCCTCTTAGAAATGAAGTAGTGCTTTCACTAGAGGCTCTCCAAATCCACTGGGACAAGATGCAAGCTGGCTCCCAGATTACAACGGGAGTTTTGCTTGTCTTTGATTGAAGAGGTCAGCCTAGTCAGATCTTTGGGAAGATCTCTTCTCAGTTCCTCTTCTCCAGTACCTCCCAAGGGCAGAGGATGAGAGAATTGCCTCAGTGTCCCCCTCTGCCCCTACCCAGTGCTGAAGCAGGGCCTTATGTGTGGAGATACTCATTACTGTCATCTGGCACACTTCACTTTTGGAGGTGGCAGCCCCAGTACCTGCTGGGAAGCAGGGTTTGTTGTGGGGTAGTTAAGCTTGAAGGCTATCTTATGGGGCTATCAGACACCTTTAAAAAGGGGTGATAATTACTCGGGACTTCCATGGTCTAGAAGTCTAGAGGGCTCTCATTAGGCAATAGGATGAGGGCCTAGACCCACCCATCTTGCTCCTCTTGCCTCCCTAGGCCTAGGACAGGGCCACCAAGCACAGTACTAAGCAGTCCTTGTTTTAGGGCCCCTTGAGCCCAGATCTGCCTGTCAAACCCCTCACCTCCCACAGTTCCACCCCACAAGTTATTCCTGTCCTGGTAGGCATTGAAGCAGCTAGATGAACTCCTTACCAGCAAACCCTGACCCAAAGTCTTCAACACTCATTAACTTCCAGTAAGGGTGCTCTGGGGCCCCTGAATTGCTTCAGGCTTTGGCTGCATGTCTCCAGTAGGCAATCTCCAGTGACTGACTTTCTCCCCATCTACTGTAACCCAAGGGTACTGTAGTGGCAGAGCAAGGTGCTCTTCATCTTACCAGTGGTAGTTATTCACTGTTGAATGACCTGGACCAGCTGGGTGGTGGCTGCAGGATAGGCAAAGCTTTGGGGGCTGGTGGAGCCACAGGCTCTCTCACATTCAGCCCCTGCCTGGCCAGGGACCCTTCAGAGCAGCACCCTACCCAAAAGAGCCAGGATGGGGAGCAGCATACCTTTCATGGCCCCTGCGGGCAGGGCTCCCTGGTGAGCAGAGGGCATGAAAAGCTTGAAGAGATGGAATGGTGGCCACAACTGAATGGATACATGGTCATACAGAGTGATGGCAGGATGGCCTGTGACAATCCTGCCTAAACTCTTGGCTCTAGCTTTGTTTTTAGGAGCCATCTCTGCCTACTCTGTCTCTCCTTCCCTTCTCAAGACCTCCCTTCTACCAAACCAATGAGTACCTTGTTCCTAACTCCCCACAATGACCACTGCTCCCATCTGATGAGAAAGACAGGGATTCTTTCCTGGATTCAACAGCTTGTGCTTTCTCTGTAAGGCCCACATTGACTCTTCACTGGCTCAGGCCCAGTGCCTCCATGAATAGGGCATCTGTTTCCTTACACTGTGGGCCTATGAGGCCCATTACAGGGCAGGATACCTGCCATAGGCTGCCAGGCCCCACCTTCATGGCAGGGAAAAGAGAAGGGCAGGGACTCCTCAGGAGATGGGGCAGGTACCAGGGATGTCTGGGGCAGTGAAGAATCTGGTATCCACACAACCTATTCATTCCATACATGGATTTCTGCCATAGATACAAGCAGCAAGGCCTCTTCCTCCCGCCCCCCTCCCAACTTCCACAGACAACAGAGACTTTGGGTTTCCTGGACACTGGCCTCCCTGCGGATAGGGTTGGCTCTAGGTGCTTCTATCACTTCCTTTTCTGTGAAATGGGGGACAATATGTACCCTGTGTTCCCCATTAGAATGTATGTGCAGTAGGCACTGCCTGGATGTATCCATCTTACAAGTCTGCTAGACTTCTTGGTCGGGAGTCACTGTCCACATAAGCTCCTGTACCTCCCCAACACCAGGTAGAACTGAGGGACCCCTGTGGGTTTGGATGATACCAGGTAGAAAGGAGGTTGGGCCTGAATGAAGGTGCTACTGGGCATAGGCAAAGGAGGTATCTACATGAATCCATTAACCATTCCTCGGGATATCAGCAATCTCTGCTACAACACCTGGCCTAGATACCAGCCACTGTGCATCTCCACAGCCCCAGCTCTAAACTCAGTTCTTGGGGCTGAGTGGGCAGGCGGCTGGGGCTGGCAAGCACTACAGCTTGCCACAGGGCTCAGCTGTTTAGGGCCAGCATTGAGGAAGCTTTTCCTACAGTTCTGTCCAGTGTTGAATTATGTTTGGAAGTGATCTGAAAATAAAAATGAGTTAATTATGGGCAAGGCTTGGATGGAGGGGAGAAAGGGAAGTAGTGGGGGAAGGGCAGAGACCATGTTTTACTCTCTTGGCCACAGAGTAGTGAAGAGGCCCTAGGAGATGGGCAGGGGCAGGCTTTGAGATTAGGAGTTCTTGCAAGTAGATTTTCACTGGGCTCCTCAATATTTCTCCACTTGAGTGTATTGAAGCAGGTATACTATGGTTGGTAAGAGAAAGACCAGGGAGTCACTGTTCTGGAGGGGCCACCACTCCGAACCACACAAAGTCCATTCACAGTCCTTTCCCCACTACTTCCTTGCAGGGTTCTGGTTTTTTACCTGAAAATCAGACACCAGGGCTGTCTTAGGAGCCAGGGAAGAGACCAATGTCTGACTATGAAACCTGTGGGTACTGACAATGGCCTGGGCCCAGTCTTTTGTCTGGGAGGCCATTGCTGAGGCTAGAGAAGGGGACCTCTTATGCCTGAGAGGCCTGAAGTGTGCAGTCCTCCCTTATTCTGGAAAGCCAGACAGAGGGATCATCCCTCCACCACCCCATTTTACAGAGAAAGGATGGGAGAGCCACTCAAGTCTGAGAACCTTTTGATCTAGGCATCGCAGAGGTGGGCCTAGAATCTGGGTCCCTGTACATGGCCCTGGTGCTACCCCTCCCCCCAAATGGATAGATCCTGGAATTCTGGCCCCCTACCCATTTCCCCTGTTCTCGAAGCTCCCCAGGCTCTGACTAAACATCCTGCCATCTGGTTCCCATTAGCTGAGAAGGGGGTGGGGAGAAGCTTGCTCCCAGGTTTCTCTGACGCAGCCAGCCTGGAAGACGGAGGGATACTCCCTCTTCCCCACCTAGGCAGGAAGCCCAAGGTCTGAGGTGCTCCCAGTTCCTGGCCTGGCTGCCCTTGTCTTGGTTTGGAAGTGCAGTGACCAATCCAGGTGGGCATTTGGGGAATGGTATTTCTGAAACCTACTCTGTCCAGCCAGAGTGCCCAGACATCTCTGGAACCTGGAAGGAACCCCACAGGGCAGAAACATATTGTGGGGTTGGGCTCAGCAGAACCAACAGTTCCCATCAAGTTTGGGTTTTGTCCTCCCCTCTCCCCAAGAGCTCATTCGCAGACTCAGACTCTACTCAGGCTGAGCCAGCTAGGGCCCCAGGCCAGCACTGATTCTAAGCCTGTGTCTGGAAAGGAGGGTGGGAGGGGCACTGGGATTTTTTTTTTTCAGGAACCAGGATGAGGCCTAGGGCTTGATGTAAATGGCTTCAGACTCAATGCTCTGCTATGGCCTGACTGGTCCTGAAATCTCAGGAGCAATCTTTCCTGCTCAGTGCTTCAGTCTCTCTACTTCAATATGGCAGACAAGCACTTCTTAGAAAGCTTTAGAAACAGATTGTAGGTAGGGAGAAGAATCTGTTCGATATAAACATCATAGTTTCTAGCTGCACAATTCCTGAATTCCAAGGGTCTCCTGCCAACTTTATTTTCCCTTCCCACATGGCCCTCTTTCCATATGCAGAGCTTTTGTCCCTCAAGTCTCCTCAACGCTGTACAACCATTAGACTCTTCTCTCATCATAGGAGGGTTGGAGAACAGAGTCTTTTCTCACCAAACATTCTTGAGCCACTACAAGCGTACGCTACAGGAAGCAGTGTTTTTGACAGAAATCTGTCACAGGCCTTGAGAAAGCAACTTATTCTGGGATACAAATGAAAAGGAGACATCCATGTAAATAGGACACTGGTAAAGAACCCTTCAAAAAGGAAGGCCAGTCAGTGCAAAGGCCTTGAGTTGCGGATGTTTAACTCAAATTTAGAAACAGCAGGGATAGTGAAATAGGTTGAGTGAGGGGCTGAAACTGGGAAAGGACAGGAAGGTCTGCTTGAGAAAGGTGTCAAAGGTGACCAGGAAATATTACCTTTGCCCTCAAAGAAAACAGAGCCACCAGGAACTTCTCAGCAAAAGAATTGCACAACTCAACTCACAGATTTAGCCCTTGGCTGCCAGGTGCAATACAGACCCACTGGGCTCACAAAGACAGAGATGGGAACAGGTGTGAGTTTTTTAGGGGAGAAGTTGATCGTAGCTTGCCGTGAGTGAAAAAGAGTATCGATTGTACACCTGCCTAAGCTTAAGGGCTGGATTGCAAGGTGGGTTAGCAAACATCGAGGCTTCTGTCAGGAAAGTATCTGGAGCTCAGGAACAATGCATTGGTAGCTATTGCTGCTCTGTCACTCTATACAAGAAGTTGTGGCATTTTCCCAGTGCATGGAGTCTCTCCCATGTGCCCTCACTCCTGCCAGGGTGTGGGACAGAACAATGGTTTGGTGGCTCATGCACACCAGCCAGGGAACAGGCCCATTCTTTGACCTTTCACATCTTATTTGTGTACAGCAGCTGTGTGTGTGTGTGCTCTTGCATGCACAAATACACAAGAATACAAGGTCTGCATATATACATGTGGGCAGGCCTCGGAGCACATACGGCAGCTGTTTTATGCCAGTAAAGACACAGGGGCCTTTCCCCTTTAAAGCTTCCAGAAGAGAAAAGTAAAACTTTCCGTGCCTTGCTCCTGCTGCCAGTGACCCTTCCCTAGAGGAAGCTTAGCTTATTTTAATACCATTGAAACCTCAGAGGATCTGCTCCCAATTAAAGAAGCACTCTTGCAGATGCTTTTGTGGGCAATGTAGATAGAAGACCATTCACATTTACACTCATGCCATCCTCTGAGCTGCCTTGCCGGAGATGAGAATGGGAGACGTGGAGGGAGGGAACAGAACCTTTGTAGGGAAGACAGCTGGAGAGAGAATGGAGGGCACCAGGCACTGACAGGCATGGAAGAGGGCCCAAGGCCTTCTCCGGCTGGGGTCTGGGTATCCCTGGGGAGGGTACCAGTGAAAGGGGGGCTTTGGGACCACTTTCCCATCTTCCTTACCAGACTGAAATTCCAGTTGATTTGGACCCAAAGCATGGGCTCCACTTGACTGTCTATGAAAGCTGTCTTATCCCATCAGGTGGGCTTCAGGCACAGGACTGAGGCTAGACAGAAACGGGCTTGGCTGGGGGAAAAGACAGACTTGTGAGAATCTGAAGTCGAGTACCCCCTCCCCGGCGGCCCTGTGAGTGGGCACGTTTGTGTTCCAGTCCTGGCGCCTGCATTTCTCTCTCCAGACACATGTGACTCAACCCTGCTGGCCTTGCCAAGAAGTCTAGACCCAAGAGTCTCCCTGTGGAGGGGTGGTCCTGGTGCTGACGCTGTTTCCTCACCAGCCTTGGCTGAGTCCTGTGCATGTGCAGCTGCACACTCCATTCCCTAAGTTGTTAGGCCTAGGGAAGGAGGACACACAGCTTTTATTCCCATTTTTCATAGCTACTTCTACTCCAGTTTGTGGGGACTAGGCACACTCTCCTGAGTATGCATACCACCCCACAGGCTCTGTTTACGCCTGAGAAAGTGTTGGGCCCACTCTAGAGTCTCTTGCCAGCCCCAGGACTGGTCTGGGATCACATTGGAGGCCCAACCTGGGTTGTCCTCAGCCTAACTTGATTGCTGGGCCCCATTACTTTCCCTGAAGCAAGTATATGTGTGGGCATGCCCACACACTCAGGACTGGACTTGCTGTTTTTTTTTTCCTTTCTCTCCCTTCCTTCCTCTTTCTTTCATTCTTTCTTTCTTCATTTCTATTGAGACAGGGTCTTTCTGTAGCCCCAGCTGTCCTAGAACTCACTATGTAGAGCAGGTTAGCCTCAAACTCACAGAGATCCGTTTGTTCCTGCATCCTGAGTGCTCAGATTAAAGGCTCATGTTACTACACCATGCTTGCCCTTTCTTTGAGTCTGACTTTGGTGTCCATGGCCCTTCTTGGAGAGCTTCAGGGATGGAAGATTTGAAATTGGAGGTTGCCTTAGTCCCTTGAAGGCTTCCTGTGACTACTCCTGGCCCGGAGCTAGCCTAACATGTCTGGACGTTCGTAGAGCACCTCTGTCTCAGGAGGGCCTATCTCTACTATTCCATGAGAGAGGCAGCAAAAGCCAGTCTATCTTTTGGTCACCTTTCAATCCCCTCTATTAGTAATATTTCACTGGGGGTCCCAGCTAAGGTTTCCACAGGGGTCTGGGTCTAATACTAAAAGCAGTATGAGTGCTCCAAGACATTTTGTTGTCCCGATATCCTCCAGGGCAGCCCAATGCTCTGAGGCAATGATGCCTATTCCAGGAGCCCAACTGCACAAGTAGAAGGGTCTCATATGCCTCCACAGCCTGCCAGCCTATCCCTGGCATTGTGTGGCTGGTGCCTGTCAACTGTTCTCCTTTTCCAACCTATATGCCAAGCACTGACACATGGCTTAGGCCCTGCTGCAACCCATGTCCAAGTTTTCCTCATGATCATGGGCTGCCTCTCACTTTCTATAAATCCCACTTTGGTCCCTAATCCCTCTACCAATGCAGGTCTTAGGGTCTTTTAGCCCCATCAGTATGGGCTCTTGATGCCTTATCTCCATCTCATCTCCCTTATAGAACTAGCATTCCCTGGGCAGGATGGCCCCTAGAGGTCTGCCCGCTCCCAACTCCTCCTTTGTAGGAACCCATCCCCATGTATCCACACCCTTGCCTGGCACAAACACTTTCCAAGATATAGCTAGCTAATGTTTAGACAAGGCTCTTTTGGAGAAATGCTTCCTTATGTTGAGCTTGAGTCTATATTTCCAGAAGTTTCTATGACTGGGCCTTTTCTTTCCTGTTGGTGAGCAGTCCCATGGCTCTACATTTCCACCCCAATCTCTAGTGAAAGATGACAGAGAGGTACCATGACTAAATTGGCCTTGGTGCAGGAGGCTAGCTTCCAGGGTTGTGGATCTACTTTGCTTCTCCAGGCTCTATCAATCCCTCACCTGGAGCTGTATAGAAAAGCTGCTGAACTGGGAAAAGATCTGCTTAGTGCTCTGGCTCCCTGGGACTGGGTGGAGAAGAAGGATTTTCTTCCAGAATACACAGGGGCTAGTTTCTTTTCCGTTCCTCAGGAGTAGAGGATATGGGGAGGGTGGAGGGAGGCAGCCACAGTGCAGTGGTTTCTCCCGCCAAATTCCCCAGTCCTAGGAAAGATCCACAGGAAAAACCCACAAGAATTTGAATGTCTGAGCTGGGGTCATAATTGAAATGAAAATTTTCTAAAAAGAAAGGAAGAAATAACAAAAACAGAAAAAGGCAGGGAAAAGTAAGAAAAAAAAGCAAAAAAATAAAAATAAAAAAATAAAAAAGGAAGAATAAGCCACCAAAAGACACTTCCACCATTGTAATACAGAAAGATCTGAGGCAGCAGCCTTGTAGAGGATAGAAAGGGGGCCTTAAAGTACTTTGCTATGAAATGGGCCCCTGAGCCAAGTTGCTGGGCCCTTATTCTCCTCAGATTTCTTCAGTTCAACTTGGGAGGCTCCATGTTCTGTCCTCTGAAGAACTTGACATTCCAAGTTATTACTAAGGAATTAGGTCCTGGTTTCTCAGCAGGGAAAGTCTAGGGACCCTGTTAGCCCTAAGCTCTTGCCTGTTCCTTTTCCAAGACTCCACTGAGAGACCACTCCAATCAGGGGATTTCAGTTGTTTGCTAGCAACAACTTCTCCCCTAACAACTACCCCCCCCCTGTGTGTGTGTGTGTGTGTGTGTGTGTGTGTGTGTGTGTGTGTGGTGTTTGTGTGTCTAATATCCACTTATGAGTAAGTACATACAGTGTTTGTCTTTCTGGGTCTGGGTTACCTCACTCAGGATGTTTTCAGGCAAATGGGCAGAACTAAGATATTTATTTTTATGTCCATGAGTGCTTAATTACATTTATGCCTTTGCAACATATGCATGCAGTGCAGTGTCCAAGTTGTTCAGAAGAGGGCATCAGGTATTCTGGAACTGGAGTAATAGACAGTTGTGAGAGGCCATGTGGGTTCTGGGAACTGAACCTGGGTCTTCTGCAAGAGCAGCCAGTGCTCTTACTAACAAAGACACCTCTCCAGCCCTCTGCCTTATTTTTGAAACAGGGTCTCTCATTGATCCCAAAGCTTCATCGTCTCTGTGCTGGGTTTACAGGTATGCTCCTAATCCTGACTTAAAAACAAAACAAAACAACACCAGTTGGGTCATCTTCCCAGAATCTATGCCTCTTTTTGTTTGTTTCTTTGTTTTTTGAGCACGTTCTCATGTAGTTCAAGATGGCCTGGAACTCACTATATAGTTGAGGCTGGCACTGTATTTGTAATCCTTCTGTGTCCACATTTAAATTCTGGGATTGCAAGCATGTGCCTCACACCTGATTTTTCCTTGCGTCTTGATCTGCCTCCATGATCCCTCTTTGAGGAGATGGCATTACAATGCAAACTGATCTTGGCTCCTGAGCAACTGTCACTCTACAATTCCTTCTTGTCTTATCCACTCACCTGATCCAGGGTTGGAATGATAGCAAAGTGAGGATTTGGAGTTCTAGGAATAAGGGGGCTGACTAATATTTCTCCAAATATGTTGAGCTTGAAAGGGCCTGAGATACAGAGAGATTTTTAAGTGGGCAGGAATGAGGCCAAAGGTAGGAAGGGGTGTGGAACCCAGCATAATGACAACAGTGAACATGTGCAGGTACTTTTAATTTGTCAGGCTCTGCCTTAGGAATTTCATAGAAATTATTGCCTTTTGTCATCCTCATTAGTAAACTATTGAGGTAGGTAGTTTCGTTATCCAACATTTATCAGAGGGCGAGGGAGCACAGAGGGGTTAAGGTAACTCATTCCAAGTTATCCAGTTTTCTGGGCATGATGGTGCATGCCTGTCATTACAGAGCTTTGGAGGCTGAGGCAGGAGGATCACAAGTTTGAAGTGAGCCTAGGCTACAAAGCCACAGCCTAATTCAAAAGCCCATAAACGAAACACAATATAAACAAAAACAAGTTATATAGCCAGTGTGTGGCAGAGCCACATTTGAATTTAAGAACCTTGTTTGACTTAGTGTGCGAGGAAAACAACATAGAACTCTGGGCCAGGAGATGGATTGCTTAAGTCTCAGTTCTTCTACTAAAGCTTGCCTTCCTCCTTCAAGTCCCATTTGCTATTGCCAAAGACAACCCGAACAAGGCAGGAGCGCCACCTCCTGGAAGAGCCTAACCTCTAGAAGTCCCGCGCTTTTACCTTCTAAAGGAGCTTTGGTAAATCCTCCTCATCCTTCTTCCACGCCCTGACGCTCCTTCCCCGCCTCTTTCTGCCCCGCCTTCAGCCCGCATATGTTCTGTCCTTGCCCTATCCACTTCGCTGCACTCTGCCCCCTGAGGCGCGCGCAGACAGTGGCCGAGCTGCAGCCCAATCGGAAGGCTCAAGGAGAAAGAGGGTGGGCCTCTGTCCCCTCCGTCTGACGGGTGGCTTAGTTCCTGAGGCGCGTAAGCTGGTGGGCGGAAGACGCAAGAAACTGGTGTACGGTTAGCAGTGTGGCTGTGGCCGCGGCCTGTAAGCTTGGGGGCGTGAACCGGTTGTGGTTCAGAACGCAAAACATGGCGGAGAAGGTTCCAGCTACCGCCGCTGGTGGCGACTCTGGTGACAGCTACTACGAAGATAAGGATGATGACCGCGTGGTCAAGGCGGCTGTGGAGGTGTTCGAGAAGCTGAAGGTACTGTGAACCATGGACTCCAGGATGGGAGACCACGCAGGGTCCTGCCTCAGGGCCTTTGGGAGCTTCCTGTGAAAATTGGCCACACTACAAGGACCCACAGTGTTGTGTCCTGGCAGAGCCCTGGGGGTGAATTCTGGGTCGTCTGTCTTAGCTTTTTTGGAGTTCCCGGACTTGTGCTCGTGCAGTCCTCATAGAACTTTGCAAGATCGAGGCTGGGAGCTAGGAGCATGTTAAGAAATGGAGGATACAGGCCCCAATCTCAAAGAGCTAGAAGTAGATGTAGTTGATTTTGGGAGACAGCCAACACATTGCCACTTTGTTGGGTTAGAGACAGGTATCCAGGTGGGCTTAAGGTGCATGCAGTAGTGTGGAACATGACTAAAGTCAGGGAGCTGTCCCAGGCCCATTGTCCCCCTCCCTAACCTCCCTTCAGTCTCTCCAATAACTTTCAATCTCCCTCCACTGCTCCTCAAATTTAGCCTTAGTTTTTCTAACCCACTCTTAGACATTTTTCTAGTTTTGTGGCCATGGCACCTAGAGGGAACACACTTAAAAGTGGTGTGGCAGCAAGGCACAGGGAACTTGGGGTGAAAATGAGAGGGACTTGGACTTTAGGCAAGATCATGAGGTGTTTCTGGCTGGCACCATGCTGTTGGTGGTGGTAAGTGTGTGGAAGGGTCAGGAAAAAGTCCTGAGCACAAACTGACAGAAATGCATTGCTACACTGCAGTAACAGGCTTCCTCCTGACTTTCCTTTTCCTTGCTTAGGGTGTCAACTGCCCCTTCCTCGACGGTCTGTATATTACAGAGTCAAAGACAATCCTGGAACTGCTGTGTAAGCCCTCAAAGTACCGGTTGGATATACTGGAATGGATGTGTATAAGGTAATGTCCTGTGTTCTTTCCATTTTCATGAGGTGTCTCCTTGGGGACTGTGTCCTCTTAGAGGGTTCCATAACCTAGACAGCTCCAGTAGAGCAGCTGGTTAACAGTGCTGGCTACAAACCCTTGACAAACACAATGGGAGTTGTGGATGTAGGTAAATGTTCTTCTGTGGGACTTTGACCAAGATGGTGGGGAGGTGGCTCTGGCAGTGCAAGATGAACTTTAATGAAAGTCCTTCCTGCATCAGGCCACCTGGACTTTCAATTGTGTTGAGGGATTTGGTGTGGTTCATGTTTACTGAGCTGTGATTACTATTGGCTTGGTGGGGCCACCTGATGATCAGGGAGGGGCATTGTCCAGAAACCCAGTGATAGAAAGCGGCTTCATTGATTGATGCTTACCTTGGGCTGGTGAAGGGGCAAAAGCATAGTCCAAGGCTTCAGAACCAAACCAGGGTTCTGAAGGATGGAACACTGGGCTGGATGGGCCTTTCCAACAGAATGGGAGTTGTGGATTTTTTTCCTTGCAGTTGTATATAGAACCAGTTCTACCCAGCTAGGAACTCTCCAAAGGCCAGATGTTTACTGAGGGCCTCATTGTTATGCTTATCTGGGTGCCTTCCTCAAGGCCAGGGCTGAACAGCCTAGTGACCAGAGACTTTTTCACAGGAGAGCTTTCAAGTGTTTGAAAGCAAAGTTCAGGTTTTTCTAGAAGCTGCTCCAACTCAGTCTTGACAGGGTAACACAAAAGCAGCATAGACAGCACGAGCAGGAATGGAGAGGGTGATGTAGCAATAAACTTTTTTAAAATGTAGAACTGGGAGCCTATGTTTGGGGCTTATCCCTGCTTTAAACTATGTATGGAATTGGGGTTGTTGAAAAGTATAAAATGAAGCAGAACTCAGTGGTACCTCGCCCCCCCCCCCAAATCTGGGAGGCAGACAGGTGGATCTCTGAGTTTGAGGCCAGACTGGTGTACATACTGAGTAAATGGCTACACTCTTCCTTTGTGCACCCATCACTTTAAAAAAAAATTATTTATTACATATACAGTGTTCTCCTGCATGTAAGCTTACAAGCCAGAAGAGGGCACCAGATCTCATTACAGATAGTTGTGAACCACCATTTGGTTGCTGGGAATTGAAATCAGTACCCACAGAAGAGCAACCAGTGTTCTTAACCTCTGAGCCATCTCTCCAGCCCTGCACCCGCCACTTTTTTTAAATGGGGGAACCTTGAGTATTTACATTTTTAAGTGAAATTTGTCTCACATATTTCCTGTAATAATTGATGGTAAGAATTAGATGATATCAAAGTAATCATTTAAAAGTGGCTTTTCACTGTCATTTAGCATGTAGAGGGAATTCTCTGTTTAGAGAGTAGGTATGGAGGGGTGGTGAGTCAGGCACGTGACTGATTTTGCTATTTTTCCACAGGGTGTGTCCCTCCTTGCAGGACAAGTTCAGTTCACTGAAAGGAACTGCAGTGGATGTGAAGATACAGGGTAGGTCTCTTTATGGGAGTGTAGCATTTGATGGTAAATTCTGTACAATTTTGAGCTTGGTCATAGTGTCTCACTGAGTTGTGAGATTTCTGTGGACTGATTTATTATTTTGTGTGCTATATGCTTTGTGGCTATTATTAGCACCTTCTAGAATCAGGGCCTGCCCTGATGTGGTATATGGGAGGGTTCTCACAAGACCAAATAGTACATTGGGCTACCACAGCACTGACAGGTGGGGAGCAGGTTCTTTCTGATGTCATCAGAGGTCTGTCTTCACTGGTTTGTGTGTGTGTATACTTAGTCCACATGGTATCCTCATGAGTCCGTGATTGCTCTTTGATGTGGTTTGCCTTATAACCTCGTTAGTCTGATTTTTTTTTTGGGGGGGGGGTTAGAAACTCTTTAACCTAGTATGAAAGTTAGATAAAGTTAAGCAAAAATGCCATTTGTAAGAGGCTAGTTTTTTCTGCTTCATTGTAGTGTAGCCAAACATTGATAAAATTTAATAAGGCTAAGCTTTCCATCAATCAGTCTGTGTGTATTTCTGACCACTGCAGAGTGGGTGAGCTGGACTTGAGCCCCAAACTGTGTACCAGCTGGCATTGTCAAATCAGTTATTTGGGGAGAGTTGTCCTCTTGGATACAGGAGGGTGTTGGATTTCAGAATAACCAAGCCTTCATGCCATCCCCATGTTTCTTGGAAGCAGTGCTTGAGTTCTCTGGTGCATACAGGAAAGCCCTGGCCTACAGCCTGTCCTCATCAATTATGGTTTGAACTTCACTAGATCCAGGCTCAGTTCCCTCTTTGAAGGTGAGGCCTTTGCCTTGTTCACCTCCTGGGAATGAGTTGAGTAGTTGTCTGAGTGGAAGTAGGAGAAATGAGGACAGGTAGTGGTTTGTTCTTGAGTTTTGCTGACATGTGAGACAGTGTTTGATATAGTATTGAACTGCGTCACCATTGTGGAACTTAGATGATGGGTGACAGATGATAAACAGACAAAGCTATGAACTTCTCAGTGGTAGGGTGGTGAGAAGGGCTGTAAATTGCCAGTTAAAGGAAAGGTGACTTAGGGAGAGTTGGGAAAAGGGTAGTTTTATTAGCAGAAGATGGCAGAATGGAGGAACTGAGCAGAAGGAGGCTGAGAGTAGTGTCCAAGGCAAGAAACAGCAAATGCAAAGCACTGATATGTGCTATGCTTGGCAGCTTTGAGGAAGAGTAGGAAACAAAGATGGCTGGGGTAGAGGCGATAAGGAAGTATAGGAAATCAGGAGATAGGGATAGGTACTGCTAGGCCTTTAGGCCATGGAAGGGCTTTGGCTTTTATTCCAAGGAAGGCTTTATTGTCTGTTGGGTTCAGTACACCCAGGTAATAGCACAGATTTTGCAGTGACTGAGGCAAGATCTTGGGGAATGGGTGGAAAGGCGCAGGATCTGTTGAGAGGAGGAAGACAGAGTCAGAAGGGTTTAAGGGCTGTGGTTGAAGCAAGCTGACTTGGGGACACAGTAGCATCTGCAGACTATTCCCCGGGCCACATAGATGCTCTACTACTTCTTGCAATGAGTCTTTCATAGCATGTCCTACAGAGGTGTGCACCTGCTCTGCTGCTGCTGAGGCATAGCCTGGCCTGTGCGTGGTGGTGGTGGTGGTGAAGGTACTGCCTGAATGCTGGTGCTGGCCTAATGCTTTCTGCCCTTTGCTTATATGCTAGATGGCCATGCAAAGATGTGCTGGATACCATGGAAGATGTAACTAGGTGTTCCCTGTTCCTTGAGGGGCCTCAGACTCCTTACCTGTAAAATATAGCCTAGAGTCATCTTCAAGATCATGTCAGGAAAATGGGCCATGAAAAATACTTGGGACATGGACAAATGTGAGGCATGGGTCTTTTTGCTTTAACCTCATGAAGTCTCTAAAAGGGTGGCATATGGTGCATGTTGGAGGTCTTCTGATTTCTGATGGCTTCTCTGGCAACTGGTCATCTATGTCTTGTATACAGAGTATGGTAAGTAACCCCTCATTCACTTCCAGGTCTGGAAATACATCTAGAAAGAGAAGCCTTAGTACACTATATGCTCTGAATTCTGGGATGTCTTGTATCCTCCTCTTTTTGGGTGGGTGTCTGTAATGACAAGGTATTTGTATTCTAACAGAAATGGTGAAGCTAGGCCATGAGCTGATGTTGTGTGCACCAGATGATCGGGATCTTCTGATGGTAAGAAAGTGCCCTCTTGTGTCCTAGGCTGGTGAGTGGATGGGAGAGGCTTCTGGCTCCAGACCCTGCATGCCTGGCAAGACTGCTTCTCTAGCCATCCCCAGGTTAAGCACTGCCAGAAATCTTGGAGGGAGATAGAATGGGGAGGCCCATAGTGGAGATGGAAATATGGGCAGTTATCTGGCTGGTATCATGGTATCATGGCAGGTGATATACAGTGTCAAGATAAGTAGTATATTCCAGTGACTGTCACACCTGAGCAGACTTTTTTTTTTTTTTTTTTTTTTTTTTTAGCTCCATTTCCTAGCCAGGTGATAACAACTCACTTGAGATAACCTGGTGGCAGAACTACGCCTCCAACTCAGAACTGTGGCTCCTAAGCTCATGTAATTTATCCCACCTGAGGGTCCCTGATCCATCTCATAGTTAAGTCAGAGAAATGGTACCTTATCCTTAAAATGTCTAAATTTCAAATAATTGTTTCCAGTTTTTTTTGACTATTGTAGATGATGGGGTTGTGGAAAGTCTGTGTGTTTTTGCTTGATTCCCATTGTCAGATCTCTTGGATATGTGCTAGGTACATAGGGATTCTGTGTTTTCTGTTTTAAGGAACTAATGAACCATTGTTGGTGGGCCTGTACTTCATTGTGCTGTTGAATCTCCAGTGAGGTTTGTTTTTAAGTAGAGCACGTTCCCATGTCTTTCCTGCCCCTGGCCCTATGTCAGCCTCCTTCACTATGGGAATATTTGTTACCTTAGTGAGACAACACAGATAAATATAAGTGTATGGCCTAAGTGTATATCCAATGGGCTATGCGTCTCTTATTCTATTTTCTGGTTGAAATTGTTACATGGTTCTTTTTTCTTCTAGTTCTTTGCTGACACTTTGGTTTTCATTTCTTGTTCATATTTGCTTATTCAAGCATTTTTCTGATGGCTGCTTAAAACTGTCAGTTCATCTGCTTCTCTTTAGTCCCTGTATTGGCATCTAATGAGCATCTTTCCTCAGGCAAGTTGAGGTCTTCATGGGTTTTCATGTGCCAAATCATTTTGGGTTTTTTCCTGGAAATGCTAGTTATTATTTGGATCTTGTTAAATTTTGTGTAGAATAGAGATCCTTATGTTCCAGCAGGCTTTAGGCTTGCTTTATTTTATGCAGCCAGGACCACACCCCTCCTCTCTCAGGTTGACCACTGGATGGCTCACAACTGCTTTTAACTCCAGTTCCAAGGGAGATAATGGTCTCTTCTGGCCTCCATGGGTGCTTCACACATGTACACAGACATACATGCAGGCAAAACACTCAGACACATAAGTAAATAAATTTTTAAAGTTGACTATGGTGATGGTTACTTGGCTCTTTGATTAGCCTAACAATCACTGCACTATACACTTTAAAATTTGTGGACTGAATTAAATTTTAACAAACAAACAAACAATGAAAAAAGAACATGTAGGAGAACATCAAGTGCAAAGTATCTGGGATGGTCTGTGCTTGCTGCGTTCAGACAACTGTTAGAAGGCTGGTTAGGCTAGAGTAGAATGAAAACAAGGGGAAGGGCAGATGTGATGGGCCTTTGTAGTTGTTTTGCTTTTTGGCTCTTTTTGGGGGGCCTGCCACTTAGCTTCCAAATAAATACATGGAGTCCTATTCTTAGTTGTAAGTACCTGGCTTTAGCTTGGCTTGTTGCTACCCAGCTTTTCTTATCTTCAATGAACCCATCTCCCTTTTCCCTCTGGGCTGTTCTCTTTCTTATTTCTATATATCTTACTTTCCTAATTAATCTCTGGCTGGCTGGGTGGCTGAGTGGCCCCTGCAGTCCTCCTTTCCTTGTTGTTGCTCCTTTTTTCTTCTTTTCTCCTCCTATTTATCCTCTCTGCCTGCCAACCCCGCCTACCCTTGCTCCCACCTCACTATTGGCTGTTCAGCTCTTTATTATAAGCACCAGGTGTTCTAGACAGCCACAGTAACACAGCTTCACAGAGTTAAACAAATGAAGCATTAACAAAAGCCACACACCTGAAAATAATGCTCTACCACAGTGGGACAGGAACAGCAGTGGCTAAAGTGTGAAGATTGGGTGGATGGAGTGGACCTTGAAGGACCTGTTGGCAGGTTATAGCAGTGACCAGGCATGTGAAACAATAGCTTGAATGCCAGTGATAGTGGGGGAAGTGGAGGAGTGGCTAGGTTCATCCAGACCCACTGGGTTTGCTGAATATAGTAAGGCAGAGGCAGGGGCAAGACCCAACATTCATACTCTGGGAAGGTCTGAATAATGAATTTACAAAGACTCACACTTTACCGTATCTCTAGACTTTCCCAGAGTGATTGTTGGGTCTTGCCCTTTGCTGGGGACCAGAGAGGAGACAGATAGGGTATGGTGTAGTGATAGCTTCAGTAAGGTGGTCACAGACCAGCCTGCTGGAGGCTAACTCTAGGGTCTTGTAAGGGCTGGATCCTGGTCATCCAGAACAGTTTTAAGTAGATTTGGGGAGCTTATAGGGAGACATAGGCCAGGACTACATGGGGTAAGTCTGTGATGATGAAACTCTAAGCAGGCTATACAACTATTCTAGGGTATTTGACACGGGGAGGTAATGGAGCCAACTTTCTACTAAGTGGGAATGATAGGCTTGGGTGTCCCAGGCAACTGGCCAAAGCCTTGTGCGATCTTAAATGACAGCCACTCTTGTGTTTTTGTCTGGGCTGTTTCCAGTTTAAGCAGGGTACTTCCTTTTACCCCAGGCTGCCTTGCAGGAGTGTTTCTTGGGCAAATAGGGAAACTAAGTTAACATGAAAGAGTAAAAAGTGTTCCAGAAACCAGTGTCAGGTTGAGGACATGAGTTGGGGTGTTTTCAGTGGGTCTTGCTAATTTACTCATGCAGGTGGAAGTGAGTCTTGGAACTGTACTTCCCCAGAGACTGCTCCTCACCAGGGCCACTTGGCCCTTTTCCTTCAGCATCTGTATTCACCACTGGCTTTCAGTTTTTCTTGAAGGGGATTTTGTAAGGCACTTAGTAATGGTGATTAAGTGACTTTGATTATTCTTCCTCAGAACTGTGCCCCAGGCCAGGGTGGTAAAAAGGTAAACTTAAGGGATAGGCCTTGCTTGGTGCCCTATTTTCATAGGAATTTGTGGACTGATTGTGGCCTCTAAGATAGTGTCTGCTCTTAGGGAATTATTGACTTTATAGAAGAAGGCAAATCTTGGACTCTTCACTGGGCAGCTCCCTGCATCACATGGGCAGATGGGCAGGCAAGAAACCTGGTCAGCCCTACATGAGTTACTGCACAGAAACCTGTGGCCTTCCTGATGGAAAGTCTAGGCCCTGCTGGAGAATAGGCTACCTCTAGGCTTCTTGTTGTACCTGTTGGTCTCTGCCATTCTTGGCCAGGAGGGATAGAGTAAGGATATCAGATGTTTACTTGGAGGTATCCCTGAGAAATAGGCTACCATCAAATCCCTGTGAGCTCTGTTCTGTTTTCATGCCACTCACCCATTGAATAAGCCTTCTCTAGCTGTGTGACAAATTCACACTGTAATATGTTTTGACAACATTTTGCATTTGCCATATGCTTCCAGGTGTCATTGCAGCCTTAGAAAGAGTACTTTGTGGCAGAAGTCTGAGGCTGCTATTGCTGAGCCAGTTTAAGAGGCTACCAGCAAGGGTCAGGGACAGGGAAGAGGAATTGTCTGGCCAGGCTCCTTGCCATTGACCACAGCAAGGGCAGCACAGGATCAGACACCTGGAACAGTTGTCTAGGCCTGGCGTGGGTCTAGTGGCAAATGTGTGTGGCTTTCCCTGCCAGGGCCGTGAGTGTCCCCAGAAGCAGCTGCAGTTCATGGACCAGTTGCTGGATAAGATGCGGAGCCTGGCCACTGGATGCTCCAGTAGTTCTAGGTAAAGGTGTCAGTGGCACAGGCAGGTGCCCTTGAACTAGTCTTGGAGATGGTAGGGTGGTGAGGGAATGTATTTTTATCTGGGGTCTCTTTGTCCCCCTTTAGAGGCAGGAACCATATATTGGTCCAGTAATTACAGGACTGATAAATTGAGACAACTCTCGCTAGTCACTGTCTTGGGGGCTGTGGGCTGGTCAGAAGTTAGTCAGTGACCCAGCAAGGGGTAGCTGTGTTGGGTCATGGCCTGAGATCCCTGCACTATAGACCTTGGGGGAACTAATCTGTATGTATAGGAGGGGAAATAACACCTGGGTGTCTGCAGGCAAGAGGACATAAGCGAGGCCAAAGCAAGCACAGGCTGGGAGGGATGCAGGCAGTAGAGTACCCCATCTTGGGACTGGTGGGCTGGTGCTCCAGCTGATACCAGTGTACTCAGTGCCTGCCCTGTTTTTGCAGCCTGAAGGAACACCTTGAAGACACCACAGAGAAGAATGAAGCCTTGCTGGGGGAGCTCTTCTCTAGCCCCAACCTGTGGGCGATCTTGAAGCCTGAGAATGACCCATGGCCCCTGGACATGCAGTCCTCTCTCAACAAGCAATGTGATGACCTGCCCAAGTAGGTCTCTGGAGGGCTCTACCTAGTATCACCCCAACGTCTGTCCACTAAGGCAGACCTCAGGTGACCTACTGCCTACAGAAGCAGTAGCAGAGAGCTGACAATCTCCCTCCCTTTTTTCCCCTGCAGGGCTGGTCCCTCTACCCAGTCAGAGGGAGAGAAGGTGGCAGATCTGGCCAGGCAGCTGCAGGAGAGTGCTACTAAGCTTCAGACACTTCAAGACCAGGTGAAGGGCACCAGCTCTGGGGATTGTGGGACTTGGGGATCAAACCCTGCTGAGTTCTAGGGCAAGTGGCGTTCCCCCTCAGCATGATGTGCCATGGGAGTATACAGGTAGGTGCTGAGGGTCTGAACATGAAAGGAAAGAATGTATTTTAGATGGCAGCTGTGTACCAGGCCTGAATGTGCACCTTCTCAAATTCAGCCCTACCGGCATTTGTTGACCAGGCTAGATATTTGGCTATGGAGACTGATGCCTATGTAAATATTTGTCCCAGGGCTAAGGCTCCAATTGTATCCCCCATCACCTCCTTTATATAGACTTTCTTCCTTGTCAACCTGTCCTATGTTATGTTAACCTGTGCTATGTTATGGAGGCTTGTGGCAGCCCAGGCTGGGCAGGCAGCCTCAAGTGACTGTTACCTTTGGTTTTGCAGTGCTTTGCACAGCATAAAGCAGGGACTGACACCAGTACCATAGACCAGAAGCTTCGTTTGGTCATCTCCGACTTCTATCAGCTCATCTTGGCCTTCCTGCAAGTCTATGATGATGAGCTGGGCAAGTGCTGCCAGCGTCCACTACCCAGCCTTCATCCAAGTGGCCCCATCATTCAAGCTGTCTATCACAGTCTGTCTTCCTGTGGCCAAGTAAGATACCTCTCTGTGCTGCCCAGCATGTCGAGAACACGTGCCCACCAGGCTTGGGCTCGGGATCTTGGCAACCTTTTGATGTCAGGCATAGGGGCTGGGAAAGAGCTTGATAGGTCTTGGCCTGAGGTGATGTGGACATTTAGGAGGTTTACATTCTTATCTCTCTTACCCCTAGGGAGGTTCATGCATTGCCTTCATTGGGCTCTACTTGACTCTGTATGGTGTCCTCGTCCCATGTTCTATGCTAGTGTTACTTTCATATGCCCAAACATGACATGCTACCTCTGATCTTGTGTGTGACTGAGTACTAGGCCAAACAGACAAACAAGACAGGCAGTTGGTTCTCAGAGGCCAGGCCCATTACTGTAGCCACAATGTGTACAACTCTGACTTTGATTGACAGTGCCATGATGCTGATTTTAGATTATAACAAGAAAATCCACGACTTCCCAACCTCTCATGTGAGTCTCCCAGTAGAGGGAAGCTCTCATCACAGGCACATTTTGGTAGGATGTTTCTTTTTCCACTTGGCCATTTACCTTTGCTCAGGCTGGCTAAGAACTGAGGGCTGCCAGAGTAACATAATAGTGTGGAGTCACCACTGAGCCAGGAAGGAGACAGATTTGAAGGGCAGCTCTCCAGCTGAGATTTCTGTCTCTGTTGTAAGCTTGGGTGAGAAGCAACAGATGCCATCTTTAGGTCAGACTAGCCTCACTGAGGCCTGCATGTCCTTTCTGTCTTGGCAGTTGTTGAGAGCAGTCATGGAGATTGCAGACACATCTACTGAAGCTATGGAAGCAGCAAGGAGGCAGCAAGGAGAGCCTAACTGTTGGGGCAGCAACAACTCGGGGATAAGCCTTGGTAAGTGCCTGGGGCTGAGGGGCAATTTGTCCCTATCTACTTATTCCAAATACACTCCGTGTCAGGGCCTCTTCTTCCTGTGCTGCACCAGTCCTTAGGAGACTGGCTGCTTAGGTTTTTATTTTAATGCTTGCTTTCTTTTTCTTGAAAAAAAAATGCTTCCTGCATTCCTGACAGGAAATTGGGATAACTCAGAGATGTGTAGAGGTAAAACTAAAAGAAATTAAACACATTCTGGCAACCACAGGTGCTGAGTGTGAGATTTTTCATCAGTTTCTTCTATTCTTTGATTTATTTTCATTTCCTTTTTGTTTATGTTATTGCTATTAGATAGGAGCAAAATTATAACTGAATTTAATTTTAATTTTACCCTTCCTCCCTTTGTTTCTTTTTGTACTTTTTTGAGGCAAGGTCTTTGTATATAGCCCAGGTTTGCTTTGAATTCATGGTGATTCTCTTGCTTCAGCCTCCTCAGTAGTGGGAAGAGGCCTATAACGCCATGCTTGGTCTTCCATTAATGAGTGTCCATGTGTTTCAATAAAATTTCATGTATGAAAATAGGCAGTTAGTGTTGGTTTGTTGACCTTGCCATATAGTGCTACATCTTACCCTATGCCTTTGAGTTTCTATTGCTATGATAAAACACCATGATCATGAGTAACTTGGGGAGGAAAGGGTTTATTTTATCTTATAGTTCCACACCACACTCCATCACTGAGGGAAGTCAGGGCAGCAACTCAAGGCAGGAACCTGGAGGCAGGGAATGATGCAGAAGCCATGACAAATGCTGCTTCCTGGTTTAGTCAGCCCGCTTTCTTATATCACTCAGGACTACCAGCCCAGGGGTGGTACCACCTACAATGAACTGGGCCCTCCCATATCAATAATCAATCCATTTGGTGGAAACATTTTCTCAGTTGAGTTTCCAACCTCTACCCAAGTGACTCAAGTTGTGTCAAGTTGACATAAAAGTAGCCAACACATCCCGTGTCACACTGTGCTGTCAGTGCTATAAATCTTCATCCCACTCTTCCTGGGCTTTAAGGCTTTGTTTCAATTGAGGTTCTTTTGTCTATTTGTTTGTTTTTGAGTCAAGACCTGATATTATAGCTCATGTTCACTTAGAATTCACTATTTAGCTTAGACTGGCCTCAGACTCACAAGCAGTCTACCTGTCTCAGCCTCCTGAGTCCTGAGTTTCTCCAGGATGTCTTCCTGAGAATAGAGTTCCTCCATCCTGCCACATTGTTTGGCTCCCGTGTGATGTCCTATAGCTGCACATCCCCATCAGCACTATCTGTGGCCTGGCTTGGTATCTGATGATAGGTAGGACATGTATAACATTGCTGCATGTTTATTCTGTAAGTACTCACTAAGATACAGAATAAACATGTATATTTGCTTATTTTATTGGTTATTTAAGCTTTCCTTTTTGTGAAGTACCTGGTCAAGTCTCGCTTGTAAAACTTGATATTTTATCATTGATTTATAGTTTGTTTTACATATGGTACATAGAGGTCCTTGGATGCTTAATGTAGCATGCATATCTTCTCCCACATTGAGGCTTATCTTTTAATAACTTGTGTGGTCATTTGTTATACAATTTACATGTAGTCAAATGTAGCCATAATTCTCTTATGGGAAGCATCTTTTGAATTTACTCTAGATAGCATTCCTACTCTGACAAGGAGGAGGCTTTATATCATTCCCTTTTATGGTTAGGTTAATAATCTTACCAGACGATAGCATGAGATGGGAGTCTGATTTCATTCTAGTGTATATGAATACACTTAAATCCCAGTAGCACTTAATGGAAACACATTCTTTTCCCCATTGGTCTATAAACCCATCACTCCTGTTAGTTATATTAGTGCTACATGTGTGAGTCTCTGTGTTCTCTGGTCTGTTTCTCTCTCTTTTTCTGTCTTTGCACCATAGAGTTAATAAAACAAATGACAAAATAAACCCATAAGATAAAAATAGTTAAATAGTTTTTTTTCTTTTCCCCTCTCCCTTCACTGGAGATTAAATCTGAGCTTTATGTAAGTTGTACAAATGAATTGCACCTTAGGCCTATTTTAATAATAGCTTTACTAAGCTATAATCCATATAACATAAAACTCGCTCTTTCAACAGTGAACAATCTAGTTTTTAATTTTTTTTAAGAATACTCATACAGTTCATGCAGTTACATGACCATCATGGCTAAGTCGGGAATATTTTTTAAATATTTATTTTTATTTCATGTATATGGGTGTTTTGTCTGCATGTATGTCTGTGCACAATGTGGATACATTACTCACTGCGGCCATCAGATCCCTTTGTGACTAGAGTTGCAGACAATTGTAAACTGCCATGTGGTTGCTGGGAATCAAATCCAAGACCTCTGGAAGAGCACAAGTGCTCTTAACCTCTGAGCTATCTCTTCAGACCCTAGAATATTATCCCCTGAAAGGAAGTTTGGTACCAGAAGCTGGGTGTGGTGATATATGGCTTTAAATCCTAGCACTTGTGAGGCAGAGGCAGGTGAATTTCTGTGAGTTTATGGTTAACCTAGTCTATATAGTAAGTTTCAGGACAGCCAAAAAAAAGAAAGAAAGAAAAACAGCAATCTTTTTCTCATTTTTCCTCAAACCCTAATCCTTGACAAATACTGATCTGCTGCCTTTTTCTACAGCCTTGCTTCTTGTGGAGATTTTTCTTATAATGGAATTGAACAGTGTGTGACCTTTTTCCTGCCCCTTTTTCACAGAGCACAGTAATTTCAAGGTTCATCCATGTGCTGCATTCTTGTGTATGGTTGATATGGATGTGATGAATAAATAAAATATTTTTGTTTATTTATCTGCTGGGAGACAGACCTACAGGCTATTCCTTCATTTTTGCTCTTATGAATAATGCTGCTAGATTTGTGTGTGTGTGTGTGTGTGTGTGTGTGTGTGTGTGTGTGTGTGTGTGTGTGTGAGTGCATGTGTTTTTGATTCTCTTGGATCTAAAGCAGAATTGCTGGGTGGGCCATAGAAACTTTTGCTAAAATGTTCATTTTCTCACCACCTGTCTTTAGGATTACATTTAACAACCTCAAGCAGGGACAAATTCCTTCTGTTTTTATTGATCTTAGAATACCTTCCTTACTTTCTCCTTCATTTAAAATTCAATGTTTTTACTAATTCTCTGAGAATATTATACATGTACTTTGATCATAGTCAATCCTTATTTTTACCCTTAATGTCTTCCAGATTCATCCCTATTCATCTCCTACTTGATGTCCTTTTTAAAAACACGACTATCCTTACTCTAGCATCCATCAGCTGTCAATAGCTTCATCACTAGGGGTGGGGGCTTGTGAGCTGCCCCACCTTCATGCTAGAATGTTGACAGGCTTGATGTTGTGTAAGCAATCACTGCCACTATGAGTCATGAGTGCAATATCCCTGTCACATTCAGAAGGTACTGTTTTGCTTGAGTACTCCCTAACCTCTGGCTCTTACAGTCTTTCCACATCCTCTTTCTTGATGTTTCCTGAGCCTTAGGGGTTGGAGGTGTGATACAGATTTCCCATTTGTGAGTTAGCACTCCATAGTACTTTGACTAGTTGTAAGGTTCTGTTTTAACCACCACAAACATCTTTTCAGATGCATCTGATTTTCTCCTTCATTTTAAAGGGCCATTTGGCTGTTTGTTCTTAGATGGCAACTCTTCTATACGTTGACTATATCATCCCACTGTCATTTCGCGTTCATAGCTTCTGATATGTAACCAACTTGTATTCTTGTTGAAGGGCCTTGTATGTAACAGGTCTCTGTTGTTTTTGCTTGTCTCTGCCTTTTGTCAGTTCAGTTTGATGTCTTGGTGTGAACTCCTCTTAAGTTTAACACTCACTTTGGAGGTCTCTGGACTTTATAGATGCCTGTTGACAGCTCTTTCTTCTTTCCCACTTCTTGTTGACTCAGAGTCTCAGGGTCAGCCAGGAGGAGAACTTAGTGCCTTCTTGGGATTCTCCTGGGCATTTTCACTGTCGTGGGATTTTTAGGTCCTCTGGGGACTGCTTACTCCCTGGCCTTTATTTCCCAGCTTTTTGATTGGTATATTATTTTCCCCAACTGTTTCAGTGAGCACAAAGTAAATCACTTCACTATAACGTTTTCAGTGATTTTTTTTTCCCCAAGTAGTGGCCTTAGATTATAGCTTTTGTGCTGTCTCCTTTGGGGACTTTTTAAAGGGTCTCACTAAGTTGCTCAGGCTGGCATTTAAGTTGTGATACTCCTCCCTCATTCTCTCAGTAGCTCAGACTATAGGCTTGTACAATCTGGCCCTGCTTGGGAATATCTCTGACTGCTGGCCTTCTTTCTATGTTCTGCCATGGCACACACCTGCCACATGTATATTAGATACTTGGGAGTCACTTCTATCTTATTGAGCTGTAAGAGGATCCTCCATCTTAAAATTTATTATACTATTTACCCTAATCACCAGTGTTACTGCAGCTCTCACTCCAGTCTATATAATTACTATTAGTAAATTGTTCATAATCCATGCTATCATTACTGTAATAATGATCATTAATAGCCTTAACAGTGTCCCGCTCACTGGTGAATAGGGTATACTAGTACTGGTAGCAAGCTTGGTGATGTGAGCTAGGCACCCCCACCCCCAGCCTTGGGTTCCTGGTGGCCTCAGTGATGTAGAGATGGTGAGTAGAGCAGGGCTGGGCTCTTGACTCAGCTCCTGTCAGTGCAATTCCCGATTTGCTTTGAGGCAAATTCTTGGGCACTAGATATGCCCACAGAAAAGGACCACTATCAAATCCACCCAAAGTCACTTGAACCTTTGGCTGCCCATTTTCTACCTGACTCATTATGGATTTTGGCCTCTATGAGAAACTATCTTCCATTTAGCTGGGAGAGGTCTGTTTCTGTGTCATTTTTCCCTCTCACTGATCTGGATGCTGTAGCTCAGCCCCGTTAGTGACATGTCCCAGAGTATCAAGAGGCTGTGTGCCTCGTGGTTTCTGGCTTTATGTGAATAAGTGCTACTGTAACAATGCCAACTTATTTAGAGGACAAAGTGAGTTCTCTGATGCTCTGATGGTGAAACTAACCTAGCAGCTGCCCCAGAAAAGTAATACTCTGGAGGACACATAGGTGCTCTGCTCTCTTGTGGAGAAAACAATGGCAGTGAATAAGCAAATCAGCTTCTGATGTGAAGCCTGCCCCCTTGCTTCTGAAGGTTCATATGATGAGGGCTGGCCTTACTGCTTCTTCCTGAAGCCATATCATCTTGTCAAGCATTCATATTCTCCATGGAACTCTTCTTCAAGATCCCTTCACTGGACAATTTCAGAAAAGCATGGGGTTGGGGAGTACCTTTTACCCAGGCTCCACACCGTAATACTACAGGCTTTCCAGGGTAGGGTAGGGCAGGGTAGGGTACAGAGAACCAGTATGATGAAGAGAGAAGACCTAGATGAAAAGGAAATTGTGCTTGGAGAACTTTCAAACTATAGAACAGGCAAATACACCTGGATAAGTGTGAAAGCCCAGCTGAGAGGGAAGACCAGAAGACAGTGACACTGGAAGCACTGAGTCTCTAGGAGCAGAGAAGTAAGCTACAGGACGCAAAAGCTGCATCCACAGAAACAGGGCGAAGTAGGCTTTCCACCAGGTGGGAAAGCGTGAGCTCAGGACAGGGTGAGGCCCAGGGTCTAGATTCAGGCATTGATACAGGCAGATGCCACAAAGGGAAGGGCAAGGCAGAATCTAGCAGAAGAAACACATGGAGACAGACAGATGGCTCAGCAGTTAAGAGCACTGGCTGCTTTTACAGAGGACCCGGGTTCAATTCCCAGCAACAACATGGCAGCTCACAACCATCTGTTACTCCAGTTCCACGGGAGCCAACACTAGGCATGCACATGGTGCATATTAAAACATGCAGTCAAAACATTCATACACATAAAATAAAAATAAACAAATTTTAAAAACAGAAATGCATGTTAAAAATAAACAAGCAAAGAACTTAAAATTGTACAGAAATACCTCATTGGTAGTCAATAATTGATCAAGGCTCTGGAGGTAGATGCTCTTACATGATGTGTCCCTCAAAACTTGGCAGCTTGGGCTGTAGCAGCTGCTTCTGGAGATGTTCTTCTTCTAAAGTAGTGCTTCTTAACCTATGGGTGGTGACCCCTTTGGGGATTGCCTATCAGAAATCCTGCATATCAGATATTTATAATTCATAACAGCAGCAAAATTACAGTTGTGAAGTAGCAATGAAATAATTTTATGGCTGGGGGTTGCTACAAGATGAGGAACTGTATTAAAGAGTTGAGAACCACTGCTGTAAAAGCCTTAGAGAAGTTCTGTGTTGCTAGCTTTGTTACTGTGTGCACATATTGGTATCTGATTAAAACAACTCACTATCCAAAGCAGAGCAGCTCCTGGGCTTTGAGGTAGCAGGCACTCAGCCTGGCCTGAGCCTTGATGCTGTGCTGGTCAGTGTGACACAGCTGGAAACCCCTAAGCTTCTGGCCTACCACCAGTCAAGGGACCCATCCCCCCTTACCTTAACAGCTCCCTGATCAGGGTTTAAAAGTTGGACCCCCAAGCTCCAAGGCTCTTGAGGACCAGGTGGGAGTGGTCCTCTTATTGCCTGGTTATACCCAGTGAGAGCCTGAATAGAATGGGGAAGACAGGGGCTCTGGTAGGAAGGCTGGAGGGGGTCTTATATAGACTCCCTGCCTCTTTCAAGCTTCCAGGCTCTGAACTCACTTTGCTGTTTGTGTTTCTTTTTCTGTATAGCCACCAGGATTGATGAAGTAACACAGAAGTACAAGATCCTCACAGACAGATTGCACAGAGACACAAGATAATATGGGGGTAGAAGACCCTCCCTGGACCTGTCAGGAGGGGTAGTTCCAGTCCTGCTAATGTCTGCATGGATTCCACTTGATTGGTATCTACATTTTGGAGGAAAGAAGGAAGAGGGAAGTAGATTAGGCAGGCAGAGATGGGTTGGATAGGGAAGCTAGAAATAAAAAACTTTACACTCTGAGAAGTTGCCATTTGTTTCTACTTATCGCTCTCTTCCCTTCTGACCTGAGATGCTCAGCCTCTCTTCTTCTTCTCATCCCTGCTATTCGATGTTAGCCTGATGGTAGCCCTTCTACTACCCCAGTGGCCCTTGGCCTTTTTGCTCTTTGCTGCTTCCATTCCGTTTTGATACTGCCTGGTTAGTTTGACCATGCCTAGCCCTGGAAGTCTCAACCGAACCTTGACATGACCCCTCTCCCTGCCCCTGTGCCCTTCACCTCCTGTCCAACCTCACGGTCCCACTGAGGCCCTCTTTGCCATAACCTTAGGAGCCAGCTTGTTTCTTCCTTCTTTCCTAGAGTGCTAGGGAATTCTCAGTGTGGCCTGACGAGTTGTCCAGGAAACTGCTCTCTGGGCTTCCCACAGTGACCCAGAATCTTCTTGAGTAGAGTACCTGTCACAGCCACCTCCCTCCCTTCGAGCACCAGAACAGGCATGACTTGGTGAGGCCCATTATCACACCTTTGGCTGCCTGCCGCAGCCTGCTCCTATAGCTGCACCCTTGCTCCCCTAGGCGTCCTGGGTAACTTTGGACAGCTGGCTGCCAGGGCCTTCCAGCTCAGACAGTGCTGGGAGGGTTTGATGGGCAAGCAGGTCCTTGTTCTCTGAACCAACTCTGTAGGCAGGCTAAGGAGTGCCTGTAGCGGGCAGGTACAACATTCACCACAACCCTAGAAAGCCAGGCCTGCAGTGTTGGATACCTAGCTATGTATGGCATGAAATCTTCAAGCGAGACCATGAATGGTCTTCTAACCTTCTAGCTACTCTCACATCTTGATGGTGCAGTCAGGTGAGTCAGGAAATGCTTTAGAGTGTTAACCCATTTGTGGGTCGAGACCCCATTGGGAGTTGAACAACTCTTTTATGGGGGTTGCATATCAGATATCCTACATATCAGATATTTAAATTACAAATCATAACAGCGGCAAAATTACAGTTATGAAGTAACAACAAAATAATTTTATGGTTGAGGGTCACCACAACAGGAGCAGCTGTATTAAAGGGTCACAGCACCAGGAAGGTTGAGAACTACTGCCTTAGAGTCTTAGAAGTCTCTAGGTCAATTCTTTCTCCTCCTGAAATGGAAAGAATTGGCTCAGCCATACCCATAGGGTAGTTTGGGTCAGGCCTTACTGCCTCGTGGCCTTCGTTTGCCTGCCTTTCTTCCTTACCTTCTCTATAGCTCTACTAAATAAATTCTTGTAACATATTAGGTGTCAAATCCCTGAGTGTCTAACCTTTGGGTGTCATGCCCTAGAGCAGAGAGGTCACCATCCTGCTTTCTGCTGGAAGTTGGGGGCACAATGTGGCTGAGCTGCAGGTAGACAGTATCTACATTGGAGATGTTCCTGAGGCCACCCCATATTTACTGAAGCAAGAACCAAGGTCCTATTTTCAGCATGATTTCCCATTCACAGGCTAAATATGACACACGTAGATACCTGAGATCATGACAACCTAATGAAGGGCAGCCATATCCCCACTGATGGAGAAAACCAAGGCCTGGGGAAGAAGACCTGTTGTCTGTGTATAATACATTTCAGCATAGGGCTAAACACACACCTGGTTTGTTCAGGTCTAGCAACCACAACCCAGGGCCTCTGACACTTAGAGGTAGGGCTTGGCAGAAGACACAGCCTTCTGCCACACTGACTTACTCCTGCCTGTGAGGGCATGTCCTCTGGTCCATGACAGTGTTCATCATTCATTGGAATCTGCGTGAGGCCAGACCCTGCCTCCCAGTTTGTAAACATGGGGTGTGTGTCCCGGTGACTGCAAGCTCACGAGGGGGCGGCAAGCAAGCCGGCTGCACAGGTCCTGCGGCCTCACGACTCCTGGTTGCCCAACTGGCGGCTGGGGGCGGGCTGTGGCCTCTGATTAAAGGCTGCCTGGAGCAGCCTGTACAGAGACAGGTGCCCAGCAGCCCAGGAAGCCAGCCGAAGCCTGCCCCAGGTAAGCCAGTATGGTGGGGGTTGGGTGGACAGTACCATGAGCCTGAAGGTATGTAGAAGCCAACCTGAAGCAGCATTTGTTTGGTAGAGGACCCTTCATGTCAGTTTTCTCTGGTGCCTGCTACCCAAAGGTAGAAAGCAGGGCCTAATGCCTGAGGCTCCCAGCCAAGGTGTCTCCAGCAAGAGGCTGGGCCAAGGCTCTATTTGTGGACTATAACTGCCTCCCTCTTTGATGGGGACTAGGGGCTAGATCTGGGCCTGGCAGCAAAAGGGAGCGGGGCCTGGGCTGAAGTCTAGGCACAGCAGGCCTTTCTTTTATGCCTGGTTAGGTGGCAGGACTAAGATTAACTGCAGAGAGGCCTGGGGAAGGAGGAGGAGCAGGGATGGACCGCAGTAACAGATCTTGGTCACTTGATCTCAGCTCCATGGAAGTCCCTTAAAAGTATCCCTGGAAACTATGCCTAGCACTAAAAGCCCAATGAGCTGGGGTGGAGCAGCAAGAAGTGACGCTCTGAGTGACAGAGCTTTGAGCTGAGGGGCTGTGGGCAACAGGGCCTTGCTTCCATTTCTTTAGCCCTCTGGCTTATGCCACTTGTTCTGGCAGCTTTAGGCCTCACTGTTCCTGTGAGAACATCAGCATGTCTGAGCCACCCCGGGCTGAGACCTTTGTATTCCTGGACCTGGAAGCCACTGGGCTCCCAAACATGGATCCTGAGATTGCCGAGATATCCCTTTTTGCTGTCCACCGTTCTTCCCTGGAGAACCCAGAGCGGGACAATTCTGGTGCTCTGGTGCTGCCCCGTGTGCTGGACAAGCTCACACTGTGCATGTGCCCCGAGCGCCCCTTTACTGCCAAGGCCAGTGAGATTACAGGTTTGAGCAGTGAAGGTCTGATGCAGTCCCGGAAGGCTGGTTTCAATGATGCTGTGGTGCGGACACTGCAGGGCTTCCTGAGCCGCCAGGAGGGCCCCATCTGCCTTGTGGCCCACAATGGCTTCGATTACGACTTCCCATTACTTTGCACAGAGCTACAACGTCTGGGTGCCCATCTGCCCCAAGACACTGTCTGTCTGGACACACTGCCTGCATTGCGAGGCCTTGACCGTGCTCACAGCCATGCCACCAGGGCTCAAGGCCGCAAGAGCTACAGCCTGACCAGTCTCTTCCACCGCTATTTCCAGGCTGAGCCCAGTGCTGCCCATTCAGCAGAGGGTGATGTGCATACGCTGCTTCTGATCTTCCTGCACCGTGCTGCTGAGCTGCTTGCCTGGGCAGATGAGCAGGCCCGCAGCTGGGCTCACATTGAGCCCATGTATATGCCACCTGATGGTCCAAGCTTTGAGGCCTGAATGCCAGTGTCATCCATTCATCTATGCTCTGAGACATGTTCTTGCTCTCTGCAGCACCCACCTGGCCTTCCTCAGCCCTGGCCTACCTGGCCGTAGGATCGCAGGGCCTCCTGTGTGCCTCACCTCCAGTGTGCCTCACCTCCAGTTGGACACCCTCTGGTCAGCCTGGGATCCTGCAGGTTGCTTCTTCAGGGCTTCCGCCTTTTGTCCCACTTCTCAATAAATATCACCAACGCTTTACCAGCTGACTTACTGGCCAGACTTCTCTCTACTCATACCCAAAACCACCCCACCAAGGCACAGATGGGGGCCATGCTGGCCTGACTCTGTGAATGTGTAGAGGGGAAGATGTCAGTATGGAGGATTCTCCAAGGGGCTTAGGTTAGGTTGGGGCACTGGACCCTGAGCCCCTGGCTACCTCTCTGGTATGGTCCCTTTGAGTGTTGCCCCTTTCTGTTAGGTCCTTAGGATAAGCAGGCTGAATCCTCCAGGGACTGAACTGGAAGGACAACTACAGTCTCAGTCCACATGTTCCTCAAAGGCCAGTTTCAGCTTGTTCTCCTGTGTCCCTGCTCTGCAAAGTAGCAGTAGTGAATTGATGTAAGGCACTGGGGAAAACAGGTATCTCTTCATTTGTGGACATGACACATGGATGCCACAGGAGGAGAAGCCACCCTGGCAGACTAGGGTGCCAAGCTGATCTGAGGCATAGAGGAGACATGGTTTGGCACATAGGGTGCCACCCAGAATGGAACTCATCCAGGTCTCAGATCCTTCATGGAGTGGTTTGGGTGGGCAAATTCTCATCAACTACCTCAGCTGGACTTTGGGTTTCTGGTGAGCTGCCTATGGGGCCCCACCCCGAGGCACTCCTGTCTTGTGGGAAGTCAGACCAGGTAAGAGCTGTGTCACCAAGTACTGGGTCAAGTAAGAAGAGGTGGGTGACCACACCCCAGAGTGATTCAAATGAGCAAAACTTCCAGCCTCAATTGAGCCAGCCTGGCCCATTTGACAACCCCTAAGTAGGTCAAAATGACTAGAGAGACTGCACTGTGTTGTGTGTGGTGGTGGGATGGTGAGGCCAGAGCACTGATGATGGCTGCATCACAATAGTTTGGCCTGGCTGAGACTGAGGGCAATGGAGGTCACAGAGGGTTGTGTCTAAAAGAGAGGCAAAATCTGATTTGTGTGTTTGTTGTATTTCTCAGGCTGGATCCCTTTACCTTTTGGCCAGGTGGACAGCCTATAGCAGAACGTGGTACCCTTAGAATGCTGTCCGTGCTACTAAATAATGGCAGGTTAGAAAGGCTCAACTCCAGCATCAGTTGCCTGCCCTATCTGTGCTTATGACACCTCCACAGTGGTCTCGTTTTGTACTTTTCCCTCCCTGAGGCTGAGGTGTCTGTCTCAGCCATTCAAATGCCCTTGGCCTCCTGGTAGTCCGGTCTTAGATGTCCCAAGTCTTTCATGCCTACTCAGACTGGTCAGGCTAAGCATTGTCTTTCTATTATTAACACAGACAAGCTGAGACCTGCCTCCAAAGCAATAATTTATGCCAACTCACTTGCCAGGAAAGAAGTATTTAATTCAGTGTGTGTGTGTGTGTGTGTGTGTGTGTGTGTGTGTGTGTGTGTGTGTGTTTCCCACACATGATGAGCACTGCTTGGCTCACAGTTTCCTGTCTCTTAGTGAGTAAGTTGAAAGTAAAGCAGGAGAGATATACCTTAGAACTCCACATGTTTACACTACCCACAATGCTATGGCCACAGAGGGCACACTCCAATTTAATCTGCAGTATTAACACGTTCCCCATTACATTCTCAAGTCATGGCAGTCATAAGGCAGGAATAAATTGAGCACTGCCATGTCCTGGCCCATCGACCTCTGTGTGATAGTTCTTTCATTGTGGGCAATAGGAGGATTTACACTGTGGTCTGCTAGATGGTTATCAACACACAGTAACAGTAAAATGTGGCCAGTTAAAATGTGATAGATTTTGGGCATCTCATTTAGTTTTCATATAACTTGCTTAATTTCTTTTATATTATTTATTTAATTTTGGTTTTTGAAGACAGAGTCTCATGTATTCCAGACTGGCCTTATACTCCCTATGTAGCCAATGCTGACCTTGAACTCTTGATCTTCAAGCCTCCACTGGGATGATAAGCAGGTGTTGCCATGTCCAGCTTATTTACATAACTGTATTCCTAATAGACATTTAACAATTACCTATAAAAATTTCCAAACATTTAACATGCATCTGAATGACTAGAACAACAAAAGACTGACCATCACACAGAGGGATGGTGGTTCTTTGGTGAGAATTTCATTTCTCATAGATAGCACCTTCTTGCTGTGTCCTCATATGGCCAAGGGGCCCAGCCCCCACAGGTCACAGAAACTGGACAGGAGATGTAGAGTAGGCAAACTACTGTACAGATGCACAGACACACATGGGAAATTTGTCTGAGGGCCAAAACTTAATTCTTCATTATATTTTTCTCTCTGCTGATTTTTCTTCTTTAACATTTGCTTCCCAGTTGTTCTCCTTCTATATCTTCCCTGATGTTCTCCTTTTACTTCTTCCCTGATGTTTCCCTTCTACCTTTTCTCTGATGCTTTTCCTTCTACACTTTTCTTTCTTATCTCTTACTTTTCTCTTATCCCTTTTGTATCTCCTAATACAGTTTTCTACACAAGAAAAGATCACCTCACTGCCCCAACTTACATATTTTCCAAAACCAAAATTAAAATTTTTACATAAGTAGAAATCACACAAAGATCACAAGTTAAATGTTTTCCTTAGAAGCCCACAAAAATTCTTTTTATTAATTTTCCACCATAACTTTTTCACTCAAAAGCAATGATTCTTTTATTACTGATTAACAAAGTTTTAAGTAAGCCAAGTGTATTTCAGCCAGTTCCTTTTGAGTATAGCAGATTCCTATCCTATTTCTACTCTGCAAGCCTTAAACAAGTGATCTAGCTAACCATCTATTTTTCTTTACACACAACAGTTTCACAACTTTGTTTTTAAAGGTACATACCAGGGCCTGTTATTAATTATGTAAGCTACATGACCAAAAAACTCAGGCCTAACCTTGGGTATAGGGACATAATTGTTTTCTTTAATCGTCATTGTTTCCCCACAGGCACAATCCATGGATCTATAATGCATGAAACTTCCTTGTTCTTATTTTCCATCCTCTGCTAATCTCACATTTGACAAAGGGGAATGTGACTTCTAGACCAATTTTGCCTTGTTTGTATCTCTTATTGGAGCAATTGGAAGAATAACCTAAACCCTTTCCTTAATCATCTTTACTCTTAACCATCTTTATCATTGCTCTTATGATCATCTTCATTATGATCTGCAAATAAATTGCCCAGTAAGGAGTGAGACTTTCCCAAGAAGCAATTGCACTATTCTACAGTGGGATCCCTTCATATAGTAATCACCATGCCAAATATAGCGGGTACGCAGCAGCATCAAACAGGAGAAAGCACAACAGAAACAACAGTCTCCTCAGGGATAGACCTCTCTCTCCAGGGTTTAGCTTTGCTATTTAGTGAATTGAACTGCATAAGCTCCATTATTAACTGTAGCTCCTCTGACATGGCTACTGACATTCTCACATGTTGGAAGGGATTGGCTTATCCTTTGGAATTTCTTTTAAGGGTGCTAATGCTATCCATGGGAGCTTTGCTTCATGAAAACTAACCTCCCAAAGGCCATGCCTCATAGTACTACTACCTTGATTTTGCACATGAACTTCATTCAGCAGGGGCATACAAACAGGCACACAGGACACTGCATACACATTCCCCCTTACACACACACACACAAACACACACACACACATACACAGACACAGAGAGAGAGAGAGAGAGAGTGCAAGAGAGACTGACTCACTTCACATTCTTTCCTGAATTTTCCTCCCACACATTCATAAATTTGCATAAATGACATCTGAGTAGATGCTACTTCTTAAAAGTCATAAATGCCTTTGTTTGAAACACTTTATAGTCAGTTTCCCGCAGGATTTTAAGAATTTTTTTGTTTGTGTTTTTGTTTGTTTGTTTTTTTTTGTTTGTTTGTTTTTTGAGACAGGGTTTCGCTGTGTAGCCTTAGCTGTCCTGGAACTCTGTCTATAGATCAGGCTGGCCTCAAACTCACAGAGATCCACCTGCCTCTGTGATGGGCAACAGGATTTTAAGGATTTTTTGTTTGTGTTTTGTTTTTGTTTTTGAGACAGGGATTCGCTGTGTAGCCTTAGCTGTCCTGGAACTCTGTCTGTAGATCAGGCTGGCCTCAAACTCCCAGAGATCCACCTGTCTCTGTGATGGGCAATGTCCTTCTGTATATATGTTTCTCTTATTGGTTGATGAATAAATCACTGGTTGTCCCATAATCAAGCAGGAAGGTGGGACTTCAAGACCAGGAGAAGGCTGGGGAGAGGAAGGCAGGAAGGAGCCACCAAGAGATGCCATGCTGCTGAAGGAGTAACATGCTGAATTATGGGTAAACCAGTCTCGTGGCAATACATAGATTAATAGACATGGGTTAATAATTAAAACAGAGCTAGCCATTAAGAAACTCTAGCCATCATCCAACAGTTATAAATTAATATAAGTCTTTGTGTGCTTATTTGGGACTAAACCTGTGGGACCAGGTGGGACAGAAGCTTCCATCGTCACCTCTGCCTCCCATCTCCTGGGATTAAAGGTATGTACCACCACCACCTGGATTAAGGCTTTTTTTTTTTTTTGTTAAAAATCTTTCTCATTTTCTAGTATCTATACCGATGTCTTCTTTCTTATTCTGAGTTATGTCTTAACATGGATTGTGAGAGATTATCTGTTTCATTGGCTCTCTTTTTTTTTTGAGATTGTGTATATGTGTCTGAACCATCTCACTCACCCAAATCACCTTTAAATGGGGGGTGGGGTGGGGTAGGACTTAGATTTTCTAGGGCTGTCATAACAAAATATGCCACAGTACTAGAAGGCCAAGATCAAGGTCTCATCAGGGTGGGTCCCTTCTCAGTTTTTCAAGGGAGTCTGGTCCATTTTCCTTCCCTGAATTCTGGGAGTTTCTGCAACCTTGGCCATTGTGTGGCTTATTGGTGCATGCAGGTCTCTCAGTTCTGCTGTCATCTTCACATGGCATTCTCCCTATGTGTATGTTTCTGACCTTATCTTAATTTGACCTGTAGCACAGAGCTCATCTCCAAACTTGCAATCCTCCCTTCTCAGCCTTCCCAGTGCAGAAATTACAGGAGTGTGCCACATGCCTGCTCATAAGTAATTTTTAAAAGTGTTTTAGATGCTGGAAAACTGTATTTCCTTTAGAAATGTCAGTCTCTCTCTATAGTTCCTACAATTATATTGCACTGCAATTCCATTCTTGCTTATCTATTGCGTCTGTCCAATTGTGACAAAGTATGATAATACTCCATCATAGTTATGTTTTACTGAAGTATTCCTCCATTTTAAGTAGCTTTCTGTTATACATTTAATCACTTCCACTTATGACTTTATGTCTCTATTAGTCAGGATTCTCACAATAACTGGGAATCTCTCTTTTCAACTCTCAGGTGACTGCAAAGCATTGGCTCACATGATAGAGACACTGAGTGGCAATTGGGCCAACTAGCAACTGAGGCTGGTGCAGCACCCCTTCTTCTGGGTAATTTCAGCCATTTCAAAGCCTACAACTGATTACACAAGACTTACCTACACTAGGGAGAAGGATGACTTTATTCAAATCTACCAATTTAAATTTCAATTTCATCTAAAATTATTTTTACAGCCTCTTCTAGACTGCTGTCTAACCAAAACCCGAGTTTTATAGCCTGGTCAAGATGGTATATAAAATTGTTCCATGACTTTAACAAAGCCAGAGTGAAGCCTCACAGAGCGCTCAGCTGGTTGCTCTGCCCTCAGACATGCAGATTGGGCATTTGGCTTCCTCTCTAACGTTTCTGTTTTGCAGCTTGGCTTCTAAGTTTCCACTTTCCTCCCTTGTGCATTGAGGGGCCTTGGTTACTATTAGGACCCCACAGCTGCTATTTTCCCCAAGCTTTCACAGCCACAATTCTACTTGTGTTCACAGTAAGCATACAAACAGAGGGCGAAGAGATGCTCTCATAGCAACTCTCTGGGACAGCAGGACTTATGAGATGCTTAAATTGTTTGAAGTTTACAAAACCAGGCTTGGTGGTACACCTCTGTAATCCCAGCAATAGGAAGACTGAGGTAGGATGATCACCAGGAATTTGAGGCTAGTTTGAGATGCAGAGTGAGACACTGCCTTATTCCACCCCCAAAGATTTTATAAGGACTTACACACATCTCTAAGGGACAGAGAAAGTGCTCACAAAACAGAAGTTACTGTGAAAAACACAGAAGAAACGGATAGGACAAAGATCTTTCAATAGAAAAAATGCTGTGAGATAGGATTTGCCCTGCTTTCTTGTGGACAAAACTGGCAGAAAGCCCTGGGGCCAAGGGCTACAGTTGGCTGCACAGTGGTATGGGCCCACTGAAGACCCATTGGCAGCCATTGCTGGTGCGCTTATTCACCTACAGGGTGCACTGCCCTGGATTCTCATCATGCCAGTTATGAGCTATGACTTAACAAACACACTTAACCTTAGGGTCTTTATGATAGGCTTAGTTGTTCTGGGTTCCACTTCATGTTACTGCCTGAAGCAACAAGCAGACAGACAGTCTATCTGGGGGATCACAAGAGCTGGTGTGGGGAGTACTCTTTGGCAGTGTGCTTGGATTTTTTTTCACAGGTGTGGTTATCAGACCTAGGTGAGGAGAGAAGTGAGCAGCCCTGAGACAAGCTGCATGGAACGAAGGGAGGGAACATCATGGAAGAAGGGTTAGAAAGAGTGTAAGAGCCAGAGGACCAAGCTCTGAGATTGTGTCCTCTGTATGTGATGGGGAAGTTGCACTCATGAAATATCAACAATATTGACTTAAGAAAGAAACCATCCTACATGAAGAGCTACAAGTATTAATGACTGTTGAAAGAGGGAGATTCTCTCTCTCTCTCTCTCTCTCTCTCTCTCTCTCTCTCTCACGCCCACACCAATTTTAATAAGAGGCCATGAGTTTGAGTGGAGACGTGGGAGGGGTTGGAGTGAGGAGGAGGGGGAAATGATGTAAATACATTTACTCATGTATGTAGCGTAGAATGATGGAAGGGGGTGGAAAGGAAGGACCAGCACAGCAGGACAGGCACGAGGGCAATGATGTAGAACCTAAAACAACTGGAACTGTGGAAGCCAGTGTTGTGGGAATTTGGTCCCATACCCAATGGTATTGGGGCAGTTTGCCCAATGGGCATGCTCTTCTCTGGAAATAGTGACCTGATAAAACTGGAGGAGGAAAGGTATTGTGAATGTACTTTTTATTTTGCACCTGTTTAATAAACCTGGATTAATCACAGAGATCCCTGTTACTTTAAGTCATGGTTGCTCATTGGCTAATATTGCTAGCATCAGCTCTCCCTAAAGTGATTTATAGATTGAATACAATCCCAATTAAATACTGGCAAAGTAGTGTTCTAACTTCTGTGATAATACAACAAACTTAGGTTATGTAAAACAATTTTGAAAAAGAACAATAGCTACTCATAATACCTGATTTCAAGATGTTCATAACTATAGTAATGAAGAGATTACGATGTAAATAAGTTAGTATAGACTAATTGTCTTAGCCAGTTGGATACAATGGCAAAGTACCATCAACTTGATGGCATACACCACAGACTTATGGCTCTAGAATCTGGGAAGTGTTAAACGATTCCACTCTTATTGAGGACTTTCTTCCTGGCTTGTACATGATTATCTTCTCATGGTAGAGAGAGGAGACACTGGAGTATTTTCTCACAAGGGCACTGATCCCATTGCTAAGGCCCCAAACTCATGACCACTTTGAAGCTTAGTTATCCTGGAAGGCTCCGTTTCCTAAGCCCTGTTCCCCAGATATGGCAAGTGGTATGGGGATGAGTATTCAGTCATCTTGATGCTACCAAGAATGCAGATGTAGACTCATACACATATGGCCACCTGACTTTCTACAAAAGCACCAAGGTAATTCAACGGTGGTGCTGGGCAAATGGGATATCAATCCAGAATGGTTTTCTTAATTGGCTTCACACAATACACAAAATGGGTTAGAAAGCTAAACCTAAGAGGTAAAACTACAAAACTTTATAAAGACTGAAAGAGGGTTTACATTTGTGTGGTATTGCAGAAGATGGATAGAATGAAGGTGGAAATTTCTTCTCTAGCAATGCCCAGGTGTCCGTGAGGTGAGTCAATGGGTGAACATTACTCTAACTCTTCAGACTGAGCAAAAATACATTTTGAAGTTCTCATGTGACTCTGCACAATAGAAATAAATGTGCAACCTGTAACTTCTTACCCTTTTCTTTCCTTTTCTCCATCAGATTCATTCAACTTTGTTAGGTTTCCTGGGGCACCTAGAAGGAAAATCCAGAAACTAAGTATGATATACATTTCATTTTAAATTTTCAGTGTGGGCTGTTTGATCTTAAAGGGAAGCCATCTTTTCATTTTCCCCAAACTAATTATTAACACTCCTTCCTGATAGGAAACAGGAGTAGGTTGGTAAACTTGCTATGGCCAGAGTAATTAGACCTCATATATAGCCTGTTTTCAGTCCTTTGACTTAAAAACAGTTGTTTAACAGTCTCTGTGAAGGAAGAACAGGAGAATGTTCTGCATTAACAGAAGTTAAAAGCTGAGTGTAGTGACACATGCCTAGTCCTGTACTCCAGAGGTGGAGGCAGTATAATCACTTGATTCAGGGTTTCAAAACAAGTCCAGGCAATATAGAGAGAACCCACCTGAAAAAGAAAACAATGTAAAACCCAACCCAAACAAAACAAAACCCCATGGCTATCAGCAACAAAATCTAAGTCATGGAAAATTCTATAGGCAAACATAAGATAATGTCTTAATGATTTTTTTTTGTTGTGGTTAAGACTTCTTAACATGACCCAAAAATATAAACTAAAAATTTTAAATAGTTCGGAATAAAAATTATTTGTTAAAAATATATTTGATAATGAATTGATATCTCTAATTCCTTTGTAAGAAGACAAGTCAATTAAAATGGGCAAGACATCAACAAGTACATGCGGAGATTTTCAATGTTTTAGTCATGAAGGAAATGCAAATCAAATCCACAATAGTTACAAGTTCCCACACACTTGATGAATGTGGGGGAAACTGGGACTTTCATACAACAGCTATTGGTGATATGAAATAATGCAGTGCTTTGGAATAGTTTGGCAGTTCTTCCCCAAGTTAAACAACGTGTCACCATATGAACCATCTCTTCCATTCCTAGCTATATGGTCAAGGTAAATAAAAACATGTCCAAACTGGAATGTGCATACAAATACTCAGAGCAGCTTTATTTGTCTCAAACTGGAAAGAATGTAAATATTAATTAATAGGCATCAACATATATTGGGGGCATGTATACAATGTGATAAATATGAAGTGTGGATAGGCACATAAACACCTGGAAACATCTAAAAAATGGCACTGAGAGGCCAGACAAACACTGTGGAAGTCCATTTATATAGAAGCTAAACGATACTGATGGAAAGCAGTGATTGTAAGGATAGGGGACAGGGAGGAACAGAAAGGAGGAGTTAGTGGCTAAGATGCTGAATGTTCACTGACTTGACAGTAAGGATGGTTTTAAGGGTACAGACACCCATCACAATCCACCCACAATTGCACACTTTACGCTGTATATACACCTATCAATTTACCAAAGAACATTAATGAGTCAGGAACCTCCAAGTACACGGTAAGCCTTCATTTCTGCTCATTGCCTGGTGAGGGGGAGGGACCAGGTTTAACATCATTGAGCACAAAAGGAGGTACTGTTCACACAAATGTGCAAAGCCTTGAACTCGATGCTACTTTTAATATAAGAATGGAAGAATCTGCAGAAGCCAGGCATGGTGGCCCAAACCTGTAATTCCAGCACTTAGGAGGTAGAGGCAGGAGGATTAAGAGTGGAAGGCCAGCCTGGGCTACACAGGATTACTCAGGCTTAAAACAGCACTCCTCCAAAGAAACCCCCTCAGTAAGAAAATATCCAGGAATCTCAGAGGGCCATTGTTTTGTGAAATCACAGATGAGTCGGGATTCACAAAAATGTGAAGCTAGCTACAAATGCCAGAGCAAGTGGGGACTCAGAGGAAGGTGGGTGTGATCCTTCCTCTTCTTTCATACTACTTTTCCATGGTGGCCATCTCTATATGGATATTTCACAGACCTCAGAACTATCTAGATGACCACAGTGGCTGGTAAGGTGTTCACTCACACCCCATAGCAGCTCTCATTAACAAACTTCAATTTCTGTGTAGGAAAATTGCTCCCCATCTGGGACCAGCTACAGTCTGACTTTCTACACATCATCCCAGGTGCTCCATAATCCAGAGTATTTGATCTCCAGACTCAGAACTGTCTTAGAGAAACCTGTGTGCATTCCGAACTTCCCTAATACACCCCATCCTCCCCACTCCCAATTAAGGCACTTTTCAGGAGCACCCTCCTGCCCCCCTCACTGAAATCCATATATTCTACTCCATGTTTGGAAAGCTGCAAGGATGGGTGCTTCAATGTTGCCTGAAACTTGGTAGCAGAAAACAAAACAAAACAAAAAACAAATGAAAAACACCAAAAACAAACAAACAAAAAAGAACCCAACCAACCAACCAACCAACCAACCAAACAAACAACAACAGCAACAACAACAACAACAAAAAAAACCCCAAAGAACAGAAGGCAGGTATAGTGGTGCCTCTTAGGAGACGGCTGGACTTTTCTGTTAAGGGAACTGTTGGACAAGTCTCCGCATTGTATTATGGGGTCCTGTGAGAAGCCTGCATCGTGGGCAGATAAGCCCTCCCCAGTAAGGGTAACATCACTCTAGGCTCTTTCTAGGTCAGATTTGACTCTTGCTTGTAACCTTGAATCCACCACCTATCTCTTTATTCCTGGGAACAGCTCCTCTCCACATGGGGAAGCCCCTTTCCAAGAATCTGTCTTCTTTTCAACCAACAAAAATGTTGAAAATTACACCTCATGATAAATTCAGAGAAGACCATCTTTCAGTTTCCTGGAGACACTGCTAGGACATTCACACACAACGTGAAAAGCACTCAAAGTCTTACAAGGCAAATAGTCCAAAGGTGAAAGTATGGGGGAACAGGAAGAGGAGGAACTAGAAAACAGCAGGACTTTTGATAGTTTAAACTTTTTTATCATCTAGTTGTCCCTCGAAACCCACAGATTATCGATCAGCTCTATTCCCCTCGAAACACACAAATGACCAATCGGCCCCATTCCCCATCCAGCTTGAGGGATGAAGCAGTTTTCAGGCACAAAACAAGGGAGAGCACAAGTATCCCTCTGGTTACTCTGACTTTATTCCAGGAGAAACCGTTCTGTTCATTTTACATACCTGATTACCATACCTGAGAAGACCCACTAATTTAACTGTCTTGCTGAAACACCTAGGAACGGGATCTAAAGTAGTGGACTGACAAACAAATGTGCTGCTGTGTATTGAGGCAACCAATGGGGACCCTGGAGCATTTCAGGGTATTCCGCTCTGAAGTACTCTACACATCTTTCCCTGTAGGCCACACTGTCTGCTGAAAATGCCTGCACAGGACCCTTCCTTTAGGGACTTATTCTTGGGTATAGCAGCTGGTGACTGGCTTGGAGGACAGGTATCATTCATTCACTTCCTAGACCATGAAAATCAATATCCAAGAGCATGTGACAGAGCATGCACAGAGCCTCCCACTGTGGGAACCTGCTCTGGATGAGATCTAGTTTCCTGTATCTGTGCCAGCCCTAGTAGAGATTGTCTGAGCAATTACTCCACCAGGAACTTAAAAGACACTGTTCTTAGTATCTCTTTTTCTATTGGGAAACCTAAGGGAAGATACTCTGGATTACCCATGAGCCATTAAAGCTAACCACTCACTACATAGCTCAAATCTAGAATTGCAAAAGATCAATGCTTTTTCACTAGTACCCAGCATGGGGCTTGGAGTGCAGACACAAGGCTGAGCATGACACACAGCTCACAGACAAAAGAGCAATCACAGCACTAGAAGATGGGGATCTACTGGAGAGATAAGAACAAGTTACAAACGGGAACTTTACACAAAACATTTTTATATACATAAAACCTCAGTGTGTGTGTGTGTGTGTGTGTGTGTGTGTGTGTGTGTGTGTGTGTGTGTATGTGTATGTGTGTGTTCTTGTGATCCTGGGTTTCCAGGTCTTCCCATATCCTCTTGTCAGGATGCAGCTGTCTTTGAACCTCACTCAACTGCCTCCAGCTCACCTGTACCACCAACCTGTCCTTAGGTAGCCCTTGTGACGAAATCTTTCTCTCCTCTGTGATAGGAGAGGACTGTACAGTAGCTTGCTACCCAGGGTGCTAGGTTGGCTATATCAAGGGAAAGATATCCTGGGGACAGCAAAGGAGGAATAGGACTGGCTCTGGCTTCCCTTTCAGTAAAATTCCAGTTAAAGAGCCAGCCAGACTTAAGGGAAGGGAGGGGGTTGTCACATTACTCAGATGGCCAGGTTTGCCACCACACCATCAGTCATGGGTTGGAAAGGCAACTTTAATATTCTAAGAAGTGTCATTTCAAAGGTAACTGTCTAGGGGCCACCTAAGTGCAAATTCCTGGCCTGTCATCACCACACAGCGGGTAGAGGGGTAGAAGTGGCCAGTATGGCCTTCACTGACTGGGAGGGGAGGAGACTGTACCCAGTAGAGTGGTGGGGGGACAAACACTGCCATGTCTTACCTAGCCCCTGCTCCTGTAAGAGACCAGAGGAAAGGGGCTCCTTTACCCAAAAAGAAGCCCTCAGGGTCCCTTAGCCTTAACCTCTCTGCAAGATTTTTTATAGACCCTCCAAGCAGCAGCAGGGGACACATATACAGAGGGTCCAGGTTTTCACTGACAGTGTTATGTTCTAACTAGAAACACAAACAACTCTTAAGGGAGGCAACCACCCAACTAACACGTTAACAAGAGAAAGGACATGGGTCGTCCGTCTGTAAACTTCAAGGGGAACTGTACTTAGTGTTAGCTGGACACTACTGCATCTGTCCCAACCACAGCAGGCAGTTCCATGTGCATGGGAGAGACCAACTGTATTATGCAAGCCTGCTCTCCTGGAGACCTCACTGACACACCCAAGCACACACAGGAGTACCCTGCCTAGGCTTCTTGAGGAACCTTCCTGTGCAATCTCTAGGCATTAACTGAATGATCAAACACTAGGGAGGGAGCCCTCCTTTTCTACCTATCAAGGAAAGGGTAGGGCCACCCTGTCACTCTGAGTTGCTTCTGTTTCACACTGGGGAAAGGGGCTACCCTGTCATTGAGTAGCTGCCCTGTTTCCAGACTCAAGGTGAGAATGGGCCCTGGGCCTTCTCAGCACACAGGAAACTTTCATTTCTTTCACTGTTGCTTTCTTCTGCTGGCTGGGAGTCCAGATCCTGGCTGAGAGGTGGCAGCTTCTCCAAACCTCAGGTGCTGGCAGTAATCAGCTTCTGCTTCTTGTTATCTTTGTCGTCATGGATACACAAATGGCGACACTGCAGCAGCTTATTCTCAAAGACCTGGCCACAGCGTTCACACGCTTGGGGCTTCTCACTGGTGTCTATGGACTGGGGATCTGATGAGCTGCCTTCTCTGGTGTCCTGGGGCAGAGACCCACGGGGGCCAACACTGATGCTTCAGGAGGATGCAGTCACGTGGGAGCCTCATGCCACCATGCGCCACCTGGTGTTTGAAGAGGTTGGCCGGGAGACGGAAGGCCAGGCCACAATCACTGCACAGGTATGGCTTCTCACCACTGTGCACACGTTGGTGTAGGCTAAGGCCCCAGTGGCCACGGAAGGTCTTACCTCACTCGCGGCATGAGAAGGGCCTGTCGCCACTGTGGCTGTGCTGGTGGTGGATGAGCTGCGAATGCCCTTGAAGTTCTTGCTGCACTCCTGACAGATGCAGGGCTTCTGGCCACTGTGGGTACCCTGGTGCTCAATGAGGTTGGAGCTGCCACTGAATGCCTTACCGCACTCACTGCACTCATAAGGCCGCTCATCGCTGTGAATGTGCACATGCTGAAGCACCGCAAAGCTCTTCTGGAACAGCTTGCTGCACACTCGGCACATAAATGGCATCTCGCTGCTGTGGATGATCTGGTGCTTGACAAGAATGGAATTGCGCGTGAAGATCTTGCCACATTCCTCGCACTCAAAGGGCTTGTTGCCGCTGTGGATACACTGATGCTCCAGCAGTGCAAAGCTGCACCAGAAGAGCTTCCCGCACTTGCTGCGCTTGTAGAATTTCTCCCCACTGTGAATGATCCTGTGCATGATGAGATTGGGGCTTTGGCTGAAGGATTTTCTGCAGTGCTGACACAGATAGCGCTTATCCGTGATTCTGGAGTGCTGGTACCTTACGATAGGATTTGGCCTGGAGTCATGAGGATGTCTTGGCACTGACAATCCTGAGGTGCCTCCAAGGAGACCTCTTCCAAAAAGTTTTGGTTTTGAAGTCACCATCTTTCTCTTTACCCCATTCCCTGTAATGACAGAGCCACAAACAGTGTCACTTCTTTGGGTTTTTGTGGAGCATTTCCCCGATTTTTATCTTTCCACCAAGAAACTGCAAGTGCGGAATAAACAAAAACAAAACCATGAGGCAGGTTGGAGGGAGAGTTTCTGCTCTTTTTAGAGGGTATGCTGGAAAGTGGGGCGGAGCACCAGTGGTAGACACAAGGGAGGTGTGCACTGAGGAGTCCAACACCCCTCACTAAAGAGGATGTCTTACGCAAAGTATTAGTGTCCACACCACCGTCCTTAGTCCAGCCCTTGTTTTTTATCCTTGGCACTAGCAAGCTGGCTGAGGGTGCCTTACTCACCAGCATGGGATCCTGTTGAAGTCCCTATTCTGCCATCTGTAATCCAGGGCTTCTCCCCTCATTCCAACGAGGACACCCGATTAGGCTTCGAGAAAGCAAATCCTGTTCATAGAAATGAAGAAAATCAGAACCTTTGTAGTTAAGGACAGAATAATTTCTAAACAGAGCTCAGCCTGTGTCTTCAGAGAGCAAAGGACTCCTCGGAAAGTATAGCCAAGAAAGATCACTCGTAGTCATACGCTTGGGGCAGCATGTTTTTCCACTAAACTCAAGTGAGAATTCTAGAAGTCTTAAGAGAAAATGTGTCTCCAACTTTTTCTTGATGGTCAGAGAGAACCCAGTGAAGGAAACAGTCTCCCTCCAAGGGGTCAGATGACAGGGGTTGTCTGTAGAGTCAGAAAAAATGAAAGAGAGCTTATTCTAACAATTCCCTACCCATCCCAAAGGAGCCATCTCAATTAGGAAGATGGCAGTAAAGAGGAAGCCCAAGCCTAGACACTGTTCATTAGAGGAAGAAGTTGGGTCACGTCATTCACTTCTGTGAGTCTTGATTTTGCCTGGGACTGGCAAGATGAATATCCTCTTGTAGATACACAAACACAGGACGATGGAGCATGTTAAAGTAAAAAGAGAGCAGCTGGCTGGAAGTTGCCCCAGATCCTGCCTAGATTTCTCCAGGATTGGAAAGCAAGTGCACTGCCTGGCCCTAGCATAGGGCCTCATGGCCAGTGTAAGTGGAAGATGTTACTGACTTCTATAAAGCAAGCTGAATGTCAAATACATCTGTTGTAAAACAATAGAATGAGTCTAAAATGCTGCAAGTAAATATTCTAATGTAATAGGCATCTGTTTCTGTATAGAAAAATATTTTGTCAACCTCTGATTTTATGTGCAAAATGAGTCTGAGAGGTCATTACTGAATTTATCGTGAGCATTTACAAGTCCAAATTATTTAGAAGAACTTCTTTTTTATATCACAACTGATCTACAAAGTATGAATGGATCAGATAAAGAAATGTACTTATTCTTTGGTTCACAGCAATGAACAAGCAAGAAAATTCAGAACTGGAGTCCAGAGACAGTAGGTGTGACTGGTATATATACATGGTAGGATTACTTACCCACTGTCACCAAATGGCTGTAGTTCTCAAGCATGACCTGCTTGTAGAGATTCCTCTGTTTGAGATCAAGAAGCTTCCATTCTGTCTTTTTAAAGTACACAGACACATCCTCAAAAGATACCGGTTCCAATCTCATCATGCACAGGATCATTCACAGTGGGGAGAAACTCTACAAGCGCAGCAAGTGCCTGTCCTTGGTATTATTTGTCAAAAGAATAAAATACTATAAAGCAATTTTTGCACCAAGCCCTCACTCACTGTCTTTGTACCTCTCTCAGCCCTGACTATGGCCGCCATTCTTCTGAGAGCGAAGCCCAAGGTCAGTAGTCAGCCTCTCCCTCACTGTCCCAGAACTTGCCCTGAGCTGTCTCCCTCTGATGTTCTGCTTGGATCTTAGAGTTCTCAGGCCAGGAGCGCTTTGCCGCCCCAAGCCCTGTGGCATGCTGCTTTCCTGAGTTCCCTTTGCTAGGTTTTCCACATCTGTCTGTTCCTCTTTCCTGTCTCAGCTGCTGAATTTCTCCTCATTGCTGAACTCGCCTCATTGCTTGCATCTAAGCTTAACCTGGAAAGAGGCAGTACAAGACGGTGCTGTATGTCAGTGATATGTCTCAAAGAAAGGGTGGATTTCTTCTCCGGAGGCCTGAGATGTAGGTGTTGGTGGGTTCTGTCTTCATCCTGAAGGCTGCTCTTCTTCCGTCTATCAGCCATTGGGTAGTATCTGGTGATCCCCAACTTATAGCTGCACCCTTCTAATCCTTTTCTGTATCTTCACATGGCTGTCTTTTCTATGTGCACTTGGATCCAGCCCCCTTCACTTCCTTCTTTTAAAAAATCTCTTTCTTCCGCCCATCATCCTACTCCTTCAGCTTTCCAGACATTCCTGGAAGCTCCATTTATGGGTTTCTCTTCCTTTACTGTCTGGGTCCATGTTAAAAAACCAAAAACATACCTGTACCTCCAGGTGCAGAGTGAGAGTGAGCAGAAAGAGAGGAGTGGTCCATTGTGAGGCACAGTGGAGCAGGATGTGCAGGAGATGGGTGACGTGATGTCAGGCTGAGAATGGCAGTGGCGATGTGCTTGCGAAGGAACACAGGCAACAACAGGCCTGACCTCTCCATCAGTGTGGCTAAGAAGGAGGGATTGAAATCGGATCCTGTGGGAAAGCAGCAGATGTTCTGAACCACTGAGCCATCTCTCTAACCCCTTAAATGATCTTTTATGTCTGATTTCATAGAAACTTCATCAGAAGCAAGGCGAGAGTGGCACACACCTTTAATTCCAGCAGAGGCAGACAGATTTCTGTGAGTTCAAGGCCAGCCATGTCTACATATTGAGTTTCAAGACAGCCAGGATTTTTACACAGAGAAACCTTGTCTCAAAACCCTCCTCCAAAAAGAAACTTCATCAGAAGTACGAATTTATAATTGGCCAATGCTGGTTGACAGTTCATCAAGGATGATAAGGGACCTCAGGGCAGTTTAAATGGTCAGTAAATATGTGGCTGTCCTCATGTCCCCTAGTCTCTATCCCCTCTTACTCTCTCCTGTGGCAAACAAACTGTAGTCACCCACCAGGGCATGTGAAAACTCTGTGAATCATTGCCCCTCCTGACTTCCTTCTGGTTTCTCTGCTACTCCAAACAGGACTTCCATGTTGTTTTCAAGCCTAATAGAAGAGCATTCTTGAAGCAAATTGTCATTTGCCTGACTAGTGTCTACACTAATTGATGTACAGAAGTCTGAGGCTATGTAAACCTTGTCTACTCTATCAACCCTCAAGCCCTTGGCATGGGAACCAATTTCCTGGTGTCCTCACTCAGCCTAGACTTTAACAGCCAAACCATCTCTCCAGCTGGATAAGAGTTTGAGTAAGTGTGTGCGTGTGGGGGGGGGCTGGGAAATGGTTCATCAGTAATATACTTGCCTTCTAAGCAAGAGGGTCTGAGTTTGCTATCCAAAACCATGCAAAAGCTAGGTCTGGGGCAGGACAGATGACTCAATAGTTAAGAGAAATCTGTTCTTTTAGAGGACCAAGTTTGGTTCCCAGAACACATATGCTGGCTCTCAACCATCTATAACTCCCGTTCCAAGGCATCTGACACCCTCTTCTGAGCTCTGAGGGCACCAGGAATTCACACAATACACACATTAAGGCAAAACATTCATATAAATGAGGTAAATAAAACTTTAACAATACAAAAATCTGGGCCTGATGGTGCACATGTATAATCCCAGTACAGGGGAACTGTATACAGGTAGACTTCAGGGGTTTACTGGCCTACTAGGTAAGCTCCAGGCTAAAAGAGAGACATCTCAAAAACAAAGTGAATGGATCCTGAGATTGCCCAGTGGGGAGATATTGGAAGTGTCAAGAATGGATATTAGATGTCCAGCACCTATATAAATGCCAGGTGGGTGTGGTGGCCCATCTATAATCCCAGTACACACAGGAAACACAGACAGGGATCCTTGGAGCAAGCTATGTAGCTACACTAACTAGGTCGGTTGGCCAGCTCTAGGTTCAAGTGAGAGACTGTCTCTCCATATATAAGGCAGAGAGTTGTTGAGGAGGACACTTAATGTCTACCTCTGGCCTCCATATATACATATATGCACATTCATGTGCACTACCATGCATGTATGTCCTCACATAGGGAAACATGCATACACTCAATGCCTATTCTCCCCCAACACAAGGAAAACAAATCCATGTGTATGGTTACTCAATGAGTTAAACACAGTTACCACATGATCAGGCAATTCTACTCTGAGTGCATACTCAAAATAATTAAAACCAGGTGTCTACACTAAAAACCTATACACCCACATTCATAGCAGTCACACTAGTCATCAGACAGAAACATATGCAACCATCCATCAACAGACAAATAGATAAACAAAATCTGGTATATTTAAACAATGAAGTATTATTTGTGCATAAAATGAAGGAAATTGTGATGTATGCTACCAGATGGATAAACCCTAGGGATTCTTTTGTGAAGTTAAAAATGTCAGACCCAGACACAAATGGCCACATATTTTATGGTTCCATTTATATGATGTAATGACATGTCACAAGAGCTGTGTTGACCTAGTTTTTGGTTGTGGCTAAAATCTTTGTCTTTTATAGGCTGTTGCTAAGCCCCCATTCCTACCACATCATATCTTAAGGTCCCAGTTTTTAGGGCTATTAAATACTCACCCCCAACTGTTTTTTTTTTTAAATCTCATTCTCAATCAGGGACTAGATCCCAGAAAACAAGGGGCTCATACAGTTCTACAGGGAATTGGCCCAATTCCTGTTATATACACAATAACCTAACAGTTTCCCGTCCCTAAACGCACCTCCATGTAGCCCCAAGTGGTGGTTTTCTTTCATTCAGGAGTGCAAGTAAGATAATACTTGCGCCTTCATTTTGCTACAATATCACTGTGTAGTGAATCCCCCACCAAATCTTTATAAAACATAATGACTCTGAAAGAGGCAAATTCATAGCCAGAAACCTGGGCTGGGAGGCCAGATTCAGAAGATTCAGAAGATTCAGAACTAGAGATATATGCAGGGCTGAATAACACAGTGAAAGCATTGAATGCCACTGAGTTATATCCTTTAAAATAGTGCTGTTAATTTTTTTAATTTTATTATTTTATGTGTATGGGTGTTTTCAGTGTTTTTCTTGCATGCATGTCTATGTATCAGTGCATTTCTGGTGCTCACAGAGACCAGAAGCAGGTATTGGATCCTTGGAACTGCAGTTACAGATGGTTGTGAGCTGCCATGTGAGTATTGAAAATTGAATTCAGGTCCTCTGCAAGAGCAACCAGTGCTCTTAAACACAGAGCCATCTTTTCAGCCCTATAAAAGGTGTCTCTTATGTTAAGTGACTCTTGACTCATTATAAAAGGAGGGAAAGGAGGCTGGGGAGATGGGGTCAGTTGGTAGTGTTTACTTACCAAGTAGGGGGACCAGAGGAGGTAGAGAACAATTGGGTAAGATGTCCCCATATCAACTTCTGGCTTCCCTGCATGTATATGCACCTGAAATTACACACAAAAACATGTGCGCAAATAAGTAGGGAAAGGAATTCTTTCAATCATGTGGATGCCCACAGGCTACATGAGCATTTCATTATTGACATTCTGCAACACTAAAGAAGTTTGGAGGAGATTGCCCAAGTGTTTTGGGATAAAACTATTATTTAAAAAAAAAAAACATGATCATGGGGTGGTGTTGGCACATGCCTTTAATCCCAGCACTCAGGAGGCAGAAGCAGGAAGATGTGTGAATTTGAGGCCAGCCTGGTCTACAGAGTGAGTTCCAGGACAGCCAAGGCTACCCAGAGAAATGTTGTATGGAAAAACCAAAAACCAAACCAAACCAAGAAAAACTGTAACACAAATAAATAAAAGACCCAGAAATTGATATTGGTGTTCAAACTTCAAGGTGAAGCTCAGAAAAGCAAAGCAGGCAGCCACTATTTCTCACCTCTAGTTCAGGCTGAAAGGGCTGATCCAAGTATAAGCTCTTCACCAAGTCTCAAACTGCTGCCTCTCCTTGGTGTGGCTGGAGAATGAATGCCTCTCTGAGACCTTGCTTCTGTCTTACGTACTTCCCTAAAGTTGGGATTAAAGGTGTGAGCTGTAATTCTCTTTTAAACGGATTCATTCTTGTGTAGATCTGGGTGGCCTTGGACTCACAGAGTTCCGTCTACCTCTTAACCCAAGTCCTAGGATTACAGGTGTGTACCACCACCTCCTGGCTTCTGGCTGCTGGGAGTAAAGGTGTGTGTCACCACTGCCTGATCTCTATAGCTTGAGGCTGACTTTGCTTTCTGAATCCTCAGTCAAGATTTAATGAATCATAAATAATATATCACTACACATATGTTTCAATGCTTTGTCTCCAGCTGGTGAAACTGTTTGGGAAGGATAAAGAGGTGTGGCCTTGTTGGAGGACGTGCATCACTAGGGTTGTGGTCTTTGATGTTTCAAAGGCCCAGAGTACCCTCTGTCTCCTGCTTATAGATCAGTATGTGAACTCTCAGCTGGTGCTCCAGCCACCTGTACCATGCCTTCACTCTGACATCACAGACTCAAGTCTTCTGGAAGTATAAGCCAATTTAAACTATTTAATAAGTTGCCTTGGTCATGGTGTTTTTGTCATAGCATTAGGAACCTAAGACAGAAGATGGTAACAGGGAGTGGGTTATTGCTGTGACAGACCTGACCATGATGTTTAGGGGAGGTTTAAGGAAGACTTTGGAACTTTGGACTAGGAAAGTGGTTGAATGCAGGAAGTGGGGCTTAATGGACCATCTTAATAGGGGCTTGGAGGACAGTAGTGCTGAGATCAATGTAAATTATGGAGGCCCAATTTGAGAGGTCTGAGAGGGGAACAGTATTAGAAACTGGACTACAGAACATTCATTCTTGTGATATTTTGGCAAAGAATGTGGCTGCTTTTTGCCCTTGCCCTAAGAATATGGCTTAACATAAAATGAAAATATATAGAGTAATTTTGTTGGCAGAAGAGATTTCAAAATAGCCTAATATTGACTATGTTATATGGTTATTAGTAATCACTGTTGCAGAATTTTACGGTGAAAAAGAGCAATTGGAGCCAAATAAAAACAAAACAAAAAAAAAAAAAAAAAACAAAAAACACAAAATGTACAGTTTGAGGAAATTTAATATTGGAACTAAGGCTTGTGCTGAAAAAGATAAGAATCCTGATTCAAAGTGGAATAAAGAGAGTGATGACCTCAGGGCAAAACCCCATCCAGTTAAGCTCCTAACCCATGAAAGGGAAAGTCCTGAGAAATTTTCTATTTATAGACAATATTTAGGAATTTGGGTGTCGTTCTTTCCAAACTACTTCTTGTTGGTAAGGGGCGCTGTCATAGGAGATTCTAAGATGCAGAAATCCTGGCTGTAGTCTGCAAGGCTGCTTTGTCCAGCTGTTTTGAATGTAGGATTACCTGGTACTCTGTTTCAGGCGGTCTTGCTTGATCAAGCCACATTAGTCTGGAAGGAATCCACATCTTTTCTGTCAATTCCTCCATTTTTTGGAATGGTAGTATGTATTCTTTGACATTGTATGTTGCAAGTATGTAATTTTGAACTTTGAACCTTTCAACAGTGTTGAAACTGAAAGACTATGAGAACTTTTGAACTTTTGAAGCTGGATTGAATGCATTTTGCATTATAATATAGTTATGAGCCTATGGGGGCCAGGAAGTAGAATGTAGTGGTTTGGATGAGAATGTCCAATGTTTTTGAATATTTGGTCCCAGTGGGCTGTTTGGGAAGGGTGAGGAGGTGTGTCACTTGGGTGGAAAAGCCCACACTATTTCTCGTGTATCCTCAGCTTCTTCTCCATCCATCTGTTGTCATGCCTTCACTCTGCTATCTTAGAATCAATTGCTCTGTAACTGTATGTCCAATTAAACTCTTTTATAAGCCAGCCATGGTATTTTGTGTTGCAGCAATAGAAACTCAACCAAGATCCAGCTTTTGCCTTCAGCTGTGGTGGATAGCCTGTGTCAGACCAACCTTCTGTAGGCAACAATTGTGACAAAATATTAGAACTGAAACTCCCTGACAGTACAAGAGACAGAGCAATAAAAGCAACTCACAGGGGAATTGATATTTTTGGTGAAGGGACCATTACTAACTGAGTCTCTTGTTTTTGAGCACCCAGAGGATACCAGGCTGCATGGCTCTGGTAGTTTGGATGCAATTGGCCCCCATAATACCATAGGGAGTGGCACTATTAGAAGGTGTGGCTTCGTTGGAGTGGCTATGGCCTTGTTGGAGGAAGTGTGTTACTGTGGGATCAAATTTTAAGGTTTTCCATGCTCAGGATAATGTCCAGTGTGTCAGTTGACTTCCTCTTGCCTCCAAGATATAGAAGTCACAGCTACTCCATCAGAAAAATGCCGCCATGCTCCCAGTCATAATGATAATGGGCTGAACCTCTGAAACTGTAAGACAGCCACACAGTCAAGCAGTCAAGGCAAGAGCAGTTTCTTGCCCAGTGGCTAATATTGCCACAATGAAAGCAAACTTCTACGGAGGTTCTTCAGCTAAGAGAGAGCAGGACCATTGTTGTGGAATATTACTTTGAGATTCATTACATTTGTTTATACTGTGTTTGATGATGTAATGATGTGTTGCATTTGTTAACTCTGTGAAGGTGTGTTATTTTGCCTGTCTAAAACACCTGATTGGTTTAATAAAGAGCTGAGTGGCCAATAGCAAGGCAGGAGAAAGGATAGGCAGGGCTGGAAGGCAAAGAGAATAAATAGGGGGAGAAATCTGTGAGGAAAAAATAAAGGAGCAAGAGAAAGAGAAGGAAAGGAGGACACAGCAAGCCACAGAGTAAGAACTAAAGAAAGGTATACAGAAGAGAGAAAGATAAAAGCCCAGAGGCAAAAGGCAGATGGGATAATTTAAGAAAAGCTGGCTAGCATTCCACAGAGGGATACTTTCAGCCTAGACACATGTGGGAGGGCCTAGGCCCTGCCCCAAATCCAAATAATATGACAGCCTTTGAAGATTCCCCATGAAAGACCTCACCCTCCCTGGGGAGCAGAAAGGAGATGGGCTGGCGTTGGTGGGGGGAACAGGGGAGGGCAGGAGGGAGGGTTCAGGAACTGGGATTGACATGTAAAACAAGCTTGTTTCAAATTAAATTTAAAAAATATTATTTAAAAAAAAAAGAAGTAAAGCTGACTAGAAATAAGCCAAGCTAAGGCTGGGCCTTCATAAGTAAGAATAAGCCTCTGTGTAACTCATTTAGGAGCTGGGCAGCAGCCCCACCATCACCACCACCAGAGTAAAGAGTAACTACATTGTGGCATTCCAACATGGACCTGAATTTCTATGTAGGGCCCATGAAAGCTGAAAAAAAAAATGGATACAGTTCATTTAAGAAATTATGCCTTGCAGCAGAACACCTAAACACCTTTTTTCATGTTAAATAGAAACAAACAAACAAGCAAATAAAATAAGTAAAAAGTACCTGCCACTGTGAAGCATCAGCATGCTAGAGTTCTGGCATAGTGGGAAGGGGAAGGCAGGTGTCAAATGCAGTTTCTAGTCACGAACCTCTGACCAGGCCAAAAGCCTTAGGCTTGGCTTTTAGCAGAGCCAGCTGATAGAGTTGCAGGGAGAACCCATCTGTAGCTTAGCATTTTAAAGTATACTTACACAGTCAAAAAATACTAGATATACATGATAAAAGAGGTTCAGATGGGAAAAAACCTCTAACCATGTTCTAGTGTATTCAACATCAGCATAGGCTTAAGAAAGGGAAGATAGATAATCACAGAAAGAAAGAGTTTAAAATAATAAAAATAAAGCCTTTAAAAAGAAGGTAAAAGTAATACAAAAAAAGCCATGTAAGATGGGAAATATACAGGGAGTCTGAACCCTATGCATTATTGTGTTGATGTTGAATTGTTTTATTTCTGATAAACACATGACAGCTGCTAAGAGATCTGGAATTGAAAGAGGGGCTATTGAAATAAAACGGTTTTTAAGGTTAAACAGTTATATTTTAGACAGATTGATGCTCTTCAAACACTTCAAAAAACTACAGAATATGACATTTAATATGTTTAATAACCTAAGGTTTTTCACAAGAATAAAACACGTCTGCTCCTGGCAGCACCACTTTACTTCATAAATTTGAGGAAAAATTCAATAATGAAAGTGAAATATTTAAAAAGGTCTAAACAGAAATAATGGAAATGAAATAAATAGCTAACCAAATAAAACCACATTGGAAAACATTGTGGGAAACACAAGACCATGGAGAAGAACAAATTTCAGGGTGGAGGGCATAGAGAACACATAATACAAACAGACAGTAGGAATAAAGGTTAAACATGAACAATATTTCTAAGAGGTCTGGGATACATTCAAGAGGCTAAACCTATTAATTCATGGTGTAGAAGATGCTTAGAGATAAAGTTTAAAGGAATAGACAGATCATCTAGTGACATTGCGGCAGTAAACTCCCCAAATCTAGACAATGAAGTAGAAATACAAACACAAGAGACATTCATAATCACAATAGACATGATCAAAGAAGAAACTATGACAAATTAGAGTCAAAATGTCAAAATGCAAAATAAATAAATAGTACTAACAGAAGTATGAGAAAAAATAAATTTGAAGGTGCCGTGCCTGCATGGCCAGGGACCGGAAAAGAGCAAAGGACATCAGGGTTAAAAGAATACGCACTCTGGATGTTTCAGGATCAGAAGCTTTTATTGTACAGCACCAGGGAGGTTTTATACCTGACCCAAACCGGAAAGTGAGCCAGCAGTGGGAACATCTCATTGCCTGATCCTTGGATCAGTACCAAGGCAAGGCGTACTCAAGAAATGGGGTTGGTAAACAACCCTGAAAACAGAACTTACTCAGTTCTCAGCACCAGTTGGGGGGGGGGAGAGCAACTTGAGGCCAGGACTCCAGTCAGTCCCAACATGAAGGTTTCTCCCAGCAAAGAAAACTTCAGCAGCCATATTTCAGACAGGGGCTAATATCCAGAATCTGAAAAGAATGGCACAAATTAAACATACAAACAAATCCTCTGGCAATTAACAAGGGCTAGTGAAAGAAATAAACTGTCCTAAAAATGTCCATTAAGCACTTTAAAAAATGTTCGACATCCTAGCCATTAGTGATATACAAATTAAAACCACTTTGAAATTTCACCTCACCCCAGTCAGAATGGTCCTTAAAAAGAAATCTAAGAACAAATGCTTGTGAAGATTGAGGAGGTGGGGAGGAAACTTTATTCACTACTGATAGGTGTGCAGACTAGTACAGCTATTATGGAAATTAGTATGGTGGTTTATTCAAAACAGTAAAAAATATAACTACCATATGACACAGCTATGCCTCTCCTGGACATGTATGCGAAGGACTCCATATCAGACAGAGATACTTCCATATTCATGTTTTTTGGTGTTCTATCTATCATCACAAGGAAACAGAAACAATCTAGATGTCCATCAACAAATGAATGGATACACAATGGAATTATACACTACTGTAAATAAAAATGAAAATTTCAGGAAATATAGTGGGATTTAGAAAATGTAATAACTTATGTGTCTCAAACTTAGAAAGTAAAAATTGTATTTTCTCTCATATTTGGCACCTAATCTATACTATATACTTGCACCATATAAATGTAAAGTGTAACTTTAGCTAAAAACTTAAAAAAAAAAAAACCATAACAACTCGAAAGTTGTTGAGGGTAAAAATAGGTGATAAGAAGGATGAGACAGAGGACATAAAAGAGGAAAAGAGTCTAAGAGGAGGTTACAAGGGTGAACTTTAGTGGCTAGAGGAATAATCTACTAAAACAATTGTATTAAAAATTTCTATAATGATATGTAATACTTTGTATGGTAACTTTATAAATCATGTTTATAATGATATAAAAATTCAGCATGGAAAAAGTATTGAAAAGGAACAGCTATGAGTTAGGTATAGTGGTATATGCCTGTAAACTCCGTACTCCAGAGGGCAAGATAGAATAGCAGAAATTGTGTGAACAGGCTGGGTTATTTAGTGAGTTATAGGACATCTTGGGTTTACATACTAAGAGTGTTTCTTAAACATTCCACCCAGTCAAAGATGAAAAAATTATTAATCCATAATTGAAATAAAACATAGAGTACTTTTAATTTGATCATTCTAACAGATTGTAGATCACAAAAAAATGAATAAAAAGTTCCTGAACATAGATGAAGAGAAATTATTCATTCTGGAAAGCTGAGAGGATAAGATATTTAAACAAAATAAAAAGAAAAGAAAAAAAAAGAAAAAATGAAAATAATCGATCTGTGATGCTCTATGGAGAAATATAAAGTGTAATAAATATGTATAAAGAATTTCTCTATATGCACTGGAGGATAAAATTATTGAAAAAAATTAGGTCAGGTCTGATGGTACAAGCCTGCAAATGTAACTACTCTGGGGTTGAGGAAGAAGTATCCAAAGTTTGATATCGGTAGAAAAAAAATCCAATAAAGGTTTTTGAGCTTTTGGTCCCTATAGAGTCAAAAAAATTATAATGCGGTGGTAGTAAGAGATGCACAATAACACAACACACAGAGAGTAAGTCTAAGAAAAAGGAAATAGCTTTCCTCCCATTTCCTGGGAGCATGAGAATTGAACCCGAGACTTGTGCATGGAGGTAAGTACCATGCTCCTGAGGTGAACCTTCTTTTATTTTCTTTTTCCTCTTTATTTCATCAGAGTGTTTCTAAATTGTACAATCTGGCTTTGACTAATTTACCCCCGCTTTCCTAATATCTAAAATTGTTGGTTTGCATCATCACGCCTGATAATAAATAGCTTTTTATTCCCTTTTTTTTTTCTTCAGATGGAGTCACATAGCCAAAGCTGGCTTCTAAGTCTTTATGTAGTTGAGGATGACCCTAAACTCCTCCTCTTTCTGTGTCTATTCCCCAAGAGCCGGGATGACCAGTGTTCATCACCATTCCTGCATTTGTTCTGAGTTGAGGATCAAATGGGAGGCTTTAAGAAAGTCAATTCCAAATGTGACGTTTATAATAGAAAATAAAGGGTAAAAACTATCAGCTAAGGTGACGCACACCTTTAGTCCCAGCACTCGGAGGCAGAGGCAGGCAAATCTCTCTGAGTTTGAGGACAGTCTGGTCTACAGAGTGAATTCCAGGACAACCAGGAGTGTTGCCGAGAGAAACTCCGTCTCGAAAAACAAACAGACGAATAAACGAAAGAACAAACTAAAGTCCCTAAGATTAAAAGTCATCATGATATGTGGGGAAATGTATTGCAAAACCTTAAATTTTATGCTTTTCAACTGAATAAGAAAGCTTCAAGATCGATTATAGAACGCCGGTAGTCGCCCTTGGTGTCGAGCAGCTTCTTTACACCTCCGTCAAAATGACTAGAACAAGGACCAATGAGCGTGTTTATAACTTCTAGACATCTAAAGCCTGCCCATGTTGAGCCTTTACATTGGTTGATATGTTCCCTGTTAACATTGGCTCCGCCCCCAAGGGCTATTGATCCAATCATTTGCTATAGAGGTCTCTAGAATTTTCTCGCAAATGTAGAGGAGGCTTCTGGGAGAAATAGGGGGTTCTGGGAGTTCGTCCGCTGAGTGAGAGCCTCACACATCAGTTCGGCCGCTCACTGAGGTGACTCTGAACAGTCGCGCGTGGGAGTCCTGAGGGGAGCAGAGTCGGGGAAAGTGAACAATCAGGTAGGGACATTGGTTGGCCACTGGGGCGCAGGCCGGGTTGTCCGGAGGTGCCAGGTAGGCTCCGGCGACGGCCTGGCGAGGGCCTGGCGAGGGCCCTGTGGGATCCGCCTGAGCGAGGCCTACTGTGTTCGGCCTAGTCTGGTCGCTTGCGTGGGGACACAGAAGGCTGAGGGGATTTTACTCGTTGTCTGCAGGTTCTGTGAGGAGGACGTCAGAGGGGACCGGTTGGATACTGACCGTTTCCCCGGGGCGGTAGTGACGTGCCGTAGGCTACACCTCAGGCTTCCCGGTAGGTCGGGCTGTACGGGACTGGGCCCTGGCTTGTAATGGCGTGCGTGGGTGTTCACGTGCCGACGTGTAGTGTGCCGTGGCACCCGCCGGTCTGAGCAAACACGTGGAAGGAGGGATGCGGTACAGCGGTCGGAGGTTGAGCCACTGAACAAATGGTAGAACCATACAGAACAGACTCTGCACCGTAGAGAAGGAATGTGTGCGCACGCGCGTTTCGTCCTTGCTCGGCTAACAGGTTGGGCCTCTGAGGCACCGAGGGCGGCCTTTTGAGTACAACATGGCGGCCATGCTCGTGGCGGCCATGCTCGTGACGGCCATGCTCAGCATGGAGGAAGGAAACGGAGAGGGGCGCTGTTGGCAGGGGGTGCGCATGCCTTCGGGGAGATGGCGTACTATCTTCCACCTGGTGGAACAACCCTTAGTTGTGGGGCATGTGTTAAGGTCCGGGAACAGCGGTACCCCAATTATGGCAGGGACGAAGAAATGAATACCTGCTGGCTTCGGACGTAACTAAAGCCTACAGCTTTTTAGTATAGGAAGGCCTAAGGAGACCAACAATATTTAAGCATTTGGGAGCACTCTGCACTTTGACCAATAGAAGCTTGCTGCTGGCTGAGTGCTCTTGTCTATTGCCATGTGCCACGACCTTGTATTTGACCCGTAGACAGAAATAAGTGGCAGGGGTGTGGGGCAGATGGGAAGAACTGGTCACTGCCACAGGACGGAGAGCACAAAAAAAGAAAAGGCTGAGTGGCTTCTTGAGATGAATATGATAGAGGATCAGAGACCTTTACTTGCTGCACTTGAACTGGTGGGTGGAAAGGAAATGACAAATCAGGGGACAGGTGCTGTGCACTTGGGATTGGAAGGCCCAGCAGTCCTATAGATTGTACTACATTGTACACACATGCATTCAGCCACTACATTTAAAAAACATATCTTTTTAAGTAACAAGCAGTAATGTGCACTTGTTGTATTCACAGATATGCAACAGGCTGAGACAAGGGGATCATTTGAAGCTAGGAATTCTCTGGCAAAATATGAAACATTTAAAAGGATTGCACTTGAGTATGCAGGCCCTTTAAACCACGATGTAATTCTATCTGAAATGAGTAAATGTTTGGAATTCTGTGGGTCAAAAAATTATGATTTGCTTTGTGCGTTGAAGATAAATTTAGTTAGAAGAAAAGATTTCAAATTCAATAATAAAAAACTATAACTTGCCTAAATTAGGAGGGCAAATAAAGAAGGGACTAGCAGAAATCTGTTTTAGACATTTCTATTAGAAAAGAAAAGAATAAATATGGGCTGACAAAAAGACTGAGAAGGTAAAGGATCCCAGCAACCTGAGCTTGATTACGCAGGCTGACCAGGTGGAAGTTTAGCACTGATTCCTGACACTTGTCTTGATCTGTACAGGGTACTTTTATGAGACACATGCATCTACACACAAGTGTGTAATATGCTACATTTTAAAAATGTAACAAAAATAAAGAACAAATGCCTAAGACAGTGATATTGCAGTAAATAAGGATCAGGATAAACAAATAGGCCGAATAGATGTTTATTCAGGGAGGAATAACTTACAACCTAGACAGATGAACACCAGGAAATTCAACCCGATCCTCTCCTGTCCGAGTCTCCTGTCCGAGTCACGCCAGAAAGAGAGCGCCCTTCCTGGCCCCCTCCGACCTCCTTCCACAGGTCACTTCCGCCCATGGCTCCACCCCCCAATGGGCGTGGTCAGTGCCACAGAAGGACTATCTCACTACACAGTAACCCAACAGTCCTTTTAAAAAAGCTAGAGCCAGGACCAGGAGTAAATCTAATTTGTAAAATGTAAAGTGAAGACTTGTCACACATAGTTGAGGAAATCAGCAATGTATATAAATAATACAAGTGTCCCTTTAAAGAGTTGTAAAACTGGAGCTGATTTTTTGGAGGTGCACATCTTTCATGCCAGCACTCAAGAGGCAGAGGCAGGAGGATTCCCGAGTTTGAAGCCAGCCTAGTTTATAGCTCGAGTTCCAAGATACCCAAGGGTTCACAGAGAAACCCTGTCTTGAAAAACAAAACGAACAAAACAAAAAAAAAATTGTAAAACTGGTAAGCACTACTGATCAAGATAAAGAAACAAAAACTAGTATCTGGAATGAAAAAGAATATATTGTAATGCAGACATTAACAAGGAGAATGGAATATAAGTGCAGATTTTCACCAAAACTTAAAAACTTAGAAATTGCAAGTTTCTTAGGGGAGACAACATAATAAAACTGCCACCAGATAAAATATGAAATATAACTAGCCCTGTATATTACAGATAGATTTAATTTGTCGAAGATTTTCTTAAAAATCAAGCAAAATGGACAAGTAGTAATAATGGCTCCATATTTTGTGGGGCAGCTTGGTGGCTCCTGGTGGTTGCCTGAAAGCAACATGCTTTTCTGTTTTTTTTTTTCCACCCACAGGCTGAGGAGGAGACTGCTACAGTCAGCACTGTCTGGTCATGTTCCCTTCTAAGTCCACCGCTATGGCACTGGCCATTCTTCAGGACTGGTGCGGGTGGATGGGTGTCAATGCCCAGCGCTCACTGCTCATCCTGGGCATCCCCGATGACTGTGAGGAAGAAGAGTTCCAGGAGGCTGTGCAGGCTGCCCTTAGACCCCTGGGCAGGTACCGAGTGCTTGGCAAGGTCTTCAGAAAGGAGATAGGGGCAAAGGTCGCTTTGGTTGAATTTGCTGATAATTTAAACCAAAGTTTGATCCCCCAAGAAATACCAAATGAGAGGGGGCCCTGGACTGTGATCTTCCTGCCTCGGGTGCCTGATATAGAGTTACAAGATACATTCAATTTCCCTACACAGGCCCATGGGCAAGCTTTTGAAGGGCCTTCAGGAGGGGCAGGGGTTTCAGGTATGTCAGGGGCTGCAGTTGAGGAAGGAGATAAAAATGAGACAGGGGCTGAGGGTGAAGCAGGAGGAGCAGCTGAGGATGAGGCAAGAGTGTCAGACGAGGAAGGAACCGGAATGGTGGGTGAGGAAGGAGGAGCAGGTCCAGCTCCTGTCTCCTTCCTACAGGAGGAAGGAGCTGCAGCTGAGGCAAGAGTGTCGTTTGAGGAAGAGATAGAGGATGAGGATGGAGCAGGTGAGGCAGAAAGAGTAGCTGAGGAAGAAGCTGAAGCTGAGGCAAGAGAATCGGATGAGGAAGGGTCAGAGGATGAGGAAGGAGTTATTTATGAGGCAGGAGTAATAGATGAAGAAGCAAGACTTTCAGATGAGGGGGCTATGGATGAGGAAGATGATGTAGTTGAGGCAGGGGCTGCAAGAATATCTGATGAGGAAGGGGCTGGAGGTGACATGGGAGTTGCAGGTGTTATAGGAGCTATAGGTTGGGCAGGAGCTGCAGGTGAGGTAGGAGCTGCAGGAGAAGGAGGTGTTTTAGAGGCAGGAGCAGGTGATGATGGGTCTGCAGGTGAAGAGGGGTCTGCAGGTGATGAAGAGTCTGTGGGTGATGAAGGGTCTGGGAGTGATGAGGGGTCTGCAGGAGATGAAGGATCTGTGGATGACGGAGGGGCTGTGGGTGAAGCAGGAGCTGTAGGTGAGGATGAGGCAGGAGCTGCAGGTGAAGCAAGAATGTCAGATGAAGAGGGAGCTGCAGGTGACATGGGAGTTGCAGGCATTATAGGAGCTGTGGGGTTGGCAGGAGCCGCAGGTGAGGCAGGAGGTTTAGGTGAAGAAGGGGCCTTTGACGTGGCAGGAGGAGCACATGGGGCTGGAGCCTGGACCCAGCAGTGGAGCCAAGCCCTGCAGCCCATCCTGGAAAATATGGCCTACCAGGAACTGAGACACTTCTCTGGTACAGAAGAGCCTGGCTGTGGGGGTCAGTCTTTTGAAAGCTGGCTGGACCATGCCAATGACATGCTATACTTGTGGCGCCACATATCTGAGAGGGAGAGGAGGCGGCGACTAGTGGAGAGCTTGGGGGGCCCTGCCCTGGATATGCTTTGTGAGCTTCTAGAAGAGCACCCAGACACCCCTGCACAGGACTGCCTGGCTGCACTGGTGCAGGTGTTTGGCAACAAGGATACTGTGGTGACTGCGAGGCTGAAGTTCCTGACTTGCTCCCAGCGACCTCAGGAAACCCTCTTTGCCTATGTGATGCGCCTGGAAGGTCTGCTGCAGATGGCCATGGAGAAGGGGGCCATCCAGCCTGCAATGGTAGATCAGGCAAGGGCGCGGCAGGTGCTGATGAGGGCGCGGCCCAACCAGATGTTGCAGAACAACCTGAGGAGGATGCGGTTAGAGAGGAGGCCACCTGGCTTTCTGGGGCTGCTTAGGCTTGTCCGGGAGACTGAAGCATGGGAGGCAGCTCTGGCTGAAAATGCAGTGGTCCGAGTGGGGGAAGGGGTGGAAGTGCATGGTGGAGAGCTGGATGTGGCCCAGTCTTCCCTTGTGGGTGTTGGGGGTGTTGAGCCTGCCCCTGATGTTAGAGAGGTCCTCCCAGCCAGTGAAGATGCTGGCCAGGCTGTTGGTGCTGTGCTTGAGCAAGCTGCTGAGGATCTTCCTTTTAGTGATGATGCCACAAAGGAAGGCCCTGACTCTGTTGAGGCCAAAATCATCTCTGTCACCCAGAGAGATGAAAATGTGTCGCCCCCTGCTGGCTCAGGCCAGGCAAGTCCCACTGAGGGCCCTGATGTGCCTGAGAGCTTGGCCCTTGCAGGGGAGCAAGAAGCAGGGCAGTCTGTCCCAGAGGAAGAGTCAGAAGATGAGAATGGGGCATGGGAAGCTAGTCACTCCAAATCCTTCTTTGGCAAATAGGCTCAGAACACCCAGGGGCTTCCTCCTACCTCAGGCAGCTAAATCCTAGAGGCAGGCAATGTAAGCCCAAGGCCTGTGCTTTAACCCCAAAGGTACAGCAGGGCCCAGAAAAGGTTTTGCTTAGTCTTAACCCAGCTCCCTCCTTCAAATCTGGAAGGGGTCCTGGCAACCACCACCACCTCCCATTCAAGTTATCCAGGTGACTACATTTGCCACCAAATGGAATGGGGAAAGGTGCCCTTTCCCATGACAATGTCACCTCCAGATCTAGTCCAAAACTGTTCTGGCTTGACTTGCCTGAAACACATTGCTGAGGTCCAAGCCCCAGAATTAAGAATGTGGCCTGAGAAGCCACCTAGTCTAGTCTGAAAGATGTGGGAAAGTGGCCATCCCAATATCTTCAGCTACTTTGTTCTCCCAACACAGGCAGCTCACCTCCTCCCATTTGCAGTCTCTCGGCAGACTGCTTTCTATGACAGGGTATGGTTCACCCTTATCTGTCTGCCTCATAGAGACCCAGCTGTCCAGAGCATTCACCTTCATACACAGTCTCTACTCCATTGGTTTTGTGCAAAGCCATGAGATACATTAACCTGGGCAAGTGCAAGTTCAGAGTACCCAGTCAGCCACTTCCACACAGAGGCCTGCAGTGAGCTGCTGTTCTAGTCAAGTCTTATCTGCCCATATTGTGAACTACTTGTCTGCTTTCTCAGTGTGAACCTAGGTCAGCCATCACTGACTAATTGTTTTCCAGATATGTGCATTTTTACCTGAGCAGGTCCTTTCCAGAGACCCCTAAGTCCAGCAACAGGAACCAGCAGGAAGAACAGAAGATGACAAGATACTGGTTGATGCCTACCTTTTGACTGTAACTTGATTGATCTGCATAGGCAAGAAGCCATGGGCCTGGGAGGGGCTTGGACACAATGTTTTTGTTTTATTCAAGTTGTTAGTCATGACTCTTATTTTCTCTAACTTGGTAGGGTATTCTGTTTTGTGATTTCTGATGTCCTATAACTGGCCTGTGTCAATAATAGGGTAGGGCCACCCCACAGTGTGTGACCTCTTGAGGTTATCCTCCAAAGTAAATGAGTATTGCCAGAAACCATTGTCTTGATAAGATGCACATCTTGGATTTTTGAAAAGGGAGAAAATGGTGAGGGGCCCCAAGGTGCTTTCAGAGCCCCAGTAGGAGTGAAGTCTTGGAACTATAGTTTCTGCTGGCTATAATGTGTTTCTTACCAGTGCTTTACCTTGTTCAATTATTTCATCAAATGTTTTTCATTAATAAATGTTTTGGCTATTTCAGCTGTGTCTCACCATTTTCTTGGGCAGTTGGGTATGAAATAGGCTTACAGGAGTATCAAATTTCAGCTTGCCACCCATGGGATATGTCGTTACTGATAGTAAGCATTAAGTACTTCAATAGGCATGTTAGGGATTGACGAGAGCTTTTATTTCAGAGATGATTTGTATTTCAGTTTTACTGGTCTAATTTGGACTTTTCCAAATGTTTTGCCAGCCTGACATGATGGCCCATGACTAATCCCAGCACTTGTTAGACTTATAGTTGTAGCTTAACCATGCAGGGACTTTCAGGCCAGCCTAGGCTACAGGTACATACAAGGCCCTATTTATTTTTATTTATGCCATTTATGCAGGTGCCTTCAGAGGCAAAAAGAAGATATTGGATACACTGAAGCTGGAGTTGCAAGTGGCTGTGAGCTGCTCAATGTGGGTACTGGGGTCTGAACTGTGGTCCTTTGCAAGTGCTCTTAACTGCTAGGCTGTCTGTTAAAACATACAAAATGAGTTTTGTTGATGCTCGTTTTCTCAGTTTAGGGGCAACACCACGTGGAGTTTAAGTTAACACTAACCATAATGCCGCTTTTAACCTTTTGCTATTCTGCCAGCTGTGAGCCACATTGTGACCTGAGGCCTGTGGTAAACTGAATGCCTCTAGCCTCTGGCCTTCAGTCTTGTTCAATAACAGTGCCAGATGCCTAGGCTAGCATAGGCTGTGGGGTTACATGTAGCTCAGGGTTTAAAGCAGAGTACCTGTCAACCATGAGTCCTTCCTTAAGCCGTTGTAGCTCCCAACTACGCAGTGTGAACATTATATTCAGCATTATATCCATAGAACTGGCTGTGTAAAGGCCCTGAGCAATTAAAGAGACACTGTGTGAGCATTTACTCTGGGGGGGGCATTTCTGAACTCAGGGTTAGAGGCCATGAGTGGGTTGCCAAAGGGTAAGGAGGATTTGGGGCTTTAGGGTAGGTAGCCCACAGAGGGCTGGCAGCTGCTTCTTACCAGCATCTATCTTGCAGGCTTCAGAGCCTTTCTGAAAGTTCAGGGCCCCTGTCTGAGGTCAGACAAGTTATATTATCATGGTTTAAGTTGTTGCCAGTTATGCCACTGTCACATTTCAGATACATTGATTTTGGCTGGGACATAGCAGTTTTACAAAGAGGTCACACCAAGCCAAGTGTGAACTATGTACCAGATCTGCTGCAGAGGTGGTGGCCTTGCTCTTCAGCTACCTGGGACTGCATTACCCCTCAGTGACTCCCTAGGAATCCCAACTCTCTTTAATTGGAGCAGTAATCCAATCCTGTGCCATAAAGTGACATGCATGTGGCACTGGGTGTTCTACATGGCCTACTGGGAAGTTATTGGGACCTTGGGAAGTTGAGGACAATGCACCTGTGAAGCACAAGGTGAATATTTGTAGGTACATAGTGTCGGTGCAGGCAGAGGGAGCAAGGAGATGCTCCCAGACCACAGACAGCAAGTATTAAGCATACTGTGCCCATGGCACTAATCTGGAGCTAATTTTCCTAATTACCTTTAAGGCTTTAGGTTATGGTTGACCACAGCAGAAATAAACCAGAAGTTGTTCTTTTGTTTCATGCCCAGCTTGGTTCAGTGTAATCCAAAGTCCTTGCAGACCACATGGAACTGCTTATCAACAACACTTTGTGGAAGGCCAAGTGCAGTTCTGTGAGAAAGCTCTTCCATGGTGGAGGTTTGAGATAGCGAGAGGCCAAGTAGCTTCTGCATCCTCATCCTCTTCCACTTCCTGGTTCTAGTCAAACTAACTTCAGTTTCAGCTGCAGGCATAAAGGTGGTAAGCCTAGCATAAACCTCTGTCCCTTCCAGCAGCTCTAATCCCATGACAAATAAATTGTCATCCAGATACAGAACTCTGATTAATAAACTCTAAGTGGAATACCATTCCTCTGGACCTTCCTAGCACAAGGATTGGATGTACTTGGCTCCCAAGGAATTTCCTGCCAATTCCTGCCTGGTCCCTGTCTTGACAAAGAGCTCCTGGTTCCTCTGCTGTGCACTGTCCTGCCCTAGGGGGCCCTGGAGAGCTGCCTCCTTCCCCTTAACCTTTCAGGGATGATACAGGCCACATTTTTTATAGTTTAATGTATTTTAATAGCAAACTTAATAGGAACAGCACAGAAGACAGACAACATTAAAAACATGTACTTGCATGTAGGACAACTCAGAAAAGTATAGTGAATGGATGGAATTTACTGTATAATAAAAATGCTACAAACACCCATTTAGTTGCCGTCAATAAGAAATTTACTTATTTTAAAAATATCCAAATGCTGGCATTGTCCAGAAAATTTTAACAGGTTTATTTATAATTGTTATAAAGTTGAACTGTTGAAAGCGTTCACTGAAACATTTTGCTTGCATTAATGCTTTATTTACATCTTGCATTTATATTAAAAATTCACACACAAATGAAAATGGAAAAACTGCCAATACCTGATTTCTGTTCCCTATTTTTCCACTCGCAATCATATACTTAGGTACCTTTTGACCGCCCCCCCCCCGAAAAAATATCTAACATTCAGAACTACGGATAACAGGAAGAAGAGGAAAACAATTTTTGAGAATGAAATGTTTCCCCTCATAGTGGACTCTTAAGCACGTTCTCCGCGTATGCAGCGTGCTAGCTGGATATCTTTTGGCATAATTGTTACACGTTTGGCATGGATAGCACACAGGTTGGTATCTTCAAAAAGGCCAACCAGATAGGCCTCACTTGCCTCCTGCAAAGCACCGATAACTGCACTCTGGAAGCGCAGATCTGTTTTGAAGTCCTGAGCAATTTCTAGCACTAAACGCTGAAAGGGGAGCTTGTGAATCAGAAGTTCAGTGGATTTCTGATAGCATCTGATTTCATGGAGTGCCACAGTACCAGGCTCATAACGATAAGGTTTCTTCACCCTTCCAGTAGAGGGCGCACTCTTGCGAGTGGCTTTTGTAGCCAGTTGTTTTCCTGGGTGCTTTACCACCGGTGGATTTACGGGCAGTCTGCTTTGTACAAGCCATGGTATAAGCACCTCCTTACTTACCCCCCTTCTCCTTCGGCTGGAGCTCGGCTAGCGAGAGGCGGCGCTGGCATTAGAGAGTGGCGGCGGTGCAGCCAAGGCTGCGAGCACAATTTCAGGCCACATTCTCTTTAACCTCCCAATTAGGTGAGAAAGGCCTCAGTCTAATGTTTATGTCATGGTTAAAGGAACATCTAGAGTTGCTGAAGAAACCTTACCTTTCTCTGAAAAAGGGATTGAGCAAGGTGTCTGATGGCCCTGCCCACTAACCACAGTTAGGAACATGGAGACAGCCTCTTGTTTGCACTGTCTCCAGCAACATTGTGGGGCATCTGGGAGCCTATCAGCTGAGGACTGGCCCCCAGGGTGACTACTGCCCAGATGTAAGACATACCCTGAATTCATATTGTAACATTTTACTGACACATGGATATGACCCTCACTCATAGTAATATGGTCTTGGAAGAGGTCAGAGCTCATGTTACCCACTTAAGGGAATGTAGATGGGGTAAGGCTTCCCAATTTAGGGCAGTCTTCAAGATGGGGGCCACAAGTACCCTATTGTCAGGACCAGCTCCTCTTGCATGACTGACTTGGTTTGGGGACCGATGGAGTCAGAATATTCCATGCTTATGGCCTATAATGGTATCTGCCTGCCAAAGATACCAACTTTAGAAAGGAAATTCCTTCAAGATCTTGGGTTATTTTACTTTTCAGTTAAACAGAGAAATGATGGGCTGGCCTTGCTTCAAATGCAGCTTCAAAGAGGAAAAAAAGAATACTATTGGAAACTGCTACAACCTCAAATCACAAATTAGCCAGTGGCCTAGCCAAGTTGTGCTAAGAACAGACAGAGCAGGAGTGAGCTGAGCCAACAATACCATCTCAGAACCAGAGCAGAAATCAGATTGCTCCAGAATTAAAAGCCATAGTCCCAAAAGTCTCAGGAAATGGGAAAAAATCTTTAATTAATGAAATTGAAGGCCACAGGCCATGGGAGTAGCAGAATATCCCAAGGTAGATGATATGAAAATAAAAGATGATTTGAAGACACTGATGGAAATCAAAACTGCATAGGATTTATACATGAAACAGTAACCACAACTGCAAAAATAATGAGGATTAGTGATGTTCAATGGTTTTTTTCTTAAACTTGTTGGCCAGTTGCTAGTTTTCTTTTGAGGATGGTGATTCAGATCATTTGCCAGCTTTTAAACTGGACTACTTGTTTTATGGTGTTGAGTTTCTTTTATATTTTACATGTGAGCTTTTGGGTTATTTTGAATCAATGTAGAGAGTGATGGGTAGGGAAATAATTTCATTCTTCTGCACATGGATACCAAGTTTTCCAATATCATTGATTAGACACTCTCCTTTCTTCAAAGTGTGTTCTTGTTGCTTTTGAAAAAAAATGACTAAGCTAAAAATACATGCATTTATTTAGGGGTTATTTTTTTGTTCCATTAGTTTGCAAGATATCATTAGATCATAGTTAGAATGGCTATTATAAAAATAAAAATTGTAATGAGGATAGGGAGAAAGAGAAACTCGAAGCTCTCAAACTCTGTTATATAGTTATTAGAGAAAACAGCGGGGAGGTGCCTCAAAAATCTACAAATAGAACTATCATGTGATATACTCATTCCACTACTGAGTCTATATCCAAAGAAAAGGAATGAGTATTTCAAAGAGGCACCTGCACTCTTATGTTTAATGCAACATTACTCACATTTGCAAAAGTACAAAATAAACTTAAATACCCATGGATAGATTAATGATGTGATAGCCAGATTTCTATTTCTATAACAAAATATCTGATATAATCAACTTAAAAGGAGGAAAGTCTTATATCTTCTTTTGGAGACTTTTCAGTCATGGTTGATTGGCCTTGTTGCTTTGGGGCCTAAAGTGAAGCAGTATATCATTCTGAAGAAAAATGTGTGGTGGAGCAAGCTGCTCACAGTATCCGGGAAGCAGACAAAGAAGAGTTCAGTATCCCACGGTGCTTTGTGCATCTGTCTAGTTTGTCATTCATGTTTTAAAAGAATAAAAATCAGCAAAGGAACTAATTCTAACCAAGTGCAACAAATATCAGTAATGAACTCAGAAATGGAAGAGTCACACATACAATCTGTTTATGTACTGAACTAATATTCAGCAACAGGGTAACCATACACTGAATGGTACTACAGGGCAGAGTTTAAGTGTTAAATGCCATGGAAATATAATGTAACAAAAATCAGAGGTCAAGGACTGACACTATGGGAAAAAAAGTGTATGTAGGATTCTTTTTCTTCATCCGTAATTCAAGGCATTTTTAACATATTGTTCTAGAACATGCATGTAAGAATGGTAGTTCCTTACCTTTTTAGGAACTAATACTTCTTGTAGGTCAATAAAAATTTCATTTCTTTCTGTTTACACATGAATATGAATTTTTCAGTTAAACTCCCCCATCTCTATATACTCACACACATTGGGCTGTTAATCAAAGAACTCTAAGCATCACAAATTTAATTTGTACCATTTCATGGTCATTAGTATATTGACAAAATTCTAAGATTACCACAATTAATGTACACATATTTTTACCACCCCATAAGAAATCCTCTTCCTTTAGTAGTCCTTGCCCGTGTCTCTGTCAGCAAGCCACTTTCCAATTCTTCTGGCCTCAGCCACTGGCAGCTGATAGAGGATGTCCTTTTATATGCTGTGAATATATGTTTCTCTTATTGATCAATGAATAAAGCCGTTTTGGTCAATGGACAGGCAGGATGGAGCCAGGCAGGAAGTATAGGCGGGGCTACCAGACTAGGAGAATTCTGGGAAGAGGAACGCAGAGAGTGAGTTGCAAGGGAGATGCCATGCAGATGCCAAGGAAGAAAGAGACCTGGGCTTTACCCGTAAGCCAAGACTACGTGGAGACACACAGATTAATAGAAAAGGGTTAATAATTAAGACAGAGCTAGCCAATAAGAAGCCTTAGCCATCTGCCGAACAATTTATAATTAATATAAGCCTCTGTGTGTTTATTTGGGACTAAACAGCTGTGGGACCTGGTGAGACAGAAGCTTCTATGCACAGGTAGCCACCCATCTGCTCTCTGGGTTTAGGATTCATCTATTCTGATAGAAATGGAACCCTGTACTATTGTGTTTGATGGCACTCATTTGGTGCATTGTATAACTCCATCAGGAGTACTTTCACCTGTCCACTCCTGTTATGTGTAGTTTTTCCCAGCTACCGGTCCCACCACCACGCCTACCCCAAATTACACACAGAGACTCTGTATTTGATATAATTCTGTTGGCCAGTTACTAGTTTCTTATCGGCTAGCTCTGGGTTAAATATTAACCCATTTCAGTTAATCTAAGTATTTCCACGTGGTCTATCTTACCAGAGAGTCTGGTCTCCCCAGTCTCTCCATGTGACTCCTCCCTACTACTTCCTCTCTCCTCATCTCCTAGTCCCTCCTATCTTGCTTTCCTATTGGCCAACAGTGCTTTATTCATTAACCAGTATGAGAAACATGTTTACAGAATGACATCTCCCATCACACTCCTGTATCTCTCTACTCCCGCCTTGGACACTCTGGGCTTTGGACTTATGTTAAGGGCAGGTACTGCTAGGTGCCAGGCTTTGGAGTGGATTCAGTACCATCTTTGGACATTTCTATAATACACAACTCCTTCCAGTGGGTACCAGCTCTCTTTCCTCTCCTTGCTACTTGTCTCACTGTGATTTCTTTCTCTACCTCAGCTATTGACTCAAGAAACATTTGCTGTGCTGTAGTGTTCAGGGCCACACACTTGGGGTGGTATGCTTAGGCCAAGGGGCAAAGGGATATGGAGGGGAATGGTGGGGGATTAGGAACTGCTGAGAGGTAAAGATAATGGGTATTCCTCACAGACTTGCCAGGGCCCAGGTTGGAACCTGAGCTTGAGGAAAAGATGGGCATTGTGGATGAGGCTAAAGTATCTAACTTGAGCAATTGGAATTCCATGAGTGAAAAGGACTTGGGATTGGGGGAGGAAAGGAAGTCGTTGGACTGGAAGCCAAATGCATATAAGAATGGGCTTTTCTTCAGTATGCAGCCTTTTCTAGGGCCCCTTTGGATCTACCTTATGTCTCTTGGGATGGACTAGGACTCTCTGCCATTCTAGCTTTTTCTATGTTTGCTACAGGTGACTTGTACAGATACCTGGGAAGAAGTCTGAGAATTTGTGTGGTGTGTGTATAATGAAAGCAATAGACTCATGTGATGTGCATGTGTGTGTGAGCTATACTTGTACATGTGTGTTTGTGTCTCAGTGTTTATTATGTACACACACATACATGCACCCGTGTACCTTCCTTATAGGTAAAACCAAGATAACAGAAAACATCCAGGCAGGCAGAAATATTGCCCACTCCTTCCCTAGTAGCTTCCAGTAAGCAATAGGAGGGTGCACTAAGCCCTGGCCACTTTCAACAGCACAAAGAGCTCGTCCTGCCTCAGAATTTTCTACCATGGAGAGAAGTACTGAGCATTCCCTGCAATTCTTGCCATCATTTGTTTCTTTATGCAATCTCTCCTTCTCTAGTTTGTGTCACATGTGCAAACTTGAAGTCCAGAGGCACTCCTGAGGAAAACTGAGACACTGCTGGGTACGAGGTAACCCTGTGTCTCTTCCAGTTATAGCTGAGAATTATCTGGTTCTTCCTGTTCCTGGAACTGTGCTGTTTCCTAGACAACGGATTTTGTGTAATCATGGTCAAGGCAATGTACATTTCTGTTCAGAATCAAGATCACAGTATAATACCAATTCACCATGGCAACAGCAGACTATTCATATGACATGGGAAATGAAATTGCAATGAAAACCACATGCACACTGCTAGCTGCCCAGAGATCTGCATCATGAAATAGGTTGGATACAAAATTGGAAATCTGTGTCTATAAAAGGCAGAGTCCCTTGTAGTTCAATATATGGTATTTACGAGACAGAGCCAGACAGGCAGATAGTGCCATAGATAAACAAGCATGTCATATAAAGAGCCATATTCAGGATTTTAATTCCATAAATACATATCAGAGCAATTCTTGGTGTAAATATGTCATGCACAAACTCTGAATCAATTTAAGTGCTCATTCAACTGCTATGCTCACTGTGTGACCAAGTCAGCCACTTTTTCCCCCTGGAGCTCAAATCAATAATTCTGACTATTGGGGAATCTAGAACAAAACTTTGTGTTTAATGTGTGATCTTCTTCCTAATTTCATGACCTACAGCAAAATATGGGTTATCTTTCCTCATGCCTCTTTTGTTCCCTGATATAAGGTACAGCAGTACCTCTTCTATACTGAAATGGTTGGGTCTCAAATTTTATGATGGGCAAGAGCTCTCCAAACAACATTCACCAACAAAGGGCAGGATGCTTAGGAGGAGGGAGATAAGGAGAAGCCTTTGGGGTAAAGGTTTTATTAAGGCGAACATCACCTTGTACTACTTCTTCTGTGTTTATTCAGTGCCCCCGTCAGAATGAGAGGGTCAGTTTCACATTTACCTTTCAGGTAACAGTAGGTGATAGGGCCCTGGGAGGGTATTACCAGAAGAATAATCTTTTTAAAAATTATCATTTTTATCTTTGGAGACAGAGTTTCATTGTATAACTTTGTAGACCAGGCTGGCCTCAAACTCACAGAGATCTGCCTGCCTCTGTCTCCTGAGAGCTGGGATTAAAGGCATGTGCACCACCACCACCACCTGGCTGAGAAGAATAATCTTAAAAAGAATGGCTCCATTATGTTTGTCACTAAGTTATAGTCACGAAGGCAGAAGAGATCATTTACTGCTTCCTCACTCTGCTTTGAGGCCCATGAAGCTGGCCAACATAGTTTATCAAAAGAGACAAATAGCCTAACAAGTTTCCCACTGGCCACAGTGTAAGTTGAGACCCAATCACAGCGTCCTTCCTGCCACAGAACTTCCCCTTCTGTAAGTCTCTCCAAAGGCTCTCCTGCCTTAACTTAGTGACTTCTGGTGAACTTGGTGATTTGGTGACCATCTTGGTCTTATCTTGTGGATAAAGAACCTTTGTGTGTGTGTGTGAAGTGTGTGTGTGTGTGTGTGTGTGTGTGTGTGTGTGTGTGTTCTGAGAGCCAAGCCAACTCTTTTCTACCAGAGGGAACCATTTCCAGGATTTTACTCAATCCCCAAGGCCTCAAGGTTGAGAACTAGCTCTCATCTCTAGCTGAGCTGAAACACTGAGAGTTCGAGTGTGGCCAGTGGTGAGGAGGAGAGTTGTCTTCCATTGTAGCTCACCTGAGGAAAAACATGTATGTGACTTGGTGCAGGGTCACCTATCTGTGCATTTCAGCAGCCCAGCGAGTAAAATGCCAGTGTTGTTGTTTGAATAAAAATGACACCCATAGGCTTACATATTTGAGCACTGGTCACTAGGGAAAGTCACTATTAGGACGTATGGCCTTGTTGGAGGAAGCGTGTCACTATGTTGAGGGGCTTTGAGATTTCAGGAGCTCAAGCCAGGCCCAGTGGCTCACTATCTCTTCCTGCTGCCTATGATGCAGATCTAGAATTCTCAGCTCCTTCTCCAGCACCATGTGTGCCTGCATGCCATCATGCTGACAACACACTAAACCTCTGAAACTATAAGCCATCCCCAATTAAATGTTTTCTTTTGAAATAGTTGCTCTGAGCAAGTCATTTGGGGTAGGGACTAGGCCTTCTCTCCTGTCTCTAGGTTAAGGGAGTATCCCCCATGGGGAATGTGCTCCCAAAGTCCTTTTGTGCACCAGGGATACATCCTGGCTCCACTGTCTGAGGTCCCTTAGACTGCTCAGTCCTTCTGGCTGAGACCCATGCTCAGGGGGTCTGAGTCAGGCCTATGCCGGATTCCCAGGTATCAGTCTGGGTGCCCGTTAGCTCCTCCTTGTTCAGGTCAGCTGTCTCTGGGTTTCTGTAGCCTGGTCTTGTTCCCATTTTCTTATCACCCCTCCCTCTCTGCAACTGGATTCCAGGAGTTCAGCTCAGTGTTTAGCTGTGGCTGTCTGCTTCTGCTTCCATCAGCTACTGGATGAAGGCTCCATGATGGCATATAAGGTAGTCATCAATCTCACTATCAGGGAAGGGCATTTAAGATTGTCTCTCCACTATTGCTGAGATTGTTAGTTGGGGTCAGTCTTGTAGGTCTCTGGACATTTCTTTAGAGTCAGTTTTCTCTTCAAACCTGTAATGGCTCCCTCTATTACAATCTCTCTCTCTCTCTCTCTCTCTCTCTCTCTCTCTCTCTCTCTCTCTCTCTTTGCTCTCCTTTATTCCTCCTCTGACTCAATCTTCCTAGTCCCACTTGCTTTCCTCTCCTCTCCTTCTCTTTCTCCTAGCTCCCTCTCCCCTCACTGCCCCCCTGCTCCCCATATGCTCAGGAGATCTTGTTCCTTTCCCCTTCTGTAAGGGACTTTATATGAATCTCTTAGGGTCCTCCTTGTATCCTAGTTCCTCTGGCGGTGTGAATTATAGGCTGGTGATCCTTTACTCTAGGTCTAAAATCCATATATGAGCGAGTACATGTCTCATTTTTTTTAATAAGGTAGGTAGTTCATGAGTCTGTTTTCTGACTTCCAACTGCTTCTTACACACACACACACACACACACACACAGAATGACGAACAAATCATATAGAGATTCCTAAGGGGAGTAGTCTTAGCAATTGAACTTTGAGACAGGAACATGAATTTCTGTCCCAATGTCAAATACCTGAGATAGTCAATATGTTTCAGACTTAGCGAGGCACCTGCTACCAACCTGACCTAAGTTCATTCCCAGGAACCTAAATAGTGGAAGAAAGTCAGATCATACAAGTTGTCTTCTGACCATTATATGTGCACATACACAATGATTTAAATTTTAAAAACATGCACCTTTGCTTACATTTTTAGAAGTTTCAGTCCTTGATCATTTGGCCCTGTTGCCTAGGCCTGAACTGACAAGCAGTGCATGGAGCAACAATGCTCCTCACCTTGTAGGAACTAAGAAGCAAAGAAACAAAAAGCAAGGAGCCAGGGTAATGACAAAACATCCTCTAAGAGGTTACACTTCCTAAAACACACACACACACACACACACACACACACACACACACGCACACACACATGCACGTGCGCACATACACACGCACACACAGACAGACAGACAGACATACACACACGCACATGCGTACACACACACACACCATCATGGGGGACACTTAAGATTTTCATGGGACTGGAGGGATGGCTCAGTAGTTAAGATCACTTAATCAGGCCACTAATACCTGGACTTGGAAGGAAAGTATTTTTCCTAAGCTTCTCTTACTTCCTCTTTGCTCTGCTCCTGGGAGTTCTTTACTGTCCTCTTATCTTCTATACATCTCCTCTGGATAACTAACCATGAGCTCTTTCCACTCAAAATTAGACTCTTCAACTTCCCTTGTTTGCTTTCTCAAATTACCCTCGTCAGACTCAGGGATGCCTCACTGTGTTATTTTTAGCTGCAATATAGCTTTGTCTCAATACAAGTCTCAATGGTAAAACGTGGCACATTCTTATTCCAAATTCTGCCATCACAAAGGCCAGTGGTTTGGAATTCCTTATGTCCAAGCCTTTTCTCTCTGCTCTCACCCCCCTCGGTTTCTCTTGTCATAGTCATCAGATTCTCTTGGCAGAGGCCAAACTTCCTCACAAAGCTGACTAGGACCCAGAACTCTTGGCTTTTGACTTTGATATAATAGAGGACATAGCTCCCCCACCGTCACCCCCTCGGTCTGACCCTCCCGCACCATCCCAGCCCACTACAGCCCTCTCATTCAGTTCTACTGCCTTACCTCAACTCAGCTCCACCCTCTCTTTTTTCATCACCCACCATAAGGGGCCTATTCCAATTATTTTTGTATCTACTTAGGTTTGTTGTGTTGTCTAGCATGTGCTTGATTTTAGAGAAGGTTTCATGTGGAGCTGAGAGGAAGGTATATTCTTTTGTGTTTGATGGAATGTTTTGTTCTAGTTTGTTTTCTATTGCTGTGATAAACTCCATGTCCATAAGCAATTATCTATTTATCTCTTTATTTCCCTGTGTTTGTGTGGCTGTGTGAAGGCTGAAAGAGGGCATTGGATCCCCTGAAACTGTGCTGATTTTTATCTCATATAATATATCCCCTCCCTCCACTCCTCCCAGTTCTTCCTCATCTTAGCTCCCATCCAGATTCTTCTGTCTCTCATTAGAAAACAATTAGGCTTCTTAGGGATAGTACTTAAATATAATATAAGATAAAACAAAAGCTAACACATTGCGAATGGGACGAAACAAACAGAAGAAAAAGAGCCAAAGCGTAGGTACAAGAAACACAAACCTACTCATTCCCACACTCAGGGATTCCATCAAAACACTGAACTAAAGAACATAAATGTCTTTCTATTCATCTATTACTCTCTCTTGTGTGTGTGAGTGTGCGCGGGTATGTGTGCGCATGCGCATGTGAGCGTGCACTCACGTCCACGTGCTCACATGCACGCATATGTTTGTGCACAGAACATCATTTGCAATAGTCAGTTTTCTTTCATTCTTCACATTCTGGGGATTGATCTCAGGTAGTCAGGTTTGGTAGCAAATGTTTTCATTTGCTGAGTTATTTTGCTGGCTTAACAATAATTATTTAATATTGACAAATCACCAGTCAGTATTAAATTATTTGTTGTTTAAATTTTTTCTTTATAGTTTGTTAGGATCAGAAGCAATAATGTTTGCAAGTATCTTATTTATGGGCTTCCCCTCTACATCTATTTTCCTCCCTTGCAATTTATTTGTTGAAAAATGTGACTTACAATGTGAAAGTTGGGAAAGCTGATGGTACCGGACCAATTTGATAATTCAACAATTTTCTCTGAACTCTCTATTTCCCATAAATTGTTTGTTGGATCTAAAAGAGTTTTCCAGGCATGGAGTCAACATTTTTTAGTAAACTATTTCATTCATATTAATCAAATATTTTAAGAACACCTTGGCACAATTACCAAACAGATTGTCAATAAGGCAGATTTGGGGGACATTCTAGTAGAAGTCTTACCCTCTCCATGGAACAGATGGGAGGAGGGGGGAGTGGGAAGAGAAGAGAGAGTGGAAACTGGGATTGAAATGTAAAAAATAAATCAATAAAAAAGTATATGATCTGAATCACAACTAGTATTCTGTACCAATGGACATATATGGAAATCACATTGAACTGCACAATGCAGTCTCTGAAGGCATACATGAAACATTAAAAGACTAACCATATACCCCCTGCATTTCACTAGGCCACTATAATTCTAGTGCCCAGATTAGAATGAGCAAGCATATTAAAAGCACAGTGTAGACAAATCTTACCTATAAATAACAGTACAAAGATACTAAATCCTATCCATGGGAGCATTGCAAGAACCCTGTACCATATCAAAATATAGTCTTCTCATAGAACACAGTGATAGATCAGTATTTGCAGTTGGTAATGCAAGTCACTTCATTATTGGTGAGGAACATACATACCTACCTCAACTGATATATGAAAAGCATCTGATATAGTTCAACATCTATTCACTTGGCATTACCCATCCTTGATTGAAGTCCTTCAGAGTATTTAAATCAACGTGAAATAAGAAAGAATAGCAGAGAAGAAATACTGGGACATAAGAACTTTAATTACTTGGACATACTAGCTTATAAAAAATCTAAAGGAAACATCTTTAAAATTACCAAGAGGTATTTATTTACAGCCTTATCTTTCAAACAACAGTGAAGTAACAAATTTTATATTTTAAAAAAGATGTTCTGCTCTTAAGAGAAACACAAACTATAAAAAGCTTTGATTTATGTATTACTTAACTGAAACAAATAACTTAAGGCAGGAAAGATTTGTTTTGGCTCATAGTGTCAGGGGTTTCAGTTTATTAGGTCATGGATAACTTGGCAGAGTGTCTTCGTTCATGGTAGGTGCATGCTGTTCACGTTGCCATGGACCAAGAGGCAGGGAGACTGTGACAAGGGTAAGGCCACATTTTTTTTAAAGGCCCATTTCTAGTGACTAACTTTCCGCAGTTAGTCCCCACCTCTAAAGATCCAGTCTCACAATGTAATGAATTCAAAAGAAAAATGTTCCATACATCTACATTTAAGATTCAAACCATAATGCACTGTGATATATTAAATACATTAAAATACTGATGTTGGAGCGATAGCTCCAACATGGCTGCTCTTCCAGAGGACTCAGGTTTAATTCCTCCAACCCACATGGAGGCTTAAAACTGTTGCAGGGGATTCTGAACCCTCTTCTGGACTCTATAGACACCAGACACTGCACTTACATACATTCAAGCAAACACTCATAGGCATAAAAAAATAAATCATTAACTACATTACAATTCTGATATGAAGAAAGTATAAGATGAGAAGGTAGGGAACACATGTGATGATGAATTAGAAGGGAGGGTAAATATTGGGAGTGGAAAGGTTTAAGTCAGTGGTTTTCAACCTTTCTGATGCTGCAACCCTTAATATAGTTCCTCATGTGCTAAACCCCAAGCATAAATTTATCTTTTTAAATCATAACTGTACTTTTTCTACTGTTATGAATCATAACAACCATAGTTGACATTGATGAGGCAATTCTGAAACTCAGGTTATAAAAATGAATACTAGAATTAAAACAAATTATTAAGTTTTAGGTATTTGTTCCCTGGTTGTGAAATCTGAACTTTTGTGATGGCCATTTGACTTTGTACAAATTGTTATCTTCAAGCCCTTCCACAGTGGGCTTGGTGCCATGAAGCTTCTTGAGATTCAAGTTAATAGATCCTAACTCCTATCATTGAGCCCCTTCTACTCATGCACCAAACATGTATACCACCCTGGTCTTTGAGTACTAAGTCCAGGAGTCTAAGTTTTCTATTGCTATTACAGAATTATTGGGACTAGTCCCTGAAGTTTACAAAGAAAAGAAGTTTACTTTGGTTCATGGGTCTAGAGGCTGAGAAGTCCAAGACAGAGCAGCCAATTTCTGCTCTTGCTTCAACCTGTAGCAGGAACTGGAAAGTCAATGGTCAGGGAGAGAAAAGAGAACATGAAGAGATAAAGTGAAACCTTGCTTTAAAACTACTGGCTCCTTTGGGAACTGAAGCATTCTCAATAAAATAAGAACTCAAACACGAGTGCAAGACATTAATTCATTCATGAGGGCACTATAACACTATAGCCCAAACATTTCACACCAGCTTTACCTCCTAACACTTCTACAGTAAACACTGAAAACATGGAAGGGGCTAGTGAGATGGCTCAGTGGATAAAGGTGTTTGCTGCCAAGATACTGATTAAGTTCTGTTTCTGGATCCACATGGTGGAATGACAGAATCACCTCTGACCTCCAATGTGTGTGGCACTTTTCATATGCACTTCCATACCATTGTGAACATACACTAAAAAAGTAAACAAATTTAAAAAGGTCTTTTCAAAGCATATCAGGAATCTTCTGGGTCAATGGAGGGCTCATTGGACCCCTTCCTTCAAGAACCTGACACCAATTCCAAACAGGTTGACAGCCTTCTACCTTAGCAGTCAGCTAGGAAGAGACAAGGATCAGGGCTTGGATTCCTAGTTTCAGAACTTATCCAGGCCTATAGCCCCTCACTCCATCCCTTGATCCTACTCAGCTTTACCCAGGTCTACCCCTGACATACTTGCTGTAATCATTAATATTGTCAACTTGACAGGATATAGAATTGCCTAGGAGACAAGCCTCTGGGCATACCTATAAGGGATTATCTATTTTAGGTTAGTCCTTGGGCATGTTTGTAAGGGAGTTTCTAGATTGGGTTAATTGAGGTGGAAAAATCCACCCTAACTATGGCTTGCACCATTCCATAGACTGGGATGCAAGACTGCATTAAAAAAAAGTAAGCTGAGTACCAGTATTTACTACTCAGTTTCCCAATGGTGGATACATTGTGACCAGGTACCTCTTATTACTATCTCTGTACTGTCTCTGCCATGTTGGATTGTTCCCCTGAACCCTGAGACAAAAATAAACCCTTTCTCTCTTAAATTCATTCTATTGGAATATTTTATTATAGCAATGAGACAAGTAACAAAAACACTTGGACTCCACCTTTCTGGGCTTCACCTCAAAGAAACATGCTTCCGTAGACCCACCTGTCATGAGAGCCGAAGGAAGAACATATTTCAGGTAGAGGGGCCCTTGCTGAGTGGGAGAATAGGTTCCAGCCTGTCCCTTTCTCTGGACCTACCTGGACGTGCTGCAGAATCCTGTGGGCACACCACTCCCCTAGCTCTGTGTACTTGCTAGACAGCTCCTCATCTTCCTCCCCAAGCTGCTCCACGAGGCTGAGCAGCATCATGGGCACTGCCATGGGCTCTGTGGCCAGGGTCCCCGAGAGCTGAGGCCGGCCTAGACCAGCTGGGTCCTCCCGCACCCAATGAATGATCTGGTCCATCATCTCCACAGCTTCATTCTGGGGGGACACCAGGCAGAGGCTGCATGCTTTGTCCCATCTGTCTTCCCCAGGAAGGACCTAGGACTTAACCCTTCAGTGGAGAAGGGAGGGTTGTATCCCTTTGTGCTCTCCAAGGACCCCACTTTCTCTGCTTCTAAATAAGCACAGACTTACAGCCAACCTAGTGGTCAGGCAGATCCACCTCACCCTGCCTGGGAGTGGCTCTTGGGTGCAGGCCACTCACAAACAGTCTGGTCATGATTTGGTAGCACAGAGCGACCTGGAAGGAGGGGTACCTCTCCAAGTTGGGTACAGGACAGTGTTGGTGGTATGGGAGGTAGGGCTGAGGTGAAAAAGACTTCTTGGTGAGGGATATCCCATAATCAGGATGACAATATAGTACAGTAGAAGGAGGCACTGCCTCTAGATTGTGAACCCAGATGCAGGAGTTCATGATTCTGCAGAATTGACAGTATCACAGGAAGAATTTAGATTCCTGGGTAAAACACAGGACAGATCACAGGGATGGAAAGAGTAGTAGGAGCAGAGCTCCCTTCCATACATAATGTAGCTGAGCCTAGTGCTGGAGTGATGACCTTTTAGCACCAGCTCCTTGGAGCACAAGATGGCCTGCTGGTCAGCAAGTAACTGTGACCTACCTCTGTCAGCCTGATAGGATTTCCACATCTGACAACTGATTTCACCTTGCTTCAGTAAGAGTGGTCCTGCCCAGGACAGGCAGAGGCAGCTCACTGAGGTAGGGGCAGGGTATAGGGTGGGTCTGAAGGTATTTTAGGTGAAGTGCCGCTAAAATATATAAATCTCCAAAACTTAAGTGAACACTCATCTTAGGATATTTTGTCTACAAACACCTCCCCCATCCCTCATCTCTCTTGCATGACCTTGTCATGTGCTTTTGCATTTCTGGGGTCAAACGCACAGCAAGTGTTCAATATGTTCAATAAATACATATTGAATGCAGGTCAGTAAAAAGATGAGAAGTGAGGAAGTAGAGAATATTTCGGGTACACATTGCCTGAAAAGTCTATTATCATATTATTGTGTAGTTAACACTTTTAAGACAGGGTCTTGTTCTGGAACTCAGGCTGGCCATCCTTCTGCGTCCACCTCTTGAGTACTGTAATTACAGATGTGTACCACTACTGGCTCTATGTAGTATTACCCTTTATGGAAATGCATTTCCAGTGTATGCTTAATTATTGGAAGACCATGGGGGTGGGGCAGACAGAGACACAGGTTCAGTGTTCAAGAGACATTGTGGGGAAAGAAGCTAGAATGTAGTAAGAATCAAAGCATAAGCCATTCTATGTCACTGCTTGGCAGGCCTCCATCTCCAAGGAGGCCAAGGCAGATGGTGTGATGGGAACTTGGGATAGAAGGAAGAGGTCAGTGCATTGTAGCAGCCCATGAAATGCCAAGTGGTAACTGCTTAGGAGGCTTCACATGATATCTTTAGAGATTTGGATATTTGAATGTTCCACTAAAGAGAGAACCAAAAAAGCACATCCTTGTTTCCTTGGATTCTCTTTCTTTTGTTATCCAGAAGCTGGTGATGAAGAAGCTACAAGGCTCCGCAAGGCAGGAGGACTAGGAGAGAGAGGAATTCTAGGCTGTACCGTCCCTCCATCTACCCAGCTTCGAGGAAAGGCTCACCTTATCCAGATGGTCTTTGCCTTTGTCTCATGCAAACTCAAGCTTGCTAGAACCATGCTTGTATACACTTACGAAAAGCGTATACAAAAAATAGATGGCATTATTAGTAACATATAAAACCAGGACAGAAAATAACAGGTTCATTCCTCACAATTGGTTTGCCAGCAGAGATAGCTAAGTAGGTGCACTGGGAAACAGCTGCTTGTCAGGTAGTTATGCCATTCCTGCCCAAATCTGTAAGAATCAATAGCTGTGCTGATGGGATACTAGAGGAAAGATGGTTAGGCATGCCTGTGTCCTTGCCAAAATCCAGGAAAAACAACTTGTTAGGAAGTCATAGTTCACACACACACCCACCCACCCCACCCCACCCACACACAATGTTGCTTTCCACTGGGTCTCTCTTCCCATCTGAGCCTTTGTATGAGTCAGGAAGTTTAGGGTCCTGCTCTCTTTTTTGAGGCAGAGGCCAGACAGAGGACCAGCCACTGTGGTGATATCTTGCTTGTACAAATAAAGCTTGTCTGAAGATCAGAGGATAAAGCTTGCCACTGGCTAAACATAGAGGCCAGAAGGTCTGTACAGGCAGACTGGACAGGATGACTGGGCAGAGAGAGGAAGTGAGATGACTGGGCAGAGAGAGAGAATGTAAGCGGGAAGAAACAGGAACTTCCGCTCTTTTCCGCTGGGAAGCCAATGAGGTAAGGTGTGGCTGTGGTTTGCTCCTTCTCTCTGATTTCTTAGCATTTCCCTTTATATCTGACTCTGGATTTTTATAATTTAGACCTATTAAGAATTCCATTTACAAGCCATTGACTACCAAAAGAATTGACCTTTCACTACTGCCCTTTCTCAGCCTTGAGAGGTGGGTATACTCTCAATTACCAGAACCCATTTGCCTCCTCATTTCCAGTCTCAAATTGAGCAAGTCACAGTCTGGACTTATCCAGCTGAGCTGGATGCTAGAATGGTGATTCTCTATGTGGACTACTTCATGGTTAAGACAATGGAAAGAGCTGATAAATGAAGCCTGGACAAAATGAGTCAAGTAAGGTCTATGCCTTTTAACATATATTTATTGAAATCTTCTAGATGCAAGGCACTGCGCTAGATTTGGTAGGGGATTAGACATGAAGGGCCACCTCTGTCTTCTAAGAGCTCACAATCTAATAGTTTGGAGAAGGCCGAGAAAAGGGGATGAGAAACCAAGTCCACAAACAGCTCTAATACAAGGCTACAATCAGACAAGATAATCAGACTGGGGAAGAACAAGAATGCCAACAGCTGAATCCAACCTGGGCAGGACACAACTACTACTCTCAGAGATAATGAAAGTAGCACTGAGGATCAAGTTCAAAGATACCATTTCTATTTTTGAAAGTAAGTGCCCAAACCAATGTAATGCAAACTACAGAATGTAAGTACACTAGGAATGGAGGTGTCATCAATCCCCTAATCTAGCCGGTTTGCTGGAAATAGAAAAACACTTCCAAAATAGAGTGGAACAGGCTACAATGAGCTCATCCTATGAGCCAAATGCTGTTCAGAAAAGGAACTACACTCGTACAGAAGATCATGGGTTAAACCCAGAGGCTAAAAGGCATAGAGTTCCACCCATCTTAGTGATCAGAGTACAGTACATTTAAACAGGTGTTCATGTCAACCAACTGGGATTTAGGCCAGGAATGCTGGGTGGACAGAATGTAAGGAAAGACAGCAATGCAAGTATTCTTAGGAAGCAGCCCAATAGTCAAATACAACTGGTTCTTGGCAAATTTCAAAAAGCACAGACCCATTCAAGCTGGCTGAATGCAGGGGGGAGGGGTAAGTCTATACTGGGGACACACATACACTGATGCAGGCGGCTGCCAGTAATCTAAGTACATACAGCCAGGCCTCCCTTAGGGTAGGACCCAAGTAGCTGTGGGCAGAACAACGGGAACATGTAGATCTCCATTATGGTTCTACTCACAGGGGCAACTCCTTGAAATACCTTGTGCCTCCCTCCATGATCCAATACCAACCAGATTCATTTTCCTCTTTTGCATTTCACAGTTCTAAAAGGCCAAGTCCACCTTCTCAAATCAGGTCTGACTGTTGGTTGCTGCCTTTGGGTCAGGTGTCTGGGGTTGGTTTAATTCATGTGGCCCACAAATGGGGTGGCAAGTCATGTGGCACACAGCAGGGCCACAGCCCAGGACTGAAGACAAGTAAGATGCCATGTCATGCCACTTTGAGCACAAAAATCAAACACACAGAATGTAACATCATGGGAGAAAGATGCCCACGCTGTGATGTGATGGGGATTATTCTGTAAATTCAAGAGTGGCTATGATACAAGTAATTAAAATAGTTAATCATAATAAGCATCAAAATGATAAACATTTGCTTTAAAAAATTCAGCAAGTATTAAAAACTCTAATAAAAGCCACAGAGGGTTTCTTTCTTAATATGGTGAAGGGATGAATCTCTATAGAGAGGCAGAGTTCTATATAATCTAGCTGCTCTCCATTCCCTTTCAAGAATACATGTGGTTAGAAAGAAAAGTGTAATGAGGTAGATACATGGATGCATAGATATGCACACTTTGCAAGAAGCTTGCTCATGTTTGTATGGAATATAGCAGCACACCTAGAGCCAAGGAAATTCACACCCATATTATCCAAGGCAAAGGATGCAACTATGGGCTACATGTTAAAGTCACACACTGATTGCTTTTGGAGAGAGTGGGGATTTCACCTCAAATTCCATTCACAAGATCTGAAAATAGTCACGGAAAAGACACTGGTTTTTAATGTTAACACACACACACAAAAGAAAGAAATAAAGAAAAGGATTTGTTTCAGAAAAAAATTAGAGAGCATAAACTAGAAAATAGTAAAAGAGAGCAGGAAGGATGTGAAGAGATGCCATACTCCAGATGGGTAGTGACCACTTTACTACCTTCTAAGTTAGTGCTACTCTAGACTTTAATATCTTTACTCAACCTTGACAAATGAGCAAGAAATGGTCTTCCTTCAAGGCTAAGTTGCCAAATTTTTCCCCTTGTAAATGTCAATATTCCTTACCCAATGACAGCTGCACACAACTTGTCCAAACAACTCACAATGAGAAAAGTAATCACAGAAAGAAGTGGTTTCAGACCAATTCACAAGAAACCACTAGAATTGAGCCCACAGAACAATAGGAGTTACTGTGTAGCAACTTCTGTTGGCTTCTCTCCAACCCGGAGAAGCCCCACAGGGCCACTGTAGTGACCTCGGGGCATTAGAGGCCCTTCTGGCTAAGATCATGGAGGTCATGTCAATCAGACCTAGCAGCCCAGGTTGGGGCTGGGAGCCCTTCCAGGCTATGCCCAATGGAGAGGCCAACCTCCCTCAAGAGGCTGCCATAAGGGCACATTTTCTGGTCTCCCAACATCCCTCAGAGCACAACTGGAAACTCAAGCCTCACCTGCTGTTTCGCTTAAAGGGGTCTGCCTAAAGCAACGGACAAACTGCAGGGTGATCAGTTTTGATTTCTGTGCTACATGGACTGTCAGAATAGCTTCTTGCCCTCTAATCTTGTTTTATTGACCTTCTTGGGAATGTTTAGTCCAAGTCCTGGACCAGATGTGGTGCAACTAGCTTCTGTGGCATGGCATGCAGCCTATTGGAGGAACACAGCTCCATCTCTTCAGGCCTATGCTGGCATACCTCTTAGATGTGTCGGCAGAAAGCAATGCCAGAAGACACGGGCAAATTTCTCATTCTGGTTGCCCAAAGCAGAAGCCACAAAACTGATCTCTCATTCCAGAGTCACTTGCTGGAAGGAGGATTGAGGTGATATATCATCACCAGTCAGGTGCTTCTTCTGTGTCTAATATGTGGAACTGCTTCTCAGTTACTGAACCCAAAATAGTCAAGGCTCCTAACAGCTTGAAGGATGGATGGCTGCTGCCAGACCATGTCTGGACCATTCTGTTGGTCTAGGTGAAGCTGAGCCCTGCTGATGATGGCTGGGGCTATACTGACGAACAGTTACAGAGTGCTCTGAGAAATGTGTGATAGACACATCTCTTGTGTGCCTCAGTGGCCAAGTTGTATAGTCAAGTGCTGCCCACAGACATATACACAGTCTGCTCACATTGTATCTGCACTTTCTTGGTGGGCAGGCAATTTAATGTTTCTTTTGTAAGTAAACTTTTGAAGAAAATGTCATCATATCTAAGTCATGAAGCCATAAATGTCACAAGTTAACAGGCAAAAAAAGAATTAGAATTCAAGGATACATAAAAAATACAAAGTCTGCACAACAAAAATTTAAAAGTACTAATAAAAAAAAAACCAAAGCAATAACAATTGGAAAATAACATGGCAATGGATACAGAAAGAACTACTATATAAAGTCAACATATCTAAAGGTAACTTGATAACTAGTCAAAGGAGATGAACGGGTAATTTTCATGCAAGAAAAGAGAAATAGTACTGAAGTCATTGTATGAAAGATGAGACCAGTAGTCAGGAGGCCTGAGGGGTCCATCCTTGTTTCTGATACTAATGAGCTGTATGATGGCAGCAAATGACCTTTACTGAGTTCTTGTAGTCAAGGCACACTCCTTGAGAATTTTAAGAGGTAAGGACTGACTACTCCCTCTTCAAACCTGCAAATGGAGGGTTGGAGAAGTGCCATTTATGATGTCTGATATCAGGTGAAGATGTTTCAAGAAAGAAATGTCATTTTACCTTAAAGTCCTGAAGATGTCCCTCTCATTTGGGGAGTATACTCTCACTTTATTTTGAACAAGATGATACCATGTGAGGACAAACTCCAACTGACAAGTTTGATTTTGGTGTTCATAGGGGTCACCGAATTAAACAAAATGAGAGACAAAAAAGGTTTATCTCCAGTTCAGTAAGTTTTACTAGGAGTAATGCCTGAAATGGAAAAAAAAGCCTTTTAAAAGGCCATTTGGAAAAGCACCACTTGAAGTGGTCATGTTGTACGTACAGTACTAATTTAAAACCACAAAGTAATGCTTCTAATATTATATGAATATGTTCTTATGGCTCGGGAGAAAACTGTTGGTGACAGCCTCATGAATAGATTGTCACAGCGCTACTATAGATCAAACAGAGGTGAGTGATGATGACTCAAACAAGTTTTCATGATGGTGAGGTCAAAAATGCACAAATGGAGTATGGTGAAACGAGTATTCTCTAAATTAATATATTATTCCATATAATGTGGTTTACAATATGTATCTATAACAAAATTAATAAATTAAATATATGGCATTTGATCTATTTACATCCCTAAAATTTTATAAATTGAAAAAGCCAAAACCTTGGGGCAATTTTCCTTTCAAGAAAGGTACATCATCATACTGATGCCATTGAACAGGACTGTATTTCCCTCAGGGGCAGAACTTCAAAAGGACCTCCCAGCTCCCTACTAGACCCTTGCATGCAGATTTTTCTTCTCATTCTAGATGTGAAGATTAAAATACCTTGACAGTACTTTCTGCTGGGGAAGGTAGCCAAGCTATGTTAAAATGATAACAGTTACCCTCAGTAGGTGTAGTGGGAAACATGAACATTTATAAATTGCTGGTGGCAGTACAAATCATTTCAACCTCTCACACAATAAAATAGATAATTGCTACAAAATTGTTCATCTCCTTTGACGGGGCCAATGCCTCTGTGGACCTCTGCTATAGGTCCCAGGGCAGTGTCTACTCTACGTGGGAGGGCTGGTGCTTCTGCAGTGCTGAACGCCTCTTGAACACACGACCACACTCACTGCACTCACAGCGCCTGGCCCCACTGTGGATCCGCCTATGGCGACTCAGGCCTGAGCTCCTCCGGAAGGCCTTGCCACACTTGTCGCACTCATAGGGCTTCAGTCCACTGTGGATGCGCCGGTGCTTGATGAGGTCAGAAGGCCCCCGGAATGCCTTGCTGCACTCACCACATGCGTAAGGCCTCTCACCACTGTGGATTCGTGCATGCTCCAGCAGGCTGGAGCTCTGGCTGAAGGCCTTGCCACACTGGCTGCACTCATAGGGCTTCTCACCAGTGTGGATCCTCCGGTGCTTGGTGAGCTCTGAGCTCCTCCGGAACAGCTTGCCGCAGTGAGGACAGGCGTAGGGTTTAGCGCCGCTGTGGATGCGCTGGTGCTCTGCCAAGCCGTTGACACCACGGAAGGACTTGCCGCAGTCGTCGCAGTCGAAGGGCAGGTGGCCTGTGTGCATCCTCTGGTGCTTGAGAAGTTCCTGGCGGTCCAGGAAATCCCGGCTGCACGCCTTGCACGCAAAGGGCTTTTCCGAAGTGTGAAGCTTCTGATGTCGAAAGAGGTGGGTGTTGGCTTTGAAGGACTGCCCACACTCCTCACAAGCAAAGGGCTTCTCTTTGCTGTGCACCCTTAGGTGCTGACTAAGGCCTGAGTTCTTCTTAAACCTTTTCCCGCACTCCTCACACTCAAAGGGCTTCGCCTCCCTCTCCATTTGCTCCCTCTTTTCCAAAGCATCTTCCAGAGCCCAACTGGGGCCACGCCAGGGCTGAGTAGCCACAGCTGCGTGGCTCTTCCTGTGCTCATTAAATTCTGACACCCCCCTGAAGACCTTCCCACAATCGCCACATTCCCAGCCCTTCTCCTCACTGTGAACCCTCTGATGCTGAACAAGGAGCACTTTAAGGCGGAAGGTGTCCCCACACTCTTTACATGCAAAATGGTGTTCTATGGGCTGATTTTGTGGGCTCCCTCCCCTTCCCCCAGAGTCCCCATTCTGTTTGACCTCAGCGCTGGGGTCATTGGCCCTCGGGGAGCTCGTGGACGCCATCTCTTGCTGCTGGGCTTCTTCACTCATCTTCTGGTGGTGGGTCACAGAGGTATTTTCTACAACGGTAAGTGATAAAAGATAAATAAAACACACAACAGTTTACAGAAAGCCTGGGAAAAAGGTTACTTTCCTTTGTCCATAATCCCTCTCCCGAAACTGCTAAGTACCAGGAAAGGGCCTAGAAGCCATTAAATGAACACATCAGAGGGAAAGATGGGAGAGTCCCAATTGTGGACACTGCTTTTAGCAAAGGGATAGTCACACCTCATTATCAGAGCTTCAGCTGGGCTCTCAACCATAATCCTAGAACTTCCACAAGCTTAGCAGGTCTTCCCAAGTCTAACTTCAACCCTAAGAGCTCAGCCTCCTCCAACCCAAAAGTCAACCCCTTTCCCAAATTTCCTTTATGCTCACCAGGGTCCTTAGTGTGATCTGTGCTAAGGGATGGATCTGATACCAACAGAACTTGTCCTTGTGAAGGGTGAGATACCAAAGCAGGACTCACAACAGGAACTCCTGGTAATGGAAGAAGGCAGCTGTCTAAGATCTTTTTCAAATCTCCTGGGCTGTCTATGACTTACTCTCAACAGTTCCTTCTAAAACTCCTCCACCCCATGCAAATACCTGATGGATAAACAAGAGCTCTCAACAATGAGCTCGAATCAACTGGCCATATGATTAGTATAATTTATGTATGTATATATAGTATAGTTAAAACATACTATTTATTTGTATATATTGGTATAATGTGTCTTTCCAGTCTTATGACTTAAGATCAAGTACAGTATCTGTTCTGATTAATTTAATGTCTGATAGAGTCTTTACCTGAAGACAATATATTGAATTTTAAAAGCACTATAATTATGACAGGTCTGTTCTCATTTCCACTTTTACATTTATTTCTTTACTGTGTCTGTAACTATGTGGGCATGTTCATACCAAGGTACACTAGTGCATGTCAGAAGACAACTTGCACAAATTGTCTCCTCCTACGTTATGGATTCTGGGGATTGAACATAGGTCAGCAGGCTCAGCCATTTCACTGACTACTGATCTAATGTTTTTCAAGTGAAAGATGGGAAGAGAGAGATCTTTACATGCCATAAGGAGTTGGGGGAGTTGCTATTGAGTGGTCTCAATAAGGAAGAACGAAGTGAAGTTTTATGTGGGTGGCCATGTATCCCCAACTCCACTTTTAGTAGATGGTGAGTGTGAGAAGTTCTGGAGGCATTCTTACCAATAGAGGTTACAGCCCTGGAATATGCCAGTGCCTGCTGCTCTGGGCTCAGACTCAGACCCAGCCACTCCTGTTCTGTGAGGTGCCACGGTACAATATCAAATGATACTGAATCCTGCAATAAATAACATTGATAGTCAGTCATTTTTAAGCTAATCTGTAATGAAGCAGGGTGGCACCAGTGATGCCAGGGGCAAGAGGGTAGGACCTGAAGTATTCACATCTGTGTATGATGCTAATGTGGAGTCCTAGAAAGAAAACAAGATCAAACACAAGGAGAGCTGTGCTGTCTGGTCCTGGGACTCTCACTGTCTTCCTAAAAGGACAGAAGACACAGACTTAGTTGTGTCACATATACAGTGGGTATCATAAGCACACTGGACATTCATTCCTTGGCAGCCTGTGGGAGAGAAGCCGAGGACAGGAAGGAAGGCAGTAGTAGCCAGGGGTCATACTCTGCTGCATGTCATGCTGGGCAAGAGGCAAAGGCTGAGGCCAAAATCAGGGAGCACTGACAAAATCTCAAGCAAGGCAAGAGGGAAGAACAGCTCACCTTGGCCTCCTGCATCTCTAGAGGGACTGCCAGGACCTGCTTTCCTGGAGCTCCATCTTGGGGAAGGGCAATACCTTGGGGAGCAGGTGGAGCTAAGGAAAGTGAAAAAAGCTGTGAGTGACAACAGCCCTGTTTCTTCTTGTTCCCCTGGGATGGCATTCGTGATTTCCTATTCCCTAGTTTTAAATCTTACAGTCTTTTTTTTTTCCATGTGGGTTGAGTGACAAGGCAGAGCATAAGTTTGCCTGAGAAAACATTTATGAAACAGGAAGAAAGTAAGCTGGCAACGAGTTAATATAGGTAGGCCAGAGGGAAGCATGATAAGACAAACAAATGCTATCTTAGGCGGAGTTGGAGACAGCTACAGAGAACTGCTGACAGGAAGATTAGCTGCCAGAGACTGGCTGACGACAGGGTTTCTTTAAAGTAAGCCTGGATGAGGTCAGTACTCATACACGGAGGAAGCACACTAAAAAGAAACAACTCAGAATAGGGACACCTGAAACTGGTGGGACCAGTGAAAGGAAGAGAGGTGACAAAGAGCAAGAACCTGAACTTCTTCACTAACAGTATGGCCTTTATAAGTACATCCTAGTCATTGAGAAAAAAAAAAACATGAAGAACCTACTCATGTTATTCAACAAAATGGGAAGCTGGAGAAAAATACTTCTAAGAAAAGATCTTCAAACATTACATCGATAAAGAAAAGATCTGAAGTGTGTATGTGTGTGTGGCCTTACCTCTACGTTGCAAAGTAAGTGAGCTATGGTAAGATTTATGATAGAGGCCTGTGCATTACAGGCCTCTTATTTCAGTGAATTCAAAGAAACAGCCAACTAGTTCATGTTCTGATGTCAACTCAATTCAACTCATAATTAAGTAGAAAGGAAGCATTTTAGCATCAAGTGAAGGATAACAAAAATCCAGGTACTCCAGAAAGACTTACATATGACATATTAGAAGAGGTGAATAGAAATTTCCACACATAGTCATGGCCATGATGGATTAACAAGGAGCAGATTTAACATTCACAAACAAGTTGCAAACCTGTGTTCAACCACCTTACAACCTTTTTTTTTTTAATACTAGGATAGTAGGAAGCATAGAGTTAAGATTCCTAGAAAAATAAGTGTCATCAGTTCAGTGCTCTGCCTGGAGGCAATGTCCAGATTGACAGTATAGGAGAAGCTTAGCAACCTCATCAGAAGCTTCAAAGGCTACCATTTATGGTGGTAGGGGAAAATGCAGGTTGCAGAGCAGAGCTCAGAAAGCATTGTGCTATGTATGTATGGAAAAGAAGTGAAAAGGTATGTACCCTTGAATCTTTTCTGAATACAAATATTGAATGAAACTCCCAAGGACTATAAGCTGAACAATTCCCAAGACACACAAAGGTAGGGACATGTTCAAGGTCTGATCAACTCACATAGAAGTCTTTATGATCCCCAGGAATGTTCAGAAGCCATGCTTCAATGGTAAGTCTTGTCTATTCTTAAAGCCCAAAATACAAGAGATTTGCCCTATAAAAACTTAAATATAGGACATCAAATTGACTTATAAATAACTACTCATAACCCTCAAAGTCCAAACACTCAACGAAATCATCATTACAATGTGCAAATTCCAATAAAAATTGAACTGCCAAGAAACACCAAAATGTGACCAAGAGCAAACAGAATAAATATCCAGTAGAGGCACCCGGAAGTGAATTGAACTAACAGATAAGGAAAAACAATAATTTATACCTCAGCAGTGAAAAAAAGAAAAACAGGGATATAAAAAGAACCAAATGAGATTTCTGGTAGATGAATACATATAAAACTTTCACTGGGTATGAGTAGTAGGTTAGATACTACAAGTAACAGTGGAAAACATGAAGACATAACAATCTAAATGAAGCCAGAGAAAGAACTACCATCCATTAAATTTCTGAAAATGTTAAGAGGAAAATCTTAAAAGTAGCTGGAGGAAAGAAATGATGCAAAAGAAAATAATTAAGTATTATAATAAAAGACTGTCATCCAAGAATTATACATGAAATATATCCATCAAAATATATCCACCTAGAAAAATGTCTGTGAGAGATGAAGGATAAATATTTTAAACAAAAGCCAGCATTTAGAACATGTGCAATTAGCAACTCTGTACCATAAGGGAAAACATTCAAGTGGAATCAGACTTAGAAGTACACAAAGGCATCAAGGAAACTTAAGACGTTCATCTTCTGCATTGGAAAAGCTTTAAAATTTCATTGTCTATTTCAAGAAAAAGCATTAGCTAAACATAAGCATGTGTTTTTATCAAGCTCTCCAAGACTGCTGAATGTTAGTACCCCAAAAGAAGAAAAGTAAGGGGGAAAGAAGAGATGGAAGAAATGAAAATAAATAGCAGGATGGCAAACTGAAACTGTATCACAGAGATAATTAAGTTAAATACAAATGGATTAAACACTTCAGTTAGTAGGTACAGGTTGTTAGATTGCTTTAAAAAGAGTGCATACAGTCTAAGAAACTGTTAAGGACACAGACATGATAAACTAAAAGCACAGAAAATAGTACAGAGTCTAAATCTCAATATAAAAAAAAAAAGTGTATGGGAAGAAGGTGAATGCTCAAGGTGACTCACAGTTCTGAAGATTCTACTAAAAAGTCCTAGAACTTACAGCAAGAAGAAAACTTGAACGGTTTCAGTATAAAAATCAGTAGGTGGCCAGACTAGGATAACATGCAGCAGATTAAAAAAAAATGCAAACTCTTCACAGAAGATACAGGTAGGTATTAACATGTGGCTGAAACACGAAAGAGGAGAAAGAGGAGAAAAAGGAGAAAGAGGAGAAAGGGGAGAAAACAAAAACACATTTTCCTACAAAGAAGGAAAACACTGAGGCTGACTTGTAGCTAGAATAAGCATACTGATTCAATGTTTATGTAGCTACAAAGGAAGAGAGACAAGGCTAGGGAAGGTAAGTTTTCAGTTTCTTTAATGTGTTTAATGTGTGGCTTTTTACACATTAAGCTGAATTTCACTGGTAATAGGAAAGACCAATTTTAAATAGCCTTTGGTGGGTTAATCTGGGGTAGGACAGATGCTCAGCATGCCAGAGAACAGGGCTGAGACCAAGGAGACAGCACAGGAATAGCCCTTTAGGTCAAATAAAAAGACCAATATATTTTAGGATACCTGTATGTCAAAGAGAAGGACTAGTGGAAATCTGTAAGCAGTTTGTGAAGAAGTTATCAGAAAGTCTAGGCACAGACTTCTTGGAATTCTCTCCTGAAACTATCAGCTTTATGGAAAGGTATGGCCAGAAGGTTTAATGTGACCCCAAAGTCTTTGCAAGCCCTCCTACCCATTTTTAGCTGACTGCCTAGCAAAAGTATTTCTCCGAATGTGAGTTCATCCGGAGATATTCAGTGGACAAACTCTTTCTTTGTCCTACTGTCATCAAAGCAGGGTTCCTTTGGCTTAATGGATTATTCTTGGTATGCATTCAATGTCTTCTTTGATTTTGGCTTCTTATACAAACAAAATGAACAGGTCATAAATTTATTACATGACTTTTTTAAAAAAAACATTTTGCTTCCAACTGACATTGGTGTTACCAAATGAAAAGGAGAGAGGGACATCATATCATATATGCAGTTCTGGACAAAGATGGCCTATTATAAACCTTTTCTTGTCTTCAAGCCTGTAGCAAGCTTTGGTCTAGTACACAATTGTATATCCTGCCCACTCCTTCAAAATCACCCTAACCAGAGACACTGACCTTCATGCAGATAGAAATACCAAGGCTGTGGCCCTCAAAGCCTGTGGATTTGCCAAGAATAACATCTCTTATCACATGAGGCTCCTTCTAATAACTCGGGCCTTAACTCAAATGTCACTTCATTAAACCTCTTTATTCTTTAGTCCTGATGTTTCCTCCAAACATTTTCACTAATGAAAAATTCTCTTTTGAAGTTGCTTGTTTTTCTTAGAAAAAAAAATCTGATCCAACAGGACAGGGCCTTCACTCCATTGATTACCCCTAAATTCCCAGTGCCTGTAGCAGCTCCTAGCATCATGTAGGGCATGACATGATGTATTGTGGAACAATAGAATCAATGTGAGCCAGAGTGTTGTGTTAAATGGACCAAGCTCCCTTTTTTAAAGCAAATAGGATGAATATTTGGAGCTGTGTGTCTCCTGTCACATAACTTTACTATCACAACTTAGGACTGGTTGTTATCACCACCATTTTACAGAAAATAAAGAATGTACAACTTTATGTACCCAGGCTAGAACCATTAGATCAGCTGATATTAAGCACTGTGTAGGCTTCATGGTATAGATATATGTTTTGTAGCTGCCTTTAAATCATACTATCTACATGACATAACAGAGCCTAACTGCATAAATACATACATCATTCTTTTCCTGTTACACACACACACACACACACACAGACATACAGACACACAGAAACACACAGATACACAGACACCACACATGTACACAGAGGTCTCCCAAACCACCCACCTTCAATGAAGCAAATCCCACTGAAGTGTTTTTTTTTTTCTTAATTGCCACAATTAACTGTTAAAGTCCTGGAGCTACAACTGTAAAAGAACTGTTAATTATCCTTCCTATATTGCAATAGGAGCAGTCCTTCCTGGACTAGTTCACCCCAGGGATTTGGTCTGAGAGCACTTTAGCTCCTGGTGGCTATGTGATGGCTACCCATGGTAACAGAGCACTTGAGGTAATTTAAAAGGTACTCGTGAAAACAGGAGGTGGGCCCCGATTTCACAAAAAGAAGCTAAACTCTCTCAATTAGCAGGTAAAAGAGCTTATCCCAAGTATAGGAAGATTATTTAAAATGATAATACACATGAATCCCTACTGTGGTTAAAAATAAAACAACTGGATCACTTAGTCTCCGTGTTGCACATCTATTCTACTTTAAAATGATGGAATAGAATCTAGAAAAGAATCTGAATGCTGTGGCAGCAGTGACAATCACAGGTGTCCATTGCCCTCTGAAATAGATTTTTAGAGATCAAGGTCAAAGCAATTCCATATAGAACGTAAAAGTCACTTGTATTCAGGATAGAAAAACATACCCTGAATTCTACAGAACTTTCCATGGGCTTCCTATAACTGGGAAAGAAAGCTGAGAGGAAAACAAACCAACTTTGAAGGCAAACAACACTGTCTTTCTTTACATGAGACACAAAGGCAAGGGCTATCCCTGCCCAGAGCACTAAAGCTTTGTCAGGATTAACTGCAAATTTCATATTTGGCCTAGCCAAGTCCATGTATGCTGCAGCTGTTTAATAGACAACTGCTGTGAACAATCATGTACAACAGTGTCAGTGTCAATTGCAGGGCTGGACAAGTGCGAATGCTAGAACACTAGAGCTCATATGGTGAGCAAATCTTTCTTTACAGCAACAATTATATTTATTAATGTATAGTCATTGATACTTCTACATATGTGGTTTTGTTTTGCAGTATTATTCATAGAATCAGCCTGAGTATTCAGCAACAGATAAATAAATAAAATACGGTATATAGACACAAGGAAGTTTGATTCAGCCACAATGTAAGTTTTACCTAAGCTACTTATTTGAATTGACTGCACGGAATTACAAACACTAAGGGACCAAAAATCATCATTTTGTTTTTACCTGAAAGAACAGAAATTGAGAGTTGAATTCAACAGAGACATAAAACAAATTATAAAAAGTAGTGAATAATTTGATGTCTTTTATACTTCCCTGGATAAGTATTATCTTTCTGTGGCAGCAGGGCAGGAATAGGTAGCAATGCCAATCAAAAGACCCATGTGGAAGTTTCCAAAAACTTCCATGGGTGCCCCAAACGCCTAAAGTGCCTCAAATACGGAAACGAGAATTGTAGTAGGAATATCTTCAGGACATGCTGATTTAGGTGTTATCAAGTTGATACATACCTAGAGTTACCTAAGAAGAGGGACCCTTAATGGAAGAACTGCCTCAATCAAAATGTCCTGTCTTAGATGCTTTTGGTCAGGGTGTTTAATCACACCACCAGAAAATCCAACTAGAAGAGACCACAAAACTTCAATTTTCTTTAGGGCCAAGGCAAATGTGTTGCAAAGTTGTGAACACTCAAAAGACATCTGGTCCCAATGGTTGCTCCCTCTCCCTGGTGATCTCCTGGTCTCCCCATTTTCCTTGCCAGGCACCTTGTCTCCCTGGCACTGTTTGTCTAAGATTGCCAGAATCGTTTCTGGGCAAGTAGTTAGGCGACACTAGCATATATGAGCTTCCAGAACTCAAAACGCTTCTTCACTATCTTGTACCCCTACCAATGGGCCTTCTAACAGCACAGCACATTCTGCAAACACCTAGACTTACCCAAAAGGGATACACAGGGATGACTCATCTTGTTCTAAAACAGTTCCAAGAGTGATTAGTCCAGTATGGAAGGTGTCACCTGTTGGATTGAAATAACTCAGGTGAACAGATGCAGGCTCATATGGATATCTTCCAGGAACCTGTTCTTTGAGTAGTGAGTGCTCAAAGGTGGGACAAGCTGTGTAACTGAACTGGTACTGCCAAGGTCTGGATGTGCCTCAGTGAGTCCATGATGCAATTACTACTGAAAGAGCCCTGGGGCTACAGGTGCTCCTGACATTTATGTTTCCAAACAAACCCGGTAGGCCAGGAGATAGGCAAGAGGCTCATATACGCATCTTGTACCGTGAAATCTGGCTGCTACTCAAAAGTACAGAATCCTGAAAGGTCAAAAGCAATGACTGTCTTACCAGGAAAATCTGTTTCTCTTGGTATATTTGTGCCCATGTTACCTTTTTCTTTATGTGTTGGTGGGAAGGCATCTGTTTTTTTAATCTGTCATTTTGCGTGGGTACCTGTCTCTCTGTTTAGGTTTCCCTCTTTATTCCATTCTATAAAAAGCCAGAAGGTAGACCAGAAGGGGATTTTGTAGTGTTTAATTGAGGAAAGGTTTATGTTCCCATTTCTACAAATCAAAATAAATTGTAAGTATAGAATCACTGAAGTTACACTGTCCTGATAGAAAAGATTCGAACCTGGGGATATGGTGAAACAGCTGCCTGTTTAGAATTTGGACAGCTTTCCCATCCAGGGGCTTCCTTCTGAGTGCTGGTGGTCACACTTTGGGCAAGAGAACTAACATTTTTTAGCAGATTTTCTAAGGAGGCTATCATTAACAAAAGGCTTGAAATCACTGTCCCAAGACATTCTGAATACAGATCCAGGTCCACTTTGGGGAAATAGACCAGACTGTGTCAGACACTGTGAATGAATGTTGTTTCTATATCAAGGCTCAATAGGAGAAGGTAAGTGATCCTACCTAGGAGAGGTGCTATTCAACTGGTCTCACCCAAAATTTCTACTAAAAGGAAAATGGAGGGGCTGAGGTTTAAGAATAAATGTTCCAGTGGCCAAGGAGACTGGAAGGGGCTGCCCACCACCGAATCCAAGCCTGACTAGAGGGTGTCAGTCAGCAGGTACAGATGAGCCCCGTGGGAAGTGGGCTGAAAAGGTAAGAGGGAGTATGCACGTGTGTAAAAAGACATGTAATTAATTACCCAAATATAGACCGGAGGAACCAGCAAAGGACTTTAGGAGAAGTGGACAAGGGAGTGGTGCCAGAAAATGTGGCTCTCAGAAGGTCCACAGTAGGTCTCTTCTTCCAGCAAGACTCCCATCTATACTCCCAGCTCTTTGCCATTATCCTTAGGCAACCCCCATTCAAAGGGAAAGGTATGTCTCCCAAGCCCAGACCTTCTTCAGGGCCCCAGAGGTACAACCCCTCCCCCATCCACTACGCCAATCCCCCCACCCCATCCCTGCAGTCTCCTTGTGGCTGGGTGCTCTGTGTGTGTGTGTGTGTGTGTGTGTGTGTGTGTGTGTGTGTGTGTGTGTGTGTGTGTGTGGCGGGAGTCCAGTCTCAGCTCCTGACCAACCTTAGTATCCTCCAAAGAGCAGCACAGGCCTGAATACACCAGCAATTCCCGCCTTTGGCTGCTGCCCCTAACCCTACACGAGAAGGCCTCAGGGCCTCTCCAGCCCACCGACCACCACAGACCTGTCCCTTTTCGGTCCTTGGCTTGTCCCAAGGCTGAGCAGTTCCCCACTTTGTGAGGCGCCCCCTCCCCGCATATTTTCCTGCAGTCCAAGCACTCACTCAGGCCCCTAAGCACATCCTCCCGCCTCCCCGCATGTTCTCTTGGGCCGCACATCCTTGACTTTACACATCTCTCACGATCACTCAAGCTGCACGTCCTTTCCGCAGTCCGCACGCTCACCCGGCCCGCAGTGCCTGACTCTGGGCCCTCGCAGAAGCAGAGCTGGCGTGGTGCAAGCAGGCCCGGCGTGGCAGGAAGCGCCACGGAGCCGCCAGAGCCTGGCGGAGCCCTACAGCCAGGCGGAGGGTTTCCGGAGCCAGGGGCGCCGCCTGGGGTATTGAGAGTGAACCCCGCCCCGGCCTGTGTCCCGTTCGGCCTCTAGGCTGCGATTGGCCTGAAAAGGGGGTGGGACGGATGGGGGCGTTTCTGGGGAGGGGTGAGGAGAGGAGGTGGGGTACGTGAGACTGGGAAAACAAAATGCATGGATCCTGGATGATGAGAGAATAAGCATGGAAAGAATGTAAAGACGAATGCTAAAAGAATAAATGAGCAAAATAAATTGATTAATGCTGGAGACAATAAAGAGACTGACAAGGCTAGAACCTTCAGAATGACAGTAGGGTTTGGGGAAGGCACTCAAGAAAAGACTGCAAGGGTCAGGATCCTTCATAAAGTCATGCATGAGCCTTCATTGTGCCAGACACCGGTAATATAATCACAAACAAAACTAGACCCTTACACCTATTCTAAGAGCCACACATCAGAGCTCTTTTGAGACTATGTATGTGTATTAGGAGGCACAGACCAATAAATAAATAGCAACTGGAATTAAAGAATAGCAGGTTATACCATGAATCCCAAAACAAGTGTCTTGGTTTAGAGGTGCTTCAAGCAGTTGCCAGTTGAAGGTACATTTTTGGTCAATTTCATTGCTCTGCTTTGTGCATCCTTGGCGACACAAGTAACTGCCTTCTTAAAGTAGTTTCCCGAGTAAGCCACTAACAAACAAAGATTAATACAAAACCCCTCAGAAGAATGATGAGAACTTTATCCAACACCCATCCAGGTGATGTTTGGGGTGATCAGGAGGGAAGTATGTGCATGCCTCTGTGAAACTGCAGCATTTGCTGACAAGAGCAACATCAAAGCTAAATATCTTGTCACCCAGATAATCTTGGCATATGCAGCATAAGAAAGGAAGATTAAGTGCTAGAGAATTAGTTTAGCCTGTAGTGTACTTGTCTTGCAAACATGAGGACCCACATTCACTCCCTAGTACCCATGTTAAAAATGGGTGGGGCAGCTTATGTGTATAATCCCAGTACTGGGGAAGTGGAAATAAATGGATGGCTGGAGTTGGATGAGCTTGAGGCCCCTGAGAGATCATGCTCAAAAAGCAGGAAATGACACCTACTGTTCTCTTCTGATCTCCACAAGCACACATATGTGCACATTCACGTTCATAAACTGAAATACACACACACACACACACACACACACACACACACACACACACGGAGTTCTGGGGTGCAGAGAGGAAATAAGACTATAGAAGTATGACACTAAGTGGGTTTTTTATTCATAAGCATTTAATTCATTTTAGCAAAAAAGAACACAACTTACTTTATATACTTTTTTCTATTCTTTTTTTAATATTTATTTTTATTTTGTGTGTGACTGAATTGCTCCATCCTTGGTGCCCATGAAGCCAGAATTGAACCAGCATCCTCCATAAAGAGCAGCCAGTGCTCTTAACCACTGAGCCATCTCTCAAGCCCCCATACTTTCTATTCTTGTAACAATTTTGTCAGATAAATTTTTTCTAATTTCATCTTTACATTTTTTATGAAAATTTGCAGCATGCAGAACAGCAGAAAGTTTGTGCCTATGCACCAATCCTTAATCCTCTCCAATAGCATTATGTTGTATTTGCTGGATTCTATGCCTGTCTTTATTTTCCTGACATATTTCAAATAAGGAGCAATCAGTGCATTTCAGCACTAAGTACCTCAGCAAGTTTAGCAACAACTAGAGGTCAACATTTACTTGCTGTCCCTTTTTCTTTTGGAGGCAAAGTTTACATTTAGTGAAATGTATAAATCTAGATGGTAAGTTTTGATAAATATCTTTCCCCTAGCTAGATATAAATCATTATGAGGAGTTTGGAAATTTCCCATGCATCCTGTTCTAGCCCATTTCCAGCATGATTCCCTAAGGGAAGCCACTGTTTTTTCATGATAGACAGACTATTTGAGTAATTACAGTTGCACGATAATGAACTCAGATAATATACACTATTTTGTGTCTGAATTCTTTCCTTTACTATGATATTTTTGAGATTCTTCTCAAAAATCTTGTTGAAATATGTTCCCTTTCCTTTCATTGCCGAGTCACAGTTCATTGTATAGTTGTTGTATTCATCCCTATTTTATGGGCTATTTCCAATTTGGGTTGTTATTCACTATATGAATAATTGTGTATATTTTGTGTGAACATATGCTTTCAATTTCCTTGAGTAAAAATCTTGGAGGGGAATTTGCCATGTCATGGTTTAGTTATTAGCCACTGCCAGAATGTTTTTCAATTGAGAGTGCATTTTCTTTCTTATACTCATCAACATTTGGGTTGTCAACCTTTATTTTTATCCATTCAAATTGGTGTGAAGTGATTTTCAGTATCCATTCCTTGATGAATAATTAGATTAAATATGTTTTATGTTTGAAGTGCTCATTTGTATAACTTCGTTTCTAATGTGTCTGATCAAATCATTTGCCTACACAGTTTTTCTTATGTGTTTTTAAAACTAAAACCATGTGCTTGAATCTGACATGCAATATGTTGCATGTTTAAACTGTGATAATTAAACTTTTAATTAAACACCGTACTTAGATAAGGTTTCATAAATACATATGCAACTATGAAGTCTTCACCAAAATGAAGGCAAAAGCATATCTATTACCTTGAAGTCTTCACCAGACCCCTGGTAATCTAATTTCTTCCTCCTCTATGGTCAGGTAGCAATGATTTGCTTATTATTCCCAAAGTTATTTGTATTTTCTAGAACTGTATATTGCTTCCAGTTTGGTGGTTTTTGCTCAGCAATTTAATGATATTCTTAGTGTCTTAGTGTGTTGTACTTCTACAATAAAATAATTGAGGCTGGGTGTTATGGTTTAAATGTGTACCTTCAGGAATTTTCAGGAATTGTCAATCTGATCATATTAAGAAATGAAGCCTTCTAGCCAGGTGGCGGTGCACGCCTTTAATCCCAGCACTTGGGAGGCAGAGGCTGGTGGATTTATGTGAGTTACAGGCCATCCTGGTCTATAGAAAAAGTTCCAGGACAGCCAGGCTGCACAGAGAAACCCTGTCTCTAAAAATCAATCTATCTATCCATCAATCTATATAAAAATGAAAATAAATGAGACCCTCAAGAGTTGCTATATGGGTCAAAGATGTTTGCTTCTTGCAAATTTTTATTCTTATCATCTCCAATAAAAAGTTGAACAAAGGTGTGAGAGTAGTCATGTCACAGATATCCATTGTCAGGCTAAGAAAATTGCCATCTTGTTTTCTGGGAGTATAAAATAATTCTTTATAAAAAAAAATCTGTAGTGGATGTTGGAGTTTCTCAAATGCTTATAGTGCATCCACTGAGTTAATTATCCAGTTTTTCTTTCTTCATTTTTTAATATGTTGGATTGCATTTTGACTTGTATGTTACGAGTAGTTTCCCACCAGCCTGGTCGCACAGTCGTGCCAGCCCCAAATAACACACAGAGATTCTGTATTAGATATAAAGATGTTGATCTGTTACTACTGTTTCTTATTGGCTAGCTCTTCAACTATCTGTCTTCAACTCCTTCAAAGACCACAGAAGGATAACATATAAACTCTAGAAATGACAGAGACATTTTGCTACCTGGTCAGGCACCTGAAGTTCTTCTGTAATGTACCATCTTCAGCCTATAGGCCATAGTGTGTCTGGCAGACTCTTCAGCAAAGCAGGAAACTTTAAACTGTCCGCCTGTATTGGCAGTTTGTCAGTCACTTTTATCTGTCCTGCAGACTGTCTGGCAGACTCTTCCATGAAGCAGGAACTCTGTAGCAATGCCCATCTTGAATCAGCAGTCACTTTCCTGTGGGTCCTGCATGTCCAGTTTATACAGCATAACGTCAAACAGTCCAAACAAGAGCAGTATATTGTCCAAATGGCTAGTCTTGCCATATTAAAAGCGAACTCTGTAGTGAGATGGTCCCTCTGTGGCACTGACCACGCCCATTGGGGGTGGAGCCATGGGCGGAGTGACCTGTGGAAGGAGGTCGGAGGGAAGCGAGGAAAGGCTCTCTTTCTGGCGTGACTCAGACAGGAGAGGATCAGGTTGAATTCCTGGTGTTCATCTGTCTAGGTTGTAAGTTATTTCTCCCTGAATAAACATCTATTCGGCCTATTTGTTTATCCAGATCCTTATTTAACCGCGATATCTGGTGCCAGAAGCGGATTTACCTGGGTTTCACCCAGGCGGCAGAAGCCGCCCCTTCCCCCACTTTCCCCAATGGGCTGGAGAGATGGCTCAGAGGTTAAGAGCACTGCCTGCTCTTCCAGAGGTCCTGAGTTCAATTCTTAACAACCACAGAACTCCATACCACGTTTCTTCAATGTCCATCTTCATCTTCCTTTCTGAAGCAGGTGGTGTTGCCAGGAACAATTATGTCTCATTGTCAAGAAAAACCCTAAACCATTTTAAATGCCATATTCTGTAGGTCTTTGAAAGGTTTAAAGAATGCTTATCCATCTCAAATACATCTCTGAATATCTAGAAATTCTAACTAGCTTAACTTTAAGTTTTGACGATTATAGGTAAATCCTAACTAAAGTTTTGACTCTTATAGGTAACTAAAATCTGTACTAAATTATACATTTTTAAATGACCTATATAAACACAATACCTAAACAAGAGGAGAAATATACACATCACAAAATTGACCTTATATTTGTATCAATAACTGAAAATCCATTCCAAAACAAAGTATTTATATCTAGACCATAATCCCCTTTTTACCTTTAAAAAGAGATTGGTTGTGGTCGTTAACCATTTATAACCAACCCCATTTAAATGAAAACAAATATTTATAAACAATATTTGCGAATTTGGGCATTGTTCTTTCCCAGCTGCTTCTTGCTGGTAGGGGTCGCTGTCATGGGAAATCCTAAGAAGACACAGAAGCCCTAACTTCAGCTTCACTTGGTCTTCCTAGGATGTTTCCTGGGCCCAAAGCTAACCTTCACCTGCTATTGAAGGCCCTTACCTTTGTTGGGTGGTAGTCCCCAGCATATGCCTATGCTCCCCCTATGGCTCCTCTCTTTCCTGCCACTCTAGCTTTATAGCTCCCACTGAGGCTCTGCTGCCTAGGTTCTGTCTTTTGAAGGGTTTAGGATTTGAATAGATGTCCAATGCCCTTGCATAGCTTTCATTACCTGCTGAGTCTTCCCTGCTGTCTTTTCCTTTAGTAGGGCAGGCATTAGGTCCTTTAGAGTACATGGACTCAGCCTAGGGCAGTGTATTAGTTTGCTTTATGTAGCATGATAAAGCACAGTTGGGAGGGAAAAGATTTATTTGGCTTATAGATTATAGTTCATCATGAAGGCAAGTCAGGGTGAAAGACAAAAAAGTAAAGTTAAAGAAACCCCCCACTTGAAATGAAGGACAGACTAACCTGGAAAGCTAACCCAGACCAATATCTGTTCCTTGGAATTTGCTAACTTCCCTTCACAAGGCTCTGAGGTAACAAGATACCAAGAATTCACACTGCCCCTCCTTTCTTGTGAGTCAGCAGGTGGTGAATAGGGTCCTTAAGAAACAAAGAGATAACTGCACCTCTGGTTTGCCCAGACAAGATTAATTAGCACACCCTGAGGCCCTAAGGTCTGTTGACCCTCATAGGGAGACCATAGGCCTCAAAGGGTTATGTACTCAATGGACAGAGGATCCCACCCCCTCCCTAAGCTTGTGGGTTTTGCCTTTAAAAATATCTGTGCCCGGGGGATGGGGCTTCTCTCTAGCCTGCATGCTGGAGGAGCCTATTTGTGCAAATGTTTCCTGTTCATTAAAGCCTCTTGCGTGTTGCAGCAACTGGACTGGACATTGAGTTCTTGGGGATAACGACCGAAACTGGGAGACTCCTTATTCTGAGGGTCTCACAAAGGCAGAAACTAAATGGAAGAATTTGGAGGCAGGAACTAAGCAGAAGCCATGGAGGAGTGCTGCTTATTGGCTTACTCTTTACGACTCACTCAAATTGGTTTTTAAATACAATCCAGGACCACCTGCTCAGTAAGGCACCTCTCACAGTGGGCAAGGCTCTCCCACATCAACCACTGATTAATAAAATTTCCCCACAGACTTGCCTGCAGACCATTTTAATGATGTCATTTTAAAATTGAGGCTCCTTCTTCCCAGATGACTCTAGTTTATTTGAAGTTGACAAAAAATTAAACAACATAAGTGGGGATGAGCACTGGACCAGACGGAGAGCAACATTAATGGCACAAAACTCAGTTCAGAGGACTCAAAAGAGTTATTGAGAAGACTGTTTTGAGGTTGGTAAAAGCAGAGATTCAGTCAGCCTTAAAGTATGGAGCAGTAGAGGAAACCAAAATGGCACCAGTGAGGCCTGTGGCGTAAAGAGAGAACATGTCAGTGAGACACCAGGGCTGCAAAGGTACACAGGCAAGCAAGACTGGGGGTGTTGCACAGCAGGTGGTGGGGGGCTTCTTTAAATATGCTGATATTCAAGAGAAAGTACACTACAGCGGTCTGCACCACAAAAGAGGTTGTCAGCTCCAGCTGTTGCTAAGGGAACCACTGCAATCATTAACTTAGAGCAGCTAGGGATAGAGCTGAGAATAACCTTTTGTTGGATGGAATATATAGTTTCCAGACACAGACTTCCCAGAGACACTGTATGGCCTGATGTTACAGCCATGCCTGTGAAACTGTGTGGCAAAGGGGATTTGGTGATATAATGGAGGTTACCATCTGTCCTTAAACTATGGTGATGGTCTTGGATTGCCTGCCAGGAAGTAAGTGAGGGAAAAAAAGAGGACATCATAGTGGGAGAGGACTCAGCTCACAATTGCTGACTGAGGCCCACAGTTTGCAATGAAGTGGGTACTGCAGTCCTATAATCTGGAGGAACTGAGTACTCAGACACTGACTGAATCTGGAAGCACATTCCCTGCAAAGCCTTCAGATCAGCAACACCCTGACTGTAGCTTTGTGAGCCCAGAACTCATTTAAGCCAGGCTGCACTCATGCCTTGGGGCATATTCTTTCTTCATATCTCCCACTCACACTATCTATCTTCTGTTCCCATTTCTCCAGTCTTGAGTATCTTTGTAATTTCCCGGTTGACAGGGGAACAAACCTTTGGCTGGGCAGGAATGAATCCTGATGGAGACACTAAAAAAGTGTTCACCCTCCTGATCTGCTCAGTGAAAACAAGGACTGCTGAGTGAGTCAGACTGATATCATCAGTTATGAAGCTGCCATAGTAGATGGAAGGGTGATGATGAAGGAATGCTTCCTTAATCTTAGCAATATAGTTTCAAGATTTCTGTTGCTTTGCAGGTATAAACAACTGTTACTTTTTCACCTAGCTCATTCTCCATTCTTCTTGGAAAGCAAAACACAAAGACCAGTTTTGGAACATTTTACATAACATCATCTATCCCCTGAGATTGCTACTGTCCTGGGATAAAGCCTGGGTTACTCAAGGTCATTTCTCACTGATTGTCGTTCTAGTTCCCTCTGCTTCTTTCTATGACACTCCCATTTTCGGTCTTAATTTCACCATATGCACATTGGTCCCCTGCCTTCCCTTCCTCCAATGACCTTGTTACCACACAGCTGTTAGGGTCTAAGAGCAGCCCCCAAGAAAAGTCCAACAGTTATATATGTTAAAAACAAGAGTGACTTATTTATTCAGCTTGGGGTGGCAAATAGTGACCCCCCAGAAAAGGTAAAAAAATCTCCTTTTAAGTGGTGTTAGGGGAATTCCAGGGAGGAGGGATTAATGTGGGGCTGATTGGTGGAGGAAAGATTACTCTGGAGGATGATTGGTGGGGGCTAATTGGTGGGAGATCTAGTGTTTAGTGACTTTGCAGCAGCAGGGTAATTATCAGTTGACTGTGTTCATCTGCTGAGTCAGCAGAAGCTTAAGGATGGTGTCTGTTGATTGGTTGCCCCTGAGTTTTGGTTCTACCCAAGAACTGTTTGCTCATCTCAAGCCACCTCCAGTAAATTGAAACTAAGGTCTGGATCCTGTCATAGCTCTGGTCTGCCTCCCTGGCTTTCTCAACCCCCTGTCCATCCAGTCACTCTAATGATTATAAAGTAGTCTTAGCACAACATATGAAGCTCTCTCAAAATTCCTCAAGCTTCCCATAACTCCCAATACATTGGGAACTTTACTACTATATTTAATTAATGGCATTGCAATTATTTTATTTTTTAAGATTTATCTATTTATTTATTATGTATACAACATTCTATCTCCATGTATGCTTGCAGGACAGAAGATGGCACCAGATCTTGTTATAGATGGTTGTGAGCCACCATATGGTTGCTGGGATTTGAACTCAGGACCTCTAGAAGAGCAGTTAGTGCTCTTAGCCTCTCAGCCATCTCTCCAACTCTGTAAGTCTTATTTAGCTGAGATGGAACATATATGAGAAAATGCCTTCATGTTATTTCCCAACACTTCTGAGCAAGAACCTAGCTATTGTTGGGATCTAGAGAGAGAGTTTAACAGTTAAGACTGTTTTTACTCTTGTGGGTCATTGTAGGAGATTAGATTTTGTGATGCATTTACATTCATGCAGGTAAAACACTCATATAGATAAAATAGATAAATCTAAGAAAAAAAGAAAAGAACCTTGCCATTTGAGAGCTGTTTTTATTTGTTTGTTTGTTTTTATTTTTGGCTTGGGGGATGACAAGATGTTCTATGGTTATCTGCTGCTGTTTTTTTTTTTTTTTATTTGTTTCTACTTTCTTATTCTGTATTTTTCCCCTCCAGATCAGACCATTTTCCCTAGGAAACTCTTACTAGTCTTTCTTTCAAAAAATTTTTAAGTGGGGAATATAATTTCTAGAACAATATGGGTGTTCCAGGCTCTCCCTGCTGCTATGTTCATCATTTCTTTTAGAATTCTGTAATGTTCAGTTCTAGGAATAACACGAACACTGTGAATATCTCATGGCCTACAGAGATGATTCCAATTCACATTTAGGACTACAGAATAAGTTTATATATGTTTATATACTTAACATACATGGGAGAATTAGAATATGCCTTATAACAGTAATAAATAATAACAAAGGTAGTCTTTCACTACAGCAATGAAAGGATGGTGGGAATAGTGTTTGCACACCTGGCCATTCCTTGGTCTTCATGCATTCTAGGATATGCTATAGAGAGCTACTCTGAGGTACATACTGGAAACTTTATTGTTAGTCTGGAACTCCTTGATTCAAGGAAGCAGTCACTTTCCCAATCTCCTTCCAGTTGGTCTGTTCAGTTGAAGCTTATTCTTGTACAGATTCCTAAGAAAAGTGTCATGACAACACCATTCTGTAAGTTGTTGTATGTTCATGAGGCTTTGCTGAATTCACACTTTGAAGGTGAGCTTGCCTAGAATTTAAATTCTTTGCTATAATTATCCCCTCCCCTTTTCATTAGATTGTGCTCTGTCTGCGAATGTTGCTTTTGACAATTTAAAGATAATTTAATTTTTTCCCATTATACACTTAACCCTTTTGACTATGTAGCTAGACTTGATTTTCTTTGAAGTTCAATAACTTCACTACAACACAGATTTGTTTTGCTAGTTCTCTGAGGTACATCGTGTTATCTTTGTGTTTGTAATTTTGCACCCCACAGGAAATTTCACTGAATCAAACATTTTCATGTTCGTCATTTATATTTACTTTAGTTTTAAAACTTTGACGATGTGTATTATGTGCGCATCTCTTTTTGCCATTTCTCTGAAGTCTACTTCCTTTCTTTGGAATTTTGTTTTAAATATGTACTTGGTTTCTTCATCTGTTTAATTTTCTTAAAAAATGTGTATAAGTCTTTTCCTGTATGCATTCCTGGTGCCTATGGAGGTCAGAAAAGGATGTTGAATCACTCAGAAGTAAATATGCAGATGCTTGAGAGCTGCCATGTGGGTGCTGCGAATTAAACCAGGGTCCTCTGCAAGAGTAACACGTGCTCTTAACCACTGAGCTGTCTCCAAATTCTGTTTCTTTTGAGGCATTATATATTGAGGCATACATATTGAGTTTAGTGAGTTATGGGTCTTTTAAATTTAGTCTTTCCTTTTGAAATTAAAATACTCTTAAATTTCACCTATATTTCCTAAATTACTTAATCCATTTCTGTGATTTTATAATTCTGATTTGTGTTGTTTCTTCATGTCTTTGATTGTCCTTCCTTGGTATTGATAATTGAACCCAAAGCCTTTAGCTCTTTCTTACCATCCATGTGATTTCCCTAGAAAATTTTGCTTGTACTTTCTTTAAGAATTGTTATTCTCTCTGCCCCATCTCTGTGTCTACTCTTTCCTTTCCTTCTTCTTCTCCCAAAGAACACAGACTATCCAGGTTAGGATCTTAGTAGCTCAGTCTCTTGAAAGCTAAATGTGACATGTATCATTTAATTTTATATCTTTTTCCTTTTCTGTCTGATTTCAGCCAAACTGTCTCCCTTTGTTCCTACCATTCCCTGTTCTATATATGTTTTCTTCCTCCACCTTTTTGCAGCCCACTAATCACAATTCCTTCCTTAGGGTCTGTTTTCATGGTGTTTCTTTTTCCCTTTGGTTCAACACAAAGTAACTAATATATTAGTGTATAGCTACTATAAACACTCCCTTTACTTCCTAAGATGATTAATGTTTCAGAGGTGATTTTTTAAAAAAATATTTCCAAAGGCTTTAATGGTAAACATGTTTTTAGAAAAGATGTTCCATCTGGCCAGTGGAGTGAAGAGCTCTGTCCAGGGATACATCAGTAATGAAGGAAAGGACCTTGTTTATCCAGCTCTACTTATAGTTCCTGTCATGGTCACAAGGCTTGTAGTCAATTAGTTCTTCAGGCTTAAACCATCAGCTGGATTGGTCTCTCTCAGAATCACTCAGCCTGTCTTTACCACATTGAGCCCCACCCATGGCCACTACAGACCCAAGTTCATGTCCCAGAAAGAAAGGACAGTCTTTCAGGTCAATGTAGTGTTGCTTCAGGTGCTTATCCAAAGCCCAAAGGAACTTCAGAGCCATCATAAAGAATTCCTTCTGCTTGAAGCCCTTGATGATCTCTTCCACCAGCCAAAATTGTGTGATTTTCTTGACTGAGACTTCAGAGTATTTGAGATTATGTGTTTGATAACCACACAAAACTTGGGTTATTCTCTTAAAGACTAAAGTTGAAAATGAGTAGTTTAGGAGGGTGTTATTTTGCTCTTATTCCTTTTATGTTTTAGTACTTTGCATGAGATTTGCCTTTGATCATCTTCTGTTAGTTCATTTTCATATGAAATGAAATTGTTTTCCTGCTCTTCGGGAAGAGCAGAACAACACAGGCTGATTGTCTCTGTTCACATATGTGGAGCGCCCTCTTCTGTTGACTGAGACCTCTGCCATACTGATAACTTGCTTTGTGTTCCCCAAGTGATTATCTCTTCTATTTTGTGGGGATGTTCTTATTTCTCTGGCACTATTCTCTTCTCTTTGTATCTTTATCCTATTGTTTGTATTTTTCTTCAGTGAAATATTCCTCATCCCTTCTGAAAGAAAAATGTGAGAACCCATCGAGCTAAGTTGTTCCCAGCTCCACCTGCTGGGTGTTGACAAGCCCCAAAGTTATTTGGAATGTGAGATGCTGCTGCTTCTCTGTGTCTGAGGCTCTGATGTCTCCAGGGCCATCTTCTACTCCTCATGATTCCTGGGTTCTTCCCCTTACCTGTTCCCAGGCTTGCCACTGAAGATTAGCACATAGAAATCAGACTTTCTAATCTAATTTCATCAGACAACAGATTCATGGTGTTTAACTGATTCTTTAGGCTTTCAAATTTGCTTCAGTTGTGCTGCCCCTAGTCATCCCTGTAAAAGGATGACTAGGTTTTCCTGACAGCCTGGCCCCAGAGCTGCATCAGCCCCAAATAACACACAGAGACGCTGTTTTAGATATACAGCTGTTGGCCAGTTACTAGTGTTTCTTATTAACTAGCTCTGTTTTAAATATTAACCCATTTCTATCAATCTAAGTGTTTCCATGTGGTCTTATCTTACCAAAGAGAGGGCCCGGAGTTCTGCTCTCTCAGGTCCCTACATGTTGAATCTCCTCCTACCTCTCCCCAAATCCTCCTCTCCTAGTCCGCCTATCTTGCTTTCCTATTGGCCAACAGGGCTTTATTCATTAACCAATACAAGAAACATATTTATAGAATGACATCTCCCATCATATCTTCCCCTTTCAAGTCAGGCCATGATTCTCAGTGTAGTAGGCTTAGTTTTCATCCTACCACTTGACTGCTGTACTCCATAGCTTATCTTCTGTATCATTTGCATTATCATGTCAGAGTACCATTCTTGTCTGTGGTTAAGTGAAGGATAACAGGCTGCCCTACCTCCAGTTTGCAGGCCACCAACCTCTCTAATCCACACTAAACTGAATTTAATTTCCCAAGGAGGCTCAGGTTCTGTTTTTAAATATACAAGCCTTAATGGGGTTTCCAAGTTCTAGTACATTCCATTTTCTCCTCTTTGTATTACACTTCTGCCCTCTGCCCAGTGGGAAGCCTCTGGAGAAAGACACTGTAGCTGGGAGCCATTCATTTATTTCCTTTATCCTTTGCAGGCTACAGGGTTGTTAATTCTGTGCTCCTGTGGATTATTTACATACAGTATCTTGTTTAACTTACGTTGATCCTTTGACTTTATTCCAAATATATGAAATTTATAACCAGTACTACCCGATTCATAGACAAAGAAGTGGAGATACAAATAGGCAAACAGCAGATCAAAGTAGCTACTTGGATGCATCTACAATAGAATATAGTCCTTCCAACTTGTAGCATAGCTGTTGGCATTTATAAAGAATAAGAATCACATGGCTCTAGCAGCGCCACTGAGCAAGGGTCTCAGATGTCACAACTTGAAGTTATTGTGATTCTACTTCTCCCCAAGAATAACTTACTGGCTGAGTGCTGTCAAGATGTGAAGGCTGGTCTCTTTTGTACCAGATGTGGAACAACTTCCTTGATGTTTAGATGTAGTGTGAAGATTTCCTTGAACCTGGTTAAACTCACCTGAAAATTGTACATGCTTCCATATATTTCCTGGTAAGTGGGGCCTACCAAGGGCATCATTTAGAGAAACAGTAAGAACTGGGTGAAGGGAGGCAGGGTAGCAACATCATGTATGACATAAGTTAAAACCATTTGATGATTGGTGCAGGAATGTGCCTGGCATGTAGAGCGACTGTGAATGAGATGAATGCTAAAACAGCTGAAATTGCCATAGGGAAGACACAGCCCTCTCCAATACTTCATATATCCTTGGCCAAGATAGAGTTTGAACTTTAAAAAGACAATGAAGATGTAAATATTGTGCACACAACTAACTCAGACATTCCACCAGACAGCACTAATCTACTATGTTTCTTCTACGTCTCCAGCAAGGAGATGAAAGTGTAAATGTCTCTGCTCTGATGCAGAATGGACCAGAAATCAACAAGAATACTTATAACAACTCCAACCTCAATGGTATTAAATGCCCTGGAAATAATAGAATTGAATGTTATGATTAGACATAGAAGAGTTGGGGGATCTTTATGTGCAGTAGATAAAGAAGCTTTATTCTCATCTGCTGTTGTTGGCAATCAAGTGCAATTCCAAATGATTGTATCTAAAGCCAAGAGATTGACTGAGATGGTCTAGCACAGCAGTTCTCAAACTTGAGACTCCATATGAAAGACAAAAGGGATTGTGAAAATTTAGATTGCTGGGCAGACTGTGAAAATTTAGACTGCTGGGCTCTACCCCCCAGAGATTGTTTTTCAATAAGTCAAGATTTTGCATCCTCATGAAGTTTGCAGGAAATGTTTAGGCTCCAGGTTCTGCACCACTGGGTCTGAATGTAGCTGGGAACAGAAGACAGATTAGTTCAGGTTCAAAGGTTAGAAGCATGAAAAAGGGCAGTTTAAGTAGACAGAAAATTGAGAGGAGGGATTTTTACTGAATGCAGGTAAAAGCAAGAATGATTGGTTGCAATGACTATTAGCTGAGGACTTTGAGGTTTGAGGCCTGTGGAATAATATTGAATTTAATGACATAAGGGTCATTGATGATTAGGGGAAGGGCCATATGGAAATTTTAATATGATGGGTTCAAAAATACCTGTCAAGAAACCTTTGTATTCAAGGGAAACACAGTGAGTGTTAAGTGGGAAATGTGAGTCAAAAGAGACTCCTTCTTTTTGGAGGTGGATGATAGTAGCATACGTTAGAATTATCAGCCGAGATGATAAGGAAAGAGTGTGGAAAATTTGCAGAGAGGAGACCATAAAAGGGTAAATGGACCAGAAGAAGGCAGTAAGACCTGATGGCTACTACTGAGGAGTGAGTGAATTGACATGGGTAGTAATATATCTAAAGGAGAACTAATCATATAGTTTTGTTGCAATCTGGCCACACATGATGTAAGGAGTGATCATAGTGTTCCCAGGACATAGAACAAGGGACTGGTGTTAGATTTGGTGAGACCAAGAAATTATTGGAAGATCAAATGTGTATAGAAATAAGAGAAGGGGTGGTTGGAGAGCAAGATCCTTAGCATCAGTTGTTGGTAATAGGAAGTGAAAATGTGACTAAGATAGTAGGTGAAAATGTGAGAGGTACATTTATAATCAGCCTTAGGTATTTTGTTACAGCAGCACAAATGAACATGACAACCTGATTGTACAGCCTGGAGTGCTTAGCTTGCCTTTTGGCTTGTAGAATTGGGTGATACTTCAGAAGTCATCCAACATTCATGAGCTAGGCAACACCTTGCAAGACAAAGGTCTTACCCAAATGCACAGGCTTCTGCACCTGTCATCTGATGGAGACTCCATGGTCCTAGATTCCGAGGTTCTGTGGATTCAAGATCCCACAAATCCACACCGATAAGCTAAAGTCTGTGGCTCTCATTACCTCAGGGTGTGACCTTATAGGGGGACAGTGTTACTAAACACTTATTTAATTTAGATGAGATCACACTGGCAGAAGGCGGGTGCCAGAACCGATATGAATGCTATTTCTTTGCATCTCCCAGCAGCAGAGGGAACTGTTAACACAGAATGAAGACTGGACTCCCCCAGGTTGCAAATCTGGAAAAAAATTTAAGAGTGGAGAAAAAAAAAAAAAAAGCATGGAGAATCAGGTCATTCATTGGATGGGGCATCATGAGGACTTCAGAGTTCCAAGAAACTTTCGCAGAAGTAGTTGTAGAAGAAATAAGGGACAAGAGACAGCAGGAAGGTGAGAAGATTATTGCGAGGACAGTCATGTGTTCTCTTCTTCCATGGATGGTGCTCAAAGTGAGCACCACTTGCAATATAAGAAGAAATAATTGGCTTATCCACATTAGTTTTTTTGTTTTTGTTTGTTGTTGTTTCTTTGGACACGATCCCTTAACAAAACTCAGTGCTTGCAAATGCAGCTATACTGGCTGGTCAGCAAGCCCCGGTGTTCCTATCTCTGCAGTCCCACTGTGAATACAAGCGTGTGCACATGCGTGTTTTTCCCCCATGGATAAGAGCCCACTGTGTGCAGGAAGGAAAGGCAGTAATTAGCATCAAGGACTAATGCTCAGCATTCTCTCATGAAACAAGAAGGGAGGGGGTATTGTGAATCCAGAACACAGGCTAGAGGACACATGCACATTTCATAGGCATTCAGTCAAGAACAACGGGAGAGTGCACTCAGGCACACACAAGGTTGGACTTCAGAGTCTGCTGAGGCACCAAGTGAGTGCCCTGTCACCAAAATATGTCATGAACGGTGATTCAAGACAGGGAAAACAGGAGCTTCTGGGACGGACGTATGGCAGGGCTGCCTCTCATCAGGACACCCCAAGGGTCAATGATTCCAAGTAATGATGGGTCCCCTCCCTTTCCTGGAGGCATCACAAGTCTCTGATCTCTGAAATTCCAGGAACACTGGGATACTGATGTCTGCTATGGAGAGTCAGCCCACGAAGTAGTCAAGTCTTTCCCATTAAGAGTATGAAGTCTCTGGGGAGTGGAGAATGCTCGGAATGTGAAGTGCTATCTGCACCTAGTAAAAACCTGAGTTCATGACCCAGTACTCACTTAAAAAAAAATGTATATAGACAGATAGGTTTATGTTCAATCTCAGCATCCCAGAGAGAGGCACAGAAGGATAAAACACACTGCCTGGCTAGTCATTCTAGCACAATCAGTGAGCAACAGGTACAGAGGTGCTGTCTCAAAAAAAAATAGAGACAGGATAACTGAAGAAGATACCATTTTCTGACTTATGACATCCACACACTTGTGCATGAGAGTACACACACACACATTATCTCTCACACTATCTGTGGGGTGTGTGTGTGTGTGTGTGTGTGTGTGTGAGAGAGAGAGAGAGAGAGAGAGAGAGAGAGAGAGAGAGAGAGAAAGTGAGAGAGGGTTAGAACGTTTCCAACCCTTTCTTTGGCTGCGAAGCACACATCTATCTGTTCCTCTCCTTCAGCATTGTGAGTGGGCAAAACACGAGGTAGTGGAGAAAGCAGTGTAGCTGGACCCCACCCATAGCACCCTAGAGAGGACAGGGAGTATGGGTGCAGGCGGAGACACAGTGTCATCAGGGACCTGGCGTGCTGTCTGGGTGCGTGGGGTCCATGCTTCGAGTGCAAGGCTGTGTGTGCATAGCTAGCTAATGCTCCAGCCCTGGCTGGTGACGATCCAGAGAGGCACCGCCACACCACGGGGCGTCTCTGGACTTGGGCACAGGCCAAAGAAGGCTAGGCCTGGCCCGAAACTAGCAGGAAGCGTCAAACCGGTGGAGACATCTGCACCGTCAGCCAAGCACTGACGTGAACATTTATTTGGGGGCGGGGAGGGGGAAGCAACGCAGTATGCCTGCCGTGAGGATCTTTCAAGCCCCACAGTCTCCCAGGTGGTCCTCTTTTGGAGGTGGAGCTGCAGGGGTGATGGCTGGAAGGACGAAGCTCCCTTCTAAGGAATGGTTGAAGAGGGGTCCCTGGCAGCACCTATCCTGGCTGCTGACCTCTTCCGGGCCGCCTTTAGGATGGTCTTATCAAAGAGCTCTTTCTCACGATGGTGCACGGGTGGGCCACGCAGGTACTTCTCCTCCGCCTCCTTGTAGCTGAGCTCCTCCAGGGCAGCGATGGAGCAGATGATTGCTTCTGGAAGAAGGACCTCCATGGTGAATCGGACTTTGTCTCCTCTTGCCAACGCGAGCAGGGCCTCGTCTGCTTCCTTGGATATTTCTTGCAAGTGTCTGGCTACGAGATGCAGCTGGTCCTCATCCTCCAGGTAGGTCTCAATGCAGTAGACTTCCCTCTTGAATCGCCAAAGGTTGTCCAGCCACCTGGACGGTTTCCTGCCCTTTACGATGTCCAGCAGGTGCTGGTCTGCCCCCTTTCTCTTCACGATGAAGTCTACGAGCTTCTGGTTGGCTCTGTCCCAAGCGGCCCTCATGCGGTCTGGCAAGAGTTTCTTGCGGGGCCCCTTCCCACCCAGGGCGGTCTCCTCCTCCCAATCTTCCAAGTCGGCATAGCTCACCTTGGGGAAGTCAATGTGCAGGTCGCCCTCTTGGATGGCTCTCCTTAGCGGGTAACTTGCTCGGGCGGTGTAGTAGTCCATAAAGGAGCCCAGGAAGGAGCCACAGGCGAGGCCCTCTCTGTAGTGGTCGATCACTGAGAGGCACCAGTCGATGCCCTGGCCGTACACTCTGCTGGCTCTCCTCAGGAGCGCTGATTTCTCCCCACAGTCCAGGTGCTTCAGCTTGCGTAGAGGGACTGGGACACCCCTGTGCTCCAACTGCATGTTGCCCTCGATCAACAGCACCCTCGCCATCTTGTCGTTTTTGCTGACGCTCTTGACCACCGCCGGCCAGAAAGGAAGGTCCTGGAATTTGAACCAGACCAGCATCCCACGTTCGATGGTATTTGGCCCCAGGGCAGAAGCCACGTTGGTGCCTTGGCAGACTTTCTGCACTCCGGCCACCCTCCTCTTGACCCTGGTGCTAGTCGCCTTTGAGCGCACTCTATTCTCCTGTTGTGGGAGCATGCAATGTGCGCACAGCACATGGAACTTCCTTTTCCTGCTAGCAATGCGGAGCGATCTTCGCAGCCTCGGGATGGGAGGCGTGCAGGCTGCCGATGCCCCCTTTGAGTCTGGCTTTGGGGTCTCGGAGCCGGGGTCCTGCTTGTTCTCTGGGAGGGAGGTCTTCCTCTGGGCTCCAATAGCCCCGATCTCCAGGCCGCCACACCGTACTTGTTGCTGGAGAGCTCTGGGCGAGGTAGAGGCCTGCCTCGGTGGTGGTGGTGGTGGTGGTGGTGGTGGTGGTGGTGGTGGTGGTGGTGGTGGTGGTGGTGGTGGTGGTGGTGGTGGTGGTGGTGGCAGCAGCGGCCCAGAGGCAGCCTGCTGCTGTTTTTTAGCCCGGCCCCCCCTCCGAGAGGCTGGGGCCCTCAGAGACCTGAGCTTGGATGGGCTCAGCTTTCTCTTGCCCTGATTATCGCCAGCATTTCCTGCTGGTGGCTTGCAGGAACTTGGCCACACTCTAGTGCCTCTTAACAAGTTCCCTCGCATTTCAAAGTGAGGAGGCCCAACAGCAGTGTGCACCTGGGCTCTGCCCCCTTGCACTGCAAGCTCATTCTGTGAGCCCTTCAACACAGGCCCCAGGCGGCCCCGGCCCCGGCCCCGGCCCCGGCCCCGCTTCCTGGGACTCCTGAGGGAGAGCCCCTGGCCTTTCTGGTTGTGGTCTTGGAGGTGCAGGCGCTGGCCTGAGCTGGAGCTGGCCTGCTCTTTTGGAACCTTCAGAGTCGCTGTGCTGGTTCTTCGGCCACCTGCCCTTCTTCCTTGATGCAAGCCGGTTCCCTCGCCCAGAACATCCAGAGCCGCCTTGAGGGCTCTTCTGTATGCCCTGGTCTGCCCTGGCGAGCCACTGCCCTGTGACTCCTTCCCGGCCAAGGAGGCGATGGTAACGACTTCAGACTGGCTTAGGGGCTTCACCTCTGTGCTCCTCACTCTTGTCTTCTCACCCACAGGCAGAATCTGGACCTCCAGGAAAGACGCCCCTCTCCTCCTACTGTGGGCTGTGGTCCTGGGTCTGGATAACACCCTTGCAGGCCACAGCTGGCCCTTCCAGCCACAGAGCACATACTCTGCAGAGTCCATGGTGAACGGGTCTCTGGAGCTGCGCTGATCAGGACAGGGTGGCTCCCTTGGTTGTGGTGGGGCACACTGTGACTGCTGGTCTTCTGTGGTCTGGTTACCCTGCCGGCAGTGCTACCCTCCCTCCGGAATCTGGTAGACAAGCTTGGACTGACGTCCTCGCTCAGGGCTCAGGGCGACGTGGACGTGGGCGTATCCTGTAGCGTGGGAGAGGGAAGCAGAGCTGCACCAGGAGGGAAGTAGCCTCCAGTGGACACAGAAGCAATAGCTCAATGAGGTGAGGAGAGAGAAAGCAAGGGAGTAACCAAGTCTGTTCTACAGAGGTGAGGATGCATGTGGGAGAAGACATGGAAGGATCCAGACAGAGCACGTGTGCAATAGACGGTTCACCACCAGGAGGCTGGGGTGGTGAACTCACTTGCTCCTGGAGAGGCGAGTGGCTTTACAAGGCCCGTGTGCTTTCTTGCCCATCCTGTACCCCTGGGCTCCCTGGGATTATCTCGGGGAGTGGGGGAGCCTCATTGTTCTCTTTCCTAGGGAGCTAATCCCACCTTGCCCCACCCCAGGAAGCCTGTGGACACCTAGTGCGCCTGTGCCTTCCACACCAGGGAGACAGATGCCAGGCTGAGGAGCAAGTGTGTGGGGAAATCTTCATGGAGATACACACAGCATGGCTAGTAAGGATGGCGACTGCCACTGTCCTAGCTTCTGGCCTCACACCCCCACCCCCCACCCCCCACCCCCCACCCCCGACGCCGACCACAGACCCTCGTATTTGGGTTCAGGTCTCTTGTTCCAAACTCCATCCTGGCCCTCGCCGTGGGATCGGGAGTCTCCGTGGCACAAAGGAAAGCACCTCATTGTGGAGAAATGCTTCCTAACTGGCAGACTCAGGAGTGTCGGACAGAGAGGGACAGGAGAAGTGTCTCCGTTGGAACTGCCCATCCTCCTGCTGCAACCTCAAGTCCGCAGACCCTACACACCCATATCTGTGCGTGATGGTCACAGTTCTACCAACAGATCCCAGGCCACGGGACTCCCCTGCCCACAACCCCGGTGTCCCTAATGTTAACCCACAAAGTCTCAGACAGACAGGAAGTCAAAGCGGCTACTCGATGACCCGGATGCTCACTTGCCCATCGCCAAGCCCAGAAGCCATGCTTGGAATCGGAAGTGGTATCCGAACTCATCTGTAGCACAGCTCTCCTGTTCATGTTCCTCCTCCATGCTCTGCCTCTCCACATAGTTCCTTCCCCATTGTGCTCCTCACTGGAATCTCATCCCTTTCTGATCCTCACTGTGACTGGGCGTGCATCGGGGTCTGCTCCTTTCCTGGCTGCTCTCGCTCGCCTTGGGCCCATGGCTTCCTGTCCGCAGTGTGCATGCCATGCATGCATGCGGAAGCGAAGCCCACACCTGTCTGACCCTCAAAAGAGGCCCACTGTGCTTGAGTGCCGAGAAGGACCACACACTTTGAAGGACCACAGCACAGAAGAACCATGCAGGCAGGGCTCGTGTGCCACAGATGTTCACCGTTCAGGCCGGGATGCAGGTGGTTCCTGTCACCACGGGGGGCCACCACCAGGCCCAGGGAGGCCGGACACTGCGGACTCTGGGCTCCTGGAGCAGCTTCCTGAGGACACTGCTCTCCTTGGGGACTCCCAAGAAGTTACCCCACATCCCTTCTTTGAGTGTGGGCACACCGAGCTCTCCCTCAGGGACTCCAGGCCTTATCCAAAGGAATTCCCAACTGTACAGAAATACGGGCGGCAAGTGATAGCCACATCCCCTTCCCACCTTCTGTATCTATAAACACCCGGTGGTACGTTCTAGCTCCCGATTCACTGTGCAAATGCTCACCGTCCCTTCTGCCGAATTCCCAGTCAGCTCTTGCTGACTTCAAATCTGATTCCACAGTGCATAAAGTGGCTATCTACATAAAGGACTCTAGGTCTGCTCCGGGCCACACCTGCTCGGTGATGCAATAGCAAATGTGTTCTGCGGAAGTCTGGGGCCCCATTTAGGGATCACCCGCAGAAACCCCTCCTCTGAGGAATCTGTGTGATCTTACAGGGTTGGCCTCCTCTGATCCAGCCCCCTTGGGGTCCTGGGCCACAGCTGTCTCCTGAGGACACGGAGGGAAACACTGGCGCCTCGGGCGCTTCAGGCAGCCTTCTGCTGGACCCTCTTAGCACATGCCCTCCAGCAAGGCTGAACGAGCACCTTCAAGCCCAACTATGCCCCCACACCCAGGCTCCACGCCTCGGGCACGAGAGAACCCACCCCTCACCCGGTCCCGAGAAACCGCAGATGCCCGAGTTACACGTACAGAGTGCAAGCTTTCCACCCCAGGCAAGCCTTCACGAGCTTCTGATTGCCTCGAGCGTGATGTTCTCAGCCTCACACGCTTCCTGAGTTAGAATACATGCCTGGGAATACCAAGTATGTGTTCAAGCCCACAAGCCGAGGGCATCCACGCAGCACCTGTCACTCAGCCATGAAGAAAGGTGTCTGCGCTTATCATATCAGGCCACAGCCTGCCCAGAGTGCTTATTCCCAGGCCACGTTCTTCCCCAGTGTGTGTGTTCCATCTGTGCATGCCCTAATGCTCCAGGGTGTAGAAAAGTCATTACATTGTCTACAGCCTGCTCAGATTTTGTCAGTAATGCCACCTGCCTCTATCATTGCAGGCATCACCTCCGGTGCAGGAGCTTCAACCATTTACCTTTCCAGTGAAAACAGCACTATGCTCCCCAGAGGCGCATGGAGAAGTGTGCAAGATGGAACCCTGAAAGCTCTGTCTCAGCACATGCTTTGGCCCCGTGTGCGGAAGGCCTTCTGTCAAGGGCTTGCGTGCTTGACAATCCCCGTGTTCGAGGTCTATTCATTCATGTTTTCTGCAGGTTGGGAACTACCACATGGCTCCCCTCCATGTGGTGAATCAGACAGAGGCGGGGCGGGGGGGGGCAGGCTGATGGGAGGGGTACAAGAAGGGCACAAAGTCTATTGCTCACACACAGGGGCAGAGATATGCAGAGATCCAGATGATGTGCTTGCTGGTGGGTCAGAGAGAAACCCCAGCCGCTCATCCCGTAATGCCCCATCCCGTAATGCCCGGCCAGCTAGCTGATGCTTAACCCATCAGTGAATGGAGTAAAGACTCAGACCCCGACACAAACTAATAGCTGTCTGTCAAGGGAACAAGCTCTGCCCCTTCCTCAGACGTTCATCCCACACTGGTTTGACCTCAGCCTTCCCAGCTGCGATTGGTGACCAGTTTAGAGGCAGCGGTCTTTTTGGAGGCATGTCATGTCAGGTCTCCAGGCCAAGAGACTGGAGTCCTGGGCTTCATCCCTCCGAGGAACCTGGCAGTCGTCGCCCCCCCCCCCCATTTACCTCCTCCTTAGATGCCTTCCGGCTCCTCTCTTTCACACAACACGAGCCACGGCTATCTTGGGTAAGGTGCTGTCACACGAACACGGTCTTTTCTGTCAGGAGCTCGCGTGAAAATCATGGGCAAACAGAGACGGGGCATCCATTTATGTGGGTAGGTGATCTACGCTTTCAGGGCCTGAAACGACAGAGCTGTCACCAAAGAGGTGTCACCTGAGGACAAAGAGACAGGGCTGGCTGAGCAGCCAGTCCTTGGGGCTTCGCTTCAAACAGTAGTAGTGAGCACCTCTCCTGTCCCATGAAAGAGCAAGCCCGCTCCCGAGGCACACTCACAGGCTCAGCTCACACTCACTCAGGCTGTCTGCAGGCACCTACCTACGCACTTTGTGTGTCTGTCGAGTGGTTCCACCTCTCCAGCCTGAGTATCCTTCGCAAATGTATCTGTAACCAGGAAAGAATGGCTTGTCCCCGTTGTCATGGCAACCACTGTGTCATCAGAAAAAACGTTCTCTCCTAGTAGCCAGTTCTCTGCGGAAATCGGGGAAGTACTAATCCACCCAGGAGGCCTACTGTTCACTTACATCTCAGGCACCTAGATCCCCCCCCCCTCCAATTCCCTGCAGCTGCGTGCATGAAAGAAAATGAGCATGCACAAACAGGGTACAGAAGTCGATGCTGCCATGCCAGGGCCCAGGGGACCTTGGCGCAGGGGCTTTGACCACAGAGGGTCTGGGTCAAGGCAAGGCAAGGCAAGAGATGACAGGCTTTTGTCTCCCTTCTAATCAATAGAATGAGATAAGGCAGGGGTCAGAGGTGAGAAGGACACCTTTTCAGAATTCCGAAGGCAGGCAGGTTGTTTCTCCAGATGTAAGTAAGTGTTTTAGGTCACTTGGCAGACAACAGGGAGGGCCGTGGACCTGCAGGAATTCAGGTGGCAACAACATCCAGAAAGAGGAAGAAAGGAAGGAAGAAAGAGAGAGAAAGAAAAAAAGAAAGAGAAAGAAAAAGAAAGGTCGAATCTCAAGCAGGAAGGAAAGAGAGCAAACTTCAAATGGCTGGAGGCTTTGGTAACCACAAAACCAGCCCACAAAGGCATATTTCCTCCCTCAGTGCAACACCTCTCAACAAACCGAAACACTGCCATCTATTAGGAAACAAGTACACACACACACACACACACACACACACACACACACACACACACACACGAGAGAGAGAGGGGGGGGAAGAGAGGGAGGGAAGAGGGAGACAAGAGGGGAGAACAGAGAGAGGAGAGGAGGTCATGTTCCTTTAAGCTGCCTCAAGGCATGCCTACTACTCCATGCACTCATCCCTGCATCTAGTAGGATGCTTTCTCATCGCATTGGATGACTCCATTTTGGAAAGTTCACCTCTTCAGGGTTTTTCTACTTTGCTCACAGCACATACATGGATCATTACAGAATATGCCTTTTGCCTGACCATTTTCACTTACAATACTCCCAGCATTCACGGAGGGGTGTGTGTGTGGGGGGCACAGTGCATTCCTTCTCGGGGCCGGGTAGTATTGTGTTGTTCTGATTTGCCATGCTCAGTGTATCTCTTTATCATGAGGGGCTAATTTGAGACTTCCCCACTGTGACTAGGGCTGCCATGAGCTTTTGTGTGCCTACATTTGCTCAAATGCTTCTATTCAGGGGATTGGGCCATACCTAGGGGTGGAGTGTATGTGTAATGGGCTGATATGGCATTACCCATTTTGATGAACACAAAGGTGCTGCCCACAGTAGACATAGCATCCAGAACCCCACAGCAGCAAGGCTTTTTGGGAGTCTGCCTATGCTTAAGAGTCCTTCGTAACTTCCATCCTAAATAGTCAAGTAACTGTATGTGGGGTGTGTGTGTGTGTGTGTGTGTGTGAGTGGTGAGTGGTGTGTGTGTGTGTGGTGTGTGTGTGTTGTGTGTGTGTGTATGGTGTGTGTGTGTGTGAGTGGTGAGTGTTGTATGTGAGTGTATGATGTGTGTGTGTATGGTGTGTGTGTGTGTGTGTGTGTGTGTATGGTGTGTGTGTGTGTGTGTGTGTGTGTGTGTGTGTGTGTGGTGTGTATGTGTGTGTGAGTAGACTCAACTGCTGTCATTGTATGTCCCTTGCCTTCCCTAAACTCAGATATCATGGGACTTGTGTTCTGAGTCCCCATGCATCACGCATGCCCAGATGATATGGTGTCAAAGCATGGTCATCAGAGATCCAGAGTCCATGGGGGAGGACAGTGGGACCATGGAGTGTCAGAGCCCAAGCTGAACAATACAGTGACAGCCAGGAGTCTCAGTCACTCTTCAGATCAAAGCTCCTGAAGGCCATCAGAAACATGCCGGAAGGCTGCAAATGCGAGGCACGGGACTGTACCCCGGGCAGGGGACTAGAGACCTCCTGTTCCTGCCTCTTGTGTACTTTTGAGGTCGTCGTCACTGGACACCTGGGCCCTCCAGAGAAGCAGCCATGAGTGATATTTGACAGGAGGGGCTTACTGGGGCCCGATGCACATGCGCAGACACAGGCCCGAGTCAAGCCCCAAGTTACACCCGTATGGTTGCTGGGTGGGTGTCCTTTTAGGAGCACCTACCTATAGCTAGTCTCATGCATGCTTGCCTGCTTTTGTAGAGAGGCCATTGCCCTTAGTTTCCAGAAGTGAGGAGTAACCCTGGCAAAGGAGGGTCTCTGGTGACTCTCACGAAGCCTGTCTATAGGTGAGTGAGTGACTAGGTGTTAGGGCCCATGAGGTGATGTCATGGGCCTCGCTTTCACCCTGGAGTGGTCAAGTCCCGGAAGGGCTGCCTGGGCAAGCTTTGTGAAGGTGCCAGGGACCCCAAGGATTGGGCAGGACAGCGCGCGTGCTCCTGCAGAGACTAGGGACCTTCCACATGGCCCTTTCAGTCCCCTTCGGGTACTCCCCCCGATTCTGCACAGATCTATACTTCTACAAGTTGGAGCATTTCCAACGGGGAGCACAGATGTTCCGGGCACTTTGAGCTCCTCCTAGGTGAGTTGGGAGCTTGTGCATGCACAGCCGAAAGCTCCAAGCCAAGTATGCGTGATTACTTACGGGGTGGGCCTCAAGGCCGCCAGGCTCACAAAGGCAGATGTGGTTTTCCACAGAGGTATGCAACACTTTGTGGAAGTGAGGCATCCCTGCCACGCCCCTCCGGGGGGACCAAGAGGGGTCTCGGGATTGTGGTGAGCTGTGTCCCTGTAGGTGAGTGCCTAGGTATTAGGACCCAGGATAATACCTGAGGTGAAGTCGTCTGTCCCTCCGTCCGTCCGTCCCTCCCTCCCTCAGTCCCTCTGTCCATCCTCCCATCTGTCCCTTCCTCCTTCCGTCCGTCCCTCCCTCAGTCTGTCTGTCCATCCTCCCATCTGTCCCTCTGTCTGTCCCTCCCTCAGTCCCTCTGTCCATCCACCCATCTGTCCCTCCGTCCCTCCATCCCTCCCTCCCTCCTTCTGTCCGTCCCTCCCTCAGTCTGTGTGTCCATCCTCACATCTGTCCCTCCCTCCTTCCGTCCGTCCCTCCCTCAGTCTGTCTGTCCATCCTCCCATCTGTCCCTCGGTCCCTCCGTCCTGCCTTCCGTCCATCCTTCTGTCCGTCCGTCCTTCCGTCCGCAGCCCGAGTTCCACAGTGGAGTGGGGGAGGCCAGGAAGGGCCGCGTGGGAAAGCTTGCATAGGAAGCAGGGACGGAGAAGAGTGGGCAGGACAGCACGGCAAGTGTGCTCGCCGCAGGACTAGGCACCTGCCCCGTGGCGCTCTCTGAAGTCTTTGGGCACAGGAGACGTTTATCCGGGCCCACACGTGCACACTAGGACCAAGTAAAACAGGAGAGTGGGTGTTTCAGGTCCTCCCAGGCTTTGAAGTGCAACTTTCCCTCCGGGCGTGCGTGATCATCGCGGCTGGGCTTAGGCAAGGAAAGGGACCGCACAGGGGCTCGCGTGCGCCCCCGCTTCTCCGCGGCCCCTCCTATTTCCCGGAAGGAGGACCAACTAATGGGACCCCCTGGAGGGGGCAGCAGGCTTTGGGGCTGCGGTGCTGAGGCCTGTCCCTGTCCCTGTCCCTGTCCCTGTCCCTGTGGGAGAGTGACCAGGTATTAGGACCCAGGATATTCCCCGAGGTGATGGAGGTGATGGCTGGCTCCTAAGTTGCACACCGAGTGGCCCAGGAGCAAAGCCCACAAAGGCCTCGAGAGGGACTCGGGGACCGCGGCTGGCCCGCGCAGCATGTGGACTTGGGAAAGACTAGGGACCCCCCACAGGGCCCCTTCCGTGGTCTTCGGGTGCTTCAGACGTCCTCCCGGCCCCATGTGCACGGGTGGGCCTGTTTGAGAGAGGGGTATGGGGGCTCAGGCCCTCGCCAGCCTTAGTACAGTGGCTGCCCGGATGCGCATGCGCAACCCCCCCTGTCCAAAGCACGCTTGCGCCAGTGCCTCAGCAAGGAGGGGGCGTGGCCAGGGTCACACATGCGCAAAGTGGACTACTTCCGGAAGTGGGGTCTCAGCAGCCGTGACTGGTGACTGCGCTCGAGGCTGAGAGGGGTTTGCGGTGCCGGTGAGGATGCGGTGAGGCGTCCTCCCCCAGCTGAGCAACGAGGTATGTGCAGCCTCGGAAGTCCATGAGGGGACTTCCGGAGCCTGCGTTAGCTACCCACCGAATTGGGCAAGGCCGGGGGGGGGGGGGGAGGGGGTGCAGTCTGGGAAGGTGTGTCCGGGCCACGGGGGCTGAGAGGGAGGCGAGCGCAGGACCGCCCGTGTGCTGGAGAGTGAAATCCAGTGTCTTCCAGGCCCTGTTAGGGCAGCTCCCAGCTGGGACTTACACAACAGCACGTCCACGTCATTGGCTGGGTCACATCCCTCAGCACCCTGGAGCAGGTGCATGCTGCTCCACCTAGTCCGAATGGTTCCATTCAGGGAGGGGGGGCTACTCAGGTGGGACGACCGTCTGATGGGAAGAAGGCTCTCAGGGGACTGTGGTTGAAGCATGATCACCTGCCTAATCTGAGTGGGCCCCTGTTCTGAGGTTCTGGAGGTCACAAAATCAGAGTCGGCCTGGATCCACAGTGCTCGGTGGTGGCGCAGAATGGGATCACGGGGTGTCTGTCGGGGGCCTGCCTGGTTGAGGTTGAGGCGATTTCTGTAAACCTCCCTTCTGCAAGGGACTGGACAGAATCCCAGGCTCTGCGGGTATGAGAAGATAGATGTATGTGTTACAGAGTGAGGGATGGGGGAGAGCGTGGAAGGTGCCCATTGCCCCTGCATACTCTTTGGTCAACATTGGATGCATGTCCCCGCTTGTGATGTCTGCTGGGCGATTTCATGCATGGCAACTGCTGGGCCCCGAGCCAGGCACGTGTGGCCCTTGGACCCATCTGTTGCAGGAGCATCTCCTAGCCCCACCTCATGGGTTTCCATGATACTCTCTCTCAGGCCACATCTCAGGCCACTCACCTGTGCCACATCGGCCTTGGCCGAGGGTGGATGCTTGGCTCGCCACAGGCAAGTGTGCCTGCTTTGCCAGCCTCCCGTATGTAAACTTGCTGAGGGGGCCCTATACAGGAACAGAATGATGTGTATTCACCTGCTAGGTCCTCACATCTAGCCTGTATCACCTACCACCCGGCCAGACCAGGCCAGGAAGACACACACACACACACACACACACACACATACACACCAAACCCCCACCCCCCTACACACACATACACACACACACACACCACCACCACCACCACCACCACCACCACCACCTCATGTATGAGCAGCTCTACTCATGAGCCCACATGCTCAGGTCTTTCTCATGCATAAGTGCTGTCAGAAAGCATGCTTGTGGAGGCAGGCAGTGGCTGGGTGCTCCCTTCCTCTAAAGAGACTGAGGTTTCTGAGGGGAGGATCTCGGAATAGGATCGTCTTCGTGGCCGACTGGTTATTAGTGGGTGCTTCTATGAAGTCCGGTGTTAGGGAAACTGTTCCAGAACGTGTTCCCAGTACAAGAAGGAAAATCCACTTGAACAAGGCCTAGTTACTTACTGAGCAGGTGCTGGTTCAAAGTACTAGAGTCTGACCCTGGGGCAGTTTATGTTAGACACATTTAAGGACAGTACACTTTTGGAACAAAGTTTGCTGGTAACAGTTATCTCAGTCCCCTGCGCAGAATGAAGGTTGAGGCCTAAGTACATAGACACTCTCTTGCAATGTACATGTGACCTGTCCCATGAAGGTGGGTTCTGTATCTTAGGGACCTCGGATCTGCTGTGGCTTCAGCCATGCGGATAGCAGAGACAGTACACCAGGCTGCCACGTACATGGGGCATCTCCACAAAGGATGGGCTCTGTTGACTGAGAAACCAAACTAACGAGGAAGGCCTAGGGTGGGAGAGTCTGGGAGAAACATGATAATCTGGGAGATCCGAGTGTGGCCTGGCCCTGTAGGCAGCATAGATCACCAGGCCGTTAACGACATCCACTCCCCGCCTTCTGGTTGGAAAAGAGATGCACGCCTGTGTTCTGTTGAAGAGACAAGCCTGTGTGCTTAACATTCCTGGGGCCCACCGTGCTTGTCTGTGAGCACAAAGACCTCGTGCGCTCATACAGACTGTGTGTCACCTTGTGTGAGTATATTGGGCAATCTCTGGATTTGCCTCCTGCGTGTATTCCTTGGGCCTTTCCTAGATGTCTGGGTCCCTGAGTTGTTTCTGAGAGCGGGTCGGGATTTCACTTGAGTGTGCAGCAGGTGTGCCCAGACATGGTTCCAGGGCCCGCATTGGCTATCAGTGGGTTGGTGTTTGTGACAAGATGCAGGTATTGTGGCACTTGGCCTGGGGCTAGACCAAGCTTGCCCTATCCTGGGGACAAGCAATCAGCAGAAAGGGCTGAGATTGGGGGCTACGGGGTTGCGGAGAGCTCTGCGTTCTGCGTTCCGGGGTGGGGAGGGGGTTGGGTGTAAAAAAATAGAAAAGAAAAGAAAAAAGGGACAGAATGTGATTGGATGTGGCATTATGTACCGGTGCCATCCTCCTCCTGCCACCTCTCTGCCCCAGCAGGGTAGTGCCAGGGCACACGACCACAGGCTGTGGAGGCCTGGTCCCTGTTTCCATTGCTGTGGTGAAATTCTTCCCTGTGTCTTTACTGTACACACCAACATTCTAGGAGTCCGGCGGCCCAGCACAGTGAGGCCGCAAGCCATGTCAACCGAGGAACAGAAAGACATGAAGAGACGTGCCAAGCGCCCAAGGGTTGATCCGAATCTCTGTTCAGATGACTCCCAGAACCCAGATGCAATCGCACCTGGTAACAATGCACCTGATACGACGGGGCATATGTGGCTGGGCCTAACTGAGGGGACATTCTACTACTCTTTGGCAGGCGGTGCACATGGGTGGCGTGGTACTAACCAGTTCATTCCATGGGGTTACATGCATGGGTGGTGGGGGGCGGGTTTCTGGTGCTCAGATCTGATTCTCAAGCATGTTCTGGGTTTCTGTCCACACCTGATGTTCTCAGCCCGTGGCGGGAGTGCACGGCTCACAAGGGCCATTGGTCCTGGCCAGCAGGCCTCTGGAGAAGCCCATGGGTCACAGTGACTTTCCTTGGAAGGCTTTTACAAATATGTGTCCCCGCCGTCCCCAGACTCTGGCTGAACTGAATTTCACCTGTGTTGTTTGGGTGTGGGTGTGGGTGTGGGCACCGGTTCCCAGAAGATGACTTTAAAACTGCTGTTGTTGGCCATGGGCTCACCCAAGCCCAGAGTGAAGCTGTTTCCCATGTGGGTTGATGAGAGCAGCACACTTCATCCACAAAGGATTCCCCTTTCTTCTCAATGCAGCAAACAATCCAGCAGTTGATACCAGTGTGATGGCCAGCTGTTCCTCAGGATCAGATGTGCAAGAGGCCAGGTGATGTCTTACAGGAACTTTGGCCTGCCCCAGGAGGTAGTTTCAGTGTGGTTTTATGCAGTCATACAGAGAAAAGGATGTCCTTTGCTGGAAAATGGATCCAAATGGAGAGTTTGGTGTTGAGTGAAATGAGCCAGCACCAAAGAGAATACCGTCACCTGTTTTCTCTCATTTGAGGGTCCTAGATTATAAAGTAGGTCCATGAAATGGCAAAACCCAAACTGAGAAGGGAGCCTGGGGAGAGGTGGGCAATGCCCAATAGAGGGGAAAGATTGGGGAGTGGAGTGGAGGCTGACTCTGGAGGTTGAGTATGGTCAGAAGGCATGAAAGTAGAGGCCTCACTGCCGGGGTGATAGAGGAGGACTAGCAGGAGGGCACCGGCGGAAGGATGAGTGTGAATGTGGCTGGAGTGCACGACAGATGGGTGAGAACCCTTTACAGAACGCATCGCTGCCGAACAGGGAACGGATTCCGCTAAACGTTTACTATAAAAACCCCTGTACTGCCAAAACATGACAGGAAGTCACTGCTTGAGGGTGGGAGACACTTCCACGGAGCTGCCTGCAGCTGGCAAGGGAATGCCTGGGATTCAGTTGTCATGACTCATTCATCCAACACCCAGCCTGAGGTTGGTTTCCTGGAGAGAAGGCTGACTGTGAGTCACCCATGCTCCAGCCAGTAACGCTTGCCCATGTGCCCGTATGCATCTGCAGTGAACTCACTGATTCACTGTGAAAATGGGCAGGAATGGGAAGGAATATTTACAGAATGGCACCTCCCATCAACCCCAAGAGAGGAAAACCAGACTCTGTCCCGCATAAGCACTAGTCCCTGCAAAACCGCATGCCTCACCTTCCTTCAGTGCACACTTTGGATGCTTGTCCTCACTTAAGGATTCTTGTGTGCATTTTCCACAGGCAACCTGTTCAGAAGAGGATACAGGATTTCAAAGGTGTGTTTGAGCAGATGTTGCTGGTCCCAGAGCTTTCTTTCGGACCCCTCTGCAGTGCAGAGGAATTTCTTTTCATTCACTCATTCACTCACTCGCTCACTCATTCATTCATTCATTTTTGGTGGAACAGTAAATTGCCATTTGCCCTTTACAGGTGGGCGGGTGTAGGTGGTGGTGGTGGTACTTTTAGCTTAACTTTTAGCTAGCTGATCTGAGCCGGGGACTGGAATAGCTGTCACTGAGGTGGTCAGGAGAGTTTCCTGATTCCTGCACTGGTTGCTGAAGAGTGTTACTAGAGATGATGGGCAAGCAGATAAACCTCTGCTTTTTGTCCTACCACACTGAGTGGTAAGTTACAATTCAACAGCTGTTTTTCACATCCTGAATTGAGTCATTTTTCTGGCTTTGCGACCTTGCTCTCCTCCAGGAGCCCCTACCAAAGAGGGCATGGATAAGAGCCTGAAGGCTGTATATAGATTGATGAGCCTGTCAGGGAATACCGAAGGCAGCCACAATGTGGACCGGGAAGAAAAGTGTGTGTGACGCATAGCATGCCACACGGGCTTGTTTTCTGTCATTCACGGTAACCAAGTCAGTGTGCCACAAGCCACCTCCCAAGCTGAGGCAGCTTTTGCTCACTTGTGTGGATGGCCCTAAAAGGACATTACTAGAGAGATATCGTCAATCCTTAGCCGGTGTATAGAGTCAATTCGTGTAAGCCAGGGTGTCTGACATCTGAGAGCATTGCTCTTTCTGGTACAGAGGAACTACCGCTTGATCTCTAAGGTGTCCAGAAAATGTTTTGTCAGTGACGGTCACTCGTCAGAGCATGATGCCCCCACCCCTTCACCCCCCAGTGTGCCTGTATTCCTAACACTTAGGAGATTCGGGACCTGGAGGTCGCCCTCACTCGCCTCTCAGGTTTGAGAGCAGCCTGGGCTGCTCGGGACCCAGTCTCAGATTTTAAAATAAATAAAAGTTCAGCGAAGAGCAACATGGACACAGGATCTATAGGTACCCCTCCTACTGTGTAGGTGATGTGTCAGGGTTGAAGGAGCGCGGCTTCCTCTGGATATTCGATTTAATGTGATACCATTTCCTTTCTCAAATAGGTGGCATTACCCAGTCCCTTCTGGCAAAGAGGAAGCAGTTTGCAAAGGATATAAATGACTCTTTCAGAAGCCTGAACGAAAACCTCCAGAGCATTTTCAAAACCCAGCAGAAGTCAAGGTACAGTTGTGCGTGACCCTCTGTAAAATGAGACCTGTACAGCTTTTACTCTTCCTTCCAAAGTCACTCCTGCCTGCCTGCCCGCCATGGTGATCCTGCACAGAGTGGAATTGCTAATGCGACCTACCTAGCACTGCATTTTCTCTGTGAGGTAGTCCTGTTGTTCATTGCTGTGGCAGAAACCCCCCCCCCCCCGCCTTTTATAGAGGTGAGATGTGTTAGCTGCAAGATGGGCAAGAGAAGAGTTTCTCCTCTGTCAGATGACAAGACGGATAGCTTCCAATAAGGAAAGACAGTCTTCTCTGGTCTACCAGACCGTACCCGTTAAGAGGTAATAGGTGCCATCTGGGCTCCTCTTGGTCAGTCATCGTGGCCATGTGGGGAAAGGGTTCTGTGCGCTCTTCGTGTGTGTAAGTGCCATAGGACGAAGGGTATGTTGCCTTCACAACACGGACTTTGGCTCTTCGTGTGTGTGAGTGCCATAGGACGAAGGGTATGTTGCCTTCACAACACGGACTTTGGCTCTCAGAAGCTGTAGGTTAGTTACTCCATAAGGGGGAGCAAAGATGAGTCAGATTCTAAGCCAGGAATGCAGTCTTGGGAAAGGTGTGCTTCAGAGCATCCCAGGGAGAGGGAAGACGTGCAAAATGACATCCCCCCTTAGGTAACCAATTAAAACAGCATTCTTCTGGGATTAGAGTGGGTCACATTTCTGCCTCTCAAGAGACAATTTAATTCATGCCCCCTTTTGTCGTTGGCTCCTGGCTCTTGTGTGACAACGATGAGTGTGTGGTGTCATTGCCTTGGCCTCACATAGTGTGAGGGTGCTCAGGAATCATTACTGTGTTTTACAGGCAGGAGCTTCACTCCATACACTCCCAGATGTTTGAGTCCCTGTATCAGAAGTGGCTGGGCGATGTGGTGAGAGCAAGGGAGCAAGAAGAACGCCTCAATGTGAGTGTTGCTCTTAGCTTGGAATAGGTCCTCTGAGTCCCTTTCCACAGTGGCAGGGCTTCAGTGCAGCAGGTCTCAAGGGAAAGGGACGGGACACAAGGAGGGTGATGGATATGGCCTGGAGAGACTAGCTGTCCTCTCTGGCTTGCTCCCTTTGTCTGTGCTGGGGTGGTGTAGTCATGGGTGAGGGGCCAGCATGGTGGGCGGGTGAGCAGGGACTGCATGGTCAGTGCAGGAGAAGGTATGGGCTTGTGTGCTCAGAGGTTGCCCTTGGTGATCCACACACAGTGCAGATGCCAAACAGTGCAGGAGGGGTGGGGGTGGGGAGTCCCAGTCTGCCTTCTGACACAGTGATCATGGAGGCAAAGTGAGAGCAGCCAGTGTGGCTGGGACAGAGCAGAGCAGGGAGAGGCTTAGCGTTCATGGACACCGAGTAGTGCTGTCTTTGAGGGGTCTTTCATCCCGATGGAGGACAGAGCTGTACTCCCAAAGGCCCTGCTTTCCAAAGGCCCTGCCTTCCAAAGGCCCTGCCTTCCAAAGGCCCTGCCTTCCAAAGGCCCTGCCTTCCAAAGGCCCTGCCTTCCAAAGGTGGGGAAGCAGCACCTGGACTCAGATGCTGTCATAGTCCTGACACTGGCACCTTGGGAAAGCTCAGGAGAACAATTAACCCCCCTGCCTCAGTTTCCTAGGAGTCAAAGCAGACCTGTGAAGAATCCGTCCGTACCTTTCTAGATCTTGTGTATTGAGTGCTTGCATTTTTGACATGTTGCTTCAGAATGTGTGGCCTCGTGAGATGATGTATGTTTGCCATTCATCTTCCCTGCCCTTCTTATTTGGTTGATAATGTAGTTGACAGAATGTCACAATCTGGGGCATGGCTGACTGATGAGGAAAGTTTGGTCAGAACTCTCTCTCTCTCCCTCGTTTTCTCTAGTTCTCCCCCTCTCTGACTCTCTGTCTCTCTCTGTCTCTGTCTCTGTCTCTCTCTCTCTCTCTGTCTGTCTGTCCTGCTTTCTTGGAAAGGAGGGTTTCCTTGGAAGCTAATGTGTTCTCATCATATTAAAACATATTTTATGAAAACAAAGAAATGCTGGGAACGTAAAATTCTGGTGAGGTAGGAAGCCACAGATTAGGTGGGTCTTATTGATAATTTTAAAATGGTTATTTCATAGGATTTCTGCACAAGCGTGGCAAGACTGACACTGGTCAGATCGTGTTATGTTGCTTTTGGCATTGGAGGCCATGGCTTCAGACTTGTTCATCATGAATGTCAGAGAACAAAGCATGATGGGAAGGAATTCCTGTAAGCGGCAGGGTTCAGTGTTCAGTTTTACTGACATTTTTTCATTGGTTTCCTCTGTTTCAGCTTATAGCTCAGCAGCAGGTGAAGGTGTTGCAGAAAGCTGTAGAGGATCATGAAACCAAGATGGAGAACGCTAAAGATATGTGTGACACATTTTTGAAGGTCTGGTAGATTGCACTTGTTGACAGAACACACCCTTATGTCTTACCATGTGTCTGTTACGAGCAGAAGACAGATTGGCCCTTTCTCAATTTGAGGGAGAAAAAGAATTAGTTTTGAAAACTGTGATCACATTCTCTCTGGGATATTTTCCCCACACACAGCAGAAATGCTGAGGTTTGCTTAGCCTGGGAAACTGACGACAGTGTTGTGGACCATGTTCTAGCACGGCTGCTGGTGACTGGAAGTTTGCTTATAAAGGAGCACAGTGCATCACAGTGATGAGTTATTGACCTCTAGTGACATTTCGATGGAAATTAGCAAGTCTGGGGATCCTTCTGGTGTTCTTTGACTTGTTTTGATTGGACGGCTCGGGTCAGTGATGAGCAAAGGGCAAGGACAGTTTTTACTTTCTTCCATGTTGAGTGTTTTGCAGTCTTCAGACATTAGAATTACACTTGAGTATTGGCGGTCATGTATTTCACAGCTCTACAGCTGATGTGGGGACTGGAAGAGTTGGTAGAGGATTAACCCGCTTTGAATTGAGAGCATAGAACCGGCAACTGTACCTCGCTGAAGCTCCAGGCCCTAAGTGACGCCTGTACACCCAGGAGTTGAAGCAGCCCTTCAGCGGGAATTCCTTTTGATGCTCTCATTAAAATACCCTATGAAATACCTCTCCTCAGATCTGATTCAGATGCCTTATCTAAAGTGCTCAGTGTATCATAGTAAATTAAGTGTTTTCCGGGTGCCAGCGAGAAGCTAGGTCTGTTTTTGCTGAGCAAGCATGCGTTCACCAGTTAATACCCAGGTGGCTACCCCTAGCAGCCACGTGCACTCCGGGCATGGCAAACTCTGCCTATAACCCCAGCGAGGTGAGGCTAGAGACACAAGGATCCCTGGGGCTTGTGTGACCACCAGTACAGGCAAATTGGAAAACCCTGTGTTTAGTGAGATACCCTGCCTCAAGGAGTAATGTGGTGAGCTGTTCAGGATGGTGCTGCCACACACTAGCACACGTGTGTGCATGCAAACACGTCCACGTGAAGGGAATCGCTTTGAGTTTTCTGTGACATCTGGTCTCCACACTGAAACAGACATACGTGCACACCCACCTGCACACACCAAGCACACAGAAAAGTAAAACTGAATTTTCAAGGCCTTCAGATCCACACACACATATGGAGCCCCAATGCAGCTGGATACTTCTTGGGAACTGGCTGGAAGAACCTGTCAGATAGGCTTGCATCTAACTGTGAGTGCTCAATGTGAGCAGCACCACATAGGAAGCCTTGTGACTGGATATCTCTGGCTTCCCCAGATGATCCATGCCCTTCTGCCCAGACCCTTCTGCCCCTGCGTCTCTGTACACTGCTCTCTGCTCCTCCACCCAGGCTTCCCTCCTGTCCCCGTCCTCCGCTCTGCCTCTGAGGGACTATTTTCGTCAAACATGGCGTTTTCTTTTCAAGATTTCCCAGTGGCCTTCCTTCTTAATGCTCTGTTTCCCGTGTCCTCTGCCCACCCACCCAACCACCCACCCATCACCTCCTCACACCCATCACCTACACACACACACACACACACACACACACACACACACACACACACTCACTGTCTTGAAAGCTTGTGCTGGCTGCTTGCTTCCTTCTGTCCCTCTTCCCTCCTCCCAGTGAAGCAGCTTCCCTTGAAGTGAGTCCTGTTCCTTGCCCTTGCTTTGCGTCTGCTCTTTGCCCACAAAGCTTCCTGTGCCTTGTCTTCCCCTAAGGACACCCTATGTGTTTACTGCTTGACGTCACCATTTGCGTCCTTTTCAGCGTCAAGCCCAGCAAGCTCCATTCACATACTTATTTTCAGCTGGTGTGCAGGGTGTCTGTTCCTAAGATGTCTGGGCCCTGGTAATAGGGCAGAGACTGGACAGGTGTTAAGAGCCGGTTTTCCCTGCCGGCCTGGTCCCACCGCCTCGCCAGCCCCAAATAACACACAGAGACGCTGTATTAGATATAATTCTGTTGGCCAGTTACTAGCATTTCTTATCGGCTAGCACTGTCTTAAATACTATCCCATTTCTATTCACCTAAGCATTTCCACGTGGTCTCCTCTTACCGGACAGAGGCCCCGGCGTTCTGCTCTCTCCATCCTCCATCTTGAATCTCTTCCCTACTCCTTCCTCTCCCCTCCTGGTCTCCTAGACCCACCTATCTTGCTTTCCTATTGGCCAACAGGGCTTTATTCGTTAACCAAGACGAGCAACATATTTACAGAATGACGTCTCCCATCATCTCCTCTTTTCTGTCTGAAGTAAAAAAAGGGCTTTTAACCTTAACATAGCAAGATATATTATATAGCAAAACAGTTATCAAACAAGAACCATAGTTAGCAATATTAAGTTTGTTAACATCTAGCAAGATTTAAAGAAAATATTTCACCATCTACCCTATCTTTGTGAGTCTAAAGTCTTACATGTAACTTATCTTTAATCCTAACTATAACCTTAACTATCTGTCTTCAGTTCCATCAAAGACCACAGAAGGATAACATATAAACTCTAGAAATGACAGAGACAACTCACTGCCCGGTCAGGCACCCGAAGTGCTTCTGTAATGTTCCATCTTCAGCCTATAGGCCATAGTGTGTCTAGCACACTCCTCAGCCAAGCAGGAAACTAAACTGTCTTTATCTTCTTCTGGCCACCAGCCTTTTATCTGGTAAACAACAACATTGCTAAAATGAAGGTCACGGCCCTATTAGCCGTGGTCTATCCAAGATGGCAGGGTACGTTTGCCGCCAGAACTGAGAGCTGTGCTCAGTGCCTTGGTCTACGCTGCCATCCACCAGCATGCTGCCGGCTTGGCGATGTGGCCACTGCCATTGCCGGCCCTCGTACACACCGTTAAGTTCTTTGGAGAGGTCTTTAAAAGACTTGTGGGGTTTGTTTGTTTATTTGTTTTGTTTTGTTTTTTTGTTTTTCCTTTATGCTGAGTCAGAAATCCTCCCTTAAAGGAGCAGTGAATACTTGTGCTTGTCTACAGCTAAACAGAGCCCAACTGAGAAAAATGTTGTTACCAAGAAGCCTTACTTGTTGGCTCTGTTTTTTTTTTTTTTTTTTTTTTTTTTTATAGTTAGTTACTTTGTTTATTTGTAAAACCCATTATTAGGTTTTTGTTAAGTTTGAAGTGAAAGTTCTCATCCCCATGTTGGGTAACTTTAGTTTCGAGCAGGTTTTCCTGCTGGCCTGGTCCCGGTGGTGGGGCGTGGGGGGAGTCCTACACATTATGGGGAGGGGGCTGCATCTCCTTTTCCATATCTGCTCCCCGTGACTTTTTAACTGATCCTCCACCCATTTTCTGAGATGTGTGTCCTAGCTGTCCGTGTCCCACAATGATACCGCCTTAAAATGTGTCACTGGAAATTTTTGTGGGGTGGTCATTTAACGTGCTCAAATTCGCCACTGTTCTTAAGTTTAAATCATGACAAACATCCTTTGGATATGGAAAGTCGGTTCCTTTAAAATGAAATGGGGTAAGGTGTCAAGCCAGAGGGCTTCAGGCTCAAGTAGACTTTCTGTTTGTTTGTTGGTTTTTGTCGTTTTTTTTTCTTTTTTTCAGAAAGCCAAGGACTTGAGTGAACAACGCAAAGCGTTTATTGGTGGTGAAAGAAGTGAAGTGAGGAAGGAAATCTTCAAGGCGCAGGACAGAGTTATCATGGAAAGGGTAAGTCGCATGTCTGTAATGCTTGCTGTGTGCCTCGGGGTGGCTTCCTGTGGGCAGAGATGGAATAGTGATTCCCCAACTCTCCATTTTCACACAGCAAGAGCAAGATGTGTCTGTTGTTGAAACGTACCTTCAATCCCTGGTCCTTGACTGCCCCGAAGAAACCATCTGAAGCTCACGCAAAGATGCACAGGGAGCATTGGCCTTGCTGACAGGATATTCCTAGTGGTCGATGCAGCTCCTTTCTCTTTACTTTGCTTGTTAGAAATAAGACTGGGGCTCTGTTCACCATGAACTGAACCCCCAACAGTTCTGTGAGTAGCAACAGTTAAGTGTGGATCCTTGGCCCCTGACAGCAAGGGAGGTACATTCTCCCACCAGTGGCAGTTACATTTTGGAAGCAAATAATGTCATTTGGTTTTACGATTGGCTTCTTTGGTTCCCCTTCACTTCCGCAAAGTCAGTGTTACTTTACTCATTTCGGGAAGAAATAAATAACGACGGGATCCCTTAATCTGTGCATGCTTTTATTATTCATGATGTCACAGAGCCAAGGCCTTTGCAAATGGGCCTTTACTGGAAATCCAACCCAACATGTTCCCTCAGACTTAACTGCACACGACTCTGGTTTTCGCACTCAGATGTGCTAAACGGTTTACACGATTCCCACTGCAGAGCCAGATCTGAAAGCCTTGGGTTTGAGCTTGCGGTGGGGCTGTGGCTTTTCCCAAAGACAGCCAGACTCGTTTCCAGGCTGTATTCAGCACTGGTGGAAAGGTACCTGCCCTTACCTTTGGTCAAAAACATTTATCAGTGAACATCTGTATAATAATAAGCATTTGCAGTTTCAGTATTTTACAATGGCTGTTGTTTTCCCGGAGCATTTTCTAGTATTCAGAGTTTAATTTTCATCAAGTAATTCTGCACGTATGTGTATGTTTGTCTAACTCCTGAGTCATTCTTTCGCTTTTTTCCTGTGATGTATTTTTTGTTTTCATGAATCCTTAGAATCTGTGTTCAGATTTGATGTTCATTTTCATGGGTGTGTACTTGATGAGTCTTTGTGAGCTTACTCCAAGTGTGTGTTGGTAGCCATGAAGGCTGGGAGAGGGGCTCAGTTCCAGTCTCCAGGTCCCATAACACCAGAACTCACTCCCAAGGTCTGTCCTCTGACCGATGTGTGCCCCCACCCTAGTGTGGTGATACAGTATTTGTGATTTATTAAAGCTTGGCTGAGGGTACAGAAAGCAAAGCCAGCCACAAGCCATAGAGCCAGGAAATGGTGCTATACACCTTTGATCTTGGCACTACGGATGTTGCAGGAGCATTTTATTCTCTAGCCAAGCTGAGGAGAGGCCAGCCCTTGGGGTCTGAGATAGAGATGAGAGCTAGTGGCAAGCTGCTTTCCTTTTCTGAGCTTCAGCTTGAAACTTGGACCCCAGTATCTGTCCCCGGGATTTTATTATTCACTCTGTCCCATGTGAGCATGTACACAGAAACACACACACACAGACAGAGACAGACAGACACACACACACACACACACACACAGGAGTGGGGCTTGGGTTACAGGTGGTTGTGAGCCACCCAATGTGGGTGTTGGCTATGTGAACTGGAGTCTTCTGGAACAACAGCAGGTGCTCTCAAGCGTTGAGCCATCTGTCCAGCCCTGTTTAGCACATGTGAGATTGCTTCACCTTTTACCTGGAGTTTGTGAGCTAAACCTACCCTTTGTGTAGACACAGAAATACATGCCGCATCACACAAGCACCTTGAAGGCCAAGCTGCGCCTGAATGGCACAATCACAGCAGCTGGGCCCACTGTTGGAATAGACCAATCTCAGTGTCTCACAAAGGAACCGACGAGCAAGCTGAAAGTAATTTGGCAAGCAATTTCTTTGTGTAAAAACGGAAGGGCGCAGCAGGCCAGAGAGTAGCAGGATATACGGCCTACGTGGCTGCTTTTATTCCTCACACAGGGAGGATCTGGGCTGCTCCTCATTAGCTGAGGTTTAGCTTTCCAGTCTGGGCCTAACTGAGAGAAGGGAAAGGAAAAAAAAAAAGTGGAGAGCAGAGGGGAATGCAGAATTGACGAGGATTGGGTGATTAAGCTTTTCAGGGTTCCCAGGAAGCTTTCCTGAAAGCATGCTTATCTAACACAGGAATAAAAAACAAAGGGGACTCTGTGGAAGGAGGGGTCAGGAGGAAGCAGACAGGCAGCCATTAAATCTGATTGTCCGAAGGGAAAAGAGGGGGAGTTCTCATACCACCCATGCTAGGCCTGATGGACCAGACAAGGGCCTACAGGGCCCACCATGCACACACACAAATGACAGGTCTGGGGCAAACACTTTTGCATGATTTGCTGTGGGAGTTTCTGGAAAACAAAGTCACCCACCGAGCCCTTTTCAGTAGGGGAGAGGAAGGTTTATTTCACGCCCCCACCCACCCCGCCCCCGTGGGTGGACAGCACCCCAGCATCAATCCCTAGTGGCACTGGCCCTCTTTCAGTCGCCTCTCATTTGGTGGGAGACCAGAGGCAAGCAAGCAGGAGATACAAGTATAGAAGCAGGCGGGTGACAGTAAAGGCAGGTTGCTGGGTTAAAATTCAGTCCAGTTACTCCACCTCCTCTGGGACCCGGGCTTTTGAGGGGTGGGTTTGGTTCACAGGAGCTATGGCAGCCCTGTGGAATTCCGCTGTTTTTCACACCTGGTGGTTGGGGGAGGGTTTCCCGCCAGAGCTTCACCTGTGTGCTGGATTGTAGATGTGCCCCATAGTCTCAGGCATTTGAATACGTGGTCCTCCCTGGTTGTAGAAAAGCATGTCTCCCAAGACTGTCTCGCTGTCATTGCCCCACGGCTATGGGCCAGTCACCTCTGTGTGTTCCGGCTATGGCAGGCGGTTTCCCAAGATAGACGGCCTTGTTTGGGAAAACAATCCCAGGGAGAGGGGACCAGCAATTTCTCAAGAATATCTTAATCCGCACGTGCCTCCCGAGAGCTGCATCAACTGCCGCTTCTCCAAGCCCCTTGCCCACTGCTGTAAGAGTCCCGACCAGCTGGCTCCCTCGCCCTGGTGGGCAACTTCCATCCAGCTCTCTGTGCTGATAAATGCAGGCATAACTGCTGAGGTCGGAATTTGGTCTCCTTCCTGCCTTTTGTCTCTTTCCACTCTGAAATTGAACAGTGGCTGTTTGAAGAGGCTAAGGAGATGGGGCCTGGCTGAACGGAGGTAGTATGTGGTTAGGGGTGTGTAAGGAGTAAGGTTTTTTTCTCCCGCCGCCTGGTCCTGTCCTGTCGCCGCGCCAGTCCCAATTAACACACAGAGACTCTGTATTTGATATAATTCTGTTGGCCCGTTATTAGTTTTTTTTATCGGCTACTTTTGTCTTACTTATTAACCTATTTCTGTTGATCTATGTATTTCCACGTGGTCTCATCTTACCGAGAGCCGGAGTTCTGCTCCCTCCAGGCCCTCCATCTTCTCCTCCTTCCTCCTTTCTCTTTCCTCCTAGTCTCCTAGTCCCCCCCCCCCCCCATCTTGCTTTCCTATTGGCCATCAGTGCTTTATTCATTAACCAGTATGAGAAACATATTTACAGAATGACATCTCCCATCATCTCGTCTTTTCTGTCTAACTAAAAAGAGGGGTTTTAACCTTAACATAGCAAAATATATAACACAACAGTTATCACGTAAGACTCACAGTTAACAGTATTTAGTCCAGTAACATTTAGTAAGATTAAAAGAAACTATTTTATCATCTAACCTATATTTGTGAATCTAAAGTCCTATATGTAACGTTTCTTTAAGCGTAACTGAGGAAAACTATAACCATAACTATTTGTCTTTAATTTCTTCACAGACCACAGAACTCTAGAAATACATAAACTCTAGAAATGACAGAGACATCTTGCCTGTCTGTCACCTGAAGTTCTTTTGTAATCTTCCATCTTTAGCCCATAGGCCATAGTGTGTCTGAAAGATTTTTCAGTAAAGCAGGAAACTTCAAACTGTCCACTTGTATTGGCAGTTTGTCAGTCACTTTTCTCTGTGTCCTGCAGACTGTCTGGCAGACCCTTTCATGAAGCAGGAACTCTGTAGCACTGTCCACCTTGAATCAGCAGTCACTTTTCTGTGGGTCCTGCATGTCCAGTTTATACAGCATAACATCAAACAGTCCAGGCAAGAGCAGTATCGTGTCCATATGGCTAGCCTTGCCACACTGGAGGTAAACTCCATATGTGTTTTTTCGATGTCCATCTTCCTTTCTGACTCAGGTGGTGCTGCCAGGAGCAGTTATGTCTCACTGTCAAGAAAAACCCTAAACCATTTTAAATGCCATATTGTGTAGGTCTTTGAAAGGTTTGAAGAAGAACGCCTCTCTGTCTCAGATACATCTCTGTGTATCTTGAAAAAACTTAACTAACTTAACTCTAAGCTGAGACTATCATAGGCAATTGTCTATAATCTGTACTACATTATATATTACATTTCTAAATGAGCTACAAAAACACAGTACCTAAACAAAAGGAGAAATATACATATCGCCAAATTGACCTTAAGTTCTATCAATAAGTGCAAATCCATTCCAAAACAAAGTAGTAATCAATAAATAAAACATGGGTGGCTCTAATTGGAGTCTCTGTCTCTTGCCTTCCCGTTTGCAGTTTGAGATGGGGACCCTGAGCTCCAGCTTCCAGCTGCGCTTGCCAGGTCTGCCACCTGCTTTCCCTGCTGTTATGGCGCCTTAACGCCCTGGAACCACAATCCCCGAATAAAACTCTTTCTTCTGTGTTGTTGCCTTGGCTGTGGTGTTGTATAAGAGCAACAGAATCCCTGACTAAGATAGTCTGATACGAGACCCGAAGGGTTTGCCTCCCGCATGGGTGCTCTTTCGGCAAACCTTAGTGTCTACTCAGGAAGGTGGCCTTTAAGGGGACACGAGCCTTGACACTCTTAAAGTAGAAGTGTCTTAAAGTAGGGTGCCCTGTTGCATCAGGGCGGTGGAGGTGTGTGTGTGACTGACTGACTGTTAAGGGACTCCATGGCGAGGCTCTGGCGGTGGCAATCACACATTGCCTTTTCACAGAGCCCTAGGGGCGGAGGGCGTGTATGGAGAGACGAGTCTAATGGCTTATCCATCAGGCATGCATTCTCACGTGCAGCGGCCACCTCGCTCACGTGTTCATGCGCGGCCTGAGGCACATGTGAGCACGCCCCTCCAGCAAAAATGCAGGGGCGGGGACATGTCCATGGGAAAGGCTGGGACTCATGAGCTGTGACTGCTCCCCCGAAGGGAGGGGAGCTCTCGGTGGAAGGGCGGGTTCGGGTTCGGGTTCGGGTCAGCTAGGTGAGTAACTGCCTGACAGGGCATCCTCCGGTAAGCTACATTGGGAAGGGTAAGTTTAATGCTTGAACCCCAGCCCTTGCGGGAGCATGGTGGGGACCGCCCCCCATGCCCAAGAGGGCCTGGGATGCAATGTGCCTGAGCCTGGCTTAGCCGCGGACTGGACCCGTCAGCCCTGCGGGCTCAGAGAAGAGGTCTGAGAAATACAGAGCCTGGGATGCCTGACCCGGACAGCGTGGATGGGCAGGACTGGCTGTGGCCGTGGCCCGATGACGTGAAGCCACGGGCCTGCCCTCACCAGGAAGGCAAGTGTGACCGGACGAGGGGCGATGGACCCCGTGACGGGGCGCGCCTTGCCGGTGCCCCTGCGCATGCGCGTGCCCATGCGCAAGCGCTGTGACGCCAGCCAATCAGAGCGCGCCGTATTGGGAGGTGGGGCCAAACTAAGCCTGAGCGACCCGACCCGTGAGGGGAAGGAGGCTTTCTGGCCTGGCGGAGGCACGGGCCTCGGTGGGTGGCGGCCTTGTGTGCTTTTGTCTGCGTGTGCGCTGTGGGGCCGTTTCGGGGGGTCGCGCTGCGGCTCCGGGCGCGGTTTGGAGGCATCGGGGACGATGAAAGCTCTCGACTAGGACAGTGGGTCACACAGCGAGAGCGTGCAGGGTAGCACTTGCGGTGACGCGGGCGCTGCACGTCAGGTCCACTTCGGGCGGGAAGAGGCTCCGGGACCAAGAACGGAACGCGCTGGTGAGGGCAGCAGGTTCCTAGAAGAGTGGGTGGGGCAGTCAGTGGACTGGGAGAGGCCTGCGGGCTTCCCGCATCTGCCCGTGTCCCTGTAGCCTTTGGGCCCTGACTGGACAACTGGGTCCTCCCGTGATCCCTCCCCTGGCAATACCTCGGCAGGCTGGCTACTCGGAGGGAAGGGGAAGGGGAAGCCCAGGCACTTTGCGCACGCACACGGGGCCGTCCAAGCCGGCAATGGGTGACTGATGGGTGGGCTTCACACCTGCCCTTCGGGAGTGCCCCTGCTCAGCCTCGGGCGTGCCTGCACAGTGGTGCTTCAGCTAGCACTAGATCATTCCAGGAGGCGGGCAAGGAGCCTCTCACAGGAACGTACTCAACTGTGGTCAGCTCGACCAGGCGACTGGCGGGTAACCAGCGGACTCAGTCACAAGCCCCGGATCAGCCCGGATCCGCAGCCCTTCGGCGAGGGGAACGGGGTCTCGAGGCACAAGTGTCAGGGTTAATCTCTGATGGGAGCTTTGGAAGCCTCGCTCTCAGGCCTGGTCAAGAAATAGAACACGGAAGGCGGTGGCGGAAGGGGTCCCGAGGGTTGTGGGTCTGAAGAGAGCTGGCTGTGACAGTGAGGTGTGGAAGAGGCAGTAGTGACCATCCACGTATTTCTCTGTCCCTGTCCAATAGGAGTCCTCGGGTGGGGGTGTGTGACACCTGGGTCTCGCCTACATGCAGCCATGGGCCTCGCCTCGGCAGAAACGCCTATCTGAGGGCGCTGGGGCAGGGCCGGGCGCCTTCACCAACCCGCAGCTTCTGCATGCATCCAGATCTCACAAGGGCCGCTTTAAGCCACTTCACCTTGGGTGTGCATGAGAGTTGTGCGTTGGGAGGTGGGGCCTATATGGGTGTGACCACATGCCTAGGAGGAGGCTCCCAGGGAGGGAGAGTACCCTGGTGGACGATTGATTGCCTATTGGGGAACTCTCTTATGGGTCTCCCTAGTCGTGACAGGGATCAGGGAGGGGGAGCCTTCCTTATCTTCTGCGGTGCGATGGAGGGATTACAAAGGGGCATGACAAAGGCAGCAAGCCTGTGGGGTGATATGAGGAGCTTCACTTCCAAATGGGACTGGATAAAGGCCCCAGAGGGCAAGGCTAGGGAGGGGTCTTGAAGGCTACAGGGATCGGGAGGTCTGAGGGGACGCCTCATGAGCGGGGAGACTTGGACTTCTCGGTGACTGAGTAGGCCCCTCAGTGGGTTGGAGCTCCCAACCAGCCACCAGAATTAGGCGTCCTGTTTTGCAGGGCAGGGGAGGGACAGTGCCCAGGCTTTTCCTGGCCAAGGGTTCAGAAACGGCAGAGAGTTCCGATCTTGAGGGGTAGGGGGGTCTTGGAGTTCCATTTTCAGGTAGAGAAATGAGACAGGACAGAACACTGGTGACCTCCCCTCACCGTCTCTTTGCTCTGCCGCAAGAGCAAGGGCACCTGGCCACACCCTGTGGACTCCCAGTCCCTGTTTCATTGCCCAGTCTCGTAATGCCTCCTGCTATCTGTAGTTCCCGGAATCCTGTCTAGCCCAAGAAGATTCTAACCATGTCAAGCAGGGAATGGAAAGCCACGGGAAGTGCTGGCATGCACACAAGGCTGGATCCAAATCTCATACCAGACGACACCCAGAACCCAGATGCAGTCATCCCAGGTAAAAGAAGAAAAAAACAAAACAAAAAACAAACAAACAAACAACAAAAAAAAAAAAAACTGGTGGGCTCCTGTAGGACTGTGTCCACCAAGGAGACGTCTGAAAATCTCTTGGCAGGTAGAACACTTGAGCGGGTGAGTTGGTTGCGTGGACTTTGCTTGGAACAGCTAATAACTTGCTCAAGCTGTTTTTTGTGGCATTACATTCCCCCAGTTGAAATTTTCACCACACAGGAAACCTGCAAGGCTCAGCCAGGTGCCTCTCTGGGAGCACGTGGGTCACAGTGACTCTCTGGAAGGCCTTTACAGGTGTCCGCACCGACTGTTGCCAGCCTCAAGTCCGAAGAGTTTCATGACTGTCTGTGTGTGTGTTCGTGCCTGTGTGTGTGCGCGTGCGTGAGCATGCCTCACTGTGCATGAGTGTGAGGTGTGTGCATGCACATGCATGACTTCAGGGATGACTACTTTAAAAAGTACAAGTAACCGCGTTGCTGTCTATGGGTTCTAGAAACCCCCATAATGAAACTGTTTTCCACTGGGGGATAACGAGAACAGCAAATTTCACTTCAAAATAGTTTTCCTTTCTTTTTAATGCAGCTGACCAAGAAGTCATTGATATCACTGATGAGGACATTACTTCCTCTGGAACAGAAGGGCAACAGGCCAGGTGACATGGGTCATCGTTTACGCCCTCTCATAAATTTAGACGAGTCGGGCTGGGGCGGGCTGGTTCGGGCTCAGCCGGGCTCAGCGCAAGAGTGCCTGGTGTAGGAACACAAGATGCTGAGTTCAGATCCAAGGCACCCACAGAAAAAGCCATGCATGGCCAGGCACGCCTTTCTAAGCCCAGAACTGAGGGGAGAGGCAGTCCATCAGAGGCAGGAGGATTGCGAGTGTTTGCTGACTGCCAGCTGAACAACAACAACAACAAAAAAAACTGAGGTCATTAGACAGACAGACAGACAGACAGACAGACCAAAAGCAAGGTGTGTGCACCGAATGAATGAATGTACTGGGTGCATCGAGCTTAAAGGCCTCAAAGCATTCACCCCGAAGTCAGTCAGTTGTTCAGTGTGATAAGAAATGAAAATCTCATGCCTCCAGCAAACTGCATACAGGTCCTGTCATAAAACCTGTCTGGCAGGAATAAGGTGGCCATGGAGAGAGCAGGACTCCGCACTTGTATCTCTGAGGTCGGCACAGGTGCACACGTGCCCTTCCTCTACACAGAAAGAAATCCAGGAAAAGTCAACACCTGCTCTGGAAATGTGAATTGCTTGTGGGCTCTGTGGCATGCTCCACTTCCTCCACTCACACCACAAAAAAATGGCCTTTTGTGTACCTTCAAGTAAAAAAAAAAATAATAATGTGATTTCTTTGCAGGAAGGAAATACAGGATTTATTTGAAGAATTTGAAGGTATGTTCTAGGAGACATTAGGAATGTGAGAAAATCGTTTGACTCAAAGAAGTGCAAGGCGAGGGAGTTGTCCCTTGGTAGATAAGAGAAGTGTGGTTACTAGTGCCTCGTTTTCCGACACTCAGTGTCAAAATAGTATTTATTAGATCACCGTCTCTCTACTTGACGTTAATCATCGATACGGAGAGCATGGCACCTGCAGTGTAGTTGCTCCTATTTACTGCTCGCTGTGAGAAGTTCTAAAATTTGATGACATTATCTGTCTTCCAGGCTTTGATTCACACGAGTGCCATGCCTACTGTTAATACCAAACTTCTTTTTTAACCCCACTCGTTCATTTCCTAGCCTAACTCTTTATTTCTGCAGGTGGGCGTTGAGGGTTAACCCCTCTGAAATAGCTACCTACTGTTGTTTAATGTGCAAAAACAGCATATGCAGTAGCAAGCTGAAGTCAGTCAGCACTGCTAGCCTGTGACCGCTGTATGGTCAGACAGAGTCCTGCTTTAAACGGCTGTGTGAGACGTTCGTCACACAATCTATAAAAGCAAAAGTGGCTGGGATGCCTGCAGAGAATTTTGACAGTGAGTCATATCTAGAAGCTATTCAGGAATCAGGATAGAGATGTAGCTGAGTGGGAGAGCACTTACCAAGTATGCTTAAGGCTCTGGGTTCCTTCCCCAGTACCGCACCCTTGGACAACTCAGTGTGGTTCTCAACACGCCCCCCTCCCACACCCTCACCCTCACCTTGAAATTATTATTCAGGGTGGCTACCTTGTCAGATTTGTGTAAAACCTTCAATGCCTAAAGTAAATGGAGTATTTTCATCTCGCAGTGCGATAATCACTGGGTCTTTGGAGGTCTTTGTAAATCGTCTACATTTATGTTTTGCACAAAGTGGCCCAGCAGTACCTCTGAAAGGGTCCTTGAACTGGAGGGTATTTCCGTACGTTCATTACATTTGTGCTTTACAGAAGAGGTCTCAGAGAATTTCCACAGTGACTCACAACCCTTCTTGTAAGTTTTGTTAAGACCCCATTCACTGTGTTTTGTATGTAATATGTGGACACTGACGTCCAGCTATCCAGTTTCACATCAGGCTTGTGAACCACTGAAATTCTTGCCTGAAAGGAAGGAGACAAATAATATTATCGTTGACAGATTACTTCCTTCTATTGATAACAAGTGTCTTTGAAGTTGAAAGCTGAGCGTGAGGGAACTTTACGGTAATGGTTCAAAGATTATATTTCAATACAGAGCCCATTAAGCACTTCCTTGAGGGGAACAGAGAAAGATTCACAGCGATCATCGCTGCCTCTTTCGAAACCATGGAGCAGAAAGTTGAGGATGTTCTCAAAAGACAGTGTGAACAAAGGTATGGCTGTTGCTTCTTGGTGCCTTGATCCCAGGCCCTTTTGACAGTTGGTTAGTAAGCATGATGGCAAGAGGGTGGAGAATAGCCGTGACTCTCCAGTGGCCAGAACCTCACCTGGAAAAAGTAAGGAGTAGGTTTTTCCCCTGCCGCTGGTAAAAGTAAGGAGTAGGTTTTCCCCCCGCTGCCGGTCTCGTCCCACTGTGGTGCCAGCCCCAAATTACACACAGAGAGTCTGTGTTTGATATAAAGCTGTTGGCCAGGTACTAGTTTCTTATCGGCTAGCTCTGTCTCAAGCACTAACCCATTTCTGTTAATCTAAGTACTTCCACGTGGTCTCATCTTACCTGAGAGAGAGAGGCCGCTGGCGTTCTGCTCTCCCTGTCTTCCATCTTGACTCCTCCTTACTCCTTCCTCTTTCCTTCCTCCGTGTATCTTGCTTTCCTATTGGCCAACAGTGCTTTATCCATTAACCAGTATGAGAAACATATTTACGGAATGACGTCTCCCATCAGGAAAATGTATTTGGCTTGCTGCTTTATCTGTACAGAATAGACGTCCTAGACTTCCTTTAGTCTTATTATACTCTCACATCACAACTGAAGTCAGCTGCGTTTGCTAGGTCTGATTTACAAAGACCGTGTTGAGGCATTGCAATTGATTAGGTGTAACAGTAACGAAAGTGTATGTATACATCGTATGATGAATGTGCTTGGCATGCTGAGCTGGAAATCCTCAAAGCGTTCCTCCTGCAGACAGCCAGTCATCTCTGCGATGTGATGGAAATGAAAAACCCCATGTCTTCAGTGTCCTGTAGCTTTCAGGAGCACTTTTTACTATGCTCCTGTACCGAAATCCTCCGCGGCACATGGAGAGGAGGAGTGGGTAGGCCTGCACAGAATTCTCTGATGGTAGTGGGGGTGCGTGCCCTTTGGATCTGCTCTTCAGATAGAGGATTCTAACCAGAAGTTGTGCTTGTCACACTGACGGATAAATACTTGTGGAATGTGCTGGAAACAACAGTTCCTCCTGAGTTTTCTGTCTCTAAGGGACGGGAAGGGACTGCCGTCTCAGTCAGGGAGGAACAAATCCTGTTAGTGTAGGAGAAAGTAACCCACATCAGCTTCTTGTTCCCTGTCAGAGTATTGTAGATGACATTTCCTCGTCATCCATCGACAGCCTTAGTGAAGGTAAGGCAGTCGTGCGGTCAACGCACTTCCTTCATATTGCGATGGAATATCACACTGTTCATTACTATCATTCACAGGCAGAACCTTTATCAGGACTATTCACTTCAGATTATGAATTTGAGTAGGAAGCTATCCAAGGATGCAGATCAAGTCAAGAAACATGCAGAAAAACTCACTGTGAGTGTGGGGCTCAGCTTTGAAGGAACCCATTGTGTCAGCATCAGAAATAGCAGGGCTTCCTACAGCAAGTCTGGAGGGAAGAAAGGGACAGGGCAAGAGCTTGGGGAGACAGGAAGGTGGTTCCATGTGGCCAGGAGGGACTGGCTATCCCACCTCCATCCCCCCCTCTTCGCCGGCCACCGGCTTGCTCCTTTTCAGGCAGAGAGACGGCAAGGTCAGTGATGAGTTAGGAGGCAGAATGGTGGGCGGAGGGTGGGGGGGATGAGCGGGCACTGCCCAGAGAGTGCAGGAGAAGGTATGGGCCTGTAAGCCCAGAGGGAGCCCTTCCTGATCCACAGTGTGCAGACAGGCATCAGGGGCAAGGGCCCCAACAGAGCCTTCTGACACAGTGATCAGAGATACAGAGTGAGAGCAGTCACTGTGTCTGTGGCCGAGCAGGTGGAGGCTTGGCTCTCACTGCGTCCAGTTCAGACGAGCCCACTCCCCGAGGAGAGGGACGTAAGGCCTCATGCCACGATGGACATGTGATGACTGACTCCCCTTTAACATGGGCATTTGAATGAGCTTTTGGGGACAAGTACTGGGCACGGGACAGTACCATCCTTGAGGGATCTTCCTTCCTGGTGGAGGATGGAGCTGCCCTCCTCCTGAAGACTCTGCCTTCCAAAGGTGGGGATGGGAGTGGGGGAGCAGAGGCTGGAATGCGGAGGGAGATGGAGACGCTGTCTAGTCCAGTGGTCAGGAGCATGGCCTCCCTCTGCAATCTCACCCGTTGGGAGGCAGCCACAGTTCAGTGGCTTGCTCAATCAGACCAACTCGGGAAAAGAATTTGCCTCTGTGCCTCAGATTCCTAGGAGTGAAAGGGGACATTCTTAAAAGTCCCTGTTTCATACAGTGGATAAAAGTATTCAGGTGTGTGTTCTTACACTGTTCCAGGACAGTATCTGAAGCAAGTGTGACAGAATCCTTCCCTGTTAACCATGATTCCTGGTGGCCGGGTGGAGGGGGGGCGGCCTGCTCATACTGGAAAGGACAAAACGGAGCCGGTTTCCGTGTAGGGGGTGACAGGTGATCAGGACATCTCAGGCTAATTTCTGTAGAAAATAGAGTTCGCCAGCTATGGAGGCCTCTCGTGGGTGAGTTTTCAAGTCCTCGGATACTAATGGGAATGTTTCTGAATACCGTTTAGTAGGAATACGTTCCACTAATTCAATGAGCTTCACATTACTTAGGTTATTTTGTAGTATTAGGTAACTCTTGTAAACGTGGTAATTGTTTTGGTTGAAAGGAAGACTACATTTATTTCATTCTCTCTGTTGTGTATAAAGAATACACAGAGTCACATTTCTGTAAGATGTCTTTTATTTTTTTCCTGAATTATTGTTACTTCTTTTACTGTCTTTGTAGACTATGTTTAAGGAGCAACGGATATTCATTCAGCAGACTCTGATTCTTCAGAAGAGTAGAATGGAAGAATTTAAGTCACTGTGTGAACAGTACTTGGAGGTCCGTTGTACATCCTGGGAAAGCAGCCTATGCCAGGGGGCATTGAACACTCTGGTATTATTTATGTTCTTTGGGTAACACCTTTGGAAAGTTACCCGTAAGCATCTTCCGGCATTTTCCTAATGGCATCACTGTAAAAAATGCGTTTTTACTTCTCGGATTCACTTGTGATTGGGAGAGTCACTCGAAGCAGGAGGAATTGCTGCCTTGGCCATTATTTCATCCACAGTGTTACAGGGCATTAATGCTTTTCAGATCATCTCTTCCTGTTTCATAGTGCGTTTTCCATCCTGTGTGTAGATAGGTGCACACAGGCACACACGGGTGTACTTGTCTTGTCTGTGGGTGTATTGGTGGAGGCCAGAAGTCAACTCTCCATCTTGTTTGTTTGTTTCCTTGTTTGTTTTTTTTTACAGAGGATCGCTTTCCGAACCTGTTACTCGCTCATCACTGTGGCTAGACTGGTGGTTCCCCACGTCCCTGGGGTGGCCTGCCCTACCTTACCCCAGATCAATGTGTCAACGTGCCTGGCTTTTAACATGTGTTACGGAGAGCTGGAGTTGGTTGTGGAGCAAGCTCTTTGCCCACTGAGCCTTCTTCCCCGACCCCCACGACCCACTTTTATACATAGTGACAAGAATATACCACACTTGACCTTGCTTTCCTTCCTCAGTCTATTTTCATTTCTTTCCATTGGGTGACTGAAACATGGTTTTGTAGGGCCAATCAGAGTTGTAAGACAGCTTCCAGATGTAGCACTCAGGGAAAAAAATAAGTGGAAGACTGAGAGTATGTGACTTGTGAGTTACTGTCAGTAATGACCCCCCCCCCCCCCGTCTTTGTAAACACTTCCTAGGGACATTGACCTACGTTATCTGCAGGTTTACGCCTACTTACAAAAGCATTAAGCACTCGTTGTTCTGGTTTTTGTTCAGACTTGATATGAGCTGGCTCATTCAAGTTGCTGTTAAAATATTGTTCATCCAGAGTAATTAAGAGGGCCCCAAACGACCAAGGTGTAAGACTTCATCCCGTGCTTTCTTATGCTAGTCCCCTACGACACCCCCCACCACTGACAGGGTCTGTTCCTGCTGAAATGCCATGCTTCCTGCAGCCCAGTGTCCCAGAATCTTGGTTTCCCGTTGCAACGTTTAGGTCTCCGTGTTGTTCCCGTTTCTGTGTTTGTCACATCACCAGATCATAGAAGAGGTCCTGCCAAATTTTATAAACCCCCCCGCCCCCGCCTCCACGGTATTTAACAAAACCATTTAGATGATGCCCGTGCTATTTCAATCAGTGATAAAGGGACTGTGGGGGTGCAAACCTTGAGTTTTAATTTCATGGTGTGCAGTGGTCATACATAGTACAGGGCAAGCTACCCCATCTCCAAGAGAAGCCTGTGAGTGGCAGTCAATGAGCTTCCGCATCACAGTCTCTGTGTTCGTTGGTGTTTGTTTGCTTTTCTTCATGCTGTTGGAGGAGAGGGATCCCCGGGGCTCAGATATGCTAGGCAAGCACACTTCCCCCCTGAGCCACCCCCATTGCTAATGCCTCAGGATTAAACGTTCAGCAGTGGGTGGAGGAGTGGCAATGTCTGTGTCTCTTTGGTAGGTGTTCCGGTCTTCACACTGTACACAGTGTATGCTTGTTTTATTTTTTTTAAATAGTTAAACCATGACTTTTGCAACATTTAGTCCCTTTTAAATGTTGCTGTTCATATTTGTAAACCCAGATGACCAGGCCTGATTTCTGCACATGTCTTTTCACTTCAGAAATTTCAGATCCTGAGGGATTCCAGGGGAGACTCTGTGGCTGAAGAACTGAGACACCTAATTGCCACCTTGGAAATAAAACTCCTGATGGTGAACGTAAGTACTGAGTCTTTCGTGTGGAAAATGAGGATGGATGGGCACTGTCTACTTTCAACCCAGTTAATATGTCCTTGTACTTAACAGCACCAGCAAGAGAGTGCTGCTGCTCAACAGTCTCTCCTGGATCTGTTATTCTCATGATACTCGGAAGAAACAGAAGTTCATACAAGGGGAGCGGTTGTCTCTTGGAACTTCGCTGGGTGGAGCTGCTTGACGTTTGCAGCTTCTACAATGACATCTTCTTGTGTTCTCCTGTTCCTAAAGATACCCCTTTAAGTTAAAATGCAAAGGGACCCAAGGATTTGTGTGACCGCAGTCCAACGTTGGCTGTAAGAACCCCAGTCCGCGGGTAATAATGGCGAGTTTTCCTTGGTAGCATCGTAACTAACGGCTAGCAGTGCATTGATGTCGATACACTGGGGTCTTGTACCTCGGCATCACTTTCCCAAATTAGAAGGCACAAGAGTGGTTCATCCTTGTCATCGTCAGAGAAATACTTAAAGAATACACACCACTCTTGCCTTTACATTCTGGTGTTAAATTTGTCCAGTCCTGGAGCCTATGGCACAGAACTTCCCAAAGGGAATGTGCCCTGTGTACTATACACAGAGCTTCCCAAAGAGAATGTGCCCTGTCTACTTTAAAAGACTGTGCCTCAGAATTACTTAAACTGGTAGAATTCTTTGAACCTTCCGAGTTAGAACGATGTGAGTAACGTGCCATGAGTTTGTGAAATAGCACTTTCAGACAAAATTGACAAGGTCTTTCTTTCCATCAAATGTGGTCTGCTATCAAATGCCATCTGCCTGTCACAATTAGAGTTGATCCTTAGCATGTATACAGCTCAGTCCCTCATGGTATGGGCATTTCATCGTTCGTATGGATAGGAGTAACTGAGAATGCTTTGTTTTTCAAATTTATTGTGCACGTAGTATGTGAACGTCAGTGATATAGGACATGTTCTGTACACTTAAAGCTCCTTCCCTGTGATTTCATGGATGTAGGTATAGCTCTACCTGACGTGGGAAGTCTTTACTTGGAAACATTTGATTTAATAAACGTGAAATTGTTTCAGAATTGCTGGGATGGGTCACTGAATTGCACCCTCCTGCTGACATCTCATGCCTTTTAAAACAGAAATGGTCCCATGCCTTTCCTCTCTCTCTCTCTCTCTCTCTCTCTCTCTCTCTCTCTCTCTCTCTCTCTCTCTCTCTCAGACCTCTTAAGAGAGGAACCAGACCTCTTAACTTCTGAGTCCTATTTCTAGCCCCCTCAAATTTTCTAAGCCCCTCTCTGTTCATTCCTGTTTCTCAATATAGTATCCTGGGAATTCCAAAATCTCTACGGCCAATTCTAGTCAACTAGACTTTGACTTGGCCCCATGATTCAAGGTGAACTGTATTACAACGGTTTCAGAGTGTGACCAGATATCCCACAACATTTCCTCCCTTTAAATAAAGAGGAAAGGTTTTGACCGTAACACAGCAAAACTATATACAATAAGAACAACTATCAGAAAAGGATTCCATTTATGATGTCCAGTCCATTTGTATTTGACAGAATTGGAGAAATTACTCTTCTATCTGTGTTTTAATAAAAAACAAAAACAAAACAGCTCGAGAGAGAAAGGTGCAATATGACAGAATTCAAGTGGAGGGATTCTTTATTAGGGATAGAGGCGTTGGCCTCTAGGGACAGGAGCAGCAGGAAAGACAGGCAGAGAGCGAGACAGAGACAGACAGGGAGGGAGAGACAGAGAGAGAGGGAGAGGGAGGGAGAAGGATGGGAGGTGGGCACGGACCTTTGAAAGGGGAACATACTGAATAGGCCCAGGTGAGGGCATATCTAGTGAGAACTCCAAAGGCAGGCCAGTCAAATGCCTAAATACCAACAATCTATACTATCTTGATGAGCCCAAAGTTTTATATCTTAACCACTTTCTATCATAACTTGTAATACCAAACTGAAAATATCTTTTTAGACCTTAAAATATTTTCTTAGACAATAAGCTTGTGTTTATGTCTCTCAATCATGTGAGCGTTACATCTCTTCTGAAGTTTCTTTTCTTAATGTGGTCACAAAGAAAATGGTATAGGTATCTAGTCTGCTATTTTATCAGAGACTCGAGAAGGATAAAATATTGCCTGGTTGAACAGGAAGTACAGAGAATACTTCTACCGAAACTACAGAAATGACAGACAGCTGGCTGCCTGGACAGTCACCCAAGGTTCCCCTGCATCATTGGGGCATCCATCTGTAGCCTACAGGCCTAGCATATCTGACAGACTTCTGTGTGAAGCAAGAATCTTGACGGTCTTCCCTTCCTTGTCATGGCAATGTTCGGCAGTCGCCTTCTTTTGTGTCTCGCTTGTGCAATTTGAACAGCACACTTTCAGCAGTTGAGGTAAGGGCTGTTTCTTGCCCAGTGCCTCACTTTACCACAGATGGAAGCAAACTCCATATTGTTACGAGAAGGTTTCTCCCGGCGGCCTGGTCCCACAGCCTCGCCAGCCGCAAATAGCACACAGAGAGTCTGTATTAGATATACAGCTGTTGACCTCTTACTATCGTTTCTTATTGCCTAGCTCCGTCTCCAGCCATTCAGAGGACTGTCCGGGGTAATGTCCCTGCCATTACTAGGTAAAGTTTCACCCTTCTGGGAACTTTGTTGGAGCTGAAGCCTAGGCAGTTACAATTATAGTTTTCCTTAGTTGTGATAAAAAGATAAATTAGGTGTAGAAATTTAGACTCTCCAAGATGAGATAGATAATAGTGTATTTTCTCTAATTTTGCCAAATGCAAATGGACTGGGTGTTGTAACTGTAATTCTTCCATAATGACTGTTTTGCCACATATAATGGTATCATGTCGAAGTCAGGACCTTCCTCTTTGAAATGACAAAAATAAAAGGGGGGAGGGGCATGCAGTGCAATAACCCTTTTGTACATCGCGGACATTTGTCCTTGCGATTGGTTTAATAAAGAAGCCGACTGGCCAGGCCAGTAACTGAACAGGGTAAAGTTAGGCGAGAGACCCAAACTGAGAATGCTGGGAAGGAGAAGCGTGGAGTCAGAAGTCACCACCCAGACGCAGAGGGAGCAGGAGGTGAACGTGCCACGCTAGTAAAGGTACTGCCACGTGGCAGAGCATGAAGCAGGAATATGGGTTATCTCAAAAGTGCTAGAGCTAGCTAGCTAGCAATAAGCCTGAGCTACTGGCCAAGCATTTGCAATTAATTAAGTCTCTGTGTGGTCATTTGGAAGCAGCTCCCGGGACGGGGAAACCTCTGCCTACCCACACTCCCATTGTTTCATGAAGGTGCCAGAAGGTACACTGTATAGTCAGCCAGAGGCGGGACCTTCAGGGTCTGGTAATGTGAAAGTGTACCCCATAGGAAAGCCAGGCGGCCTCGGTCTCTCCCCCCATCCCCACTTCTTCTGCCATCACCGCCCTCTACCCCTTGGGGACACTGAATGTAAGAAAGCTACCAGCAGACCTTGTCTTGACCCGAAGCACAAACCATAACAAACCTGTTCTTTACAGTTAGTACCAACGGTGGTATTTATTGTCTCATCAGCAAAAGGAAACAGAGTCAGGCAGCACATGGGATTTATTGGTTTTGTACCACACACCCTACTGGCCAGTTATCAGGGGGCTTCATCGAATGGTGGTGTGACTCAGGCTTCAATAGGGTGACAACATGGGAAAACCACGTAGGGAATGGTGGAATGCTACCCTGCCGGATGCGCCCGGGCGTCCTAAACCAGTGTTCAAAATGACACCATCTTTCTGAAAGCAAAATGGGAGGACTGAGGAACCACAGAGAAGAGTGGAATTGGCCACTCACCATTTCACCTGATTCCGAGAAAGGAACCATTTCTTTGTGCGCCGGGTTACGTAGTTCGGTGACTCTAGTCTCCAAGGCAAGCATATTTAAGGGAGCACAAGGAATTAGATTTCTCAGGTCACGGAACTTTCATAAAGGCAGAGATAAGGGACTCTGGGTATTGGCTGGGAGGATAGATCTTGATTGCACGGGGGCAGTTGTGTTGTGTTTCACAACGAGAGCCATGCTAACCCCGGTTTGGAAACAGAGAACCTACCCCCAGAGACTTTGAGCAGTCTCTGTGCCCAAACCCCCGGATAATGCAAGCTTGCTGCAACCCGATAAAGGCAGGAGCACCAACAGGTCATCGTGTGTGTGTAGCTCAGAAGAAAGGCTTCCACCACCCAGTCAGGAAGGGCCCGTGCTAGCAGAGTGTGCAGAGAGTAAAAATGCGTCTGGAATGTACGAGATAGCATGACCATTCTGCTTACCAACTTAGTCCTCATGTTCAGGTACACAGACCGCATGACAATCATATTTCATGCCATCTGCTTTTTTCCTACTCCCTGCACTGTTGTGCTAATTTGTAAGGAAATCAAGGAACGATATATATTACGAGAGGGGTTATGACCAAATCGGAAAAATCCTCATAAGTTTCAAGGCAGAAACATTGCTCATCTCTTCTAAAAACTTCTCCGCGGTGCCAGACCCCGCCAGTTATGAAAGGAAAAAGGAAAGGAAAGGAAAGCAATATGCCAAAGCAACATCCGTCCTCCCGCGTTTATTGTCTCCACACTTCGAAGAGCCAGGAAAAGAAACCAAGGCAGCCAGCATCCAGCAACAGACCAACACATAAAGAAAGCAGATCGTTACACAGTGGAATCTCGTCCAGCCTTAAGGATGAAGTTACCTCGTGTGAGGCAGCTGGTTTGGACCGGGAGGGCACTAATTTATGCAATAAGCTAGGCACGCGCAGCTAAACTAGCTCGGTGTCCCTTTATGGAAACGAGAAAAGCAAAGGAAACAAACAAACGAGAAAAGGAAACCAAAACCCTAAACGAGGTCGCATCTTCCATCACCTGTCCCCAAAGATAAAACAAAGTGGCACCAGGAGGAAAGACTGTTTGGTTGGTTCAGGTGACTTATCAGACCCCCTGGCCCGAGGGAGAGAGGGTTTCCTGCAGAACGAGGTGAAGGAGGTGGTTCTGCTCAGCAGTCAGCAGCGGCCACATCTCCACCTGCAGCTTCTTGATGCCTTCCGTGTCCTTTTCGTGGGCAGCCATGACCAACGACTGCAAGAGCAAAAACAGTTCCTCAGGAAGCTGGCCGCTGCTATCCTGGCCCTGGCCGTGGCCGTCGAAAGCCTCCCAGGAGTACTTTTCCAGGGTCTGGGCATGCTCGGGTAGCAGCTTTGCGGGCGGCGGTTGCAGGAGCAGCAGCAGCAGCACGCGGGACACCTCGCACCTGACAAGGACGTCTGCGAAGGCACCGAGTGTGCCAGGAGAAGGGGCAGCAGAGCCTGGGGTGTGGTCCGGGAGCAGCGGGAGGGGCGGGGGCGGGGGCGGGGTCGGGGTCGGGGCTGAGCCAGGTCGACTTGGCTGGGGTCCTGGCGGGGCTGGTTGGAGGCCAGGGGCAGGCGGCGAGGGCAGTGGCAGCTCGGGGTGCTGCACCGGGTGGCCTCCATGCTCCCGTGCCAGGCGCTGCATGCGTGTGAAGAGCGCCAGGGCGCCCGTGTAGTCGCGCGCCAGCAGCTGGCAGGAGGCCGCGTCGCCGAGCGCCTGCAGCGCAGCCAGTGGCATCAGGGGCAGGTGCAGCTGAGCGGCGCGCTGAAAGTGACCCGCGGCGGCGGCCGGCTGGCCCAGGGCGCGCAGCGCGGCGGCCAGCTCCAGGCACAGAGCGGCGGCGGCGGCCGGCTGGCCCAGCTCGAGGTGAAGCCGCACAGCCGCGCCCAGGGCGCTGGCGGCCGCCTGCAGAGGCTCGCCGTAGGCGGCCGGGCAGCCCAGGCGCTGGCGCGCGTCGCACTCCTGCCGCAGGAACAGTCGGGCGGCCTCGGTGAGGGCCAGCGTCTCCCCGGGCCCGTGGAAGAGTGCCTGCTGGCAGCGCGCCACAGCCAGCTGGCACCAGGCGGCGTAGGGCAGGCACTCCTGGGCGCGCAGCTCGCGGGCCAGCTGGGCGAACTGCTCCCCGGCTTCGGCCACGTTCGGCTTCCGCAGGAAGCGCTTCTTGAGCTTGTTGGACACCTGCCGGTAGCGGGCCAAGAAGTCCCCGGCCTCGGAGCCGGGCCACGCGGCGCCGCCCAGGGAGGACGCGGGGCCCGCCGCCATGATCGCCGGCCGGCCGCGCCTCCTGACTTCCGGCTGGGGTGCGCGGACCAAAGCAGCCGCGGCGGCCTCAAAGCCTGCCCGGCGCTTCCTCCCCACTGCGATCACGCCGCGTCATCCCGGCTTCCGCCTTAGGCGCCCCAGGGCTCCCGGCGCCGCACCCGTTGCCACGGTGACGAGCAGGGCGGGGCTGGAGGCTGGAGGACCAGACGCCCGCCAAGCCTGTCAGAAGAGGAGGGCGGGGTCCCGGCAGGCCGCGGCGGCGGCAGGCCCCGTATGTAAATGAGGCTCTGGGGGCGGGGCCTGATGACGCGTCGAGAGGTGGGGGCGAGGCCGCCGAGTAGACGAGTCCGGCGGGGCGGGGCCAAGCGCCCAGACGCTGCTAATCACCTGCACCAACCCGAGGGAGAGCGGGCTTCTGCCCGGGGAGGGGGGGGGGAGGAGGGCACAACTCACCCTGACTGGGCAGGAAGGAGCCTGAGCTCGCTGACAGCTCATGGATAACCACGGCCAGGGCTACCTCCTGGCGGACATATCATGCCCATCACCCAGGGATGAACAAGGAGCCGCAATCAATCCTCCACCACACTAGTCCCCACACGCCACGGTTCCTGCCACAACAGCAGGCCTCACCAAAAGGCCGCCTTGGCACGTGGGTCCCCTCTGGAAGGCCGGCATTCTGACGCAGTGCCCAGGCTGACCCACCGGCCTGGGGTCCAAGTCCTGTGCCCCTGGGCAGGTGCTCATTGTCTCCCCGCAGAGTGGCATTGCCTCCACCACCACCCCACCTCCTCCCCTCCACACCTGCACCCCCAAACACCACTGTGTGCCTGCAAGTAATACCACCTTGCTCTCCTCCTCCCGGGCCCTCCACGCCCGTCTCAAGGCCGAAGGAAGGAAAACCTAGGGGGAACCACAATGTGGGACACCCGCACTGCACTGTACTTTTTCCGTCCCAAACATCGTGATCATCCGACCGGGCCCGCCTCAGCCTCTGCCTCCACACTGCCACACTCACACCTAAACCGTCGCCGCCAAGGGGGAAGCTTGGGAAACCAGCCTGTACGTCTAGCCACAGCAAACCAGTAGTCCCAGAGCCTGTGTTCCTGCAATGAGGCCATCCTCAGTGTCTGCCTCTGCTTCCAGACTCACACACAACCCACAACCAAAGGGACAGCTCGGAGGGCAGCCTGTGGGTCACCTGCAGCCCAGGACTAGAACTGCACCCTGTGTTGCCCCAATGAGGCCCTCCTCAGCCTCAGCCTCAGCCTCAGCCTCAGCCTCAGCCTCTGCCTCCATAGCCACACTCACACCCCTCCCATGGCCACAGGAACAGCTCAGGAGGCCAGCCTGAGGGACATCGGTAAACCGGTAGTGGAAATGCACCCCGTGTTCCTCCAACGAGGGCCTCCTAAGTCTCAGCCTCAGCTAAAGGCTGGGCCTCCACAGACATCCGCCCACCATCCCCATGGCCACAGGAACAGCTCGGGAGGCCAGCCTGTGGGTCACATGTAGACCAGTGCTAGAACTGCACCCTGGGTTGATTCAAATATGCCCCCCATGCTCTCAGCCCCTGCCTCCAACGCCATCCTCACACCTAAACCATCGCCAAGGGAAAACAGCCTGTGGATCTAGCCCACTGACGGACCAGTCCCGAAGCCTGTGTTGCTGCAAGGAGGCGCTCCCCAGTGTCTACCTCGGCTTCCACACTTCCACACTTCCACTCAACCCACACCACAGGAACAGCTGGGAGGCCAGCCCGTGGGTGATTTGCACCACAGTAGTCAAAGTGCACCCTGTGTTCCTCCAACAAGGCCCTCCTCTGCCTCTGCCTCTGCCTCTGCCTTCAGAGCCACCCTCACACCTAGGCCATGAACGCAGAAACAGCTTGGGGGGGGGCTAGCCTGTGGGTTACCTCCAATCAGTACTAGGACTGCACCCTGTATTCCTCCAATGAGTCACTCATCAGCCACAGCCTCTGCCTCCACAGCCACACTCACCCCCCACCCCCATGGCCACAGGAAGACCTTGGGAGGCCAGACTGGGAAACCTGCAGCCCAGGACTAGAACTGCACCCTGTGTACCTCCAACGGGGCCCACTTCACCAAAGCCTCTGCCACCCCAGCCACACTCACACCCACCCCATGGCCACAGGAACAGATAGGGAGGCCAGCCTCTGGGTCACCCGCCCCCCAAGCACTGTACCACCAGCTGTATTTTTTTCAACTAGGGCCCTTGAGCCTCTACCTCCATAAACAGGCTCATATGCACCCCATGGCCTCAGGAACAGTGTGGGAGGCCAGCCTGTGGGTCACCTGGAGACCAGTACTAGAACTGAACGCTGTGTTGGTTCAAATATGGCCTCCCCGGCCTCAGGCTCTGCTTCCAATGCCATCCTCACACCTAACCCGTCCCCAAGGGGGAAAGCTTGGGAAACCAGCCTGTGGATGTTTTCCACTGACAGACCAGTCCCGAAGCCTGTGTCCCTGCAAGGAGGACCTCAACAGTGTGTGCCTCTGCTTCCAGAATCATACACCAACCACATGCAAAGGTACAGCTTGGAAAGCCAGCCCATGGTGCTCCTACAGCTTCTGCATCCACAACCAACCTCACACACCCCATGGCCACAGGAAGAGATAGGGAGGCCAGCCTGTGGGTCACCTGCACCCGAACAACTCTCCTGCCAGCTGTATTTTTCCAATTAGGGCCTCATGAGCCTGTATCTCCATGGGCACGCTCACATCAACCCCATGACCCCAGGAACAGCTGGGGAGGACAGCCTGTTGGTCACATGCAGACCAGTAGTAGAATTGCACCCTGTGTTGTTTTATTGAGGGCCTCCTCAGCTTCAGTCTCAGCCTGTGACACCCCAGCCACACTCACACCCACCCCATGGCCACAGGAACAGTTGGCAGGCCAGCCTGTGGCTCACCTGCACCCCTACAATGTTTCCACCAGCTGTGTTTTTCCAACTAGGGCCTCCTCAGGACCTCTACATTTATAGCCACACTCACACCCAACCCATGGCCTCAGGAACAGCTTGGGAGGCCAGCCCATGGGTCACCTGCATCCCAGTACTAGAACTGTAACCTGTGTTCCTCCAAGGAGGTCTTCCTCAGGCTCAGCTTCAGCCTGTTCCACCTGAGCCACCCTGAAAACCCACCCCGTGGCCACAGAAAGAGCTTGGGAGCCCCGATTGTGGGTCACCTGCAGCCCAGTACTAGAACTGCAACCTGGGTTCCTACAATGGTGACCACCTCAGCCTCTTACTCCACATCCACCCTCACACCCACCCCATGGCCACAGACACAGCTTGGGAGGCCAGCCCGTGGATCACCTGCAGCCCAGTACTGAAATTGCACCCTCTGTTCCTCCAACACTACACTCCTCAGCCCTACCCTGTGCCTTCACAGCCACACTTACACCCACCCAATGGCCAAAGGAAAAAGTTGGGAGGCCAGCCTGTGGGTCACCTGCAGACCAGGTTTAGAACTGCATCCTGTGTTGCTCCAAGGAGGCCTCCCTCAGGCTCAGCTTCTGCATCTACAACCAACCTCACACACAAGTTATAGCCACAGAAATAGCTTGGGAGACCAGCCTGTGGGTCACCTGCAACCGAACAACTCTCCTACCAGCGGTATTTTTCCAACTAGGGCCTCGTGAGCCTATATCTCCATGGGCACCCTCACATCAACCCCATGACCCCAGGAACAGCCGGGGAGGACAGCCTGTGGGCCACATGCAGACCAGTAGTAGAATTGTAACCCTGTGTTCTTTATTGAGGGCCACAGCCTCATCCTCAGCCTCAGCCTGTTCCTCCAAAGCCACCCTCACACCCACCCCATGGCCACAGCAACAGAATTGGAGGCCAGCCCGTGGATCACCTGAATCCCAACACCACTCACAATAACTGCATTTTTCCAATGAGGGCCTCCTCAGGCTTGCCTCTGCCTCCACAGCCACCCTCACAATGTCCTCCCCATGGACACAGCAAGAGCCTGGGATGCCAGCCTGTGGGTCACCTGCGCCCCAACAACTCTCCCACCAGCTGTATTTCTCCAACTAGGGCCTCGTGAGCCTATATCTCCATGGGCACGCTCACATCAACCCCATGACCCCAGGAACAGCCGGGGAGGACAGCCTGTGCGTCACCTGCACCCCAAAACGGCTCAACCAGCTGGGTTTTTCCAGTTAGGGCCTCCTCAGCCTCTACATCCATAGTGACACTCACACCCAACCCATGGACCCAGGAACAGCTTGGGAGGCCAGCTTGTGGGTCACCTCCACCCAATTACTAGAACTGCACCCTGTGTTCCTCCAAGGAGGGCCTCCACAGGCTCAGCTACTGCCTCCACAACTAACCTGACACCAACCTCACTGAACAGAAACAGCATTGGAGGCCAGCCTGTTGGTCAAATGCACCCCAGTACCAGAAGTGCACCCTGTGTTCTGCTACCGCGGCACACCTCAGCCTCTGCCTCTGCCTCCACAGCCACCCTTACATCCATCCCATGGCCACAGACACAGCTTGGCAGGCCAGCCCGTGGATCATCTGCAGCCCAGTACTCGAATTGCACCCTCTGTTCCTCCAACACTACCCTCCTCATTCTCACCCTCTGCCTGTGCAGCCAACATCACACCCACGTCATGGCCTCAGGAACAGCTTGGGAGGCCAGCCCCTGGATCACCTGCATCCCAACACGGCTCACAAGTGTGTTTTTCCAATGAGGCCATCCTCAGGCTTGCCTCTGCCTACACAGCCACACTCACACTGCCCCCATGGACAAAGCAAGACCCTGGGATGCCAGTCCTGTGGGTCACCTGCACCCCAACAACTCTCCCACCAGATGTATTTTTCCAACTTGTGCCTCGTGAGCCTCTACCTCCATAAGCACACTCACACCTAACCCATGACCCCAGGAACAGCGTGGGAGGCCAGCCTGTGGGTCACCTGCAGCCCAGTACTAGAACCGCACCCATTGTTCCTCCAATGAGGGGCTTCTCAACATCTGCCCCCACAGGCACCCTCACACACACACATCCCACAAGCCCAGGAAGATCTTGGCAGTTCAGCCTGTGTGTCAACTGCACCCAAGTACCAGAATTGCATCCTGTGTTCCGCTATTGCAGCGCTTCTCAGCCTCAGCCTCAGCCTCTGCCTCCGCAGCCTCCCATACACCAACCCCATGGCCACAGGAACAGCTTGGGAGCCCAGCCTGTGGGTCACCTGAACCCCAACACTGCTCCCACCAGCTGTGTTTTTCCAACTAGGGCCTCCTCATCCTCTGCCTCTGTAACCACACTCACACCCACCCCATGGCCACAGGAACCACTTGGGAGTCCAGCCTGTGGGTCACCTGCACCTCAGTTCTGGAACTTAAACCTGTGTTTCTCCAACGAGGCCCTCCTCGGCCTCATCCTCAGTTCCTGCCTCTACAGCCACCCCCACAACCCGTCATGGCCACAGGAAGAGCTTGGGAACCCAGCCTGTGGGTCACCTGCAGCCCAGGACCAGTCCCACCCCCTGTGTTCCTCCAACTAGGCCCACCTGATCTTCTGTCTGCCTCTGCCTCCACCGCACGCGCACACCCACCCGCATCCCCTACCCAGAGGAAAAGCCAGGGAAGCAAAGCTATGGGATTCTGGAACTAAAGCTTTAATAAGAACACAGCCGGGAGCAGGAAGGGACGAGGCTGGCGAGCCATGCAGGGCTGCCTGTCTCTGAGAAGGTTTGGGCGGGATGGACTGATGATGCGGGATGGATCGATGGATGGGTTGCATAGGCCAGCCAGCAACCCAGAGCCAGGCAACAGCAGCAGCAGCAGCAGCAGCAGCAGCAGCAGGAGCGGCAGCAGGAGCAGGAGCGGCAGCGGCAGCAGCAGCAGGAGCGGCGGCAGCAGCAGGAGCAGGAGCAGCGGCGGCAGAGGCAGCACGGACGGCGGCTGCAGGTGGCAGCTAGCGTTGGACGTCGACGACTACGACGAGGACGAACTTCTGGGGCCACCTGGGAGATGGTGGTGGACTGGAACAGCTCGCTGAGAAGCCTGTTGTTGTAGATGGTCAAGTCCAGCAGTTCCGGGGTGATGAGCCTCTGGGCGCCTCGCCGTTGGGCCTCATTGCTTGCCAGCTCCAGCAGCCTGCGCGTCAGGAACTCCAGGATGGCGGTCAGCAAGATGGGCACGGTCTGGCTCAGCCGCCGGGCATGGCCGCTCTCACGAAGAAGGCGCTCCACCAGGCTCACAGAGAAGGTCAGCTCGGCTCTGTCGGTGCGGGAGCGGCGGGACGACGGCCCTCGACGGCTGCTCTGCCTGGTCCTGGGCATGCTGGCCTCGGAGTGCAGTGCGGGGTGCGACCCCACAGGCTGGCTGGGCGCTGGCCCTCTGGGCTCTGGGCCTCCTCGCGGATCCCAACGGTCCGGTCCCCGCTGTGCCTGGCAGCAGATGGATCCTGGCGACCCCTCGCGCGCGCACGCAGCCCGCCCTCGGGCGCTCCGTTCCCGCTCTCACTGATGACGTGTGAGGGGTGATGCTCCCAAGCCGCCCTCGCTAGGGGCGCTGTGCTCACCTTCACACCTTGCCTTCTAGAAGGGGCCCTCTAGGAAAGAGCAAGGTCGTGAGGAGGAGCAACTCGGCGGTGCCGTCCACAACCAAGCCGTTCACAACCCTCGGCTCCAGAGGTACTTGCACCCACGAGCCTGCCCACTGAGCACGAGCTCCTCGTCCCTCCACCCCCAGCACCCCAGGCACCACGCACGGTAAAGCTGAGAGGTTCTCCCCTCTCATTTCCGGGGCCTCAAACTCAGAGTCCCAAGCGTCCCGAGCAAACCCAGGGCTACAGCTTTCCCAGTCCCTGGGGCCCCTTAGCCACTGCTCTGCTTTCTGCCCCATCAGCTCACGTCGGAGTTGAGCAGCTCCTGTAGGCGGACTCATCCGGCAAACTGTGGCCTCCGGAGTGCGCCTGTGTCTGCCTGTTAGCATCACTTCGCATCCTGGATTCATGATGCCTCGCACACAGTACACCCGTCCCTCGTGTCTCACCTCACCTACATAGCGGCTTGAAGCAGTGCCCCTCCGCTCCTTTCTGTAAACCTTACAGCCCCCCGGTGGCAAAGTATTCTGGCACTCGCGAGCCACAGAACACTAAGTGTTACAGCTCCGATGGGAAAGAAGTCTGGCACTCGGGAGCCAAGCAACACCACAGCGCAACAGCTTACAGCCCTGCTCCAGGGAAAGGCTTCCCCAATGTCAGAGCTCTGCGCAGGCAGGGGTGGGCTTCCCCAGCAAAGGGGTGGCAATTCGCCTCCAGTCCCCCAGACCCTAACGCCTCCGGTTCGCTAGGGGAAGGTTTCACCGGTGAAAGTGTCACACAGCCCTGCTCCGCTCTGCCCAGGCTCCCTCTCTGCTCCGGTGAAGAGAGGTCGTCACCCAAACCTCATTCAGGAGATTTTTTTGGGGGGGGAGGGAGGAATCCAGGAGAGTGGTTGCCTCCGCCAGGGTGGAACAACACAGGCAGCCGCGAACTGAACAGGCACAGGGCTTCTTACATAGGGCTTCTTAGGGGCAGAGTTGTTCCAGGGAGGAGATTTCCAGGATGGGGATGGGTCACGTTTCAGTCCCTGAACTCACACTGGCTAGGTCTGTCTCCTGCTCAGGGATGGGTTGGTTTTCTGCTCAGGGCCAGGGGCAGATTTGGCTCTGGTTTCAGGGCCAAAGTGTGTGTTCCTCTCACTGGTCCCTTTTAGCATTTTGGCTCTCATTTTTAGGCCCAGGGCATATTTCTTTCCCTGGCTCTGATTCGAGGGACAAAGTGTGTTTCCTTGGCGCTGGTTTCAGGGTCCGGCTGTGTTTCCTTGGCTGACCCCTTGCCCCTACACTACACTCACCACACCCAAGCAGTAGGCCACTGTATATGCACAGGTGAGTAATTAATTTACTTATTCCCTCATCTGCTGATTGGCACTTGGGTGGCCTCCACTTTTTGAAAACAACAGGAAGATTTCACATTCTTCTTAGGTGGAATCAGAGCTCGATATCTACCAAGCTGTCAAAAGAGTATTTTCCAAAGAAAGCATTCCGTTAGGAAAAGAAAGTGGGAGGGGGGTTGTCCAGTAGAGGGCAAGCAAAAGAAAGCATGGGCGCCTGGTCAGGTCCCTGCGAGGCCCGGCCTGCCACCTTGCTTCTTGCCGTGATGATGATGATGATGAAGATGATGATGATGACGATGACGATGATGATGATGAGAGGCTAAACCTTTTAAACTGTAAGCCAGTCCCCAACTAAATGTTTTCTCTTATGAGAGCTGTCCCCAGAGGCCAGTCTGTGGTGACATCTTGCTTGTACAGACAAATCCTGCCTGCCCTGGGAAGGACAAAAGGCAGTTGGGTGTCTACAAGACACCAGACACGCAGTCAGGCATAGGTCAACAAAGAACTGAACATCCAAACTAAGAGCTGAAGACATTAATTAGAAAGTAGGTGTTTATGGCTTTATTATGCGTTATTGTGGCTGTGTATGCTTTATTAAATAAAGGAGAGCAGCCATGAAGATAAACGTAAAAAGCGCTTCTTCAGATTTGCCAGGCACACAACTTCTTTGATATTTTGTTGTTGTTAGCTTTGTTTAATTCAAAGCATTTCCCATGTATTCTGTTTGGTTACGGGGATCCAATGTGGAGCATATACAATAACAAATCAGAGGAACGCTGAGTTAGAAATAGTGGGAGTGGGTGAATAGGAAAGTACCAGCTTTGTTAGGTAATCATATAAGGTACACATCCTTTCAAGAACCTCGAGAATTAAACTCTATTGTTTCCTTAATTTTGCAGGAATCATAACAGGGACTTATAAAAGGCTTACAGGCACAAGCATAAAAGATAGAGTGTAGACCAACATGGATGGGGACTAAAATATTAAAGACCCCCAAACGGGAAGAGGGTCCAGGGGTGGTGGCGGGGGGGGGGCACTGTAACACGTACCCTTTAGTGTTTTGGGCTTCCTCTAATACTTTATCCTGTTACTTACACTGATTAACATGGCCTCAAGGAAGTGAATATTTGGGACCAGAAACAAACAAACAAACAAACAAACAGCAAAACCAAAATCCAAAAACAAAAAACAAAACAAACAAACAAAAATCTCTCCCTGTGGGCTAATGAATTAATTGCTAATTTCAGGATTACTATTAAGGCTAAGGGACCTCAGACAGTGGAACCAGATGTATTCCTGGTGCACAAAGGACCTTGGGGACACATCCCCCATGGAGGGATAACTGCCTTAACCTAGAGACAGGAGAGAAGTCCTAGTCCCTACTTCACATGACCTGTCAGATCTACATGACCCCAACTGGATGACATTCCCCTACATATGGAATTGGGGTGGGGGGATGGGAGGGGAGGAGTGGTCAGGGTGCATGTGAGGGGGCAGAGCAGGTAAAAGGGAGGGAAGGAGGGGAGGGAGGGAGGGCGAACTGGGATCGACATGTACAATAATAAATAAATACATGAATACTAAATAAAAAGATTACTATTAAGGAAGGTGTTAAATTCTGTGAATCAGAAACATACCACAAGTAAATGGAGTTAATTATTATTTTCATTTCATCATGCCTTTGCGTGATGAAGGATAATAATTTCTCCACTTCAGTAATGCTGATGCTTAAAATGCTTAATTAAAGTCAGACCTACTTTGGTTCCTAGGGAAAACAGACTTTGTGTTTTAAACAATAAAATATAATACGGTAAAAACAGAAAGCTGACACAGCCGTATCGGACAACACAAACAGAAGGAAAAGAGCCCAAGAAGTGGCCACAGGCATCGGGAACCCACTTGTTTGAACATTCGGGACTCTCACAAAGACACCGAACTGGAAGCCATACACGGAGGGCCTGGTGCAGACCCTTGCAGGCCCTGTGTATCCTGCCTCCGTCTCTATGAGTTCAGATAAGATCTGAACGTCCTTCATTTGGAGGGTCTCGTTTTCTTGGGGTCCTCCATCCCCACTTGCTTAAACTCTTGCTGCCTCCTCTTTCACAGAGTTCCCTGAGTCCCGAGGGGGTGGGATTTGATGGATGCATCCCATTTTAGCGCTGCGTGCTCCGTGGTCTCTGGCTCCCTGCATAATGTCTGTCTGTGGGTCTCTGTACTTGTTCCCATCTGCTGCCGAAGGAGGCTTCCGCGATGAGGGTCGAGCAAGGCACACATCTGTGAGTAGAGCAGAATGTCATTAGGAGACATTTTATTGCTACGTACTTGGCTTTGTGGGAATTTTTGTTTTGTTTTGATTGTTTGTTTTAGAGCAGTAGCACTGTGCTCCCAAGTCTCAGGCTCTTGGTCACCCAAGCAGTGCCAGGTCTCAATCTCGATGACTGGGCCTTAAATCAGGTATTGTTTTGTAACTCCCACAGGCTTTGTGTGGACTTTGCCCTAGCATGTCTCGCAGGCAGGACAGCATTAGAGATCAAAGCGTTTGTGGCTGGCTTGGTGTGCAGAGTACCTACCTTCCTGTACCAAAGGCACCAGAACCTTGGAGTGGAGGCTCGGTGTCGGTACCAGCTCAGCTCGACTTCTCCATGTTCAATGAGTTGTGTAGGTATTTTCCTAAGCAGTGGGGGCTTGCCCTCAGTTTGTGGAGAGCAACCTCTTTCGACCCTTGGCAACAGCCTGGGTTGTTTGGGGGAAATCCACGGGAACCTTTTGGGCAAAACCACACTTAGATGTAACCCAATCCTCGTGCTGCAACCTTCATTTGGTGACAAGAGATGGCCAGTTGGGTCTCGTCTCCCACATTATTCTGGTGATTTCATTTAGATTGTCTTCATGTATGTATGTGTTTTTGGAAGCTTCGACTCTCTTAGGTTTCCATACTACCCCTCAAATGGTCCTTAATCTTAGCTCTCTCCCCCCATATCACCCCACTCCCCCCCACACACACTTAATCCTCCCATTCCAGTCCCCGAATCCTTCCATAACCATCTATTCTATTTGCCTTTCCTAAGGAGGTATGTCTGCCCCAACCCCGGTCCCTTACTCTCTACCTCAGATCTGTGGTTCTGTGGGTTATAGCTTGGCTTTTCATTGACTTATTATATAGCATCAATCCACATATAACTGAATACATACCATATATCTCCCTCTCAGCCTGGGATACCTCACTCAGGATTTCTTTTTTCTTCCTTCCTTCCTTCCTTCCTTTCTCTCTTTTCCTTTCTTTTCCTTCCTTTCTTTCTTTTTCTTTTTCCTAGCTCCATGAATTTACCCATGATTTTCATGCTGTGGTGTTTTAAGAGGCCGAGTCGTATCGTACTCCATTGTGCAAATGTACTACATTTTCTTTATCCGTCATCATTTGGTTGAGTGACATCTAGGTTGTTTCTGATTTCTGGCTATCGTGAATAGAGCAGCAACAAACGTGGTTGAGCAAGTGTCTCTGTGGGAGGACAAAACGTCTTTTGGGTCTATGCGCAAGGTGGTATAGCTGGATCTTGAAGTAAATCAATTCCCATCTCCCCTGGGAACTGGCACACAGATTTCCATAGTGGCTGTACAAGTTTGCGCTCCACCAGCAGTGGAGGAGTGTTCCCCTTGCTCCACGTCCCCTCCAGCATGGGCTGTCACTTGTGTTTTTCACCTTAGTCGTTGGGACAGGTGGAATGTCAGAGTCGTTTTGATTTGCATTTCCCTGACGGCCAAGGGTGTTGAACATTTCTTCAAGTGTTTCTCTGCCGTTTGAGATTCCTCTTTTGAGAATTCTCTGTTTAGAACTGTGCCACCGGGTAATTTGTTTGCTTGGTGGCTAGTTTCTATGCGTTCTTTATTTCTACATTTAGACTATTAGCCCTGTATTGGATGGGCACACAGACTTCTAAAACTGAAGGTGGGTCAATCCATCCACATCACTGCGATTTTAACATAAAGGGAGAACAAGTGAGCAGCAACCATAAAAGAATAAACAATTCAAACGTTATTAGTGGCTGGACAATGGACTGTAAATAGACTGTAAGGAGCTACCATTCTGCAAATCTGAGAGTGACGGCTTTAACATATGCTACTGCGTGATGTATTGGTGAGTATATGTAACAAGGGGAATCCCACCTGCTGTCATAGAATAATTGAGGCGTTTCTGAATATTAAAGTCTGATTTGCTTGCCTATGAATGACCCGTCAACTCTACTTGTTTATGTGCTGTAAACCGTTTGTCATATGAGCCAGGTGACAAGATTATTGGTGCTGTCATTACCCAGGGGGGCTGGAACCAGAAAGTAAGTGGGAAATCTACAGACACGAAACGGAATACTCTGAGGAGTTCCAACGGTGAGGTGATACAGGCTAGCAGAAGGAACATGTGAACCTTATCAAACTGTCCAGAGGCCGGTTCGGATGCAAGGTTGAACGTATGCAGGGGTTGGGGGGTACAAAGTAGGTGTTACATAAAAATATTAATGCTGCTGCTGGGAAAGTTAGGGATCAGGGGAAGAAGAGGGTGCAGAATAGATGCAACCCCATACACAGAATCGGGCGAGCCTGTTTCCCACAAGTAACCAGTGCCTTTCCTTTCTTTATTAAAAAAAAATTCATTAATAAATAAATAAAACTAAAAAAGTATTTATTTTTTTCATGCGTATGTATGTGTGCCTGGGCTTATGTGTGTGCACCAGATGCTCATATGTATGAAGGGAGCTTCGGAGGTCAGAAGAGCCACGAATCCCCTGCTACTGGAGTCCAGGGATTGTGAGCCCTCGTGTGGGTGCCGGGAACTGAACCCCCCCGAGCTATGTAGGAGCTGCAAGTGCTCTTAACTACTGGGTCATCTCTCCACGTAGGAACGGAATATTTAAAGACAGGAGGACTAAGGGGAAAGCCATTCCTCCGCTGGGAAGTGTGGATTGAGGGAGGACGTAAGAGACAAGTACTGCCGGCCCACTTATCGGTGCTGAAGGAAGTTTGGGCCTTGCGCTAGTCTCGTTCTCCCTCGTCCCTGGATCATTGGCTAAGCCGAGGCTCAGTGAAGACGCCTTGGGGAGAGAGGCTGCTGGCAGCCAGCACTCAAGGCTACAGCAGTAATTCCCATAGCCTCCACGGGCCAGAGGGTTTGAGCAGGCGGGGTTAAACCGGGCGCACGAGCATGCGCACTGCCCCGGCCAATCAGCGAGGCCCGTGACCAGCCTCCCGGCCAATCAGAGAGGCCCGTGCCCCGGAAGGCGGGGCCTGAGCCAGTAGCGCCTATTTTAGCGGGAGGAACGCACCCGGGAGGCTCTGAGCTCTGAGGAGGCAGAGTGAGGCTGTGTCAGCAGGTGGTGACTCCCAAGTCCCCAGACCCGTGGTAAAGGACTCTGTGGTAAAGCTCCAGCGGTGGCGAAGCGAGGCTGAGGTTTCCTGAATGCTGCCGAGGGAGGAGATTGGGGACTGGGAGGAGGGGGAACCAGGTTGACTCGTGAGGCGATATTCTGGAGTTGTCTCCCTGGGACCTGGCCCAGGACAAGACCCCTGGCGGTGGTTGAGGGAGGGGACCTGAGGGCTGAGGTCCCGGGAGGGCCAGGCAGGACAGTGTGCAGGGTGGCGGGTGAAGTGAGTACTGTTGGCAGCCCTGCGCTGTCACTAGCTGTCATGGCTGTCTCGGTGTCGCGGGGTGTCCCATGGCTGCCTCGGTGTCCCGGGTTGTCCCATAGCTGTCTCGGTGTACCGGGGCGTCCCATGGCTGCCTCGGTGTCGCGGGGTGTCCCTTGTCTGTCTCAGTGATGGGAGATGTCATTATGTAAGTATGTTTCTCATGCTGGTTACTGAATAAAGCACTGTTGGTCAATAGGAAAGGAAGATAGGTGTTCCCGGGTGTCCCATGGCTGTCTCGGTGTCCCGGGGTTTCCCATGGCTGTCTCGGTGTCCCGGGGTGTCCCATGGCTGCCTCGGTGTCCCGGGGTGTCCCATGGCTGCCTCGGTGTCCCGGGGTGTCCCATGGCTGTCTCGGTGTCCCGGGGCGTCCCATGGCTGCCTCGGTGTCCCGGGGTGCTCCTAGAGAGTCTGTTCGGTGAATGAATGGGACTCTCACTCAGAAGTGCTGCCTAGAGACAGAAACAGTTCTGCATGCGGAAGCGCTGGGTGAACTAGTCTTTCTGACCAGAAGCCAGCACCAGATACAGGATGAGGACAGGGTGGGGTGGGACTCTCCTGAGCAGTGGGGAGCAGACAAGACTTTAGTTTGGGGGTGAATGGCGGGGTAACACCCCATTTTATCCTGGACATAGAAAGGATTGGGACTGAGGGGTGTGTGACAGGCCACAGAGCCATTTCCTTTGTGGATGTTGCTTGGTTGGTTGGTTGCTTGCTTGCTTGCTTGGTTAGTTTTTCCTAGAGTCCCTTCCTGCACTGGGACAAGTGGAAGCTACCCATTTTATGTTGGATACAGGAAGAATGAGACTCGGAGTGTGTGTGTGTGTGTGTGTGTGTGTGTGTGTGTGTGTGTGTGTGTGTAGGGGGGGGTAGTTAAAACAGGCACCAGCCATCTTCTTTCTGCTGGTCCCTTCCTAGTCCTCTAGCACATGTGGAAAGGACACCAGGCCCAACTCCGTGGAAACCTGATACCTGTCCTTGCGGCTTTCATTTAACTCTTCCTTTAATGTGCCTTTAAACACACAATGTTCAGGACTCCTGTGTATCACAGGGAGGCTGCAGTCATGGCACCCAAGATCAAGAGAAAACCTCCTAAGCAATCGAAGGTGACTCCTGATCCACCATCTGATGATTCACAGGAGCTACGTGAAAATAATCCACCTGAAAATAACCCAGGTGAAATGGGACTGGGGAGGGCTGAGAATGTAGTTCAGTTGGTAAAGTGTTTGTTGGCCTAGTGTACAAGAAACTCCAGGTTCAGATCCCAGAACTTCGTAAGACCAGCTGTGGTGGCCCAAGCCTCCAATACTAGCACCCAGAAGGTGGAATCAAGAAGATCAGAAGCTCAGGGTCATTTTCAGCTACATAGCAAGTTCCAGGCCAGACTAGACTGCATGAGATCTTGTCTCTCAAAAGACACACACACACACACACACACACACACACACACACACACACACACACACACAAAATATCAGGATGCCTACATTGCAATTCCTACCCTGTCTCCCCCCAACCCCCCCCAAGGATAGTCTGATGCATATAGGTGGAGCACAGGGCAGTTCTTGGGTATCGCATGACATCTCAAACATAAAATCCGTTTTCAGAGTGTGTTTGTGGATCTTATGATCTCCATTTGGAGATATGGTTCCTACCATATCACCACATGGCTGCAAAGGCCATACAGCCTCTTGTCCTGGCCCGTGCAGTTGACATACCCAGTGGGTGTCATACAAAGGACATGGTTTACGATGATTTGAACCTGGAGGCCCTTGTACATAAATGTCCCCAGGGTCTCACTGTGTGTTTCATCTACACAGACATGATTCAATTGATGTCTGTCCTAAAGGCTTTCGATGCCATACATTCAGAGAAGACCCCTACTGCAGGTATTTCTTCATGTAAGATGATCAAAGTGGCATACATAACTGGAAAATTACCTCTTCCTCTTCTTCTTCTTCCTTTTTTAAATTCAATGTAGGAAACAGCCAAGCCCTTGAAACTGGTGGGGAACACAGTTCTTCCCATAAAGCAGCTGGATCAAAGCCAGGTGATATGCTAAAGGAATTATTGCTGTTGATAGTATATTTTCAGAAAAGTCAACTTCTGCTCTTCTGACACATATTCCGTGTAAACCTTGGGACAGAGGACGGTCCTACCCAAGTTAAACATAGTGTTTTACCTATGTTGAATTTAAAGCCAGGGAGATCTCCTCGAGGGTGAAAATACTGAAGAAGATGTGTGGGGGGGAAGGGGGAGGGAAGGAGAGATCCTGGTCTATCTTTAGGAGCCATCAGTAGCTTTAGAAAATTGTTTGAAAGTGCTTCAGTGCCAGGAAGTATTTATTCATCAGCAGGAAATGGAAATATATGTCACGCCTTATTCTCATACACTGGACATCACACTAGACATTTTGACTGTGGATGTTTTGAAGTGAGGAGTATTGGGCCTACAGATGGTGGTTTTAGTTGTTTTGCTTTGCTTTTCTTTTCTTTGCTTTGCTTTGTTTTGTTTTGTTTTTTGAGAACAAGTGTCACCATGTGGCCCTGGCTGGCTTGTTACTCAGTATGTAGATGAGGCTGCCCTCTGATTCACAGAGATCCATCTGCCCCTGCCCCGAAAGTGCTGGTTTAAATTAATTAAAGGCATGTATCACCATAACAAAAAACGGTATTTTTTTTAAATTTTTTGGAAGAGAAAAACATGCTGCATTTTTATTATTATCTTGAAAATGAATATAGGAGAGACAAGTCAATAAAGGCAGATGCACTTGACACTGACAGCTGAGAGATGCTGGTGCTCACTGAAAGAGGCAGAGAGTGGGTTTTCTCAGCCTTGTGGGTGATATACCCTGCTAACAGCTCGTTCAGGGTTCTATTGCTGGAACGACAATTTCATATTACTTTAGATGATCTCATTTGTGGCAATCTGTTACAGGAGCCACAAGAAATGAATGTAATCGGCTACTCAAACTTTCCGACCCTTGAGCCAATGTGAGATAGATTAAGGTCACAAACAAGGCTGGGAACAGGTGTCACTCAAACCATGAGGTGTCCGCAGCCACCATGGACTGGTGCTCACTTGAGGAAATACTAATAAAATTACATAAATTTTGCATTTCTTGTTGCCGTTAGCTTCAAAAGTCAGCATTTTACACTCTCTCAACATTTGTTCACCTTTCATAGGACTGTAAACATTACTCGAGTGTGTGAAAGTGTACGTACAGAGCCATTGAAAGTCTGTAACAGTTCCATGTGACACACTATGTGTCCATCGGGTTCTTGTTCCATCCTTGATACAAAGCCAGAGCGATGGACTTCCCCCCCCCACTTAAAAAATTATATACTGCGAACTCTTAGAAAAGTGGATGAAATTATCTGTATTCCAGATTTTGTTACAGACAAATGGTATGTCTGCTTTTTTAGTTTTGGATTATGCTTTTCCATTTCAGTCATCATGAGTGCTTGTCTCATGTCTTTTTTCTGTGGTGGGACAGTGAGGGCCAACAACTCAACAGGTCTGCTCTGAAACAGCTCACTCACTGTTGTTCACATTGATTACGTAGCACACACAATGGAGAGTTAGTCAAAGTCAGCATGTGAGCTCTGTAGAACCACAACGAGTCTGGCTCTGAACTGCAATGTCGGACATTAGCCAGACGATCTGTGTTAAAGGTCAAACACAGAACAACTTTAGAGCTTTTGATCTGATAGACCTCTTATTTAGAAATTGTCCAGGAATGGTGGTAGGGTTTTAGCTGAGTGAGAAAGCACTTGCCTAGTATGCTCAGGGCTCTGGGTTCCATCCTCAGTACTGCAATAGAATTGCCCACAAGCCACTTAATTTTGTTCCTTAAACTATTCAAAAATGTCTATGTTCCTTTTCTATTTGTCTAAATCCGCCCACCCCACCCCACCCCCACCGCACCAACGACTACATTAAATGCACTATTTTCATCTCACCATGGAGTAATCTCTGGACCTTTGGAGACTTTATAAATGGAATGCTCTTACACTTTGCGTAAAGCAGCCCGACAGGTCCTCTTAATGTGTCCTTGAACTGAGGACACTTTGTATATTGATGAAATTGAGACTGTAAATGTCTTCTTAAAGAGAAATTAAACAATACTTTTGAAAATCTTTTTGTAAGTTTTGGTAAATCCCTTTAGCTGTGTTTTACATCTAAAGTACAAGTCTCAATTTTCAAATTAAGGTGTTAGCTGCTATAAATTCCCAGTGACAGGAAGGCGTGGGATACTCTTGACTTTTAGAAAGATGGCTGTATGTTGGTAGCCAGGATCTTTCTAACAGTAGTGCAGTAGTGCTTACCTTATTAACTTAACAATAGATGTTTATGAGGATTTCCAATGCAGGGCCTAGTAAGAAATCTCTTCAAGGCAGGAGAAAAAGGAATGTGCTGAATGTCAGTACTACTGTCTACAACATCGAGCAGAGAATTAACCACTTCCTGAAGCTCCAGCATGAGCGACGGTGAGACTCTTGGCTTTTCCTGTTTTGACACTACAACCTATTCACATTTCTTGGTACTCATGAATAAACCATTTGCTAGGGACACGCTGGCATTTTTATGTTTGTGGAACTTCTAAGGAAACCTTCACATGGCTTAGGTTTGCTATGGAAAACTACACCTTTCAGCCTATAACCTCACATTGTAACCAGAGCCAGCTTTATTGCTAAGCTGTCAGTAAAGATGACCTTTCTGTCTTGTCAATTTAATGCATTTGAATCCGTTCACCATAAAGAATTTGCATGCATCCCATGAATGCGATAGGTGGATTAATGCTGAATATCTCAAAATGCTTTCCATGTAGCAGATACTCAATCATGCGGGGAAAGAGATAAATCTTATAGGAGAATAATCTATAAATTATGGAGCAGGATAAATTACAAACATATGCGTGTTCCCCGGCACATGGAGAGGAGGAGTGGGTAGGCCTGCACAGAATTCTCTGATGGTAGTGGGGGTGCGTGCCCTTTGGATCTGCTCTTCAGATAGAGGATTCTAACCAGAAGTTGTGCTTGTCACACTGACGGATAAATACTTGAGGAATGTGCTGGAAACAACAGTTCCTCCTGAGTTTTCTGTCTCTAAGGGACGGGAAGGGACTGCTGTCTCAGTCAGGGAGGAACAAATCCCGTTAGTGTAGGAGAAAGTAACCCACATCAGCTTCCTGTTCCCTGTCAGAGTATTGCAGATGACATTTCCTCGTCATCCATCGACAGCGTTAGTGAGGGCAAGGCAGTCGTGCTCTGAATATATTTATTGTAATGGAATATCACAGTGTTCCCTGTTATCTTTTACAGGAAGGAGATTTATCAGGAATATTCTCATCAGTTTTTGACTTTGGTCGTGATGTGGAACATAGATGTACACCAAATCAAGAAACAGACAGAAAAACTCTCTGTGAGTATGGGGCTTAGCTTTGAAGGAACCCATTGTATCAGCATCGGATGCAGCAGGGCTTCCTATAGCAAGTCTGGAGGGAAGAAAGGGACAGGGCAAGAGCTTGGGGAGACAGGAAGGTGGTTCCATGTGGCCAGGAGGGGACTGGCTATCCCACCTCCATCCCCCCTCTTCGCCGGCCACCGGCTTGCTCCTTTTCAGGCAGAGAGACGGCAAGGTCAGTGATGAGTTAGGAGCCAGAATGGTGGGCGGAGGGTGGCAGGAATGAGTGGGCACTGCCCAGAGAGTGCAGGAGAAGGTATGGGCCTGTAAGCCCAGAGGGAGCCCTTCCTGATCCACAGTGTGCAGACAGGCATCAGGGGCAGGGGCCCCAACAGAGCCTTCTGACACAGTGATCAGAGATACAGAGTGAGAGCAGTCACTGTGTCTGTGGCCTAGCAGGTGGAGGCTTGGCTCTCACTGCGTCCAGTTCAGACCAGCCCACTCCCCGAGGAGAGGGACGTAAGGCCTCATGCCACGATGGACATGTGATGACTGACTCCCCTTTAACATGGGCATTTGAATGAGCTTTTGGGGACAAGTACTGGGCACGGGACAGTACCATCCTTGAGGGATCTTCCTTCCTGGTGGAGGATGGAGCTGCCCTCCTCATGAAGACTCTGCCTTCCAAAGGTGGGGATGGGAGTGGGGGAGCAGAGGCTGGAATGCGGAGGGAGATGGAGACGCTGTCTAGTCCAGTGGTCAGGAGCATGGCCTCCCTCTGCAATCTCACCCGTTGGGAGGCAGCCACAGTTCAGTCGCTTGCTCAATCAGACCAACTCGGGAAAAGAATTTGCCTCTGTGCCTCAGATTCCTAGGAGTGAAAGGGGACATTCTTAAAAGTCCCTGTTTCATACAGTGGATAAAAGTATTCAGGTGTGTGTTCTTACACTGTTCCAGGACAGTATCTGAAGCAAGTGTGACAGAATCCTTCCCTGTTAACCATGATTCCGGGTGGCCGGGTGGAGGGGGGGCGGCCTGCTCATACTGGAAAGGACAAAACGGAGTCAATTTCCGTGTAGGGGGTGACAGGTGATCAGGACATCTCAGGCTAATTTCTGTAGAAAACAGAGTTCGCCAGCTATGGAGGCCTCTCGTGGGTGAGTTTTCAAGTCGTCGGAAACTAATGGGAATGTTTTTTGAATACTATGAAGACAGTGTTCCTATTAAGTCAATGAAATGTCCAAAGTACTTGTTTTAAATTATAGCATTTAAATGAAATATTGAAGTATTTTTGGCAAGCTCTTCATTTTTCATGGAATGTTGTTATGTCTGTTTATATTTATAGAATATACTTGATGAGCAACAAAAGCTTTATGAGCAATTCCAAGTTATCCACAAGCAGAAAATAGAAGAATTTAAGGAGTTATGTAGTCAACACTTGAAGGTCTGTTGGACATTCCTACAAAATATCCCATTCATAGTGGAGGTCAAAGTACTGGCTTTCTTTCCTTACTGGGGTTCGAAATCCGGGGCTTACACCTGTAAACTTCACTCATTTGCTCACAGTGCTACCATGTCAGATAAATCTAACTACTAAATAAGCTTCTCCTTTCAGGGTTATTATTCATTCAACGCCTTCTGTTAGTATTCAGGCATCTGTAGTGGCCTGTCCTTGGGCTTCTGACAGGGTACGCGCTCCGCTGCAGCCACTAAGAGCACCACCAGTGCACATCACTATGTTCCCTTCTAAAGGGGCCCTGGCCCCTCATCCTATCCTCCTCCTCCTCCTCTCTCTCTCTTTTCCTCTCCTTGTCTCTGTTCTGTGCTCTCTCTCTCTCCCTCCCTCCCTCTCTCTCTCCCTCCCTCCCTCTCCCTCTTTTTCCCCCTCATTCCTCCCTCTCTGCCTCCTTCCTCTCTCTTCTCTCTTGCTGCTCCTGTCTCAGGAGGCCAATCTCCCCATCCCGTTTTTATGACCCCCCTCCTCTAATTAAAATCCCCTGTGCTGGAATCCTGTCTCCTGGCATCTTTCTCAAGCGCTGCTTTTCTTAAATTACAACACCTTCAAAACAGCAGTTGGTGCATTGGTAACTTTACCCAGAGTCATACGTATTGTTAGGGGCAAGTGCTGCTTTTTATATCATGGCTTGCTCCCACAATCGGCATTCCCCTTGAACAGTGACATATTCGGTGTAGGCTGTCTACACATCCTTTGTTTCTTGGGCCCCTTTGTTTTCTGGCATTATTGAACTGTGTGTGCATTGCTGTATGTGGACACTTAGAATGGTAAGACAAAGCCCATAGCATGATGGAGCAAAACAATAAGTGGAGATGAACACTTAGCGAATTGAGAACTATCGACTGTTTTAAGTGCACCTTATCAAATTCTTGTCCTCCAGCACATTGAGCTTGGACATGGGTATGTATATAGTTACTCCTGAATTAATTAGTTGTTGTTCACTCAAATTCTCTTTTCCGAGTTGATGATGTTAAATGCCTCGTGTTCGTATTAAATTTCCTTCATCCAGGCTAATTGATATAATCCCAATCAACCGAGTTAAAAAGAATTCTTTTCATGTTTTGTCGTACTTGGCACACACTGGGACACATGTGTGCAGGCCTGCTAATTTGAAGTGCTTTTGAGTAGTGGCTGTCAAGCTGCAGTCCTCAGGGGAGGCCTTCGGAACTCATCCTGCAGGTTTGAGGTAGCTGTTAGTCTCACCCTCATCTCAGGACTGCATTTCCGGGGTGCCCTTCGTCATCTGCACCGTACATACCACACGCTGCCTCCTCTTCCTTTTCCTCCTCGTCCTCCCCTCCTTACCCTCTCCCTCTTCCACCCCCTCCCTCTCCTCCACCATCGTGGTCTTTGTCTTCATCTTCTTTGTCTCCTCCTCCTCCTCTGTTTTCCTCTCTACCCACCTCCACCACCCCGCTCCCCACCGCCCACAGCCACCTCTTCTATTCTGCCTTTGAGGACAGACATTCACGGTTTGTGCTATTATATTCAGTTTGCTTACTGTAACGTTTCCCCTATAGTCATGCCGCTCCTGTCTCTTCTTGCTTTCCTCCCGGAATATTAATCTTTCTGTGAACCTGTAGTCAGTCATTAACCTTCATTTTTACCTGCATATGTCAAAAAGTTGCCCATCCATCCTGATGCTAAAGTGTTGTGTAATTTCTGGTTCCGTATTCACTTCCGTCACTGAAATATAGAAGAGATCATCTAATAGTTTTGCAATTCTTCTATATGTCACCACAGTGTGTTTATAAATAGACAGAATCTCTCTGTGTAGCCCCAGCTGGCCTGGAACTCACTATGTAGTGGCTGTTCTTCTACTTGTGGTGATCCTCCTGCCTCTAGCGTTGGAGTGATGGAATTACAGGCATGCATTACCAGGCCTCTCTGCAGGTCTTAATGCAACAGATTTGATGTGGTATATCCTGATTCATTCATTGTTGAACATTCAGTCCTGATCATAGCCATCCTAATCACACAAAGTTGTGCGTCTCCACTTGTAGCTGTATTATGCTCGGCTTCACGTTTCCACATTCCTTTAATGGGTATTTTGATTTTCATATACTATACAGTATACGTTTACTTTGGGATAGTTAATGGCCATACCTTGTACTGTAATACATACCGCTTTTGAAGTGCAATTGTCCACAGTGTTGAACTGAGATGACCATCAGCGACTTCTAATTAGCCACGTCTTTTGGTTTTAGAATCTACGGGCTATTAAGAGTTGTCGCCGAAAAGCTATTATCGAGGAAGCCAGAAAACAAATGGACATCTTGGAAAGGAAACTTACTACAGAAACTGTGAGTAGAACGTTATTTTTTTTTAAAATGAGGGTGGGTGGGATTATATAAGCATTAAATATTTTCTTTCCTAAAGTATATGTTATATCAACACAAACATTAATCAGATGTTTAATACCCTTGTTCAGGTAAAGCTGCAGGAAGAAAAACCTGATGCTAGATCATCTCTTCTATCCCTGCTATTCTCATAACACCTTGAAGAAAGAAGCTCTCCCTGCTATTCTCATAACACCTTGAAGAAAGAAGCTCAACCACCATCATACGATTTCATCAAACTATTATCTGTGTGAATCTATGGCGCCACGGAGACTGCAATTGAAATGAATGTAACTGCCGCGTCCACAGCTGTGAGGTGCCAGAAAACCTTTACTGAGAATGCTTTGTTTTTCAAATTTATTGTGCACGTAGTATGTGCACGTCAGTGATATACGGCATGTTCTGTACACTTAAAGCTCCTGCCCTGTGATTTCATAGATACGGGTATAGCTCTACCTGCCGTGGGAAGTCTTTACTTGGAAACTTTTGATTGAATAAACGTGAAATTGTTTCAGACTTGCTGGGATGAGTCACTGAATTGCACCCTCCTCCTGACATCTCACGCCTTTTAAAACAGAGGTGTGCTGTCACCGGCGTTTCTGCATGGGTCCAGTTGTAGCCCCGGCCACTTTGTCTCATTGTGTCCTGTTGTGTAGAAGCATTGGAAACAGACCGCGTTCAGCATCTCCCATCTTCCACAAGTGGAACTCGTTCCTCCACAGTCAATGAGGGCTTCCCCTCTGGGATCACTTTACTTCATAAACTGAATTATCCGGGGTGGGGTGGGGTGGAGTGGGGTGGGGTGGGATGGGATGGGATGGGAGGTAATTCCCACTTTGTGCAAAGTATGTGTAGGCATATGGACCTTTACTACTCTTTCCAACTTTGAATATCTCCTACTTGAGATGTTCTGACTATCAATACCAAATGATAAATACATTACCAAAGTATTGAATCATGTGTTACTCAAGTGTGTGTGTGTGTATTTTTGTATGTGTTACATATGTATATGTGTTCATATGTATAGGTACACTTGTGTGGGAATACGTGTGTTTGTGTGTGACTGTGTGTGTAAATCTTTGGCATGTGGAACATGTGTATGTGTGTAGGCACATCTATGTGAATACGTGTGTGTGTGTGTGTGTGTGTGTTTTGGTGTGTGTAAATATTTGGGTAAGTCTTACATGTGTAATGGTATTCATGTGTGTAGCATGTGTGTACATATGTGTGTGTGCTTGTTTGTATGTGTGTCTGTAAATCCTTTGGTATGTGGTACATTTTAGGCAAGCACAACTGGATCCTTTTTGAGTTCCTCAAAACTACATTACAACCCCACAGGTAGGTAACCCCTATCATTTCCAGTGTGTGTGCCTAAAAACAGAATTGCCATGATGGAAGACATCATGTAGGTCAGAGGGGTACCCTGAATGTGGGAGGTAACGGACACTGGGAAAGATAAGTCATTGGTAAGATATTCAGGCCTCTCTTTGGTGATTTTCACATCTTCCAGAATGAATAAGTGTGGTTTTATTTTTTTCAAATTTAAATGTTTATTGATTCTTTGGCATAACACATATCCTTCTCTTCCTGAAGTACTTGCCCTGCTTCTGGAATTGCTCTGCCAGAAGTATACACAGTACCTACCAGCAAAGAAACAAAACTCGAACCTGGAACTGTTGGTAGAGAACTCTTTCCCTTGGATACTGACATTTGCCTTTTCTGGCGATATCCACGAGTCTTGCCTTTCATTCAACATGTAGTCTGAGTATAGATAGGTATGTATGGGTGACATATCTCTTCAGGTGATATGGTTGATATGGGAAAACACTGATCAACCCTCATACAAATAAGTTCAAAACGCAGATCAGTGATCACAAAAAGCTTGGGAAAGATGAAAGCCAAGACAGGTTGATGGGAGATGTCATTCTGTATATGTTTCTCATACTGGTTAATGAATAAAGCTCTGTTGGCCAATAGGAAAGGAAGATAGGAGGGACTAGGAGACAAGGAGGAAATAGGAAGGAGAAAGAGGAGTCAAGATGGAGAGCCCGGGGAAAGCAGTATGCCACCGGCTCCCCGGTAAGAGAAATACATAGATCAGCAGAAATGGGTTAATAATTAAAGGCAGAGCTAGCCGATAAGAAACAAGTAACCGGGCCAACAGCATTGTATCAAATACAGAGTCGCTGTGTATTATTTGGGGTTGGCGTGGCGGCGGAACAAGAGCAGGACAAGACCAGCGGTGGTGGGCGGAAAAACCGTACTCGTTACAACTGGTTGATAGAGTCTTAGTGTGACCTTGGTATTAAGCTTGCTGTTTTGATGCAATTTGCAGTTTAAGATAAATGCTTTCTGAAGGAATCTAGCTAAGCTGGCTGTCATGATGCTGGAATGCCAACACTAAAGAGGTAGAGGCAGGAGGATTAAGATTCCAAGGCTAGCTTTGGATGCAAAGCACTTTGAGGCCAACCTGAACTACATTAGGAAACCCTTTCTCATTAAACAAAACCCCCAAACAGCCCTCCTACAAGAAAGAATGTAGATGCCTGACAAAGCAGATATTCAATCCTGCGAGAGGCATTGTTAGGGGTAGCAGTGAAATGTTGAGCTTTGGTGCCTGTTTCCACTGCTGCTGCTTTGCTGTGCACTGTTACCTAAGGCCCCAGGACCTCATCTGTTCCATCTGTCTACAATGAGCTTGCTAACATAACCCACCTCAAGAACAATTACGAGGGCTGGGGAGATGGCTCAGCAGTTAAGAGCACATCCAGGGGTCCTGAGTTCAATTTCCAGTAACCACATGGTGGCTCACAACCATCTATAGGATTTGATGCCCTCTTCTGGCCTGCAGGTAAACATGCAGAACACTCATACATAAAATATAAGCAAAAAAAAAATCATCTTTAAAAAAGAAGAGCAATTGTGAGAACTACAATCAAGCCAATACACCTAATGAGCTTAGAAAGAAAGGCCCTGCACATGATAGTCATTTAATAAATATTGTCCAATTAATAAAACAAGAATTTAGTTACAGTTTTTTCACTACAGAATTCAGGAATTGCATCCTGGATCCCAGTGTTGCAGTTAAAGAGTTGTCCTGGCTTATTTTATGTCAACTTGACAACAAGCTAAATTCATCTGAGAGAAGGGAACCTTAGTTAAGAGAATGCCTCCATAAAATCTGTCTGTAGGTTGTTCTCTTAATTAGTGATCAATGGAGGAGGGCCCAAGCCATTGTTGGTGGTGTTATCCCTGGGCTGGTGGTGCTGGGTTCTATAAGAAATCAAACTGAACAAGCCACAGAAGCCAAACAGCAAGTGTTGTTCTTTTGCGGCAGCTAATGCCTATAAGACACAAACACGAGACTCAGCGCCCACGTGGAGTTTATTGAGAGAAGGGAGCGAAAAGGGGGGGGGGAAGCTGGTGGCCAACTGAAAGCAGGAGAGACAGAGAGAGAGAGAGAGAGAGAGAGAGAGAGAGAGAGAGAGAGAGCAAGAGAGAGCAATAGAGAGGGGTGTGCTTGGCTTCCTTGCTTTAAAAGGGGGGCTTGTGCATGCGTAACTGAGTCCTCTGGCAGCCAGGTAAAGCTTGAGCTGCCAGGTAAGGCTGAAGTAGCAATCACATGGCCATGAGCATCCCGCCCATCGTCTGGGGTGGGGGTCAGCTGGCTGCTAGTTCCTAATAGTAAGCAGCACCCCTCCATGGCCTCTGCTTTAGCTCATGTTTCCAGGTTTCTGCCCTATTTTGAAGTACCCTGGTATTGTAGTTAAAGGTAATTGTGACCCATTATGAAGTGTGGTTCAGGGAACTGAACTCAGGATCCCTGAAAGCACTGTTGTAAGGAGTAAGGTTTTTCCTCCCACCGCCAGTCTTGTCCCGCTGCCGTGCCAACCACAAATAACACACAGAGACTCTGTATTTGATATAATTCTGTTGGTCAGTTACTTGTTTCTTATTGGCTAGCTCTGTTTTAAGTATTAACCCATTTCTGTTAATCTAAGTACTTGCACGTGATCTATCTTACCAGAGAGCCGGCTGGCTTCCTGCTCTCTCCAGACTCTCCATCTTGACTCCTCCTTACTCCTTCCTCTTTCCTCCTTGTCTCCTAGTCCTTCCTATCAACCTTTCCTATTAGCCAACAGTGCTTTATCCATTAGCCAGTATGAGAAACATATTTACAGAATGACATCTCCCATCACACTGTAAGCATTCTTAATTGCTGGGCCCTTTCCCTAGGTCAAAAATCAGAAGCCCTACTATTTACAGACGACAAACAGGCTGAGAAAGAAATCGGAGAAACAGCACCCTTTACAATAGCCACAAAAAACATAAAGTATCTTGGTATAATGCTTACAAGTGAAAGACCTATATAATAATAAGTTCTTATTATAAGTTATTATTATAAGAACTTATTATTATATAGGTACTTCAATGCCATCCTGTGCTCTTGACATGACCGAAATGCACATGCAGACATCTACACACAAACACAGACAACAAAGAAATGAATATTAAAATGTACCTAACAAACAAACAGTGTGACTGACCAGGTTTAAATCCTTGCATTCTATCAATACTGCTCATATTCTACTGTTATTTTGGATCCTGTCACTTAATAGAAAAATCTTTTCACCAGTATTAAAAACACATTTAGGGTGTTCGGTGGCAGCAGTGTGGTCTGAGAAATGATATGGTAAGAGCATCTTCCAAGAAATGCTAGTGATGAGTGTGGGTACAGATGAACAAGAGACGATCATTCCACAACCACCTAAATAAACTGACATGAGAGATGGCTTGAGAAAAAAAGAGTTTCTACTCTTCCCATTATTCAAAGACCTCAACATAAATCCAGCCACACTGAACCTCTTAGAAGAGAAAGTGGGAGGTACCCTTGAACAAATTGGTACAGGAGACTGTAGTGACATAGTCCTTCTGTGGCACTGACCATATTTGTTTATCCTGATCCTTATTTAACTGCAATAGGAGACCGCTTCCTGAACATAACTCCAGCAGCACAGACTCTGAGATCGACAATTAATAAATGGGATATCCTGAAGCTGAGAAGCATCTGTAAGACAAAGGGCACAGTCGAAGTATAAAATTTCTACACTCATTTTAAAACAAATAAACAGGATTGTGAGGAGAAAACACCGGGGATCCTTGTGACACTGGCCAGTGGTGAGCAAATATATGGTGTGGTATGGAAGAGAAAGACAGAATGGTTCATGTCCTGTGGAGACAGCAGATCTGAAGAGGGGAAGGCAGTGAGGATCAGGCTGAGGTGGGTGGTCTTGCTACCCAGTGGCAAAGTAATGTACAGGCCTTGGCTGGCTGCTGCCAAGAGCCATGTCTGGACCCACGGCCCTGCAGAAGCAGTGGTCTGTGTTGATATCAGTCTGTGATGCCTGATGCCACTCAAGGCCAAGAGGAAAGGGCTGCACAGAACTGACCCTGCCACTCACTAGCTACAGCACTAAGGAGAACTGGTCCTGCCCCTTACTGGCTGCAGCACTACAGAGAGTGGGTCCTACACCTCCCCAGGACAACACAGTAGAGCAGCCCCAGTTGGCAGGGGTGTGAGTGAACTGGCCCTGAGGGTATGAGAGTGGGATAACTCTCTTGTCTGTCATGTGGTATCTAGGGTGAGGGGAAAAAAGCTCTCCCATCAAACCTCACTACCAGTGGCAGGCAGGAGAGCTGACCCAGCCCCTCACCACCTGCAGCACTCCGGAGAGCAGACCCTGGGAAGCACAGGGGAGCTGACCCTGTTGACAGGAGAGTGGGTGAGCTGGTCCTGCAAGCTAGAGCATGTGAGATCTGGTCCTGACCCTCTTCTGCCAAAGGGTGGTGAAGACAATGGAGAGAAGGCCCACCCACCCATACCACTTATCGCAAGTAAGAGTGATGGCCTTGAGATCACAAGAGAAAGACAGCTGGCCCAGTCTCACCAACTGTGGTACTTCAGGAGAGTGGTCCCTACACCTCACCTGCCAAGCACGGTAAGTAGAGCTGGGCCTGATAGTGTAGGTGTGTGTAGGTAAGCTAGCAATGAGGACACAGAGAGCTTGAGGACCAGCCCTGCCCCTTGCTGCTTACTGGACAGGGTGAGCTAGCTGGGGTGGGGCTGGTGAGGACACCCTGATAGTGAGAATGAGGGAAAGCTGGCACGCTGACAAACCCAGCAACCATCCAGGGTTATGAGTTGGCTCACCCCAACATCCACCCCACCTATGAGCTGCTGGAGCACGTGAAGGGGACAGTCCTGCAGACCCAAAGCTACAGAATCTCCATGACACATGATACCCAAGAGGAGTCCCAGTGAGGGCCCAGCATCGATGGTGCAGTAGAAACCACAGGCTGCTTCAGTGGACACATGCAAGTAAAGATAAATGGACTAAAGGGTATCCTGTGTGACTCACTTGGCTGCACTATGCATACTACAGCTTTCATGGTATGATTTTTCTTTCCTTTGTACTTTTTTTCCAAGACAGGAATTCTCTGTGTAGCTTTGGAAACTGTCCTGGAACTTGCTCTGCAGACCAGGGTGGCCACAGACTCACCGAGATCTGCCTGATTCTGGCTCGCGCCTTGTTATTCTCTTTAAATTTTTTTTTTATTTTAGCTTGAGGGGAAGGATGCAAAGGCAGAGGACAGATATGAATAGACAGGGAGATGAATGGGATTGAGATGCATGACGTCAAACCCCCAAAGAATCAATAAACATTTAAATTAGAAAAAATAAAACCACACTTATTCATTCTGGAAGATGTGAAAATCACCAAAGAGAGGCCTGAATATCTTACCAATGACTTATCTTTCCCAGTGTCCGTTACCTCCCACATTCAGGGTACCCCTCTGACCTACATGATGTCTTCCATCATGGCAATTCTGTTTTTAGGCACACACACTGGAAATGATAGGGGTTACCTACCTGTGGGGTTGTAATGTAGTTTTGAGGAACTCAAAAAGGATCCAGTTGTGCTTGCCTAAAATGTACCACATACCAAAGGATTTACAGACACACATACAAACAAGCACACACACATATGTACACACATGCTACACACATGAATACCATTACACATGTAAGACTTACCCAAATATTTACACACACCAAAACACACACACACACACACACACACACGTATTCACATAGATGTGCCTACACACATACACATGTTCCACATGCCAAAGATTTACACACACAGTCACACACAAACACACGTATTCCCACACAAGTGTACCTATACATATGAACACATATACATATGTAACACATACAAAAATACACACACACACACTTGAGTAACACATGATTCAATACTTTGGTAATGTATTTATCATTTGGTATTGATAGTCAGAACATCTCAAGTAGGAGATATTCAAAGTTGGAAAGAGTAGTAAAGGTCCATATGCCTACACATACTTTGCACAAAGTGGGAATTACCTCCCATCCCATCCCATCCCATCCCATCCCATCCCACCCCACCCCACTCCACCCCACCCCACCCCGGATAATTCAGTTTATGAAGTAAAGTGATCCCAGAGGGGAAGCCCTCATTGACTGTGGAGGAACGAGTTCCACTTGTGGAAGATGGGAGATGCTGAACGCGGTCTGTTTCCAATGCTTCTACACAACAGGACACAATGAGACAAAGTGGCCGGGGCTACAACTGGACCCATGCAGAAACGCCGGTGACAGCACACCTCTGTTTTAAAAGGCGTGAGATGTCAGGAGGAGGGTGCAATTCAGTGACTCATCCCAGCAAGTCTGAAACAATTTCACGTTTATTCAATCAAAAGTTTCCAAGTAAAGACTTCCCACGGCAGGTAGAGCTATACCCGTATCTATGAAATCACAGGGCAGGAGCTTTAAGTGTACAGAACATGCCGTATATCACTGACGTGCACATACTACGTGCACAATAAATTTGAAAAACAAAGCATTCTCAGTAAAGGTTTTCTGGCACCTCACAGCTGTGGACGCGGCAGTTACATTCATTTCAATTGCAGTCTCCGTGGCGCCATAGATTCACACAGATAATAGTTTGATGAAATCGTATGATGGTGGTTGAGCTTCTTTCTTCAAGGTGTTATGAGAATAGCAGGGAGAGCTTCTTTCTTCAAGGTGTTATGAGAATAGCAGGGATAGAAGAGATGATCTAGCATCAGGTTTTTCTTCCTGCAGCTTTACCTGAACAAGGGTATTAAACATCTGATTAATGTTTGTGTTGATATAACATATACTTTAGGAAAGAAAATATTTAATGCTTATATAATCCCACCCACCCTCATTTTAAAAAAAAATAACGTTCTACTCACAGTTTCTGTAGTAAGTTTCCTTTCCAAGATGTCCATTTGTTTTCTGGCTTCCTCGATAATAGCTTTTCGGCGACAACTCTTAATAGCCCGTAGATTCTAAAACCAAAAGACGTGGCTAATTAGAAGTCGCTGATGGTCATCTCAGTTCAACACTGTGGACAATTGCACTTCAAAAGCGGTATGTATTACAGTACAAGGTATGGCCATTAACTATCCCAAAGTAAACGTATACTGTATAGTATATGAAAATCAAAATACCCATTAAAGGAATGTGGAAACGTGAAGCCGAGCATAATACAGCTACAAGTGGAGACGCACAACTTTGTGTGATTAGGATGGCTATGATCAGGACTGAATGTTCAACAATGAATGAATCAGGATATACCACATCAAATCTGTTGCATTAAGACCTGCAGAGAGGCCTGGTAATGCATGCCTGTAATTCCATCACTCCAACGCTAGAGGCAGGAGGATCACCACAAGTAGAAGAACAGCCACTACATAGTGAGTTCCAGGCCAGCTGGGGCTACACAGAGAGATTCTGTCTATTTATAAACACACTGTGGTGACATATAGAAGAATTGCAAAACTATTAGATGATCTCTTCTATATTTCAGTGACGGAAGTGAATACGGAACCAGAAATTACACAACACTTTAGCATCAGGATGGATGGGCAACTTTTTGACATATGCAGGTAAAAATGAAGGTTAATGACTGACTACAGGTTCACAGAAAGATTAATATTCCGGGAGGAAAGCAAGAAGAGACAGGAGCGGCATGACTATAGGGGAAACGTTACAGTAAGCAAACTGAATATAATAGCACAAACCGTGAATGTCTGTCCTCAAAGGCAGAATAGAAGAGGTGGCTGTGGGCGGTGGGGAGCGGGGTGGTGGAGGTGGGTAGAGAGGAAAACAGAGGAGGAGGAGGAGACAAAGAAGATGAAGACAAAGACCACGATGGTGGAGGAGAGGGAGGGGGTGGAAGAGGGAGAGGGTAAGGAGGGGAGGACGAGGAGGAAAAGGAAGAGGAGGCAGCGTGTGGTATGTACGGTGCAGATGACGAAGGGCACCCCGGAAATGCAGTCCTGAGATGAGGGTGAGACTAACAGCTACCTCAAACCTGCAGGATGAGTTCCGAAGGCCTCCCCCTGAGGACTGCAGCTTGACAGCCACTACTCAAAAGCACTTCAAATTAGCAGGCCTGCACACATGTGTCCCAGTGTGTGCCAAGTACGACAAAACATGAAAAGAATTCTTTTTAACTCGGTTGATTGGGATTATATCAATTAGCCTGGATGAAGGAAATTTAATACGAACACGAGGCATTTAACATCATCAACTCGGAAAAGAGAATTTGAGTGAACAACAACTAATTAATTCAGGAGTAACTATATACATACCCATGTCCAAGCTCAATGTGCTGGAGGACAAGAATTTGATAAGGTGCACTTAAAACAGTCGATAGTTCTCAATTCGCTAAGTGTTCATCTCCACTTATTGTTTTGCTCCATCATGCTATGGGCTTTGTCTTACCATTCTAAGTGTCCACATACAGCAATGCACACACAGTTCAATAATGCCAGAAAACAAAGGGGCCCAAGAAACAAAGGATGTGTAGACAGCCTACACCGAATATGTCACTGTTCAAGGGGAATGCCGATTGTGGGAGCAAGCCATGATATAAAAAGCAGCACTTGCCCCTAACAATACGTATGACTCTGGGTAAAGTTACCAATGCACCAACTGCTGTTTTGAAGGTGTTGTAATTTAAGAAAAGCAGCGCTTGAGAAAGATGCCAGGAGACAGGATTCCAGCACAGGGGATTTTAATTAGAGGAGGGGGTCATAAAAACGGGATGGGGAGATTGGCCTCCTGAGACAGGAGCAGCAAGAGAGAAGAGAGAGGAAGGAGGCAGAGAGGGAGGAATGAGGGGGAAAAAGAGGGAGAGGGAGGGAGGGAGAGAGAGAGGGAGGGAGGGAGAGAGAGAGAGCACAGAACAGAGACAAGGAGAGGAAAAGAGAGAGAGAGGAGGAGGAGGAGGATAGGATGAGGGGCCAGGGCCCCTTTAGAAGGGAACATAGTGATGTGCACTGGTGGTGCTCTTAGTGGCTGCAGCGGAGCGCGTACCCTGTCAGAAGCCCAAGGACAGGCCACTACAGATGCCTGAATACTAACAGAAGGCGTTGAATGAATAATAACCCTGAAAGGAGAAGCTTATTTAGTAGTTAGATTTATCTGACATGGTAGCACTGTGAGCAAATGAGTGAAGTTTACAGGTGTAAGCCCCGGATTTCGAACCCCAGTAAGGAAAGAAAGCCAGTACTTTGACCTCCACTATGAATGGGATATTTTGTAGGAATGTCCAACAGACCTTCAAGTGTTGACTACATAACTCCTTAAATTCTTCTATTTTCTGCTTGTGGATAACTTGGAATTGCTCATAAAGCTTTTGTTGCTCATCAAGTATATTCTATAAATATAAACAGACATAACAACATTCCATGAAAAATGAAGAGCTTGCCAAAAATACTTCAATATTTCATTTAAATGCTATAATTTAAAACAAGTACTTTGGACATTTCATTGACTTAATAGGAACACTGTCTTCATAGTATTCAAAAACATTCCCATTAGTTTCCGACGACTTGAAAACTCACCCACGAGAGGCCTCCATAGCTGGCGAACTCTGTTTTCTACAGAAATTAGCCTGAGATGTCCTGATCACCTGTCACCCCCTACACGGAAACTGACTCCGTTTTGTCCTTTCCAGTATGAGCAGGCCGCCCCCCCTCCACCCGGCCACCCGGAATCATGGTTAACAGGGAAGGATTCTGTCACACTTGCTTCAGATACTGTCCTGGAACAGTGTAAGAACACACACCTGAATACTTTTATCCACTGTATGAAACAGGGACTTTTAAGAATGTCCCCTTTCACTCCTAGGAATCTGAGGCACAGAGGCAAATTCTTTTCCCGAGTTGGTCTGATTGAGCAAGCGACTGAACTGTGGCTGCCTCCCAACGGGTGAGATTGCAGAGGGAGGCCATGCTCCTGACCACTGGACTAGACAGCGTCTCCATCTCCCTCCGCATTCCAGCCTCTGCTCCCCCACTCCCATCCCCACCTTTGGAAGGCAGAGTCTTCATGAGGAGGGCAGCTCCATCCTCCACCAGGAAGGAAGATCCCTCAAGGATGGTACTGTCCCGTGCCCAGTACTTGTCCCCAAAAGCTCATTCAAATGCCCATGTTAAAGGGGAGTCAGTCATCACATGTCCATCGTGGCATGAGGCCTTACGTCCCTCTCCTCGGGGAGTGGGCTGGTCTGAACTGGACGCAGTGAGAGCCAAGCCTCCACCTGCTCGGCCACAGACACAGTGACTGCTCTCACTCTGTACCTCTGATCACTGTGTCAGAAGGCTCTGTTGGGGCCCCTGCCCCTGATGCCTGTCTGCACACTGTGGATCAGGAAGGGCTCCCCTCTGGGCTTACAGGCCCATACCTTCTCCTGCACTCTCTGGGCAGTGCCCACTCATTCCTGCCACCCTCCGCCCACCATTCTGGCTCCTAACTCATCACTGACCTTGCCGTCTCTCTGCCTGAAAAGGAGCAAGCCGGTGGCCGGCGAAGAGGGGGGGATGGAGGTGGGATAGCCAGTCCCTCCTGGCCACATGGAACCACCTTCCTGTCTCCCCAAGCTCTTGCCCTGTCCCTTTCTTCCCTCCAGACTTGCTATAGGAAGCCCTGCTGCATCCGATGCTGATACAATGGGTTCCTTCAAAGCTAAGCCCCATACTCACAGAGAGTTTTTCTGTCTGTTTCTTGATTTGGTGTACATCTATGTTCCACATCACGACCAAAGTCAAAAACTGATGAGAATATTCCTGATAAATCTCCTTCCTGTAAAAGATAACAGGGAACACTGTGATATTCCATTACAATAAATATATTCAGAGCACGACTGCCTTGCCCTCACTAACGCTGTCGATGGATGACGAGGAAATGTCATCTGCAATACTCTGACAGGGAACAGGAAGCTGATGTGGGTTACTTTCTCCTACACTAACGGGATTTGTTCCTCCCTGACTGAGACAGCAGTCCCTTCCCGTCCCTTAGAGACAGAAAACTCAGGAGGAACTGTTGTTTCCAGCACATTCCTCAAGTATTTATCCGTCAGTGTGACAAGCACAACTTCTGGTTAGAATCCTCTATCTGAAGAGCAGATCCAAAGGGCACGCACCCCCACTACCATCAGAGAATTCTGTGCAGGCCTACCCACTCCTCCTCTCCATGTGCCGGGGAACACGCATATGTTTGTAATTTATCCTGCTCCATAATTTATAGATTATTCTCCTATAAGATTTATCTCTTTCCCGCATGATTGAGTATCTGCTACATGGAAAGCATTTTGAGATATTCAGCATTAATCCACCTATCGCATTCATGGGATGCATGCAAATTCTTTATGGTGAACGGATTCAAATGCATTAAATTGACAAGACAGAAAGGTCATCTTTACTGACAGCTTAGCAATAAAGCTGGCTCTGGTTACAATGTGAGGTTATAGGCTGAAAGGTGTAGTTTTCCATAGCAAACCTAAGCCATGTGAAGGTTTCCTTAGAAGTTCCACAAACATAAAAATGCCAGCGTGTCCCTAGCAAATGGTTTATTCATGAGTACCAAGAAATGTGAATAGGTTGTAGTGTCAAAACAGGAAAAGCCAAGAGTCTCACCGTCGCTCATGCTGGAGCTTCAGGAAGTGGTTAATTCTCTGCTCGATGTTGTAGACAGTAGTACTGACATTCAGCACATTCCTTTTTCTCCTGCCTTGAAGAGATTTCTTACTAGGCCCTGCATTGGAAATCCTCATAAACATCTATTGTTAAGTTAATAAGGTAAGCACTACTGCACTACTGTTAGAAAGATCCTGGCTACCAACATACAGCCATCTTTCTAAAAGTCAAGAGTATCCCACGCCTTCCTGTCACTGGGAATTTATAGCAGCTAACACCTTAATTTGAAAATTGAGACTTGTACTTTAGATGTAAAACACAGCTAAAGGGATTTACCAAAACTTACAAAAAGATTTTCAAAAGTATTGTTTAATTTCTCTTTAAGAAGACATTTACAGTCTCAATTTCATCAATATACAAAGTGTCCTCAGTTCAAGGACACATTAAGAGGACCTGTCGGGCTGCTTTACGCAAAGTGTAAGAGCATTCCATTTATAAAGTCTCCAAAGGTCCAGAGATTACTCCATGGTGAGATGAAAATAGTGCATTTAATGTAGTCGTTGGTGCGGTGGGGGTGGGGTGGGGTGGGCGGATTTAGACAAATAGAAAAGGAACATAGACATTTTTGAATAGTTTAAGGAACAAAATTAAGTGGCTTGTGGGCAATTCTATTGCAGTACTGAGGATGGAACCCAGAGCCCTGAGCATACTAGGCAAGTGCTTTCTCACTCAGCTAAAACCCTACCACCATTCCTGGACAATTTCTAAATAAGAGGTCTATCAGATCAAAAGCTCTAAAGTTGTTCTGTGTTTGACCTTTAACACAGATCGTCTGGCTAATGTCCGACATTGCAGTTCAGAGCCAGACTCGTTGTGGTTCTACAGAGCTCACATGCTGACTTTGACTAACTCTCCATTGTGTGTGCTACGTAATCAATGTGAACAACAGTGAGTGAGCTGTTTCAGAGCAGACCTGTTGAGTTGTTGGCCCTCACTGTCCCACCACAGAAAAAAGACATGAGACAAGCACTCATGATGACTGAAATGGAAAAGCATAATCCAAAACTAAAAAAGCAGACATACCACTTGTCTGTAACAAAATCTGGAATACAGATAATTTCATCCACTTTTCTAAGAGTTCGCAGTATATAATTTTTTAAGTGGGGGGGGAAGTCCATCGCTCTGGCTTTGTATCAAGGATGGAACAAGAACCCGATGGACACATAGTGTGTCACATGGAACTGTTACAGACTTTCAATGGCTCTGTACGTACACTTTCACACACTCGAGTAATGTTTACAGTCCTATGAAAGGTGAACAAATGTTGAGAGAGTGTAAAATGCTGACTTTTGAAGCTAACGGCAACAAGAAATGCAAAATTTATGTAATTTTATTAGTATTTCCTCAAGTGAGCACCAGTCCATGGTGGCTGCGGACACCTCATGGTTTGAGTGACACCTGTTCCCAGCCTTGTTTGTGACCTTAATCTATCTCACATTGGCTCAAGGGTCGGAAAGTTTGAGTAGCCGATTACATTCATTTCTTGTGGCTCCTGTAACAGATTGCCACAAATGAGATCATCTAAAGTAATATGAAATTGTCGTTCCAGCAATAGAACCCTGAACGAGCTGTTAGCAGGGTATATCACCCACAAGGCTGAGAAAACCCACTCTCTGCCTCTTTCAGTGAGCACCAGCATCTCTCAGCTGTCAGTGTCAAGTGCATCTGCCTTTATTGACTTGTCTCTCCTATATTCATTTTCAAGATAATAATAAAAATGCAGCATGTTTTTCTCTTCCAAAAAAATTTAAAAATAATACCGTTTTTTGTTATGGTGATACATGCCTTTAATTAATTTAAACCAGCACTTTCGGGGCAGGGGCAGATGGATCTCTGTGAATCAGAGGGCAGCCTCATCTACATACTGAGTAACAAGCCAGCCAGGGCCACATGGTGACACTTGGTCTCAAAAAACAAAACAAAACAAAGCAAAGCAAAGAAAAGAAAAGCAAAGCAAAACAACTAAAACCACCATCTGTAGGCCCAATACTCCTCACTTCAAAACATCCACAGTCAAAATGTCTAGTGTGATGTCCAGTGTATGAGAATAAGGCGTGACATATATTTCCATTTCCTGCTGATGAATAAATACTTCCTGGCACTGAAGCACTTTCAAACAATTTTCTAAAGCTACTGATGGCTCCTAAAGATAGACCAGGATCTCTCCTTCCCTCCCCCTTCCCCCCCACACATCTTCTTCAGTATTTTCACCCTCGAGGAGATCTCCCTGGCTTTAAATTCAACATAGGTAAAACACTATGTTTAACTTGGGTAGGACCGTCCTCTGTCCCAAGGTTTACACGGAATATGTGTCAGAAGAGCAGAAGTTGACTTTTCTGAAAATATACTATCAACAGCAATAATTCCTTTAGCATATCACCTGGCTTTGATCCAGCTGCTTTATGGGAAGAACTGTGTTCCCCACCAGTTTCAAGGGCTTGGCTGTTTCCTACATTGAATTTAAAAAAAGGAAGAAGAAGAAGAGGAAGAGGTAATTTTCCAGTTATGTATGCCACTTTGATCATCTTACATGAAGAAATACCTGCAGTAGGGGTCTTCTCTGAATGTATGGCATCGAAAGCCTTTAGGACAGACATCAATTGAATCATGTCTGTGTAGATGAAACACACAGTGAGACCCTGGGGACATTTATGTACAAGGGCCTCCAGGTTCAAATCATCGTAAACCATGTCCTTTGTATGACACCCACTGGGTATGTCAACTGCACGGGCCAGGACAAGAGGCTGTATGGCCTTTGCAGCCATGTGGTGATATGGTAGGAACCATATCTCCAAATGGAGATCATAAGATCCACAAACACACTCTGAAAACGGATTTTATGTTTGAGATGTCATGCGATACCCAAGAACTGCCCTGTGCTCCACCTATATGCATCAGACTATCCTTGGGGGGGGTTGGGGGGAGACAGGGTAGGAATTGCAATGTAGGCATCCTGATATTTTGTGTGTGTGTGTGTGTGTGTGTGTGTGTGTGTGTGTGTGTGTGTGTCTTTTGAGAGACAAGATCTCATGCAGTCTAGTCTGGCCTGGAACTTGCTATGTAGCTGAAAATGACCCTGAGCTTCTGATCTTCTTGATTCCACCTTCTGGGTGCTAGTATTGGAGGCTTGGGCCACCACAGCTGGTCTTACGAAGTTCTGGGATCTGAACCTGGAGTTTCTTGTACACTAGGCCAACAAACACTTTACCAACTGAACTACATTCTCAGCCCCTCCCCAGTCCCATTTCACCTGGGTTATTTTCAGGTGGATTATTTTCACGTAGCTCCTGTGAATCATCAGATGGTGGATCAGGAGTCACCTTCGATTGCTTAGGAGGTTTTCTCTTGATCTTGGGTGCCATGACTGCAGCCTCCCTGTGATACACAGGAGTCCTGAACATTGTGTGTTTAAAGGCACATTAAAGGAAGAGTTAAATGAAAGCCGCAAGGACAGGTATCAGGTTTCCACGGAGTTGGGCCTGGTGTCCTTTCCACATGTGCTAGAGGACTAGGAAGGGACCAGCAGAAAGAAGATGGCTGGTGCCTGTTTTAACTACCGCCCCTACACACACACACACACACACACACACACACACACACACACACACACACCTCCGAGTCTCATTCTTCCTGTATCCAACATAAAATGGGTAGCTTCCACTTGTCCCAGTGCAGGAAGGGACTCTAGGAAAAACTAACCAAGCAAGCAAGCAAGCAACCAACCAACCAAGCAACATCCACAAAGGAAATGGCTCTGTGGCCTGTCACACACCCCTCAGTCCCAATCCTTTCTATGTCCAGGATAAAATGGGGTGTTACCCCGCCATTCACCCCCAAACTAAAGTCTTGTCTGCTCCCCACTGCTCAGGAGAGTCCCACCCCACCCTGTCCTCATCCTGTATCTGGTGCTGGCTTCTGGTCAGAAAGACTAGTTCACCCAGCGCTTCCGCATGCAGAACTGTTTCTGTCTCTAGGCAGCACTTCTGAGTGAGAGTCCCATTCATTCACCGAACAGACTCTCTAGGAGCACCCCGGGGACACCGAGGCAGCCATGGGACGCCCCGGGACACCGAGACAGCCATGGGACACCCCGGGACACCGAGGCAGCCATGGGACACCCCGGGACACCGAGGCAGCCATGGGACACCCCGGGACACCGAGACAGCCATGGGAAACCCCGGGACACCGAGACAGCCATGGGACACCCGGGGAACACCTATCTTCCTTTCCTATTGACCAACAGTGCTTTATTCAGTAACCAGCATGAGAAACATACTTACATAATGACATCTCCCATCACTGAGACAGACAAGGGACACCCCCGCGACACCGAGGCAGCCATGGGACGCCCCGGTACACCGAGACAGCTATGGGACAACCCGGGACACCGAGGCAGCCATGGGACACCCCGCGACACCGAGACAGCCATGACAGCTAGTGACAGCGCAGGGCTGCCAACAGTACTCACTTCACCCGCCACCCTGCACACTGTCCTGCCTGGCCCTCCCGGGACCTCAGCCCTCAGGTCCCCTCCCTCAACCACCGCCAGGGGTCTTGTCCTGGGCCAGGTCCCAGGGAGACAACTCCAGAATATCGCCTCACGAGTCAACCTGGTTCCCCCTCCTCCCAGTCCCCAATCTCCTCCCTCGGCAGCATTCAGGAAACCTCAGCCTCGCTTCGCCACCGCTGGAGCTTTACCACAGAGTCCTTTACCACGGGTCTGGGGACTTGGGAGTCACCACCTGCTGACACAGCCTCACTCTGCCTCCTCAGAGCTCAGAGCCTCCCGGGTGCGTTCCTCCCGCTAAAATAGGCGCTACTGGCTCAGGCCCCGCCTTCCGGGGCACGGGCCTCTCTGATTGGCCGGGAGGCTGGTCACGGGCCTCGCTGATTGGCCGGGGCAGTGCGCATGCTCGTGCGCCCGGTTTAACCCCGCCTGCTCAAACCCTCTGGCCCGTGGAGGCTATGGGAATTACTGCTGTAGCCTTGAGTGCTGGCTGCCAGCAGCCTCTCTCCCCAAGGCGTCTTCACTGAGCCTCGGCTTAGCCAATGATCCAGGGACGAGGGAGAACGAGACTAGCGCAAGGCCCAAACTTCCTTCAGCACCGATAAGTGGGCCGGCAGTACTTGTCTCTTACGTCCTCCCTCAATCCACACTTCCCAGCGGAGGAATGGCTTTCCCCTTAGTCCTCCTGTCTTTAAATATTCCGTTCCTACGTGGAGAGATGACCCAGTAGTTAAGAGCACTTGCAGCTCCTACATAGCTCGGGGGGGGTTCAGTTCCCGGCACCCACACGAGGGCTCACAATCCCTGGACTCCAGTAGCAGGGGATTCGTGGCTCTTCTGACCTCCGAAGCTCCCTTCATACATATGAGCATCTGGTGCACACACATAAGCCCAGGCACACATACATACGCATGAAAAAAATAAATACTTTTTTAGTTTTATTTATTTATTAATGAATTTTTTTTTAATAAAGAAAGGAAAGGCACTGGTTACTTGTGGGAAACAGGCTCGCCCGATTCTGTGTATGGGGTTGCATCTATTCTGCACCCTCTTCTTCCCCTGATCCCTAACTTTCCCAGCAGCAGCATTAATATTTTTATGTAACACCTACTTTGTACCCCCAACCCCTGCATACGTTCAACCTTGCATCCGAACCGGCCTCTGGACAGTTTGATAAGGTTCACATGTTCCTTCTGCTAGCCTGTATCACCTCACCGTTGGAACTCCTCAGAGTATTCCGTTTCGTGTCTGTAGATTTCCCACTTACTTTCTGGTTCCAGCCCCCCTGGGTAATGACAGCACCAATAATCTTGTCACCTGGCTCATATGACAAACGGTTTACAGCACATAAACAAGTAGAGTTGACGGGTCATTCATAGGCAAGCAAATCAGACTTTAATATTCAGAAACGCCTCAATTATTCTATGACAGCAGGTGGGATTCCCCTTGTTACATATACTCACCAATACATCACGCAGTAGCATATGTTAAAGCCGTCACTCTCAGATTTGCAGAATGGTAGCTCCTTACAGTCTATTTACAGTCCATTGTCCAGCCACTAATAACGTTTGAATTGTTTATTCTTTTATGGTTGCTGCTCACTTGTTCTCCCTTTATGTTAAAATCGCAGTGATGTGGATGGATTGACCCACCTTCAGTTTTAGAAGTCTGTGTGCCCATCCAATACAGGGCTAATAGTCTAAATGTAGAAATAAAGAACGCATAGAAACTAGCCACCAAGCAAACAAATTACCCGGTGGCACAGTTCTAAACAGAGAATTCTCAAAAGAGGAATCTCAAACGGCAGAGAAACACTTGAAGAAATGTTCAACACCCTTGGCCGTCAGGGAAATGCAAATCAAAACGACTCTGACATTCCACCTGTCCCAACGACTAAGGTGAAAAACACAAGTGACAGCCCATGCTGGAGGGGACGTGGAGCAAGGGGAACACTCCTCCACTGCTGGTGGAGCGCAAACTTGTACAGCCACTATGGAAATCTGTGTGCCAGTTCCCAGGGGAGATGGGAATTGATTTACTTCAAGATCCAGCTATACCACCTTGCGCATAGACCCAAAAGACGTTTTGTCCTCCCACAGAGACACTTGCTCAACCACGTTTGTTGCTGCTCTATTCACGATAGCCAGAAATCAGAAACAACCTAGATGTCACTCAACCAAATGATGACGGATAAAGAAAATGTAGTACATTTGCACAATGGAGTACGATACGACTCGGCCTCTTAAAACACCACAGCATGAAAATCATGGGTAAATTCATGGAGCTAGGAAAAAGAAAAAGAAAGAAAGGAAGGAAAAGAAAGGAAAAGAGAGAAAGGAAGGAAGGAAGGAAGGAAGAAAAAAGAAATCCTGAGTGAGGTATCCCAGGCTGAGAGGGGAGATATATGGTATGTATTCAGTTATATGTGGATTGATGCTATATAATAAGTCAATGAAAAGCCAAGCTATAACCCACAGAACCACAGATCTGAGGTAGAGAGTAAGGGACCGGGGTTGGGGCAGACATACCTCCTTAGGAAAGGCAAATAGAATAGATGGTTATGGAAGGATTCGGGGGACTGGAATGGGAGGATTAAGTGTGTGGGGGGGAGTGGGGGTGATATGGGGGAGAGAGCTAAGATTAAGGACCATTTGAGGGGTAGTATGGAAACCTAAGAGAGTCGAAGCTTCCAAAAACACATACATACATGAAGACAATCTAAATGAAATCACCAGAATAATGTGGGAGACGAGACCCAACTGGCCATCTCTTGTCACCAAATGAAGGTTGCAGCACGAGGATTGGGTTACATCTAAGTGTGGTTTTGCCCAAAAGGTTCCCGTGGATTTCCCCCAAACAACCCAGGCTGTTGCCAAGGGTCGAAAGAGGTTGCTCTCCACAAACTGAGGGCAAGCCCCCACTGCTTAGGAAAATACCTACACAACTCATTGAACATGGAGAAGTCGAGCTGAGCTGGTACCGACACCGAGCCTCCACTCCAAGGTTCTGGTGCCTTTGGTACAGGAAGGTAGGTACTCTGCACACCAAGCCAGCCACAAACGCTTTGATCTCTAATGCTGTCCTGCCTGCGAGACATGCTAGGGCAAAGTCCACACAAAGCCTGTGGGAGTTACAAAACAATACCTGATTTAAGGCCCAGTCATCGAGATTGAGACCTGGCACTGCTTGGGTGACCAAGAGCCTGAGACTTGGGAGCACAGTGCTACTGCTCTAAAACAAACAATCAAAACAAAACAAAAATTCCCACAAAGCCAAGTACGTAGCAATAAAATGTCTCCTAATGACATTCTGCTCTACTCACAGATGTGTGCCTTGCTCGACCCTCATCGCGGAAGCCTCCTTCGGCAGCAGATGGGAACAAGTACAGAGACCCACAGACAGACATTATGCAGGGAGCCAGAGACCACGGAGCACGCAGCGCTAAAATGGGATGCATCCATCAAATCCCACCCCTCGGGACTCAGGGAACTCTGTGAAAGAGGAGGCAGCAAGAGTTTAAGCAAGTGGGGATGGAGGACCCCAAGAAAACGAGACCCTCCAAATGAAGGACGTTCAGATCTTATCTGAACTCATAGAGACGGAGGCAGGATACACAGGGCCTGCAAGGGTCTGCACCAGGCCCTCCGTGTATGGCTTCCAGTTCGGTGTCTTTGTGAGAGTCCCGAATGTTCAAACAAGTGGGTTCCCGATGCCTGTGGCCACTTCTTGGGCTCTTTTCCTTCTGTTTGTGTTGTCCGATACGGCTGTGTCAGCTTTCTGTTTTTACCGTATTATATTTTATTGTTTAAAACACAAAGTCTGTTTTCCCTAGGAACCAAAGTAGGTCTGACTTTAATTAAGCATTTTAAGCATCAGCATTACTGAAGTGGAGAAATTATTATCCTTCATCACGCAAAGGCATGATGAAATGAAAATAATAATTAACTCCATTTACTTGTGGTATGTTTCTGATTCACAGAATTTAACACCTTCCTTAATAGTAATCTTTTTATTTAGTATTCATGTATTTATTTATTATTGTACATGTCGATCCCAGTTCGCCCTCCCTCCCTCCCTCCTTCCCTCCCTTTTACCTGCTCTGCCCCCTCACATGCACCCTGACCACCCTCCCCTCCCATCCCCCCACCCCAATTCCATATGTAGGGGAATGTCATCCAGTTGGGGTCATGTAGATCTGACAGGTCATGTGAAGTAGGGACTAGGACTTCTCTCCTGTCTCTAGGTTAAGGCAGTTATCCCTCCATGGGGGATGTGTCCCCAAGGTCCTTTGTGCACCAGGAATACATCTGGTTCCACTGTCTGAGGTCCCTTAGCCTTAATAGTAATCCTGAAATTAGCAATTAATTCATTAGCCCACAGGGAGAGATTTTTGTTTGTTTGTTTTGTTTTTTGTTTTTGGATTTTGGTTTTGCTGTTTGTTTGTTTGTTTGTTTGTTTCTGGTCCCAAATATTCACTTCCTTGAGGCCATGTTAATCAGTGTAAGTAACAGGATAAAGTATTAGAGGAAGCCCAAAACACTAAAGGGTACGTGTTACAGTGCCCCCCCCCCCGCCACCACCCCTGGACCCTCTTCCCGTTTGGGGGTCTTTAATATTTTAGTCCCCATCCATGTTGGTCTACACTCTATCTTTTATGCTTGTGCCTGTAAGCCTTTTATAAGTCCCTGTTATGATTCCTGCAAAATTAAGGAAACAATAGAGTTTAATTCTCGAGGTTCTTGAAAGGATGTGTACCTTATATGATTACCTAACAAAGCTGGTACTTTCCCTATTCACCCACTCCCACTATTTCTAACTCAGCGTTCCTCTGATTTGTTATTGTATATGCTCCACATTGGATCCCCGTAACCAAACAGAATACATGGGAAATGCTTTGAATTAAACAAAGCTAACAACAACAAAATATCAAAGAAGTTGTGTGCCTGGCAAATCTGAAGAAGCGCTTTTACGTTTATCTTCATGGCTGCTCTCCTTTATTTAATAAAGCATACACAGCCACAATAACGCATAATAAAGCCATAAACACCTACTTTCTAATTAATGTCTTCAGCTCTTAGTTTGGACGTTCAGTTCTTTGTTGACCTATGCCTGACTGCGTGTCTGGTGTCTTGTAGACACCCAACTGCCTTTTGTCCTTCCCAGGGCAGGCAGGATTTGTCTGTACAAGCAAGATGTCACCACAGACTGGCCTCTGGGGACAGCTCTCATAAGAGAAAACATTTAGTTGGGGACTGGCTTACAGTTTAAAAGGTTTAGCCTCTCATCATCATCATCGTCATCGTCATCATCATCATCTTCATCATCATCATCATCACGGCAAGAAGCAAGGTGGCAGGCCGGGCCTCGCAGGGACCTGACCAGGCGCCCATGCTTTCTTTTGCTTGCCCTCTACTGGACAACCCCCCTCCCACTTTCTTTTCCTAACGGAATGCTTTCTTTGGAAAATACTCTTTTGACAGCTTGGTAGATATCGAGCTCTGATTCCACCTAAGAAGAATGTGAAATCTTCCTGTTGTTTTCAAAAAGTGGAGGCCACCCAAGTGCCAATCAGCAGATGAGGGAATAAGTAAATTAATTACTCACCTGTGCATATACAGTGGCCTACTGCTTGGGTGTGGTGAGTGTAGTGTAGGGGCAAGGGGTCAGCCAAGGAAACACAGCCGGACCCTGAAACCAGCGCCAAGGAAACACACTTTGTCCCTCGAATCAGAGCCAGGGAAAGAAATATGCCCTGGGCCTAAAAATGAGAGCCAAAATGCTAAAAGGGACCAGTGAGAGGAACACACACTTTGGCCCTGAAACCAGAGCCAAATCTGCCCCTGGCCCTGAGCAGAAAACCAACCCATCCCTGAGCAGGAGACAGACCTAGCCAGTGTGAGTTCAGGGACTGAAACGTGACCCATCCCCATCCTGGAAATCTCCTCCCTGGAACAACTCTGCCCCTAAGAAGCCCTATGTAAGAAGCCCTGTGCCTGTTCAGTTCGCGGCTGCCTGTGTTGTTCCACCCTGGCGGAGGCAACCACTCTCCTGGATTCCTCTCTACCCCCCAAAAAAATCTCCTGAATGAGGTTTGGGTGACGACCTCTCTTCACCGGAGCAGAGAGGGAGCCTGGGCAGAGCGGAGCAGGGCTGTGTGACACTTTCACCGGTGAAACCTTCCCCTAGCGAACCGGAGGCGTTAGGGTCTGGGGGACTGGGAGGCGAATTGCCACCCCTTTGCTGGGGAAGCCCACCCCTGCCTGCGCAGAGCTCTGACATTGGGGAAGCCTTTCCCTGGAGCAGGGCTGTAAGCTGTTGCGCTGTGGTGTTGCTTGGCTCCCGAGTGCCAGACTTCTTTCCCATCGGAGCTGTAACACTTAGTGTTCTGTGGCTCGCAGTGCCAGAATACTTTGCCACCGGGGGCTGTAAGGTTTACAGAAAGGAGCGGAGGGGCACTGCTTCAAGCCGCTATGTAGGTGAGGGTGAGACACGAGGGACGGGTGTACTGTGTGCGAAGGCATCATGAATCCAGGATGCGAAGTGATGCTAACAGGCAGACACAGGCGCACTCCGGAGGCCACAGTTTGCCGGATGAGTCCGCCTACAGGAGCTGCTCAACTCCGACGTGAGCTGATGGGGCAGAAAGCAGAGCAGTGGCTAAGGGGCCCCAGGGACTGGGAAAGCTGTAGCCCTGGGTTTGCTCGGGACGCTTGGGACTCTGAGTTTGAGGCCCCGGAAATGAGAGGGGAGAACCTCTCAGCTTTACCGTGCGTGGTGCCTGGGGTGCTGGGGGTGGAGGGACGAGGAGCTCGTGCTCAGTGGGCAGGCTCGTGGGTGCAAGTACCTCTGGAGCCGAGGGTTGTGAACGGCTTGGTTGTGGACGGCACCGCCGAGTTGCTCCTCCTCACGACCTTGCTCTTTCCTAGAGGGCCCCTTCTAGAAGGCAAGGTGTGAAGGTGAGCACAGCGCCCCTAGCGAGGGCGGCTTGGGGAGCATCACCCCTCACACGTCATCAGTGAGAGCGGGAACGGAGCGCCCGAGGGCGGGGCTGCGTGCGCGCGCGAGGGGTCGCCAGGATCCATCTGCTGCCAGGCACAGCGGGGACCGGACCGTTGGGATCCGCGAGGGAGGCCCAGAGCCCAGAGGGCCAGCGCCCAGCCAGCCTGTGGGGTCGCACCCCGCACTGCACTCCGAGGCCAGCATGCCCAGGACCAGGCAGAGCAGCCGTCGAGGGCCGTCGTCCCGCCGCTCCCGCACCGACAGAGCCGAGCTGACCTTCTCTGTGAGCCTGGTGGAGCGCCTTCTTCGTGAGAGCGGCCATGCCCGGCGGCTGAGCCAGACCGTGCCCATCTTGCTGACCGCCATCCTGGAGTTCCTGACGCGCAGGCTGCTGGAGCTGGCAAGCAATGAGGCCCAACGGCGAGGCGCCCAGAGGCTCATCACCCCGGAACTGCTGGACTTGACCATCTACAACAACAGGCTTCTCAGCGAGCTGTTCCAGTCCACCACCATCTCCCAGGTGGCCCCAGAAGTTCGTCCTCGTCGTAGTCGTCGACGTCAACGCTAGCTGCCACCTGCAGCCGCCGTCCGTGCTGCCTCTGCCGCCGCTGCTCCTGCTCCTGCTGCTGCCGCCGCTCCTGCTGCTGCTGCCGCTGCCGCTCCTGCTCCTGCTGCCGCTCCTGCTGCTGCTGCTGCTGCTGCTGCTGCTGCTGTTGCCTGGCTCTGGGTTGCTGGCTGGCCTATGCAACCCATCCATCGATCCATCCCGCATCATCAGTCCATCCCGCCCAAACCTTCTCAGAGACAGGCAGCCCTGCATGGCTCGCCAGCCTCGTCCCTTCCTGCTCCCGGCTGTGTTCTTATTAAAGCTTTAGTTCCAGAATCCCATAGCTTTGCTTCCCTGGCTTTTCCTCTGGGTAGGGGATGCGGGTGGGTGTGCGCGTGCGGTGGAGGCAGAGGCAGACAGAAGATCAGGTGGGCCTAGTTGGAGGAACACAGGGGGTGGGACTGGTCCTGGGCTGCAGGTGACCCACAGGCTGGGTTCCCAAGCTCTTCCTGTGGCCATGACGGGTTGTGGGGGTGGCTGTAGAGGCAGGAACTGAGGATGAGGCCGAGGAGGGCCTCGTTGGAGAAACACAGGTTTAAGTTCCAGAACTGAGGTGCAGGTGACCCACAGGCTGGACTCCCAAGTGGTTCCTGTGGCCATGGGGTGGGTGTGAGTGTGGTTACAGAGGCAGAGGATGAGGAGGCCCTAGTTGGAAAAACACAGCTGGTGGGAGCAGTGTTGGGGTTCAGGTGACCCACAGGCTGGGCTCCCCAAGCTGTTCCTGTGGCCATGGGGTTGGTGTATGGGAGGCTGCGGAGGCAGAGGCTGAGGCTGAGGCTGAGAAGCGCTGCAATAGCGGAACACAGGATGCAATTCTGGTACTTGGGTGCAGTTGACACACAGGCTGAACTGCCAAGATCTTCCTGGGCTTGTGGGATGTGTGTGTGTGAGGGTGCCTGTGGGGGCAGATGTTGAGAAGCCCCTCATTGGAGGAACAATGGGTGCGGTTCTAGTACTGGGCTGCAGGTGACCCACAGGCTGGCCTCCCACGCTGTTCCTGGGGTCATGGGTTAGGTGTGAGTGTGCTTATGGAGGTAGAGGCTCACGAGGCACAAGTTGGAAAAATACATCTGGTGGGAGAGTTGTTGGGGTGCAGGTGACCCACAGGACTGGCATCCCAGGGTCTTGCTTTGTCCATGGGGGCAGTGTGAGTGTGGCTGTGTAGGCAGAGGCAAGCCTGAGGATGGCCTCATTGGAAAAACACACTTGTGAGCCGTGTTGGGATGCAGGTGATCCAGGGGCTGGCCTCCCAAGCTGTTCCTGAGGCCATGACGTGGGTGTGATGTTGGCTGCACAGGCAGAGGGTGAGAATGAGGAGGGTAGTGTTGGAGGAACAGAGGGTGCAATTCGAGTACTGGGCTGCAGATGATCCACGGGCTGGCCTGCCAAGCTGTGTCTGTGGCCATGGGATGGATGTAAGGGTGGCTGTGGAGGCAGAGGCAGAGGCTGAGGTGTGCCGCGGTAGCAGAACACAGGGTGCACTTCTGGTACTGGGGTGCATTTGACCAACAGGCTGGCCTCCAATGCTGTTTCTGTTCAGTGAGGTTGGTGTCAGGTTAGTTGTGGAGGCAGTAGCTGAGCCTGTGGAGGCCCTCCTTGGAGGAACACAGGGTGCAGTTCTAGTAATTGGGTGGAGGTGACCCACAAGCTGGCCTCCCAAGCTGTTCCTGGGTCCATGGGTTGGGTGTGAGTGTCACTATGGATGTAGAGGCTGAGGAGGCCCTAACTGGAAAAACCCAGCTGGTTGAGCCGTTTTGGGGTGCAGGTGGCGCACAGGCTGTCCTCCCCGGCTGTTCCTGGGGTCATGGGGTTGATGTGAGCGTGCCCATGGAGATATAGGCTCACGAGGCCCTAGTTGGAGAAATACAGCTGGTGGGAGAGTTGTTGGGCGCAGGTGACCCACAGGCTGGCATCCCAGGCTCTTGCTGTGTCCATGGGGAGGACATTGTGAGGGTGGCTGTGGAGGCAGAGGCAAGCCTGAGGAGGCCCTCATTGGAAAAATGCAGTTATTGTGAGTGGTGTTGGGATTCAGGTGATCCACGGGCTGGCCTCCAATTCTGTTGCTGTGGCCATGGGGTGGGTGTGAGGGTGGCTTTGGAGGAACAGGCTGAGGCTGAGGATGAGGCTGTGGCCCTCAATAAAGAACACAGGGTTACAATTCTACTACTGGTCTGCATGTGGCCCACAGGCTGTCCTCCCCGGCTGTTCCTGGGGTCATGGGGTTGATGTGAGGGTGCCCATGGAGATATAGGCTCACGAGGCCCTAGTTGGAAAAATACCGCTGGTAGGGAGAGTTGTTCGGTTGCAGGTGACCCACAGGCTGGTCTCCCAAGCTATTTCTGTGGCTATAACTTGTGTGTGAGGTTGGTTGTAGATGCAGAAGCTGAGCCTGAGGGAGGCCTCCTTGGAGCAACACAGGATGCAGTTCTAAACCTGGTCTGCAGGTGACCCACAGGCTGGCCTCCCAACTTTTTCCTTTGGCCATTGGGTGGGTGTAAGTGTGGCTGTGAAGGCACAGGGTAGGGCTGAGGAGTGTAGTGTTGGAGGAACAGAGGGTGCAATTTCAGTACTGGGCTGCAGGTGATCCACGGGCTGGCCTCCCAAGCTGTGTCTGTGGCCATGGGGTGGGTGTGAGGGTGGATGTGGAGTAAGAGGCTGAGGTGGTCACCATTGTAGGAACCCAGGTTGCAGTTCTAGTACTGGGCTGCAGGTGACCCACAATCGGGGCTCCCAAGCTCTTTCTGTGGCCACGGGGTGGGTTTTCAGGGTGGCTCAGGTGGAACAGGCTGAAGCTGAGCCTGAGGAAGACCTCCTTGGAGGAACACAGGTTACAGTTCTAGTACTGGGATGCAGGTGACCCATGGGCTGGCCTCCCAAGCTGTTCCTGAGGCCATGGGTTGGGTGTGAGTGTGGCTATAAATGTAGAGGTCCTGAGGAGGCCCTAGTTGGAAAAACACAGCTGGTGGAAACATTGTAGGGGTGCAGGTGAGCCACAGGCTGGCCTGCCAACTGTTCCTGTGGCCATGGGGTGGGTGTGAGTGTGGCTGGGGTGTCACAGGCTGAGACTGAAGCTGAGGAGGCCCTCAATAAAACAACACAGGGTGCAATTCTACTACTGGTCTGCATGTGACCAACAGGCTGTCCTCCCCAGCTGTTCCTGGGGTCATGGGGTTGATGTGAGCGTGCCCATGGAGATACAGGCTCATGAGGCCCTAATTGGAAAAATACAGCTGGCAGGAGAGTTGTTCGGGTGCAGGTGACCCACAGGCTGGCCTCCCTATCTCTTCCTGTGGCCATGGGGTGTGTGAGGTTGGTTGTGGATGCAGAAGCTGTAGGAGCACCATGGGCTGGCTTTCCAAGCTGTACCTTTGCATGTGGTTGGTGTATGATTCTGGAAGCAGAGGCACACACTGTTGAGGTCCTCCTTGCAGGGACACAGGCTTCGGGACTGGTCTGTCAGTGGAAAACATCCACAGGCTGGTTTCCCAAGCTTTCCCCTTGGGGACGGGTTAGGTGTGAGGATGGCATTGGAAGCAGAGCCTGAGGCCGGGGAGGCCATATTTGAACCAACACAGCGTTCAGTTCTAGTACTGGTCTCCAGGTGACCCACAGGCTGGCCTCCCACACTGTTCCTGAGGCCATGGGGTGCATATGAGCCTGTTTATGGAGGTAGAGGCTCAAGGGCCCTAGTTGAAAAAAATACAGCTGGTGGTACAGTGCTTGGGGGGCGGGTGACCCAGAGGCTGGCCTCCCTATCTGTTCCTGTGGCCATGGGGTGGGTGTGAGTGTGGCTGGGGTGGCAGAGGCTTTGGTGAAGTGGGCCCCGTTGGAGGTACACAGGGTGCAGTTCTAGTCCTGGGCTGCAGGTTTCCCAGTCTGGCCTCCCAAGGTCTTCCTGTGGCCATGGGGGTGGGGGGTGAGTGTGGCTGTGGAGGCAGAGGCTGTGGCTGATGAGTGACTCATTGGAGGAATACAGGGTGCAGTCCTAGTACTGATTGGAGGTAACCCACAGGCTAGCCCCCCCAAGCTGTTTCTGCGTTCATGGCCTAGGTGTGAGGGTGGCTCTGAAGGCAGAGGCAGAGGCAGAGGCAGAGGAGGGCCTTGTTGGAGGAACACAGGGTGCACTTTGACTACTGTGGTGCAAATCACCCACGGGCTGGCCTCCCAGCTGTTCCTGTGGTGTGGGTTGAGTGGAAGTGTGGAAGTGTGGAAGCCGAGGTAGACACTGGGGAGCGCCTCCTTGCAGCAACACAGGCTTCGGGACTGGTCCGTCAGTGGGCTAGATCCACAGGCTGTTTTCCCTTGGCGATGGTTTAGGTGTGAGGATGGCGTTGGAGGCAGGGGCTGAGAGCATGGGGGGCATATTTGAATCAACCCAGGGTGCAGTTCTAGCACTGGTCTACATGTGACCCACAGGCTGGCCTCCCGAGCTGTTCCTGTGGCCATGGGGATGGTGGGCGGATGTCTGTGGAGGCCCAGCCTTTAGCTGAGGCTGAGACTTAGGAGGCCCTCGTTGGAGGAACACGGGGTGCATTTCCACTACCGGTTTACCGATGTCCCTCAGGCTGGCCTCCTGAGCTGTTCCTGTGGCCATGGGAGGGGTGTGAGTGTGGCTATGGAGGCAGAGGCTGAGGCTGAGGCTGAGGCTGAGGCTGAGGCTGAGGAGGGCCCTCATTGGGGCAACACAGGGTGCAGTTCTAGTCCTGGGCTGCAGGTGACCCACAGGCTGCCCTCCGAGCTGTCCCTTTGGTTGTGGGTTGTGTGTGAGTCTGGAAGCAGAGGCAGACACTGAGGATGGCCTCATTGCAGGAACACAGGCTCTGGGACTACTGGTTTGCTGTGGCTAGACGTACAGGCTGGTTTCCCAAGCTTCCCCTTGGCGGCGACGGTTTAGGGTGTGAGTGTGGCAGTGTGGAGGCAGAGGCTGAGGCGGGCCCGGTCGGATGATCACGATGTTTGGGACGGAAAAAGTACAGTGCAGTGCGGGTGTCCCACATTGTGGTTCCCCTAGGTTTTCCTTCCTTCGGCCTTGAGACGGGCGTGGAGGGCCCGGGAGGAGGAGAGCAAGGTGGTATTACTTGCAGGCACACAGTGGTGTTTGGGGGTGCAGGTGTGGAGGGGAGGAGGTGGGGTGGTGGTGGAGGCAATGCCACTCTGCGGGGAGACAATGAGCACCTGCCCAGGGGCACAGGACTTGGACCCCAGGCCGGTGGGTCAGCCTGGGCACTGCGTCAGAATGCCGGCCTTCCAGAGGGGACCCACGTGCCAAGGCGGCCTTTTGGTGAGGCCTGCTGTTGTGGCAGGAACCGTGGCGTGTGGGGACTAGTGTGGTGGAGGATTGATTGCGGCTCCTTGTTCATCCCTGGGTGATGGGCATGATATGTCCGCCAGGAGGTAGCCCTGGCCGTGGTTATCCATGAGCTGTCAGCGAGCTCAGGCTCCTTCCTGCCCAGTCAGGGTGAGTTGTGCCCTCCTCCCCCCCTCCCCGGGCAGAAGCCCGCTCTCCCTCGGGTTGGTGCAGGTGATTAGCAGCGTCTGGGCGCTTGGCCCCGCCCCGCCGGACTCGTCTACTCGGCGGCCTCGCCCCCACCTCTCGACGCGTCATCAGGCCCCGCCCCCAGAGCCTCATTTACATACGGGGCCTGCCGCCGCCGCGGCCTGCCGGGACCCCGCCCTCCTCTTCTGACAGGCTTGGCGGGCGTCTGGTCCTCCAGCCTCCAGCCCCGCCCTGCTCGTCACCGTGGCAACGGGTGCGGCGCCGGAGCCCTGGGGCGCCTAAGGCGGAAGCCGGGATGACGCGGCGTGATCGCAGTGGGGAGGAAGCGCCGGGCAGGCTTTGAGGCCGCCGCGGCTGCTTTGGTCCGCGCACCCCAGCCGGAAGTCAGGAGGCGCGGCCGGCCGGCGATCATGGCGGCGGGCCCCGCGTCCTCCCTGGGCGGCGCCGCGTGGCCCGGCTCCGAGGCCGGGGACTTCTTGGCCCGCTACCGGCAGGTGTCCAACAAGCTCAAGAAGCGCTTCCTGCGGAAGCCGAACGTGGCCGAAGCCGGGGAGCAGTTCGCCCAGCTGGCCCGCGAGCTGCGCGCCCAGGAGTGCCTGCCCTACGCCGCCTGGTGCCAGCTGGCTGTGGCGCGCTGCCAGCAGGCACTCTTCCACGGGCCCGGGGAGACGCTGGCCCTCACCGAGGCCGCCCGACTGTTCCTGCGGCAGGAGTGCGACGCGCGCCAGCGCCTGGGCTGCCCGGCCGCCTACGGCGAGCCTCTGCAGGCGGCCGCCAGCGCCCTGGGCGCGGCTGTGCGGCTTCACCTCGAGCTGGGCCAGCCGGCCGCCGCCGCCGCTCTGTGCCTGGAGCTGGCCGCCGCGCTGCGCGCCCTGGGCCAGCCGGCCGCCGCCGCGGGTCACTTTCAGCGCGCCGCTCAGCTGCACCTGCCCCTGATGCCACTGGCTGCGCTGCAGGCGCTCGGCGACGCGGCCTCCTGCCAGCTGCTGGCGCGCGACTACACGGGCGCCCTGGCGCTCTTCACACGCATGCAGCGCCTGGCACGGGAGCATGGAGGCCACCCGGTGCAGCACCCCGAGCTGCCACTGCCCTCGCCGCCTGCCCCTGGCCTCCAACCAGCCCCGCCAGGACCCCAGCCAAGTCGACCTGGCTCAGCCCCGACCCCGACCCCGCCCCCGCCCCCCGCCCCTCCCGCTGCTCCCGGACCACACCCCAGGCTCTGCTGCCCCTTCTCCTGGCACACTCGGTGCCTTCGCAGACGTCCTTGTCAGGTGCGAGGTGTCCCGCGTGCTGCTGCTGCTGCTCCTGCAACCGCCGCCCGCAAAGCTGCTACCCGAGCATGCCCAGACCCTGGAAAAGTACTCCTGGGAGGCTTTCGACGGCCACGGCCAGGGCCAGGATAGCAGCGGCCAGCTTCCTGAGGAACTGTTTTTGCTCTTGCAGTCGTTGGTCATGGCTGCCCACGAAAAGGACACGGAAGGCATCAAGAAGCTGCAGGTGGAGATGTGGCCGCTGCTGACTGCTGAGCAGAACCACCTCCTTCACCTCGTTCTGCAGGAAACCCTCTCTCCCTCGGGCCAGGGGGTCTGATAAGTCACCTGAACCAACCAAACAGTCTTTCCTCCTGGTGCCACTTTGTTTTATCTTTGGGGACAGGTGATGGAAGATGCGACCTCGTTTAGGGTTTTGGTTTCCTTTTCTCGTTTGTTTGTTTCCTTTGCTTTTCTCGTTTCCATAAAGGGACACCGAGCTAGTTTAGCTGCGCGTGCCTAGCTTATTGCATAAATTAGTGCCCTCCCGGTCCAAACCAGCTGCCTCACACGAGGTAACTTCATCCTTAAGGCTGGACGAGATTCCACTGTGTAACGATCTGCTTTCTTTATGTGTTGGTCTGTTGCTGGATGCTGGCTGCCTTGGTTTCTTTTCCTGGCTCTTCGAAGTGTGGAGACAATAAACGCGGGAGGACGGATGTTGCTTTGGCATATTGCTTTCCTTTCCTTTCCTTTTTCCTTTCATAACTGGCGGGGTCTGGCACCGCGGAGAAGTTTTTAGAAGAGATGAGCAATGTTTCTGCCTTGAAACTTATGAGGATTTTTCCGATTTGGTCATAACCCCTCTCGTAATATATATCGTTCCTTGATTTCCTTACAAATTAGCACAACAGTGCAGGGAGTAGGAAAAAAGCAGATGGCATGAAATATGATTGTCATGCGGTCTGTGTACCTGAACATGAGGACTAAGTTGGTAAGCAGAATGGTCATGCTATCTCGTACATTCCAGACGCATTTTTACTCTCTGCACACTCTGCTAGCACGGGCCCTTCCTGACTGGGTGGTGGAAGCCTTTCTTCTGAGCTACACACACACGATGACCTGTTGGTGCTCCTGCCTTTATCGGGTTGCAGCAAGCTTGCATTATCCGGGGGTTTGGGCACAGAGACTGCTCAAAGTCTCTGGGGGTAGGTTCTCTGTTTCCAAACCGGGGTTAGCATGGCTCTCGTTGTGAAACACAACACAACTGCCCCCGTGCAATCAAGATCTATCCTCCCAGCCAATACCCAGAGTCCCTTATCTCTGCCTTTATGAAAGTTCCGTGACCTGAGAAATCTAATTCCTTGTGCTCCCTTAAATATGCTTGCCTTGGAGACTAGAGTCACCGAACTACGTAACCCGGCGCACAAAGAAATGGTTCCTTTCTCGGAATCAGGTGAAATGGTGAGTGGCCAATTCCACTCTTCTCTGTGGTTCCTCAGTCCTCCCATTTTGCTTTCAGAAAGATGGTGTCATTTTGAACACTGGTTTAGGACGCCCGGGCGCATCCGGCAGGGTAGCATTCCACCATTCCCTACGTGGTTTTCCCATGTTGTCACCCTATTGAAGCCTGAGTCACACCACCATTCGATGAAGCCCCCTGATAACTGGCCAGTAGGGTGTGTGGTACAAAACCAATAAATCCCATGTGCTGCCTGACTCTGTTTCCTTTTGCTGATGAGACAATAAATACCACCGTTGGTACTAACTGTAAAGAACAGGTTTGTTATGGTTTGTGCTTCGGGTCAAGACAAGGTCTGCTGGTAGCTTTCTTACATTCAGTGTCCCCAAGGGGTAGAGGGCGGTGATGGCAGAAGAAGTGGGGATGGGGGGAGAGACCGAGGCCGCCTGGCTTTCCTATGGGGTACACTTTCACATTACCAGACCCTGAAGGTCCCGCCTCTGGCTGACTATACAGTGTACCTTCTGGCACCTTCATGAAACAATGGGAGTGTGGGTAGGCAGAGGTTTCCCCGTCCCGGGGAGCTGCTTCCAAATGACCACACAGAGACTTAATTAATTGCAAATGCTTGGCCAGTAGCTCAGGCTTATTGCTAGCTAGCTAGCTCTAGCACTTTTGAGATAACCCATATTCCTGCTTCATGCTCTGCCACGTGGCAGTACCTTTACTAGCGTGGCACGTTCACCTCCTGCTCCCTCTGCGTCTGGGTGGTGACTTCTGACTCCACGCTTCTCCTTCCCAGCATTCTCAGTTTGGGTCTCTCGCCTAACTTTACCCTGTTCAGTTACTGGCCTGGCCAGTCGGCTTCTTTATTAAACCAATCGCAAGGACAAATGTCCGCGATGTACAAAAGGGTTATTGCACTGCATGCCCCTCCCCCCTTTTATTTTTGTCATTTCAAAGAGGAAGGTCCTGACTTCGACATGATACCATTATATGTGGCAAAACAGTCATTATGGAAGAATTACAGTTACAACACCCAGTCCATTTGCATTTGGCAAAATTAGAGAAAATACACTATTATCTATCTCATCTTGGAGAGTCTAAATTTCTACACCTAATTTATCTTTTTATCACAACTAAGGAAAACTATAATTGTAACTGCCTAGGCTTCAGCTCCAACAAAGTTCCCAGAAGGGTGAAACTTTACCTAGTAATGGCAGGGACATTACCCCGGACAGTCCTCTGAATGGCTGGAGACGGAGCTAGGCAATAAGAAACGATAGTAAGAGGTCAACAGCTGTATATCTAATACAGACTCTCTGTGTGCTATTTGCGGCTGGCGAGGCTGTGGGACCAGGCCGCCGGGAGAAACCTTCTCGTAACAATATGGAGTTTGCTTCCATCTGTGGTAAAGTGAGGCACTGGGCAAGAAACAGCCCTTACCTCAACTGCTGAAAGTGTGCTGTTCAAATTGCACAAGCGAGACACAAAAGAAGGCGACTGCCGAACATTGCCATGACAAGGAAGGGAAGACCGTCAAGATTCTTGCTTCACACAGAAGTCTGTCAGATATGCTAGGCCTGTAGGCTACAGATGGATGCCCCAATGATGCAGGGGAACCTTGGGTGACTGTCCAGGCAGCCAGCTGTCTGTCATTTCTGTAGTTTCGGTAGAAGTATTCTCTGTACTTCCCTGTTCAACCAGGCAATATTTTATCCTTCTCGAGTCTCTGATAAAATAGCAGACTAGATACCTATACCATTTTCTTTGTGACCACATTAAGAAAAGAAACTTCAGAAGAGATGTAACGCTCACATGATTGAGAGACATAAACACAAGCTTATTGTCTAAGAAAATATTTTAAGGTCTAAAAAGATATTTTCAGTTTGGTATTACAAGTTATGATAGAAAGTGGTTAAGATATAAAACTTTGGGCTCATCAAGATAGTATAGATTGTTGGTATTTAGGCATTTGACTGGCCTGCCTTTGGAGTTCTCACTAGATATGCCCTCACCTGGGCCTATTCAGTATGTTCCCCCTTTCAAAGGTCCGTGCCCACCTCCCATCCTTCTCCCTCCCTCTCCCTCTCTCTCTGTCTCTCCCTCCCTGTCTGTCTCTGTCTCGCTCTCTGCCTGTCTTTCCTGCTGCTCCTGTCCCTAGAGGCCAACGCCTCTATCCCTAATAAAGAATCCCTCCACTTGAATTCTGTCATATTGCACCTTTCTCTCTCGAGCTGTTTTGTTTTTGTTTTTTATTAAAACACAGATAGAAGAGTAATTTCTCCAATTCTGTCAAATACAAATGGACTGGACATCATAAATGGAATCCTTTTCTGATAGTTGTTCTTATTGTATATAGTTTTGCTGTGTTACGGTCAAAACCTTTCCTCTTTATTTAAAGGGAGGAAATGTTGTGGGATATCTGGTCACACTCTGAAACCGTTGTAATACAGTTCACCTTGAATCATGGGGCCAAGTCAAAGTCTAGTTGACTAGAATTGGCCGTAGAGATTTTGGAATTCCCAGGATACTATATTGAGAAACAGGAATGAACAGAGAGGGGCTTAGAAAATTTGAGGGGGCTAGAAATAGGACTCAGAAGTTAAGAGGTCTGGTTCCTCTCTTAAGAGGTCTGAGAGAGAGAGAGAGAGAGAGAGAGAGAGAGAGAGAGAGAGAGAGAGAGAGAGAGAGAGGAAAGGCATGGGACCATTTCTGTTTTAAAAGGCATGAGATGTCAGCAGGAGGGTGCAATTCAGTGACCCATCCCAGCAATTCTGAAACAATTTCACGTTTATTAAATCAAATGTTTCCAAGTAAAGACTTCCCACGTCAGGTAGAGCTATACCTACATCCATGAAATCACAGGGAAGGAGCTTTAAGTGTACAGAACATGTCCTATATCACTGACGTTCACATACTACGTGCACAATAAATTTGAAAAACAAAAGCATTCTCAGTTACTCCTATCCATACGAACGATGAAATGCCCATACCATGAGGGACTGAGCTGTATACATGCTAAGGATCAACTCTAATTGTGACAGGCAGATGGCATTTGATAGCAGACCACATTTGATGGAAAGAAAGACCTTGTCAATTTTGTCTGAAAGTGCTATTTCACAAACTCATGGCACGTTACTCACATCGTTCTAACTCGGAAGGTTCAAAGAATTCTACCAGTTTAAGTAATTCTGAGGCACAGTCTTTTAAAGTAGACAGGGCACATTCTCTTTGGGAAGCTCTGTGTATAGTACACAGGGCACATTCCCTTTGGGAAGTTCTGTGCCATAGGCTCCAGGACTGGACAAATTTAACACCAGAATGTAAAGGCAAGAGTGGTGTGTATTCTTTAAGTATTTCTCTGACGATGACAAGGATGAACCACTCTTGTGCCTTCTAATTTGGGAAAGTGATGCCGAGGTACAAGACCCCAGTGTATCGACATCAATGCACTGCTAGCCGTTAGTTACGATGCTACCAAGGAAAACTCGCCATTATTACCCGCGGACTGGGGTTCTTACAGCCAACGTTGGACTGCGGTCACACAAATCCTTGGGTCCCTTTGCATTTTAACTTAAAGGGGTATCTTTAGGAACAGGAGAACACAAGAAGATGTCATTGTAGAAGCTGCAAACGTCAAGCAGCTCCACCCAGCGAAGTTCCAAGAGACAACCGCTCCCCTTGTATGAACTTCTGTTTCTTCCGAGTATCATGAGAATAACAGATCCAGGAGAGACTGTTGAGCAGCAGCACTCTCTTGCTGGTGCTGTTAAGTACAAGGACATATTAACTGGGTTGAAAGTAGACAGTGCCCATCCATCCTCATTTTCCACACGAAAGACTCAGTACTTACGTTCACCATCAGGAGTTTTATTTCCAAGGTGGCAATTAGGTGTCTCAGTTCTTCAGCCACAGAGTCTCCCCTGGAATCCCTCAGGATCTGAAATTTCTGAAGTGAAAAGACATGTGCAGAAATCAGGCCTGGTCATCTGGGTTTACAAATATGAACAGCAACATTTAAAAGGGACTAAATGTTGCAAAAGTCATGGTTTAACTATTTAAAAAAAATAAAACAAGCATACACTGTGTACAGTGTGAAGACCGGAACACCTACCAAAGAGACACAGACATTGCCACTCCTCCACCCACTGCTGAACGTTTAATCCTGAGGCATTAGCAATGGGGGTGGCTCAGGGGGAAGTGTGCTTGCCTAGCATATCTGAGCCCCGGGGATCCCTCTCCTCCAACAGCATGAAGAAAAGCAAACAAACACCAACGAACACAGAGACTGTGATGCGGAAGCTCATTGACTGCCACTCACAGGCTTCTCTTGGAGATGGGGTAGCTTGCCCTGTACTATGTATGACCACTGCACACCATGAAATTAAAACTCAAGGTTTGCACCCCCACAGTCCCTTTATCACTGATTGAAATAGCACGGGCATCATCTAAATGGTTTTGTTAAATACCGTGGAGGCGGGGGGCGGGGGTTTATAAAATTTGGCAGGACCTCTTCTATGATCTGGTGATGTGACAAACACAGAAACGGGAACAACACGGAGACCTAAACGTTGCAACGGGAAACCAAGATTCTGGGACACTGGGCTGCAGGAAGCATGGCATTTCAGCAGGAACAGACCCTGTCAGTGGTGGGGGGGTGTCGTAGGGGACTAGCATAAGAAAGCACGGGATGAAGTCTTACACCTTGGTCGTTTGGGGCCCTCTTAATTACTCTGGATGAACAATATTTTAACAGCAACTTGAATGAGCCAGCTCATATCAAGTCTGAACAAAAACCAGAACAACGAGTGCTTAATGCTTTTGTAAGTAGGCGTAAACCTGCAGATAACGTAGGTCAATGTCCCTAGGAAGTGTTTACAAAGACGGGGGGGGGGGTCATTACTGACAGTAACTCACAAGTCACATACTCTCAGTCTTCCACTTATTTTTTTTCCCTGAGTGCTACATCTGGAAGCTGTCTTACAACTCTGATTGGCCCTACAAAACCATGTTTCAGTCACCCAATGGAAAGAAATGAAAATAGACTGAGGAAGGAAAGCAAGGTCAAGTGTGGTATATTCTTGTCACTATGTATAAAAGTGGGTCGTGGGGTCGGGGAAGAAGGCTCAGTGGGCAAAGAGCTTGCTCCACAACCAACTCCAGCTCTCCGTAACACATGTTAAAAGCCAGGCACGTTGACACATTGATCTGGGGTAAGGTAGGGCAGGCCACCCCAGGGACGTGGGGAACCACCAGTCTAGCCACAGTGATGAGCGAGTAACAGGTTCGGAAAGCGATCCTCTGTAAAAAAAAAACAAACAAGGAAACAAACAAACAAGATGGAGAGTTGACTTCTGGCCTCCACCAATACACCCACAGACAAGACAAGTACACCCGTGTGTGCCTGTGTGCACCTATCTACACACAGGATGGAAAACGCACTATGAAACAGGAAGAGATGATCTGAAAAGCATTAATGCCCTGTAACACTGTGGATGAAATAATGGCCAAGGCAGCAATTCCTCCTGCTTCGAGTGACTCTCCCAATCACAAGTGAATCCGAGAAGTAAAAACGCATTTTTTACAGTGATGCCATTAGGAAAATGCCGGAAGATGCTTACGGGTAACTTTCCAAAGGTGTTACCCAAAGAACATAAATAATACCAGAGTGTTCAATGCCCCCTGGCATAGGCTGCTTTCCCCAGGATGTACAACGGACCTCCAAGTACTGTTCACACAGTGACTTAAATTCTTCCATTCTACTCTTCTGAAGAATCAGAGTCTGCTGAATGAATATCCGTTGCTCCTTAAACATAGTCTACAAAGACAGTAAAAGAAGTAACAATAATTCAGGAAAAAATAAAAGACATCTTACAGAAATGTGACTCTGTGTATTCTTTATACACAACAGAGAGAATGAAATAAATGTAGTCTTCCTTTCAACCAAAACAATTACCACGTTTACAAGAGTTACCTAATACTACAAAATAACCTAAGTAATGTGAAGCTCATTGAATTAGTGGAACGTATTCCTACTAAACGGTATTCAGAAACATTCCCATTAGTATCCGAGGACTTGAAAACTCACCCACGAGAGGCCTCCATAGCTGGCGAACTCTATTTTCTACAGAAATTAGCCTGAGATGTCCTGATCACCTGTCACCCCCTACACGGAAACCGGCTCCGTTTTGTCCTTTCCAGTATGAGCAGGCCGCCCCCCCTCCACCCGGCCACCAGGAATCATGGTTAACAGGGAAGGATTCTGTCACACTTGCTTCAGATACTGTCCTGGAACAGTGTAAGAACACACACCTGAATACTTTTATCCACTGTATGAAACAGGGACTTTTAAGAATGTCCCCTTTCACTCCTAGGAATCTGAGGCACAGAGGCAAATTCTTTTCCCGAGTTGGTCTGATTGAGCAAGCCACTGAACTGTGGCTGCCTCCCAACGGGTGAGATTGCAGAGGGAGGCCATGCTCCTGACCACTGGACTAGACAGCGTCTCCATCTCCCTCCGCATTCCAGCCTCTGCTCCCCCACTCCCATCCCCACCTTTGGAAGGCAGAGTCTTCAGGAGGAGGGCAGCTCCATCCTCCACCAGGAAGGAAGATCCCTCAAGGATGGTACTGTCCCGTGCCCAGTACTTGTCCCCAAAAGCTCATTCAAATGCCCATGTTAAAGGGGAGTCAGTCATCACATGTCCATCGTGGCATGAGGCCTTCACGTCCCTCTCCTCGGGGAGTGGGCTCGTCTGAACTGGACGCAGTGAGAGCCAAGCCTCCACCTGCTCGGCCACAGACACAGTGACTGCTCTCACTCTGTATCTCTGATCACTGTGTCAGAAGGCTCTGTTGGGGCCCTTGCCCCTGATGCCTGTCTGCACACTGTGGATCAGGAAGGGCTCCCTCTGGGCTTACAGGCCCATACCTTCTCCTGCACTCTCTGGGCAGTGCCCGCTCATCCCCCCCACCCTCCGCCCACCATTCTGCCTCCTAACTCATCACTGACCTTGCCGTCTCTCTGCCTGAAAAGGAGCAAGCCGGTGGCCGGCGAAGAGGGGGGATGGAGGTGGGATAGCCAGTCCCTCCTGGCCACATGGAACCACCTTCCTGTCTCCCCAAGCTCTTGCCCTGTCCCTTTCTTCCCTCCAGACTTGCTGTAGGAAGCCCTGCTATTTCTGATGCTGACACAATGGGTTCCTTCAAAGCTGAGCCCCACACTCACAGTGAGTTTTTCTGCATGTTTCTTGACTTGATCTGCATCCTTGGATAGCTTCCTACTCAAATTCATAATCTGAAGTGAATAGTCCTGATAAAGGTTCTGCCTGTGAATGATAGTAATGAACAGTGTGATATTCCATCGCAATATGAAGGAAGTGCGTTGACCGCACGACTGCCTTACCTTCACTAAGGCTGTCGATGGATGACGAGGAAATGTCATCTACAATACTCTGACAGGGAACAAGAAGCTGATGTGGGTTACTTTCTCCTACACTAACAGGATTTGTTCCTCCCTGACTGAGACGGCAGTCCCTTCCCGTCCCTTAGAGACAGAAAACTCAGGAGGAACTGTTGTTTCCAGCACATTCCACAAGTATTTATCCGTCAGTGTGACAAGCACAACTTCTGGTTAGAATCCTCTATCTGAAGAGCAGATCCAAAGGGCACGCACCCCCACTACCATCAGAGAATTCTGTGCAGGCCTACCCACTCCTCCTCTCCATGTGCCGCGGAGGATTTCGGTACAGGAGCATAGTAAAAAGTGCTCCTGAAAGCTACAGGACACTGAAGACATGGGGTTTTTCATTTCCATCACATCGCAGAGATGACTGGCTGTCTGCAGGAGGAACGCTTTGAGGATTTCCAGCTCAGCATGCCAAGCACATTCATCATACGATGTATACATACACTTTCGTTACTGTTACACCTAATCAATTGCAATGCCTCAACACGGTCTTTGTAAATCAGACCTAGCAAACGCAGCTGACTTCAGTTGTGATGTGAGAGTATAATAAGACTAAAGGAAGTCTAGGACGTCTATTCTGTACAGATAAAGCAGCAAGCCAAATACATTTTCCTGATGGGAGACGTCATTCCGTAAATATGTTTCTCATACTGGTTAATGGATAAAGCACTGTTGGCCAATAGGAAAGCAAGATACACGGAGGAAGGAAAGAGGAAGGAGTAAGGAGGAGTCAAGATGGAAGACAGGGAGAGCAGAACGCCAGCGTCCTCTCTCTCTCAGGTAAGATGAGACCACGTGGAAGTACTTAGATTAACAGAAATGGGTTAGTGCTTGAGACAGAGCTAGCCGATAAGAAACTAGTACCTGGCCAACAGCTTTATATCAAACACAGACTCTCTGTGTGTAATTTGGGGCTGGCACCACAGTGGGACGAGACCGGCAGCGGGGGGAAAACCTACTCCTTACTTTTACCAGCGGCAGGGGAAAAACCTACTCCTTACTTTTTCCAGGTGAGGTTCTGGCCACTGGAGAGTCACGGCTATTCTCCACCCTCTTGCCATCATGCTTACTAACCAACTGTCAAAAGGGCCTGGGATCAAGGCACCAAGAAGCAACAGCCATACCTTTGTTCACACTGTCTTTTGAGAACATCCTCAACTTTCTGCTCCATGGTTTCGAAAGAGGCAGCGATGATCGCTGTGAATCTTTCTCTGTTCCCCCTCAAGGAAGTGCTTAATGGGCTCTGTATTGAAATATAATCTTTGAACCATTACCGTAAAGTTCCCTCACGCTCAGCTTTCAACTTCAAAGACACTTGTTATCAATAGAAGGAAGTAATCTGTCAACGATAATATTATTTGTCTCCTTCCTTTCAGGCAAGAATTTCAGTGGTTCACAAGCCTGATGTGAAACTGGATAGCTGGACGTCAGTGTCCACATATTACATACAAAACACAGTGAATGGGGTCTTAACAAAACTTACAAGAAGGGTTGTGAGTCACTGTGGAAATTCTCTGAGACCTCTTCTGTAAAGCACAAATGTAATGAACGTACGAAATACCCTCCAGTTCAAGGACCCTTTCAGAGGTACTGCTGGGCCACTTTGTGCAAAACATAAATGTAGACGATTTACAAAGACCTCCAAAGACCCAGTGATTATCGCACTGCGAGATGAAAATACTCCATTTACTTTAGGCATTGAAGGTTTTACACAAATCTGACAAGGTAGCCACCCTGAATAATAATTTCAAGGTGAGGGTGAGGGTGTGGGAGGGGGCGTGTTGAGAACCACACTGAGTTGTCCAAGGGTGCGGTACTGGGGAAGGAACCCAGAGCCTTAAGCATACTTGGTAAGTGCTCTCCCACTCAGCTACATCTCTATCCTGATTCCTGAATAGCTTCTAGATATGACTCACTGTCAAAATTCTCTGCAGGCATCCCAGCCACTTTTGCTTTTATAGATTGTGTGACGAACGTCTCACACAGCCGTTTAAAGCAGGACTCTGTCTGACCATACAGCGGTCACAGGCTAGCAGTGCTGACTGACTTCAGCTTGCTACTGCATATGCTGTTTTTGCACATTAAACAACAGTAGGTAGCTATTTCAGAGGGGTTAACCCTCAACGCCCACCTGCAGAAATAAAGAGTTAGGCTAGGAAATGAACGAGTGGGGTTAAAAAAGAAGTTTGGTATTAACAGTAGGCATGGCACTCGTGTGAATCAAAGCCTGGAAGACAGATAATGTCATCAAATTTTAGAACTTCTCACAGCGAGCAGTAAATAGGAGCAACTACACTGCAGGTGCCATGCTCTCCGTATCGATGATTAACGTCAAGTAGAGAGACGGTGATCTAATAAATACTATTTTGACACTGAGTGTCGGAAAACGAGGCACTAGTAACCACACTTCTCTTATCTACCAAGGGACAACTCCCTCGCCTTGCACTTCTTTGAGTCAAACGATTTTCTCACATTCCTAATGTCTCCTAGAACATACCTTCAAATTCTTCAAATAAATCCTGTATTTCCTTCCTGCAAAGAAATCACATTATTATTTTTTTTTACTTGAAGGTACACAAAAGGCCATTTTTTTGTGGTGTGAGTGGAGGAAGTGGAGCATGCCACAGAGCCCACAAGCAATTCACATTTCCAGAGCAGGTGTTGACTTTTCCTGGATTTCTTTCTGTGTAGAGGAAGGGCACGTGTGCACCTGTGCCGACCTCAGAGATACAAGTGCGGAGTCCTGCTCTCTCCATGGCCACCTTATTCCTGCCAGACAGGTTTTATGACAGGACCTGTATGCAGTTTGCTGGAGGCATGAGATTTTCATTTCTTATCACACTGAACAACTGACTGACTTCGGGGTGAATGCTTTGAGGCCTTTAAGCTCGATGCACCCAGTACATTCATTCATTCGGTGCACACACCTTGCTTTTGGTCTGTCTGTCTGTCTGTCTGTCTGTCTAATGACCTCAGTTTTTTTTGTTGTTGTTGTTGTTCAGCTGGCAGTCAGCAAACACTCGCAATCCTCCTGCCTCTGATGGACTGCCTCTCCCCTCAGTTCTGGGCTTAGAAAGGCGTGCCTGGCCATGCATGGCTTTTTCTGTGGGTGCCTTGGATCTGAACTCAGCATCTTGTGTTCCTACACCAGGCACTCTTGCGCTGAGCCCGGCTGAGCCCGAACCAGCCCGCCCCCAGCCCGACTCGTCTAAATTTATGAGAGGGCGTAAACGATGACCCATGTCACCTGGCCTGTTGCCCTTCTGTTCCAGAGGAAGTAATGTCCTCATCAGTGATATCAATGACTTCTTGGTCAGCTGCATTAAAAAGAAAGGAAAACTATTTTGAAGTGAAATTTGCTGTTCTCGTTATCCCCCAGTGGAAAACAGTTTCATTATGGGGGTTTCTAGAACCCATAGACAGCAACGCGGTTACTTGTACTTTTTAAAGTAGTCATCCCTGAAGTCATGCATGTGCATGCACACACCTCACACTCATGCACAGTGAGGCATGCTCACGCACGCGCACACACACAGGCACGAACACACACACAGACAGTCATGAAACTCTTCGGACTTGAGGCTGGCAACAGTCGGTGCGGACACCTGTAAAGGCCTTCCAGAGAGTCACTGTGACCCACGTGCTCCCAGAGAGGCACCTGGCTGAGCCTTGCAGGTTTCCTGTGTGGTGAAAATTTCAACTGGGGGGAATGTAATGCCACAAAAAACAGCTTGAGCAAGTTATTAGCTGTTCCAAGCAAAGTCCACGCAACCAACTCACCCGCTCAAGTGTTCTACCTGCCAAGAGATTTTCAGACGTCTCCTTGGTGGACACAGTCCTACAGGAGCCCACCAGTTTTTTTTTTTTTGTTGTTTGTTTGTTTGTTTTTTGTTTTGTTTTTTTCTTCTTTTACCTGGGATGACTGCATCTGGGTTCTGGGTGTCGTCTGGTATGAGATTTGGATCCAGCCTTGTGTGCATGCCAGCACTTCCCGTGGCTTTCCATTCCCTGCTTGACATGGTTAGAATCTTCTTGGGCTAGACAGGATTCCGGGGAACTACAGATAGCAGGAGGCATTACGAGACTGGGCAATGAAACAGGGACTGGGAGTCCACAGGGTGTGGCCAGGTGCCCTTGCTCTTGCGGCAGAGCAAAGAGACGGTGAGGGAGGTCACCAGTGTTCTGTCCTGTCTCATTTCTCTACCTGAAAATGGAACTCCAAGACCCCCCTACCCCTCAAGATCGGAACTCTCTGCCGTTTCTGAACCCTTGGCCAGGAAAAGCCTGGGCACTGTCCCTCCCCTGCCCTGCAAAACAGGACGCCTAATTCTGGTGGCTGGTTGGGAGCTCCAACCCACTGAGGGGCCTACTCAGTCACCGAGAAGTCCAAGTCTCCCCGCTCATGAGGCGTCCCCTCAGACCTCCCGATCCCTGTAGCCTTCAAGACCCCTCCCTAGCCTTGCCCTCTGGGGCCTTTATCCAGTCCCATTTGGAAGTGAAGCTCCTCATATCACCCCACAGGCTTGCTGCCTTTGTCATGCCCCTTTGTAATCCCTCCATCGCACCGCAGAAGATAAGGAAGGCTCCCCCTCCCTGATCCCTGTCACGACTAGGGAGACCCATAAGAGAGTTCCCCAATAGGCAATCAATCGTCCACCAGGGTACTCTCCCTCCCTGGGAGCCTCCTCCTAGGCATGTGGTCACACCCATATAGGCCCCACCTCCCAACGCACAACTCTCATGCACACCCAAGGTGAAGTGGCTTAAAGCGGCCCTTGTGAGATCTGGATGCATGCAGAAGCTGCGGGTTGGTGAAGGCGCCCGGCCCTGCCCCAGCGCCCTCAGATAGGCGTTTCTGCCGAGGCGAGGCCCATGGCTGCATGTAGGCGAGACCCAGGTGTCACACACCCCCACCCGAGGACTCCTATTGGACAGGGACAGAGAAATACGTGGATGGTCACTACTGCCTCTTCCACACCTCACTGTCACAGCCAGCTCTCTTCAGACCCACAACCCTCGGGACCCCTTCCGCCACCGCCTTCCGTGTTCTATTTCTTGACCAGGCCTGAGAGTGAGGCTTCCAAAGCTCCCATCAGAGATTAACCCTGACACTTGTGCCTCGAGACCCCGTTCCCCTCGCCGAAGGGCTGCGGATCCGGGCTGATCCGGGGCTTGTGACTGAGTCCGCTGGTTACCCGCCAGTCGCCTGGTCGAGCTGACCACAGTTGAGTACGTTCCTGTGAGAGGCTCCTTGCCCGCCTCCTGGAATGATCTAGTGCTAGCTGAAGCACCACTGTGCAGGCACGCCCGAGGCTGAGCAGGGGCACTCCCGAAGGGCAGGTGTGAAGCCCACCCATCAGTCACCCATTGCCGGCTTGGACGGCCCCGTGTGCGTGCGCAAAGTGCCTGGGCTTCCCCTTCCCCTTCCCTCCGAGTAGCCAGCCTGCCGAGGTATTGCCAGGGGAGGGATCACGGGAGGACCCAGTTGTCCAGTCAGGGCCCAAAGGCTACAGGGACACGGGCAGATGCGGGAAGCCCGCAGGCCTCTCCCAGTCCACTGACTGCCCCACCCACTCTTCTAGGAACCTGCTGCCCTCACCAGCGCGTTCCGTTCTTGGTCCCGGAGCCTCTTCCCGCCCGAAGTGGACCTGACGTGCAGCGCCCCGCGTCACCGCAAGTGCTACCCTGCACGCTCTCGCTGTGTGACCCACTGTCCTAGTCGAGAGCTTTCATCGTCCCCGATGCCTCCAAACCGCGCCGGAGCCGCAGCGCGACCCCCGAAACGGCCCCACAGCGCACACGCAGACAAAAGCACACAAGGCCGCCACCCACCGAGGCCCGTGCCTCCGCCAGGCCAGAAAGCCTCCTTCCCCTCACGGGTCGGGTCGCTCAGGCTTAGTTTGGCCCCACCTCCCAATACGGCGCGCTCTGATTGGCTGGCGTCACAGCGCTTGCGCATGGGCACGCGCATGCGCAGGGGGCACCGGCAAGGCGCGCCCCGTCACGGGGTCCATCGCCCCTCGTCCGGTCACACTTGCCTTCCTGGTGAGGGCAGGCCCGTGGCTTCACGTCATCGGGCCACGGCCACAGCCAGTCCTGCCCATCCACGCTGTCCGGGTCAGGCATCCCAGGCTCTGTATTTCTCAGACCTCTTCTCTGAGCCCGCAGGGCTGACGGGTCCAGTCCGCGGCTAAGCCAGGCTCAGGCACATTGCATCCCAGGCCCTCTTGGGCATGGGGGGGGGCGGTCCCCACCATGCTCCCGCAAGGGCTGGGGTTCAAGCATTAAACTTACCCTTCCCAATGTAGCTTACCGGAGGATGCCCTGTCAGGCAGTTACTCACCTAGCTGACCCGAACCCGAACCCGAACCCGCCCTTCCACCGAGAGCTCCCCTCCCTTCGGGGAGCAGTCACAGCTCATGAGTCCCAGCCTTTCCCATGGACATGTCCCCGCCCCTGCATTTTTGCTGGAGGGGCGTGCTCACATGTGCCTCAGGCCGCGCATGAACACGTGAGCGAGGTGGCCGCTGCACGTGAGAATGCATGCCTGATGGATAAGCCATTAGACTCGTCTCTCCATACACGCCCTCCGCCCCTAGGGCTCTGTGAAAAGGCAATGTGTGATTGCCACCGCCAGAGCCTCGCCATGGAGTCCCTTAACAGTCAGTCAGTCACACACACACCTCCACCGCCCTGATGCAACAGGGCACCCTACTTTAAGACACTTCTACTTTAAGAGTGTCAAGGCTCGTGTCCCCTTAAAGGCCACCTTCCTGAGTAGACACTAAGGTTTGCCGAAAGAGCACCCATGCGGGAGGCAAACCCTTCGGGTCTCGTATCAGACTATCTTAGTCAGGGATTCTGTTGCTCTTATACAACACCACAGCCAAGGCAACAACACAGAAGAAAGAGTTTTATTCGGGGATTGTGGTTCCAGGGCGTTAAGGCGCCATAACAGCAGGGAAAGCAGGTGGCAGACCTGGCAAGCGCAGCTGGAAGCTGGAGCTCAGGGTCCCCATCTCAAACTGCAAACGGGAAGGCAAGAGACAGAGACTCCAATTAGAGCCACCCATGTTTTATTTATTGATTACTACTTTGTTTTGGAATGGATTTGCACTTATTGATAGAACTTAAGGTCAATTTGGCGATATGTATATTTCTCCTTTTGTTTAGGTACTGTGTTTTTGTAGCTCATTTAGAAATGTAATATATAATGTAGTACAGATTATAGACAATTGCCTATGATAGTCTCAGCTTAGAGTTAAGTTAGTTAAGTTTTTCCAAGATACACAGAGATGTATCTGAGACAGAGAGGCGTTCTTCTTCAAACCTTTCAAAGACCTACACAATATGGCATTTAAAATGGTTTAGGGTTTTTCTTGACAGTGAGACATAACTGCTCCTGGCAGCACCACCTGAGTCAGAAAGGAAGATGGACATCGAAAAAACACATATGGAGTTTACCTCCAGTGTGGCAAGGCTAGCCATATGGACACGATACTGCTCTTGCCTGGACTGTTTGATGTTATGCTGTATAAACTGGACATGCAGGACCCACAGAAAAGTGACTGCTGATTCAAGGTGGACAGTGCTACAGAGTTCCTGCTTCATGAAAGGGTCTGCCAGACAGTCTGCAGGACACAGAGAAAAGTGACTGACAAACTGCCAATACAAGTGGACAGTTTGAAGTTTCCTGCTTTACTGAAAAATCTTTCAGACACACTATGGCCTATGGGCTAAAGATGGAAGATTACAAAAGAACTTCAGGTGACAGACAGGCAAGATGTCTCTGTCATTTCTAGAGTTTATGTATTTCTAGAGTTCTGTGGTCTGTGAAGAAATTAAAGACAAATAGTTATGGTTATAGTTTTCCTCAGTTACGCTTAAAGAAACGTTACATATAGGACTTTAGATTCACAAATATAGGTTAGATGATAAAATAGTTTCTTTTAATCTTACTAAATGTTATTGGACTAAATACTGTTAACTGTGAGTCTTACGTGATAACTGTTGTGTTATATATTTTGCTATGTTAAGGTTAAAACCCCTCTTTTTAGTTAGACAGAAAAGACGAGATGATGGGAGATGTCATTCTGTAAATATGTTTCTCATACTGGTTAATGAATAAAGCACTGATGGCCAATAGGAAAGCAAGATGGGGGGGGGGACTAGGAGACTAGGAGGAAAGAGAAAGGAGGAAGGAGGAGAAGATGGAGGGCCTGGAGGGAGCAGAACTCCGGCTCTCGGTAAGATGAGACCACGTGGAAATACATAGATCAACAGAAATAGGTTAATAAGTAAGACAAAAGTAGCCGATAAAAAAAACTAATAACGGGCCAACAGAATTATATCAAATACAGAGTCTCTGTGTGTTAATTGGGACTGGCGCGGCGACAGGACAGGACCAGGCGGCGGGAGAAAAAAACCTTACTCCTTACACACCCCTAACCACATACTACCTCCGTTCAGCCAGGCCCCATCTCCTTAGCCTCTTCAAACAGCCACTGTTCAATTTCAGAGTGGAAAGAGACAAAAGGCAGGAAGGAGACCAAATTCCGACCTCAGCAGTTACGCCTGCATTTATCAGCACAGAGAGGAGCTGCAGCTTTCTTGGATGGAAGTTGCCCACCAGGGCGAGGGAGCCAGCTGGTCGGGACTCTTACAGCAGTGGGCAAGGGGCTTGGAGAAGCGGCAGTTGATGCAGCTCTCGGGAGGCACGCGCGGATTAAGATATTCTTGAGAAATTGCTGGTCCCCTCTCCCTGGGATTGTTTTCCCAAACAAGGCCGTCTATCTTGGGAAACCGCCTGCCATAGCCGGAACACACAGAGGTGACTGGCCCATAGCCGTGGGGCAATGACAGCGAGACAGTCTTGGGAGACATGCTTTTCTACAACCAGGGAGGACCACGTATTCAAATGCCTGAGACTATGGGGCACATCTACAATCCAGCACACAGGTGAAGCTCTGGCGGGAAACCCTCCCCCAACCACCAGGTGTGAAAAACAGCGGAATTCCACAGGGCTGCCATAGCTCCTGTGAACCGAACCCCACCCCTCAAAAGCCCGGGTCCCAGAGGAGGTGGAGTAACTGGACTGAATTTTAACCCAGCAACCTGCCTTTACTGTCACCCGCCTGCTTCTATACTTGTATCTCCTGCTTGCTTGCCTCTGGTCTCCCACCAAATGAGAGGCGACTGAAAGAGGGCCAGTGCCACTAGGGATTGATGCTGGGGTGCTGTCCACCCACGGGGCGGGGTGGGTGGGGGCGTGAAATAAACCTTCCTCTCCCCTACTGAAAAGGGCTCGGTGGGTGACTTTGTTTTCCAGAAACTCCCACAGCAAAGCATGCAAAAGTGTTTGCCCCAGACCTGTCATTTGTGTGTGTGCATGGTGGGCCCTGTAGGCCCTTGTCTGGTCCATCAGGCCTAGCATGGGTGGTATGAGAACTCCCCTCTTTTCCCTTCGGACAATCAGATTTAATGGCTGCCTGTCTGCTTCCTCCTGACCCCTCCTTCCACAGAGTCCCCTTTGTTTTTTATTCCTGTGTTAGATAAGCATGCTTTCAGGAAAGCTTCCTGGGAACCCTGAAAAGCTTAATCACCCAATCCTCGTCAATTCTGCATTCCCCTCTGCTCTCCACTTTTTTTTTTCCTTTCTCTTCTCTCAGTTAGGCCCAGACTGGAAAGCTAAACCTCAGCTAATGAGGAGCAGCCCAGATCCTCCCTGTGTGAGGAATAAAAGCAGCCACGTAGGCCGTATATCCTGCTACTCTCTGGCCTGCTGCGCCCTTCCGTTTTTACACAAAGAAATTGCTTGCCAAATTACTTTCAGCTTGCTCGTCGGTTCCTTTGTGAGACACTGAGATTGGTCTATTCCAACAGTGGGCCCAGCTGCTGTGATTGTGCCATTCAGGCGCAGCTTGGCCTTCAAGGTACTTGTGTGATGCGGCATGTATTTCTGTGTCTACACAAAGGGTAGGTTTAGCTCACAAACTCCAGGTAAAAGGTGAAGCAATCTCACATGTGCTAAACAGGGCTGGACAGATGGCTCAACGCTTGAGAGCACCTGCTGTTGTTCCAGAAGACTCCAGTTCACATAGCCAACACCCACATTGGGTGGCTCACAACCACCTGTAACCCAAGCCCCACTCCTGTGTGTGTGTGTGTGTGTGTGTGTGTGTGTGTATGTGTGTGTGTGTGTGTCTGTGTGTGTGTGTTTCTGTATATATGCTCACATGGGTCAGAGTGAATGATAAAATCCCGGGGACAGATACTGGGGTCCAAGTTTCAAGCTGAAGCTCAGAAAAGGAAAGCAGCTTGCCACTAGCTCTCATCTCTACCTCAGACCCCAAGGGTTGGCCTCTCCTCAGCTTGGCTAGAGAATAAAATGCTCCTGCAACATCCGTAGTGCCAAGATCAAAGGTGTATAGCACCATTTCCTGGCTCTATGGCTTGTGGCTGGCTTTGCTTTCTGTACCCTCAGCCAAGCTTTAATAAATCACAAATACTGTATCACCACACTAGGGTGGGGGCACACATCGGTCAGAGGACAGACCTTGGGAGTGAGTTCTGGTGTTATGGGACCTGGAGACTGGAACTGAGCCCCTCTCCCAGCCTTCATGGCTACCAACACACACTTGGAGTAAGCTCACAAAGACTCATCAAGTACACACCCATGAAAATGAACATCAAATCTGAACACAGATTCTAAGGATTCATGAAAACAAAAAATACATCACAGGAAAAAAGCGAAAGAATGACTCAGGAGTTAGACAAACATACACATACGTGCAGAATTACTTGATGAAAATTAAACTCTGAATACTAGAAAATGCTCCGGGAAAACAACAGCCATTGTAAAATACTGAAACTGCAAATGCTTATTATTATACAGATGTTCACTGATAAATGTTTTTGACCAAAGGTAAGGGCAGGTACCTTTCCACCAGTGCTGAATACAGCCTGGAAACGAGTCTGGCTGTCTTTGGGAAATGCCACAGCCCCACCGCATAGCTCAAACCCAAGGCTTTCAGATCTGGCTCTGCAGTGGGAATCGTGTAAACCGTTTAGCACATCTGAGTGCGAAAACCAGAGTCGTGTGCAGTTAAGTCTGAGGGAACATGTTGGGTTGGATTTCCAGTAAAGGCCCATTTGCAAAGGCCTTGGCTCTGTGACATCATGAATAATAAAAGCATGCACAGATTAATGGATCCCGTCGTTATTTATTTCTTCCCGAAATGAGTAAAGTAACACTGACTTTGCGGAAGTGAAGGGGAACCAAAGAAGCCAATCGTAAAACCAAATGACATTATTTGCTTCCAAAATGTAACTGCCACTGGTGGGAGAATGTACCTCCCTTGCTGTCAGGGGCCAAGGATCCACACTTAACTGTTGCTACTCACAGAACTGTTGGGGGTTCAGTTCATGGTGAACAGAGCCCTAGTCTTATTTCTAACAAGCAAAGTAAAGAGAAAGGAGCTGCATCGACCACTAGGAATATCCTGTCAGCAAGGCCAATGCTCCCTGTGCATCTTTGCGTGAGCTTCAGATGGTTTCTTCGGGGCAGTCAAGGACCAGGGATTGAAGGTACGTTTCAACAACAGACACATCTTGCTCTTGCTGTGTGAAAATGGAGAGTTGGAGAATCACTATTCCATCTCTGCCCACAGGAAGCCACCCCGAGGCACACAGCAAGCATTACAGACATGCGACTTACCCTTTCCATGATAACTCTGTCCTGCGCCTTGAAGATTTCCTTCCTCACTTCACTTCTTTCACCACCAATAAACGCTTTGCGTTGTTCACTCAAGTCCTTGGCTTTCTGAAAAAAAGAAAAAAAAAACGACAAAAACCAACAAACAAACAGAAAGTCTACTTGAGCCTGAAGCCCTCTGGCTTGACACCTTACCCCATTTCATTTTAAAGGAACCGACTTTCCATATCCAAAGGATGTTTGTCATGATTTAAACTTAAGAACAGTGGCGAATTTGAGCACGTTAAATGACCACCCCACAAAAATTTCCAGTGACACATTTTAAGGCGGTATCATTGTGGGACACGGACAGCTAGGACACACATCTCAGAAAATGGGTGGAGGATCAGTTAAAAAGTCACGGGGAGCAGATATGGAAAAGGAGATGCAGCCCCTCCCCATAATGTGTAGGACTCCCCCCACGCCCACCACCGGGACCAGGCCAGCAGGAAAACCTGCTCGAAACTAAAGTTACCCAACATGGGGATGAGAACTTTCACTTCAAACTTAACAAAAACCTAATAATGGGTTTTAGAAATAAACAAAGTAACTAACTATAAAAAAAAAAAAAAAAAAAAAAAAAAAAAAAACAGAGCCAACAAGTAAGGCTTCTTGGTAACAACATTTTTCTCAGTTGGGCTCTGTTTAGCTGTAGACAAGCACAAGTATTCACTGCTCCTTTAAGGGAGGATTTCTGACTCAGCATAAAGGAAAAACAAAAAAACAAAACAAAACAAATAAACAAACAAACCCCACAAGTCTTTTAAAGACCTCTCCAAAGAACTTAACGGTGTGTACGAGAGCCGGCAATGGCAGTGGCCACATCGCCAAGCCGGCAGCATGCTGGTGGATGGCAGCGTAGACCAAGGCACTGAGCACAGCTCTCAGTTCTGGCGGCAAACGTACCCTGCCATCTTGGATAGACCACGGCTAATAGGGCCGTGACCTTCATTTTAGCAATGTTGTTGTTTACCAGATAAAAGGCTGGTGGCCAGAAGAAGATAAAGACAGTTTAGTTTCCTGCTTGGCTGAGGAGTGTGCTAGACACACTATGGTCTATAGGCTGAAGATGGAACATTACAGAAGCACTTCGGGTGCCTGACCGGGCAGTGAGTTGTCTCTGTCATTTCTAGAGTTTATATGTTATCCTTCTGTGGTCTTTGATGGAACTGAAGACAGATAGTTAAGGTTATAGTTAGGATTAAAGATAAGTTACATGTAAGACTTTAGACTCACAAAGATAGGGTAGATGGTGAAATATTTTCTTTAAATCTTGCTAGATGTTAACAAACTTAATATTGCTAACTATGGTTCTTGTTTGATAACTGTTTTGCTATATAATATATCTTGCTATGTTAAGGTTAAAAGCCCTTATTTTTACTTCAGACAGAAAAGAGGAGATGATGGGAGACGTCATTCTGTAAATATGTTGCTCGTCTTGGTTAACGAATAAAGCCCTGTTGGCCAATAGGAAAGCAAGATAGGTGGGTCTAGGAGACCAGGAGGGGAGAGGAAGGAGTAGGGAAGAGATTCAAGATGGAGGATGGAGAGAGCAGAACGCCGGGGCCTCTGTCCGGTAAGAGGAGACCACGTGGAAATGCTTAGGTGAATAGAAATGGGATAGTATTTAAGACGGTGCTAGCCGATAAGAAACGCTAGTAACTGGCCAACAGAATTATATCTAATACAGCGTCTCTGTGTGTTATTTGGGGCTGGCGAGGCGGTGGGACCAGGCCGGCAGGGAAAACCGGCTCTTAACACCTGTCCAGTCTCTGCCCTATTACCAGGGCCCAGACATCTTAGGAACAGACACCCTGCACACCAGCTGAAAATAAGTATGTGAATGGAGCTTGCTGGGCTTGACGCTGAAAAGGACGCAAATGGTGACGTCAAGCAGTAAACACATAGGGTGTCCTTAGGGGAAGACAAGGCACAGGAAGCTTTGTGGGCAAAGAGCAGACGCAAAGCAAGGGCAAGGAACGGGACTCACTTCAAGGGAAGCTGCTTCACTGGGAGGAGGGAAGAGGGACAGAAGGAAGCAAGCAGCCAGCGCAAGCTTTCAAGACAGTGAGTGTGTGTGTGTGTGTGTGTGTGTGTGTGTGTGTGTGTGTGTGTAGGTGATGGGTGTGAGGAGGTGATGGGTGGGTGGTTGGGTGGGTGGGCAGAGGACACGGGAAACAGAGCATTAAGAAGGAAGGCCACTGGGAAATCTTGAAAAGAAAACGCCATGTTTGACGAAAATAGTCCCTCAGAGGCAGAGCGGAGGACGGGGACAGGAGGGGAAGCCTGGGTGGAGGAGCAGAGAGCAGTGTACAGAGACGCAGGGGCAGAAGGGTCTGGGCAGAAGGGCATGGATCATCTGGGAAGCCAGAGATATCCAGTCACAAGGCTTCCTATGTGGTGCTGCTCACATTGAGCACTCACAGTTAGATGCAAGCCTATCTGACAGGTTCTTCCAGCCAGTTCCCAAGAAGTATCCAGCTGCATTGGGGCTCCATATGTGTGTGTGGATCTGAAGGCCTTGAAAATTCAGTTTTACTTTTCTGTGTGCTTGGTGTGTGCAGGTGGGTGTGCACGTATGTCTGTTTCAGTGTGGAGACCAGATGTCACAGAAAACTCAAAGCGATTCCCTTCACGTGGACGTGTTTGCATGCACACACGTGTGCTAGTGTGTGGCAGCACCATCCTGAACAGCTCACCACATTACTCCTTGAGGCAGGGTATCTCACTAAACACAGGGTTTTCCAATTTGCCTGTACTGGTGGTCACACAAGCCCCAGGGATCCTTGTGTCTCTAGCCTCACCTCGCTGGGGTTATAGGCAGAGTTTGCCATGCCCGGAGTGCACGTGGCTGCTAGGGGTAGCCACCTGGGTATTAACTGGTGAACGCATGCTTGCTCAGCAAAAACAGACCTAGCGTCTCACTGGCACCCGGAAAACACTTAATTTACTATGATACACTGAGCACTTTAGATAAGGCATCTGAATCAGATCTGAGGAGAGGTATTTCATAGGGTATTTTAATGAGAGCATCAAAAGGAATTCCCGCTGAAGGGCTGCTTCAACTCCTGGGTGTACAGGCGTCACTTAGGGCCTGGAGCTTCAGCGAGGTACAGTTGCCGGTTCTATGCTCTCAATTCAAAGCGGGTTAATCCTCTACCAACTCTTCCAGTCCCCACATCAGCTGTAGAGCTGTGAAATACATGACCGCCAATACTCAAGTGTAATTCTAATGTCTGAAGACTGCAAAACACTCAACATGGAAGAAAGTAAAAACTGTCCTTGCCCTTTGCTCATCACTGACCTGAGCCGTCCAATCAAAACAAGTCAAAGAACACCAGAAGGATCCCCAGACTTGCTAATTTCCATCGAAATGTCACTAGAGGTCAATAACTCATCACTGTGATGCACTGTGCTCCTTTATAAGCAAACTTCCAGTCACCAGCTGCCGTGCTAGAACACGGTCCACAACACCGTCATCAGTTTCCCAGGCTAAGCAAACCTCAGCATTTCTGCTGTGTGTGGGGAAAAATATCCCAGAGAGAATGTGATCACAGTTTTCAAAACTAATTCTTTTTCTCCCTCAAATTGAGAAAGGGCCAATCTGTCTTCTGCTCGTAACAGACACATGGTAAGACATAAGGGTGTGTTCTGTCAACAAGTGCAATCTACCAGACCTTCAAAAATGTGTCACACATATCTTTAGCGTTCTCCATCTTGGTTTCATGATCCTCTACAGCTTTCTGCAACACCTTCACCTGCTGCTGAGCTATAAGCTGAAACAGAGGAAACCAATGAAAAAATGTCAGTAAAACTGAACACTGAACCCTGCCGCTTACAGGAATTCCTTCCCATCATGCTTTGTTCTCTGACATTCATGATGAACAAGTCTGAAGCCATGGCCTCCAATGCCAAAAGCAACATAACACGATCTGACCAGTGTCAGTCTTGCCACGCTTGTGCAGAAATCCTATGAAATAACCATTTTAAAATTATCAATAAGACCCACCTAATCTGTGGCTTCCTACCTCACCAGAATTTTACGTTCCCAGCATTTCTTTGTTTTCATAAAATATGTTTTAATATGATGAGAACACATTAGCTTCCAAGGAAACCCTCCTTTCCAAGAAAGCAGGACAGACAGACAGAGAGAGAGAGAGAGAGACAGAGACAGAGACAGAGAGAGACAGAGAGTCAGAGAGGGGGAGAACTAGAGAAAACGAGGGAGAGAGAGAGGTTCTGACCAAACTTTCCTCATCAGTCAGCCATGCCCCAGATTGTGACATTCTGTCAACTACATTATCAACCAAATGAGAAGGGCAGGGAAGATGAATGGCAAACATACATCATCTCACGAGGCCACACATTCTGAAGCAACATGTCAAAAACGCAAGCACTCAATACACAAGATCTAGAAAGGTACGGACGGATTCTTCACAGGTCTGCTTTGACTCCTAGGAAACTGAGGCAGGGGGGTTAATTGTTCTCCTGAGCTTTCCCAAGGTGCCAGTGTCAGGACTATGACAGCATCTGAGTCCAGGTGCTGCTTCCCCACCTTTGGAAGGCAGGGCCTTTGGAAGGCAGGGCCTTTGGAAGGCAGGGCCTTTGGAAGGCAGGGCCTTTGGAAGGCAGGGCCTTTGGAAAGCAGGGCCTTTGGGAGTACAGCTCTGTCCTCCATCGGGATGAAAGACCCCTCAAAGACAGCACTACTCGGTGTCCATGAACGCTAAGCCTCTCCCTGCTCTGCTCTGTCCCAGCCACACTGGCTGCTCTCACTTTGCCTCCCTGATCACTGTGTCAGAAGGCAGACTGGGACTCCCCACCCCCACCCCTCCTGCACTGTTTGGCATCTGCACTGTGTGTGGATCACCAAGGGCAACCTCTGAGCACACAAGCCCATACCTTCTCCTGCACTGTCCACGCAGTCCCTGCTCACCCGCCCACCATGCTGGCCCCTCACCCATGACCACACCACCCCAGCACAGACAAAGGGAGCAAGCCAGAGAGGACAGCTAGTCTCTCCAGGCCATATCCATCACCCTCCTTGTGTCCCGTCCCTTTCCCTTGAGACCTGCTGCACTGAAGCCCTGCCACTGTGGAAAGGGACTCAGAGGACCTATTCCAAGCTAAGAGCAACACTCACATTGAGGCGTTCTTCTTGCTCCCTTGCTCTCACCACATCGCCCAGCCACTTCTGATACAGGGACTCAAACATCTGGGAGTGTATGGAGTGAAGCTCCTGCCTGTAAAACACAGTAATGATTCCTGAGCACCCTCACACTATGTGAGGCCAAGGCAATGACACCACACACTCATTGTTGTCACACAAGAGCCAGGAGCCAACGACAAAAGGGGGCATGAATTAAATTGTCTCTTGAGAGGCAGAAATGTGACCCACTCTAATCCCAGAAGAATGCTGTTTTAATTGGTTACCTAAGGGGGATGTCATTTTGCACGTCTTCCCTCTCCCTGGGATGCTCTGAGGCACACCTTTCCCAAGACTGCATTCCTGGCTTAGAATCTGACTCATCTTTGCTCCCCCTTATGGAGTAACTAACCTACAGCTTCTGAGAGCCAAAGTCCGTGTTGTGAAGGCAACATACCCTTCGTCCTATGGCACTCACACACACGAAGAGCCAAAGTCCGTGTTGTGAAGGCAACATACCCTTCGTCCTATGGCACTTACACACACGAAGAGCGCACAGAACCCTTTCCCCACATGGCCACGATGACTGACCAAGAGGAGCCCCGATGGCACCCCTATTACCTCTTAACCGGTACGGTCTGGTAGACCAGAGAAGACTGTCTTTCCTTATTGGAAGCTATCCGTCTTGTCATCTGACAGAGGAGAAACTATTCTCTTGCCCATCTTGCAGCTAACACATCTCACCTCTATAAAAGGCAGGGGGGGTGTTCCGCCACAGCAATGAACAACAGGACTACCTCACAGAGAAAATGCAGTGCTAGGTAGGTCGCATTAGCAATTCCACTCTGTGCAGGATCACCATGGCGGGCAGGCAGGCAGGAGTGACTTTGGAAGGAAGAGTAAAAGCTGTACAGGTCTCATTTTACAGATGGTCATGCACAACTGTACCTTGACTTCTGCTGGGTTTTGAAAATGCTCTGGAGGTTTTCGTTCAGGCTTCTGAAAGAGTCATTTATATCCTTTGCAAACTGCTTCCTCTTTGCCAGAAGGGACTGGGTAATGCCACCTATTTGAGAAAGGAAATGGTATCACATTAAATCGAATATCCAGAGGAAGCCGCGCTCCTTCAACCCTGACACATCACCTACACAGTAGGAGGGGTACCTATAGATCCTGTGTCCATGTTGCTCTTCGCTGAACTTTTATTTATTTTAAAATCTGAGACTGGGTCCCGAGCAGCCCAGGCTGCTCTCAAACCTGAGAGGCGAGTGAGGGCGACCTCCAGGTCCCGAATCTCCTAAGTGTTAGGAATACAGGCACACTGGGGGGTGAAGGGGTGGGGGCATCGTGCTCTGACGAGTGACCGTCACTGACAAAACATTTTCTGGACACCTTAGAGATCAAGCGGTAGTTCCTCTGTACCAGAAAGAGCAATGCTCTCAGATGTCAGACACCCTGGCTTACATGAATTGACTCTATACACTGGCTAAGGATTGACGATATCTCTCTAGTAATGTCCTTTTAGGGCCATCCACACAAGTGAGCAAAAGCTGCCTCAGCTTGGGAGGTGGCTTGTGGCACACTGACTTGGTTACCGTGAATGACAGAAAACAAGCCCGTGTGGCATGCTATGCGTCACACACACTTTTCTTCCCGGTCCACATTGTGGCTGCCTTCGGTATTCCCTGACAGGCTCATCAATCTACATACAGCCTTCAGGCTCTTACCCATGCCCTCTTTGGTAGGGGCTCCTGGAGGAGAGCAAGGTCGCAAAGCCAGAAAAATGACTCAATTCAGGATGTGAAAAACAGCTGTTGAATTGTAACTTACCACTCAGTGTGGTAGGACAAAAAGCAGAGGTTTATCTGCTTGCCCATCATCTCTAGTAACACTCTTCAGCAACCAGTGCAGGAATCGGGAAACTCTCCTGACCACCTCAGTGACAGCTATTCCAGTCCCCGGCTCAGATCAGCTAGCTAAAAGTTAAGCTAAAGGTACCACCACCACCACCTACACCCGCCCACCTGTAAAGGGCAAATGGCAATTTACTGTTCCACCAAAAATGAATGAATGAATGAGTGAGCGAGTGAGTGAATGAGTGAATGAAAGAAATTCCTCTGCACTGCAGAGGGGTCCGAAAAAAAGCTCTGGTACCAGCAACATCTGCTCAAACACACCTTTGAAATCCTGTATCCTCTTCTGAACAGGTTGCCTGTGGAAAATGCACACAAGAATCCTTAAGTGAGGACAAGCATCCAAAGTGTGCACTGAAGGAAGGTGAGGCATGCGGTTTTGCAGGGACTAGTGCTTATGCGGGACAGAGTCTGGTTTTCCTCTCTTGGGGTTGATGGGAGGTGCCATTCTGTAAATATTCCTTCCCATTCCTGCCCATTTTCACAGTGAATCAGTGAGTTCACTGCAGATGCATACGGGCACATGGGCAAGCGTTACTGGCTGGAGCATGGGTGACTCACAGTCAGCCTTCTCTCCAGGAAACCAACCTCAGGCTGGGTGTTGGATGAATGAGTCATGACAACTGAATCCCAGGCATTCCCTTGCCAGCTGCAGGCAGCTCCGTGGAAGTGTCTCCCACCCTCAAGCAGTGACTTCCTGTCATGTTTTGGCAGTACAGGGGTTTTTATAGTAAACGTTTAGCGGAATCCGTTCCCTGTTCGGCAGAGATGCGTTCTGTAAAGGGTTCTCACCCATCTGTCGTGCACTCCAGCCACATTCACACTCATCCTTCCGCGGTGCCCTCCTGCTAGTCCTCCTCTATCACCCCGGCAGTGAGGCCTCTACTTTCATGCCTTCTGACCACACTCAACCTCCACAGTCAGCCTCCACTCCACTCCCCAATCTTTCCCCTCTATTGGGCATTGCCCACCTCTCCCCAGGCTCCCTTCTCAGTTTGGGTTTTGCCATTTCATGGACCTACTTTATAATCTAGGACCCTCAAATGAGAGAAAACAGGTGACGGTATTCTCTTTGGTGCTGGCTCATTTCACTCAACACCAAACTCTCCATTTGGATCCATTTTCCAGCAAAGGACATCCTTTTCTCTGTATGACTGCATAAAACCACACTGAAACTACCTCCTGGGGCAGGCCAAAGTTCCTGTAAGACATCACCTGGCCTCTTGCATATCTGATCCTGAGGAACAGCTGGCCATCACACTGGTATCAACTGCTGGATTGTTTGCTGCATTGAGAAGAAAGGGAATCCTTTGTGGATGAAGTGTGCTGCTCTCATCAACCCACATGGGAAACAGCTTCACTCTGGGCTTGGGTGAGCCCATGGCCAACAACAGCAGTTTTAAAGTCATCTTCTGGGAACCGGTGCCCACACCCACACCCACACCCAAACAACACAGGTGAAATTCAGCTCAGCCAGAGTCTGGGGACGGCGGGGACACATATTTGTAAAAGCCTTCCAAGGAAAGTCACTGTGACCCATGGGCTTCTCCAGAGGCCTGCTGGCCAGGACCAATGGCCCTTGTGAGCCGTGCACTCCCGCCACGGGCTGAGAACATCAGGTGTGGACAGAAACCCAGAACATGCTTGAGAATCAGATCTGAGCACCAGAAACCCGCCCCCCACCACCCATGCATGTAACCCCATGGAATGAACTGGTTAGTACCACGCCACCCATGTGCACCGCCTGCCAAAGAGTAGTAGAATGTCCCCTCAGTTAGGCCCAGCCACATATGCCCCGTCGTATCAGGTGCGTTGTTACCAGGTGCGATTGCATCTGGGTTCTGGGAGTCATCTGAACAGAGATTCGGATCAACCCTTGGGCGCTTGGCACGTCTCTTCATGTCTTTCTGTTCCTCGGTTGACATGGCTTGCGGCCTCACTGTGCTGGGCCGCCGGACTCCTAGAATGTTGGTGTGTACAGTAAAGACACAGGGAAGAATTTCACCACAGCAATGGAAACAGGGACCAGGCCTCCACAGCCTGTGGTCGTGTGCCCTGGCACTTACCCTGCTGGGGCAGAGAGGTGGCAGGAGGAGGATGGCACCGGTACATAATGCCACATCCAATCACATTCTGTCCCTTTTTTCTTTTCTTTTCTATTTTTTTACACCCAACCCCCTCCCCACCCCGGAACGCAGAACGCAGAGCTCTCTGCAACCCCGTAGCCCCCAATCTCAGCCCTTTCTGCTGATTGCTTGTCTCCAGGATAGGGCAAGCTTGGTCTAGCCCCAGGCCAAGTGCCACAATACCTGCATCTTCTCACAAACACCAACCCACTGATAGCCAGTGTGGGCCCTGGAACCATGTCTGGGCACACCTGCTGCACACTCAAGTGAAATCCCGACCCGCTCTCAGAAACAACTCAGGGACCCAGACATCTAGGAAAGGCCCAAGGAATACACCCAGGAGGCAAATCCAGAGATTCCCCAATATACTCACACAAGGTGACACACAGTCTGTATGAGCGCCCGAGGTCTTTGTGCTCACAGACAAGCACGGTGGGCCCCAGGAATGTTAAGCACACAGGCTTGTCTCTTCAACTGAGCACAGGCGTGCATCTCTTTTCCAACCAGAAGGCGGGGAGTGGATGTCGTTAACGGCCTGGTGATCTATGCTGCCTACAGGGCCAGGCCACACTCGGATCTCCCAGATTATCATGTTTCTCCCAGACTCTCCCACCCTAGGCCTTCCTCGTTAGTTTGGTTTCTCAGTCAACAGAGCCCATCCTTTGTGGAGATGCCCCATGTACGTGGCAGCCTGGTGTACTGTCTCTGCTATCCGCATGGCTGAAGCCACAGCAGATCCGAGGTCCCTAAGATACAGAACCCACCTTCATGGGACAGGTCACATGTACATTGCAGAGAGTGTCTATGTACTTAGGCCTCAACCTTCATTCTGCGCAGGGGACTGAGATAACTGTTACCAGCAAACTTTGTTCCAAAAGTGTACTGTCCTTAAATGTGTCTAACATAAACTGCCCCAGGGTCAGACTCTAGTACTTTGAACCAGCACCTGCTCAGTAAGTAACTAGGCCTTGTTCAAGTGGATTTTCCTTCTTGTACTGGGAACACGTTCTGGAACAGTTTCCCTAACACCGGACTTCATAGAAGCACCCACTAATAACCAGTCGGCCACGAAGACGATCCTATTCCGAGATCCTCCCCTCAGAAACCTCAGTCTCTTTAGAGGAAGGGAGCACCCAGCCACTGCCTGCCTCCACAAGCATGCTTTCTGACAGCACTTATGCATGAGAAAGACCTGAGCATGTGGGCTCATGAGTAGAGCTGCTCATACATGAGGTGGTGGTGGTGGTGGTGGTGGTGGTGTGTGTGTGTGTGTATGTGTGTGTAGGGGGGTGGGGGTTTGGTGTGTATGTGTGTGTGTGTGTGTGTGTGTGTGTGTGTGTGTGTGTGTCTTCCTGGCCTGGTCTGGCCGGGTGGTAGGTGATACAGGCTAGATGTGAGGACCTAGCAGGTGAATACACATCATTCTGTTCCTGTATAGGGCCCCCTCAGTAAGTTTACTACGGGAGGCTGGCAAAGCAGGCACACTTGCCTGTGGCGAGCCAAGCATCCACCCTCGGCCAAGGCCGATGTGGCACAGGTGAGTGGCCTGAGATGTGGCCTGAGAGAGAGTATCATGGAAACCCATGACGTGGGGCTAGGAGATGCTCCTGCAACAGATGGGTCCAAGGGCCACACGTGCCTGGCTCGGGCCCAGCAGTTGCCATGCATGAAATCGCCCAGCAGACATCACAAGCGGGGACATGCATCCAATGTTGACCAAAGAGTATGCAGGGGCAATGGGCACCTTCCACGCTCTCCCCCATCCCTCACTCTGTAACACATACATCTATCTTCTCATACCCGCAGAGCCTGGGATTCTGTCCAGTCCCTTGCAGAAGGGAGGTTTACAGAAATCGCCTCAACCTCAACCAGGCAGGCCCCCGACAGACACCCCGTGATCCCATTCTGCGCCACCACCGAGCACTGTGGATCCAGGCCGACTCTGATTTTGTGACCTCCAGAACCTCAGAACAGGGGCCCACTCAGATTAGGCAGGTGATCATGCTTCAACCACAGTCCCCTGAGAGCCTTCTTCCCATCAGACGGTCGTCCCACCTGAGTAGCCCCCCTCCCTGAATGGAACCATTCGGACTAGGTGGAGCAGCATGCACCTGCTCCAGGGTGCTGAGGGATGTGACCCAGCCAATGACGTGGACGTGCTGTTGTGTAAGTCCCAGCTGGGAGCTGCCCTAACAGGGCCTGGAAGACACTGGATTTCACTCTCCAGCACACGGGCGGTCCTGCGCTCGCCTCCCTCTCAGCCCCCGTGGCCCGGACACACCTTCCCAGACTGCACCCCTCTCCCCCCCCCCCCCCGGCCTTGCCCAATTCGGTGGGTAGCTAACGCAGGCTCCGGAAGTCCCCTCATGGACTTCCGAGGCTGCACATACCTCGTTGCTCAGCTGGGGGAGGGACGCCTCACCGCATCCTCACCGGCACCGCAAACCCCTCTCAGCCTCGGCGCAGTCACCAGTCACGGCTGCTGAGACCCCACTTCCGGAAGTAGTCCACTTTGCGCATGTGTGACCCTGGCCACGCCCCCTCCTTGCTGAGGCACTGGCGCAAGCGTGCTTTGGACAGGGGGGGTTGCGCATGCGCATCCGGGCAGCCACTGTACTAAGGCTGGCGAGGGCCTGAGCCCCCATACCCCTCTCTCAAACAGGCCCACCCGTGCACATGGGGCCGGGAGGGACGTCTGAAGCACCCGAAGACCACGGAAGGGGCCCTGTGGGGGTCCCTAGTCTTTCCCAAGTCCACATGCTGCGCGGGCCAGCCGCGGTCCCCGAGTCCCTCTCGAGGCCTTTGTGGGCTTTGCTCCTGGGCCACTCGGTGTGCAACTTAGGAGCCAGCCATCACCTCCATCACCTCGGGGAATATCCTGGGTCCTAATACCTGGTCACTCTCCCACAGGGACAGGGACAGGGACAGGGACAGGGACAGGCCTCAGCACCGCAGCCCCAAAGCCTGCTGCCCCTCCAGGGGTCCCATTAGTTGGTCCTCCTTCCGGGAAATAGGAGGGGCCGCGGAGAAGCGGGGGCGCACGCGAGCCCCTGTGCGGTCCCTTTCCTTGCCTAAGCCCAGCCGCGATGATCACGCACGCCCGGAGGGAAAGTTGCACTTCAAAGCCTGGGAGGACCTGAAACACCCACTCTCCTGTTTTACTTGGTCCTAGTGTGCACGTGTGGGCCCGGATAAACGTCTCCTGTGCCCAAAGACTTCAGAGAGCGCCACGGGGCAGGTGCCTAGTCCTGCGGCGAGCACACTTGCCGTGCTGTCCTGCCCACTCTTCTCCGTCCCTGCTTCCTATGCAAGCTTTCCCACGCGGCCCTTCCGGGCCTCCCCACTCCACTGTGGAACTCGGGCTGCGGACGGAAGGACGGACGGACAGAAGGATGGACGGAAGGCAGGACGGAGGGACCGAGGGACAGATGGGAGGATGGACAGACAGACTGAGGGAGGGAACGAACGGACGGATGGAGGGACAGATGTGAGGATGGACACACAGACTGAGGGAGGGACGGACAGAAGGAGGGGAGGGAGGGATGGAGGGACGGAGGGACAGATGGGTGGATGGACAGAGGGACTGAGGGAGGGACAGACAGAGGGACAGATGGGAGGATGGACAGACAGACTGAGGGAGGGACGGACGGAAGGAGGAAGGGACAGATGGGAGGATGGACAGAGGGACTGAGGGAGGGAGGGACGGACGGACGGAGGGACAGACGACTTCACCTCAGGTATTATCCTGGGTCCTAATACCTAGGCACTCACCTACAGGGACACAGCTCACCACAATCCCGAGACCCCTCTTGGTCCCCCGGAGGGGCGTGGCAGGGATGCCTCACTTCCACAAAGTGTTGCATACCTCTGTGGAAAACCACATCTGCCTTTGTGAGCCTGGCGGCCTTGAGGCCCACCCCGTAAGTAATCACGCATACTTGGCTTGGAGCTTTCGGCTGTGCATGCACAAGCTCCCAACTCACCTAGGAGGAGCTCAAAGTGCCCGGAACATCTGTGCTCCCCGTTGGAAATGCTCCAACTTGTAGAAGTATAGATCTGTGCAGAATCGGGGGAGTACCCGAAGGGGACTGAAAGGGCCATGTGGAAGGTCCCTAGTCTCTGCAGGAGCACGCGCGCTGTCCTGCCCAATCCTTGGGGTCCCTGGCACCTTCACAAAGCTTGCCCAGGCAGCCCTTCCGGGACTTGACCACTCCAGGGTGAAAGCGAGGCCCATGACATCACCTCATGGGCCCTAACACCTAGTCACTCACTCACCTATAGACAGGCTTCGTGAGAGTCACCAGAGACCCTCCTTTGCCAGGGTTACTCCTCACTTCTGGAAACTAAGGGCAATGGCCTCTCTACAAAAGCAGGCAAGCATGCATGAGACTAGCTATAGGTAGGTGCTCCTAAAAGGACACCCACCCAGCAACCATACGGGTGTAACTTGGGGCTTGACTCGGGCCTGTGTCTGCGCATGTGCATCGGGCCCCAGTAAGCCCCTCCTGTCAAATATCACTCATGGCTGCTTCTCTGGAGGGCCCAGGTGTCCAGTGACGACGACCTCAAAAGTACACAAGAGGCAGGAACAGGAGGTCTCTAGTCCCCTGCCCGGGGTACAGTCCCGTGCCTCGCATTTGCAGCCTTCCAGCATGTTTCTGATGGCCTTCAGGAGCTTTGATCTGAAGAGTGACTGAGACTCCTGGCTGTCACTGTATTGTTCAGCTTGGGCTCTGACACTCCATGGTCCCACTGTCCTCCCCCATGGACTCTGGATCTCTGATGACCATGCTTTGACACCATATCATCTGGGCATGCGTGATGCATGGGGACTCAGAACACAAGTCCCATGATATCTGAGTTTAGGGAAGGCAAGGGACATACAATGACAGCAGTTGAGTCTACTCACACACACATACACACCACACACACACACACACACACACACACACACACACACACACCATACACACACACATCATACACTCACATACAACACTCACCACTCACACACACACACACCATACACACACACACAACACACACACACCACACACACACACCACTCACCACTCACACACACACACACACACACACACACACACACACACACACACCCCACATACAGTTACTTGACTATTTAGGATGGAAGTTACGAAGGACTCTTAAGCATAGGCAGACTCCCAAAAAGCCTTGCTGCTGTGGGGTTCTCGATGCTATGTCTACTGTGGGCAGCACCTTTGTGTTCATCAAAATGGGTAATGCCATATCAGCCCATTACACATACACTCCACCCCTAGGTATGGCCCAATCCCCTGAATAGAAGCATTTGAGCAAATGTAGGCACACAAAAGCTCATGGCAGCCCTAGTCACAGTGGGGAAGTCTCAAATTAGCCCCTCATGATAAAGAGATACACTGAGCATGGCAAATCAGAACAACACAATACTACCCGGCCCCGAGAAGGAATGCACTGTGCCCCCACACACACACCCCTCCGTGAATGCTGGGAGTATTGTAAGTGAAAATGGTCAGGCAAAAGGCATATTCTGTAATGATCCATGTATGTGCTGTGAGCAAAGTAGAAAAACCCTGAAGAGGTGAACTTTCCAAAATGGAGTCATCCAATGCGATGAGAAAGCATCCTACTAGATGCAGGGATGAGTGCATGGAGTAGTAGGCATGCCTTGAGGCAGCTTAAAGGAACATGACCTCCTCTCCTCTCTCTGTTCTCCCCTCTTGTCTCCCTCCTCCCTCCCTCTCTCCCCCCCCCCCTCTCTCTCTCTCGTGTGTGTGTGTGTGTGTGTGTGTGTGTGTGTGTGTGTGTGTGTGTACTTGTTTCCTAATAGATGGCAGTGTTTCGGTTTGTTGAGAGGTGTTGCACTGAGAGAGGAAATATGCCTTTGTGGGCTGGTTTTGTGGTTACCAAAGCCTCCAGCCATTTGAAGTTTGCTCTCTTTCCTTCCTGCTTGAGATTCGACCTTTCTTTTTCTTTCTCTTTCTTTTTTTCTTTCTCTCTCTTTCTTCCTTCCTTTCTTCCTCTTTCTGGATGTTGTTGCCACCTGAATTCCTGCAGGTCCACGGCCTTCCCTGTTGTCTGCCAAGTGACCTAAAACACTTACTTACATCTGGAGAAACAACCTGCCTGCCTTCGGAATTCTGAAAAGGTGTCCTTCTCACCTCTGACCCCTGCCTTATCTCATTCTATTGATTAGAAGGGAGACAAAAGCCTGTCATCTCTTGCCTTGCCTTGCCTTGTCCCAGACCCTCTGTGGTCAAAGCCCCTGCGCCAAGGTCCCCTGGGCCCTGGCATGGCAGCATCGACTTCTGTACCCTGTTTGTGCATGCTCATTTTCTTTCATGCACGCAGCTGCAGGGAATTGGAGGGGAGGGGGATCTAGGTGCCTGAGATGTAAGTGAACAGTAGGCCTCCTGGGTGGATTAGTACTTCCCGATTTCCGCAGAGAACTGGCTACTAGGAGAGAACGTTTTTTCTGATGACACAGTGGTTGCCATGACAACGGGGACAAGCCATTCTTTCCTGGTTACAGATACATTTGCGAAGGATACTCAGGCTGGAGAGGTGGAACCACTCGACAGACACACAAAGTGCGTAGGTAGGTGCCTGCAGACAGCCTGAGTGAGTGTGAGCTGAGCCTGTGAGTGTGCCTCGGGAGCGGGCTTGCTCTTTCATGGGACAGGAGAGGTGCTCACTACTACTGTTTGAAGCGAAGCCCCAAGGACTGGCTGCTCAGCCAGCCCTGTCTCTTTGTCCTCAGGTGACACCTCTTTGGTGACAGCTCTGTCGTTTCAGGCCCTGAAGCGTAGATCACCTACCCACATAAATGGATGCCCCGTCTCTGTTTGCCCATGATTTTCACGCGAGCTCCTGACAGAAAAGACCGTGTTCGTGTGACAGCACCTTACCCAAGATAGCCGTGGCTCGTGTTGTGTGAAAGAGAGGAGCCGGAAGGCATCTAAGGAGGAGGTAAATGGGGGGGGGGGCGACGACTGCCAGGTTCCTCGGAGGGATGAAGCCCAGGACTCCAGTCTCTTGGCCTGGAGACCTGACATGACATGCCTCCAAAAAGACCGCTGCCTCTAAACTGGTCACCAATCGCAGCTGGGAAGGCTGAGGTCAAACCAGTGTGGGATGAACGTCTGAGGAAGGGGCAGAGCTTGTTCCCTTGACAGACAGCTATTAGTTTGTGTCGGGGTCTGAGTCTTTACTCCATTCACTGATGGGTTAAGCATCAGCTAGCTGGCCGGGCATTACGGGATGGGGCATTACGGGATGAGCGGCTGGGGTTTCTCTCTGACCCACCAGCAAGCACATCATCTGGATCTCTGCATATCTCTGCCCCTGTGTGTGAGCAATAGACTTTGTGCCCTTCTTGTACCCTCCCATCAGCCTGCCCCCCCCGCCCCGCCTCTGTCTGATTCACCACATGGAGGGGAGCCATGTGGTAGTTCCCAACCTGCAGAAAACATGAATGAATAGACCTCGAACACGGGGATTGTCAAGCACGCAAGCCCTTGACAGAAGGCCTTCCGCACACGGGGCCAAAGCATGTGCTGAGACAGAGCTTTCAGGGTTCCATCTTGCACACTTCTCCATGCGCCTCTGGGGAGCATAGTGCTGTTTTCACTGGAAAGGTAAATGGTTGAAGCTCCTGCACCGGAGGTGATGCCTGCAATGATAGAGGCAGGTGGCATTACTGACAAAATCTGAGCAGGCTGTAGACAATGTAATGACTTTTCTACACCCTGGAGCATTAGGGCATGCACAGATGGAACACACACACTGGGGAAGAACGTGGCCTGGGAATAAGCACTCTGGGCAGGCTGTGGCCTGATATGATAAGCGCAGACACCTTTCTTCATGGCTGAGTGACAGGTGCTGCGTGGATGCCCTCGGCTTGTGGGCTTGAACACATACTTGGTATTCCCAGGCATGTATTCTAACTCAGGAAGCGTGTGAGGCTGAGAACATCACGCTCGAGGCAATCAGAAGCTCGTGAAGGCTTGCCTGGGGTGGAAAGCTTGCACTCTGTACGTGTAACTCGGGCATCTGCGGTTTCTCGGGACCGGGTGAGGGGTGGGTTCTCTCGTGCCCGAGGCGTGGAGCCTGGGTGTGGGGGGCATAGTTGGGCTTGAAGGTGCTCGTTCAGCCTTGCTGGAGGGCATGTGCTAAGAGGGTCCAGCAGAAGGCTGCCTGAAGCGCCCGAGGCGCCAGTGTTTCCCTCCGTGTCCTCAGGAGACAGCTGTGGCCCAGGACCCCAAGGGGGCTGGATCAGAGGAGGCCAACCCTGTAAGATCACACAGATTCCTCAGAGGAGGGGTTTCTGCGGGTGATCCCTAAATGGGGCCCCAGACTTCCGCAGAACACATTTGCTATTGCATCACCGAGCAGGTGTGGCCCGGAGCAGACCTAGAGTCCTTTATGTAGATAGCCACTTTATGCACTGTGGAATCAGATTTGAAGTCAGCAAGAGCTGACTGGGAATTCGGCAGAAGGGACGGTGAGCATTTGCACAGTGAATCGGGAGCTAGAACGTACCACCGGGTGTTTATAGATACAGAAGGTGGGAAGGGGATGTGGCTATCACTTGCCGCCCGTATTTCTGTACAGTTGGGAATTCCTTTGGATAAGGCCTGGAGTTCCTGAGGGAGAGCTCGGTGTGCCCACACTCAAAGAAGGGATGTGGGGTAACTTCTTGGGAGTCCCCAAGGAGAGCAGTGTCCTCAGGAAGCTGCTCCAGGAGCCCAGAGTCCGCAGTGTCCGGCCTCCCTGGGCCTGGTGGTGGCCCCCCGTGGTGACAGGAACCACCTGCATCCCGGCCTGAACGGTGAACATCTGTGGCACACGAGCCCTGCCTGCATGGTTCTTCTGTGCTGTGGTCCTTCAAAGTGTGTGGTCCTTCTCGGCACTCAAGCACAGTGGGCCTCTTTTGAGGGTCAGACAGGTGTGGGCTTCGCTTTCCGCATGCATGCATGGCATGCACACTGCGGACAGGAAGCCATGGGCCCAAGGCGAGCGAGAGCAGCCAGGAAAGGAGCAGACCCCGATGCACGCCCAGTCACAGTGAGGATCAGAAAGGGATGAGATTCCAGTGAGGAGCACAATGGGGAAGGAACTATGTGGAGAGGCAGAGCATGGAGGAGGAACATGAACAGGAGAGCTGTGCTACAGATGAGATCGGATACCACTTCCGATTCCAAGCATGGCTTCTGGGCTTGGCGATGGGCAAGTGAGCATCCGGGTCATCGAGTAGCCGCTTTGACTTCCTGTCTGTCTGAGACTTTGTGGGTTAACATTAGGGACACCGGGGTTGTGGGCAGGGGAGTCCCGTGGCCTGGGATCTGTTGGTAGAACAGTGACCATCACGCACAGATATGGGTGTGTAGGGTCTGCGGACTTGAGGTTGCAGCAGGAGGATGGGCAGTTCCAACGGAGACACTTCTCCTGTCCCTCTCTGTCCGACACTCCTGAGTCTGCCAGTTAGGAAGCATTTCTCCACAATGAGGTGCTTTCCTTTGTGCCACGGAGACTCCCGATCCCACGGCGAGGGCCAGGATGGAGTTTGGAACAAGAGACCTGAACCCAAATACGAGGGTCTGTGGTCGGCGTCGGGGTGGGGGTGGGGGTGGGGGTGGGGGTGTGAGGCCAGAAGCTAGGACAGTGGCAGTCGCCATCCTTACTAGCCATGCTGTGTGTATCTCCATGAAGATTTCCCCACACACTTGCTCCTCAGCCTGGCATCTGTCTCCCTGGTGTGGAAGGCACAGGCGCACTAGGTGTCCACAGGCTTCCTGGGGTGGGGCAAGGTGGGATTAGCTCCCTAGGAAAGAGAACAATGAGGCTCCCCCACTCCCCGAGATAATCCCAGGGAGCCCAGGGGTACAGGATGGGCAAGAAAGCACACGGGCCTTGTAAAGCCACTCGCCTCTCCAGGAGCAAGTGAGTTCACCACCCCAGCCTCCTGGTGGTGGAACCGTCTATTGCACACGTGCTCTGTCTGGATCCTTCCATGTCTTCTCCCACATGCATCCTCACCTCTGTAGAACAGACTTGGTTACTCCCTTGCTTTCTCTCTCCTCACCTCATTGAGCTATTGCTTCTGTGTCCACTGGAGGCTACTTCCCTCCTGGTGCAGCTCTGCTTCCCTCTCCCACGCTACAGGATACGCCCACGTCCACGTCGCCCTGAGCCCTGAGCGAGGACGTCAGTCCAAGCTTGTCTACCAGATTCCGGAGGGAGGGTAGCACTGCCGGCAGGGTAACCAGACCACAGAAGACCAGCAGTCACAGTGTGCCCCACCACAACCAAGGGAGCCACCCTGTCCTGATCAGCGCAGCTCCAGAGACCCGTTCACCATGGACTCTGCAGAGTATGTGCTCTGTGGCTGGAAGGGCCAGCTGTGGCCTGCAAGGGTGTTATCCAGACCCAGGACCACAGCCCACAGTAGGAGGAGAGGGGCATCTTTCCTGGAGGTCCAGATTCTGCCTGTGGGTGAGAAGACAAGAGTGAGGAGCACAGAGGTGAAGCCCCTAAGCAAGTCTGAAGTCGTAACCATCGCCTCCTTGGCCGGGAAGGAGTCACAGGGCAGTGGCTCGCCAGGGCAGACCAGGGCATACAGAAGAGCCCTCAAGGCGGCTCTGGATGTTCTGGGCGAGGAACCGGCTTGCATCAAGGAAGAAGGGCAGGTGGCCGAAGAACCAGCACAGCGACTCTGAAGGTTCCAAAAGAGCAGGCCAGCTCCAGCTCAGGCCAGCGCCTGCACCTCCAAGACCACAACCAGAAAGGCCAGGGGCTCTCCCTCAGGAGTCCCAGGAAGCGGGGCCGGGGCCGGGGCCGGGGCCGCCTGGGGCCTGTGTTGAAGGGCTCACAGAATGAGCTTGCAGTGCAAGGGGGCAGAGCCCAGGTGCACACTGCTGTTGGGCCTCCTCACTTTGAAATGCGAGGGAACTTGTTAAGAGGCACTAGAGTGTGGCCAAGTTCCTGCAAGCCACCAGCAGGAAATGCTGGCGATAATCAGGGCAAGAGAAAGCTGAGCCCATCCAAGCTCAGGTCTCTGAGGGCCCCAGCCTCTCGGAGGGGGGGCCGGGCTAAAAAACAGCAGCAGGCTGCCTCTGGGCCGCTGCTGCCACCACCACCACCACCACCACCACCACCACCACCACCACCACCACCACCACCACCACCACCACCACCACCACCACCGAGGCAGGCCTCTACCTCGCCCAGAGCTCTCCAGCAACAAGTACGGTGTGGCGGCCTGGAGATCGGGGCTATTGGAGCCCAGAGGAAGACCTCCCTCCCAGAGAACAAGCAGGACCCCGGCTCCGAGACCCCAAAGCCAGACTCAAAGGGGGCATCGGCAGCCTGCACGCCTCCCATCCCGAGGCTGCGAAGATCGCTCCGCATTGCTAGCAGGAAAAGGAAGTTCCATGTGCTGTGCGCACATTGCATGCTCCCACAACAGGAGAATAGAGTGCGCTCAAAGGCGACTAGCACCAGGGTCAAGAGGAGGGTGGCCGGAGTGCAGAAAGTCTGCCAAGGCACCAACGTGGCTTCTGCCCTGGGGCCAAATACCATCGAACGTGGGATGCTGGTCTGGTTCAAATTCCAGGACCTTCCTTTCTGGCCGGCGGTGGTCAAGAGCGTCAGCAAAAACGACAAGATGGCGAGGGTGCTGTTGATCGAGGGCAACATGCAGTTGGAGCACAGGGGTGTCCCAGTCCCTCTACGCAAGCTGAAGCACCTGGACTGTGGGGGAGAAATCAGCGCTCCTGAGGAGAGCCAGCAGAGTGTACGGCCAGGGCATCGACTGGTGCCTCTCAGTGATCGACCACTACAGAGAGGGCCTCGCCTGTGGCTCCTTCCTGGGCTCCTTTATGGACTACTACACCGCCCGAGCCAGTTACCCGCTAAGGAGAGCCATCCAAGAGGGCGACCTGCACATTGACTTCCCCAAGGTGAGCTATGCCGACTTGGAAGATTGGGAGGAGGAGACCGCCCTGGGTGGGAAGGGGCCCCGCAAGAAACTCTTGCCAGACCGCATGAGGGCCGCTTGGGACAGAGCCAACCAGAAGCTCGTAGACTTCATCGTGAAGAGAAAGGGGGCAGACCAGCACCTGCTGGACATCGTAAAGGGCAGGAAACCGTCCAGGTGGCTGGACAACCTTTGGCGATTCAAGAGGGAAGTCTACTGCATTGAGACCTACCTGGAGGATGAGGACCAGCTGCATCTCGTAGCCAGACACTTGCAAGAAATATCCAAGGAAGCAGACGAGGCCCTGCTCGCGTTGGCAAGAGGAGACAAAGTCCGATTCACCATGGAGGTCCTTCTTCCAGAAGCAATCATCTGCTCCATCGCTGCCCTGGAGGAGCTCAGCTACAAGGAGGCGGAGGAGAAGTACCTGCGTGGCCCACCCGTGCACCATCGTGAGAAAGAGCTCTTTGATAAGACCATCCTAAAGGCGGCCCGGAAGAGGTCAGCAGCCAGGATAGGTGCTGCCAGGGACCCCTCTTTAACCATTCCTTAGAGGGAGCTTCGTCCTTCCAGCCATCGCCCCTGCAGCTCCACCTCCAAAAGAGGACCACCTGGGAGACTGTGGGGCTTGAAAGATCCTCACGGCAGGCATACTGCGTTGCTTCCCCCTCCCCGCCCCCAAATAAATGTTCACGTCAGTGCTTGGCTGACGGTGCAGATGTCTCCACCGGTTTGACGCTTCCTGCTAGTTTCGGGCCAGGCCTAGCCTTCTTTGGCCTGTGCCCAAGTCCAGAGACGCCCCGTGGCGTGGCGGTGCCTCTCTGGACCGTCACCAGCCAGGGCTGGAGCATTAGCTAGCTATGCACACACAGCCTTGCACTCGAAGCATGGACCCCACGCACCCAGACAGCACGCCAGGTCCCTGATGACACTGTGTCTCCGCCTGCACCCATACTCCCTGTCCTCTCTAGGGTGCTATGGGTGGGGTCCAGCTACACTGCTTTCTCCACTACCTCGTGTTTTGCCCACTCACAATGCTGAAGGAGAGGAACAGATAGATGTGTGCTTCGCAGCCAAAGAAAGGGTTGGAAACGTTCTGACCCTGGAGATAGCATGATTTCAAAGGAATCTCTCTTTCTCTCTGTCTCTCTGTCTCTCTCAGAATGTGTGTGGGTGTGTGTTTTGTATGTGTGTGTGTTAGAGAGAGAGAGAGTGAACATGTGACATGTGTTTCCTTGTGTGTGTGTGTGTGTGTGTGTGTGTGTGTGTGTGTGTGTGTGTATACTATTGGTTGTTACAACTCAGAACACAGATACCATCAGCTTCCTATGTAGCCTGATCCTACACGACTCCTTTTGGTAATGGCACCTGCTGGCTTTCCAAGATAGAGTCCTTAATAGTCAAAAGCAGGGACCCATGGTTTATCTTTGATGACATATAAATAATACTACTAATTAGTATGATGAAATGTAGAGTTATCTGATTACAGGCATGAAGAGCAGGACACCAGGCTAGGATTTATGGATAAGAATGGCAATCTCAGACCTCAACTGGTTGCCTCTAGTGGTGGGAGGGATTTAGATGTAAGAAACAAAGCAACAGGGAGTAAGTTTCCTGCCTCCTGTGCTCAAGTCATCTAATAGTAGTCAGTCTTTTGTAAAAAGAGGTAAGCCCAGCGAAAGAATAGGCATGCAAAAGTGCTTTAAGCACCCTAGTTGATATATCTGAATTTTTAAATGTCTGAGGGGCATCCAAATATGCACTGTGATGCATATTGTCAGAGCTGGAGAAGGTATTATTACCACCACAGAACATCTTTGGAAAGCATGTCCAAGTTCTAACAAAGGAATAGGAAGAGGAGAAGAAGGTGGGAGAGGTAGAAGTATAATTTCAACTGAAAGGCAGGAGTTCAGTTCAAATACAGGAAGAGGGGTTCCAGAAGCCAAGAAAGGAAAGGCTACAAAAGGAAAAGCTACCAACTGCTGAGAGATAGATACACTGGATATAGACAAGGGATAATGGAAATACTGCTGAGGTATCACAACCCTTGCCCTGGTATAGAAGGCGGAAAGTGGGCCTGTAAAGAAGCAAAATACGCACTTGGAGAGAGGGAAGGGAGGGAAAGAGAGACAGAAGAGGCAAGTCTAAAACCTTGGCCAGCTGGTAATGCTAGATCATCCTGCATATTTATATTCTCAATGGAGTGCCTTCTCTGAGTAAAGACCCTGGGAAAATTACACCCAAACCAAAAAAGAAGACAGGGTATTTATTGTATGAGCCATGACAGGTCAAACAGACAATTTCAGTACACAGAAATTCACATCAGACATTAACAGCAGTAACTGGCCTGCAGGAGAACAGGCAGTTTGGGTCCTGGAGACTGAGTTAGGCAGGAATTAGGTACTTTAGGCCAAATGAGAAATTAGGGTTGTAACAGAAGCCTTACAATTCTCTTTTTTTCCCAAAGCAGTTAATATACAGTAGGAATCACAAGGACAAGAAAGAGAACCATACATGACAGGCTGAACACCAAGTATGAGATCAAGTTGAATGTAACCTGTTTAGGGCAATAGTTTAGGGCAATAGTGTACACAATGAGGGTGCCTTCAGATTTGAGGCTAGAAACTTTCTCCTGAAAATGGGTCAAAGATCTGTGTGTAGGATGGGGCTAGGCATGAGGAAGGGACAAAAGAGATTCACAGAACATGGACCAGGAGTGGAAGATGAAATTGTAAGAAAATGTATATCATAACCTATTAAGGAAATGCCAAGAACATATTGATGCATCTGGTGTTAATTTGCCCCTTAGGATGTCCGATGGACAAGGTTGAAAGGCTGCTTGGGTTGTAGGACACAGGCAAGCACTACCACACTGCTAATGGGAGAGAACATTGGTTGTCCCACTAATAGCAGATGATGTATTAATGGATGCCTTCTTGGATTCAGCCCAAGTTTCAGCAAGGCCACTTTCTGGTATATACCCCAGAGTCACTGCCAGAGGTTCAGGAAAGCAGGTAGGATTCAGAAGGCAGTACTGTCTAAGACAGTCCAGTCCAACATGACAATAACCTAATTAAAGTCCCCAACAATGAGCCAAATCAGTATGAGTGAAATGGATACCATCCTGGGAAAGTTTTACCCATACTAAAAGTATGGTGCCCAAACAAAGAAAAGGGAGACCAAGAGAGGTATGACCTTCTGTGGACCTGCTTGCCCTCTCACTGGCAGACAGATATTGTGCATGTGCCCCTGAACTCTTGATGATTGGAGAGAAAGTGATAAAACTGGCAGGGCCTGAAACTCTGTTTTGAGTCAGGGTAGTACAGCTCTGAGGGGATGCCTAGTCCAGGCAGCAGAAACTTAGGTGGGGGCTGACTGATGGAAGACAACTGATGGTAAACATAGAGAGGCTTCTGGTGCCACTCAGCACCAAGAAAGTTATGACCCAGAGCCTAGAAGGACATTGACAGGAAAACATTGAGCATCTCACTGTCATCACAGTGCTTTCTACATGAATTTAAGCACATTTCCCAGAAACTCTGAAGTTTTCTGTGACTAGAAGGGGTAGGGACTGACCCAAAGACAGTGAGATACAAGTCCAAGGGTTTGGGCTTCCAATCTCAAAAGCAGCTTTTCAAGAACCTGTATATACAGCAGGAAAAGCATGCCTGATCCTGGACCATTCTCCTATAAACTAGCCTCTGGCACCAAGGGCAGCCCCTTCCCCTGGGGTGGGCATCATCCAGATAGTGCATGCTCTGTAGGGAGTGGTGCAAAGGCGTCTGTGAGCTCATGTAGTATCCATCCTTTTCTGAGGCTCTACCTAGCCCAGGGGCTGCTTGCCCAGCTCTGTCACTGGACTAGGTCCACATAGGAACTCATCAGGGTTAAAATCCTCAGAGCACCTGCTCCCTAGCCTTGATCAGGAGACAGAGCTGGAGGGGGCACCATAGCTTTCTGGTGCCCTTCTGTGGAGACACCTGAGCACTCTGTGTCCCCTGTGCCAGAGGCATAGATGTGTGGTGGGGGAGGGATCATCATCAGGTGATGTCACTAGAAGCCAGCCCAGTGAGACTCCCATGAGGCCTCAGGTTGCCAAGAGCTAGGCAACAGCCTTGTCTCGTGACCATTCTGAGCCAATGACTTAACTGGCCAGCTCCTGGAGAACATAGGGGGGTCTGTGCTCCTTGGCCACCACATCACCGCCCGCCCGGAGTCTGCACTGCAGACAGAGCAGCTTAAGCGTGTGCCTGGACATTGTTCTACGTGAAAAGAACATAGGAGGTCTGTGCTCCTTGGCTACCACATCACCGCCCACCCGGAGTCTGCACTGCAGAGAGAGCAGCTTTAAGCGTGTGCCTGGACTGTTTTTCCTGACAGAGCAGCGATACGGCTAGAGAGAGCAAAGGAGCTGGCTGGCGAGAGAACGGAGAACAGCCCGGGAATCCTTGCTGTGGGACTGAACAAAGAAGGATCCTGCTCCTAGGAGGTACCAAATCCTGGGCGGGTACTACTAGCCCTGACAAACCCCGCCCCAACCCGCAGGCCTGCCTGAGCTGGACTGCAGGAAGGCACTAGGCTGGGGAAAGCCTGTGCCTGAGGCATGGGATGGGATGCACAACCCTTGTCTAAGGCAGTGGTTCTCAACATGCCTAATGCTACATTGATCCTGGACCATAAAATTATTTTCATTGCTACTTCATACCTGTAATTTTACTGCTGTTATGAATCATAATGCAACCATCTGTGTTTCCCAGTAGTTTTAGGAGACCCCGGTAAAAAGTCTTTTGACCCCGAAGGGTTGAGACCCACAGATTGAGAACCTTTGCTCTAGGGATAGTGGATGAAAAGGGGCAGGGGTGGGGGTGTGTGGACATTAACCTCCTCTTTCCCTGTTTTTGTTTACAGGCTGTGGAGATCTAGGCTGATCTCCCTAAGTGAGCCCTGTCACAATCTAACCTGCTTCTGGCCCTCGTGTGAGCCTTGGAAAAATTTCAGGCTATGGCGGTGGAGATGCTACAGGATTGGTGCAGGTGGATGGGTGTCAGTGCTCGTAAGGGCCTACTTATCTTGGGCATCCCGGAGGACTGCAGTGAAGCTGAATTCCAACAGTCCCTGGAGGCTGCCCTGAGGCCCATGGGCCACTTTACTGTGCTGGGTAAAGTATTTCGTGAGGAGGATAATGCCACTGCAGCTCTGGTTGAGCTTGACCGTGAAGTCAACTATGCTTTGGTCCCAAGGGAAATCTTAGGCACTGGGGGTCCCTGGAACGTTGTCTTTGTGCCCCGTTGCTCTAGTGAAGAGCTTCTTGGCCATGTTTTCCACTTCTTGGAGCAACAGGGGCTGACGGTGGACAGTGTGCCTGGAGCCCTGGGTCTGGAGTTGGACAGAATGTGCAGGCTCCAGTCAGTTAGTCAGGCAGTTCAGCCCTGGGTGGAGACGTTGCGGTACCAGCGTTTGGGTGTGTTTTCTGGGATGGTTCAGCCAGCCCCTGGGGAAGAATACTTTGAGGCCTGGCTACAACACACAACTGACATGTTTCAGGTATGGCGAAGTGTCCCAGAAAGGGAAAAGAGGAGACGATTGCTGGAGGGCTTGCGAGGGACTGCTCTGTACCTTGTACATGAGCTGTTAGCAGAGAATCCAGAAAAGACTGCAGAAGACTGCCTAGGGGCCCTGACCCAGGTATTTGGAGACAAAGAGTCTCAGGCCACCATCCGAATGAAGTGTCTGACTGCTCAACAGCAGTCAGATGAGCAGCTCTCTGCCTTTGTGTTGAGGCTAGAAGTGCTGCTGCAGAAAGCTGTCCAGAAGGGGGCTCTGGAGAAAACCTCCACTGATGATGTCCGCTTGAGGCAGGTGCTCACCAGGGCTAAACTGTCTGAGCCACTGGTTGAAGCTCTGAGGAGGCTGACAATGACTGGGAGATCTCCAACTTTCCTCGAGTTGTTGGGGCTTATACGGGAGTCTGAGGTATGGGAGGCAAGACTAGCCAGCAACATTGGAGCACAGGTGTTGGATGAAGTTGATGATCTGCCTCTTGACCAGGCTGATGGCAGAGCCATTGCTAAGGCAGAAGATGAGAATGTGGAAAAGGAGGAAGATGATGTGGTGGAACAGGCAGAGGATGAGGTTGAAGAAGAGATAGAAAACCATAACCCAGAACACGGCTCTGTAGAGCCAAGACATGCAGGACCTGATGAGTCCCCTGGGGCTCCCACCCCAGCTCAGATGGGCAGTTCTCCTAGAGAGTGCCCAGGGGGACCTGGCTGGGTGCTGGGCAGCCTTGCCTAGGCAGGAGAAGATAAGGCAGAGGCCCCATCCTGTACCAGCCTAGAACTATTAATGAAGGATCAGCCCCAGCGTAGAGGAGAGGGCTTACAGATATCTGCTATACCCCCTGGCCTGGAAGATATTAGGGAGAAAGAGTCTATATTATAAGGATTCTGATTGCCCTGCTCTTCTAACCAGTCAGCATACCCAGACAGGTTTATGACACTGCCTTGGGAATCTCATCCTTACCTATACTGTTCACAGTGACCGAGTTATTGAGTATGCACTTTCATACTAGCTCTCCCATCCATAACACCCTAGGCAAAGTGTACCAAACCCAGATGGGCAGAAGCCCTAACCCACCTAGCTAGTCATCACTATAGCCCAGCTTGTGCTGTGAACTTCCATGCCAGCCAAGGCCCCATTTGCTCTGCTCCTAACTCATGTTGTGTATTTCTGGTCAGCTTTCTTGATATACTTGCAGGTCAGCCACTTGCTGCTTGTTCCCTGCAGATGGGTGTGTTCTTACCTGAAAAGGTCCTCCACAAAGATTCCAAGCCAAGTCCTTGGAACCAGCCAAAGGGATATATGATTACAATCAGGGACTGACTGATGCTCATCTTGTGGCTGATTTCAACCTGGGGTGGGCATGAAGACCTGGACTAAGGATGGGTGGGATCTGAGAACCAAGATTTAATGATCCACTCTTGTTGTTACTTGTGACACTAGTTCCTCACTTTGGTGAAATGTTCCTTTCTGTGCTTCCCAGTGTTCAGTGACTGTATTATGCCAGAATAATTCAGGATCACCCTGCAATGAGTGATTCTTCTAGAGTCCCCCTAAAAAGAGAGAACATTGTCAGATGCCATCTGGAAAGAGGCATATCAGGGGTCCCTGGAAAGGAAGCTGAGGGATGTAGACCTCAGCGAGGCAAGCAGATGAGGTCCTTCCCCATGAATCACACAATGGGATGAGGTTGTACCTGTGCCTCCAGCAGCTACTGGGAATGTCTGTGTTGTCATCCCCTTGCTTTTAATGGCTTCAGTAAATGTGTCTGTTCAATAAATTTCATGGGTGTTATACTTGCATCCTGTCTTTCTGGGCTTGGGCTGGGCTGGAGCAAGGTTGGCATATATGCAGGGCAGGAACATGAAGGGCTGTGAGAGGGGTGGGGGCTTGGGTTGATAAGAGCAGGCTGACCAGTGGCTCGTATGTGGTGCTATTTTGTTTATGACTTAATAAAGCTTACCTGAAGATCAGAGTGCAGAGCTAAGCCACTAGTTAGACATAGATGACAGACAGTGGTGGCCACATCTGGGAGAAAGAGGCAGATGGATCTCCATGAGTTCAAGTCCACCCTATGCTACATGAGAGTGAATCAGTGCAAAAGAGAAAGAGCTCACACCTTTGATCATAGCATGACAGGCCTCTAATCCGAGCACTAGAGTGGACTATAAAGCAGGAGATAGGAGTAGTGCAGTTTGAGGTTTGGTGGAGAGCATAGAAGTCTGCAGTCACTCTCAGAACAGGATCACCCAGCTTTGATCTGAGCCTTGGTAGAGGTGAGAACTCTCTAGTGGCTGGCCACTTTGTCTTTCTGTTCTTTAGGCAAGCTTTATTGGATCATAAATAAAATATCACCACACTGGTGTGGGGGGCAGTGTTTATCTGCCTTTCAGTGGGGAAAATAACAGGAGATAGGGATGAATCAGTTATGTGCTCAAGTGAGGCTATGGGGAAGCAATCAAGGCCCTTGGCCCCAATATGTCTAACTGCTAGATGTTTCAGTTAGGAAATCATTCCCACAGAACTCAAATGCCATTCTTTTTTTCACTAAAACATCAAAAAAAGAAAAAAAAGTCAGTGGAGCCACAAAAGGCTGTAAATTGTCACAGTTCTCCTGAAGGAGAAAACCAAAATTGAAGGCATTAGGCTTTCTGATTTCATCATATATTACACAGATATAATGATCAAAAGAATGCAGTGGCCAGGAATGGTGACAAACACTTATAATTAGATCACTGGGAGTAAGAGGCAGGAAGATATCTGATTTCAAGGCAAGGCTGGTGTACAGCCAGAGCTACATAAAGAGAATCTATCTCAAACAAACAAACCAATGAACACAAGTATGGCATTGACATCGAGGTGGGTATCAATGGGATGGGAAAAAGAGACAAGAAACTACCCCACAGAAACACACCCACAGAAAACTGATTTATAGGGGAAGGTGCCCCCAAAATACCACAGTTGGGGAACGTATGGTCTTTTCAGCAAATAGTACTCAGGAAACGACTCATGTATATGTTGAAGAAAGGATTTTTGACCCAGACATTGTTCTGAGAGCATTTTTTAGTTATCACATCAAACCTTTAGGCAGCAAAAACATACAAGATTTCCTCAAACTATAAATGTTATTCATAGAAAAAGGAAATAAAATCAACATCTTTGGATTGGGGGAAAACATTTGTGAACTTTAAACTTCATGGGAGGTTTAATATCTCAAATATCAATGAATTAGTAGAGCTCAATAACAAAAAGTAGGCAAGCAAACAAGAATTCCCAAATAATCTGATTTAAAACTGGACAAAAGCGCTCAGTAGATAGCACAGCCAACAAGTATATTAAAATGTGCTCATTACCACCACGAATTAATGAAATGCAAACCAAAAGCACAATGTGAGACTACTCCAGATAAGTTGGGTAGCTACTATTAAAAACACAACAGAGTAGAGCTGATGCACACACAAACTCACAAGGACTGTGACAGCATGCACAAGACCTGCACAAATTCAAGCCAGGCAAACTTAGGACAGAGATAGTAAAGAATGTATAAAGTCCCACCTCCTAACCAAGAAGCTATTTGCAAACAATACATGCTGGGAAAGGGAAAATAAGTTTTCATTAATTAATGGAGTAACAGTGGGTATATCAATTCCACTGTAGGGCAGGCCCCATGTTCAAGAGTAAATGGCAATACAAAACAGACTCTGTGGTCTTTTTTATTGTTTTTGTTTGTTTGCTTGGGTTTGGGTTTTGATTTTTTTTAAAGAGAGGTGGGGGGAATGAAGCAGGGAAGAGTTGGGGAAGGGGAAGGATATGATCACAATATATGAAAATTAAAAAAATAAACTTTTAAAAAATCACAGCAAACAGCAAGTGCTGGAGTGGGTGTGGAGAAAAATCAAGGTATTTTTCACTGCTTATGATGATGTCATATGTTACACAAAAATAGTATGAATATGCTTCAGACAGTTAAAATTAGACCTATCATATGACCCAGTGATCTTCTGTTGAGTCTACATGCAAAACATATAAAATCAGCACCATGTTGAAATTGTCATGTTCCCATGTGCACTTGTACAGTATTCACAATTACCAACCCATGGAAACAATCCAAGTGTCCACCAATGAGTAATGTGATGGGATTTTGTGTGTGTGTGTGTGTGTGTGTGTGTGTGTGTGTGTGTGTGAGAGAGAGAGAGAGAGAGAGAGAGAGAGAGAGAGAGAGAGAGAGAGTCAAAACTTGATACTCTCATAATAGAGTATATAGAACTATGCTCTTTCTTGTTTTGGAAATTTCACATCCAGAGCTGAGGCAGGAGTTAACCTCCTGTATCCTCGCTGTGTCCTTTACTATTCATGACACATCAAGGGCCACAAGTGTGAATTAAAAATATCATGGGTACAACAGTGCCTGTGCCTCAGCAGTGGACTACTGTTCCCAGGAATCTCTGGATAGCCTCTTATTTTTTCCCCAGCTGTACAAAAGACTGAGCCACTGGCTGGTGTTCTAGTCATGTATGGAAAATGGAGGAGGGTATGGGGAGCATTCATGGCATTCTACAGAACTGCCTCTTAGAGTTCAGGGTAACTTCACAAATTTAGATTCCCAAGCCAGGAGGTTTAAATATGAGGCAGGATGAGGCATGTGGTGTGTGTGTGTGTGTGTGTGTGTGTGTGTGTGTGTGTGTGTGTGTGTGTGTGTTCAGAGACAAAGAAAACGAACCAGGAATGGAGTTCCTGTGGAGGTCACCTTTCACCTTGTCTGAGACAGAAGCTATTCATTGTTCGCCCTGCCTCTGGCTTTTTGTGAGTTTCAGGGATTTGAACTGAGGTCCTCAAAGTTGCTTGGCAATCATTTTTCCAATGAGCTAAATCCCCAGCCCTATTTCCAATCCTTGAGCCCTAAAGAGCTCTCTGCAGGAACATTACTGGTCCAAGGGTTTGATGCAAGGCCACTCCTCAGATGGGAACTTAGGGAAACCTTAAGAGAACACGCAAAAACTAATCAACTCTCAAGCTGGGGTGGACCAGGAGGGAAGTAGCTCCTTTCTCAGACTTGAGGAAGGAAAGCCCAATAGTAGGTACACTGGATTTGGCACCCCAGTGGATTTTTCTTTTAAAGTAAAAAGTGTCTAATTCTGCCTGGTTCTGTTAATGCTCTCAGTGGTGTCTGAGACCACCAACCATGGGTGAGGGTGTAGGGTTTGTGTTGTGTAATAGTAGCATAATGCAGGCCATATATGTGCTTTTGAAATGTACTAGATTTTCTATTGAGTCAAAACAAACTAAGAAAACGAATTTAATTTTTTTTATTTTACCCAACAAATCCAAATGTATTATTTCAATATATGATCAACACAAAATGTTACTAAAAATACTTTTTTTGTTGTTTAAGTTTTTGCATCAACTCTTTGAAGTTGGTATGTATATGGCCTGAATAGCACATGCCAACAACACAGACTTGCCAAGTGTTCAGTACCTTAGAGTCATGTGGTAGCCTTATTGTACTGCATAACTCCACAGTGTTGTGTGGAGCACTTCCACATGCACATCTGGGTATGGAGTAGTTCATATGTAACCTTGGACCAGGTGGAAACCTTGCCTTGCCTTTCCTCTCATTTACTCCTTTGATTTTGGCTTACATTTATCCATGCACTGATGATTCTTTTCTCTCATTTTGAACTCTGGTGCCTTTGAAGCAGCAGATGATGATGCCACTTCCTCTGCTGGGACCACACAATCAATGTAGGCATTTTCTGTTGTATGTGCTTGTATACTTGAAAATATAACTAACTTAACTCTAAGTTTTGGCTATCATAGGTAACTATCTGTAATCTGTACTAAATTATACATTATATTTCTAAATGATCTATATAAACACAATACCTAAACAAGAGGAGAAATGTACACATCACAAAATTTACCTTAAATTGTATCAATAAATAAAATCCATTCCAAAGCAAAATATCCATATCTATACCATAGAGCAAAAGATCACCAGCCTACAATCCACACAGCCAGAGAAGCTAGGAAACAAGGATGACTCTAGGAGAAATATATATGGCCCATTACACAAGGAACAAAATTTCCTGAGCAAATTGGGAGTGGAGGAGGGAGGGCGGGGAGAGGGAGGTAGGAGTAAGAGAAGGGGAGAAGAGGAGGGGAGAGGAGAACATGAGGGAGCAGGAAGGTTTAATTGGGAAAGGAATAGAGGAGAACAAGAAAAGAGATATCGTATTAGAGGGAGCCATTATAATAGGTTCAAAGAGAAATCTTGCACTAGGGAAATGTCCAGAGACCTACAAGGATGACCCCAATTAACAATCTAAGCAGTAGTGGAGAGGCTACCTTAAAGGCTCTTCCCCTATAATGAGATTGATGACTACCTTATATGCCATCCTAGAGCCTTCATCCAGTAGCTGATGGAAGCAGAAGCAGACACCCACAGCTAAACACTGAGCCAAACTCCTGGAATCCAGTTGCAGAGAGGGAGGAGTGATGAGCAAAGGGGTTAATACCAGGCTGGAGAAACCCACAGAGACAGCTGACCTGAACAAGTTGAAGCTCATGGATACCAGATTGATAGCTGTGAAACCAGCATAGGACCAACCCAGACCCCCTGAATGTGGGTCTTAGTTAGGAGGTCTGGGACTTATATGGTACCTCTGACAGTGGAACCAGGATGTATCCTAAGTGCAGGGACAGACTTTCAGAGGCAATTTCCTGTGGAAGGATATACCCTTAGAGACATGGGGAAGGGCCTAGACCCTACCCTAAATGACTTGACAGACTTTGATGATCCCTCATGGAAGTCCTCACCCTCTCTGGGGAGTGACTGGTGGATGGGATGTGGGTTCTGTGGGGGTCATGGGAGCATGAGAGAGAACTGGGATCGATATGTAAAATAAGAAAATATATAAAAGAATAAAAAGAAATTCATAAAGAGATGTAAAATTTATAAGGTTGAAAGACATAAAAACTTAAATTGTTTATCTAAGAAAATGTTTTGAGATATAAAAAGATAGTTTTGGGTTGGTTATACAAGTTAAGATAGAAAGTAAATTAGGTACACGACTTTGGACTCACCAAAGTAGGACAGATAATGTAATATTTTCTCTGACGTTTCCAGATGCCAATGGACTACATATTGTAAATGTAAATCTTACTTCATAATTGTTCTTATTATATATAGTCTTAATGTGTTGAATCTAATTTTTTTATTTATACAAAAAGAAACTTTTAACTATGCAAAATGGATTGTATTTGTTTATGTAATGATGTGTTTTTGCATTTGTTTAAGTTAAAGAATATTTGTTTAACTATGTAAAGATGTGTTGCTGTTATACCTTGCCTGCTTAAGGCACCTAATTGGTCTAAGTTGAACAGCTAATAGTGAGAGAGAAGGTATAGGTAAAATTTTCCAGGCAGGGAGAGTAGGTAGGAGGAAGAATTTAGGCTCAAGGAAGAAAGAAAAAGAGATACCAGGGCCTATCTAGGAAGAAGCAGGAAAGTAGGACATGCAGAAAAGAAAGAACAGTGAGAAACTGTGTGTAAAAACTTAAGATTAGTGAAAGACACTGTGTGTCCTCCACTAGTCTACACACAAACACACACACACACACACACACACACAGAGAGAGAGAGAGAGAGAGAGAGAGAGAGAGAGAGAGAGAGAGAGAGGGAAATACACTGATTGCAACTAGGATTGACCCTCAGACACCTTGAAGATATAGATATGTTCATTATTTTTAAAGCAAGTAGGGACAGTGGCTCTAGGCATTACCTTGCAGACTACTGAGAATCTCGGGGCAAATTATTTCCTGAATGCTGCTTATAGCATGTAGAAAATGGGTTTCTTTTCTACTTTTCTTTAATCCCATTCAGAGCATAGTGTTTCTTTATGGTGGTTATAGGGGCTAGGCTGCAGCCTACCAATAGAACACTTCCCTGCTATGTGCATAGTCCTGGGTTCCAACCAGACCCTGCATAATTTATCTTGTTCTGAGGCATCCCACGCCAATGTAGAACTATGGAAACGCAATCAGGACATATAGTTCTTTGGACCACTGCTTCTCAATATCTCCTAATAGTGTCCTAGTGCTTTTCCAAGGAAGCATGATGTTGATTTCATCAGGTTTCTGGCTTTGACTACTTTTTTCTTCTGCCTATTTTAATGTCATTTCCTTGAGGGCACAACAGTACGTTATGACTGGTTGACTCAGTCTTCGGGCTAAATTTAGAAAACTAAATAGAAGCAGAAAGGAGGTAAGTGGAATTAATGCAGGTGCACTTTCCAGGTGTGATTTTGGTAATCTAAGTGAGAACCAGCATGTGATTTCTTTCACCTTCAGTTTCTTCATAGGTTTCTTAAGAAAAATATCTATCCTTTATTAGATACTGGTGCTTTATTAGATGCTCAAACCAACACTGAGCTCCACTGAAGCCATATGGAGCAGGCCTCAATAATATTTTATCCTCAAGAGAAATTTTGTTTACATATAATGTTGTTTGCTTAGATAGTCAAAGGTATGGTGAAAAAAGAAACCACAAGCATTATGAGAACTCAAGTACATATTTCAGGGTATGGGTATAGCCTTTTATCTCGGTACCTTATCATCATATGACTTATTAATTTTTCCCTAGAAGTATACTCATCCCTGGTCGATCCAGACCTCTGTTCAACATTTTCAGCTTTGTTCCCAGGCTTATGGAGGCTCCAAGTTGTACCTATATTTATTTGGAATATAGGACTCCTTATATCTAAGACATAACTCCTCTTTGTAGTGAGAAATCCACCCATTTTCATGTGTGGCACTGACCATGCCCAAACAGTGTATAAGTGAGCTTGTGGTATTTAGTATAGGGTCAGGGACTGGCTTGCTCTCTCTTTTTCTCAGTCAGGTCAAGAAGGGCAGCCAGTATGGATCCTCGGAGCAGGGACTTGTGACAGTCATCTGCATCATGTGTAAGTGATTTCTCCCCAAATAAAATAATATTAATCTATATTGGAGCCAGTCCTGAAAATCTTGCACTGTGCACCAGTTATCTTCTTCATCTTTTAAGTGCTTTGAACTCAAAAAAAAATCACATTTTTTTCCATTTTAGCCCACTGAACAAAAGGAAGCTCCTAACTTGACATAACCGAATAGAACAGGGTTGGAGAAAGGGAGTCATAGAGGAAGGAAGAAACATATAATGCAGTGTGTTTAGTTACAGTTCCACAGGGAAATTTTTTCTAGTATTTCTCCCTACTCCTCTTTTTTCGATTAATTATTTTATTTATAAACTGATATATTTCATTGTCAAACTTTTTATACATTTTCATTTATTTATGATATTGTATCTAGCTCTGGTTGCCTGCAACCACCTCCACTATTCTGTCTGTTGCTCATGTGCTCTGTCTGCATTATACTCTCTCGCGCACACAAACCACTACATATACACCACACATTAATACACACTGTGCACGCGCATGTGCGCGCGTGCGCGCGTGAACACACACACACACACACACACACACACACAGGAGTGGACAAAGAGCAGATAGACACACAGAAAAAAATGAATAACAGAAGGCATCACATACATTCTTATGCTTCTCAAGCCTCAAGGATCTGTACTAAGCTTATGACTTCCAAACAAATTGGCAGCAAGAAAGCATGATGTGTCAGATGTGAGTATATAGGAAAAAGGACCCCCAGAAAATAGCAAGAAGCACGGTTGTGCAATATACCCCAATACAATAAACAGGGAGGAGGTGTAGTGAATTGAACACAGGGCATGGACAAATGGGCAATACAGAGGGAATCATAAGAAAACATTTGGAGAGTTTACTTGTGAACTGATCAGGCCAGAACTTCGCAGCCTATAGGAAGAAAAATGCAGTTCCATGAACCCAAGAAAACTCAAGGATACAGATCAAAACAGGAGATTCAGGGAGGCATAGGACACCTGCCTATCATAACTACACCCTAAGTGTCAGTGACTTCAAGGAAAGACATATGCTCGTCATTGGACTTCTACGTTTGGAAGAGGATGCTGTAGGCAGGGAAAAAAGTGCTGCTGGGACACATAGGCCCATGAACGGAAGGTGAGGAGAAAGGGTTTTGTTGTTGGCAGGACACAATATACAGGGGCAGTGGCAGTTAAAGTCATAGGAGAAGATGAATATGCAGGTAAGACTATGCCTAGAATGCAGCCCCTGATTATTGTACTGTCATGGCGCTTGGGTATGTAGAACCCAATGGCCTTAGACATGATCTTCTCTTGGAAAACCCATTAACAGACCAGAATTATTAATTACTACTCTAGATGGAGTCAAAATAGGAAGAAGGGAGGTGTCAGTGATTTTTTTAGTTTTTAAAAGTAAGAAAGATTGAGTTATACTCTGTTGATGGCCTTTACAGAGACACAGCTCATTACACAGAGGGAGAATTTGGTTCCATTTTAAAATATTCTGTACATTTTTTTACTTATTTATTTAATTTTGACATAAGTGCATGTTCATTTTTTGTGAGCACCTGAATGAGGAAACAAGCAGCTGGCACCAAGTGTCTTCCTCTTTCTTCACATTAGTTTTGTTTGTTTTTTTTTGTTTGTTGTTGTTGTTTCTTTGGACACGATCCCTTAACAAAACTCAGTGCTTGCAAATGCAGCTATACTGGCTGGTCAGCAAGCCCCGGTGTTCCTATCTCTGCAGTCCCACTGTGAATACAAGCGTGTGCACATGCGTGTTTTCCCCCATGGATAAGAGCCCACTGTGTGCAGGAAGGAAAGGCAGTAATTAGCATCAAGGACTAATGCTCAGCATTCTCTCATGAAACAAGAAGGGAGGGGGTATTGTGAATCCAGAACACAGGCTAGAGGACACAAGCACATTTCATAGGCATTCAGTCAAGAACAACGGGAGAGTGCACTCAGGCACACACAAGGTTGGACTTCAGAGTCTGCTGAGGCACCAAGTGAGTGCCCTGTCACCAAAATATGTCATGAACGGTGATTCAAGACAGGGAAAACAGGAGCTTCTGGGACGGACGTATGGCAGGGCTGCCTCTCATCAGGACACCCCAAGGGTCAATGACTCCAAGTAATGATGGGTCCCCTCCCTTTCCTGGAGGCATCACAAGTCTCTGATCTCTGAAATTCCAGGAACACTGGGATATTGATGTCTGCTATGGAGAGTCAGCCCACGAAGTAGTCAAGTCTTTCCCATTAAGAGTATGAAGTCTCTGGGGAGTGGAGAATGCTCGGAATGTGAAGTGCTATCTGCACCTAGTAAAAACCTGAGTTCATGACCCAGTACTCACTTAAAAAAAATGTATATAGACAGATAGGTTTATGTTCAGTCTCAGCATCCCAGAGAGAGGCACAGAAGGATAAAACACACTGCCTGGCTAGTCATTCTAGCACAATCAGTGAGCAACAGGTACAGAGGTGCTGTCTCAAAAAAAATAGAGACAGGATAACTGAAGAAGATACCATTTTCTGACTTATGACATCCACACACTTGTGCATGAGAGTACACACACACACATTATCTCTCACACTATCTGTGGGGTGTGTGTGTGTGTGTGTGTGTGTGTGTGTGTGAGAGAGAGAGAGAGAGAGAGAGAGAGAGAGAGAGAGAGAGAGAGAGAGAAAGTGAGAGAGGGTCAGAACGTTTCCAACCCTTTCTTTGGCTGCGAAGCACACATCTATCTGTTCCTCTCCTTCAGCATTGTGAGTGGGCAAAACACGAGGTAGTGGAGAAAGCAGTGTAGCTGGACCCCACCCATAGCACCCTAGAGAGGACAGGGAGTATGGGTGCAGGCGGAGACACAGTGTCATCAGGGACCTGGCGTGCTGTCTGGGTGCGTGGGGTCCATGCTTCGAGTGCAAGGCTGTGTGTGCATAGCTAGCTAATGCTCCAGCCCTGGCTGGTGACGGTCCAGAGAGGCACCGCCACGCCACGGGGCGTCTCTGGACTTGGGCACAGGCCAAAGAAGGCTAGGCCTGGCCCGAAACTAGCAGGAAGCGTCAAACCGGTGGAGACATCTGCACCGTCAGCCAAGCACTGACGTGAACATTTATTTGGGGGCGGGGAGGGGGAAGCAACGCAGTATGCCTGCCGTGAGGATCTTTCAAGCCCCACAGTCTCCCAGGTGGTCCTCTTTTGGAGGTGGAGCTGCAGGGGCGATGGCTGGAAGGACGAAGCTCCCTTCTAAGGAATGGTTGAAGAGGGGTCCCTGGCAGCACCTATCCTGGCTGCTGACCTCTTCCGGGCCACCTTTAGGATGGTCTTATCAAAGAGCTCTTTCTCACGATGGTGCACGGGTGGGCCACGCAGGTACTTCTCCTCCGCCTCCTTGTAGCTGAGCTCCTCCAGGGCAGCGATGGAGCAGATGATTGCTTCTGGAAGAAGGACCTCCATGGTGAATCGGACTTTGTCTCCTCTTGCCAACGCGAGCAGGGCCTCGTCTGCTTCCTTGGATATTTCTTGCAAGTGTCTGGCTACGAGATGCAGCTGGTCCTCATCCTCCAGGTAGGTCTCAATGCAGTAGACTTCCCTCTTGAATCGCCAAAGGTTGTCCAGCCACCTGGACGGTTTCCTGCCCTTTACGATGTCCAGCAGGTGCTGGTCTGCCCCCTTTCTCTTCACGATGAAGTCTACGAGCTTCTGGTTGGCTCTGTCCCAAGCGGCCCTCATGCGGTCTGGCAAGAGTTTCTTGCGGGGCCCCTTCCCACCCAGGGCGGTCTCCTCCTCCCAATCTTCCAAGTCGGCATAGCTCACCTTGGGGAAGTCAATGTGCAGGTCGCCCTCTTGGATGGCTCTCCTTAGCGGGTAACTGGCTCGGGCGGTGTAGTAGTCCATAAAGGAGCCCAGGAAGGAGCCACAGGCGAGGCCCTCTCTGTAGTGGTCGATCACTGAGAGGCACCAGTCGATGCCCTGGCCGTACACTCTGCTGGCTCTCCTCAGGAGCGCTGATTTCTCCCCACAGTCCAGGTGCTTCAGCTTGCGTAGAGGGACTGGGACACCCCTGTGCTCCAACTGCATGTTGCCCTCGATCAACAGCACCCTCGCCATCTTGTCGTTTTTGCTGACGCTCTTGACCACCGCCGGCCAGAAAGGAAGGTCCTGGAATTTGAACCAGACCAGCATCCCACGTTCGATGGTATTTGGCCCCAGGGCAGAAGCCACGTTGGTGCCTTGGCAGACTTTCTGCACTCCGGCCACCCTCCTCTTGACCCTGGTGCTAGTCGCCTTTGAGCGCACTCTATTCTCCTGTTGTGGGAGCATGCAATGTGCGCACAGCACATGGAACTTCCTTTTCCTGCTAGCAATGCGGAGCGATCTTCGCAGCCTCGGGATGGGAGGCGTGCAGGCTGCCGATGCCCCCTTTGAGTCTGGCTTTGGGGTCTCGGAGCCGGGGTCCTGCTTGTTCTCTGGGAGGGAGGTCTTCCTCTGGGCTCCAATAGCCCCGATCTCCAGGCCGCCACACCGTACTTGTTGCTGGAGAGCTCTGGGCGAGGTAGAGGCCTGCCTCGGTGGTGGTGGTGGTGGTGGTGGTGGTGGTGGTGGTGGTGGTGGTGGTGGTGGTGGTGGTGGTGGTGGTGGTGGTGGTGGCAGCAGCGGCCCAGAGGCAGCCTGCTGCTGTTTTTTGGCCCGGCCCCCCCTCCGAGAGGCTGGGGCCCTCAGAGACCTGAGCTTGGATGGGCTCAGCTTTCTCTTGCCCTGATTATCGCCAGCATTTCCTGCTGGTGGCTTGCAGGAACTTGGCCACACTCTAGTGCCTCTTAACAAGTTCCCTCGCATTTCAAAGTGAGGAGGCCCAACAGCAGTGTGCACCTGGGCTCTGCCCCCTTGCACTGCAAGCTCATTCTGTGAGCCCTTCAACACAGGCCCCAGGCGGCCCCGGCCCCGGCCCCGGCCCCGCTTCCTGGGACTCCTGAGGGAGAGCCCCTGGCCTTTCTGGTTGTGGTCTTGGAGGTGCAGGCGCTGGCCTGAGCTGGAGCTGGCCTGCTCTTTTGGAACCTTCAGAGTCGCTGTGCTGGTTCTTCGGCCACCTGCCCTTCTTCCTTGATGCAAGCCGGTTCCCTCGCCCAGAACATCCAGAGCCGCCTTGAGGGCTCTTCTGTATGCCCTGGTCTGCCCTGGCGAGCCACTGCCCTGTGACTCCTTCCCGGCCAAGGAGGCGATGGTTACGACTTCAGACTTGCTTAGGGGCTTCACCTCTGTGCTCCTCACTCTTGTCTTCTCACCCACAGGCAGAATCTGGACCTCCAGGAAAGATGCCCCTCTCCTCCTACTGTGGGCTGTGGTCCTGGGTCTGGATAACACCCTTGCAGGCCACAGCTGGCCCTTCCAGCCACAGAGCACATACTCTGCAGAGTCCATGGTGAACGGGTCTCTGGAGCTGCGCTGATCAGGACAGGGTGGCTCCCTTGGTTGTGGTGGGGCACACTGTGACTGCTGGTCTTCTGTGGTCTGGTTACCCTGCCGGCAGTGCTACCCTCCCTCCGGAATCTGGTAGACAAGCTTGGACTGACGTCCTCGCTCAGGGCTCAGGGCGACGTGGACGTGGGCGTATCCTGTAGCGTGGGAGAGGGAAGCAGAGCTGCACCAGGAGGGAAGTAGCCTCCAGTGGACACAGAAGCAATAGCTCAATGAGGTGAGGAGAGAGAAAGCAAGGGAGTAACCAAGTCTGTTCTACAGAGGTGAGGATGCATGTGGGAGAAGACATGGAAGGATCCAGACAGAGCACGTGTGCAATAGACGGTTCACCACCTGGAGGCTGGGGTGGTGAACTCACTTGCTCCTGGAGAGGCGAGTGGCTTTACAAGGCCCGTGTGCTTTCTTGCCCATCCTGTACCCCTGGGCTCCCTGGGATTATCTCGGGGAGTGGGGGAGCCTCATTGTTCTCTTTCCTAGGGAGCTAATCCCACCTTGCCCCACCCCAGGAAGCCTGTGGACACCTAGTGCGCCTGTGCCTTCCACACCAGGGAGACAGATGCCAGGCTGAGGAGCAAGTGTGTGGGGAAATCTTCATGGAGATACACACAGCATGGCTAGTAAGGATGGCGACTGCCACTGTCCTAGCTTCTGGCCTCACACCCCCACCCCCCACCCCCCACCCCCACCCCGACGCCGACCACAGACCCTCGTATTTGGGTTCAGGTCTCTTGTTCCAAACTCCATCCTGGCCCTCGCCGTGGGATCGGGAGTCTCCGTGGCACAAAGGAAAGCACCTCATTGTGGAGAAATGCTTCCTAACTGGCAGACTCAGGAGTGTCGGACAGAGAGGGACAGGAGAAGTGTCTCCGTTGGAACTGCCCATCCTCCTGCTGCAACCTCAAGTCCGCAGACCCTACACACCCATATCTGTGCGTGATGGTCACTGTTCTACCAACAGATCCCAGGCCACGGGACTCCCCTGCCCACAACCCCGGTGTCCCTAATGTTAACCCACAAAGTCTCAGACAGACAGGAAGTCAAAGCGGCTACTCGATGACCCGGATGCTCACTTGCCCATCGCCAAGCCCAGAAGCCATGCTTGGAATCGGAAGTGGTATCCGATCTCATCTGTAGCACAGCTCTCCTGTTCATGTTCCTCCTCCATGCTCTGCCTCTCCACATAGTTCCTTCCCCATTGTGCTCCTCACTGGAATCTCATCCCTTTCTGATCCTCACTGTGACTGGGCGTGCATCGGGGTCTGCTCCTTTCCTGGCTGCTCTCGCTCGCCTTGGGCCCATGGCTTCCTGTCCGCAGTGTGCATGCCATGCATGCATGCGGAAAGCGAAGCCCACACCTGTCTGACCCTCAAAAGAGGCCCACTGTGCTTGAGTGCCGAGAAGGACCACACACTTTGAAGGACCACAGCACAGAAGAACCATGCAGGCAGGGCTCGTGTGCCACAGATGTTCACCGTTCAGGCCGGGATGCAGGTGGTTCCTGTCACCACGGGGGGCCACCACCAGGCCCAGGGAGGCCGGACACTGCGGACTCTGGGCTCCTGGAGCAGCTTCCTGAGGACACTGCTCTCCTTGGGGACTCCCAAGAAGTTACCCCACATCCCTTCTTTGAGTGTGGGCACACCGAGCTCTCCCTCAGGGACTCCAGGCCTTATCCAAAGGAATTCCCAACTGTACAGAAATACGGGCGGCAAGTGATAGCCACATCCCCTTCCCACCTTCTGTATCTATAAACACCCGGTGGTACGTTCTAGCTCCCGATTCACTGTGCAAATGCTCACCGTCCCTTCTGCCGAATTCCCAGTCAGCTCTTGCTGACTTCAAATCTGATTCCACAGTGCATAAAGTGGCTATCTACATAAAGGACTCTAGGTCTGCTCCGGGCCACACCTGCTCGGTGATGCAATAGCAAATGTGTTCTGCGGAAGTCTGGGGCCCCATTTAGGGATCACCCGCAGAAACCCCTCCTCTGAGGAATCTGTGTGATCTTACAGGGTTGGCCTCCTCTGATCCAGCCCCCTTGGGGTCCTGGGCCACAGCTGTCTCCTGAGGACACGGAGGGAAACACTGGCGCCTCGGGCGCTTCAGGCAGCCTTCTGCTGGACCCTCTTAGCACATGCCCTCCAGCAAGGCTGAACGAGCACCTTCAAGCCCAACTATGCCCCCACACCCAGGCTCCACGCCTCGGGCACGAGAGAACCCACCCCTCACCCGGTCCCGAGAAACCGCAGATGCCCGAGTTACACGTACAGAGTGCAAGCTTTCCACCCCAGGCAAGCCTTCACGAGCTTCTGATTGCCTCGAGCGTGATGTTCTCAGCCTCACACGCTTCCTGAGTTAGAATACATGCCTGGGAATACCAAGTATGTGTTCAAGCCCACAAGCCGAGGGCATCCACGCAGCACCTGTCACTCAGCCATGAAGAAAGGTGTCTGCGCTTATCATATCAGGCCACAGCCTGCCCAGAGTGCTTATTCCCAGGCCACGTTCTTCCCCAGTGTGTGTGTTCCATCTGTGCATGCCCTAATGCTCCAGGGTGTAGAAAAGTCATTACATTGTCTACAGCCTGCTCAGATTTTGTCAGTAATGCCACCTGCCTCTATCATTGCAGGCATCACCTCCGGTGCAGGAGCTTCAACCATTTACCTTTCCAGTGAAAACAGCACTATGCTCCCCAGAGGCGCATGGAGAAGTGTGCAAGATGGAACCCTGAAAGCTCTGTCTCAGCACATGCTTTGGCCCCGTGTGCGGAAGGCCTTCTGTCAAGGGCTTGCGTGCTTGACAATCCCCGTGTTCGAGGTCTATTCATTCATGTTTTCTGCAGGTTGGGAACTACCACATGGCTCCCCTCCATGTGGTGAATCAGACAGAGGCGGGGCGGGGGGGGGCAGGCTGATGGGAGGGTACAAGAAGGGCACAAAGACTATTGCTCACACACAGGGGCAGAGATATGCAGAGATCCAGATGATGTGCTTGCTGGTGGGTCAGAGAGAAACCCCAGCCGCTCATCCCGTAATGCCCCATCCCGTAATGCCCGGCCAGCTAGCTGATGCTTAACCCATCAGTGAATGGAGTAAAGACTCAGACCCCGACACAAACTAATAGCTGTCTGTCAAGGGAACAAGCTCTGCCCCTTCCTCAGACGTTCATCCCACACTGGTTTGACCTCAGCCTTCCCAGCTGCGATTGGTGACCAGTTTAGAGGCAGCGGTCTTTTTGGAGGCATGTCATGTCAGGTCTCCAGGCCAAGAGACTGGAGTCCTGGGCTTCATCCCTCCGAGGAACCTGGCAGTCGTCGCCCCCCCCCCCCCATTTACCTCCTCCTTAGATGCCTTCCGGCTCCTCTCTTTCACACAACACGAGCCACGGCTATCTTGGGTAAGGTGCTGTCACACGAACACGGTCTTTTCTGTCAGGAGCTCGCGTGAAAATCATGGGCAAACAGAGACGGGGCATCCATTTATGTGGGTAGGTGATCTACGCTTTCAGGGCCTGAAACGACAGAGCTGTCACCAAAGAGGTGTCACCTGAGGACAAAGAGACAGGGCTGGCTGAGCAGCCAGTCCTTGGGGCTTCGCTTCAAACAGTAGTAGTGAGCACCTCTCCTGTCCCATGAAAGAGCAAGCCCGCTCCCGAGGCACACTCACAGGCTCAGCTCACACTCACTCAGGCTGTCTGCAGGCACCTACCTACGCACTTTGTGTGTCTGTCGAGTGGTTCCACCTCTCCAGCCTGAGTATCCTTCGCAAATGTATCTGTAACCAGGAAAGAATGGCTTGTCCCCGTTGTCATGGCAACCACTGTGTCATCAGAAAAAACGTTCTCTCCTAGTAGCCAGTTCTCTGCGGAAATCGGGAAGTACTAATCCACCCAGGAGGCCTACTGTTCACTTACATCTCAGGCACCTAGATCCCCCCTCCCCTCCAATTCCCTGCAGCTGCGTGCATGAAAGAAAATGAGCATGCACAAACAGGGTACAGAAGTCGATGCTGCCATGCCAGGGCCCAGGGGACCTTGGCGCAGGGGCTTTGACCACAGAGGGTCTGGGACAAGGCAAGGCAAGGCAAGAGATGACAGGCTTTTGTCTCCCTTCTAATCAATAGAATGAGATAAGGCAGGGGTCAGAGGTGAGAAGGACACCTTTTCAGAATTCCGAAGGCAGGCAGGTTGTTTCTCCAGATGTAAGTAAGTGTTTTAGGTCACTTGGCAGACAACAGGGAAGGCCGTGGACCTGCAGGAATTCAGGTGGCAACAACATCCAGAAAGAGGAAGAAAGGAAGGAAGAAAGAGAGAGAAAGAAAAAAAGAAAGAGAAAGAAAAAGAAAGGTCGAATCTCAAGCAGGAAGGAAAGAGAGCAAACTTCAAATGGCTGGAGGCTTTGGTAACCACAAAACCAGCCCACAAAGGCATATTTCCTCTCTCAGTGCAACACCTCTCAACAAACCGAAACACTGCCATCTATTAGGAAACAAGTACACACACACACACACACACACACACACACACACACACACACACACACGAGAGAGAGAGAGGGGGGGGGGAGAGAGGGAGGGAGGAGGGAGACAAGAGGGGAGAACAGAGAGAGGAGAGGAGGTCATGTTCCTTTAAGCTGCCTCAAGGCATGCCTACTACTCCATGCACTCATCCCTGCATCTAGTAGGATGCTTTCTCATCGCATTGGATGACTCCATTTTGGAAAGTTCACCTCTTCAGGGTTTTTCTACTTTGCTCACAGCACATACATGGATCATTACAGAATATGCCTTTTGCCTGACCATTTTCACTTACAATACTCCCAGCATTCACGGAGGGGTGTGTGTGTGGGGGGCACAGTGCATTCCTTCTCGGGGCCGGGTAGTATTGTGTTGTTCTGATTTGCCATGCTCAGTGTATCTCTTTATCATGAGGGGCTAATTTGAGACTTCCCCACTGTGACTAGGGCTGCCATGAGCTTTTGTGTGCCTACATTTGCTCAAATGCTTCTATTCAGGGGATTGGGCCATACCTAGGGGTGGAGTGTATGTGTAATGGGCTGATATGGCATTACCCATTTTGATGAACACAAAGGTGCTGCCCACAGTAGACATAGCATCGAGAACCCCACAGCAGCAAGGCTTTTGGGAGTCTGCCTATGCTTAAGAGTCCTTCGTAACTTCCATCCTAAATAGTCAAGTAACTGTATGTGGGGTGTGTGTGTGTGTGTGTGTGTGTGTGTGTGTGTGTGTGTGTGAGTGGTGAGTGGTGTGTGTGTGTGGTGTGTGTGTGTTGTGTGTGTGTGTATGGTGTGTGTGTGTGTGAGTGGTGAGTGTTGTATGTGAGTGTATGATGTGTGTGTGTATGGTGTGTGTGTGTGTGTGTGTGTGTGTGTGTGTGTGTGTGTGTGGTGTGTATGTGTGTGTGAGTAGACTCAACTGCTGTCATTGTATGTCCCTTGCCTTCCCTAAACTCAGATATCATGGGACTTGTGTTCTGAGTCCCCATGCATCACGCATGCCCAGATGATATGGTGTCAAAGCATGGTCATCAGAGATCCAGAGTCCATGGGGGAGGACAGTGGGACCATGGAGTGTCAGAGCCCAAGCTGAACAATACAGTGACAGCCAGGAGTCTCAGTCACTCTTCAGATCAAAGCTCCTGAAGGCCATCAGAAACATGCTGGAAGGCTGCAAATGCGAGGCACGGGACTGTACCCCGGGCAGGGGACTAGAGACCTCCTGTTCCTGCCTCTTGTGTACTTTTGAGGTCGTCGTCACTGGACACCTGGGCCCTCCAGAGAAGCAGCCATGAGTGATATTTGACAGGAGGGGCTTACTGGGGCCCGATGCACATGCGCAGACACAGGCCCGAGTCAAGCCCCAAGTTACACCCGTATGGTTGCTGGGTGGGTGTCCTTTTAGGAGCACCTACCTATAGCTAGTCTCATGCATGCTTGCCTGCTTTTGTAGAGAGGCCATTGCCCTTAGTTTCCAGAAGTGAGGAGTAACCCTGGCAAAGGAGGGTCTCTGGTGACTCTCCACGAAGCCTGTCTATAGGTGAGTGAGTGACTAGGTGTTAGGGCCCATGAGGTGATGTCATGGGCCTCGCTTTCACCCTGGAGTGGTCAAGTCCCGGAAGGGCTGCCTGGGCAAGCTTTGTGAAGGTGCCAGGGACCCCAAGGATTGGGCAGGACAGCGCGCGTGCTCCTGCAGAGACTAGGGACCTTCCACATGGCCCTTTCAGTCCCCCTTCGGGTACTCCCCCGATTCTGCACAGATCTATACTTCTACAAGTTGGAGCATTTCCAACGGGGAGCACAGATGTTCCGGGCACTTTGAGCTCCTCCTAGGTGAGTTGGGAGCTTGTGCATGCACAGCCGAAAGCTCCAAGCCAAGTATGCGTGATTACTTACGGGGTGGGCCTCAAGGCCGCCAGGCTCACAAAGGCAGATGTGGTTTTCCACAGAGGTATGCAACACTTTGTGGAAGTGAGGCATCCCTGCCACGCCCCCTCCGGGGGGACCAAGAGGGGTCTCGGGATTGTGGTGAGCTGTGTCCCTGTAGGTGAGTGCCTAGGTATTAGGACCCAGGATAATACCTGAGGTGAAGTCGTCTGTCCCTCCGTCCGTCCGTCCCTCCCTCCCTCAGTCCATCCTCCCATCTGTCCCTTCCTCCTTCCGTCCGTCCCTCCCTCAGTCTGTCTGTCCATCCTCCCATCTGTCCCTCTGTCTGTCCCTCCCTCAGTCCCTCTGTCCATCCACCCATCTGTCCCTCCGTCCCTCCATCCCTCCCTCCCTCCTTCTGTCCGTCCCTCCCTCAGTCTGTGTGTCCATCCTCACATCTGTCCCTCCATCCGTCCGTTCGTTCCTCCCTCAGTCTGTCTGTCCATCCTCCCATCTGTCCCTCGGTCCCTCCGTCCTGCCTTCCGTCCATCCTTCTGTCCGTCTGTCCTTCCGTCCGCAGCCCGAGTTCCACAGTGGAGTGGGGGAGGCCCGGAAGGGCCGCGTGGGAAAGCTTGCATAGGAAGCAGGGACGGAGAAGAGTGGGCAGGACAGCACGGCAAGTGTGCTCGCCGCAGGACTAGGCACCTGCCCCGTGGCGCTCTCTGAAGTCTTTGGGCACAGGAGACGTTTATCCGGGCCCACACGTGCACACTAGGACCAAGTAAAACAGGAGAGTGGGTGTTTCAGGTCCTCCCAGGCTTTGAAGTGCAACTTTCCCTCCGGGCGTGCGTGATCATCGCGGCTGGGCTTAGGCAAGGAAAGGGACCGCACAGGGGCTCGCGTGCGCCCCCGCTTCTCCGCGGCCCCTCCTATTTCCCGGAAGGAGGACCAACTAATGGGACCCCCTGGAGGGGCAGCAGGCTTTGGGGCTGCGGTGCTGAGGCCTGTCCCTGTCCCTGTCCCTGTCCCTGTCCCTGTGGGAGAGTGACCAGGTATTAGGACCCAGGATATTCCCCGAGGTGATGGAGGTGATGGCTGGCTCCTAAGTTGCACACCGAGTGGCCCAGGAGCAAAGCCCACAAAGGCCTCGAGAGGGACTCGGGGACCGCGGCTGGCCCGCGCAGCATGTGGACTTGGGAAAGACTAGGGACCCCCCACAGGGCCCCTTCCGTGGTCTTCGGGTGCTTCAGACGTCCTCCCGGCCCCATGTGCACGGGTGGGCCTGTTTGAGAGAGGGTATGGGGGGCTCAGGCCCTCGCCAGCCTTAGTACAGTGGCTGCCCGGATGCGCATGCGCAACCCCCTGTCCAAAGCACGCTTGCGCCAGTGCCTCAGCAAGGAGGGGGCGTGGCCAGGGTCACACATGCGCAAAGTGGACTACTTCCGGAAGTGGGGTCTCAGCAGCCGTGACTGGTGACTGCGCTCGAGGCTGAGAGGGGTTTGCGGTGCCGGTGAGGATGCGGTGAGGCGTCCTCCCCCAGCTGAGCAACGAGGTATGTGCAGCCTCGGAAGTCCATGAGGGGACTTCCGGAGCCTGCGTTAGCTACCCACCGAATTGGGCAAGGCCGGGGGGGGGGAGAGGGGGTGCAGTCTGGGAAGGTGTGTCCGGGCCACGGGGGCTGAGAGGGAGGCGAGCGCAGGACCGCCCGTGTGCTGGAGAGTGAAATCCAGTGTCTTCCAGGCCCTGTTAGGGCAGCTCCCAGCTGGGACTTACACAACAGCACGTCCACGTCATTGGCTGGGTCACATCCCTCAGCACCCTGGAGCAGGTGCATGCTGCTCCACCTAGTCCGAATGGTTCCATTCAGGGAGGGGGGGGCTACTCAGGTGGGACGACCGTCTGATGGGAAGAAGGCTCTCAGGGGACTGTGGTTGAAGCATGATCACCTGCCTAATCTGAGTGGGCCCCTGTTCTGAGGTTCTGGAGGTCACAAAATCAGAGTCGGCCTGGATCCACAGTGCTCGGTGGTGGCGCAGAATGGGATCACGGGGTGTCTGTCGGGGGCCTGCCTGGTTGAGGTTGAGGCGATTTCTGTAAACCTCCCTTCTGCAAGGGACTGGACAGAATCCCAGGCTCTGCGGGTATGAGAAGATAGATGTATGTGTTACAGAGTGAGGGATGGGGGAGAGCGTGGAAGGTGCCCATTGCCCCTGCATACTCTTTGGTCAACATTGGATGCATGTCCCCGCTTGTGATGTCTGCTGGGCGATTTCATGCATGGCAACTGCTGGGCCCGAGCCAGGCACGTGTGGCCCTTGGACCCATCTGTTGCAGGAGCATCTCCTAGCCCCACGTCATGGGTTTCCATGATACTCTCTCTCAGGCCACATCTCAGGCCACTCACCTGTGCCACATCGGCCTTGGCCGAGGGTGGATGCTTGGCTCGCCACAGGCAAGTGTGCCTGCTTTGCCAGCCTCCCGTAGTAAACTTACTGAGGGGGCCCTATACAGGAACAGAATGATGTGTATTCACCTGCTAGGTCCTCACATCTAGCCTGTATCACCTACCACCCGGCCAGACCAGGCCAGGAAGACACACACACACACACACACACACACACACACACACACATACACACCAAACCCCCACCCCCCTACACACACATACACACACACACCACCACCACCACCACCACCACCACCACCTCATGTATGAGCAGCTCTACTCATGAGCCCACATGCTCAGGTCTTTCTCATGCATAAGTGCTGTCAGAAAGCATGCTTGTGGAGGCAGGCAGTGGCTGGGTGCTCCCTTCCTCTAAAGAGACTGAGGTTTCTGAGGGGAGGATCTCGGAATAGGATCGTCTTCGTGGCCGACTGGTTATTAGTGGGTGCTTCTATGAAGTCCGGTGTTAGGGAAACTGTTCCAGAACGTGTTCCCAGTACAAGAAGGAAAATCCACTTGAACAAGGCCTAGTTACTTACTGAGCAGGTGCTGGTTCAAAGTACTAGAGTCTGACCCTGGGGCAGTTTATGTTAGACACATTTAAGGACAGTACACTTTTGGAACAAAGTTTGCTGGTAACAGTTATCTCAGTCCCCTGCGCAGAATGAAGGTTGAGGCCTAAGTACATAGACACTCTCTTGCAATGTACATGTGACCTGTCCCATGAAGGTGGGTTCTGTATCTTAGGGACCTCGGATCTGCTGTGGCTTCAGCCATGCGGATAGCAGAGACAGTACACCAGGCTGCCACGTACATGGGGCATCTCCACAAAGGATGGGCTCTGTTGACTGAGAAACCAAACTAACGAGGAAGGCCTAGGGTGGGAGAGTCTGGGAGAAACATGATAATCTGGGAGATCCGAGTGTGGCCTGGCCCTGTAGGCAGCATAGATCACCAGGCCGTTAACGACATCCACTCCCCGCCTTCTGGTTGGAAAAGAGATGCACGCCTGTGCTCAGTTGAAGAGACAAGCCTGTGTGCTTAACATTCCTGGGGCCCACCGTGCTTGTCTGTGAGCACAAAGACCTCGGGCGCTCATACAGACTGTGTGTCACCTTGTGTGAGTATATTGGGGAATCTCTGGATTTGCCTCCTGGGTGTATTCCTTGGGCCTTTCCTAGATGTCTGGGTCCCTGAGTTGTTTCTGAGAGCGGGTCGGGATTTCACTTGAGTGTGCAGCAGGTGTGCCCAGACATGGTTCCAGGGCCCACACTGGCTATCAGTGGGTTGGTGTTTGTGAGAAGATGCAGGTATTGTGGCACTTGGCCTGGGGCTAGACCAAGCTTGCCCTATCCTGGAGACAAGCAATCAGCAGAAAGGGCTGAGATTGGGGGCTACGGGGTTGCAGAGAGCTCTGCGTTCTGCGTTCCGGGGTGGGGAGGGGGTTGGGTGTAAAAAAATAGAAAAGAAAAGAAAAAAGGGACAGAATGTGATTGGATGTGGCATTATGTACCGGTGCCATCCTCCTCCTGCCACCTCTCTGCCCCAGCAGGGTAAGTGCCAGGGCACACGACCACAGGCTGTGGAGGCCTGGTCCCTGTTTCCATTGCTGTGGTGAAATTCTTCCCTGTGTCTTTACTGTACACACCAACATTCTAGGAGTCCGGCGGCCCAGCACAGTGAGGCCGCAAGCCATGTCAACCGAGGAACAGAAAGACATGAAGAGACGTGCCAAGCGCCCAAGGGTTGATCCGAATCTCTGTTCAGATGACTCCCAGAACCCAGATGCAATCGCACCTGGTAACAACGCACCTGATACGACGGGGCATATGTGGCTGGGCCTAACTGAGGGGACATTCTACTACTCTTTGGCAGGCGGTGCACATGGGTGGCGTGGTACTAACCAGTTCATTCCATGGGGTTACATGCATGGGTGGTGGGGGGGCGGGTTTCTGGTGCTCAGATCTGATTCTCAAGCATGTTCTGGGTTTCTGTCCACACCTGATGTTCTCAGCCCGTGGCGGAGGTGCACGGCTCACAAGGGCCATTGGTCCTGGCCAGCAGGCCTCTGGAGAAGCCCATGGGTCACAGTGACTTTCCTTGGAAGGCTTTTACAAATATGTGTCCCCGCCGTCCCCAGACTCTGGCTGAGCTGAATTTCACCTGTGTTGTTTGGGTGTGGGTGTGGGTGTGGGCACCGGTTCCCAGAAGATGACTTTAAAACTGCTGTTGTTGGCCATGGGCTCACCCAAGCCCAGAGTGAAGCTGTTTCCCATGTGGGTTGATGAGAGCAGCACACTTCATCCACAAAGGATTCCCCTTTCTTCTCAATGCAGCAAACAATCCAGCAGTTGATACCAGTGTGATGGCCAGCTGTTCCTCAGGATCAGATATGCAAGAGGCCAGGTGATGTCTTACAGGAACTTTGGCCTGCCCCAGGAGGTAGTTTCAGTGTGGTTTTATGCAGTCATACAGAGAAAAGGATGTCCTTTGCTGGAAAATGGATCCAAATGGAGAGTTTGGTGTTGAGTGAAATGAGCCAGCACCAAAGAGAATACCGTCACCTGTTTTCTCTCATTTGAGGGTCCTAGATTATAAAGTAGGTCCATGAAATGGCAAAACCCAAACTGAGAAGGGAGCCTGGGGAGAGGTGGGCAATGCCCAATAGAGGGGAAAGATTGGGGAGTGGGAGTGGAGGCTGACTGTGGAGGTTGAGTGTGGTCAGAAGGCATGAAAGTAGAGGCCTCACTGCCGGGGTGATAGAGGAGGACTAGCAGGAGGGCACCGCGGAAGGATGAGTGTGAATGTGGCTGGAGTGCACGACAGATGGGTGAGAACCCTTTACAGAACGCATCTCTGCCGAACAGGGAACGGATTCCGCTAAACGTTTACTATAAAAACCCCTGTACTGCCAAAACATGACAGGAAGTCACTGCTTGAGGGTGGGAGACACTTCCACGGAGCTGCCTGCAGCTGGCAAGGGAATGCCTGGGATTCAGTTGTCATGACTCATTCATCCAACACCCAGCCTGAGGTTGGTTTCCTGGAGAGAAGGCTGACTGTGAGTCACCCATGCTCCAGCCAGTAACGCTTGCCCATGTGCCCGTATGCATCTGCAGTGAACTCACTGATTCACTGTGAAAATGGGCAGGAATGGGAAGGAATATTTACAGAATGGCACCTCCCATCAACCCCAAGAGAGGAAAACCAGACTCTGTCCCGCATAAGCACTAGTCCCTGCAAAACCGCATGCCTCACCTTCCTTCAGTGCACACTTTGGATGCTTGTCCTCACTTAAGGATTCTTGTGTGCATTTTCCACAGGCAACCTGTTCAGAAGAGGATACAGGATTTCAAAGGTGTGTTTGAGCAGATGTTGCTGGTACCAGAGCTTTCTTTCGGACCCCTCTGCAGTGCAGAGGAATTTCTTTCATTCACTCATTCACTCACTCGCTCACTCATTCATTCATTCATTTTTGGTGGAACAGTAAATTGCCATTTGCCCTTTACAGGTGGGCGGGTGTAGGTGGTGGTGGTGGTACCTTTAGCTTAACTTTTAGCTAGCTGATCTGAGCCGGGGGACTGGAATAGCTGTCACTGAGGTGGTCAGGAGAGTTTCCCGATTCCTGCACTGGTTGCTGAAGAGTGTTACTAGAGATGATGGGCAAGCAGATAAACCTCTGCTTTTTGTCCTACCACACTGAGTGGTAAGTTACAATTCAACAGCTGTTTTTCACATCCTGAATTGAGTCATTTTTCTGGCTTTGCGACCTTGCTCTCCTCCAGGAGCCCCTACCAAAGAGGGCATGGGTAAGAGCCTGAAGGCTGTATGTAGATTGATGAGCCTGTCAGGGAATACCGAAGGCAGCCACAATGTGGACCGGGAAGAAAAGTGTGTGTGACGCATAGCATGCCACACGGGCTTGTTTTCTGTCATTCACGGTAACCAAGTCAGTGTGCCACAAGCCACCTCCCAAGCTGAGGCAGCTTTTGCTCACTTGTGTGGATGGCCCTAAAAGGACATTACTAGAGAGATATCGTCAATCCTTAGCCAGTGTATAGAGTCAATTCATGTAAGCCAGGGTGTCTGACATCTGAGAGCATTGCTCTTTCTGGTACAGAGGAACTACCGCTTGATCTCTAAGGTGTCCAGAAAATGTTTTGTCAGTGACGGTCACTCGTCAGAGCACGATGCCCCCCACCCCTTCACCCCCCCAGTGTGCCTGTATTCCTAACACTTAGGAGATTCGGGACCTGGAGGTCGCCCTCACTCGCCTCTCAGGTTTGAGAGCAGCCTGGGCTGCTCGGGACCCAGTCTCAGATTTTAAAATAAATAAAAGTTCAGCGAAGAGCAACATGGACACAGGATCTATAGGTACCCCTCCTACTGTGTAGGTGATGTGTCAGGGTTGAAGGAGCGTGGCTTCCTCTGGATATTCGATTTAATGTGATACCATTTCCTTTCTCAAATAGGTGGCATTACCCAGTCCCTTCTGGCAAAGAGGAAGCAGTTTGCAAAGGATATAAATGACTCTTTCAGAAGCCTGAACGAAAACCTCCAGAGCATTTTCAAAACCCAGCAGAAGTCAAGGTACAGTTGTGCATGACCATCTGTAAAATGAGACCTGTACAGCTTTTACTCTTCCTTCCAAAGTCACTCCTGCCTGCCTGCCCGCCATGGTGATCCTGCACAGAGTGGAATTGCTAATGCGACCTACCTAGCACTGCATTTTCTCTGTGAGGTAGTCCTGTTGTTCATTGCTGTGGCGGAACACCCCCCCCTGCCTTTTATAGAGGTGAGATGTGTTAGCTGCAAGATGGGCAAGAGAATAGTTTCTCCTCTGTCAGATGACAAGACGGATAGCTTCCAATAAGGAAAGACAGTCTTCTCTGGTCTACCAGACCGTACCGGTTAAGAGGTAATAGGTGCCATCGGGGCTCCTCTTGGTCAGTCATCGTGGCCATGTGGGGAAAGGGTTCTGTGCGCTCTTCGTGTGTGTAAGTGCCATAGGACGAAGGGTATGTTGCCTTCACAACACGGACTTTGGCTCTTCGTGTGTGTGAGTGCCATAGGACGAAGGGTATGTTGCCTTCACAACACGGACTTTGGCTCTCAGAAGCTGTAGGTTAGTTACTCCATAAGGGGGAGCAAAGATGAGTCAGATTCTAAGCCAGGAATGCAGTCTTGGGAAAGGTGTGCCTCAGAGCATCCCAGGGAGAGGGAAGACGTGCAAAATGACATCCCCCTTAGGTAACCAATTAAAACAGCATTCTTCTGGGATTAGAGTGGGTCACATTTCTGCCTCTCAAGAGACAATTTAATTCATGCCCCCTTTTGTCGTTGGCTCCTGGCTCTTGTGTGACAACAATGAGTGTGTGGTGTCATTGCCTTGGCCTCACATAGTGTGAGGGTGCTCAGGAATCATTACTGTGTTTTACAGGCAGGAGCTTCACTCCATACACTCCCAGATGTTTGAGTCCCTGTATCAGAAGTGGCTGGGCGATGTGGTGAGAGCAAGGGAGCAAGAAGAACGCCTCAATGTGAGTGTTGCTCTTAGCTTGGAATAGGTCCTCTGAGTCCCTTTCCACAGTGGCAGGGCTTCAGTGCAGCAGGTCTCAAGGGAAAGGGACGGGACACAAGGAGGGTGATGGATATGGCCTGGAGAGACTAGCTGTCCTCTCTGGCTTGCTCCCTTTGTCTGTGCTGGGGTGGTGTGGTCATGGGTGAGGGGCCAGCATGGTGGGCGGGTGAGCAGGGACTGCGTGGACAGTGCAGGAGAAGGTATGGGCTTGTGTGCTCAGAGGTTGCCCTTGGTGATCCACACACAGTGCAGATGCCAAACAGTGCAGGAGGGGTGGGGGTGGGGAGTCCCAGTCTGCCTTCTGACACAGTGATCAGGGAGGCAAAGTGAGAGCAGCCAGTGTGGCTGGGACAGAGCAGAGCAGGGAGAGGCTTAGCGTTCATGGACACCGAGTAGTGCTGTCTTTGAGGGGTCTTTCATCCCGATGGAGGACAGAGCTGTACTCCCAAAGGCCCTGCTTTCCAAAGGCCCTGCCTTCCAAAGGCCCTGCCTTCCAAAGGCCCTGCCTTCCAAAGGCCCTGCCTTCCAAAGGTGGGGAAGCAGCACCTGGACTCAGATGCTGTCATAGTCCTGACACTGGCACCTTGGGAAAGCTCAGGAGAACAATTAACCCCCCTGCCTCAGTTTCCTAGGAGTCAAAGCAGACCTGTGAAGAATCCGTCCGTACCTTTCTAGATCTTGTGTATTGAGTGCTTGCGTTTTTGACATGTTGCTTCAGAATGTGTGGCCTCGTGAGATGATGTATGTTTGCCATTCATCTTCCCTGCCCTTCTCATTTGGTTGATAATGTAGTTGACAGAATGTCACAATCTGGGGCATGGCTGACTGATGAGGAAAGTTTGGTCAGAACTCTCTCTCTCTCCCTCGTTTTCTCTAGTTCTCCCCCTCTCTGACTCTCTGTCTCTCTCTGTCTCTGTCTCTGTCTCTCTCTCTCTCTCTGTCTGTCTGTCCTGCTTTCTTGGAAAGGAGGGTTTCCTTGGAAGCTAATGTGTTCTCATCATATTAAAACATATTTTATGAAAACAAAGAAATGCTGGGAACGTAAAATTCTGGTGAGGTAGGAAGCCACAGATTAGGTGGGTCTTATTGATAATTTTAAAATGGTTATTTCATAGGATTTCTGCACAAGCGTGGCAAGACTGACACTGGTCAGATCGTGTTATGTTGCTTTTGGCATTGGAGGCCAAGGCTTCAGACTTGTTCATCATGAATGTCAGAGAACAAAGCATGATGGGAAGGAATTCCTGTAAGCGGCAGGGTTCAGTGTTCAGTTTTACTGACATTTTTTCATTGGTTTCCTCTGTTTCAGCTTATAGCTCAGCAGCAGGTGAAGGTGTTGCAGAAAGCTGTAGAGGATCATGAAACCAAGATGGAGAACGCTAAAGATATGTGTGACACATTTTTGAAGGTCTGATAGATTGCACTTGTTGACAGAACACACCCTTATGTCTTACCATGTGTCTGTTACGAGCAGAAGACAGATTGGCCCCTTCTCAATTTGAGGGAGAAAAAGAATTAGTTTTGAAAACTGTGATCACATTCTCTCTGGGATATTTTCCCCACACACAGCAGAAATGCTGAGGTTTGCTTAGCCTGGGAAACTGATGACGGTGTTGTGGACCGTGTTCTAGCACAGCAGCTGGTGACTGGAAGTTTGCTTATAAAGGAGCACAGTGCATCACAGTGATGAGTTATTGACCTCTAGTGACATTTCGATGGAAATTAGCAAGTCTGGGGATCCTTCTGGTGTTCTTTGACTTGTTTTGATTGGACGGCTCGGGTCAGTGATGAGCAAAGGGCAAGGACAGTTTTTACTTTCTTCCATGTTGAGTGTTTTGCAGTCTTCAGACATTAGAATTACACTTGAGTATTGGCGGTCATGTATTTCACAGCTCTACAGCTGATGTGGGGACTGGAAGAGTTGGTAGAGGATTAACCCGCTTTGAATTGAGAGCATAGAACCGGCAACTGTACCTCGCTGAAGCTCCAGGCCCTAAGTGACGCCTGTACACCCAGGAGTTGAAGCAGCCCTTCAGCGGGAATTCCTTTTGATGCTCTCATTAAAATACCCTATGAAATACCTCTCCTCAGATCTGATTCAGATGCCTTATCTAAAGTGCTCAGTGTATCATAGTAAATTAAGTGTTTTCCGGGTGCCAGCGAGAAGCTAGGTCTGTTTTTGCTGAGCAAGCATGCGTTCACCAGTTAATACCCAGGTGGCTACCCCTAGCAGCCACGTGCACTCCGGGCATGGCAAACTCTGCCTATAACCCCAGCGAGGTGAGGCTAGAGACACAAGGATCCCTGGGGCTTGTGTGACCACCAGTACAGGCAAATTGGGAAAACCCTGTGTTTAGTGAGATACCCTGCCTCAAGGAGTAATGTGGTGAGCTGTTCAGGATGGTGCTGCCACACACTAGCACACGTGTGTGCATGCAAACACGTCCACGTGAAGGGAATCGCTTTGAGTTTTCTGTGACATCTGGTCTCCACACTGAAACAGACATACGTGCACACCCACCTGCACACACCAAGCACACAGAAAAGTAAAACTGAATTTTCAAGGCCTTCAGATCCACACACACATATGGAGCCCCAATGCAGCTGGATACTTCTTGGGAACTGGCTGGAAGAACCTGTCAGATAGGCTTGCATCTAACTGTGAGTGCTCAATGTGAGCAGCACCACATAGGAAGCCTTGTGACTGGATATCTCTGGCTTCCCAGATGATCCATGCCCTTCTGCCCAGACCCTTCTGCCCCTGCGTCTCTGTACACTGCTCTCTGCTCCTCCACCCAGGCTTCCCTCCTGTCCCCGTCCTCCGCTCTGCCTCTGAGGGACTATTTTCGTCAAACATGGCGTTTTCTTTTCAAGATTTCCCAGTGGCCTTCCTTCTTAATGCTCTGTTTCCCGTGTCCTCTGCCCACCCACCCAACCACCCACCCATCACCTCCTCACACCCATCACCTACACACACACACATACACACACACACAGACAGAGAGAGAGAGAGAGAGAGACAGACAGACAGACGACAGACAGACACACACACACACACACACACACACACACACACACACACACAGTCTTGAAAGCTTGCGCTGGCTGCTTGCTTCCTTCTGTCCCTCTTCCTTCCTCCCAGTGAAGCAGCTTCCCTTGAAGTGAGTCCCGTTCCTTGCCCTTGCTTTGCGTCTGCTCTTTGCCCACAAAGCTTCCTGTGCCTTGTCTTCCCCCAAGGACACCCTATGTGTTTACTGCTTGACGTCACCATTTGCGTCCTTTTCAGCATCAAGCCCGGCAAGCTCCATTCACATACTTATTTTCAGCTGGTGTGCAGGGTGTCTGTTCCTAAGATGTCTGGGCCCTGGTAATAGGGCAGAGACTGGACAGGTGTTAAGAGCCGGTTTTCCCTGCCGGCCTGGTCCCACCGCCTCGCCAGCCCCAAATAACACACAGAGACGCTGTATTAGATATAATTCTGTTGGCCAGTTACTAGCGTTTCTTATCGGCTAGCACTGTCTTAAATACTATCCCATTTCTATTCACCTAAGCATTTCCACGTGGTCTCCTCTTACCGGACAGAGGCCCCGGCGTTCTGCTCTCTCCATCCTCCATCTTGAATCTCTTCCCTACTCCTTCCTCTCCCCTCCTGGTCTCCTAGACCCACCTATCTTGCTTTCCTATTGGCCAACAGGGCTTTATTCGTTAACCAAGACGAGCAACATATTTACAGAATGACGTCTCCCATCATCTCCTCTTTTCTGTCTGAAGTAAAAAGAAGGGCTTTTAACCTTAACATAGCAAGATATATTATATAGCAAAACAGTTATCAAACAAGAACCATAGTTAGCAATATTAAGTTTGTTAACATCTAGCAAGATTTAAAGAAAATATTTCACCATCTACCCTATCTTTGTGAGTCTAAAGTCTTACATGTAACTTATCTTTAATCCTAACTATAACCTTAACTATCTGTCTTCAGTTCCATCAAAGACCACAGAAGGATAACATATAAACTCTAGAAATGACAGAGACAACTCACTGCCCGGTCAGGCACCCGAAGTGCTTCTGTAATGTTCCATCTTCAGCCTATAGGCCATAGTGTGTCTAGCACACTCCTCAGCCAAGCAGGAAACTAAACTGTCTTTATCTTCTTCTGGCCACCAGCCTTTTATCTGGTAAACAACAACATTGCTAAAATGAAGGTCACGGCCCTATTAGCCGTGGTCTATCCAAGATGGCAGGGTACGTTTGCCGCCAGAACTGAGAGCTGTGCTCAGTGCCTTGGTCTACGCTGCCATCCACCAGCATGCTGCCGGCTTGGCGATGTGGCCACTGCCATTGCCGGCCCTCGTACACACCGTTAAGTTCTTTGGAGAGCTCTTTAAAAGACTTGTGGGGTTTGTTTGTTTATTTGTTTTGTTTTGTTTTTTTTGTTTTTCCTTTATGCTGAGTCAGAAATCCTCCCTTAAAGGAGCAGTGAATACTTGTGCTTGTCTACAGCTAAACAGAGCCCAACTGAGAAAAATGTTGTTACCAAGAAGCCTTACTTGTTGGCTCTGTTTTTTTTTTTTTTTTTTTTTTTTTTTTTTATAGTTAGTTACTTTGTTTATTTCTAAAACCCATTATTAGGTTTTTGTTAAGTTTGAAGTGAAAGTTCTCATCCCCATGTTGGGTAACTTTAGTTTCGAGCAGGTTTTCCTGCTGGCCTGGTCCCGGTGGTGGGCGTGGGGGGAGTCCTACACATTATGGGGAGGGGCTGCATCTCCTTTTCCATATCTGCTCCCCGTGACTTTTTAACTGATCCTCCACCCATTTTCCGAGATGTGTGCCCTAGCTGTCCGTGTCCCACAATGATACCGCCTTACAATGTGTCACTGGAAATTTTTGTGGGGTAGTCATTTAACGTGCTCAAATTCGCCACTGTTCTTAAGTTTAAATCATGACAAACATCCTTTGGATATGGAAAGTCGGTTCCTTTAAAATGAAATGGGGTAAGGTGTCAAGCCAGAGGGCTTCAGGCTCAAGTAGAGTTTCTGTTTGTTTGTTGGTTTTTGTCGTTTTTTTTTTTTTTTTTCTTTTTTTCAGAAAGCCAAGGACTTGAGTGAACAACGCAAAGCGTTTATTGGTGGTGACAGAAGTGAAGTGAGGAAGGAAATCTTCAAGGCGCAGGACAGAGTTATCATGGAAACGGTAAGTCGCATGTCTGTAATGCTTGCTGTGTGCCTCGGGGTGGCTTCCTGTGGGCAGAGATGGAATAGTGATTCCCCAACTCTCCATTTTCAAACAGCAAGAGCAAGATGTGGCTGTTGTTGAAACGTACCTTCAATCCCTGGTCCTTGACTGCCCCGAAGAAACCATCTGAAGCTCACGCAAAGATGCACAGGGAGCATTGGCCTTGCTGACAGGATATTCCTAGTGGTCGATGCAGCTCCTTTCTCTTTACTTTGCTTGTTAGAAATAAGACTGGGGCTCTGTTCACCATGAACTGAACCCCCAACAGTTCTGTGAGTAGCAACAGTTAAGTGTGGATCCTTGGCCCCTGACAGCAAGGGAGGTACATTCTCCCACCAGTGGCAGTTACATTTTGGAAGCAAATAATGTCATTTGGTTTTACGATTGGCTTCTTTGGTTCCCCTTCACTTCCGCAAAGTCAGTGTTACTTTACTCATTTCGGGAAGAAATAAATAACGACGGGATCCATTAATCTGTGCATGCTTTTATTATTCATGATGTCACAGAGCCAAGGCCTTTGCAAATGGGCCTTTACTGGAAATCCAACCCAACATGTTCCCTCAGACTTAACTGCACACGACTCTGGTTTTCGCACTCAGATGTGCTAAACGGTTTACAGGATTCCCACTACAGAGCCAGATCTGAAAGCCTTGGGTTTGAGCTTGCGGTGGGGCTGTGGCATTTCCCAAAGACAGCCAGACTCGTTTCCAGGCTGTATTCAGCACTGGTGGAAAGGTACCTGCCCTTACCTTTGGTCAAAAACATTTATCAGTGAACATCTGTATAATAATAAGCATTTGCAGTTTCAGTATTTTACAATGGCTGTTGTTTTCCCGGAGCATTTTCTAGTATTCAGAGTTTAATTTTCATCAAGTAATTCTGCACGTATGTGTATGTTTGTCTAACTCCTGAGTCATTCTTTCGCTTTTTTCCTGTGATGTATTTTTTGTTTTCATGAATCCTTAGAATCTGTGTTCAGATTTGATGTTCATTTTCATGGGTGTGTACTTGATGAGTCTTTGTGAGCTTACTCCAAGTGTGTGTTGGTAGCCATGAAGGCTGGGAGAGGGGCTCAGTTCCAGTCTCCAGGTCCCATAACACCAGAACTCACTCCCAAGGTCTGTCCTCTGACCGATGTGTGCCCCCACCCTAGTGTGGTGATACAGTATTTGTGATTTATTAAAGCTTGGCTGAGGGTACAGAAAGCAAAGCCAGCCACAAGCCATAGAGCCAGGAAATGGTGCTATACACCTTTGATCTTGGCACTACGGATGTTGCAGGAGCATTTTATTCTCTAGCCAAGCTGAGGAGAGACCAGCCCTTGGGGTCTGAGGTAGAGATGAGAGCTAGTGGCAAACTGCTTTCCTTTTCTGAGCTTCAGCTTGAAACTTGGACCCCAGTATCTGTCCCCGGGATTTTATCATTCACTCTGACCCATGTGAGCATATACACAGAAACACACACACACAGACACACACACAGACACACACACACACACACACACACACACAGGAGTGGGGCTTGGGTTACAGGTGGTTGTGAGCCACCCAATGTGGGTGTTGGCTATGTGAACTGGAGTCTTCTGGAACAACAGCAGGTGCTCTCAAGCGTTGAGCCATCTGTCCAGCCCTGTTTAGCACATGTGAGATTGCTTCACTTTTACCTGGAGTTTGTGAGCTAAACCTACCCTTTGTGTAGACACAGAAATACATGCCGCATCACACAAGCACCTTGAAGGCCAAGCTGCGCCTGAATGGCACAATCACAGCAGCTGAGGAAAACTATAACCATAACTATTTGTCTTTAATTTCTTCACAGACCACAGAACTCTAGAAATATATAAACTCTAGAAATGACAGAGACATCTTGCCTGTCAGTCACCTGAAGTTCTTTTGTAATCTTCCATCTTTAGTCCATAGGCCATAGTGTGTCTGGCAGATTTTTCAGTAAAGCAGGAAACTTCAAACTGTCCACTTGTATTGGCAGTTTGTCAGTCACTTTTCTCTGAGTCCTGCAGACTGTCTGGCAGACCCTTTCATGAAGCAGGAACTCTGTAGCACTGTCCACCTTGAATCAGCAGTCAATTTTCTGTGGGTCCTGCATGTCCAGTTTATACAGCATAACGTCAAACAGTCCAGGCAAGAGCAGTATCGTGTCCAAATGGCTAGCCTTGCCACACTGGAGGTAAACTCCATATGTGTTTTTTCGATGTCCATCTTCCTTTCTGACTCAGGTGGTGCTGCCAGGAGCAGTTATGTCTCACTGTCAAGAAAAACCCTAAACCATTTTAAATGCCATATTGTGTAGGTCTTTGAAAGGTTTGAAGAAGAACGCCTCTCTGTCTCAGATACATCTCTGTGTATCTTGAAAAAAACTTAACTAACTTAACTCTAAGCTGAGACTATCATAGGCAATTGTCTATAATCTGTACTACATTATATATTACATTTCTAAATGAGCTACAAAAACACAGTACCTAAACAAAAGGAGAAATATACATATCGCCAAATTGACCTTAAGTTCTATCAATAAGTGCAAATCCATTCCAAAACAAAGTAGTAATCAATAAATAAAACATGGGTGGCTCTAATTGGAGTCTCTGTCTCTTGCCTTCCCGTTTGCAATTTGAGATGGGGACCCTGAGCTCCAGCTTCCAGCTGCGCTTGCCAGGTCTGCCACCTGCTTTCCCTGCTGTTATGGCGCCGCGCCTTAACGCCCTGGAACCACAATCCCCGAACAAAACTCTTTCTTCTGTGTTGTTGCCTTGGCTGTGGTGTTGTATAAGAGCAACAGAATCCCTGACTAAGATAGTCTGATACGAGACCCGAAGGGTTTGCCTCCCGCATGGGTGCTCTTTCGGCAAACCTTAGTGTCTACTCAGGAAGGTGGCCTTTAAGGGGACACGAGCCTCGACACTCTTAAAGTAGAAGTGTCTTAAAGTAGGGTGCCCTGTTGCATCAGGGCGGTGGAGGTGTGTGTGTGACTGACTGACTGTTAAGGGACTCCATGGCGAGGCTCTGGCGGTGGCAATCACACATTGCCTTTTCACAGAGCCCTAGGGGCGGAGGGCGTGTATGGAGAGACGAGTCTAATGGCTTATCCATCAGGCATGCATTCTCACGTGCAGCGGCCACCTCGCTCACGTGTTCATGCGCGGCCTGAGGCACATGTGAGCACGCCCCTCCAGCAAAAATGCAGGGGCGGGGACATGTCCATGGGAAAGGCTGGGACTCATGAGCTGTGACTGCTCCCCGAAGGGAGGGGAGCTCGGTGGAAGGGCGGGTTCGGGTTCGGGTTCGGGTCAGCTAGGTGAGTAACTGCCTGACAGGGCATCCTCCGGTAAGCTACATTGGGAAGGGTAAGTTTAATGCTTGAACCCCAGCCCTTGCGGGAGCATGGTGGGGACCGCCCCCCCATGCCCAAGAGGGCCTGGGATGCAATGTGCCTGAGCCTGGCTTAGCCGCGGACTGGACCCGTCAGCCCTGCGGGCTCAGAGAAGAGGTCTGAGAAATACAGAGCCTGGGATGCCTGACCCGGACAGCGTGGATGGGCAGGACTGGCTGTGGCCGTGGCCCGATGACGTGAAGCCACGGGCCTGCCCTCACCAGGAAGGCAAGTGTGACCGGACGAGGGGCGATGGACCCCGTGACGGGGCGCGCCTTGCCGGTGCCCCTGCGCATGCGCGTGCCCATGCGCAAGCGCTGTGACGCCAGCCAATCAGAGCGCGCCGTATTGGGAGGTGGGGCCAAACTAAGCCTGAGCGACCCGACCCGTGAGGGGAAGGAGGCTTTCTGGCCTGGCGGAGGCACGGGCCTCGGTGGGTGGCGGCCTTGTGTGCTTTTGTCTGCGTGTGCGCTGTGGGGCCGTTTCGGGGGTCGCGCTGCGGCTCCGGCGCGGTTTGGAGGCATCGGGGACGATGAAAGCTCTCGACTAGGACAGTGGGTCACACAGCGAGAGCGTGCAGGGTAGCACTTGCGGTGACGCGGGGCGCTGCACGTCAGGTCCACTTCGGGCGGGAAGAGGCTCCGGGACCAAGAACGGAACGCGCTGGTGAGGGCAGCAGGTTCCTAGAAGAGTGGGTGGGGCAGTCAGTGGACTGGGAGAGGCCTGCGGGCTTCCCGCATCTGCCCGTGTCCCTGTAGCCTTTGGGCCCTGACTGGACAACTGGGTCCTCCCGTGATCCCTCCCCTGGCAATACCTCGGCAGGCTGGCTACTCGGAGGGAAGGGGAAGGGGAAGCCCAGGCACTTTGCGCCCGCACACGGGGCCGTCCAAGCCGGCAATGGGTGACTGATGGGTGGGCTTCACACCTGCCCTTCGGGAGTGCCCTGCTCAGCCTCGGGCGTGCCTGCACAGTGGTGCTTCAGCTAGCACTAGATCATTCCAGGAGGCGGGCAAGGAGCCTCTCACAGGAACGTACTCAACTGTGGTCAGCTCGACCAGGCGACTGGCGGGTAACCAGCGGACTCAGTCACAAGCCCCGGATCAGCCCGGATCCGCAGCCCTTCGGCGAGGGGAACGGGGTCTCGAGGCACAAGTGTCAGGGTTAATCTCTGATGGGAGCTTTGGAAGCCTCGCTCTCAGGCCTGGTCAAGAAATAGAACACGGAAGGCGGTGGCGGAAGGGGTCCCGAGGGTTGTGGGTCTGAAGAGAGCTGGCTGTGACAGTGAGGTGTGGAAGAGGCAGTAGTGACCATCCACGTATTTCTCTGTCCCTGTCCAATAGGAGTCCTCGGGTGGGGGGGTGTGACACCTGGGTCTCGCCTACATGCAGCCATGGGCCTCGCCTCAGCAGAAACGCCTATCTGAGGGCGCTGGGGCAGGGCCGGGCGCCTTCACCAACCCGCAGCTTCTGCATGCATCCAGATCTCACAAGGGCCGCTTTAAGCCACTTCACCTTGGGTGTGCATGAGAGTTGTGCGTTGGGAGGTGGGGCCTAGATGGGTGTGACCACATGCCGAGGAGGAGGCTCCCAGGGAGGGAGAGTACCCTGGTGGACGATTGATTGCCTATTGGGGAACTCTCTTATGGGTCTCCCTAGTCGTGACGGGGATCAGGGAGGGGGAGCCTTCCTTATCTTCTGCGGTGCGATGGAGGGATTACAAAGGGGCATGACAAAGGCAGCAAGCCTGTGGGGTGATATGAGGAGCTTCACTTCCAAATGGGACTGGATAAAGGCCCCAGAGGGCAAGGCTAGGGAGGGGTCTTGAAGGCTACAGGGATCGGGAGGTCTGAGGGGACGCCTCATGAGCGGGGAGACTTGGACTTCTCGGTGACTGAGTAGGCCCCTCAGTGGGTTGGACCTCCCAACCAGCCACCAGAATTAGGCGTCCTGTTTTGCAGGGCAGGGGAGGGACAGTGCCCAGGCTTTTCCTGGCCAAGGGTTCGGAAACGGCAGAGAGTTCCGATCTTGAGGGGTAGGGGGGTCTTGGAGTTCCATTTTCAGGTAGAGAAATGAGACAGGACAGAACACTGGTGACCTCCCCTCACCCTCTCTTTGCTCTACCTCAAGAGCAAGGGCACCTGGCCACACCCTGTGGACTCCCAGTCCCTGTTTCATTGCCCCGTCTCGTAATGCCTCCTGCTATCTGTAGTTCCCGGAATCCTGTCTAGCCCAAGAAGATTCTAACCATGTCAAGCAGGGAATGGAAAGCCACGGGAAGTGCTGGCATGCACACAAGGCTGGATCCAAATCTCATACCAGACGACACCCAGAACCCAGATGCAGTCATCCCAGGTAAAAGAAGAAAAAAACAAAACAAAAAACAAACAAACAAACAACAACAAAAAAAAAAACTGGTGGGCTCCTGTAGGACTGTGTCCACCAAGGAGACGTCTGAAAATCTCTTGGCAGGTAGAACACTTGAGCGGGTGAGTTGGTTGCGTGGACTTTGCTTGGAACAGCTAATAACTTGCTCAAGCTGTTTTTGTGGCATTACATTCCCCCAGTTGAAATTTTCACCACACAGGAAACCTGCAAGGCTCAGCCAGGTGCCTCTCTGGGAGCACGTGGGTCACAGTGACTCTCTGGAAGGCCTTTACAGGTGTCCGCACCGACTGTTGCCAGCCTCAAGTCCGAAGAGTTTCATGACTGTCTGTGTGTGTGTTCGTGCCTGTGTGTGTGCGCGTGCGTGAGCATGCCTCACTGTGCATGAGTGTGAGGTGTGTGCATGCACATGCATGACTTCAGGGATGACTACTTTAAAAAGTACAAGTAACCGCGTTGCTGTCTATGGGTTCTAGAAACCCCATAATGAAACTGTTTTCCACTGGGGGATAACGAGAACAGCAAATTTCACTTCAAAATAGTTTTCCTTTCTTTTTAATGCAGCTGACCAAGAAGTCATTGATATCACTGATGAGGACATTACTTCCTCTGGAACAGAAGGGCAACAGGCCAGGTGACATGGGTCATCGTTTACGCCCTCTCATAAATTTAGACGAGTCGGGCTGGGGCGGGCTGGTTCGGGCTCAGCCGGGCTCAGCGCAAGAGTGCCTGGTGTAGGAACACAAGATGCTGAGTTCAGATCCAAGGCACCCACAGAAAAAGCCATGCATGGCCAGGCACGCCTTTCTAAGCCCAGAACTGAGGGGAGAGGCAGTCCATCAGAGGCAGGAGGATTGCGAGTGTTTGCTGACTGCCAGCTGAACAACAACAACAACAAAAAAACTGAGGTCATTAGACAGACAGACAGACAGACAGACAGACCAAAAGCAAGGTGTGTGCACCGAATGAATGAATGTACTGGGTGCATCGAGCTTAAAGGCCTCAAAGCATTCACCCCGAAGTCAGTCAGTTGTTCAGTGTGATAAGAAATGAAAATCTCATGCCTCCAGCAAACTGCATACAGGTCCTGTCATAAAACCTGTCTGGCAGGAATAAGGTGGCCATGGAGAGAGCAGGACTCCGCACTTGTATCTCTGAGGTCGGCACAGGTGCACACGTGCCCTTCCTCTACACAGAAAGAAATCCAGGAAAAGTCAACACCTGCTCTGGAAATGTGAATTGCTTGTGGGCTCTGTGGCATGCTCCACTTCCTCCACTCACACCACAAAAAAATGGCCTTTTGTGTACCTTCAAGTAAAAAAAAAATAATAATGTGATTTCTTTGCAGGAAGGAAATACAGGATTTATTTGAAGAATTTGAAGGTATGTTCTAGGAGACATTAGGAATGTGAGAAAATCGTTTGACTCAAAGAAGTGCAAGGCGAGGGAGTTGTCCCTTGGTAGATAAGAGAAGTGTGGTTACTAGTGCCTCGTTTTCCGACACTCAGTGTCAAAATAGTATTTATTAGATCACCGTCTCTCTACTTGACGTTAATCATCGATACGGAGAGCATGGCACCTGCAGTGTAGTTGCTCCTATTTACTGCTCGCTGTGAGAAGTTCTAAAATTTGATGACATTATCTGTCTTCCAGGCTTTGATTCACACGAGTGCCATGCCTACTGTTAATACCAAACTTCTTTTTTAACCCCACTCGTTCATTTCCTAGCCTAACTCTTTATTTCTGCAGGTGGGCGTTGAGGGTTAACCCCTCTGAAATAGCTACCTACTGTTGTTTAATGTGCAAAAACAGCATATGCAGTAGCAAGCTGAAGTCAGTCAGCACTGCTAGCCTGTGACCGCTGTATGGTCAGACAGAGTCCTGCTTTAAACGGCTGTGTGAGACGTTCGTCACACAATCTATAAAAGCAAAAGTGGCTGGGATGCCTGCAGAGAATTTTGACAGTGAGTCATATCTAGAAGCTATTCAGGAATCAGGATAGAGATGTAGCTGAGTGGGAGAGCACTTACCAAGTATGCTTAAGGCTCTGGGTTCCTTCCCCAGTACCGCACCCTTGGACAACTCAGTGTGGTTCTCAACACGCCCCCCTCCCACACCCTCACCCTCACCTTGAAATTATTATTCAGGGTGGCTACCTTGTCAGATTTGTGTAAAACCTTCAATGCCTAAAGTAAATGGAGTATTTTCATCTCGCAGTGCGATAATCACTGGGTCTTTGGAGGTCTTTGTAAATCGTCTACATTTATGTTTTGCACAAAGTGGCCCAGCAGTACCTCTGAAAGGGTCCTTGAACTGGAGGGTATTTCGTACGTTCATTACATTTGTGCTTTACAGAAGAGGTCTCAGAGAATTTCCACAGTGACTCACAACCCTTCTTGTAAGTTTTGTTAAGACCCCATTCACTGTGTTTTGTATGTAATATGTGGACACTGACGTCCAGCTATCCAGTTTCACATCAGGCTTGTGAACCACTGAAATTCTTGCCTGAAAGGAAGGAGACAAATAATATTATCGTTGACAGATTACTTCCTTCTATTGATAACAAGTGTCTTTGAAGTTGAAAGCTGAGCGTGAGGGAACTTTACGGTAATGGTTCAAAGATTATATTTCAATACAGAGCCCATTAAGCACTTCCTTGAGGGGAACAGAGAAAGATTCACAGCGATCATCGCTGCCTCTTTCGAAACCATGGAGCAGAAAGTTGAGGATGTTCTCAAAAGACAGTGTGAACAAAGGTATGGCTGTTGCTTCTTGGTGCCTTGATCCCAGGCCCTTTTGACAGTTGGTTAGTAAGCATGATGGCAAGAGGGTGGAGAATAGCCGTGACTCTCCAGTGGCCAGAACCTCACCTGGAAAAAGTAAGGAGTAGGTTTTTCCCCTGCCGCTGGTAAAAGTAAGGAGTAGGTTTTCCCCCCGCTGCCGGTCTCGTCCCACTGTGGTGCCAGCCCCAAATTACACACAGAGAGTCTGTGTTTGATATAAAGCTGTTGGCCAGGTACTAGTTTCTTATCGGCTAGCTCTGTCTCAAGCACTAACCCATTTCTGTTAATCTAAGTACTTCCACGTGGTCTCATCTTACCTGAGAGAGAGAGGCCGCTGGCGTTCTGCTCTCCCTGTCTTCCATCTTGACTCCTCCTTACTCCTTCCTCTTTCCTTCCTCCGTGTATCTTGCTTTCCTATTGGCCAACAGTGCTTTATCCATTAACCAGTATGAGAAACATATTTACGGAATGACGTCTCCCATCAGGAAAATGTATTTGGCTTGCTGCTTTATCTGTACAGAATAGACGTCCTAGACTTCCTTTAGTCTTATTATACTCTCACATCACAACTGAAGTCAGCTGCGTTTGCTAGGTCTGATTTACAAAGACCGTGTTGAGGCATTGCAATTGATTAGGTGTAACAGTAACGAAAGTGTATGTATACATCGTATGATGAATGTGCTTGGCATGCTGAGCTGGAAATCCTCAAAGCGTTCCTCCTGCAGACAGCCAGTCATCTCTGCGATGTGATGGAAATGAAAAACCCCATGTCTTCAGTGTCCTGTAGCTTTCAGGAGCACTTTTTACTATGCTCCTGTACCGAAATCCTCCCGCGGCACATGGAGAGGAGGAGTGGGTAGGCCTGCACAGAATTCTCTGATGGTAGTGGGGGTGCGTGCCCTTTGGATCTGCTCTTCAGATAGAGGATTCTAACCAGAAGTTGTGCTTGTCACACTGACGGATAAATACTTGTGGAATGTGCTGGAAACAACAGTTCCTCCTGAGTTTTCTGTCTCTAAGGGACGGGAAGGGACTGCCGTCTCAGTCAGGGAGGAACAAATCCTGTTAGTGTAGGAGAAAGTAACCCACATCAGCTTCTTGTTCCCTGTCAGAGTATTGTAGATGACATTTCCTCGTCATCCATCGACAGCCTTAGTGAAGGTAAGGCAGTCGTGCGGTCAACGCACTTCCTTCATATTGCGATGGAATATCACACTGTTCATTACTATCATTCACAGGCAGAACCTTTATCAGGACTATTCACTTCAGATTATGAATTTGAGTAGGAAGCTATCCAAGGATGCAGATCAAGTCAAGAAACATGCAGAAAAACTCACTGTGAGTGTGGGGCTCAGCTTTGAAGGAACCCATTGTGTCAGCATCAGAAATAGCAGGGCTTCCTACAGCAAGTCTGGAGGGAAGAAAGGGACAGGGCAAGAGCTTGGGGAGACAGGAAGGTGGTTCCATGTGGCCAGGAGGGACTGGCTATCCCACCTCCATCCCCCCCCTCTTCGCCGGCCACCGGCTTGCTCCTTTTCAGGCAGAGAGACGGCAAGGTCAGTGATGAGTTAGGAGGCAGAATGGTGGGCGGAGGGTGGGGGGGATGAGCGGGCACTGCCCAGAGAGTGCAGGAGAAGGTATGGGCCTGTAAGCCCAGAGGGAGCCCTTCCTGATCCACAGTGTGCAGACAGGCATCAGGGGCAAGGGCCCCAACAGAGCCTTCTGACACAGTGATCAGAGATACAGAGTGAGAGCAGTCACTGTGTCTGTGGCCGAGCAGGTGGAGGCTTGGCTCTCACTGCGTCCAGTTCAGACGAGCCCACTCCCCGAGGAGAGGGACGTAAGGCCTCATGCCACGATGGACATGTGATGACTGACTCCCCTTTAACATGGGCATTTGAATGAGCTTTTGGGGACAAGTACTGGGCACGGGACAGTACCATCCTTGAGGGATCTTCCTTCCTGGTGGAGGATGGAGCTGCCCTCCTCCTGAAGACTCTGCCTTCCAAAGGTGGGGATGGGAGTGGGGGAGCAGAGGCTGGAATGCGGAGGGAGATGGAGACGCTGTCTAGTCCAGTGGTCAGGAGCATGGCCTCCCTCTGCAATCTCACCCGTTGGGGAGGCAGCCACAGTTCAGTGGCTTGCTCAATCAGACCAACTCGGGAAAAGAATTTGCCTCTGTGCCTCAGATTCCTAGGGAGTGAAAGGGGACATTCTTAAAAGTCCCTGTTTCATACAGTGGATAAAAGTATTCAGGTGTGTGTTCTTACACTGTTCCAGGACAGTATCTGAAGCAAGTGTGACAGAATCCTTCCCTGTTAACCATGATTCCTGGTGGCCGGGTGGAGGGGGGCGGCCTGCTCATACTGGAAAGGACAAAACGGAGCCGGTTTCCGTGTAGGGGGTGACAGGTGATCAGGACATCTCAGGCTAATTTCTGTAGAAAATAGAGTTCGCCAGCTATGGAGGCCTCTCGTGGGTGAGTTTTCAAGTCCTCGGATACTAATGGGAATGTTTCTGAATACCGTTTAGTAGGAATACGTTCCACTAATTCAATGAGCTTCACATTACTTAGGTTATTTTGTAGTATTAGGTAACTCTTGTAAACGTGGTAATTGTTTTGGTTGAAAGGAAGACTACATTTATTTCATTCTCTCTGTTGTGTATAAAGAATACACAGAGTCACATTTCTGTAAGATGTCTTTTATTTTTTCCTGAATTATTGTTACTTCTTTTACTGTCTTTGTAGACTATGTTTAAGGAGCAACGGATATTCATTCAGCAGACTCTGATTCTTCAGAAGAGTAGAATGGAAGAATTTAAGTCACTGTGTGAACAGTACTTGGAGGTCCGTTGTACATCCTGGGAAAGCAGCCTATGCCAGGGGGCATTGAACACTCTGGTATTATTTATGTTCTTTGGGTAACACCTTTGGAAAGTTACCCGTAAGCATCTTCCGGCATTTTCCTAATGGCATCACTGTAAAAAATGCGTTTTTACTTCTCGGATTCACTTGTGATTGGGAGAGTCACTCGAAGCAGGAGGAATTGCTGCCTTGGCCATTATTTCATCCACAGTGTTACAGGGCATTAATGCTTTTCAGATCATCTCTTCCTGTTTCATAGTGCGTTTTCCATCCTGTGTGTAGATAGGTGCACACAGGCACACACGGGTGTACTTGTCTTGTCTGTGGGTGTATTGGTGGAGGCCAGAAGTCAACTCTCCATCTTGTTTGTTTGTTTCCTTGTTTGTTTTTTTTTACAGAGGATCGCTTTCCGAACCTGTTACTCGCTCATCACTGTGGCTAGACTGGTGGTTCCCCACGTCCCTGGGGTGGCCTGCCCTACCTTACCCCAGATCAATGTGTCAACGTGCCTGGCTTTTAACATGTGTTACGGAGAGCTGGAGTTGGTTGTGGAGCAAGCTCTTTGCCCACTGAGCCTTCTTCCCCGACCCCACGACCCACTTTTATACATAGTGACAAGAATATACCACACTTGACCTTGCTTTCCTTCCTCAGTCTATTTTCATTTCTTTCCATTGGGTGACTGAAACATGGTTTTGTAGGGCCAATCAGAGTTGTAAGACAGCTTCCAGATGTAGCACTCAGGGAAAAAAAAATAAGTGGAAGACTGAGAGTATGTGACTTGTGAGTTACTGTCAGTAATGACCCCCCCCCCGTCTTTGTAAACACTTCCTAGGGACATTGACCTACGTTATCTGCAGGTTTACGCCTACTTACAAAAGCATTAAGCACTCGTTGTTCTGGTTTTTGTTCAGACTTGATATGAGCTGGCTCATTCAAGTTGCTGTTAAAATATTGTTCATCCAGAGTAATTAAGAGGGCCCCAAACGACCAAGGTGTAAGACTTCATCCCGTGCTTTCTTATGCTAGTCCCCTACGACACCCCCCACCACTGACAGGGTCTGTTCCTGCTGAAATGCCATGCTTCCTGCAGCCCAGTGTCCCAGAATCTTGGTTTCCCGTTGCAACGTTTAGGTCTCCGTGTTGTTCCCGTTTCTGTGTTTGTCACATCACCAGATCATAGAAGAGGTCCTGCCAAATTTTATAAACCCCCCGCCCCCGCCTCCACGGTATTTAACAAAACCATTTAGATGATGCCCGTGCTATTTCAATCAGTGATAAAGGGACTGTGGGGGTGCAAACCTTGAGTTTTAATTTCATGGTGTGCAGTGGTCATACATAGTACAGGGCAAGCTACCCCATCTCCAAGAGAAGCCTGTGAGTGGCAGTCAATGAGCTTCCGCATCACAGTCTCTGTGTTCGTTGGTGTTTGTTTGCTTTTCTTCATGCTGTTGGAGGAGAGGGATCCCGGGGCTCAGATATGCTAGGCAAGCACACTTCCCCCTGAGCCACCCCCATTGCTAATGCCTCAGGATTAAACGTTCAGCAGTGGGTGGAGGAGTGGCAATGTCTGTGTCTCTTTGGTAGGTGTTCCGGTCTTCACACTGTACACAGTGTATGCTTGTTTTATTTTTTTTAAATAGTTAAACCATGACTTTTGCAACATTTAGTCCCTTTTAAATGTTGCTGTTCATATTTGTAAACCCAGATGACCAGGCCTGATTTCTGCACATGTCTTTTCACTTCAGAAATTTCAGATCCTGAGGGATTCCAGGGGAGACTCTGTGGCTGAAGAACTGAGACACCTAATTGCCACCTTGGAAATAAAACTCCTGATGGTGAACGTAAGTACTGAGTCTTTCGTGTGGAAAATGAGGATGGATGGGCACTGTCTACTTTCAACCCAGTTAATATGTCCTTGTACTTAACAGCACCAGCAAGAGAGTGCTGCTGCTCAACAGTCTCTCCTGGATCTGTTATTCTCATGATACTCGGAAGAAACAGAAGTTCATACAAGGGGAGCGGTTGTCTCTTGGAACTTCGCTGGGTGGAGCTGCTTGACGTTTGCAGCTTCTACAATGACATCTTCTTGTGTTCTCCTGTTCCTAAAGATACCCCTTTAAGTTAAAATGCAAAGGGACCCAAGGATTTGTGTGACCGCAGTCCAACGTTGGCTGTAAGAACCCCAGTCCGCGGGTAATAATGGCGAGTTTTCCTTGGTAGCATCGTAACTAACGGCTAGCAGTGCATTGATGTCGATACACTGGGGTCTTGTACCTCGGCATCACTTTCCCAAATTAGAAGGCACAAGAGTGGTTCATCCTTGTCATTGTCAGAGAAATACTTAAAGAATACACACCACTCTTGCCTTTACATTCTGGTGTTAAATTTGTCCAGTCCTGGAGCCTATGGCACAGAACTTCCCAAAGGGAATGTGCCCTGTGTACTATACACAGAGCTTCCCAAAGAGAATGTGCCCTGTCTACTTTAAAAGACTGTGCCTCAGAATTACTTAAACTGGTAGAATTCTTTGAACCTTCCGAGTTAGAACGATGTGAGTAACGTGCCATGAGTTTGTGAAATAGCACTTTCAGACAAAATTGACAAGGTCTTTCTTTCCATCAAATGTGGTCTGCTATCAAATGCCATCTGCCTGTCACAATTAGAGTTGATCCTTAGCATGTATACAGCTCAGTCCCTCATGGTATGGGCATTTCATCGTTCGTATGGATAGGAGTAACTGAGAATGCTTTGTTTTTCAAATTTATTGTGCACGTAGTATGTGAACGTCAGTGATATAGGACATGTTCTGTACACTTAAAGCTCCTTCCCTGTGATTTCATGGATGTAGGTATAGCTCTACCTGACGTGGGAAGTCTTTACTTGGAAACATTTGATTTAATAAACGTGAAATTGTTTCAGAATTGCTGGGATGGGTCACTGAATTGCACCCTCCTGCTGACATCTCATGCCTTTTAAAACAGAAATGGTCCCATGCCTTTCCTCTCTCTCTCTCTCTCTCTCTCTCTCTCTCTCTCTCTCTCTCTCTCTCTCTCTCTCTCTCTCTCTCCTCAGACCTCTTAAGAGAGGAACCAGACCTCTTAACTTCTGAGTCCTATTTCTAGCCCCCCTCAAATTTTCTAAGCCCCTCTCTGTTCATTCCTGTTTCTCAATATAGTATCCTGGGAATTCCAAAATCTCTACGGCCAATTCTAGTCAACTAGACTTTGACTTGGCCCCATGATTCAAGGTGAACTGTATTACAACGGTTTCAGAGTGTGACCAGATATCCCACAACATTTCCTCCCTTTAAATAAAGAGGAAAGGTTTTGACCGTAACACAGCAAAACTATATACAATAAGAACAACTATCAGAAAAGGATTCCATTTATGATGTCCAGTCCATTTGTATTTGACAGAATTGGAGAAATTACTCTTCTATCTGTGTTTTAATAAAAAACAAAAACAAAACAGCTCGAGAGAGAAAGGTGCAATATGACAGAATTCAAGTGGAGGGATTCTTTATTAGGGATAGAGGCGTTGGCCTCTAGGGACAGGAGCAGCAGGAAAGACAGGCAGAGAGCGAGACAGAGACAGACAGGGAGGGAGAGACAGAGAGAGAGGGAGAGGGAGGGAGAAGGATGGGAGGTGGGCACGGACCTTTGAAAGGGGAACATACTGAATAGGCCCAGGTGAGGGCATATCTAGTGAGAACTCCAAAGGCAGGCCAGTCAAATGCCTAAATACCAACAATCTATACTATCTTGATGAGCCCAAAGTTTTATATCTTAACCACTTTCTATCATAACTTGTAATACCAAACTGAAAATATCTTTTTAGACCTTAAAATATTTTCTTAGACAATAAGCTTGTGTTTATGTCTCTCAATCATGTGAGCGTTACATCTCTTCTGAAGTTTCTTTTCTTAATGTGGTCACAAAGAAAATGGTATAGGTATCTAGTCTGCTATTTTATCAGAGACTCGAGAAGGATAAAATATTGCCTGGTTGAACAGGAAGTACAGAGAATACTTCTACCGAAACTACAGAAATGACAGACAGCTGGCTGCCTGGACAGTCACCCAAGGTTCCCCTGCATCATTGGGGCATCCATCTGTAGCCTACAGGCCTAGCATATCTGACAGACTTCTGTGTGAAGCAAGAATCTTGACGGTCTTCCCTTCCTTGTCATGGCAATGTTCGGCAGTCGCCTTCTTTTGTGTCTCGCTTGTGCAATTTGAACAGCACACTTTCAGCAGTTGAGGTAAGGGCTGTTTCTTGCCCAGTGCCTCACTTTACCACAGATGGAAGCAAACTCCATATTGTTACGAGAAGGTTTCTCCCGGCGGCCTGGTCCCACAGCCTCGCCAGCCGCAAATAGCACACAGAGAGTCTGTATTAGATATACAGCTGTTGACCTCTTACTATCGTTTCTTATTGCCTAGCTCCGTCTCCAGCCATTCAGAGGACTGTCCGGGGGTAATGTCCCTGCCATTACTAGGTAAAGTTTCACCCTTCTGGGAACTTTGTTGGAGCTGAAGCCTAGGCAGTTACAATTATAGTTTTCCTTAGTTGTGATAAAAAGATAAATTAGGTGTAGAAATTTAGACTCTCCAAGATGAGATAGATAATAGTGTATTTTCTCTAATTTTGCCAAATGCAAATGGACTGGGTGTTGTAACTGTAATTCTTCCATAATGACTGTTTTGCCACATATAATGGTATCATGTCGAAGTCAGGACCTTCCTCTTTGAAATGACAAAAATAAAAGGGGGAGGGGCATGCAGTGCAATAACCCTTTTGTACATCGCGGACATTTGTCCTTGCGATTGGTTTAATAAAGAAGCCGACTGGCCAGGCCAGTAACTGAACAGGGTAAAGTTAGGCGAGAGACCCAAACTGAGAATGCTGGGAAGGAGAAGCGTGGAGTCAGAAGTCACCACCCAGACGCAGAGGGAGCAGGAGGTGAACGTGCCACGCTAGTAAAGGTACTGCCACGTGGCAGAGCATGAAGCAGGAATATGGGTTATCTCAAAAGTGCTAGAGCTAGCTAGCTAGCAATAAGCCTGAGCTACTGGCCAAGCATTTGCAATTAATTAAGTCTCTGTGTGGTCATTTGGAAGCAGCTCCCGGGACGGGGAAACCTCTGCCTACCCACACTCCCATTGTTTCATGAAGGTGCCAGAAGGTACACTGTATAGTCAGCCAGAGGCGGGACCTTCAGGGTCTGGTAATGTGAAAGTGTACCCCATAGGAAAGCCAGGCGGCCTCGGTCTCTCCCCCATCCCCACTTCTTCTGCCATCACCGCCCTCTACCCCTTGGGGACACTGAATGTAAGAAAGCTACCAGCAGACCTTGTCTTGACCCGAAGCACAAACCATAACAAACCTGTTCTTTACAGTTAGTACCAACGGTGGTATTTATTGTCTCATCAGCAAAAGGAAACAGAGTCAGGCAGCACATGGGATTTATTGGTTTTGTACCACACACCCTACTGGCCAGTTATCAGGGGGCTTCATCGAATGGTGGTGTGACTCAGGCTTCAATAGGGTGACAACATGGGAAAACCACGTAGGGAATGGTGGAATGCTACCCTGCCGGATGCGCCCGGGCGTCCTAAACCAGTGTTCAAAATGACACCATCTTTCTGAAAGCAAAATGGGAGGACTGAGGAACCACAGAGAAGAGTGGAATTGGCCACTCACCATTTCACCTGATTCCGAGAAAGGAACCATTTCTTTGTGCGCCGGGTTACGTAGTTCGGTGACTCTAGTCTCCAAGGCAAGCATATTTAAGGGAGCACAAGGAATTAGATTTCTCAGGTCACGGAACTTTCATAAAGGCAGAGATAAGGGACTCTGGGTATTGGCTGGGAGGATAGATCTTGATTGCACGGGGGCAGTTGTGTTGTGTTTCACAACGAGAGCCATGCTAACCCCGGTTTGGAAACAGAGAACCTACCCCCAGAGACTTTGAGCAGTCTCTGTGCCCAAACCCCCGGATAATGCAAGCTTGCTGCAACCCGATAAAGGCAGGAGCACCAACAGGTCATCGTGTGTGTGTAGCTCAGAAGAAAGGCTTCCACCACCCAGTCAGGAAGGGCCCGTGCTAGCAGAGTGTGCAGAGAGTAAAAATGCGTCTGGAATGTACGAGATAGCATGACCATTCTGCTTACCAACTTAGTCCTCATGTTCAGGTACACAGACCGCATGACAATCATATTTCATGCCATCTGCTTTTTTCCTACTCCCTGCACTGTTGTGCTAATTTGTAAGGAAATCAAGGAACGATATATATTACGAGAGGGGTTATGACCAAATCGGAAAAATCCTCATAAGTTTCAAGGCAGAAACATTGCTCATCTCTTCTAAAAACTTCTCCGCGGTGCCAGACCCCGCCAGTTATGAAAGGAAAAAGGAAAGGAAAGGAAAGCAATATGCCAAAGCAACATCCGTCCTCCCGCGTTTATTGTCTCCACACTTCGAAGAGCCAGGAAAAGAAACCAAGGCAGCCAGCATCCAGCAACAGACCAACACATAAAGAAAGCAGATCGTTACACAGTGGAATCTCGTCCAGCCTTAAGGATGAAGTTACCTCGTGTGAGGCAGCTGGTTTGGACCGGGAGGGCACTAATTTATGCAATAAGCTAGGCACGCGCAGCTAAACTAGCTCGGTGTCCCTTTATGGAAACGAGAAAAGCAAAGGAAACAAACAAACGAGAAAAGGAAACCAAAACCCTAAACGAGGTCGCATCTTCCATCACCTGTCCCCAAAGATAAAACAAAGTGGCACCAGGAGGAAAGACTGTTTGGTTGGTTCAGGTGACTTATCAGACCCCCTGGCCCGAGGGAGAGAGGGTTTCCTGCAGAACGAGGTGAAGGAGGTGGTTCTGCTCAGCAGTCAGCAGCGGCCACATCTCCACCTGCAGCTTCTTGATGCCTTCCGTGTCCTTTTCGTGGGCAGCCATGACCAACGACTGCAAGAGCAAAAACAGTTCCTCAGGAAGCTGGCCGCTGCTATCCTGGCCCTGGCCGTGGCCGTCGAAAGCCTCCCAGGAGTACTTTTCCAGGGTCTGGGCATGCTCGGGTAGCAGCTTTGCGGGCGGCGGTTGCAGGAGCAGCAGCAGCAGCACGCGGGACACCTCGCACCTGACAAGGACGTCTGCGAAGGCACCGAGTGTGCCAGGAGAAGGGGCAGCAGAGCCTGGGGTGTGGTCCGGGAGCAGCGGGAGGGGGCGGGGGGCGGGGGGCGGGGTCGGGGTCGGGGCTGAGCCAGGTCGACTTGGCTGGGGTCCTGGCGGGGCTGGTTGGAGGCCAGGGGCAGGCGGCGAGGGCAGTGGCAGCTCGGGGTGCTGCACCGGGTGGCCTCCATGCTCCCGTGCCAGGCGCTGCATGCGTGTGAAGAGCGCCAGGGCGCCCGTGTAGTCGCGCGCCAGCAGCTGGCAGGAGGCCGCGTCGCCGAGCGCCTGCAGCGCAGCCAGTGGCATCAGGGGCAGGTGCAGCTGAGCGGCGCGCTGAAAGTGACCCGCGGCGGCGGCCGGCTGGCCCAGGGCGCGCAGCGCGGCGGCCAGCTCCAGGCACAGAGCGGCGGCGGCGGCCGGCTGGCCCAGCTCGAGGTGAAGCCGCACAGCCGCGCCCAGGGCGCTGGCGGCCGCCTGCAGAGGCTCGCCGTAGGCGGCCGGGCAGCCCAGGCGCTGGCGCGCGTCGCACTCCTGCCGCAGGAACAGTCGGGCGGCCTCGGTGAGGGCCAGCGTCTCCCCGGGCCCGTGGAAGAGTGCCTGCTGGCAGCGCGCCACAGCCAGCTGGCACCAGGCGGCGTAGGGCAGGCACTCCTGGGCGCGCAGCTCGCGGGCCAGCTGGGCGAACTGCTCCCCGGCTTCGGCCACGTTCGGCTTCCGCAGGAAGCGCTTCTTGAGCTTGTTGGACACCTGCCGGTAGCGGGCCAAGAAGTCCCCGGCCTCGGAGCCGGGCCACGCGGCGCCGCCCAGGGAGGACGCGGGGCCCGCCGCCATGATCGCCGGCCGGCCGCGCCTCCTGACTTCCGGCTGGGGTGCGCGGACCAAAGCAGCCGCGGCGGCCTCAAAGCCTGCCCGGCGCTTCCTCCCCACTGCGATCACGCCGCGTCATCCCGGCTTCCGCCTTAGGCGCCCCAGGGCTCCCGGCGCCGCACCCGTTGCCACGGTGACGAGCAGGGCGGGGCTGGAGGCTGGAGGACCAGACGCCCGCCAAGCCTGTCAGAAGAGGAGGGCGGGGTCCCGGCAGGCCGCGGCGGCGGCAGGCCCCGTATGTAAATGAGGCTCTGGGGGCGGGGCCTGATGACGCGTCGAGAGGTGGGGGCGAGGCCGCCGAGTAGACGAGTCCGGCGGGGCGGGGCCAAGCGCCCAGACGCTGCTAATCACCTGCACCAACCCGAGGGAGAGCGGGCTTCTGCCCGGGGAGGGGGGGGGAGGAGGGGCACAACTCACCCTGACTGGGCAGGAAGGAGCCTGAGCTCGCTGACAGCTCATGGATAACCACGGCCAGGGCTACCTCCTGGCGGACATATCATGCCCATCACCCAGGGATGAACAAGGAGCCGCAATCAATCCTCCACCACACTAGTCCCCACACGCCACGGTTCCTGCCACAACAGCAGGCCTCACCAAAAGGCCGCCTTGGCACGTGGGTCCCCTCTGGAAGGCCGGCATTCTGACGCAGTGCCCAGGCTGACCCACCGGCCTGGGGTCCAAGTCCTGTGCCCCTGGGCAGGTGCTCATTGTCTCCCCGCAGAGTGGCATTGCCTCCACCACCACCCCACCTCCTCCCCTCCACACCTGCACCCCCAAACACCACTGTGTGCCTGCAAGTAATACCACCTTGCTCTCCTCCTCCCGGGCCCTCCACGCCCGTCTCAAGGCCGAAGGAAGGAAAACCTAGGGGAACCACAATGTGGGACACCCGCACTGCACTGTACTTTTTCCGTCCCAAACATCGTGATCATCCGACCGGGCCCGCCTCAGCCTCTGCCTCCACACTGCCACACTCACACCTAAACCGTCGCCGCCAAGGGGGAAGCTTGGGAAACCAGCCTGTACGTCTAGCCACAGCAAACCAGTAGTCCCAGAGCCTGTGTTCCTGCAATGAGGCCATCCTCAGTGTCTGCCTCTGCTTCCAGACTCACACACAACCCACAACCAAAGGGACAGCTCGGAGGAGGGCAGCCTGTGGGTCACCTGCAGCCCAGGACTAGAACTGCACCCTGTGTTGCCCCAATGAGGCCCCTCCTCAGCCTCAGCCTCAGCCTCAGCCTCAGCCTCAGCCTCTGCCTCCATAGCCACACTCACACCCCTCCCATGGCCACAGGAACAGCTCAGGAGGCCAGCCTGAGGGACATCGGTAAACCGGTAGTGGAAATGCACCCCGTGTTCCTCCAACGAGGGCCTCCTAAGTCTCAGCCTCAGCTAAAGGCTGGGCCTCCACAGACATCCGCCCACCATCCCCATGGCCACAGGAACAGCTCGGGAGGCCAGCCTGTGGGTCACATGTAGACCAGTGCTAGAACTGCACCCTGGGTTGATTCAAATATGCCCCCCATGCTCTCAGCCCCTGCCTCCAACGCCATCCTCACACCTAAACCATCGCCAAGGGAAAACAGCCTGTGGATCTAGCCCACTGACGGACCAGTCCCGAAGCCTGTGTTGCTGCAAGGGAGGCGCTCCCCAGTGTCTACCTCGGCTTCCACACTTCCACACTTCCACTCAACCCACACCACAGGAACAGCTGGGAGGCCAGCCCGTGGGTGATTTGCACCACAGTAGTCAAAGTGCACCCTGTGTTCCTCCAACAAGGCCCTCCTCTGCCTCTGCCTCTGCCTCTGCCTTCAGAGCCACCCTCACACCTAGGCCATGAACGCAGAAACAGCTTGGGGGGGCTAGCCTGTGGGTTACCTCCAATCAGTACTAGGACTGCACCCTGTATTCCTCCAATGAGTCACTCATCAGCCACAGCCTCTGCCTCCACAGCCACACTCACCCCCCCACCCCCATGGCCACAGGAAGACCTTGGGAGGCCAGACTGGGAAACCTGCAGCCCAGGACTAGAACTGCACCCTGTGTACCTCCAACGGGGCCCACTTCACCAAAGCCTCTGCCACCCCAGCCACACTCACACCCACCCCATGGCCACAGGAACAGATAGGGAGGCCAGCCTCTGGGTCACCCGCCCCCCAAGCACTGTACCACCAGCTGTATTTTTTTCAACTAGGGCCCTTGAGCCTCTACCTCCATAAACAGGCTCATATGCACCCCATGGCCTCAGGAACAGTGTGGGAGGCCAGCCTGTGGGTCACCTGGAGACCAGTACTAGAACTGAACGCTGTGTTGGTTCAAATATGGCCTCCCCGGCCTCAGGCTCTGCTTCCAATGCCATCCTCACACCTAACCCGTCCCCAAGGGGGAAAGCTTGGGAAACCAGCCTGTGGATGTTTTCCACTGACAGACCAGTCCCGAAGCCTGTGTCCCTGCAAGGAGGACCTCAACAGTGTGTGCCTCTGCTTCCAGAATCATACACCAACCACATGCAAAGGTACAGCTTGGAAAGCCAGCCCATGGTGCTCCTACAGCTTCTGCATCCACAACCAACCTCACACACCCCATGGCCACAGGAAGAGATAGGGAGGCCAGCCTGTGGGTCACCTGCACCCGAACAACTCTCCTGCCAGCTGTATTTTTCCAATTAGGGCCTCATGAGCCTGTATCTCCATGGGCACGCTCACATCAACCCCATGACCCCAGGAACAGCTGGGGAGGACAGCCTGTTGGTCACATGCAGACCAGTAGTAGAATTGCACCCTGTGTTGTTTTATTGAGGGCCTCCTCAGCTTCAGTCTCAGCCTGTGACACCCCAGCCACACTCACACCCACCCCATGGCCACAGGAACAGTTGGCAGGCCAGCCTGTGGCTCACCTGCACCCCTACAATGTTTCCACCAGCTGTGTTTTTCCAACTAGGGCCTCCTCAGGACCTCTACATTTATAGCCACACTCACACCCAACCCATGGCCTCAGGAACAGCTTGGGAGGCCAGCCCATGGGTCACCTGCATCCCAGTACTAGAACTGTAACCTGTGTTCCTCCAAGGAGGTCTTCCTCAGGCTCAGCTTCAGCCTGTTCCACCTGAGCCACCCTGAAAACCCACCCCGTGGCCACAGAAAGAGCTTGGGAGCCCCGATTGTGGGTCACCTGCAGCCCAGTACTAGAACTGCAACCTGGGTTCCTACAATGGTGACCACCTCAGCCTCTTACTCCACATCCACCCTCACACCCACCCCATGGCCACAGACACAGCTTGGGAGGCCAGCCCGTGGATCACCTGCAGCCCAGTACTGAAATTGCACCCTCTGTTCCTCCAACACTACACTCCTCAGCCCTACCCTGTGCCTTCACAGCCACACTTACACCCACCCAATGGCCAAAGGAAAAAGTTGGGAGGCCAGCCTGTGGGTCACCTGCAGACCAGGTTTAGAACTGCATCCTGTGTTGCTCCAAGGAGGCCTCCCTCAGGCTCAGCTTCTGCATCTACAACCAACCTCACACACAAGTTATAGCCACAGAAATAGCTTGGGAGACCAGCCTGTGGGTCACCTGCAACCGAACAACTCTCCTACCAGCGGTATTTTTCCAACTAGGGCCTCGTGAGCCTATATCTCCATGGGCACGCTCACATCAACCCCATGACCCCAGGAACAGCCGGGGAGGACAGCCTGTGGGCCACATGCAGGCCAGTAGTAGAATTGTAACCCTGTGTTCTTTATTGAGGGCCACAGCCTCATCCTCAGCCTCAGCCTGTTCCTCCAAAGCCACCCTCACACCCACCCCATGGCCACAGCAACAGAATTGGAGGCCAGCCCGTGGATCACCTGAATCCCAACACCACTCACAATAACTGCATTTTTCCAATGAGGGCCTCCTCAGGCTTGCCTCTGCCTCCACAGCCACCCTCACAATGTCCCCATGGACACTGCAAGAGCCTGGGATGCCAGCCTGTGGGTCACCTGCGCCCCAACAACTCTCCCACCAGCTGTATTTCTCCAACTAGGGCCTCGTGAGCCTATATCTCCATGGGCACGCTCACATCAACCCCATGACCCCAGGAACAGCCGGGGAGGACAGCCTGTGCGTCACCTGCACCCCAAAACGGCTCAACCAGCTGGGTTTTTCCAGTTAGGGCCTCCTCAGCCTCTACATCCATAGTGACACTCACACCCAACCCATGGACCCAGGAACAGCTTGGGAGGCCAGCTTGTGGGTCACCTCCACCCAATTACTAGAACTGCACCCTGTGTTCCTCCAAGGAGGGCCTCCACAGGCTCAGCTACTGCCTCCACAACCAACCTGACACCAACCTCACTGAACAGAAACAGCATTGGAGGCCAGCCTGTTGGTCAAATGCACCCCAGTACCAGAAGTGCACCCTGTGTTCTGCTACCGCGGCACACCTCAGCCTCTGCCTCTGCCTCCACAGCCACCCTTGGCAGGCCAGCCCGTGGATCATCTGCAGCCCAGTACTCGAATTGCACCCTCTGTTCCTCCAACACTACCCTCCTCATTCTCACCCTCTGCCTGTGCAGCCAACATCACACCCACGTCATGGCCTCAGGAACAGCTTGGGAGGCCAGCCCCTGGATCACCTGCATCCCAACACGGCTCACAAGTGTGTTTTTCCAATGAGGCCATCCTCAGGCTTGCCTCTGCCTACACAGCCACCCTCACACTGCCCCCATGGACAAAGCAAGAGCCTGGGATGCCAGTCCTGTGGGTCACCTGCACCCCAACAACTCTCCCACCAGATGTATTTTTCCAACTTGTGCCTCGTGAGCCTCTACCTCCATAAGCACACTCACACCTAACCCATGACCCCAGGAACAGCGTGGGAGGCCAGCCTGTGGGTCACCTGCAGCCTAGTAATAGAACTGCACCCATTGTTCCTCCAATGAGGGGCTTCTCAACATCTGCCCCCACAGGCACCCTCACACACACACATCCCACAAGCCCAGGAAGATCTTGGCAGTTCAGCCTGTGTGTCAACTGCACCCAAGTACCAGAATTGCATCCTGTGTTCCGCTATTGCAGCGCTTCTCAGCCTCAGCCTCAGCCTCTGCCTCCGCAGCCTCCCATACACCAACCCCATGGCCACAGGAACAGCTTGGGAGCCCAGCCTGTGGGTCACCTGAACCCCACCACTGCTCCCACCAGCTGTGTTTTTCCAACTAGGGCCTCCTCATCCTCTGCCTCTGTAACCACACTCACACCCACCCCATGGCCACAGGAACAACTTGGGAGTCCAGCCTGTGGGTCACCTGCACCTCAGTTCTGGAACTTAAACCTGTGTTTCTCCAACGAGGCCCTCCTCGGCCTCATCCTCAGTTCCTGCCTCTACAGCCACCCCCACAACCCGTCATGGCCACAGGAAGAGCTTGGGAACCCAGCCTGTGGGTCACCTGCAGCCCAGGACCAGTCCCAACCCCCTCCCCGGCGTGCCTCCAACTAGGCCCACCTGATCCTTTGTCTGCCTCTACTTCTGCCTCTGCCTCCACCGCACACGCACACCCACCCGCATCCCCTACCCAGAGGAAAAGCAAGGGAAGCAAAGCTATGGGATTCTGGAACTAAAGCTTTAATAAGAACACAGCCGGGAGCAGGAAGGGACGAGGCTGGCCAGCCATGCAGGGCTGCCTGTCTCTGAGAAGGTTTGGGCGGGATGGACTGATGATGCGGGATGGATCGATGGATGGGTTGCATAGGCCAGCCAGCAACCCAGAGCCAGGCAACAGCAGCAGCAGCAGCAGCAGCAGCAGCAGCAGGAGCGGCAGCAGGAGCAGGAGCGGCAGCAGCAGCAGGAGCGGCGGCAGCAGCAGGAGCAGGAGCAGCGGCGGCAGAGGCAGCACGGACGGCGGCTGCAGGTGGCAGCTAGCGTTGACGTCGACGACTACGACGAGGACGAACTTCTGGGGCCACCTGGGAGATGGTGGTGGACTGGAACAGCTCGCTGAGAAGTCTGTTGTTGTAGATGGTCAAGTCCAGCAGTTCCGGGGTGATGAGCCTCTGGGCGCCTCGCCGTTGGGCCTCATTGCTTGCCAGCTCCAGCAGCCTGCGCGTCAGGAACTCCAGGATGGCGGTCAGCAAGATGGGCACGGTCTGGCTCAGCCGCCGGGCATGGCCGCTCTCACGAAGAAGGCGCTCCACCAGGCTCACAGAGAAGGTCAGCTCGGCTCTGTCGGTGCGGGAGCGGCGGGACGACGGCCCTCGACGGCTGCTCTGCCTGGTCCTGGGCATGCTGGCCTCGGAGTGCAGTGCGGGGTGCGACCCCACAGGCTGGCTGGGCGCTGGCCCTCTGGGCTCTGGGCCTCCTCGCGGATCCCAACGGTCCGGTCCCCGCTGTGCCTGGCAGCAGATGGATCCTGGCGACCCCTCGCGCGCGCACGCAGCCCGCCCTCGGGCGCTCCGTTCCCGCTCTCACTGATGACGTGTGAGGGGTGATGCTCCCAAGCCGCCCTCGCTAGGGGGCGCTGTGCTCACCTTCACACCTTGCCTTCTAGAAGGGGCCCTCTAGGAAAGAGCAAGGTCGTGAGGGAGGGAGCAACTCGGCGGTGCCGTCCACAACCAAGCCGTTCACAACCCTCGGCTCCAGAGGTACTTGCACCCACGAGCCTGCCCACTGAGCACGAGCTCCTCGTCCCTCCACCCCCAGCACCCCAGGCACCACGCACGGTAAAGCTGAGAGGTTCTCCCCTCTCATTTCCGGGGCCTCAAACTCAGAGTCCCAAGCGTCCCGAGCAAACCCAGGGCTACAGCTTTCCCAGTCCCTGGGGCCCCTTAGCCACTGCTCTGCTTTCTGCCCCATCAGCTCACGTCGGAGTTGAGCAGCTCCTGTAGGCGGACTCATCCGGCAAACTGTGGCCTCCGGAGTGCGCCTGTGTCTGCCTGTTAGCATCACTTCGCATCCTGGATTCATGATGCCTCGCACACAGTACACCCGTCCCTCGTGTCTCACCTCACCTACATAGCGGCTTGAAGCAGTGCCCCTCCGCTCCTTTCTGTAAACCTTACAGCCCCCCGGTGGCAAAGTATTCTGGCACTCGCGAGCCACAGAACACTAAGTGTTACAGCTCCGATGGGAAAGAAGTCTGGCACTCGGGAGCCAAGCAACACCACAGCGCAACAGCTTACAGCCCTGCTCCAGGGAAAGGCTTCCCCCATGTCAGAGCTCTGCGCAGGCAGGGGTGGGCTTCCCCAGCAAAGGGGTGGCAATTCGCCTCCAGTCCCCCAGACCCTAACGCCTCCGGTTCGCTAGGGGAAGGTTTCACCGGTGAAAGTGTCACACAGCCCTGCTCCGCTCTGCCCAGGCTCCCTCTCTGCTCCGGTGAAGAGAGGTCGTCACCCCAAACCTCATTCAGGAGATTTTTTTGGGGGGGAGGGGAGGAATCCAGGAGAGTGGTTGCCCTCCGCCAGGGTGGAACAACACAGGCAGCCGCGAACTGAACAGGCACAGGGCTTCTTACATAGGGCTTCTTAGGGGCAGAGTTGTTCCAGGGAGGAGATTTCCAGGATGGGGATGGGTCAGGTTTCAGTCCCTGAACTCACACTGGCTAGGTCTGTCTCCTGCTCAGGGATGGGTTGGTTTTCTGCTCAGGGCCAGGGGCAGATTTGGCTCTGGTTTCAGGGCCAAAGTGTGTGTTCCTCTCACTGGTCCCTTTTAGCGTTTTGGCTCTCATTTTTAGGCTCAGGGCGTATTTCTTTCCCTGGCTCTGATTCGAGGGACAAAGTGTGTTTCCTTGGCGCTGGTTTCAGGGTCCGGCTGTGTTTCCTTGGCTGACCCCTTGCCCCTACACTACACTCACCACACCCAAGCAGTAGGCCACTGTACATGCACAGGTGAGTAATTAATTTACTTATTCCCTCATCTGCTGATTGGCACTTGGGTGGCCTCCACCTTTTGAAAACAACAGGAAGATTTCACATTCTTGTTAGGTGGAATCAGAGCTCGATATCTACCAAGCTGTCAAAAGAGTATTTTCCAAAGAAAGCATTCCGTTAGGAAAAGAAAGTGGGAGGGGGGTTGTCCAGTAGAGGGCAAGCAAAAGAAAGCATGGGCGCCTGGTCACGTCCCTGCGAGGCCCGGCCTGCCACCATGCTTCTTGCCGTGATGATGATGATGATGAAGATGATGATGAAGATGATGATAATGACGATGACGATGATGATAATGATAGGCTACACCTTTTAAACTGTAAGCCAGTCCCCAACTAAATGTTTTCTCTTATGAGAGCTGTCCCCAGAGGCCAGTCTGTGGTGACATCTTGCTTGTACAGACAAATCCTGCCTGCCCTGGGAAGGACAAAAGGCAGTTGGGTCTCTACAAGACACCAGACACGCAGTCAGGCGTAGGCCAACAAAGAACTGAACGTCCAAACTAAGAGCTGAAGACATTAATTAGAAAGTAGGTGTTTATGGCTTTATTATGCGTTATTGTGGCTGTGTATGCTTTATTAAATAAAGGAGAGCAGCCATGAAGATATACGTAAAAAGCGCTTCTTCAGATTTGCCAGGCACACAACTTCTTTGATATTTTGTTGTTGTTAGCTTTGTTTAATTCAAAGCATTTCCCATGTATTCTGTTTGGTTACAGGGATCCAATGTGGAGCATATACAATAACAAATCAGAGGAACGCTGAGTTAGAAATAGTGGGAGTGGGTGAATAGGAAAGTACCCGCTTTGTTAGGTAGTCATATAAGGTACGCATCCTTTCAAGAACCTCGAGAATTAAACTCTATTGTTTCCTTAATTTTGCAGGAATCATAACAGGGACTTATAAAAGGCTTACAGGCACAAGCATAAAAGATAGAGTGTAGACCAACATGGATTGGGACTAAAATATAAAAGACCCCCAAACGGGATGAGGGTCCAGGGGTGGTGGCGGGGGGGGGGGGCACTGTAACACGTACCCTTTAGTGTTTTGGGCTTCCTCTAATACTTTATCCTGTTACTTACACTGATTAACATGGCCTCAAGGAAGTGAATATTTGGGACCAGAAACAAACAAACAAACAAACAAACAGCAAAACCAAAATCCAAAAACAAAAAACAAAACAAACAAAAAAAAAATCTCTCCCTGTGGGCTAATGAATTAATTGCTAATTTCAGGATTACTATTAAGGCTAAGGGACCTCAGACAGTGGAACCAGATGTATTCCTGGTGCACAAAGGACCTTGGGGACACATCCCCCCATGGAGGGATAACTGCCTTAACCTAGAGACAGGAGAGAAGTCCTAGTCCCTACTTCACATGACCTGTCAGATCTACATGACCCCAACTTGATGACATTCCCCTACATATGGAATTGGGGTGGGGGGATGGGAGGGAGGGTGGTCAGGGTGCATGTGAGGGGGCAGAGCAGGTAAAAGGGAGGGAAGGAGGGAGGGAGGGCGAACTGGGATCGACATGTACAATAATAAATAAATACATGAATACTAAATAAAAAGATTACTATTAAGGAAGGTGTTAAATTCTGTGAATCAGAAACATACCACAAGTAAATGGAGTTAATTATTATTTTCATTTCATCATGCCTTTGCGTGATGAAGGATAATAATTTCTCCACTTCAGTAATGCTGATGCTTAAAATGCTTAATTAAAGTCAGACCTACTTTGGTTCCTAGGGAAAACAGACTTTGTGTTTTAAACAATAAAATATAATACGGTAAAAACAGAAAGCTGACACAGCCGTATCGGACAACACAAACAGAAGGAAAAGAGCCCAAGAAGTGGCCACAGGCATCGGGAACCCACTTGTTTGAACATTCGGGACTCTCACAAAGACACCGAACTGGAAGCCATACACGGAGGGCCTGGTGCAGACCCTTGCAGGCCCTGTGTATCCTGCCTCCGTCTCTATGAGTTCAGATAAGATCTGAACGTCCTTCATTTGGAGGGTCTCGTTTTCTTGGGGTCCTCCATCCCCACTTGCTTAAACTCTTGCTGCCTCCTCTTTCACAGAGTTCCCTGAGTCCTGAGGGGTGGGATTTGATGGATGCATCCCATTTTAGCGCTGCGTGCTCCGTGGTCTCTGGCTCCCTGCATAATGTCTGTCTGTGGGTCTCTGTACTTGTTCCCATCTGCTGCCGAAGGAGGCTTCCGCGATGAGGGTCGAGCAAGGCACACATCTGTGAGTAGAGCAGAATGTCATTAGGAGACATTTTATTGCTACGTACTTGGCTTTGTGGGAATTTTTGTTTTGTTTTGATTGTTTGTTTTAGAGCAGTAGCACTGTGCTCCCAAGTCTCAGGCTCTTGGTCACCCAAGCAGTGCCAGGTCTCAATCTCGATGACTGGGCCTTAAATCAGGTATTGTTTTGTAACTCCCACAGGCTTTGTGTGGACTTTGCCCTAGCATGTCTCGCAGGCAGGACAGCATTAGAGATCAAAGCGTTTGTGGCTGGCTTGGTGTGCAGAGTACCTACCTTCCTGTACCAAAGGCACCAGAACCTTGGAGTGGAGGCTCGGTGTCGGTACCAGCTCAGCTCGACTTCTCCATGTTCAATGAGTTGTGTAGGTATTTTCCTAAGCAGTGGGGGCTTGCCCTCAGTTTGTGGAGAGCAACCTCTTTCGACCCTTGGCAACAGCCTGGGTTGTTTGGGGGGAAATCCACGGGAACCTTTTGGGCAAAACCACACTTAGATGTAACCCAATCCTCGTGCTGCAACCTTCATTTGGTGACAAGAGATGGCCAGTTGGGTCTCGTCTCCCACATTATTCTGGTGATTTCATTTAGATTGTCTTCATGTATGTATGTGTTTTTGGAAGCTTCGACTCTCTTAGGTTTCCATACTACCCCTCAAATGGTCCTTAATCTTAGCTCTCTCCCCCCATATCACCCCCACTCCCCCCACACACACTTAATCCTCCCATTCCAGTCCCCGAATCCTTCCATAACCATCTATTCTATTTGCCTTTCCTAAGGAGGTATGTCTGCCCCAACCCCGGTCCCTTACTCTCTACCTCAGATCTGTGGTTCTGTGGGTTATAGCTTGGCTTTTCATTGACTTATTATATAGCATCAATCCACATATAACTGAATACATACCATATATCTCCCTCTCAGCCTGGGATACCTCACTCAGGATTTCTTTTTTCTTCCTTCCTTCCTTCCTTCCTTCCTTCCTTCCTTCCTTTCTCTCTTTTCCTTTCTTTTCCTTCCTTTCTTTCTTTTTCTTTTTCCTAGCTCCATGAATTTACCCATGATTTTCATGCTGTGGTGTTTTAAGAGGCCGAGTCGTATCGTACTCCATTGTGCAAATGTACTACATTTTCTTTATCCGTCATCATTTGGTTGAGTGACATCTAGGTTGTTTCTGATTTCTGGCTATCGTGAATAGAGCAGCAACAAACGTGGTTGAGCAAGTGTCTCTGTGGGAGGACGAAACGTCTTTTTGGGTCTATGCGCAAGGTGGTATAGCTGGATCTTGAAGTAAATCAATTCCCATCTCCCCTGGGAACTGGCACACAGATTTCCATAGTGGCTGTACAAGTTTGCGCTCCACCAGCAGTGGAGGAGTGTTCCCCTTGCTCCACGTCCCCTCCAGCATGGGCTGTCACTTGTGTTTTTCACCTTAGTCGTTGGGACAGGTGGAATGTCAGAGTCGTTTTGATTTGCATTTCCCTGACGGCCAAGGGTGTTGAACATTTCTTCAAGTGTTTCTCTGCCGTTTGAGATTCCTCTTTTGAGAATTCTCTGTTTAGAACTGTGCCACCGGGTAATTTGTTTGCTTGGTGGCTAGTTTCTATGCGTTCTTTATTTCTACATTTAGACTATTAGCCCTGTATTGGATGGGCACACAGACTTCTAAAACTGAAGGTGGGTCAATCCATCCACATCACTGCGATTTTAACATAAAGGGAGAACAAGTGAGCAGCAACCATAAAAGAATAAACAATTCAAACGTTATTAGTGGCTGGACAATGGACTGTAAATAGACTGTAAGGAGCTACCATTCTGCAAATCTGAGAGTGACGGCTTTAACATATGCTACTGCGTGATGTATTGGTGAGTATATGTAACAAGGGGAATCCCACCTGCTGTCATAGAATAATTGAGGCGTTTCTGAATATTAAAGTCTGATTTGCTTGCCTATGAATGACCCGTCAACTCTACTTGTTTATGTGCTGTAAACCGTTTGTCATATGAGCCAGGTGACAAGATTATTGGTGCTGTCATTACCCAGGGGGGCTGGAACCAGAAAGTAAGTGGGAAATCTACAGACACGAAACGGAATACTCTGAGGAGTTCCAACGGTGAGGTGATACAGGCTAGCAGAAGGAACATGTGAACCTTATCAAACTGTCCAGAGGCCGGTTCGGATGCAAGGTTGAACGTATGCAGGGGTTGGGGGTACAAAGTAGGTGTTACATAAAAATATTAATGCTGCTGCTGGGAAAGTTAGGGATCAGGGGAAGAAGAGGGTGCAGAATAGATGCAACCCCATACACAGAATCGGGCGAGCCTGTTTCCCACAAGTAACCAGTGCCTTTCCTTTCTTTATTAAAAAAAATTCATTAATAAATAAATAAAACTAAAAAAGTATTTATTTTTTTCATGCGTATGTATGTGTGCCTGGGCTTATGTGTGTGCACCAGATGCTCATATGTATGAAGGGAGCTTCGGAGGTCAGAAGAGCCACGAATCCCCTGCTACTGGAGTCCAGGGATTGTGAGCCCTCGTGTGGGTGCCGGGAACTGAACCCCCCCCCGAGCTATGTAGGAGCTGCAAGTGCTCTTAACTACTGGGTCATCTCTCCACGTAGGAACGGAATATTTAAAGACAGGAGGACTAAGGGGAAAGCCATTCCTCCGCTGGGAAGTGTGGATTGAGGGAGGACGTAAGAGACAAGTACTGCCGGCCCACTTATCGGTGCTGAAGGAAGTTTGGGCCTTGCGCTAGTCTCGTTCTCCCTCGTCCCTGGATCATTGGCTAAGCGGAGGCTCAGTGAAGACGCCTTGGGGAGAGAGGCTGCTGGCAGCCAGCACTCAAGGCTACAGCAGTAATTCCCATAGCCTCCACGGGCCAGAGGGTTTGAGCAGGCGGGGGTTAAACCGGGCGCACGAGCATGCGCACTGCCCCGGCCAATCAGCGAGGCCCGTGACCAGCCTCCCGGCCAATCAGAGAGGCCCGTGCCCCGGAAGGCGGGGCCTGAGCCAGTAGCGCCTATTTTAGCGGGAGGAACGCACCCGGGAGGCTCTGAGCTCTGAGGAGGCAGAGTGAGGCTGTGTCAGCAGGTGGTGACTCCCAAGTCCCCAGACCCGTGGTAAAGGACTCTGTGGTAAAGCTCCAGCGGTGGCGAAGCGAGGCTGAGGTTTCCTGAATGCTGCCGAGGGAGGAGATTGGGGACTGGGAGGAGGGGGAACCAGGTTGACTCGTGAGGCGATATTCTGGAGTTGTCTCCCTGGGACCTGGCCCAGGACAAGACCCCTGGCGGTGGTTGAGGGAGGGGACCTGAGGGCTGAGGTCCCGGGAGGGGCCAGGCAGGACAGTGTGCAGGGTGGCGGGTGAAGTGAGTACTGTTGGCAGCCCTGCGCTGTCACTAGCTGTCATGGCTGTCTCGGTGTCGCGGGGTGTCCCATGGCTGCCTCGGTGTCCCGGGTTGTCCCATAGCTGTCTCGGTGTACCGGGGCGTCCCATGGCTGCCTCGGTGTCGCGGGGTGTCCCTTGTCTGTCTCAGTGATGGGAGATGTCATTATGTAAGTATGTTTCTCATGCTGGTTACTGAATAAAGCACTGTTGGTCAATAGGAAAGGAAGATAGGTGTTCCCGGGTGTCCCATGGCTGTCTCGGTGTCCCGGGGTTTCCCATGGCTGTCTCGGTGTCCCGGGGTGTCCCATGGCTGCCTCGGTGTCCCGGGGGTGTCCCATGGCTGCCTCGGTGTCCCGGGGTGTCCCATGGCTGTCTCGGTGTCCCGGGGCGTCCCATGGCTGCCTCGGTGTCCCGGGGTGCTCCTAGAGAGTCTGTTCGGTGAATGAATGGGACTCTCACTCAGAAGTGCTGCCCTAGAGACAGAAACAGTTCTGCATGCGGAAGCGCTGGGTGAACTAGTCTTTCTGACCAGAAGCCAGCACCAGATACAGGATGAGGACAGGGTGGGGGTGGGACTCTCCTGAGCAGTGGGGAGCAGACAAGACTTTAGTTTGGGGGTGAATGGCGGGGTAACACCCCATTTTATCCTGGACATAGAAAGGATTGGGACTGAGGGGGTGTGTGACAGGCCACAGAGCCATTTCCTTTGTGGATGTTGCTTGGTTGGTTGGTTGCTTGCTTGCTTGCTTGGTTAGTTTTTCCTAGAGTCCCTTCCTGCACTGGGACAAGTGGAAGCTACCCATTTTATGTTGGATACAGGAAGAATGAGACTCGGAGTGTGTGTGTGTGTGTGTGTGTGTGTGTGTGTGTGTGTGTGTGTGTAGGGGCGGTAGTTAAAACAGGCACCAGCCATCTTCTTTCTGCTGGTCCCTTCCTAGTCCTCTAGCACATGTGGAAAGGACACCAGGCCCAACTCCGTGGAAACCTGATACCTGTCCTTGCGGCTTTCATTTAACTCTTCCTTTAATGTGCCTTTAAACACACAATGTTCAGGACTCCTGTGTATCACAGGGAGGCTGCAGTCATGGCACCCAAGATCAAGAGAAAACCTCCTAAGCAATCGAAGGTGACTCCTGATCCACCATCTGATGATTCACAGGAGCTACGTGAAAATAATCCACCTGAAAATAACCCAGGTGAAATGGGACTGGGGAGGGCTGAGAATGTAGTTCAGTTGGTAAAGTGTTTGTTGGCCTAGTGTACAAGAAACTCCAGGTTCAGATCCCAGAACTTCGTAAGACCAGCTGTGGTGGCCCAAGCCTCCAATACTAGCACCCAGAAGGTGGAATCAAGAAGATCAGAAGCTCAGGGTCATTTTCAGCTACATAGCAAGTTCCAGGCCAGACTAGACTGCATGAGATCTTGTCTCTCAAAAGACACACACACACACACACACACACACACACACACACACACACACTATCAGGATGCCTACATGGCAATTCCTACCCTGTCTCCCCCCAACCCCCCCCCAAGGATAGTCTGATGCATATAGGTGGAGCACAGGGCAGTTCTTGGGTATCGCATGACATCTCAAACATAAAATCCGTTTTCAGAGTGTGTTTGTGTATCTTATGATCTCCATTTGGAGATATGGTTCCTACCATATCACCACATGGCTGCAAAGGCCATACAGCCTCTTGTCCTGGCCCGTGCAGTTGACATACCCAGTGGGTGTCATACAAAGGACATGGTTTACGATGATTTGAACCTGGAGGCCCTTGTACATAAATGTCCCCAGGGTCTCACTGTGTGTTTCATCTACACAGACATGATTCAATTGATGTCTGTCCTAAAGGCTTTCGATGCCATACATTCAGAGAAGACCCCTACTGCAGGTATTTCTTCATGTAAGATGATCAAAGTGGCATACATAACTGGAAAATTACCTCTTCCTCTTCTTCTTCTTCCTTTTTTTAAATTCAATGTAGGAAACAGCCAAGCCCTTGAAACTGGTGGGGAACACAGTTCTTCCCATAAAGCAGCTGGATCAAAGCCAGGTGATATGCTAAAGGAATTATTGCTGTTGATAGTATATTTTCAGAAAAGTCAACTTCTGCTCTTCTGACACATATTCCGTGTAAACCTTGGGACAGAGGACGGTCCTACCCAAGTTAAACATAGTGTTTTACCTATGTTGAATTTAAAGCCAGGGAGCTCTCCTCGAGGGTGAAAATACTGAAAAAGATGTGTGGGGGGGGGGAAAGGGGGAGGGAAGGAGAGATCCTGGTCTATCTTTAGGAGCCATCAGTAGCTTTAGAAAATTGTTTGAAAGTGCTTCAGTGCCAGGAAGTATTTATTCATCAGCAGGAAATGGAAATATATGTCACGCCTTATTCTCATACACTGGACATCACACTAGACATTTTGACTATGGATGATTTGAAGTGAGGAGTATTGGGCCTACAGATGGTGGTTTTAGTTGTTTTGCTTTGCTTTTCTTTTCTTTGCTTTGCTTTGGTTTGTTTTGTTTTTTGAGACCAAGTGTCACCATGTGGCCCTGGCTGGCTTGTTACTCAGTATGTAGATGAGGCTGCCCTCTGATTCACAGAGATCCATCTGCCCCTGCCCCGAAAGTGCTGGTTTAAATTAATTAAAGGCATGTATCACCATAACAAAAAACGGTATTTTTTTTAAATTTTTTTTGGAAGAGAAAAACATGCTGCATTTTTATTATTATCTTGAAAATGAATATAGGAGAGACAAGTCAATAAAGGCAGATGCACTTGACACTGACAGCTGAGAGATGCTGGTGCTCACTGAAAGAGGCAGAGAGTGGGTTTTCTCAGCCTTGTGGGTGATATACCCTGCTAACAGCTCGTTCAGGGTTCTATTGCTGGAACGACAATTTCATATTACTTTAGATGATCTCATTTGTGGCAATCTGTTACAGGAGCCACAAGAAATGAATGTAATCGGCTACTCAAACTTTCCGACTCTTGAGCCAATGTGAGATAGATTAAGGTCACAAACAAGGATGGGAACAGGTGTCACTCAAACCATGAGGTGTCCGCAGCCACCATGGACTGGTGCTCACTTGAGGAAATACTAATAAAATTACATAAATTTTGCATTTCTTGTTGCCGTTAGCTTCAAAAGTCAGCATTTTACACTCTCTCAACATTTGTTCACCTTTCATAGGACTGTAAACATTACTCGAGTGTGTGAAAGTGTACATACAGAGCCATTGAAAGTCTGTAACAGTTCCATGTGACACACTATGTGTCCATCGGGTTCTTGTTCCATCCTTGATACAAAGCCAGAGCGATGGAATCCCCTCCCCCACTTAAAAAATTATATACTGCGAACTCTTAGAAAAGTGGATGAAATTATCTGTATTCCAGATTTTGTTACAGACAAATGGTATGTCTGCTTTTTTAGTTTTGGATTATGCTTTTCCATTTCAGTCATCATGAGTGCTTGTCTCATGTCTTTTTTTCTGTGGTGGGACAGTGAGGGCCAACAACTCAACAGGTCTGCTCTGAAACAGCTCACTCACTGCTGTTCACATTGATTACGTAGCACACACAATGGAGAGTTAGTCAAAGTCAGCATGTGAGCTCTGTAGAACCACAACGAGTCTGGCTCTGAACTGCAATGTCGGACATTAGCCAGACGATCTGTGTTAAAGGTCAAACACAGAACAACTTTAGAGCTTTTGATCTGATAGACCTCTTATTTAGAAATTGTCCAGGAATGGTGGTAGGGTTTTAGCTGAGTGAGAAAGCACTTGCCTAGTATGCTCAGGGCTCTGGGTTCCATCCTCAGTACTGCAATAGAATTGCCCACAAGCCACTTAATTTTGTTCCTTAAACTATTCAAAAATGTCTATGTTCCTTTTCTATTTGTCTAAATCCGGCCACCCCACCCCACCCCCCACCGCACCAACGACTACATTAAATGCACTATTTTCATCTCACCATGGAGTAATCTCTGGACCTTTGGAGACTTTATAAATGGAATGCTCTTACACTTTGCGTAAAGCAGCCCGACAGGTCCTCTTAATGTGTCCTTGAACTGAGGACACTTTGTATATTGATGAAATTGAGACTGTAAATGTCTTCTTAAAGAGAAATTAAACAATACTTTTGAAAATCTTTTTGTAAGTTTTGGTAAATCCCTTTAGCTGTGTTTTACATCTAAAGTACAAGTCTCAATTTTCAAATTAAGGTGTTAGCTGCTATAAATTCCCAGTGACAGGAAGGCGTGGGATACTCTTGACTTTTAGAAAGATGGCTGTATGTTGGTAGCCAGGATCTTTCTAACAGTAGTGCAGTAGTGCTTACCTTATTAACTTAACAATAGATGTTTATGAGGATTTCCAATGCAGGGCCTAGTAAGAAATCTCTTCAAGGCAGGAGAAAAAGGAATGTGCTGAATGTCAGTACTACTGTCTACAACATCGAGCAGAGAATTAACCACTTCCTGAAGCTCCAGCATGAGCGACGGTGAGACTCTTGGCTTTTCCTGTTTTGACACTACAACCTATTCACATTTCTTGGTACTCATGAATAAACCATTTGCTAGGGACACGCTGGCATTTTTATGTTTGTGGAACTTCTAAGGAAACCTTCACATGGCTTAGGTTTGCTATGGAAAACTACACCTTTCAGCCTATAACCTCACATTGTAACCAGAGCCAGCTTTATTGCTAAGCTGTCAGTAAAGATGACCTTTCTGTCTTGTCAATTTAATGCATTTGAATCCGTTCACCATAAAGAATTTGCATGCATCCCATGAATGCGATAGGTGGATTAATGCTGAATATCTCAAAATGCTTTCCATGTAGCAGATACTCAATCATGCGGGGAAAGAGATAAATCTTATAGGAGAATAATCTATAAATTTATGGAGCAGGATAAATTACAAACATATGCGTGTTCCCCGGCACATGGAGAGGAGGAGTGGGTAGGCCTGCACAGAATTCTCTGATGGTAGTGGGGTGCGTGCCCTTTGGATCTGCTCTTCAGATAGAGGATTCTAACCAGAAGTTGTGCTTGTCACACTGACGGATAAATACTTGAGGAATGTGCTGGAAACAACAGTTCCTCCTGAGTTTTCTGTCTCTAAGGGACGGGAAGGGACTGCTGTCTCAGTCAGGGAGGAACAAATCCCGTTAGTGTAGGAGAAAGTAACCCACATCAGCTTCCTGTTCCCTGTCAGAGTATTGCAGATGACATTTCCTCGTCATCCATCGACAGCGTTAGTGAGGGCAAGGCAGTCGTGCTCTGAATATATTTATTGTAATGGAATATCACAGTGTTCCCTGTTATCTTTTACAGGAAGGAGATTTATCAGGAATATTCTCATCAGTTTTTGACTTTGGTCGTGATGTGGAACATAGATGTACACCAAATCAAGAAACAGACAGAAAAACTCTCTGTGAGTATGGGGCTTAGCTTTGAAGGAACCCATTGTATCAGCATCGGATGCAGCAGGGCTTCCTATACCAAGTCTGGAGGGAAGAAAGGGACAGGGCAAGAGCTTGGGGAGACAGGAAGGTAGTTCCATGTGGCCAGGAGGGACTGGCTATCCCACCTCCATCCCCCCCTCTTTGCCGGCCACCGGCTTGCTCCTTTTCAGGCAGAGAGATGGCAAGGTCAGTGATGAGTTAGGAGCCAGAATGGTGGGCGGAGGGTGGGGGGGATGAGCGGGCACTGCCCAGAGAGTGCAGGAGAAGGTATGGGCCTGTAAGCCCAGAGGGAGCCCTTCCTGATCCACAGTGTGCAGACAGGCATCAGGGGCAAGGGCCCCAACAGAGCCTTCTGACACAGTGATCAGAGGTACAGAGTGAGAGCAGTCACTGTGTCTGTGGCCGAGCAGGTGGAGGCTTGGCTCTCACTGCGTCCAGTTCAGACCAGCCCACTCCCCGAGGAGAGGGACGTAAGGCTTCATGCCACGATGGACATGTGATGACTGACTCCCCTTTAACATGGGCATTTGAATGAGCTTTTGGGGACAAGTACTGGGCACGGGACAGTACCATCCTTGAGGGATCTTCCTTCCTGGTGGAGGATGGAGCTGCCCTCCTCATGAAGACTCTGCCTTCCAAAGGTGGGGATGGGAGTGGGGGAGCAGAGGCTGGAATGCGGAGGGAGATGGAGACGCTGTCTAGTCCAGTGGTCAGGAGCATGGCCTCCCTCTGCAGTCTCACCCGTTGGGAGGCAGCCACAGTTCAGTGGCTTGCTCAATCAGACCAACTCGGGAAAAGAATTTGCCTCTGTGCCTCAGATTCCTAGGAGTGAAAGGGGACATTCTTAAAAGTCCCTGTCTCATACAGTGGATAAAAGTATTCAGGTGTGTGTTCTTACACTGTTCCAGGACAGTATCTGAAGCAAGTGTGACAGAATCCTTCCCTGTTAACCATGATTCCTGGCGGCTGGGTGGAGGGGGTGGGGGGGCGGCCCTGCTCATACTGGAAAGGACAAAACGGAGTCAGTTTCCGTGTAGGGGGTGACAGGTGATCAGGACATCTCAGGCTAATTTCTGTAGAAAACAGAGTTCGCCAGCTATGGAGGCCTCTCGTGGGTGAGTTTTCAAGTCCTCGGATACTAATGGGAATGTTTTTGAATACTATGAAGACAGTGTTCCTATTAAGTCAAGGAAATGTCCAAAGTACTTGTTTTAAATTATAGCGTTTAAATGAAATATTGAAGTATTTTTGGCAAGCTCTTCATTTTTCATGGAATGTTGTTATGTCTGTTTATATTTATAGAATATACTTGATGAGCAACAAAAGCTTTATGAGCAATTCCAAGTTATCCACAAGCAGAAAATAGAAGAATTTAAGGAGTTATGTAGTCAACACTTGAAGGTCTGTTGGACATTCCTACAAAATATCCCATTCATAGTGGAGGTCAAAGTACTGGCTTTCTTTCCTTACTGGGGTTCGAAATCCGGGGCTTACACCTGTAAACTTCACTCATTTGCTCACAGTGCTACCATGTCAGATAAATCTAACTACTAAATAAGCTTCTCCTTTCAGGGTTATTATTCATTCAACGCCTTCTGTTAGTATTCAGGCATCTGTAGTGGCCTGTCCTTGGGCTTCTGACAGGGTACGCGCTCCGCTGCAGCCACTAAGAGCACCACCAGTGCACATCACTATGTTCCCTTCTAAAGGGGCCCTGGCCCCTCATCCTATCCTCCTCCTCCTCTCTCTCTCTCTTTTCCTCTCCTTGTCTCTGTTCTGTGCTCTCTCTCTCTCTCCCTCCCTCCCTCTCTCTCTCCCTCCCTCCCTCTCCCTCTTTTTCCCCCTCATTCCTCCCTCTCTGACTCCTTCCTCTCTCTTCTCTCTTGCTGCTCCTGTCTCAGGAGGCCAATCTCCCCATCCCGTTTTTATGACCCCCTCCTCTAATTAAAATCCCCTGTGCTGGAATCCTGTCTCCTGGCATCTTTCTCAAGCGCTGCTTTTCTTAAATTACAACACCTTCAAAACAGCAGTTGGTGCATTGGTAACTTTACCCAGAGTCATACTTATTGTTAGGGGCAAGTGCTGCTTTTTATATCATGGCTTGCTCCCACAATCGGCATTCCCCTTGAACAGTGACATATTCGGTGTAGGCTGTCTACACATCCTTTGTTTCTTGGGCCCCTTTGTTTTCTGGCATTATTGAACTGTGTGTGCGTTGCTGTATGTGGACACTTAGAATGGTAAGACAAAGCCCATAGCATGATGGAGCAAAACAATAAGTGGAGATGAACACTTAGCGAATTGAGAACTATCGACTGTTTTAAGTGCACCTTATCAAATTCTTGTCCTCCAGCACATTGAGCTTGGACATGGGCATGTATATAGTTACTCCTGAATTAATTAGTTGTTGTTCACTCAAATTCTCTTTTCCGAGTTGATGATGTTAAATGCCTCGTGTTCGTATTAAATTTCCTTCATCCAGGCTAATTGATATAATCCCAATCAACCGAGTTAAAAAGAATTCTTTTCATGTTTTGTCGTACTTGGCACACACTGGGACACATGTGTGCAGGCCTGCTAATTTGAAGTGCTTTTGAGTAGTGGCTGTCAAGCTGCAGTCCTCAGGGGAGGCCTTCGAACTCATCCTGCAGGTTTGAGGTAGCTGTTAGTCTCACCCTCATCTCAGGACTGCATTTCCGGGGGTGCCCTTCGTCATCTGCACCGTACATACCACACGCTGCCTCCTCTTCCTTTTCCTCCTCGTCCTCCCCTCCTTACCCTCTCCCTCTTCCACCCCCTCCCTCTCCTCCACCATCGTGGTCTTTGTCTTCATCTTCTTTGTCTCCTCCTCCTCTGTTTTCCTCTCTACCCACCTCCACCACCCCGCTCCCCACCGCCCACAGCCACCTCTCCTATTCTGCCTTTGAGGACAGACATTCACGGTTTGTGCTATTATATTCAGTTTGCTTACTGTAACGTTTCCCCTATAGTCATGCCGCTCCTGTCTCTTCTTGCTTTCCTCCCGGAATATTAATCTTTCTGTGAACCTGTAGTCAGTCATTAACCTCCATTTTTACCTGCATATGTCAAAAAGTTGCCCATCCATCCTGATGCTAAAGTGTTGTGTAATTTCTGGTTCCGTATTCACTTCCGTCACTGAAATATAGAAGAGATCATCTAATAGTTTTGCAATTCTTCTATATGTCACCACAGTGTGTTTATAAATAGACAGAATCTCTCTGTGTAGCCCCAGCTGGCCTGGAACTCACTATGTAGTGGCTGTTCTTCTACTTGTGGTGATCCTCCTGCCTCTAGCGTTGGAGTGATGGAATTACAGGCATGCATTACCAGGCCTCTCTGCAGGTCTTAATGCAACAGATTTGATGTGGTATATCCTGATTCATTCATTGTTGAACATTCAGTCCTGATCATAGCCATCCTAATCACACAAAGTTGTGCGTCTCCACTTGTAGCTGTATTATGCTCGGCTTCACGTTTCCACATTCCTTTAATGGGTATTTTGATTTTCATATACTATACAGTATACGTTTACTTTGGGATAGTTAATGGCCATACCTTGTACTGTAATACATACCGCTTTTGAAGTGCAACTGTCCACAGTGTTGAACTGAGATGACCATCAGCGACTTCTAATTAGCCACGTCTTTTGGTTTTAGAATCTACGGGCTATTAAGAGTTGTCGCCGAAAAGCTATTATCGAGGAAGCCAGAAAACAAATGGACATCTTGGAAAGGAAACTTACTACAGAAACTGTGAGTAGAACGTTATTTTTTTTTTAAATGAGGGTGGGTGGGATTATATAAGCATTAAATATTTTCTTTCCTAAAGTATATGTTATATCAACACAAACATTAATCAGATGTTTAATACCCTTGTTCAGGTAAAGCTGCAGGAAGAAAAACCTGATGCTAGATCATCTCTTCTATCCCTGCTATTCTCATAACACCTTGAAGAAAGAAGCTCAACCACCATCATACGATTTCATCAAACTATTATCTGTGTGAATCTATGGCGCCACGGAGACTGCAATTGAAATGATTGTAACTGCCGCGTCCACAGCTGTGAGGTGCCAGAAAACCTTTACTGAGAATGCTTTGTTTTTCAAATTTATTGTGCACGTAGTATGTGCACGTCAGTGATATACGGCATGTTCTGTACACTTAAAGCTCCTGCCCTGTGATTTCATAGATACGGGTATAGCTCTACCTGCCGTGGGAAGTCTTTACTTGGAAACTTTTGATTGAATAAACGTGAAATTGTTTCAGACTTGCTGGGATGAGTCACTGAATTGCACCCTCCTCCTGACATCTCACGCCTTTTAAAACAGAGGTGTGCTGTCACCGGCGTTTCTGCATGGGTCCAGTTGTAGCCCCGGCCACTTTGTCTCATTGTGTCCTGTTGTGTAGAAGCATTGGAAACAGACCGCGTTCAGCATCTCCCATCTTCCACAAGTGGAACTCGTTCCTCCACAGTCAATGAGGGCTTCCCCTCTGGGATCACTTTACTTCATAAACTGAATTATCCGGGGTGGGGTGGGGTGGGAGTGGGGGTGGGGGTGGGATGGGATGGGATGGGATGGGATTGGGAGATAATTCCCACTTTGTGCAAAGTATGTGTAGGCATATGGACCTTTACTACTCTTTCCAACTTTGAATATCTCCTACTTGAGATGTTCTGACTATCAATACCAAATGATAAATACATTACCAAAGTATTGAATCATGTGTTACTCAAGTGTGTGTGTGTGTGTGTGTGTATGTGTGTGTGTGAAGTACCCTGGTATTGTAGTTAAAGGTAATTGTGACCCATTATGAAGTGTGGTTCAGGGAACTGAACTCAGGATCCCTGAAAGCACTGTTGTAAGGAGTAAGGTTTTTCCTCCCACCACCAGTCTTGTCCCACTGTCGTGCCAACCACAAATAACACACAGAGACTCTGTATTTGATATAATTCGGTTGGCCAGTTACTTGTTTCTTATTGGCTAGCTCTGTTTTAAGTATTAACCCATTTCTGTTAATATAAGTACTTGCACGTGATCTATCTTACCAGAGAGCCGGCTGGCTTCCTGCTCTCTCCAGACTCTCCATCTTGACTCCTCCTTACTCCTTCCTCTTTCTTCCTTGTCTCCTATTCCTTCCTATCAACCTTTCCTATTAGCCAACAGTGCTTTATCCATTAGCCAGTATGAGAAACATTTTCAGAATGACATCTCCCATCACACTGTAAGCATTCTTAATTACTGGGCCCTTTCCCTAGGTCAAAAATCAGTAACCCTACTATATACAGACGACAAACAGGCTGAGAAAGAAATCGGAGAAACAGCACCCTTTACAATAGCCACAAAAAACATAAAGTATCTTGGTATAATGCTTACAAGTGAAAGACCTGTATAATAATAAGAACTTATATGGGTACTTCAATTTTATGTGGTAACTAGCACAAAGGTATACATGTGGGAAAATGATGGGTAAGCATCGCTTACATTGTAGAAGTATAGACTGTGAAGAAGATAACTGCACTTCAGTTGACCTTGCTCTGGCCTAGACCATCACTAACAAGGCCACTAAGAGGTCAAATTCATAGATTTCCAACTTTGAAATATCTAATATTCTGAGTTTAGGACAGATTAGAATTTCTTTACAGGAGATTCTGATAATTAAATTGCACCCCATTGTATATAACATTTTTAAAAAATAAAAAGAAGTAAAATATATAACCTAAAGACATAAATCACTACCAATCAGGTTATCTCCTTGCAATTTCTCTTTCCAATGGTCTTTCATCCTTTCGTTCATAGATAGAAACACCTACTTTGCATTTCTTTGTGCTGCCTGGTCACAGGACATGGCCAGTTCAGGCTACATATACTCAATCATACCACAAGGACACTTGCCCAAGTATGTTTATAGCAGCTTTATTCATACTAGTCAGAACTTTGAAACAACCTACATAAAAATGTGGTACGTTTAGACAATGGAGTACTACAGTGCTAAAAAGCAACAACATCTTGGAATTCACAGGCAAATGCATAGAACCAGAAAAGATCATCCTAAGTGAGGAAATTCAGACCCAGAAAGACAAACATAGTATGTACTCACTCATTAGTGAATATTAGATGTAAAGCAAGGGATAACCATGCTACAATGCATAGAGTCGGAGAGCCTAAATATCAAGGAGAGATTGGTTGAGGGGGAGAGGGAATGCTCAGATCTCCTTGTGAAGGAAAAATAGAAGACATCTCTTGGGTGGATTGGGGGTGGGTGGGATGGAAATGTGAGGGTTCAGGTGAGGGATGGAGAGGGAAAGTACTAAATGAGAAAACTGGAAAGGGGGCATTTGTTGGTCTGGTAGAAATCTAGTGCAAGGGAAACTCTCAGGAATCTACAAGGATGACCCCATCTGAGATGCTAAGTTTTAGAGATATTAAATCCTAGTGAATCACCACTTGCATCAGTGAAATTTTCATTCAGACTTAATATGTCTTCTTTTGTTTGCAATTGTGACATATGTCTGTCATTGTAGAACCTGGGAGCCTGAACAGTACCATCAAGAGTTCGAGGCCAACTTGGCTATATAGTGAGTTTGAAGCCAGCCTGTACTACATAGGAAGATGCTAGCTGAAAAAAAACATTAGAGGGTGAGGATACACAGATGAAAATGAATTATTTTTATTAATTTGTTTAATATTGTCACCAATTGAGTTGCATCCTCCAATTTTATCTGGTGAAGTTTTCACCTCTATTACATCACAATGGGACTTGTAAATATATAATGAGACATATTAACATGAATATTGTATTTGAGTGCTTTGTGTATCTGCACACAGAAAGAACACCACATGAAGAGGAAGGCAGAGATGAATCTATACACCAAAGACTACCAAAGATTATGAGCAAAGCACCAAAAAGTAAGAAATCCTTGGAATAGGTTCTTTCTCACCACCCTCAGAAGGAATCAACCCTTCAGTATACTGAGTAGGACTTCTGACTTCCAGAACTGAGAGACAACGTTTCTGCTGCTTTAGCCACCATTTTAGTTACTTTTCTATTGTTGTGAGGACATGCCAGGACCAAGGCAACTTATAACGGAAGCATTTTAAATGGAAACATTTTTACAATTTCCGGGGTTAGTCCATGAAAATCATGGCATTGGAGCAGTATGAGAGCTCACATTTGATCCACAAGTTGCAGGCAGATGAGAGGGGTTGGGGAGAGAGGACTGATGTGGAATTTTGAAACCTGAAAGCCGCCCCACGTGACACACCACTCCAATAAGGCCAAACTTTCTAATCATTTCAAAATAATTTACAGTAACTGAAAACCAAGCATTAAAACATATAAGCATATGGATACAGTTATTTATGATCCCATGAACCATTATTATCTCTATTAGCATCCAGAAGCTGTCTCTAGAAAGACATATAGTTGCCTAATACAGATGGCATGGCTCATCTCCAAAAAGTCCAAGATGCTGCATGGCAATCCTCCCATAAGTGCTAGCCTTAAGTCATACACAAAGGCACAGATGACTCTGACACTACAGGGTCTGTAAGACCAGATGATCCAAGAACTGTGTTGTATCACAGTTTGACATTGCTCAAGTATCTCTCCTACTCTCAGCCTCTTGACTTTTTGTGACACATGACACATGGGCCGAGTAACTGAGGTGACTATTTGCTCCTAAGAACACCAAGATACCAACCAGGCCTCCAATTCTTTCTTGTGGGGACCTCAAGATGCAGCCATTTGTCTCTACTTGGGAATGTCTTTGACGCCTGAACCCCTAAAAATCCACTGAGATGAGAAGTACATCCACAGATCTTTTAAGAACTTATCTCCCATCCCTCTTTAGTGGCTATTCTGTCTTACCAAAGTGTTCACTGTGCTTCCTTTTACAATCCATTTCCAGTAAGTCTGATGGTAATTGTAGAAACAGACTCCAGTGATGTTCTGAGGGATAACCAAGAAATCCAAAGCTCCTTAAACCACATGGTGAGACTGGGGGCGGGGGAGGTATTAACATTGTACTGGGGAAAAAGAAAATAAAGATTTATGGCTGCCCGTGTGATCAAAAAACACTTCTTCACTAGATTGAAATGGAAAGTAACACAGTTATATCAATGGATACATGCTATGTATCCACGTTCTTATTAATATTCTTGCATAATGATTTCACTGCAGGTGGGCTTTGAGATTTCAAATTCTTGGGCCATCCCCAGCACCCCTCTCTGCCTCCTACTACTGATCAAGACGTGAGCTCTCAGCTGTTCCTGCTGCTATGCCTTTGCTTTGCCATCATAGACTCTAATCATAAGCCCCACATTAAATGTTTTCATTTATAAGTTGACTTGCTCATGCTTTTTAATCACAGGAATAGAAAAGTAACTGAAACAGAGGGGTTTCACTAGAAGAAATAAAAATAAAAATAAGGTAAATCCTGTGTGACAAGGATGTTACTAGGCTCTCTTAGCATCATAGAAACTGTTGAACCTACAGGAGGGTGTCACGAGAGGATGAGTGACAATTATGATGCCACCCCCAAGGTGATAGCTAAATTTTCGTTTAAAAGATAATGAGTGAGCCAGGCATGGTGGCTGTGGTGATTTGAATAAGAGTGTCCCCCACAAGCTCATATACTTGCATGCTTAGTCACCAGTTGATCTGTTAAAGGCTGAGATGCAGCTTTGTTGGAGGAAGTGTGTCACTGGGAGTGTGCTTTGAGATTTCAAAAGCTCTCTCTGTGTCTCTCTCTGTCTGTGTCTCTCTGTCTGTCTCTCTCTCTCTCTCCTGCCTGAGGATTGAGATGTAAAGCTCTCAGCTAGCACGCCTATGTCTGTTTCCCATCATGAGCCTCAGTTGAAGAAATGCCTACATGAGATCCAGCTATAAGACATTTTCTCATTTGGTGATCAATGGAGGAGGGCCCATGCCTGGGCTCTATAGGAAACTCCTGTGTTCTATAGGAAATCAGGATGAACAAAGAAACCATGCATATTGAGCTGGGCAATGCTGAGCTGGCACTGCTCTTCACTGAACACTCCAGCAGGAGAGCTGGTCTAGCCCCTCACTGGAGAACCCCCTCCCCAGCACTTGGGAGAGATGGCCCCACTACTCAACATAATCATATAAGAACTAGCTCTGGTCCTTGCCTGAGGTGGGTGATCCCAGTGGCAGAGATAACCAGCTCAGCTCCCACCCAGACCCACATCCTGGGCCTTGGGTTGGCCCACCCTACCATCTATCTACCCCATCTATGACCTGCTGGAGTGAGTGAAGGGACTGATCCTGCTGAACGATAACCACAGGATCTCCATCCCTCAGGCAACAGCAGAATTTCCAAGAGGAGTTTCAGTGAGGGTCAAGTGATGATGGTGTACCAGAGGCTTTGAACCAAACCAATGAATGACTCATTGCAATTAACATTTTACAGGTGGGGCTGATTGGACAAAAGGGTATACGGCATGACATGCTGTCGTTCCCGATGTCACCAGGATGAATGAAGATGTGTTGGAAAAAACGGAGGAGTGAAGTTTTGCTTGTTTGTTTTATCTTGTCTTTAATTAACTTGGGGGTTCTTTGGGTGCATGATGTGAAATTCCCAAGTAATTAATAAAGAATTAACTTATTTTCAAAAAACCAACCAGAAACTGAAAGGCTCTGGGTAACAAAGAAGCACAAGGCTTTCTTAATAGCTTGTTGCACATCAGGATGGAAGCCAGAGACCTGGAATCTATAGGCTTTTGACGAGATGTATAAGCTGTGTGTCTCCAACATACAACACACTCACTAGAATAGGGATAAAATCCAATCATAGTGTGGTAGGTTATGCCCAGATGATTGTTTCACTATTACACCAATGGTCACACTTCCTGACTGGTTAGTATTATAGCAGACATGGTCTACAATGGATAAGATCCTTGGTGATATTTTGCCACCAGCAGCCTACATTGATGGGAGATGTCATTCTGTAAATATGTTTCTCTTATTGGTTAATGAATAAAGCACTGTTGGCCAATAGGAAAGCAAGAAAGGTGGGACTAGGAGTCAAAGAGGATTCGAGGATATGGTAGGGAGGAGATTCAACATGGAGAGAGAATAATACTGAGGTCTCTCTCCAGTAAAATAAGACCACGTGGAAATACTTAAATTAGTAGAAATGGGTTAATAATTAAGACAGAGCTAGCCAATAAGAAACTAGTAACTAGCCAACAGCATTATGTCTAATACAGTGTCTCAGTGTGTTATTTGGGGCAGGCGTGGTGGTGGGACCAGGCTGGCAGGGAAAACCTTACTCTTAACACTACATAGTAATATGATCAGTAGGTAGCAGTGAAAGAGTTCCCAGCTCCTTCTTGTGGCAGGGGAGGGGGATAATGTCTAATTCAGAGACACATAGCTGGTCAAAGCAATGACTGATTCATGCTCAGCCCTAAACTAGACAACTGTATCATTTTTTCCAATTCTCCAGGTCTAAGGGACCTCAGAGGACAGAGGAAAGAACTTAATGGAGAGACTGTGATGAAATTCTTACCATCCAGATATGACATTGCAGTTGCAAACACACACACACACACACACACACACAGGGAGAGAGAGAGAGAGAGAGAGAGAGAGAGAGAGAGAGAGAGAGAGAGAGAGAGAGAGAGAAGCCATGGATACCTGCACATAATTGGATAACTGCACATAATTGGGCCTTCAAACTTTCCTCCATGACGGGGAAGGTGCCCATGTGGACTTCTCTTTCCTCAAGGAAATGACTGTTAATGGTTGTTAGAGGAGAAAGTAAGTATCTATTCTCTGATAGGGACAGGAAGAAAGAAGGTGTTCAGAAGGAAGGGAAGGGGGATAGCAGAGTATAACAGTAATGGTGTGTGTGTGTGTGTGTGTGTGTGTGTGTGTGTGTAAAATTGTCAAAAAAGGAAAAACCCAGAAAACTAAGGACTGCTGATCTCTGCTAGGACCAGGTAGCAGAGTGTAATGAGAGAATAGAATCACAGCTCACAATACACTGCGAGTGTGTATAACTTACAAAAAAAAAATGGGTTGTGTTGGGGGGTTTCCCTGGCTCTCCAAGGTGGACTCAGTCTTGGAGAGCAGGGGAGGAAAGGATGTGCGTTTGAGATCAGGTCAGGTAACCATTCTCCTAAACAGACTGCCCAGGCAAGGACACCCTCAGGTACACCAGTATTTCCAATCACGGCCCTAAGATGGGGAAAATGGGGGTCTGGTGATGGGCAGTGGTAGCTTGCTGGTGCAGTAGTGACTATTTGTGGTCATCCAGCGCCATCTTGAGGCCGTCCTGGGCACTGCTTCATGAGAAACCCCACGCCAAAGTCGCATTAGCAGCCATTTCAAGGTTTGCACTGTTGCATCTCCCAGGGTCCACAGCTACTTGAGCTTAAGGATGCAGGAAATGGCTGCTTGCGCAAGCGCACTCTTACACAGGCGCGCATTAGGGACGGCGCCCCCTGGAGTATTCATGTGCTTGTGCTTGTGTGCAGACTTGTAGAGCAATAAAGTTTAAGCATTCCCTTGAGTTAACACAGACAACACACATACACATGTGTGTGTTCTGTTTCTGTTGCTCCTGTCTCCAGAAATTTGAATGAACCATCGGTCCACTCTTTTTCTCTTTTCTATCTTACGTGTGTGTTTCCAAGGGGATCATTAATACTAATACAATAAAGTGCAAAAAATATAAAATAAAGTAGGAAGCTATGAAAACTATGTCTTTGGGGGTGGGGCTTATATGTGTATACTCTGCCTTCCCCTCCATATATTTATTTTCTGAAACAGGTGATGTATAGAAAAGAGGATGCAAGCCCACCAGTGCCTGAAAGTTGGCATCCGAAGGTAAAGGGCAATGCAATCTTTTTCTATAACTACTTTCAGCTGAAACTGAGGCATCATTAGGGGTGGGCAGGAAGGCTGGCATTATGGTAAAAAGCTAAGCTGGGGTACATCTGTTATTGCTTAATTCCAAAATTTCAATGCCCAGATTCTGCAGGACAACTTGGCCGCTGGTGAAATGTAGAACATATTGAAGCAGTATGTGTGTCAGAGGCTCAAGCTTGTCACAAGTTCAGTGAAAATCACCTATAGATGGCATGTGTAGGGTAGATGATTAGACATTTGCTGTAACAGATATAGACTAGGGACAGAAGGCAAAGTTAAAGAGATTAGGGGAAAATTTTTATCTTGGGTATACACTTGAAACTTCCAGGCCCATGGTCCTGGAAATTGCTTAAGGGAAGGTCCCAACCAAGGGAGAAAGTAAGGTTAGAAAAGGGGAGGGGGAGAGGGAAGGAAGGAGAGAGAGAGAGGGAAGGAAGGAGAGAGAGAGAGAGAGAGAGAGAGAGAGAGAGAGAGAGAGAGAGAGAGAGAGAGACTGTCCTCAGGAATAGACAGATTGGGAAACTTGGCTGATGATTGATTGACAGGAATAATTATCTGGAGTCAGTTTGACTTGTGAGGGATGGATCCAAATCTCATTCATGACGCTCTAAAGCTTACAAGAATTATTTTGAGAATTATTTTTAAGTCTATCCATACAAAACCAAAGGAAATTTTTAAAAAGTTGAGCTTGTAACTATGATATAGTCAGTACTTTACCAGAGCTAGATTAATAACTTACCAGAACTCCATAGATTAATGTTTTAAAACTCTGAACGATTTGAAGCTATAGTATAGCAATATCATAATGAGGGAAAGAAATCTGAAAAGTTTTATTTTTATAATACTTTAAATCACTTCCTCCTTATAGCTATAAGTTGCATTCACATACCTTAAAATACTTTTTAGACCCTCACAACTTACTTAAGCTTTTGCATCATCAGACCTCTAAAATTTGTGTTTATATACCTTAGAGCACTTATTTAGACCCCCAGGATTAAAAAATAACAAAAACAAAAACAAAAAACTTTAAACCTTTTTTCTACCCAACTATTTTGCTATTCAACTCAGGTGGTTGAACATTCATTGCAAAGCAAATTCCTTTATATACAGTAGTAAAAAGTTACTTTGAGCCAGGCAGTGGTGGCACATGCCTTTACTCCCAGCACACAGGAGACAGAGGCAGGAAGATCTCTGTGAGTTCAAGACCAGACTGGTCTACAAGAGCTAGTTCTAGGACAGGCTCCAAAACTACACATAGAAACCCTGTCTCAGAATAAATAAATAAATAGATGGATAAATAAATAAATAAATAAATTTTTAAAAAGTTACTTTGAAACCTGTTTCCTTTTTTCAGCAAAGTAAAATGTGTCTGTGTCTTTCTCAGCTGGAGACCTAGTAACTCTAGAAATAATTGAGGCCTGGTTGTGGTTTGAAAAAAAAATGCCCCTATAGACCCACAGGGAGTGGCATTATTAGGACAGGTAGTGTTGCTGGAATAGGTGTGGTCTTATTGGCTAGCTCCATCCTTGAGCCAGGTAGGTGTTTGAGGACCACACTTCACCTGGATCCATTCCAGTCTGAGTGATCTGTGCTGTCAACCATGGCTGCATCCAGGCCCAGGCAGCTACCAAGAACCATGTCTGGTCCATGGTCTAGCTGTAGCTGCGATCTCTGTGGGATAGGTATGGCCCCTATTGCCACCAAGGGTCCTGTGTATGTCAGGGGTCTGGGCTACCACCTACGGCCATCTTAGTGACCAAGGACTAAGCTTCTGCAGGGTCATGCAGATCTGAGTGGCCTGCACTGCACCCCCTATGGGGCATCCTGTTGCCCTGGAGGCCATTTCTGGGTCCATGGCCCTGCAACAGTCATGGTCTGTGGTGAGGTTTGTGAATCCTGTTGCCATCAGAAGCAGTGAGAATAGGGCTGCACAGAGTTGGTCCTGCTCTTTCACTGGCTGCAGTACTAGGGAGAGTTCTCCCTGCCCCTCAACAGCTGCAGTACTTGGGAGATGAGGCCCTGTTGTAGGGGTGCTGAGATGTGGATGTGAGAGCAGGACACTCCCTCATATGCCATTTGGTGGCATGGGTAGGAAAAATATGCCCTCCATCCTCATTCCCACCCTTTGCCAATGACAACAGGCAGGAGAGCTGACCACAGGGACATGAGAATAGAAGAGCTGGCCTTGTCCCTCACCAACTGCAGCACTTGGGAGAGCAAGCCATATACCTTAGCTGGGCAAAACAGTAGAGCTGGCCCTGGTGGTGTAGGTGTCGGTTAGCTGGACCCCAGGGCATGTAGAGCTGCATTGGTTAAGCTAACTAGGACAGTGCTGCAGGGTTCACCCCAGTGGCAATGATGACAAAAAGCTGGAGGGCTGGCCAACCTAGCTACCACCCAGGTGTTGTGGTAGCTTGATCCATTTAACCAATGGCATATGGGGTGACTAGCCCTATGAGTGTGGTTTGCTGTGATGAGTGACCTGATAAGAACTGAGGTCTGGGGGTTATGCACGCACTCTCTCTCCCTCTCTCTCTGTGTGTGAGTGTGTGTATGTGCCCGTGTGTGTGTGAGTGTGCGTGTATGTGTGTGCCTGTGTGTGTGTGTGTTAGATGATTCAGAGCTTTCTCCATCCTTCCATGATGAATGAAGAGGAGATGACATTCCTTCCCACTGTATGCATGAAGGTGTTCCCTATTTCATCCTTTAATAAGTTTTCTTCCCAAGCATCCATGTATTTCTTACAATACCCAGACCCAGAACCAGGGATATGAGTTAGCCCACCTGAACATTCACCCTATCTATGAACTGTTAGAGCACATAAGTGGGTCAGTACTACAGACCCAAAGATGCAAAATCTTCAACCCTAATCCCCACATAGGACAACAACATGATATCCAGGAATAGTCACAGTATCCATAGGGTAGCAGAAGCCAGACGCTTTGAGCCACATCAATGATCCATAGTAAAGAGCACTTAGAAGTAAAGGTGTATGAAGTAATGGGTATACTGTGTAACCCTATGGGTCGCACTACAGCTTCCTTGCCAAAATTTTTCTTTCTCTTTTGTTTTGGTTTTAGGCTATACTTTTAAATATAATTTTGTTTTGGGGCTAGGTCACAAGGGCAGAGGGTGGAGGTGAGGGGTTGGAAAGATGAGTGGAATTGATGTGCATGATGTGAAATCCACAAAGAATTAAAAAGGTTTTAAAAATCAGTGTGTTGCCAGGGATTTTGGAGATAATATCCAAAGCTGTTTATAATCTCCATTGGTTAGCTAACAACATCTCAATAAAGCCTGGGAATAAGTTATGATTTGATGACAAGATTTAACTTGCAAGAGAGAAAAAAAAGGATGTAGTAATAGGAAAAAACAAAAACAAAAACAAACAAACAAACAAACAAAAAACCACCTGAATCATGAGATCTTCAAGTGTTCCAAAGGTCAGGCAAAATAAATAAATAAATAAATAAATAGAAAGAAAAGGCAGGGTTGGTTTTATTTTTTAGTTTTTTTTTTCTTTATTTTTACCCTGATGATATGTTGTTGCCATAACAATAAGGCTTTCTTGTAAAGAGAAGAACAAACAGACACAGAGATAATTCTTGATGAGCAGATAGATGATGGAAAGTTTTATCTGGGGCCTGCTTATTCAAAGAAGTGACCATTAAGGCAATCTGCTGACTTTGGAGTGAGTGGGGCAAAGTTCAAGAGTATGGAAAAAGAAAAGAAGCTACTTCAAACTGGCAGGCAAACAATATGTTTGTGTTGATCAGAGGGAAGGAGCAGTTCAGCTAATCATTTATGAGACTGAGCCTAAGGACACACACACACACACACACACACACACACACACCGGGGAGGGGGGTGACGGACGATGGAGGATGATTTAAAAGGCTTTGGGTCTGGCTTTCACATATGTAACCAAGGAAAGCATCCCTTTAATCTGTGTTGCATGGGGAAGGAAATTACGAAATTTCTTTGTGAGAAGACTTTTTTTTTTAATACACAGAGGTGGGTTTGTTAAACCTTCAGTGTGTCCAGGATCAATGGCTTACTTAAAATTCAACATTGGTGCCACTCCTCCATAATGTTTTATTGCTGTTTAGAAAAGATGAAGCTATTTCTCTACCTATGAGAAGGACAGGAATAGAACTCTCACCAGTAGCCCAGAGGTGAGTGTGAGCTTTTTATGTGACATTGGTTAAATAGTGAATTCTGGGACAGCCAATGTGCCGGTGCTCTGGCAGCTCCTGGGTGAAATGAACCACATGGATTTAGGACTGTCTAGCAGCACCATGTACCCTATGCAACTCTCTTTTCAAACCTGGGGGGGGAGGGATAGCTTAATTTTCATTTGCTCTACCATGACTTCTAACCTCAGTCCTGTATAAATGAACAAATGAGAGCTGGGAAGATTAGCATGTCTGCAAATATCTTGAGCAGCGACCCCTTTTATTGAAACATTCCAGAGATGCCTATTCTGTTTGTGTAGTTTTGTTTTAGAGTTTTTGAGACAAGGTGTCACACTGTGGAGCTTAGGCTGGCTTTGAACACAGGATATAGCCTGGCTTGACTTGAAACTGCATCTTCCTGTTTTCATCTCACAGATGCTGGAACAACAGGCATGAAACAGCCTACTCTTTTTTTTTTTAAATCTCAAATAAAGCAAAATAAATCTATTATTCTACCAAAGTCTTGAAATATATACTTAATTATATGTTTCCTGTGTCCTACCCATAGCCTTCTTTAGAGAAGAAATTTGGTGCTCGTGGGCAAACATTGGAGTCTGCACTGTGGGAGAAATCTTCCTTGGGAAAGCTTGGAAAGTATTTAAAGTACTAGGTGAGTAATTTGTGCCCAGGAAATCTAGAGACTGAAGTGAGTAGACACTTGGAAGGTAGGAAAATAGGAAGGAATGGAGGGAAGGGGGAAGAAGGGAAAGAGGAGGGTTTAAAAGGTTTTCACTGCCACTCAGGCCAACAGCGTGGGGGGGGGGGCAAGATGCAGAGCTGACCCCGGAAAAATGCCCTTCTCTGATAATGAGATCAACAACTAACTTATCCACCATCATGGAGCCCTCAATCTAGTAGCTGATGGAAGCAGGAGCAGACACCCACAGCTAAACACTGAGCTGAACTCCTGGAATCCAGTTGCAGAGAGGGAGGACAAGACCAGGCTACAGAAACCCAGAGACAGCTGACCTGAACAAGGGGGAGCTCATGGACCTCCAAAGTGATAGCTGGGAATTCGGCATGGGACTGACTCAGACCCCCTGAACATGGGTCTCAGTTAGAAGGCCTGGGCAGTCTAAGGGACCTCTGACAGTGGAACCAGAATGTATCCCTGGTGCATGAAAGGACTTTGGGAGCACATTCCCCATGGAGGGATAACTGCCTTAGCCTAGAGACAGGAGAGAAGGCCTAGTCCCTACTCCAAATACTTGACAGATTTTGTTGATCCCTCCTGGAAGGCATCACCCTCCCTGTAGAGTGTGTGGGGAATTGGACGGGAAGAGGGGTCTGGGGACATGGGAGGGAAAGAGAGGGAACTGGGATCGATATGTAAAATAAGAAAAAATAATAAGGAAAAATAAAAATAAAAGGTTTTCACTGTGTATCCCAGGCTAAAACTCAAGTTCTCTTGCTTCTGCATCCTAGTGAGTGAATGCTGGGATTGCAAGCCTCCAAAGCCCAGAGAATGAAATATTTTGCTACTTTATACGTCTTGGTAAACCTGGCAAAGTTTTTTGCACTGCAGAAATGCAAGAAGCTTTTGTGATACTGGCCTTCAACTGTATGTCACAGCCAAACGTAAAATGAACAGGGAATATATTACTTTTAGTTATCAAGTCCCTGATCATCTTGCATTTTCTGCGAAGCCCTATATTCTACAATCGGACACATTGTGCTCAGCCGGTGGGATTAGGTGGATCCACCCACCGTTCAGTATTTGAATATGGAAATAAGAGTAACTGATAACTATCATGTCACAGCTAGTAGCCAATGAGGCACAGACACGAGAAACAGAGGAACCAATGGCTGCTTGGCCTGGTATAACACGGTCGGTAGTCTCTACTAAGGCAAGCTTTGATGCACACCTCCCGACACTGTTCAAATTCTGTGTCCCTCCCACTTGCTCCCTATGGAACTGTCAGGATTGGGCGAGGCCCACAGTATCCTCCTATTAGGGAGAGGGGGGAGGGAGGTGATAGCAGTGTGCAGCCCAAAAGGGCCGTGTGCAACTCCACGGGGTGTGTGGGCGGGTGGCATATATAAAGTCTTCCAGCCGTGATCTTGGAGCCCGTTTTGCCCTGCAGCGTGTGTGGTCGTCACATCTCCTGGAGTTCTGGTCTGGAAGCCTCTTCAACAGGTATGTTAATGCCCTCCCCCTGGCACCACACTCATTCCATTTATGTCCTTTCCTTTTATGGCCTTCTGCTTACTTCCACTATCACCCTTTCTTTGAGAATATGAGATAAGGGGTATGTTGCAGTGGAGGACATTTGTGAAGGGACGGGAAGCAGTTTGTTTTCTCTTTGTAAGACAGCATTTCTGTGTTGCACAGCCTGATCTCAAATTTCTGGGTTCGGGTGACCTTCCTGCCTCTTGTGAAGTCAATGCAATGGGCTTTGTTTGCGTTTTAGATGAGGTCGAGATACAGGAGTTTAGGCATAAGTGAGGATGCTATTTGGCAGCACAAGTGACTTTGGATACTTGCTAGAAGCTGTGATGGGACCTGGATGGTTCAGGACCTGGAGACATACTTGAAATGTATATTGGACGGGGCTGGGCCTGGTACAGAAGAGGAACGGAGATAACTGCAGGGTATGGGAACACACTGGAACTGGGAGGGGGTGATGCTTGGGACAGTCGACACGGTGTTAGAACCTGGATGGGTCAGGGCCTAGTTCTAAACTGGAACCAAGATAGTGGGTGGTCCGAGATGGTGCAGGAAAAGGGAAGGGGCGGTGCTTGGGGCAGCTAACACGAGGCTGGAACCAATGAGGCAGCAGGTGGTCCGAGATGGCACAGGAACAGGGAAGGAGAGATGCTTGGGACACCTGGCACAGAGCTAGAACCAGGATGAACCTGAATAGGGGTGAGTTTTGAGTGGATGTGGTCAGTGGTGGATGGGGAGCATCTCTATATTAGAAGTCCTTCTGTCTGAACAGTGCCCTTTAGTGGAGCAGTTCCTCAAATCCTCACAACGAACTTTTTTTTTTTTAAAAAAAAATAAGGTCTTACAATGTAGTGGTGGCAGGATTCAAACTGACAGATTAGCCTCAGCTGCAGGGTTCAAAGGTATGGGCCACCATGTCCGCAAGGTTGTTAGATTCTTGTTCACACTCAAATTAGCACAGCCTGCATGGGCAGAGAAATTCAACACAGACTGTTAAATATTCCTCTGATTGCCTTGAACAGATCAGTGGGCAGGAACCAGCATCTCTGCACCACCTGTCTGGATAGAAGCCAGAAGACTACGTGTATCAAGTGCCAGTGCCAACAAAGTCGCTGTATCCATACTTCAGTGGGGGCCTACACAGCCAAGAGCAGGGTAAGCAGCTATTTTGGGAGTAGTCTCTAACTCTAGCAAAGAGCTGGTGAAGGGGCTTCTTGCCAAGGTTCAGAGATTGCAGGGTAGGACCATAGTTAGGGTGGCAATCTGTGTTTCCTTTCTGGAGGCTTTTCCTCTCTCTGATTGCAGATTGTATACAATTTGAAACCATGTGCTTTTTTTTTTTTTAATATCAGTGCCCATTCCTTAGTCTCTGCTTATCTACCCCCTACACCTGTCATTACCATCATTTTGTTGCTAAGACATTTTATTGGTTGGAGGACCACAACATTACCTGTTGTTCCTCAAGAGTCTTAACCTTACCACATGGCACTGTGTAGCAACCTATGGTAGAAACCCAGATCCACACCATTCTCTTGTCTATGGCAGTACTTTAGCTTGTCACACATTCTTTGCACCCACCACTCTGATCATATGTGCTCAGCTCCAGTAATCTTTCCCTTGTGCTGAGCATTTCTTTGGAAGATGAGACTCTCCTATGTCTTGGACCCAGCAAGGAGTAAGTTGCCTGAATCCAACATAGCTCCTAGTGGGTAGCTGAGTGTTCTTCTTGCTCTTTCTTCCACTGGGTCTTTTTCAGTGTTCACAGGCATCATGTTTACCTCCTGACATTGGCATTTTTCCCACAGGTAGTTGCAGAACACTCAGTAGAGTTCCTGGACATCCAAGGAGGTTGCGGTGGCAAGAGGTCAGCAAGGTCCAGTGAGTTTCGGGGAGCTTTATATAGGAAGACCCTCAACAAAATGATTGCAAGAGCCTAGGAAGCAAGACTGAATCTCTGGGAGGAGAAAAGGTGACAGGAAGTATTAACTGAGCTCTTCATTTGCATTTCAGGCTGTGGGAAACCCAGGACATCGCTGCCTTTCTACATGGCCTTAGCTTAGAATCCTTTGTGTCCTGGGACAATGTTGAGATAATAAGTACCCTAGTGTCAGGTCTGTCCATAGAGGTTAGTAGCAATGGCTGTGGCTCTATTAGATGACTGGTGTAAGGGGATGGACTTGGATCCCAAGAAGGCTGTGCTCATTGTGGGCATCCCTGTGCAGTGCAGTGAGGCTGAGATCAAAGAAGCTCTGAAAGAAGGCTTACCTCCTATGTGTGCTCACAAGGTGATAGGCAGGATGTTCAGGAGGGAAGACCAGGCTAAAGCAGTCTTAATTGAACTCACTGAAGTTGTCAATTATATGATGATGCCCACTCATATACCAGCAGCAGGGGGAGCCTGGGAAGTGGTAGTCAAACCCCGTAGCACAGATGATGAGTTTATCAATAAGCTGATCTACTTTCTAAGGGATGAAGGGCGGAGAATGGTAGATGTGGCCAAAGTCCTGGGGTTTAGCACTGCCCTTCCAGTGAACATGGAGCTTAGAAATTCAGACCAAGACAAACCGAGAATCTTGAAGTCTCTATGCAATGGCATATGTTACCAAAAACTGAAAGCATTTTCTGGCAGTCCCTTTCCAGGCCCAGGAGAAGAGACCTTTGAAACCTGGTTAGAGGAGGTCACTGAGATGATGCAGTTATGGCAGGTGTCTGAGGAGGAGAAGAAGCGGCGCCTTCTAGAGAGCCTGAGTGGCTCTGCCCTGTCAATCATGGAGGCACTGTGGGCTAGCAATGAGTCCCTAACTATGGAGCAGTGCTTGAAAGCCCTAAAGCAGATTTTTGGGAATAAAGAAGAATATAAGATCTTACAGTTCAGGCTCCTTCAGTGTTCTCAGAACCCTGCAGAGAAGCTATCCGATTACTTGCTGCGCTTAGAGCCCCTGCTCCAGAAAGCAGTGCAGCAGAGCCCCTTGTCACCACACAGTGTAGACTCCATTCGCCTCAAGCATCTCTTATCGCGAGTCTCCCTGACCACTGGCCTTAGGGGAAAGCTGTCCCTCTTAGAGCAGCAAGGGTGCCCACCCACTTTTCTGGAGTTAATGAAACTCACTCGAGATGAAGAAGAGTGGGAGACAACCATGGTAGTGATGAAGGAACAGCAGAATCTGGCAGAAAGGGAAAACAGGGCCTGTGGGGCCGCAGCAGATCAGGTTACCACCCAGGCAGGTTTTTTTAAGGAGATCAGCACCCAGACCATAGGAGAGGAAGTCACACCAGTGAAACGGAAGAGACTGCTTTGGAGACACAATGCTGGGGAAGAGGGACCTATGAAGGAATCAGGGTTCAGGGCTGAAAATGAACCTGATGAGCAGAAACCCCATGTTGCAGCACAGGAGTCGGGAAACGACAGAGGGGCTGGGGCTATGAGCCACCCCAACCCCAGAGGAATATAGGCTCAAGACCTCCAGGAATTCCTTCCTGTAGCAGGCAAATGGTAGGGGACATGAGTGGTGCAGAAGGGCAGGACAGCCAGGGCCACAGTAAGGAACCCCACTTGCCACTAGCCAGAAATAATTCCAACAAGCAAAAACAAGTTCCTAGCTCAGTGGCTACCATGTTCCAGGCCAATGGGCAGTACCAGAGAAAGGAATGGGGGGCTACTATAGCCAAATTACAGGGTGATCCAGACTCCAGCTGGGACACTAGTGAGTCAGATGATGAAGAAGATAAAGGAGCCTCTGAGCTAAGCATATCCACTGGCACTGAAGCAGCACAGGGCATGGAGGAACTGGTCACAGGGTCACCTTGGCCAGAGAGAAGCAATGCCCAGGGGAAAATGCAGAAAGGCAGGAAGACAGTGCTCCGGAGAGGAGGCCGCAGGGTGCAGCCCGTCTTCAGGATCGTCTACACTGCTCTAGGGGAGCCCCACGAGGGCAGCACCCTTGAGTCGTTTCGTGAGTGAAACCCCGGGGTCTCTCAACCCAAAGGTCCCGGGAAGCCAGTACCCACCCGGAGGCAGTTTCCTCCTTGGCACCCTGAGACGACTGTGAGGGAGAAAAGACCCCAGTGCTGGAGGCATGGGGGACACCATGGGGTTCGGGCCCTCAGCTGGCCTGAGAGCCTGTGAATGTGCGGGGCAGATTTTGTGTGAACACGAGGTAGAGGAGCAGCGCAGGAGGACTTGGTAGGGGGTAGTTTCTTCTGTTCTCTTTTGTCCAGGGCTGTTGGAGAATCCCAGAGAGCAAGCAAGGAGAGCCTGGTACAACTCGGCTGGCAGGCACCTCTCAGGTGCCATCCCCCATCTGCCATCCATACCAAACCGGTGAAAGGAAGTTACAGAAGAGTTACAGGATTCTGCCTGGCTCTCCCAACACAGATGCCCCCTCCCCATTGCTACCCCGAGGCAGGCTACTCCCTGCTCTGGCCTGCCCCCACCCCAGTATCTGCTAACCTCAAAGTAACCCAGCTATCCAATGAGTCCCATGCCCCCTTGTGTGTGTATCCCCACTCATTGCTGCTGTACAATGCTGAGAGTGACTTGTGTGGAGCCCTGACTCCCTGGCACGTGTTTTGGGCTTCTGTGCCAGCCAAGGTTATGCTAGCTCTCCTCCCACTGGGACACTATATTGTAGCAGGAGATTGTGTGGGCAGCATCCTGGGAGTGGGGAAGGACGGGACCCATGGCTTCTAGTGCGCACTGAAAGTTTCTGTGTTACCTCTTTTTTAATAGTTTTAGTGCAAGTTTTTGTTAAATAAATTTCATAATTTCATGAATGTTCCAATATGCCCTACTTCTGCTGCAAGTGAGTTGGAGGGCAGCAATGGTGGCTAGGTTGACATCAGCATCTGTGCATGTCTGAGACCATGAGGGGCTATAGTGGTCTTCTGGATGGGAAGCAGTCAGGATTCTGGTAAACAATGGATGTGAGCTACAGTGACTGTCTTCCTAGGGCACTTGACAGGAGCAGGAGTAAAGGGGGTACATGCTGAAGGAGGGGTGTGTTACAGAAGGGTAGCCCCTGGATTTCTGGTGCAGCAGTGTATTTGTAGAGGATTCAGGGCATCTATGGGACAGATACAGAAAAGACTCCAAAAGGGCCAGGGAATGATGCCCCTATAGATGCTGTACATAAATTGGAGCATGAAGCTTTTCTACCTACCCAGTTCAATCCACTGAACGATGTTTATGGACTAGACAGAGTACTTAGCAGATTTGGGTGTCACAGGACAAAGGGGGTGATGAGAGACTCATTCCAGACAGCCTGTCATAGCATTTTTCCTGTCCTTTGGTGGGGGTATGTGTGTTGTAATCCCTAAGTAGGTATGGCTTTTTATGTTTACTTCTGTGTGCACGTACCCATGTGTGTTAGTGTGCATTTTTGACAGGGAATATGTGTTGAGTCACTGTGTGTGTGCAGGAGCATGGTTTTGAATGTTGGGAGCATGTATGACTATCTCTGAAAGTGACTCTATCACTGAAGGTGAGCATGATCACATGCATGTAAGTGAGAATCGGTGTATCAGAGCATGAGACTGGACTCAGTGAGGGTCCGGTGACTTGAATGTGAAGCATGTGTATGTTGATGAATGTAAATGTGTGTTACGGAATGAGTGTGGCTGTCATATGTGTCACTGCAGAGCTTGTTAACCAGTGTTTTAGAAGGGTGGTGGGTTCTGACTCTGAATATCAGGAGGCAGAGCCTGCTTCCCCCTGAACCCTAGCTTCATTTTCACGCATCACTCTCTCGTGGCCCAGTATCGTCTACAGTGTGAGATTAGAAAATATTTATTAGGCGTGAGTAACCCTTCCCCTTTAGGGTTACAGCTCCACGGTTACCTCCCCCAACTCAAAGTAGCTTGCCCCCTCCCCCCATAAACTTTTGGCAATTTTGTTTCCCATTCTCCTGAGCACTAGGGTTATAAACATAAACCACCATGTCCAGCTTGGTTTTGTAGCAAGAATTGCTTCTGGTAAACCACATGCCTAAAATCACCAAATTACTATAATTGAGTGCACATATACACACAAAAACCAAAAATGTTTTTGAAGGATATAATAGTGATGTGTAACATCTTAACATTTATTATAATTTGCATACATTAATGTGGATTAAGCAAATATAAGTAGAAACACTAAGCAATTAAAAAGAAGTAAAATAATGCAAAACCATCCCTCTCTTTTGTCTTTTAAGACACAAAAGGACTATTTGGATTCAAATCAGTGCTAACATTGCAAGCTATCTTCGAGTATCTTCCATATTTGTAAAGTCCCTTAAATGGCAAAGTATACCTTTAAGGTGGAGAAAGCATCCCACCCTGGGCCTCTTTACTCTGGATGTCACCTATGGAGTGATTCACTTTTCTCTTATTAATTCATTTGGCACTCATATGTTATTGCCTACCATCTGCCAAGTCCCATGTTAAAGTGGAATTTCAGAAAGACTAGTTGATAATTAGTGTGGGGGTGTGGCATACTGTACTGCTTCTCTTCAGAGTACATGCAGCAGATAAATATGTGAATAAATAGAATGTTCTTTGACTACTTGATAGGAAGAACAAGTCCATACTGAAATGTGTTTAGGGCTCAGAGTCTAAGTAAAGAGAAGAGCTATTTTATAAGTAAATCAAATGAAGCGGCCTCCATTTTACATCCCCAAATCTTGAGGGCTATTTTTCCTTTCAAGAAGCTTACAATTTAATGCTGCACCTAAAAGCAGCAGAGTGAAGTTGAATCAGAGCAGTGTATTAGCAGACTGCAGGATGAACCTGCCTCTGCTCTGCCAGACATCAGCTTTTAGTGCTTTCAGCACCTGGAAACCTAGAAGTTGATGTTGGTTTGAAAACTAGTCAGGGCAGAAAACAGGTCACCGTGTGTTCAGGGCAGAGACTCTACTGTGCCATTCACTAGATAGCAATTAGATTACTATAGTGCTTCAAGGAGGGATCCAAGAAGCTCAGAGACAGAGTGAATATAACACCTTTCCCATGTCTGAGTATGCCTAAGGCCAGTATTTCATAGTGGGAATATAACCCTCCACACAGTGTCTAACACATGCTCAACACTAGGTCAGTCTCATGATGGTTATTGCTTCTGGAGAAAGTATGGGCTCCCGAGAGAGATAACAATGGTTCTACAGGATTCTTCCCACTTCTCTAAGCATTACTATCTTCATTTCTAAAATAAGAATATCTTAGAGACTATTAAAATGATTAAAAGCCAGTGCTTTGTGTAATGCCTGGTGTGCAGTGAGATCTCAAGAAACCTTATCTGTTCTCTTTTTGACTTTTTGGGGATCTATATACCCTAAATGCAGTTCAAAGAATTTCTAAGTAACTCCAGGAATCAGGATACTGAGGATAAAGACTTGAACTAGCTATCAAGATTCAAACAGACACAGATAGCCTTTTTGGTAGAAGACTCTTAATTACTGTATCTTACCAAATTTAAACCTGGGCAAACTTTCCAATTTGTACTGATATACCTGATGGGAAAAATTCAAAGGACAATGGGAGGAGGGAATTAAAATCTGCTACATAATTATATCACAAACTATTGTAAAAATTGTATAAGAAACACAAACACACAGAATGAACATACAAGCTAAACATTAGCCTATTGTCAACCCTTAGTATTCAAAGCCTGTAATCTCCCTACCAGGGATCGTCAACAGCATTTGGTTTTGCCCCTTGGAAGCCTCCAAAAGTCTGCATACACTGATACCTACACTTGTGCCCATGTCTGACATACCAGGTCACCTGAACTCATTAGAAAGGCAACAAATCTTACGGAAGTCAAAGTGGAGTTTTTCATCCTGGGGGCATCTGAGATATGGATTTGAATTTCTAAGGTATAACATCATTGAGATACAATACTAGATGTGTTATTTCAGAACAAGGTGAGCAGAAGTACGGTGAAACCAGGTAAGGAGGATGTAAGGGTTTAAGAACCAACAATTTGGGAACAAGTACACAGCCAAATGCATCTGGAGCTCATCAGCTTCTTTTCAGCCTGTGAGAGCCAAAAGGAAACAGAGGTAGTAATTAGACTTAAAGTAAGCATTCAATACCTGACAGCACTTAATACCGGACAGCCTAAGTCCAATGCAAATGCATTTCCTGGAGAGAAGATAACCTTTGTGTAACCAGAGAGGGAAAATATGCTGTGTTCAGACACTTGAAACAATCCCATTGGCTACTGGCACAGAGGCTGCTTTATTCAACATCGCTATTAAGCCTAAATCTAAAGATATGCAAACAATGGTGGAAACAGTCAAAGGTATATAGCAGAGAGCACAGTACTAGAATCTGAGACCTGGGATGAGGTTCATATTCTACCATATACCAACTAGGTGTTTGTTCAGAACATTTCCCTTCTACATCTTTATTTGCTTGTCACAAAATAGGCCCAGGTATTCCAGGATTAGAGGATTCAGTTGAGGTTCTGGATGTGGGAGATTTCTTTAGAGGGAGATGCTATAACTCTAGAAACTTGAGAAGGGTCCCTAGGGAGGGGTTTTGCCCATATGACTTAAGATCTGAAAGTAGCATAGGGCACAGAACAAGGACTTGGGATTATCTGATTAGACTGACTGAGAAGCATAGCAGGGTTCTGAAGTAAAATCTAGGTCCAAACCAGGGCAAACTCTTGTCTTGTTCCTTTAGTCTAATGGGGTTCTTGGCTGCTTATACTATAGGCTTCCAGCACTCACCTAGAAGAGCTTCTCATAGCATTTCCCACAGTGGATGGTATCACGGTGAATGAAGATCTGATCTAGGAGATCACCCATCAGTTTATTGCAAATCCCACACTAACAAAGAAAGCAAAGTGGAGATCAAGACTCAAAGCAGATGCTGTGAACTGCTGGGTGGCACATTTTGCACTTTCAAGTAGATAACAAGACATTGCAAATAGATACAAACCCTGATCTAGAAAACAAGATTCTCTCTCTCCTGTCTCTCTCTCTCTCTCTCTCTCTCTCTCTCTCTCTCTCTCTCTCTACACACACACACACACACACACACACACACACACAAAAGCTGGTTAGGGACAGGGGAGAAGGCTCAGTCAGTAAAGCACTTGCTGTGGATTTGATCTCCAGGATCTCCAGAACTCATATAAAATATGGGTGCAGATGCACAAACCTGTAATCCCAATGCCTGGGTGGCAGACACAGGAGGATTCCTGGGGCTCTGACCACTCCAAGTTCACTGAGAGACCCTGTTCCTGCTCTCAAAACTGAGGAAGGCATCCAGTGTCTGACCTCCACAGCCATATATCTGCCAACACACACACACACACACACACACACACACACACACACACACACACACACACACACACACATACACACGGATCACAAGCATCCTGGTTAGGGGTGGCAGTTTCACAATTTAGCCCAGGTTAAAATCTTGACTGAAACTTTCCCAACCTCCATTTTCTTATCAGATTAGAAGAGACTGAAATTGAGCAGATTACTGTCAATGCTGAGTAACTCTGTGACCTCAAGAAAATAATGCTGGACTAGAGAGGGCTCCATGTAAGCATCAGGACCTGAGTTTGGACCCTTAGAACCCACATAAATCTGGATGTAGTAGCATGCATCTGTAATTTCACACTGTTATGGGAGGAAGAAAGGTGACTTGCTGGAAACTCATAGGCCTGTTACACTGGCATACAATAGCAGACAAGAGACCATTTCAAGCTAGGTAGAAAGTGAGGCCCAACACCCAAACTGTCCTCTGATCCCCATGAAAATGCCATGGCACTAAAGACATATGAACACCTACACATACATACACCACACAACAAACAAAGAAACAAACAAATGGAATGCGTCTCCAACCCTGCACTTAAGGCCCATGGGCTACAACTCGTGGTCATTCTGCACAGCAGCTTTTTGCCACAACTCCAACTTTGTCACACAGTATGTGATTCCTACTTAGGCCAGCTTAGAACTTGTCTGACAGTGCTTCTCCCTATGTAGCAATCACATGTAAACATTGCAGTTGCTGTGTGTTTGCTACTTTGAAACTAACCCTCACCTGTAACTACCATTCCTTCTCCCTCACAAAGTAAACTTTGGGGTTGTCTTGAATGTCACAAGCTACCAATTCTGAGCATTCTAGTCACCATATTGCCATCAACCATGATCAACTTCCTCAGCAAATTGTCTTACTTTGATAGATATGTGAATGAGAATTCCTAGACAGAAGCTATGTCTGCAAAGGCTGATTGACTGATCAGAACATTAATGATGTGGAAAGGCTGGAATGTTACAGGCTTAAAGCCTAATTACAATTATCTTGGGTTTTCTTTGGCCTACATAGCAGTTCCTTGCCCCTTATCACTCTCTCACTAAAAGACCTAACATCCCAACAGATAAAAACCCTTCTGGAGTCTAGCAAGTTAACAAAACTCCAGTCTTCCACCAATCAAAGGCTGAGAGTGTCATCTAAGACCTATAGCTGACATTTTCCCAGTTTTGCTATAACTGCATATTTAATATTTCCACCAATGCAAAGTTTCTTGATGTATGGAGTTCTGTGTTTGGAGAAAAAGAAATGAGTATTTCACACTCCGGGCGGTTTTATGTTTGACTAATGCCTTGATTCAGTTTGCAAAAGTAAAACCAAAATAAAAACAAAACAAAGAAAAACACCTAACTATAGGTAAAACTCTGCTCAACTGAAGAACATGTATCATCTTAGCTTGGCTTATTTTAATCAATTAAAAGTCTGATGCCTTCTTACACCTACAAAATTCGAGTCTAAATGCTAGAGTCCACTGCATCTTCCCTTCACCGCTCTAATCATTAGTCTTTCCTCCTCTACTTGGTAAGTTTCTCTCTAGCTTCTTCAGCGTGCTAAACCTCCTGGGCACTTACACAACTCTTGGTTTCTCTGGATCCTGGACTCTCCTATGCCCTCCTGGGGTACCTTTCACCTGGGCATCTCTCCTTCTCTCTGGCCTGCTACACCTATGTGGGCATCTCTCAGTCCAAGTCTTCAGCAGTTTTCCCCTTTCCATTCTTTAAGCAAGTCTTTCTTCTTCTACTGCAAACGTGTTATCCTGGAGTTCCCTGCTTTGTCTACTTTTACTACAAAAGCCACATTGGTGTTCCAGGACACTCCCCTTGCCCTACTGGGTCCATATCATGTAGAAAGTGTCACCTTTCTGTGATTTGGGACATTTCTCTCTGACAAGTCTCATTTCGCTTGGGTATTTCTCTGGATTGAAATTCCAGAGAATTTCACCACTACATTTAACCCCCTTGCTCCTTTTGTTCTCAGCTCCTTCCTGGATATTCCTCTGATCCCCCTAGGAACCTCAGTCCCACAACTTCCTTAAGCCCTTCTGGGCCTACAATCCTTTGCTTGACTCCTCCCCCTGGGAGCTACCAGCTCCATCTCTCCTTTTACCATCCTGGGCCTCCTGTTTCCTTACATCGTCTTGGGCCTTATATGACCCTTTCCCTCTTCCTCCTTTGACTCACAGATTTTATTAAAGTCTTGCTATCTTACTGCAAAAGGCTTAGCCTCAGTATATAGCTCAATCAGTGGCCAAAGATTGGCACACTAGAGTTTCAAATTCTCTCATGTGGTAACAACTTCTGTCACTGAACAAATGATCCCCAAATCTCTTATACCGAAACTTGCTCTGCTCTACACACCCAAATCTCTCTCATCTCTAAGGTTAAAAACTTTTCAATCTTAAAAAATCTTCTATCTCAGCTGGGCAGTGGTAGCACAGGGCTCATAATGTCAGCATTTGGGAAGCAGAGGCAGATGGATCTTTGAGTTCAAGGCCAGTCTGGTCTACAAATTGAGTTTCAGGACAGGCTATGCAGAGAAACCCTTTCTTGAAAAATCAAAAACAAAATAAAATAAAACAAAAAACCCTCTATCTCTACTATTTCTTTGCTTTCTACTCTCAAAGAAAATCTCTTAAAGCTATGCTTTAAACTATGTCAGGCATAAGTTCATTGGTTAAAAATATCTCTAACAAGGCTTTGATGATCGCGCATGGGAGGCCTCCCCCTCTCTCAGGAATGGATGGGGGTGGCATGGGGAGATGGTTAGAGGGGTAGTAGGATGGGAGGGAGAGGGAATTGCGATGGGCATGTAAAATAAGATTGTGTTTAATTTAAATTAAAAAACAATTTAAAAATCTGTAACAAACTTTAGCTTAAAACATAACAAAGGGCTTATAGTTAAACATCTATGTATTATTAATCTTAATTTACTACAATTTACTATTCAACTCTTGTTTTAAAAAGGTCTACTAGAAAATAGATATTTTTAAATAGCGACCACATGGCTGGTAGCTGTCTTTACTAAAATTAAAAAAAAAAGAGTATATGCCATGTGACTTTACCACCATCTTGATTAAAATGACCATGTGGTGTAAATCAACCAAAGCACCAATTATAAAACTTCTTAGCCCACTGAGCCCTATGCTTATCGCTGCATTTTCTTTTAGACTAAGGCAACAATAGGTCTCCAAAGTATTTTGGATTAGGATAGATTTTCATATGATGATCAATTCCTAAGGTTATAAAGGTCTATTCACAGTAATAGAAACTGACTTAGAGATGTATTTCTAACTACTTATGTCTTTGCTGTTTTCAATACAAGACTTCTGAAAAATCTTAGATAAGGAACAACATATGTTTGATAAATAAGCTTTATAAATTCCTAAAGTCTACTAAGGTAACAGTAACTGACTTACAGATATATGTGTAGCTTCATTGTCTTTGTTAACTTTGTTAAGCTTTAGCCATTTGGCTAAACTGAATAATACAAAAAACTGATATTCTGTAATTATGCACTATAAAAAAACCAGGAAAGTTCCCAGTCTCCTTATGGACTGTATTTATGGTTTAAAATTTACTGCATTTATGGCTTAAACTTTTATTTTGATGCTAGAAGTTCTTCAATTGAATCTTCAACTCACATTGTTAAGGCTCAAACTTAACAGGGATAAAGCTATAAAATCCTAAAATCCTAATTTTATAAAAGGTACTAACTTATTATAAACTGTTAAAGTGAATTAATACATGCAAGTTAATGGTCAGAACTATGCTGTTAGTCATGCTAAGGAAAATGTAATTCGTTTACAAGTATATGCTTTATTTAGCCTCCTGTATATGTTTTTAAGGTTAAGCCTAAAGCAAGTAACTAAAAATAAGTTGTTGTTTTTTTTAATCAAGTATGGTTAGTAGACAATGGTCCTCAAACTCTTCAGAGATCTGCTGAATATGGCATTTTAATGTTTAATGGTAAACCTTACTGTGATAAACAGAAATGTCAGCTCCTAGCAGCAACCCTAAAGTCTCCGAAGATGATGCAGATGATCATGTGGAGCCATATTTCCTCACTGCTAAAGTTTGGGGAACTCATGCAGAGAAATCCATCTTGCAGTATGATTGGTGAGTTTCTTCTGTCTGTTACTTGTAAGCAGGGCTTGTATGTTACCTTAGGTTCCTTTGGTTCTGTTTTTCTGGCCAGAGACCTACTTAGAATTTGATAAATGCCACTATCACAAAAATACAGAAATTTCCTTGACATATCCATACCCAGTTTCTGGATCAGATGGAATAGTAGGTGTCTTTTCCAGGAGATATCTTAAGACCCGATCCCCCCTTCTGTCCTCAGTGTTCTACTTCCAAGGCAAAATGGAGAAGTACTTCCCCAAAGCAGCACATTAGCAATAACTACTTGTATATGCACTCTTAATCTCAAGTCTTTAAAGTGCGTTCTTTCCTGACTGTCTCTCTACTGTTAAGCTAACAGCTTAGATGGGGGACCTCAGGTGGCTCCCATCCCGTATGATGTTCTAAAGAAGGGGCTGACTTCTATAATTTTTATGCACAAAATAAAATATAAAGTAACATTGAGGAAACATTTTCATCAGTGAATGTAGCTGCTCTCCCTCAGCTATTTAGTTCATTAAAAGAGAAAAAGATATTACTTCATGTCTACATGACAAACTTCCTATTTTTGATTTTTTTATAAAGCTTTTCTCATATCCTAAAGAGATAGGGATAAAAATATTCTACCTTGATTTTTTACAACTAGGTACACCATTTATAAAGGCTACTTTTACTAAAATGTGGTTGTTGATAGAACCAACTTTCTGATTGGACTTAAGGACTGCTTTGCAGGGGGAAATTCATATCTAGTTCAAGAAAATTAAAATCTGTGTTGCCAAGGAAGTCATAGGCTCAGTGGTTAAACAACTGCCATCACTTTAGTAAATCACTAAGTGGCTAAGCAGTTACTGGCTGCTATGGGGAGGGTACTTTTCTTTGGTGGTATTGCTATGTCGTAAGTTACCATGTTCCTATAGGCAAACCCTCACCTCTGCCTCTGTAATTAACTCTGATTAAACTCACTGTTTCACCAAAGTACATGAGTGAAATAATTTCTTTCATCTTTTCTTAGTGCTGTATACTGGGTGAAAGAACATCTGTTCACACATCCCCTAGGAAAATTTAATTCAATGCCAGTTAGAATAAGCCATGTTTCTGTGTTGGGGCCTTTGCACTACTGGCCCTTTATGAGAAATAATCTCTGCCCAGAATGCCCTTTTTGCCTCCATTATGAATGCGCTTTTTGCCTCCATTATGTTACTATTCATGTGGAACTGCCAGCATTCCTCTATTCATCTCAGTGTTCTGGTGAGCCTCTAAGATTGTTCACAGATATGTGCAGAAATTCAGTCTCATGTACATTTCCATACTCCCTCATCAGTTCTGTATTCTGCAAAATATTCACATCTCTTTCTTACCTTAAAGCAGTACTCATGGCAGCAGATGCCCAGATGTTCAAGGGTAATCTTTGGACAGTCTCTGATCTCACGGCTGCAGTAAGTACAGACCCCTTCAGATGCTCTAGAAGACAGAAAGAAGATCCAAGCACTCAGGCTGGTACCCAGTCTTCTGATATGATGCAGCAGATCTTGTTTGAGGCAGAGAGACCTAAGTTTGCCAGCTTTGCATTGTGTTCTGTGGGAGCCAAATCTGTATACTGTATCTATGACAAACTGGTTCTCAAACTTGGAAGTATTCTCCCAAACCAGTATTGTCAGCCCTCTTCTGCATGCCTGGGACTATGGTGCCCACCGTTTCTCCCAGTTACTATCTTTAGTCTGATTGTATAGCCTGTTCAGAACCCATCCTAAATTCCCAGAAGATACTGACTTCTGGATCTGTTATCTCCTTTGTTTTAGGGTTCCTTTTATTTCTGATAATCATCTCTGATACTCCTTACTTGTCTTCCCCTAAGAGGAACTACTGAAAGAGGCTCTTTTCTCTGATCCTACACGCTAATGTTAGAAGTTCTGTCTTGCAGAGATATAGACCTGATTCCAACAGAAGCCAGAGTATCACTAGCACTGCCATGGACAATGACGGTTTGAGACAGGTCTCAGATGCTCACGCTGTCCTGGGAGAGAACCCCTGTCCTTTAACCAAGTCCAGTGATTAATCAGTAATGATAGATTCTGGATTTAGTTTTTGGAACAATGGAGAACAAGAGATCCAGGGTATTTGATCTGTCATGCTACTGGAAATTGATACACATCACTTGCTCTTATAATTTTCAGGCATCTCACCCATTTGCTATCTGTGATTTATATGTGGTTTGAGTGTGTCCCCCAAGGATTTATGTGTTAGAAGCTTTGTCTTCAGTGGAGCAATATGACATATGGTAAGATTTTAAGATCAGGGGAGAGCTCATCCCTGTACTCCCGGAAAGATGGCCCTATCCTTCACCATAGACATGCACCTCGCCTGAGAAGCACACTGGAGCTAACCCTGTGGTCAGGGGCATAGGTGACCCAACCCTGTGTGGAGGAGAGCTGAAGAGCTGACCTTGCCCCTCTTGTCTGCTATGTGGTGGCATGGGTGAGGAAAAGATGGCCTCCCTCCTCTGCCCCTTGCTACCTGTGGCAGGAGAGAAAGCTGGCGCTGACCTTGGGGTCATGGGAGTGGGAAAACAACCCCTGCCCTAGATCAGCTATAGTACATAGGAGACCAAGCTCTGCATCCCATCTGGGCAGTATATTTGAGCTGACCCTGTTGTCAGGTTCGCAGATGAACTAGCCTTCATGGTATGAGAGCAGGAGAGTATATACACGCACGCGCGCGCACACACACACACACACACACACACACACACTCATGTACACGCCCATGCACCCACGAACACACACACACACACCACAGGCTGCATTGGGTGAGCTAGTCTAGGCACTGCTGGAGAACTCATGTGCCTAGTGATGATGAAGGAAAGCTGGTGGGCTGACCAATCCAGCTACCACCCAGGCCAAGAACCAGGGTTATAAGTTGTCCCACTCCAGCACCCACCTCATTTATGAACTGTTGGGACATGTGAAAGGGGGGAACCTATAGATCCAAAACAGCAGGATATCTATGACACAGGACAACAGGATATCTAAGAGGAGCCCCAGTGAGAGCCCAGTATGGGTGGTATAGCAGAAACCAGACTATAAAATCACCTGATGATTGACTTACCATATGATATGTAATTTTTGAGATTTGGTTATCTGGATCTTTCTTCAGATATAATGGAGAGGACATCTGTACCTCCTTGTCTGTTTACAAGCCCCTGAACTTGTTTGTGTGGGGGAAGAGGAGCACACTGGTAGTATTTGCTTCATCTTAACTGGCTCTGCCAGTAACTCACTATGACTTCATCCTCTCCTACCCGTATCCCACATTACAGATCCACTCTCTAATGCAGACTATTTTCTTTCCTATTCCAATAAAGTAGCCCATCATACCATTGCTGTTACCCACTCCCTGTCTTATGCTCCTTTTGATCCACAGTGCCAGGCCACTGTGCATCCTTCCTAACGATAAAACAGTTTTCCCTACACAACAATCTCTTGTGTAGTTGTGTTTTCTTGTGGTATCTAGTCAGATGTGCAATTTAAATAAATGAATCAGTGGGATTTATCCTGCTGTCAAGAGCCTCCTTGGGCTTTCTTTCAGACCCTGAATTTCCCTTCCTAAGAAGCCTTTTGTGTCTATGCCACAGCTGGGTTTTAAGGCTTTAACTGATGCAAATGTGGCATCCTGATTAGGATAGTACCACCTTATGCAGTGTCCCACTGTGTGGCTGATTTGCAAACAGATCAAAAGCTTCAAAGCAGCAGGGAAAAGACCCATGAAGAGCTCGCCCTTAGCACTCTTGCTCTCTCTCCACGTAACTGGGAGACCTGTAAAGAAAGCAGGCATACCTCTCAGATCGTGGAGTACCTTCATGTGGGGGTTTCTTCTCCAAGGAGTCCTCAATGTTGCTGGTACTGCAGGGAGTGTAATGGAGAAGACAGAACATCATCAGCCACTGGGACCCTCAGTTTTTTGACCAGCAGGGAAAAAAGGCAGAATGGATATGTATGGCTTACTATGGGGACTTCCAGAAGCCCATGTACTGGCTAGTTTTATATCAAGTTGACACAAGCTACAATCATTTGAGAAATGGGAACTTCAATTAACAAAATACATCCATAAGATCAAGCTGTAGAAAAACCTGTAGGACATTTTAATTAGTGGTTGATGGGGGAGGGCCCACCTGTGGGCTGGTGGTCCTGGGTTCTATAAAAAATCAGGCTGAGCAAGGTATGAGGAGCAAGCCAGTAAGCACCACCCTCCATGGCCTCTGCATCAGCTCCTGCCCTGTGTGAGTTCCTGTCCTGACTTCCTTCAGTGAAGAGTAATGCAGAAGTGTAAGCAAATAAACCCTTTCCTCCCCAACTTGATTGTTTCATCACAGCAACAGTAATCCTAACTAGGGCAGAAATTGGTACCAGAATAGTGGGGTATTGGCTGTGATAGACCTGACCATGTTTGGGGGAAGATTGTGGAATGGCTTTGCAACTCTCAGTTAGAAAAGCTACTCACTGTTCAAAGCTTGGTGAGCTGTTCTGTGGAAATTAAAAATGCTGACAGCAATGCAGATGATGGAGGACTGGCTTGTGAAGTTCCAGAAGGAAGTTAGAGAGAGTCCCTTAAGGACTCATATAAGGGCTTTTGCATATTCTGAGTTAAAAATCTGTGGTTCTGGTTAGCTGGGGCTGGAATATTATCTGTGATTAACAAGAGATCAGAACCATGAAAGTAAAACTGCTTTTGCTGAGATTCTCGATGTTGGTCAGAAATCAGCTCTGATCGAGAGACCAACATCATCATGGTGAAATCTTGGGGGACATGTTTGCTAAGAATCAGCACACGGAAGCTGTGTTCCAGAGGCAGCCAAAGCTGCATCTTGGGTTGGCAGCTGAACTTGGTAGTGTAACAGCAACCCAGGTGGTACTGGATTTGAAGGCATGCAGGGGTAGGTCATGGAGAACAGCTGTGGCTTGGCACTGTGTGGCGGGACTACAATCCCTGAAGAAAGCCCAGGAAGGCTACTGGTGAAGTGCAGCTTACTTGCAGCAGAAGACCCCAGCATTTTGAAGATGCAGGTACCATGGGAAGATGCAAGTGCCAAGAAGAGCAGCAGCACTAGCATGGAGCCAGCCAGAGCCTAGAGAAGACAGCTGTGTGTGCTGCAGAGTGTAGGACTGGAGAAGTGGCCAGAAGATGGGGAGTGGGTTCCAGACATTGGACACTGAGTTAACAGTTGGAGTTTGGTTTTACTTTGATTTGATTGTGACTATGCCTTGGTTCTTCCCTATTGAAGTAGAAAACATTTTTTTAGGCACCCACAATTGAGACATTGGGTTTTTTAAATTTCAATTTTAGAAAACACTGAATTTTTAAAGACTTTGGGACGTTTAAATTATAGAATGTTTATAATATAGATATTACATGTGATCTTGAGGATGAATAATAAAGGAAAGGTTATGGCTTAATAGTGATGTGTTTGTGTGTCAAGCTGATAAAGGGTCAATCGTGGTGGCTAGTTTTATATCACCTTGATACAAGCTGGCGTGTGGGTAAGTGGTACAGCACTGAAAAGACATGTCATCAGTGAACAGACACGGTGGGCAGTGAGAAAGGTGTCTGTATGTGAAGCCATCTAGCACGAAAGGGAAAACGGAGACTAAAGGGACTTTCTAGCCACCTCACTACACAGAAACCCTGGAGACGTATCAATCTTTCATTAGCAGGCATGTGTGCCTTCATTCACTGATTACCCAGCGGCCACTCCCTACTGAGTCCTGAGTGGGAAGCAGGGATAAAGTCAGCACTGGGCCTTGTACATGCTGTGACAACAAAGTAGCTGAAACTTGTTCTCACCCGCCATAGTGTGAAGACACTGGCTTCCCAGAAGACACTTCACTGGCATTCATGTATTCCTTCACGAAGAGAATCCCTCTGCTGTAGAAGGAGCACAGCACAATAGGACGTGTACTAGAAGATTCCAGGGGCCCGCAGCAGGCTGTGCCCCCTGCCCAGTTTGATGACAATGCAGAAGCTCATGCGAAGGAAGGCCTAGGGTAGAGGGGTAGCGGGTTCCACAAGCCAGGCTGCAAGGGTAGCCGCAGACAGATGCCAGGCTATTGATGCCATTGTATATATGGGCTCAAATCTTTGCTCCTCAATTCATTCTGTGTTTGGTCTAAGATGTGAAAGATGGCTTCCTGAAATCAATGTTAGCATGCCTTCCTCCATGGAAGCCTCGAGCCCCAACCCTCTCCCATACTTGTGTGCTTCGGCCCCTCCAGTTTCCTTTCCCTCTTCTGTGGCTGAGTCTTTCCCGGATTCTACCCACAATCAGAATGTTATCAGTGGCTGAATGACGGACAGCTGGCTTTTCCTGCTCAGCGCCTTACCTGTAGCATTTTCCTGCTACTTCACATTCCCTTACCAATCATGTTCCAGGGCCCTTCAAGCCACCTTACTTTATACTTTTGGAAAGCCTTTGCAAACTTTGGAAACTTGCTACTCTACTGGCTCAGTGTAATCTCATTGTTGACCCTCAATTCCATGTATCTCAATCCATACCTCTCATTCTTCAGGCTCCCTAGAATGGTGCCCCTTCTTGTAAGCTATAAGGTATTCAATAGTATGGCTAAAGGAATATATATGAGACAGGGGCAGAGACAGAGACACACAGAGAGAATGGCTTGGCCTCCATGGCTTTCATGGGTCCTGGGAGACATGCTTGGGATGCTAGCAAGGCCCTACAAATTGCAAAGCCCTGCTGCTGGTTGCATCTGCAAATTTCCTGTATGTTCCACCTTATCTTCTTGTTGAGATGAGGACAAGAAAAGCATGCTATAGGACCAGGTCCAATCCTACCAATAGGCTTGGGGCAGTAAGATTTATACTTGAGGAACTAAGACCTTTATCTGCCCATTTGCTACTGGAATGCAAGGAGTCAGAGGAAACATCGCAGAGAAAGCAAAACACAATAGAAGCTGCATCCTTTACTTGCAAAGAGGTTTCAGGTAACCTCCATGCCCAACAATATCACTGGATGCCCCCTTCTTACATAGTTGAGCTGGAGTCCAGTTCACTTGAGGTGGCTGGAATATGTAAGTGAGTCTCTTCATAGGCAGCAGTGACATTAACAGTGACCGAGCAGCTTGAAGGGCTTTTCAACCTGAAAGAAATGGAGAAGAGTGAGCATGTCTCTACTTTGTGAGTTAAATAGTGCTTTATGGACTAACCTCAAGTTTGCCACTTCAAGACCTTTGAAAGCATGTCAGTGTTTTAGGAACAGTAGCTGCAAATCTCTCCCCTCTCTCTCTCCCCTCTCTCTCTCCCCTCTCTCTCTCCCCTCTCTCTCCCTCTCTCTCCCCTTTCTCTCTCTCTCTCTCTCTCCCTCTTTCTCTCCCCAAGACAGGGTTTCTCTGTTTAGCTCTGTAGACGAGGCTGGCCTTGAACCCACAGAGATCCTCCTACCTCTACCTCCCAAGTGCTGGGATTAAAGGTGTGCACCACCACTGCCCCCATAGCTGCAAATCTTAGTTATTGCTCTTGAATGTTTCTCAGAGATCACTGAATGGAGCCTCTGTATCTATACAGATGAGAAAATCCAGGTAGGATGGGAGGTGGAAATAGGGGAACCCCGGTCAAGGGGGCTAGCTATACTAATAGGACTTGGTAAGCTCCACGTTGAGCAAGAGACCCTGCCTCAATTAAAAAAAAAATCAAAGATATCTGACGCCAATTTGGACCCATGTATGTGCATCTATCTGCACCCACTATGTGCCTACACATGCAAACACATGCACACCACACACACCAGCAGATGGCAGCAGTAAAGGGACAAAGTTAAAAAAAAAAAAAATCAAGGAGACTCCCTAGTACCTGCAATGTAAACACCAAGAAGCCTCCAAAGTTCTTCATCCCCAGTGATAAGGAAACATACCATTTAACTTCCCAATGATTTCCTCTCCCTAACCTACAAGTCCCCACGTCCTACCTCCTGTTCACCTTACTCTATCCCCATCAACCACAGGGCCCATCCTTCAGGCCCTCTTTCCTCTTCTTTGTTTGCATGTGTTTTTCCCAGCTGCTACAGACCTTCCTTGTGAACAACACTTTGCCTGAGGCACTCTCTGTCATAGCACAAACAGAAAAAAAAGTATGCACATCCTGGTGTGCAGTGCAGGCTCTGGGCTCTAATTCCTATTAAGGTCAAAATCAAGTCAGCCTCTCCCACACACCCTGCTAAGGCAGTAGCCAGTGGCAGCTTCTAAGGAACCCATAATGGATGGATGTGGAGTTCACAAAGTTCCATCACAGAACTGGAAATGAAAGTGACTTTGTAGGAATATGGAGAATGCCATCAAATCATGTCATTTTCTCTTGTCCTCTATGCCATGCAACAGCCCCTAAGCTCACATTGTAAGTGATAATTGACAGAGTAGTCCAGGATAGAGAAAAGTCATACTAGACTTTGGATAAAAAAAAAAAAAAAACCTTAATTTTCCAATGTAAAAAAATAGTGTATAAGCAACCTTGGTGTGGCCAGGCTCTGCTCTTCTGAGGTCAGAAAACTCCCACTCTGGAAGACCTGAATTGCTCATAGAAAGTGCAGGAGGAAACACTGTTCACTTCCTAATGTGTTCTGCCTTGGTCTTTCAGCCTCTCACAGAACATCTCTGACCCTAGTTTCCTCAAACTTCTGCTGTCAGTTTATTTCAAGCACTGCATACTCCTAGATCAGCACTATGGAGGTGACTCTGGCCATCCTAGTGGTGGTAAGAGAACTCAAAACCTGGCAGCCTATAATTATTGCACTAAGTCTCATTCATACCCGGCTCTACCTTTCTGAAACCTTACAATCCCACGAATGCAAAAAGAAACAGGCCTGTGTTGTGGCCCCTGACACCTTACTTTTTGGTACTATCATCCAATTTGATTTGCTGCTCACATCCGCTGGGGCTGCTCTGTGGCTCTGGGGTACTGGGATCTGCAGGTTGTTGATTAGCCATGGTTTGGTCTCCTTGGCCTCCCTGAGGGGCCTCAAGTGTCTCCTGGCAGGCCTTGCTGATCTTGGGCGCTGCATTTTTATCCTCACATGCATCTGGAGTACTGAGAAAGAATGAACATTGTATATATTATGCTGAGAGCAGCAGAGGCCTGACCATTGCTGTGTCTCTGGGGTCTGGATGTGACTTCCCAAGGGCATTGGGGAACCAATCTCAAGAGCCAAGAAGCCACCTAAGTCTTATAAACAGGCAGTCTCAAAGTGGCAATCGCACTGGTGACCAGCCATCTCATGCTCTGATGCCATGATGGACTGCCTCTCTCAAGCTTTGAATCAGGTGCTCTGTCACAGCAAGGAAAGAAGCAATTAATGTCCCTTCCATGTGCTTGCTTAGGATTTTAGGAGAGAGGGCACCCATGAGTACCTGTTTTTTTTTTTTTTTTTTTTTTTTTTTTTTTTTCTCAATTTGAGTTGAAAAAGAAAGCAGAAATGGAGATACATGCCTATTGATGAAGGTTTGGTGCCTACAACTTTGGAACCAAAAGGGAGGCTCCCTTTACATCCCTAAACCACATGGATTTTCCCAGGTAGCTGACAGCAACAGCTAGCTAGACAACTGGCATGGGGCTTTTGATGGGAGAAAGAAAGCAGAGATTTGTTCTTGAGCACTCCAGACAGAACTCATACCTTTACACAACTCCAGCCCACTCACATCTGTACAGCAACTCCCCTAACTTCCTCATTCTCACTTAGCTCCTTCCAGGGTCCATCATTAAAGTCATCTTTCCCTCATCCTGAGCCACAACCTTTGTACAGGTCTCCTGCCTTGTGTGTTGTACATCTCCCTGGCATGACACCCCCCCCCCCAACTCATCTTCTCAAGGTGTCTCCTACATGACAATCATTTGGTTGGCCTTTTGGGTCCTCAGGAGCAAGGCTTGCCTAGCCCTCTCTCCATGCTTCCTGGAAGGCTACCAAATTAGCTTTCATTCCCTGTAGTCACCCTGACTTTCCATTCAGCATACACCCTACCCTTTACCAGACCTCTGGTTTCCTCAACCTGAAATGCCTTCTCTAGTGCATCTATTGGGGAAAATTCGCCTTAGCTTTCAAACCCAGCTCCAATGTCACTCTTCTTGTAGAGAAAGCCACAACACTACTGCCCATCCATCGCCAAAGAAAGGAAAACACAATCAATCACTTTCTCCAGCAGCTGTAGGCTGCACTTTTTAAAACTTGTTGGCCCCTGTTGTCAGCTGTTCCCCTGAGATTGGTGGGGTGGGGGTGGGGGTGAGGGTAGGGGGATGGGCAACAGGGATCCAAAGCCAGGATCATTTATGATCCTTCAGCGCCATCTTGCGGCCGTTGTGGAAATTGCCTCGGAAGCCCCGTTGACGTCAGTCTCGGGGCAGCCATTTTGCCTTTCGACTGTCTCATTTCCCAGCCAGCACAGCAGGCTGAAGTTTCAGCTGCAGGAAATGGCTGCGCGAGTAGGTGTATTCATACCCAAATGCTGGCCTAAATACCGACGCCCAGAGCGTCATACGCATGCGCACAGCCGCAGGCAATGCATCAAATTGTAGACCTGCGCAACTAAAGCATGCTGCAGTCTAGTTGGAATAGGCACAGGCGTATGCTTTCTGTATCCGCAGTGCACGTCTGCAGCAGGCTGATTGGACCTATGGGTTCACATCATTAATGTGTGTACCCGAAATGATGGTAGTAGAGGAGAGCTTGTAAACCTTAAAACTATGTAACATTTTTGATTTGATAAAGCTAATATATTGTTGAGAAGAATCAGACTCTAGCATCCATAATCCCAATCCTTTATAAGCCACCCTTGGTTGTGGCATCCAAAAATATCTCCAATTATTACAAGATGACATAGGAGGGTTGGGGGTGGGCAGTGCAAACCTCTAAAGAACTGCTACCCTTAAGATTTGCTCTAAGTGTACACTGGAGAGGAAATTGGAGAGCTTAAGAAAAATACTGGAGACATATGCTCAGGAAATTAAACAAAAAAATCTCGGGAAGCGCTTTGTTATTAATACTGCTGCAGGCAGGAGCTCGGAAGTGGTTCAGCAGTTAAGAGCACTGTATAGTCTTTCCAGAGGCCCTGAGTTCAATTCCCAGCACCCACACGCAGCTCCAAACCATATGTAACTCCAGTCTCCAGGGATTTATCGCCCTCTTCTGACCTCCACTGATACTGCATGCAGGTTGTGCAAACATACATGTAGCCTTTCACATAAAAATTTTAAAAGCAGCCGGAGTTATGAAATTCTGTCATTATGAATATTTACATTAATTTTTCAAACTGGTAAACATCAAAGGAATGTACTTCTTGGAACTTGGGCTCTACAACTGGCCAGATTTAGACTTTATTCCTAGTTCTGCTCATCACATGAGTGGACCTAAGTTTTTTTTCCCTGTCAAATTGCAAAATCAGAAATCTTTCTTGGTTTCAGGAATGATAATACCAGATCAAATATACCAGCCTGTCCTGACATTAGGCTCCAAACAAAGTTTATCAACTAGCTTGCTGAAATGTCTCGTAAGGTTTCTATAAAGCTTTTATTAGTACTCAGCTATATCACAAGTATGGTTTTGGATATGTCACTTAACCTTTCTATTTGCTTCCCCATTTACTCATGTCACTGTTACTGGGATAACTTTAAAACACATAAAGACAACATAGTGTAACTATCATTAGCTAATATTTTCAGTGAGTGCTAACTGTTGTTAGTGCAATTTAAGAAATGGTGCATAGCAAGACCTGGTAAAGAGGCATTGTCCACACTACCTCCAAGCATATTATTTAAAGTAAAAGGCAATTGTAGTTGTAATGTGGACATATAAACACCCATTCACCTTTAAGCCCATTAACCACAGCAGTCTCTTCTTAGCATTAAAATCTGATCGATAAAGTCTGTCACCCTCTCACTCATTAGTCACCAGCTATGTTTTGGAACATGCTAGGCACATTTCCTCCACAGGGTTATTGGGTTTGCAGTTGTGTAGCTTCAGCTTCTTTCTAGAGTTGATTCTTTCTCTTTGCTCACTTGAACTACCTCCACAATCCCTTTAACAAGTATTCCCCCTTCCCAATATCTCTCATAGGACCATAGTTGTTATCTTCACAGCACTATCCTTCCAAGAAGATATGAGGACCTGGGTTTCAAGCCTTTGCTCTTCATACAAACTAGGTATAAACCTGAAAGGTACCATGGAAACAGAGTACAAGGCTATAGCAGAAGAATGGATCGTGGAGAAAAACATCAAACTTAACATGGCAGAGAAACCAATGATTTCACACATACATCACAGGCTACATCTAATAAAACAGCACAAATGAGAAAAATCTTTTGAACTTCAGGATGTTCCCAGATCTGGTCCACTTCCATTCTCTCTCCTCTCTTCCTCTCTCTCTCTCTCTCTCTCTCTCTTTCTTTCTTTCTCATATCTTAACTTTCAGTTACACCATCCACCTCCTTTGAGACAGGGCTTCCCACTGGCCTGGAACTCACCAATTAAGCTAGACTCGTGAGCCAGCAAGACCCAGAGATCCTCCTGTCTCCACTTCCCCATTGCTGGCATGTCAAGCTTCTCATGTGAGTTCTGGTGATTGAAACACGTCTTTCTGCTTGCAGCACAAGTGCTTTACCAGCTGAGCCATCCCCTGAGTCTCACACGTCCATTCTCAGGAATGTGCTTCTCTTTCTTAATAAATTGTGTCTACTTCTACTTCTATGTCCTTGGTTCTATTGTCATTGCTTAAATGGCTTCAATTTCTATCTCAGTATATACTTTCAAAACCAATATCCAGTGAGCTATCCCAAAGATCCCTTCTGCTATAAGTACTGATTTGTTATTCAAAAGATGAGAGTTTCTGGAAAGCCGAATCACAGCTTCATTGTCTGGAGCAAAAGGAAAGGGCCACCCCAGCAGTTGAAGGAAAGGACATTTCTTGATTAGAGTGCTTTTTCATTGGAAGCAATGGAAAGCTTCCTGTCACAGATAGGGCCAAAATATTTCAGCTAAATCTGTCTCTCCATATATTTCAGGCTAGTTCACAGATAAGTTGGCTTCATCTTCTTATCCAAAGCCTGATAGATGCGCTAGCTGCCTGGGTTTCTAGCACTGTCCATGCCTTACCCCTTTTCATTTCCAGCACTGTTATTCTTCTTATTCTCCAGGAAAGAAATTATCACCATGCCAGACCTGAGGAAAAGGAAGCACAAAGTTTTGCTGAGGCTCAGAATGGTGGAGGCTGGGGTCCATGGCTCCCCTTTGCTTTCTCAGAGGAAAGGGATGTACAAACAGGAAGGATGACTCCAGTGAATGAATAGTCAAAGAGAAAGCCATCCAGAGCCAGGCCCAATCATACTGGATCAGATGTTTTCTATAGTAGCCAACAGCATACTGAACCAGTGTGCACAACTGTAGTACAGGCAAAGAAAAGACTGTCTATGGAGTCTCCAGTACCACACAGAACTATGTGAGGTAGGGAAAGTGATTTGGACTTAATTTCCAGGAAGTGGGAAACTACTGGGAAGTTGAAAGAGGAAATAAATGTATCCTGGTTTATTTTAGGAAGATTTCTGTAATGCCTACACAGACAGCAAAATGATACATTAGTGGCAAAAAGAACTATATTCGTGGCCCAAATGGCCTTTCCTAGACATGCTCAGAAACAGACATTTCAGAGGTGGGGCCTACTGTGTCTGGTTACAGGCACCTTTTGCAACAAGGTATGGTAGTGAGAAAATGAACCTGCTCAGACAACCAGCTCAGAAAGCAGCCAGAAGAGCATCCTCCCAGGATCCTCTATTATTTGTGCCAAAATCTGCATAACCAGCCTTTGTCTCCAGGAATGACTCCAGTTTGGAACCACATGGAGAATAGGTAGAACCTTGTTAACTCCTCAAATCACCTGATAAGTGTGGCTCATGACTCAGCCAGGGCATTTTTGTCTCCTAGCTTGTTTCACTGATTAGGGAAGAGTATGAGGCAAGCAAGGATTTAGGGGCTTAGAAATGAGAGACAAAGGACCCCTGAGCTCAGCCATTATCAGGTCATCCATTACCTTGTTACCTTGTTTCTTCTACCTTCCTCACACATTCATTCTACCCAAGGGCAGGCCATGCTAAGGGATGGGCCTTTAGCTATGAGTTAGGGGCTTGTATTTGCCCTGCAGGAATTTGAGAGTCAATGATGGAGGTGTGGGAGTTGCTAGACTGGAATGGAAGTAAATCCGATAAGAAGTAGAAAAATCCAAGAACAAAGGATGTGGGGCATGGGCAGTACCCAAGTAGTTTGGCTGCTTGAACCTGACCTCTCACCAGAGATCTGAGAGAAGTGTGTCCCACTAGCACCTTACCCTCTTTTCTGTGTGCAAATGCCTGATCCACCCAGGTCTTCTGATGGGTACTCTGTGGCTCCTGCTTCCTCATTGTCATCGTTCAACTGTGCAGCTGATCTAACAATGGAAGAGAAGTATTTGTTGACTTTGTGTCATTTAGATGTCTTGAGAGTACGTCTCATGACTTGGGAGCAGAAGTCTTCAGCTGCCTCCCTAAATTGCTCTGATCAGAGCCAATCTAAGCCTAAGTGAACTCTCTCAACTAGTATTTCTTTTTCATTCAAATGTAATGGAAACAAAATGATCTGGAAACTAGGGGGAAGATAGTCACATTGATGGTCAGTGGTCAACAGAGCAAGAGACAAGGAATTCCGGGCTGCTAGTAAGTCAGAGAAGGAAGACAAATAAACTTCCCCCTTTATCTAAGGCCTCCTTCCCTCATTCCTGGGGATCCCACCAGGGGACTAGAGCTCCCAAATGAGAAGACAAAGGGAGCAAAGGACTGTGAGAGGAAAAGCCTGGTCTGGACTTGGTTCTCATCTGCAATTTGATATCTGGGGAAATACTACAGTTTTGCTCTGTATAGGCCACCCCCTTCCTCCCTTTACTTTGCCCTCTGCAGATATACAGCAATAGTATAGTGCTGGTCTGTATTTCAGCTACTACTGACTGTTGACTCAGGCTCATGGAAGCTCTTTGGCTGAGTGCACATGGGCTTTGTATCCTGTAGAAAGTCTACTCCCTGAAATGAAGTTACCTTCCAGAGTCTGGATTGCAATTCTTAATTTCATCCTCACAAGCTGAATCTCTTTTTAATTCTTCCGAGAGTGATACTTCATTGTTTTTGCAGGAAGATCTTTGGGAAGATCTGTAGAACAAAGGTATGACTTAACTACTCCTCAACAACATACACTCTGATGGTTACCCCATCCTTAAATGCCAACTATCTATTAGGGGCTATAAATTTGCTAATGATGGGCTGGCCAACTCACAAATCCTCATTATTAGTCACTGTTGTTGACTAGGGGCAGAGTCTATTCTTGTAACTTTCCACACATTAATTCTCCACATCAGCTTCAAGATATGGGTAATATTGTCATCTGCACCTGTTTTCCAGATGTGCCACCTGATGTTCAGAGGCCCGAGTGGCATGCTCCGTAGTCTTGGATTCTGCTAGCCTGTCGCCTGGCTGCCCACCCCACTGCTTCTCCCAGGAAAGAAACTTAGAGCTTTGTGCTCCCTAATGGATGGAGCCCCTTCATCCATCCTCATCCCAAGCATAGGGTACTGCGGCATTATGAGCCATGGAAGCAGACCCAAGGTCCCCACCCTAATTTCTTCTTCTATAAGCAGCACAATTAAAACCCCGGTTTTAATAAAAGGCTACACAGGCCCTGTGTCCCCACCTAGCTCTGTTGGCCTGGCCCATCACCTTGTGAGGACATTGGGGTACACGGTATAGTCACCACTGTAGGTTGATCTAGTCCATATTAGCATCTGTCTCCTTCATCAGAGTCAGTAGTTCTTGCCCAAGGAGTCCCAGGGCAAGGTCTTTGGCCTCACAAAACCCAAGTACTCATTATATAATTATTGTTGGATAAAATATTGACACAGTGATAGAGAACCCAGGTTGGCTACACCTCCTACTAACCAGTCACCCCCATAGTGGCAGAGCTAGCCTCCTGTCTCTCTGCTCATCTTGAGAAAGGTATAAATGGAGGCAGGACAGCAATGGGGCCCCAGTACCTCAGGGTTTCCAGGTCTGAGGCCACTAGGTGGAGCCCTGCTCTAGGGGTTGTGATCTGCAAATGGGTGATCTCCTTGGTCCTCAAGCTGAGGGCTAAATGAGAGACTGGAGAATTTCTGGGAGAGAAGCTTCTTTTTTCCCTCTGTGTCAGCATCCAAGAACATTGTCCATCTGGTGCTTCCCTACAACGTGATACCCAGACTCACTTTTCTCACTTTCCTTGCCCTCATATGTTCTGGTTTTGAGCCTTCTTTGTACTGTAGCTAAGCTCAAGCCGCTGACCCATAGGCCTGTGAAAGAGTAGCGCCAGTCCCTCACTCCAAGCTGATGCTACACCAGTCTCAGAAAATAAAGGCACTCCTAGATGGGCATTCGGGCTTCAGGGGTTTTCCAGCGTGCCATGGAGATATGGCCCTTACAAGACCATGACATTAACCAAAGACTCAATCCAGGCTGAAAACAACAGCAACAGGAAAGCCTGAGACTCAGCACCATTCAATGCAAAGTACAAGGAAGCACTGAGGGCTTGTCATCTGCTGGAACACTCAGGGTTTGGAAATCAGGGGAAAGCATATCCCCACCTGAAATGAGACAGGCAGAAGGACTTAGATGGCCCTGCACTATCTCCCCACTGCTACAACTTCCTTGGTTGTCAAACACAGCCAGCCACATCAGTGGGAAACCATGTTACCAGCTCATAGTCCAGAGCTGGTTCTTGACACTCACCTGGGTTCCTGGCTTCCAGAAGGTCTGGTCACACTCGGCACATACTCCATTCGAACTGCTTGAGACAGTTGGGGTCTATCTTTACCCATACTGGAAAAGAAGGCAGATGTGAGATGTGCTGGAGACAACAGGTCTGTCTCCTAAGTAGGGTGAACTTAGCCAACTTAGAGACATATACTAGAAGCAAGCTTAACGATGGGATGCCACTGCTGCAGTGGCCAGTGTCTCAGAGCCTAAGGTGAGTGACTGATTACCTGCTTAAGCCACAATCAGGTTCTGCTAGAGCAGGTGGCTCCTGCTTCTTCTCCGGAGGCACATCTGCATCTACCACATCCACCCTGTAGGCAAGAAAAGTGTGGTCTTCTCAGCTATGTTGGTGCTTCCTGGTCTTTGACAGATGTGCTTTCACCAGGGTCCAGATGAAACCTGGCCCACCCTAGCTCAGGATGAGTAAGTAGAAGGACACTGACCCTGGAATATTCCCTGGAACCCAGGGAACTGTGTCTGGAAATAGGTTCTTAGGAGATATAAACAGGATAAGATGAGGTCCTGCTAAATTAGGATAGGCCCCGAATCTAATGGCAATGCCCTTCTGAGACTAAGGAAATGTGGACACAGACACAAGTCAGTGTGAATGAAGACAACTGCCTGGTGAGGCAAATATAATTTGTCCTAATTCTGCCAACACCGCAATTTCAGATTTCTAACCTCCATTTCTGGAGTTTTACGCCATTGTGCTGGTGGTATGTTGCTCCATTAGTAACAGCTAATAAGCACACATTATCCTCTGCTACTTTGTCTATGCTGGCACTCTCTCACCCGTCAGTGCTCACTGTATTCTAGTCAGCTACTATCATTCAACAACAGCCCCATATTTGCACTCTGGGCCTTTGCACTGGCTAGGTCTTGGTCTGGAATATTTGAAATGCTGCTGCCTCGATGACTTGCTACCTACAGCTCACCATGTTTGCCACCTTATCTGGAAGGCCTTTGAAATCAACTAAGTCCCAGTCCCTGTGATTCACCTTCACATGTTTCTTCTCCATCCTCTATCCAATATTTTCCTCCTACAGAAATTGACCTATGTCAAATAATAAGACACTTGTCTCACTCAACTAGTCTGGCATATGGACCATTCCCCTTTTCACCCTACAAGACAAACCAGTAACATCACAGTCAGCTTCCATGGAGCATCCCTTGGTAGTTCCAGCCCTGGTCCTGGATGACAGGAGACCATAGGGCAGGACAGGAGAAGAGGACTCTTGCTTTGTTTTGAGGAGGACGACTCTCTTTGCTCAGAGATAGCAACCTTCCTTTTCTCTATATCCTACTGATAAGAGGTTTGCTGCCTGGATAGCATCTGGCTCCTGAGGCTTTTCCTTTTGTGACACTTACCTTTTTGCGATAAATGGGGCTTGCAGGTCCTGGGTAGGACTGCTAGAAAGGAAGCAGAATGGGCACATGTTGGAAAAAGCTCAAGGGCAGATACCATAATAGAGCCGCTCCTATTCCCAGTACCTCCTGATTTTATTCTAAGTTCATTTGAGATGCCACCCCCTCCAGAAGGTCACACTGAAATACCCTTATTCTTTCACTAGTCAAAGGGAAGCTGAAGCCACAAGCAGAGGAGAAGGACCTCAGTTCATGGAGTCAGAAGTGGTCAAGGCATGCTCAAGCCTGCTGGGCCTCATTCCCATACAACTCACCTAGTGCTCTTCTTAGCTGCTGAGAGGACATACGAGTGCTCCCGTGAGGCTGTTTTCCTTAGAACACTGCTTGCAGCTTGTGACCTAGGGTGGTACAAGGTGGGGGCATCTGTTGTACATCAAACTAGCCACTCTGTCAGTTTAGCCTGGGATGTTCACTAGCTGACTCAGGAGTATTCCCTGGGAGTTGAGGATGGTAAGCCTGCTGTAAGAACTATTCAGAAGAACCATGGACACTGAAGGGAGGACCCTTAACTTGGGGAACATGTAGCATGTACCCAGCCCTGCTCTGAATGCTAAAATTCTCACGGTGTTTCATTGAGCCTCACAATCAGGCAAGTAGGTGCTGATATACTCCATGACTGACTGAGCCTGGCCATTGCTCTGGTGAGTTGCGTATGTGCACACAGCTAAACAGGTGGCAGAATGTCAATCAATGTGAGGCACCTGCCGAGTTTCTTATTCGTTCCCCTGCCGTGCACTATCAATATTTCAGGCCTCATGCAGCTGTGGTCTTTTGGCACAGAACTGCCATCCTTCCAGGACCTTCAGTAAGGCATTGTCACCATGCTCTAAACCACATATGGGTCGGCAGATGCTGGACTTCTATGTAAGCAAAGGGCATGTGAAAGTCTGGAAACCATTCCTGTACCCAAAGTCCATTGCAAACACAACACACCCAGAGACATCAGGATGCACATGGCCTTTCCTAGCACCCTTTATCCTGAATATTATTCAACTTCCTTTGAATCTATATGTGAGCCTTTTCCATGGACCTGTGTTTTCTAGATTATAACCCTTCAAGGTTCTCGCAAGTGTCACTTGAGCTGGACCAGCACCAAGTGGTTCATAAACTTCTGGAATGACAACTGTACCCACACACTGTGGGTGTCCTCATGGCTTACATGCTATGTATTTTGTATTCTGGCTAGTATAATTCTTTTTAGCAGTCTGTTAAGATTCTGGTTCCTGCCCTACTCATGAGTATGCCTATAAGGGACACCATTACCTCCATTTCTTTTCATCTGAAGTGACGGGTTCCTCTTCTTCCTCAGCCCCTGATGTGGAGCTGCACCTGATGTTGTATGGTGCCCTGTGGGGGAAGAGAAGCAGATACGGCTCTTCTTCATCCATTTTTTCCTGTTCCCTGTTACAGGCCACTCCCCTTAGCATCTGGGCTTCTTGACTGCTAATGCCAACACATAGCTATTGCAACTTTGAGCCTTAGCTCCCACTTGTTCATCCTTTATCCTGTTCTCTGTCCTCAACAGCCAATAGTCTCACTATTTCCCCAGAAATATCTGCCAGCTGTTCCATGAAACATGATGACAGGACAAGAGATAAGCTATACAAAGATGTGGAATCCTGGGAAGGGACGATCTAAGCATTTGTTCTCTGGCCAGGGCTCTTAGAAGGAACCTTCAGGGAAGCTCAGCTTTAGACACAAAATGCCCACATCAATAGTCTATGGGGTCATTGATAACATACGAAACATCCTGCCCCTAAGCACAGCTCAGCTGAACCCAACCCAGCCTGAGAATCTGAAACAATGAGCAGCAGTCCCCATGGCCATGGCTCATGGGCTCCTTCCAGAAGCTTCTTACAGTCTTTGCTTTGCACCAGATAAGTGCATTAGGCATGGCCATTCAATTTTCTAGAGCTCTGCTCTAGACCACAGCTATAAGTGGCAATAAAACTAGCTCTCCCCAAGCAAGTGACTAACTCAGAGGTAAGTGTCCCCTTGCCCTCCGTAATCCACTGTCTGGGATCACTGTGTACTCACAGCTTCTTATAATCTTCCGTAGTCATCTTATAACCCGAAGAGTGATGTAGAGGACCGGAATTAGATGTTCCTGGCAGTCCAGAATCACTAGAACAGAAAGATATTTCCATCTGCTCAAGCACAGGTCCTTGTCTTAGTTTACACACACAGCCCAGGAGAGACAGGACCACTAGGAGTGGGCCACTAGGAGACTCAAAATGAAACAGCCCACTGGGTTCTCATTTGTATCATCTCTAATGGAGCCCCAGTTCTGACTGATACCAAGGTGTTTATATAACATGACGCCTTGGCTTACTGGGAAGGTGAACTAAGTGCATGGCTCAAAACCCTCAGCAAGTGCAAGGCTCAAAACCCTCAGCAAGTGCAAGGTGCCAGCTATGAGGCGAAGGGGACAAGGAGTAAGTAAAATGAAGATATGTGGGTAGTAGGAAGTGTAGGCACAATCTACATCTCTGTCCAGAGCTCCCCTCCAAGCCACTGCCCCTGGCCAGTGGCCAGAGCCAGGCAGAACATTCCTATACTCCTTGGACCTGGCTCTGGACAAGGCTCTTTCTCCCACCTTCATATTGACCATCTGGGCAGCACACCAAGGATATACCTTCTTGAAGCTCTATTGGTCTTAGAGAGGTGCTTTTGGGAGTGAGAAGAGCTGTCAATTGTTCTTGTGAACACTCCCCTACAAGAGACGGCAGAAGGTATTGAGAAGTGTGAGGGTGGTCATAGTGGGATAAGGATACAGGTAATCTTGAGGTCACTTACCGGATGATGTAACCAGCAGGAGCCTTTGTGTTTGGAGTTCTACCAAGAGAAAAGGAAGTTTGAGGGGAACAATGGTCTGACTACAGAGCTCAGGCCATTGCTTATTGCATTTTGCCCCCAACTACAGCTGATGGGTATCCCAATATAGTGTCCAGGTACCCACTCTTTCAGTCTCTCCTCCACAGCCATGTCCAGCATGGCCCTGACTTACAACAGGGTGCCAGACAGGCTTGCTCTATGTTTTAACATTTATCGAAAAGTTCCAGAAGTTTTTGCTCATCCAGGCGCCAAGGCACTTGAAGGAGCTCTGCCTGTTCTCTCCTGGATCAGACTGAAAGTCCCTTGGTCAGAGCCTAGGCTAACTTCAACTTGGGGCTGAAGTGAATACAAGGTAAAGCATCATGGCCTTCCTATACCACTCCTCTAGAATGTTTCCTCCTCTGGCCCCTAGGGCACATTTTGATAGAAGTGTGAAGCCAGAAGGTATGCGTCAGACTTGGTAAATGGCTAGAAAACATTAGTTTGTGGGTACTGGGGCTTGCCATTTGTCAACAACAGAGGGTTTCAGAAGACTTGGGGGCACTAGGGAGAGCATGCTAGAAGTAGTGAAAGGGGGATAATTTGGCAATCAGGCCCCCTCAGAGGAGTTTGCAAGAGGACAATGACTCAGTAGATAATCCTACTCAGCATTATGAGCACTCCTGGCTGGAACATCGAGGTTCAGTTTAAGGGTACCACAGGGGTCCAACATTTAATCCTACAGACCCTGTTTTTATCAGGGAGCATCTTCTAGGAGATGGGCAAGTTGCAGAAACACTAAAAGGGAAGTCCAAAGATCTTGTCTTTTCCATGCATTTCAAATGACTCATTTTAAATGATCCTTCATGCCCCTTATCAATTCAGGCTCCCTATTTGTTCCTTATGTGATGTCCACCCCTCCTTGCAGCAGGAGAACCTCTGGGGTCCATTTAAAAGTCAACTAGATACTACCTCTTACCTGGCATTTGATACTTCTCCAACTGATGACGAAGGAAGCTCTCTGGGGAAAGACGGGACATGAACACAATGGGCTCCCATTCTCATTGCCACCTGCTACTCTGTGGCTCCATCCCAAAGTTGGCCTGCTATGCACCACCTTCTCCTCTCCTGACCCACTTTACAGGTATGTGACCACACATGCCTCTCAGTATCCAGTACTGTCCCATCTGTGGCTGTGTTTAGGTTTTTATCCTCACCTGCCTGGCCAGTGGACACACAGCCTTACTTAGCTCTAAATGTCTTCAGGAGAAGCCCATGCAATTCCCTCATCTGTTGCCTTCCCTTCTGGCCTTGCCTCCTGGACTTACATGGTACGGTCCTCTGAGTCTTCATGCTTGATGATCCAGCTCTTGTCACCCTTCAGTGTAGTTCGTACTTTCATTTGTTTTAGGACATTATTGCGCTCCTCTTCACCAGGTTGCAAAGGTTTCCCTGGGAGGGGAAAGCCTAAGAGCCTTAAAGGGTGAACCTTAGTTCCAGAGCCCTTGCCAGCCCTCCCATTATGAGGTCATCCATTAGCTGCCTGGGCAATGTTCATGTCCCTCTAAGGGTTTGCCTGAGATAATTCAGGCAACGTGAAGCCCAGGCTCACCTTTTCCATTATCTCCTAATGCTGACATATTTGTGATGATAGATTTCCAAACCTGTTATTAGTGGATTCAGTGGGTTCCTGAGGACAAAGACAAATACAGATTTGTCAATATGTGAATTTGTGGCGTGTCCTGTAAGGGCTCTTGTGCTGAAAGCTTGGTCCCCATATAGCAATATTAAGACAGTAGTGGGACTTCAGAGAAGTGAAGTTTGTGTTAGTTTTCATGCTTCTGCACTAGCCTGTCCTTGGGTTCTGACAGGGTACACCCTAAGCTGCAGCCATTAAGAGCACCACACGTGAATATATTCTGCCAACCTCCCAAACCTCTCTCCCCCCCTCCTTCCCTCCCTCCTTCTCTCACCCTCCTCCCTCCTCTCTCACCCCCTCCCTCCCCCTCCTCCCTCCCTCCCTCCCCCTCCTCCCTCTCCCTCCTCCCTCCCTCCCTCCCCCTCCTCCCTCCCTCCCTCCCCCTCCTCCCTCCCCCTCCTCCCTCCCTCCCTCCCCCTCCTCCCTCCCCCCTCCTCCCTCCCTCCCTCTCTCACACTCCTCCCTCCTCCCTCACCCCTCACCCCTCCTCCCTCCCTTACCCTCCTCCCTCACCCTCCTCCCTCCCTCACCCTCCTCCCTCCCTCCCTCCCACTCCTCCCTCCTTCTCTCACCGTCCTCCCTCACCCCTCCTCCCTCCCTCCCTCCCTCACACTCCTCCCTCCCTCCCTCACACTCCTCCCTCCTCTCTCACCCTCCCTCCCTCCTCCCTCACACTCCTCCCTCCCCCTCTCTCCCCCTCCTCCCTCCTCCCTCACACTCCTCCCTCCCCCTCTCTCCCCCTCCTCCCTCCCCCTCTCTCTCCCTCTTCCCTCTCTCCTCCCTCTCCCCCTCCTTCCCTCCCCCTCTCTCCCCCCTCCTTCCCTCCCTCTCTCTCCCCCTCCTTCCCTCCCCTCTCTCCCCGTCCTTCCCTCCCCCTCCTTCCCTCCCCCTCTCTCCCCCTCCTTCCCTCCCTCTCTCCCCCTCCTTCCCTCCCCCTCCTTCCCTCCCCCTCTCTCCCCCTCCTTCCCTCCCCTCTCTCCCCCTCCTTCCCTCCCCCTCTCTCCCCCTCCTTCCCTCCCCCTCTCTCCCCCTCCCCTCTCTCCCCCTCCTTCCCTCCCCCTCTCTCCCCGTCCTTCCCTCCCCCTCTCTCCCCCCTCCTTCCCTCCCCTCTCTCCCCCCTCCTTCCCTCCCTCTCTCTCCCCCTCCTTCCCTCCGTCTCTCCCCCTCCTTCCCTCCCCTCTCTCCCCCTCCTTCCCTCCCCCTCTCTCCCCCTCCTTCCCTCCCCTCTCTCCCCCTCTTTCCCTCCCCCTCTCTCCCCGTCCTTCCCTCCCTCTCTCTCCCCCTCCTTCCCTCCCTCTCTCTCCCCCTCCTTCCCTCCCCTCTCTCCCCCTCTTTCCCTCCCCCTCTCTCCCCATCCTTCCCTCCCCCTCTCTCCCCCTCCTTCCCTCCCTCTCTCTCCCCCCTCCTTCCCTCCCTCTCTCTCCTTCTGTTCCTCCCTCTCTCTCCCCCTCCTTCCCTCCCCTCTCTCCCCCTCCTTCCCTCCCCCTCTCTCCCCCTCCTTCCCTCCCTCTCTCTCCCCCCTCCTTCCCTCCCTCTCTCTCCTTCTGTTCCTCCCTCTCTCTCCTATACAGCAGTTTGGAGGATGGGGAAATGGCTCAGTCAGTGCTTGGCATGGTAACTTATCCTTATTCCTAGCACTGGGAAGGCAAAGCCAGTCTAGCCAAATTGATGAACTGTAAATTCACTGAGATATCCTATCTCATAAAGTAAGGCAAACAGTGATAAGGACACCTGATGTTGACCCCTTGGGAGAACCTTGTTAGTTCTTATGAGTGTTTGTTACCCAAAAGCAAGTCTAGCCCAGTTCTGGTTTCTTCCTGGCTTCCCATTTCATCATGTAAGTTGTCTCTCCGACACATAGGCTCTCCTGCCTGCCACTGTAATACCACCAGTCATGAGAGCCTTACCTGAGCTAAGGCACCGCTAAAACCATATTCTTCAGTCTCCAGAACTAAATGAGTATCTTTCCTCTGTACAGCACCAAGCCTCAGGTACTACATCATAATAACAGAAAACAAGTCATAGAGGCCCTTTATGATCTCAGCACACCAAGATCAGGTATCAGGGATGGCAAGAGTCATTAGAGTTTTGAATGTAGAGAGAGGCCAGGAAATAAGTATACATTCCACAGCTGAATGCCACACCTCCCTGTAGAGCCAAAGGTGCTCACCTGGAGAATATGGAACTTGTATGCTGTCAATGTCTGTTCTAGCCCATTAGTAAGGGCAGATTATTGAGTGTTAATGGAAAGACTCTGGGGAAGAGAGCTGGCAAGGAAACGCACAAGTGTTGTGGAGACTACTATGTAGTTGAGCCAACACTGTACAATTTGAGAGGGTACGATTGAAGAACATCTCAGGCAAAACACCTTTGGCTTGGAGGTAGGGTGAGGGCTCAGGGAACCAGCTGCTTTAGAATTGAACCATCTTTCTTACAGCTTAGTAGCTACCAGATCTTGGGGAACTGAGTTCATTTCTCCTCAATTTTATATCTGTAATATGAGAGTGAAAAGGTTCTACCTTTCTAGACTGCTGTAACATCAGGCTATTCATCTGCTCACGGCAGAAAGACCCAAAGCTGAGCAAGAGCAAAGGCCTAGATTGAGTTTGTATGTTACCCCAAATGATTACAGCTGATCCTTTGACCCTAGAGACCTGGGATGTTCAGAGGTGTGGGCATGACAGAAAGAAAGGCCATGGCTGTGTTATGGCAGAAAAGCCTTCCTCCCTGGGCTCTGCCAAAACTAAGCTTTGACTAGCTCACTAATGGTGCCAGCTGGAAGGACCTGGGCATGTTTCCATGGAAGTTGGGGGCACACTAAAAGGGGAAGGGGGCAAAGACAAGATTAAATTAGCTATGTCAGCAAGAGCCTGCTCTCCTATAAAGTGTACCAAGTGCAATCCAAGCAGGATGAATCTTCTGCATGCCAGGAATGACACCTCATCATGGCATTGAAGCTGCCACATCAGAGTTCTGTTGCTCTTATGATTGCACGAATCCAATTGTCTGCATCCTAGCAGGATGTGGAGTAACCCCATGAGCCAGAATACATGGGTACATTCAGTGCCTGTTGACAGGACCACTGAAGCCTCAGCCCTTGGTTCCTGGGTCTTTTAATGTTACTAAATGTGAAAACTTTGGACAGTCCCTCACCTCTTTGCCCAAAAGCAAATGCCCACTTGTTGGTCCCTCCAATCTTACTAGGCCACTTTTGCTGTCTAATTTTATGTAAGACATGTCAAAGACATACTCCTTTTCAAGACCCCAGGGACTGTGGCCACTGGTTTCCACATAGGAACTGGGGCAAGCATGTGAGGTTAATTCCCAATATGAGCAGTACCATCTATCCTAGGCCAGTACTAAACCCACAACTTGTCAGTTTCCCCTTGATACAGTAGCCATGTTGTCTAGTTTCATAACACATCAGAACCAAATATGCCACTTCTCAAATCAAGACAGATTCATACATGTGCAGAATCACAGGGACATTGGCAGAAGCAGAGGGACATTGGCAACTTCCCAGGCAAAGGAGCAAGGATATGCACCAAAAAAGAACCAGGGCTGGTGCTCCTACATCAGCTGCTTTTCCTTGAGTCTGAGCACACCTCAGAAGCCCAATTCCTTTTTCAATAAGACGGTAATCATGAATGGGTTTACTGGTACTGTAGCTCAGTTATATCAGTACTTGTTGAGTACCCACAACACCCTGGGTTCCATCGTCACCACCACACAACTAGGTAGGTATGTGGTAGATTCCTGTACCCTTAGCATGGGAGGATAAGAAGTTCAAAGTCATTCTTGACCATATAGCATGTTCAAGATCAGCCTGGGATACAAGACCCACTATCTCAAAATATGTATCTAAAAAAGAAAAAAGAAAAAAAAAACACATTGTGGTTTAGAGCTGGGCATGGTAGTATATGACTATGGTCCAGTACTTGGAGGCAGGGGCAGGATGATAAGTCGAAGTCACCCTCAGCTACTCAGCAAGCTCAATGTACAACCTGGGTTATTTTGAGATCCTCTATTGAGAAACAGTAACAACAAGAAAAAGAAAAAAAATCACTGCTGAAGTCAACTAAAGACTAGGAAGATCTTGGTCACTTGGTCAGGAGACTGTAAGTTGCCTGCTGACCCTGCCCCCAAGGATGGACTGGATGCTCATGGCCATGTCACGGCTACACCAGGCTTTACCTGGCTGCTCAAGCTTTACCCGGCTGCTAGAGGACTCAGTTACACATGCGCAAGCCCCCCTTTTAAAGCAAGTTTTGTTTTCAAGCCTCCTAATCAGATACCTGGACATATATGTTTAGCCTCCTTTACTGTGAGCAAAATGAGCTGAAGTGAGCCAGTGGCTACCTCACAGACAAGCCCTGCTAACTCAAGATTAGAGGGCTTCAAATCTCCTGAGGCAAAATCATGAGATCCAGGTGACCTAGGTACATCCACTGCTGGCCACCTCTCCTGCTTCTTCCAAAGCCAAGCACTTAACTTCTGATGTCAACTTTCCTTACACAGTCCCTCAGCCCAGCCTAGCATAACTGCTGAAATTATCAGCATGTTCCCACCAAAGCCCATCTGATGGCTACTGCTGGAGCAGGGTTAGGAGCTCTTGTCGTGGACCTGCATTTGATTCCTATTACTCACATTGGAAGACTCATAACTACCTTGTAACTATAGCAGCAGGGGATCCTTTGGCCTCTTTGTATAACATACAGAGGTGAGTTCCTTGCCCATTCCCATTCACCTATGTCTAGCTGCTTTCCCATGTACCCTTCTCAAGTAGTACTTGATCCACTTAATCCCATCACACCTGACATCCAGACGTGGCCCAACCCAAGAGCAGACACTTTTCACCTCTGTTCCTCTTCCCTAAGTAGTCTCACATGACTGTGACTGCCAAGTCGCTGAGCTCAAGTCTCCCCATCTGTAAAATAAAGCAGGGAAAGTGGGCCTTCTCCTGGCATGGTACTTTAAAGTTATACTATGTGCCCTATCTGTAATTTTCCATTCCATGAAAATTTTGGTGGATGTTCTTGCCTCCCAAATGGTCCATAGAGACACATTAGTCAAAGGGCCTTTTCTTTCCTACCTTGATGGGGAAATGACTTCTGGGTCTTTGGGAGTTTCCAAATAACTCTTCTTGGGGCTTGGTCTGTGCCACCAGGGAACAAGTAGCTTAACTGAGATTTTCCATGTAAGTGTCCTTTATTATGTCATCCTGAAGCCCCACTACACGGAACCCTGAGTCACAATACCTCTTTCTTGCCAACTGGGTGTAATGTTCTGACCTGTACATACCTTCTGGTGGCAGGTTAGGCTGAGAAGGGCAAAGGGAACAATAGAAGGACGCACCCTGGACTGTATGAGTGAGGGAGATGGGGGCAGTTCTTTCTACATTCAGATACTCTTAAAGCATAAATGGGTAGTAAATTCCTTTTCTACTTACCTCCTTATTACTGTGGCTTCTCAAGACTGCCAAGCTTATTCTGGGAAAGAACTTCTTGCCCACACATCCTACACATATTGCATGTATCTCTATACAAACCACACAAGTACACATACCATAGATAAACATACACATACCCCTTCCCGATATACATACCCCCCACACACCCCACACACATTATACATCTCACACACATACACACCACAAGACCACCCATACACATTATCACACACATTACATAATAACCCCACACCTACCACATGCTCTCCTACATATAACATACCACCCACCCTACACACCCACCATTCATATACTACACACACAACATACTACATACTTCACCCATATACACACCAGACCACACCCCCCCCATAAATCCCTCCATATACATATACCCACACCAACCACACGACCCACCCTACACCCACATACATCACACATTCTTTACTCACATACCACTTACACAACACATATATACATACACAGATCACATACACCACTCACATATCCCCCCCATGCATTCTTGGTGCCAGATGTCGAGTAGAGGTAAACTGGAAGTGAAAGAGGCAAAACCTTTAACATTGTTTTTTCTTTCATTCATTAATTCATTATCTATCTATGTATCTATCTATGTATCTATCTATCTATCTATGTATGTATCTATGTATGTATGTATCTATCTATCTATCTATCTATCTATCTATCTATCTATCTATCTATCTATCTGAATATTATACCAGGCTGGTCTTGAACATACTGTGTAGCCAAGGATAATCTTTAACTTCTGCGCCACTTGATTCCATCTCACAAGTGCTGGCAGTGTAAACGTGCACCACTACAATTCGTCTGTGCAGTGCTGTGGATTGAACCCATGGCTTCACACATGCTAGAAAAGCCCTCCACCAACTGAGATAAATCCCCAGCCCTAGCACTGACTTCTAAGATCACAGAACAATGATCATTTTAGTGCAGGATGACAAGGAGATGCCGCCAGAGGTCATCCATGACAGGGCTTGTTTGAGTGCTTGTATGCTAGGCACTAGTCTAAGTACAAGCAAGAGCAGAAAGAGGTGGGAGGGGGGGCTTCATTCCCGAAGATAAACTATGATACTTTATGCCCAGGACTGGATAGGAATCCCAACTCCACTTCTCCAAGCTTGCAACCCTTTTGCAGGGCTCATTCCCTGGCTTTGCCAGCCAGGGGCTCCAAGAGCAGCCAGATTTACAAAATTCACACCACAGTTCTGTTTCTTAGTACAAAGTCCACATCTCAGCCCTAGATAGATTCCCTGGGCATGAAAAACTAATAGCAGAATAGAGGCGGGACATGTGACCCAGTAGCTAAATATAGATAGATAAAGTGACATCTGTATGAATCCAGTAAGGCTGGAGATACCCAATGCAGGTGCCCAAAGTCAGCCTGAAAACAGGCCATGCTGTAGAAAAGGTTTGCTTGCAAAGATTTCTCTATTGTTTGGGGACAAAGGCTTCATCTGTGGTGACAGAACCAGAGGCTTGGAATGTGACTGGAGATGAGCTCTTCTTCCCATCTAGTCAAGAGGTTATCAAGAAAGGGACACTAAGTCCCACTCTCCCAGGAACTTGCTATCCCAGATAGATGAATGCAGTGAATGCTAATAGCTTGGATGGGCACTGCTTTGGGTGGGGGTGGGGTGGGGAGTGGGCGGGGGGGGGGAGGAGCAGTCTCAGAGAAGACAGTTGGTCTGTGGGAAGGAGAATGCATCCTCATACTAGCTCTGTCACCCAGGGAAAACCCTCTTTCTCCCCACACATCACTTTAGTCCCTCCCTATTGTATTATGAGTACAGGATCAAACTTGGAAAAATCAAAATCTGCAAGGGAGACAGTCCCCTGATGTTACAGTGTCCTCTATGGATGTCCCACGAGAGCCCGATTTGGCTCTTCAACTCTGAGAATTCAAGCTTCCTGAGCCCCAGAGCCCAGGCAGTAGGCTCCTTGACTGGAGTCCTTCCAACCCTCCTTTCTTGCCCAATCCAACCTGTGCCTGTAGATGCAAGGATGGCCTTAGGGAAGCCCTGTTAACAAAATGCACCCATTTTGTATCTGATTTTTCCTGTGCGGAAAGCAGAGGCTTCAGAGCAGCTTCCCTGGTCATCACCCTGTCCACCAGAACCCCCCGCAAAATGCTTGCTGCTTTGTATGAGTGGTGGAAGGCCAGTGTAGTAGGGAAAGTCCTGGCTGTGGCAGTCAGCCTCTAGAGGCCAAAGAAGGAAGTATAAGGGTGAGCAGGTACATTGGTTTTGCCAGGCTGGAAAAAGCTCTAGGTTGTTAGTCCAGGTCACTGCCAGGAGTACAAGAGGCTGAAAAATACTAGACTTCAGGAAACAGGACTTGTACACCCAACTCACACTCAGCATACATAGCTGTGCTAGTTCAAGCCTTTCTCAAGAAATGTACTTGGCCCACAAAGTTCGGAGCAAGGCTGACCCAAGCTAGCCCTAAAGCTGCCAGCTTGGTTCTCTAGGCCAAAAGTACAGGAATGGTGAAATGTTCCATTTGTGAAGCAGCCTCCTGTGAACAGGTTTTGTAACCATGGACATCCTGATTCCCACTGTCTTCCACTGGAGCCTCAGCAGTAGTCAGCAGATGGGTTGCTTTCCACCCATAAGGACCTAGAAGAGACACTACTGTCACTGGTCCAGGAGGTGCTGAGATCCAGAGCCGGGATTGGGAGGGGAGTTGCAAGTGATTTAGAAACCCTGGACAGAGCTGGCTGTGCCAGAGCGAAGGCTGAACAGCAGCTGGCTCCTGTCTGAGCTCCTGAGTCTGCTGCTCAATGTACAGGTCCCAGGAACTGAAGGCTGGGCCCCTCTGGCAGGAACATGTGACCTGTCTGCAATGCTCTAGTCACTGGGGCTCCTGCCTGCAGGCCAACGAAGCAGAAGGAAGGAGTGATACAATGTGGAAAAAAAGTTGGAAGATATTTGAGTTGCAAAGGGGAAAATGTAATATGGAAAAAGCAAGCATGACATGGGGGTGTATTTTTGAATGTTCTTTACAGGTAAATGACTTCTGCATGAAAGTCTGGAATTTCACCTCCCGCCATCCCATCCCAAAACCCTAGCTAGATTCTAGACTTCTTGGCGTCTGTGCTAGAGGAATCCTGGGAGGAAGATGTCTAAACCAGGCCAAGTCCTTCCCAGCATCATAGGCAGCTAAAATCCCAAAGAAGGGGTACTGTTAGCTATCTGCCATTCCCAAGACCCTAGAATTTCCAGGCTCTCCTGTACCCATTTTCAGGCTCTCAGAGGCGTTATGATAAAGCGTGTGGGGACCTTGCATGAATTCCATGGCAGGCAAGGGTGACCAAGGCAGAGGAACAAACATGCCAGGCAGACAGAGCTTAAGGGGGAATTTTTATTAGAAAGGAGAAGGAAAGGGGGAGGAAAGAGAAAAGAGGTAAAGCCACACTCCCACACAGAGAGAGAAAGGGAGAGAGGGGGGGGACAGAAGAGAAGAGGGAGACAGGAAAAGTTCTGTCTGCCCCAGGGGAACAGCAGGAAAGAGAAAGAGAGCGTATGTGGGGGGGAGGTCTTTCTTTTAAAGGGTTCCTTTGCACCTGGGCTGACCAGGGTACTGCCTGAGTGCATTATGCCAGGTGAAAGAGTAATGCTTGCCAGCATAATGCCTAAGAGGGATGGAGTCAAACAACTGCTTGGAGAAACTGGGTCACTTCAGGGGTGCCTTGACCTACAGGACTACTGAGGGACACTACGAAGACCTCTCAGAGATTCCTCTGAGATACCTGGGTGAGGCCAGCCTGCTGAGGATAGCAGGGACCATAGGACCTCTTGCTCCCAACAAGACCCCTGCTCTAATTGTCTGTCTGAGCTATTTGCATTGTTACCATTGTTAACCTCTGCAGCTATGTCACAAGACAGAGCCTGAGAAATTCCCAGTCTCATTTATCTATGCACGTTCACATCTTCATGCTCCAATAGTTGTGTCTGCAACTTGAGATCTAAGGTCTCAAGCTAGCCCTACTCACTCAGATATGCTATCTCCATCTTGAGATGGGCACGTCTCAGGGTCAAAATGGGCTGGGGACTCTGGAACATACCACCACCCCCACATTTTTCTCCACTGGTACTTCATGAGTATCTCAAGTCCTTATAGCTGCCACCTGTTCAACCTTTGCCAGAGCACAAGGAAACAAGAGCTCATCCTCACTTGCTCCTGACTTTGGCTTTTGTCCTTCTTGCATCCTGTAGTGAGGATGAAAAAGAGAACTACCCAGCAGCCCTCTGGAACCCAAAAATGTCTCTCTCCATAGTCTTACCTTCATTCAGGCCCTCTAAACCCTCTCTTATATGTTCCTGTCCAGCTTTAACTCAAAAGTCCCTTTCACTCCATCTGGGGATAAGAACATGGAAACCAAGAGATGAGAATGCATTTACCCAAGGTCACATTTTATTTTCTGCAACAAGCACCTATGTAAAGCTACTCATCAGGTTGGGTACTTGGGAGATAGACAAGAGTCAGAGGAAGAGAGACAGGCCCTGTGGGCCCTGCCAGAGTGCTACATTTTCCAAGGAGGCACCCTTGGATCAGGTCCCAAACTATAAAAGAATGAGCAGGAGATGAGTATGTGAATGGGCACAAATAGTGAAGTAAGGTCTGCTTGTTGGGTTGGTGTCCTTCCTTCCTTCCTTCCTTCCTTTCCTTGTTTCTTTCTTTCTAAGCTAAACTAGGCAGTGCCTGATGTCATCATTTCAACAGGGATCCCCATTCTTGTGACTGGAATCCTGGTGCCTTTTCTCTCCATTGCAACCCTCTGCTACATCAAGCTCTCTGGAAAAGTGACTTAGTCATCAGAAAGTGGTGTTCTGAGCCAACCATCAGCCCAAGGGATTAGCCCAAGGGGGCTGAACCTCATGCCTGAGATGTGCCCACAGATAATATCCAAAGACAGGGACTACCAACAGGTACCACAAATAGCATGGGCTTGCCCACCACCAGCCCCAGAGGCCAAGTCTTCTCTGAATTCAGGGTGTGTCTCTAGAGTTCCACAGCCTCCCCAGGCCACCAGCAGTAACGAATGTCAAGGGCAACTGTGCAAGAAGAGGTGCTACAAAGCAGGCATTACCAGATAAGTAAACAATGTCCATCTTATATTCTATCTACTCCCCAAGTCCCTAGCTTTTCCTCAATACCAGAAGAAGGCACTATCCATAAGAATGCGAGGCTGTGTTTCAAAGAGCATTCTCTAGGTTTCTCCAGAAGACAAATTCCCTATTGATATTTGCTTGAGCTGTGATTCTTTCCAGCCTCCCTACCTCTCAGTCTGAGTCTGCATACCAGCCCTGGTAATGACATGCACAGGACCTGTTGGCCTTGAGTTTTCCAGCCTCTTTTCCATCCAGACCCCCTCCCTCTTCTCTGTCCCCGCCCTCTAACTTTGGCCATCCTAGCAGGGAAAGTGAACTGAAAAGACCTGCCAAATGCTTCCACGTGGATGCACAGAAGGTAAAGAGGCTCCATTCTGTGTCTCAGTTTCCCTCTGGGAAATATGAACTGGCCCCAGCTATGTCCATGGAGAACCAGCTCATACTAGGACCAGGGCAGTGAGCTAAGGGGACTGCAGCAGATCAGGGGGATCCAGCATATTGCCCCTAGCAGGGTGTGCTGTCAGTGAGGGCAGTATCTTTACAGCTTCATGGGTAAGAAAAAGGCCCAGAGGCCACACCGAGTTCAGAATCCAGTTCACAAACCTGGGCATGCCACCTTATGACCTTGATTTCCCACCTTATTTAAACAGGTTGTTATAAGGAGAGGTTTGAACTGAGGATGATGGTTTCCTTCTCTAAGGTCATGGGAGCAAGAGGTAGGACCTAGGTTGGGATAAACGAGCCAGACAAATTGTAGGCACCCATGTCCATTCCCAACCTTGGGTGCCCAAAGTCTGGAGTACAACATGAGAAGTTTCTTTGAGCACCAGAGCCCTAGAAAGCAGCTTTCTTCTTTCCTGGCAATGATCCTGTCCCATGTCACCACAAGGCTGGCAATGAAAGTGACCTCAGGGCTCAGCAAGCAGAAAGTAAATTTGTGTTACGTGTGACCTGACACAATATAGGACATGGCTTGGAACGATGTCCAAACTAAAGGGATCAGTCACATATGGAGGCTTCAGTGAGAAAGGAGGGGAGGAGGCGGGCTTCTGGCTTTCAGAGTTCATCAAGTTATAATTGGGGGTGTTTTCTTGACATACAACTGAAGACAGTTCACAAACAGGTGCCAATGCCCACCTCCACCAGATCCTGAGTGCTAGGAAACCAGAGGCCCTGTCCTAGAAGGTCTTAGAAGATATTAAAGGCTCCTGGCAGCCCTAAGCAGTTTGAGGAGGGAATATGCTAGATTCTAGCTGCTCCTGGGACCACTACCCTCAAGTTGGGAGGGTTTCCTCCCAGATTCTCACAATTGCTCCTATTATGATTCAGATGGCAGCTCCTTCTGGAGTGGCCCATCACTTTAGATCTTTGTAAAATGTCAGGCTGATTTCTCTCCTACTCCTCTTGACCTGGAGGCTGCTGACCTCTCACTCAAAGGCCCCCTCCTCCAGAAAGCCTACCTAATCTTTCCAGCTAGGGTTGCATTCCTGATCCAGGTTTAGGGAGCCACCAAGGCTTTTATGACTCTCAAAGCTGCAACACCCTCTGTAGTCATGAGCCACCTTTGTCACTGACTCACGGGTGTCCAAAGGATAAAACGGAACAGATTTTGAGCACCTGCTGTGTTCCCAGCCTGGTATCTATCAGTTCCGCCTCACTAAGCACAGATCCCCATCCATGGCTGAGAATTGATGGGAGCAGGACAGGTAAGATGGTGTTGTTCCTCCCAGGCCTGTAGTGAGTGGGCTGAGGGTGCTGAGGTGAATCACACACACCAAAGTCCTTCATCAAGTTGTACCTGGTGAGTGCACCTGTGCCCTGGAGACTTGTTGGCATCCAAGCTGGCACTGTTTGTTCAGATGAGAGCCAGTTGAGGCTATGGGAAGATGACCTCCTAAGCCTCCCACTGCAGCTCTGGGATTCAGAGCCCCTCACCACTATTCAAAGTTATGAGCGTGTGGAAACCAGCTTCCTATCCCAGTCCAGACACCATGACCAGAAACCCAAAGAGCCACAAGACCAAGGCAAGACCAAGGACAGGTGTCACCACCTGCCTTAAAATCAAGACTCAGTACAAATGGCTCATGGAGAACACAACTCAACAAACTTTAGAGATTCCATAGCCCTGGAAGGTTTTTCTCCCTTTGAACAGCTGGAGCTGCCAGGTGCCACAGCTTAGAAGGAAGTGACAGAGTACACAGGAGGTCTGAGTTTTCAGCCTTTCTCAGAGGCCATGTATCAGTATGCAGTTCCAAAGAGGATGAGCCTCTTGGCTCCCCCTGCCCCCGCACAAACAATCCAGTCACAGAGCCTGTGCATGGCAGATCCTGCTGATAACACCACAGTGACACTTGATTCGGCGCCTTCTGTCTGAGTATGAGTAGCTCCCTTCTGAGCCCTGAGATCGCCCAGAGCACAGCACATGTGTATCACAAACCACCATCAAGTCCCTTTGCCCTAGGCTCCAGGCCAGTGAGGGGTGTCTTGGAGTATGCTTGCCCCTGAATCTCAGTTTCTTTATCTACAAAATGGGCACATTTTACTGAGGATATGAGAGTCTGTGATCTTTGAAAAACACCAAATCTGGGCTCACCCTGCCCTCACCCAGCTGGCGGTCTACTAACAATATGTCTTATCTTCAAATGATTAGGACACAGGGACAAGGCCAGCCAGAGGGTCACTGAAGTCATACTGAAGTACCCTGCCTCTCAGTTTCTTCACTCAACAGTAAAATGCAGAAAACCGAGGGTACTGCCTCCCTGACAGGAGCCCCAGAAGGGATGCTTGGAGGGAGTATGAATTATGGGTAGAGAGACTGAGACCATGGCTTGTGTGCAAAAGGATACAAACGGGGTACCCCTTGCTGCCTCCCGGTTGACCGCGTCCTTCGGACAACCCTACCTGGTACAGGTGCCCGGCTTGTGGGATGGGTGGAGGGTCGGGCGGGCGTGGTGCGCGAGCTCCCTCGGATGGGCAGCGCTGGACCCTACTGGGCCGCGTCAGCGGGCAGGCGCGGGGCACGGGGTACAGCGGGGAGAGTGCAGGGAACAAGGAGGCACAGACTGGGCTCCACCCGCTGGAGAACAAACAGGTTTTCTCCGGCTGCAGGGAGCCTCGCCCCTAGCCCCTCCCCTCGGCCGGCCCCCTTCCTCTGCCCTCTCCTGGGGTAGGTAGATGTGCCTGGCACATTCCACAAATTCTCCCGCCAGTGTCCTCGGTCCTCCCACTCCTTCCCTGCTCCACCCCATGGAGCTGCTGGAGAAATCAAGGCTGGTGCTTTACTTGCCTGGCTCGGAGAGAGCTCCAGAAAGTTTGCCGCCATGGAAAACTTCCAGGCTAATTCCTCTGGGCACAGGGCCCTGGGGCCAGGAGGCCTCCACCACGTGAAGAGCCCCCGCTGCCTAGTGGCGTCCCTGCCTGGCCCAGGCTCTGGGCCAATGACTTCTACAGATACTGGCGGATCCATTCTGTGGAGAACTACTGTGCCTAGATCCATTTTACAGATGGAGATCCCAGACAGGGGCGGGGAAAGAACTGGGGTTGGGGGTGGCGACTGGTGGCTGAGATCATGCAGGAAGTCAGGCAGAAGAAAACAGTGAGCAAGAAACTTCTGTCTGGCACCTGGGAAAACTTGCACCCTGGAAGGCCATTTTTTTTGAGGGAGCGGGGCAAGATGCAGAAATCAGGACCACCACTCAGGCCAGGCCAGAGACACACATTCAGTTTAATAAGTGACATTCGTTCATGCTGTAGCAAGGCACCGGGTGGGAGGATGTAGGGGTGTTGAATTTGAGACAATATTGGACAAAGGCTCTTAACCATATCTGTGAGGTCAGGGAAGATAGTTAAGCCAGCTCAAGCAATAGCCCTGTATCAGGTTGACAGGCTCGAAAAGGAAAAAGAAAAAGAAAAAAAGGTCAATAGATCCTACTTTTCAAGTCTTGCTAATTTTATAGCCACTGCAGTGGCCTTCAAATCTGCCCACTCATATCCCTGCCTGCAACTTATACTTCCTTCCCAGCCAGCTATCACACAGAAGTCTGGTTAAGCAGTTCCATTGCATGAATATGACCAGATGCTGCTTTAGAGCTCTCTCCTATAGCTTCCTGTTGCTCTTTGGATCAACAACATATATCTTTAGAGGACCTAATGATTCACTGTGGTCAACCTCTTTCTGTAAGATGAGCCACTCCACTGTACTCACCCTGCCTTTCTCCAGAGTAAGTACATCATGTGTCCTTACACCTGACACATTTGTTCCTGCATTCACACTCCCGAAGTACCCTAGTGAATTCAGACTTCATCCAACCATTCCTAAATCTTCCCAAGTGATCAGGTTGACCATTTCCTTCTGAGCACTCACTTCCCTTGTTCCCTTCATTCTTAGTGGTGAAATTGGCACCCTGGCTGATTATCGCTGGGTCACAGAGACCAGCCCACGAGATCTGGGCCATTTGTAAAAGGAAGAGATAGGAGATTGTAACTCAGGAGAAGGGTTCTTCTCTTTGTGGGGTTTATCAAACAGAAAGGAAGTGCCCTGTGTGTTCTGGGGGAGTGGTTAATTGTTGTCTCCTGCCAACAGGTGTTTTTCTCATTTCAATTTGGTTGGCCCCAGGCTAATGACCAACATCTAATGCTTCTTTGCCTTTTCCCAAGGATGCTACTGATGGTCTTGCATTTGGCTTGGCATCCTAGCTCCTAAACATACTAACTATATGACCTAGGGTGGATCACACACCTTGTTTGAACCTAGCCTAATAAAAAAGAGGCAGAATGTAAAACAAAGTTATCATGGGTAAGGATGAGTAAGGTGGTGGTACTTGTCCCCAAGGCCCTCCAGAAAATAGAAAGCTCTACCTCAGAACCTTGAATCAGGATGGGCCATCTGAGAGCATGAGCAAGAATGGTGTCCCAAGTGACTCAGCCCCTGCCCAGGACAGATCCCTTATGACAACTCAAGCCAAAGAGACCAGCCTTGGACTCCTCCCTCCCTGCTAGGTTGCCAGGCCCTGCAGCGGATCTTGCCTACAAACGAGTTTGACTCGAATGGTAGGTGCCCTGCCCTGCCCTGCCCACTAGTTCACTGCCTCAACAGAATCTTCCAATGATGCTCTCCACTCCCACACTATTCCAGGGTTACTTCCAGTCACCTGAACCAGTCAGCATTTGGGGAGGAGGGATGTTATGTAGCCCATACTGGCCTCAGACTCACAGCAATCCTGGACTCGACGTCCCAAATGTTAGGATATAGATACATACAAGTAACATACATTCAGATAAACCAAGTGCTGTCATATCCCAAGTACCTTTATTTGGGATGACATGTCTTGTGTGGGGTCATCAGGTAATCTTTTACCCGTTCTCAGCTGTCAAGTTGTCTTCATGAACCTTTCCTTAGACTCTCCTCAAGTTCTGGACCAAGGTTTTTGTGGCTCTCCTTTCCACTACTGTACCTGAGCTCCAAGACTAGCCAAAAAGTCTCCCCCTTTCACAGTTGCAATCCCCCCTCCATCCTTTTTTTCTAGTTCTGGGATCCTTCCAGCTTGGGTATCAGTGCCCAAGGGGACTGGGTAGTAGCTCCCAGGAATGCCATCAACAAGGCATTGCCATGAAAGCACAGGTGCTGGTTCTAAATGTAAAAGGCTCTAAGAGAAGGTTGGACTACCAGGAAAGGAAAGGGGTAGTAGGTAGTATCTCTGTTCAGAGGAGGTAGCCAAAACAGCTTCTCTGAAAGGCCCCACTGAAGTCAACAGATGGGCCAGAGGACAGATGGCTATCTGAGAGAATGAGCCAGCAGGATTAATAGCTCCATGGGTGTCCCCTTCCCATATGCAAAGCTGGAAGCAGAACCCAGGCTGGCCTATCTAACTAAAGAGTTCCCAGGCTTAGAAAGGAACAACAGGTGGTACCCTACAAGCTATCAGGACCCAGAGGTGGCCCAGGCAGGATTCTTATGCTAGAGTACACTGGAGACAAATGGCCTGAATTTTGCAGCTGTACATATGGAGAAATGGAATCAGGGAGAGGGACCTTAAGATCACACAGCTAGTTTGGTGCAGAGTTGAGCTCCAGAGGCTCTGGATAGACTATGTGTTTAACTGGTAGAAGCTGGAGTTTGTGTATAGGGAGTGCCACGTCCCTGCTTGTACCCTAAACCCCCTTTCCCCTCCCTCCTTCCCAGGTCCTGCCCTGCCCTGCTGCCTCATCCTGCTAAACTCTTCAACCAGTTTATACTTGCTGGGTGACTCTGCTGACTCTTAGCAGAGTGAGTCCCCTGGGGATAGGGGTCCCCAAGCCAGGCATAGCTACACCCAGGAACAGACCAATAGAGCCCTGAGCTTGTGACACTAAGGCTCTGTTTGTAATCAGCTCACTTGCTGGCCCAAACTCTGAGCATTTGGGGTGAGTTCTTCACCTATGAAATATTCCCTTCAGGGACCCCTACAACTCTAGCAGTTTGCTCTATCCACTCTGAGCATTTGGGGTGAGTTCTTCACCTATGAAATATTCCCTTCAGGGACCCCTACAACTCTAGCAGTTTGCTCTATCCACTCTGAGCATTTGGGGTGAGTTCTTCACCTATGAAATATTCCCTTCAGGGTCCCCTACAACTCTAGCAGTTTGCTCTATCCACTCTGAGCATTTGGGGTGAGTTCTTCACCTATGAAATATTCCCTTCAGGGACCCCTACAAATCTAGCAGTTTGCTCTATCCACTCTGAGCATTTGGGGTGAGTTCTTCACCTATGAAATATTCCCTTCAGGGACCCCTACAACTCTAGCAGTTTGCTCTATCCACTCTGAGCATTTGGGGTGAGTTCTTCACCTATGAAATATTCCCTTCAGGGTCCCCTACAACTCTAGCAGTTTGCTCTATCCACTCTGAGCATTTGGGGTGAGTTCTTCACCTATGAAATATTCCCTTCAGGGACCCCTACAACTCTAGCAGTTTGCTCTATCCACTCTGAGCATTTGGGGTGAGTTCTTCACCTATGAAATATTCCCTTCAGGGACCCCTACAACTCTAGCAGTTTGCTCTATCCACTCTGAGGTTGTGCCTCTTCTCCATCAAGCAGAAACACTCTTACTTGTCAAGAGCTCCCACTACGCTGCCATCTCTATCTTGCTTAGGAAAAAGTAGCTCCCAGGGTGGTGGCAGAGACAGAGAAGTCCTTTCTGAAGACCAACTTCCATGCCCAGGGATTGTGAAGTCCTTTCTGAAGACCAACTTCCATGCCCAGGGATTGTTTGCTCTACATGCTACAACCCTGCTGGGAGATGTGAGCTTATTTTCCAGTAAGGGGACTAGGAGGTCATGCACCTCCTGACATAGGTCACTTTGAAAAGTCTTCCAGCCCTGTGCTTGGAAATACACTGTTTTGAATAAGCAGGACACATTTCTACAAGCAGCCTCTGTCTGCATGACCTGATGCTCCAAAACAGACTCTGCCTTTTCTCTCTGGCTCTGAAGCTGCCCCAGGCCAGGCCTCCAGAGCACGAGTGCACAAGCTGAGCCAAGGCCTTGCTGGCAGATAATCCCCACATGCCATGAAGAATGGCTTTTTGCTGCTTTAAGAATCATCCACAGATCGGAAAAAGAATGTTCTAATTGGAAAACCTCCCCGCCATGGTTTTCCGGAGTTTTAGTACAGTTGGCTGGCAAGGAGGCTCCTGGGATGAGGAGGAAGGGAAGTCATGAGGAGGAGACAGTGGGCTCCCTGCCCAGTACCCCCTCATCTCCTGAGCTAGCTCAGACACTGCTGGCCAGAATGGGGCCATGCTGAGGGCTTGGACTTGTCAGCCTCAAGAGTCCAGGGGCTGTCTGGCTTTAACTAGGAGATTCTTCCTGTAGTCCACCCCAAACCACCCCCAGGAGACCCCATTGCTGCCCCAGAGTATTTCAGGCTCTTGGGACTCTCTCACAGGACTGATGTCCATTGTGAACCAGTGCCTGGAAAAGGAAAGGTATGGAAGCTGTCACCTGCTCAGAAACACAAAGGCATAGTCGATAATGTGATCTGTGGGGCCTGCACTAGGAGGCCTGGCAACCTGCCCTTGAACTTCTGAAGAGCCCCATCTGTTGCAGGAAGCAGAAAAAGGCACCTCAGACTCTGGTCCTGCTAAGACTTGCCTGATAGGCCACCGGCTGACAAAGCTGTGGCCACAACTACTCGAGAAGGAGCTGTGGATTTGCTCTGTTAGGTTGAGCTCTGCCCTCATACCTGTAGAGCCCCACCTAAGAAGGAAAAGTGCAGTACATCCCTGAAGCACCATTGTATCTTCTTTATCCAGGAGGGGGCAGGTTACTTGTGGCTTACCTCTTATAGGCTGTGGACTTACTAATCTTCCTCAGAAATCTTCCTAGATGCTTACCTGCCTTGACTTCACTGTGGGGGGCGGCGCTTTGGAAGAATAAAAGGAAGGACTGTATGTTGCTGATTTTGTTGGGGGTGGTTCTTCTTGCCAGCCTGGTCCCACAGCCACCTTGCCCCAAATGAATACACTTATATTATGAAATTGTTGGTCATTAGCTTGGTTTTCTTATTGGCTAGCTCTGTCTTAATTATTAACCCATTTCTATTAATCTAAATATTTCTACGTGGTCTCATTTTACCAGGGAATACCGGACCTGCAATTCCGTTGCCTGCTACATGATGGCTGCTCAGCATCTCCACAGAGAAGAGCAATTTCCGGTTTCTCCCTGTTTATATCCTGATTCTGCCCAGCTACATCACTTTCTGTCTGGCCAATCAGCCAATCAGTATTTTATTCATTAACCAATAGGAGAAACATATACAGAAGAATATTCCCCATCAAGTGTAGGCAATGGCTCCTTGTTCATCTGAGGAGGATCATTACTCTCCTACCCCATCTTTCCATTGACATGACCTTTTTTCTCTTTGCTGCCCAAGTTGCTGCTGGTCAGATTCCTGGCCAAATCATGGAAAGTCAGGATCAGGGCATAGGCCTGGCTTTCATCATAAAGAATCGCTGTGGCTGGTGGATGCTCGTGGATTCATAGCTTTACTAATCTGTATATGTGGGGCATGAACTCCATTCTTCTCTTTCTCTTGTCCCATTCCAGGCTGAGGGTTCTTTGACTATGTAACCTGAAACCAGTATATATCTGTATAGGTGTACTGGCTTCACTGGCCATTGGTGGGGGGGTGTCCTTGAACAGTCGGTGGTCCTAGGCTGGGAGGCCTGGGAGACAGCTACAAGGTACACATGAATGCTCATTTCTAAACAGCTGCATCTGCCCTGCTCAGGGGTCCTGCTACTGAAATTTAAATGAGTCACAGTGAAATACTGTTGGAAATTCTCCTGGCCACATTTCTTTGTTTTGTTTTATGTTTGCTTTTGTTTTGTTTTGTTTGTTTGTTTTTTGTTTTTGAGACAGGGTTTCTCTGTATTGCTTTGGAGCCTGTCCTGGAACTCACTCTGTAGCCCAGGCTGGCCTTGAACTCACAGAGATCCTCTTGCTTCTGTCTCCTGAGTGCTGGGACTAAAGGCATGTGCCACCACTGCCCGGCCCTAGCCACATTTCAAATGCTCAGCCACCCCCTGGGATCGATGGCCACTGTGTGGGAGAGCATAGATAGAAGCTGTACCCATCATTACAGGAGTTCATTGAGAGTGCTGCTCTGGGTGCCTCACTTCCCCCTTGATGGGTCTCTCTCTCTACTTTGTTCCTAACTGAAGCTTGCTCCCTCCATGTGGCAAGGGCTGCCCGGAAACCTTTCCAGGAGACGCTCTCCCACATTCATCTTTCTTGAAATGGGCTAGTTTGTTTAACTGACCTTTGCAGCAGGTGTGGGAAGATGAATAGAGACAACAGCAGTGCAGTAGGCTAGTACGTATGTGACACTAGTCACTCATATCTGGGGAGCAGCCATCACCAACCTGCACCTCCCAATTTTATGTACCTTTGTGTCTCCGAAGACTCTGTAAATTCCACTTCAGGTACCTGGCATGGTTGTGTCTGAACTTCTAGAATTTCTGATACAGGCCTCATTTTTACCACAACTTCTTCCAGATTTCTCTATTTGCTTTAGCTTTTTCCTTTATTTGTTTGTCTCCTGATCCAACAAAGTCCACAGCTTATCCCTTTAGCCACACACTGGCTTGTAACAGCTTAGTCTTTCTTTGTTATCTCCACCTTGTAACAGCACTAACTTTGTGCACAAGGAAACATCAGCATCTTTGAAACACTTGTCCCAAGTCAATGAACAGGGATGCCAAAGCTCATATAACTGCAGAATGGTGTACCTTCCCAAATCCTCCACAAAGACTTCTTCAACTGCCTTACCTCCCTCCCTCCCTTTATATTAACTGTTTGTCTGTCTGTCTGTCTGTCTGTCTGTGTATCAAGTCAGGGTCTCACTATGTAGCCATGTCTGCCCTGGAACTTGCTATATAGACCAGGCTAGCTTTGACCTTACAGTAATCACCTGTCTTCCCTTCCAGAGTGCTGGATTTAAGATAAGAGTTACTATACTAAGCCATTTTATTATTTTTTTTGGAATAAAATTTATAACTGAACCTGAAGCATGCTGGTTCAGATAGACTAGCTGACCAGTGGCACTTTCCTGTCTCCACCACCCCAGTGCTGGGATTATGCGTGTATATCAAAGCACCTTGCTTTTGGTTTTTTTTTTAAACAGTGGTCATAGGGATTGAATTCAGGTCTTCATGCTTACATGCCAGGCAGTTTACTGACAGAACCACCTCCTTAGCCCCATAGCCATCTCATTTTCTTCTGTATCATAAAAAAAATGTGTGTCTCATCAGCTCAGTGGTACAATGCCCACTTAGCATGTGCAAGGCCATGACATCAACCTCTAGCACTTCAAAAGAAGTGTCCATCTTATCTGGAGGATTTCCCACCAGCATCATCATCATTATTATTTTTTAATGTCAGTGAACCCCACTCCCACGTCTAATTACTGCTCCATTTCTGTTCCTCTACTGGGCAAAACCTCAAGGAGTTTTATGGACTTACTGTCTCTCCTCCTCCCATTCTTTCACAACCTTATTCCATTAGGGTTTCACCTACCACTTGCTTATAATCACTCTTGTCACCAATTCATATAGCCAAACTCACTGCTCACATTCCTGCCCTTTCTTTGCAGGCACAACTGAGTGCTCCTTTCTAGAAAAACTTGCTTTTCTTGGCTTCTCTGAAACCCCACTTATCAGGAGATATGAAAGTTAGAGGCTCAGTCTCTGGAACCAGATTATCTGGGTACAAATTCTGGATATGCAAATTATGCAAGTTACCTGCCATAGCTGTGTTTCAATTTCCTATCTATTCATTTGAAGCAAGAGTACCATCACCTGCCTTTGTAAGTACGGCACATGCATTCTGTTAGAATGCAGCTTGTTACTTGGCAGTGCTCAATGAACATTTGCTATTGCAAATATTGTTACTGGAATGCACCACATGGATGTTTAAGAACAACTAAATTTAGACACGTTCAAAAATCTCTTTTCATTCTAAGCCATTGTTTTGTGACAGACTTTTACAACAGGCGTGCACACGTACACACACACACACACACATGCACTTATTCGTCCCAGATAGGAAGTCTACAACATATCATCAAAGTATGCATATTACCCAAGTTCAACTTGGTGAACTCATGAGTTTTGTTGGGGTCACTTATAGGAACATGGGTGAGGGGTTACTTACAGGAGCAGAAATGACTCAAAGACATCCCAGTACATATGACAGTTCACAAAAGGTGGGAACTTGGAGCACACTGCACGACCTGTAGGCAGTGCAACAGGTTAGAAAATGTCCTTTTCAATTGACTTACTTGGTTTAATCCTCTTCCAGGAAGTTCGGCTGGTTTCTTCTTCTTTAGGAAGCTTGGCTAAAGAGTGATTCCTGGCAGTCTTCATTGTTTACTCATGGGAAGAAGGGGCCTAGTAAATCTATTAAGTTTTGGGAACTTCCTGAAGCTTTTTTGAGTTGTTTACCTTCTGTCTTAAGGATTTTCCCTGGGAGATGGAATGTTTCAATATCAGATTAAACTTCTGCAAACAAATCTTTACTCCCTGACTTCATTATCAGAATGGCTCTTCCATATCCAACCAATCTGCAAGTCTGGACTATCTTCCTGAGTTCTTCCTCTCCACACTCCTTGCCATCTGCACCCCTGTACTTGTGTCCCCACTCACCTCTTCTTTGCTTTTTGGGCTGTTACTGTCAACCCACTGTGTCCACTCATTGCAAAGCAGCCGCGGTGATTTTTCCTTGTGCTTTCTATCCAAGCTGGCAACAGAGCACCATCTGAGATATAGCCCCAGCCTCTTTAAATCCACATTGGCTTCATACTGGATTTCTGATTGTTCCCATTCAAGACTCATTCTGTCTCTATGCTTCAGTGTTGATGAGGTTGCCTTCACCTGCCTCTCCACTACTCTCAGTCTTGGATTTCTCTGTGTAACAGTCCTGGCAGTCCTGGAACTAGCTCTGTAGACCAGGCTAGCCATGATCTCAAAGACATCTGCCAACTTCAGCCTGTTGTGTACTGTGCTATGATTAAAGTCTTGTGTGCCACTGCCTGGCAGGAAGTTGTTTTTAACCACTAAGATCTAGAGCAAGGTCTTTTCCATCGGCTTTGTCACAGTACTTAATACCTGGCATGGTCAGTGTCTCCTGACCATCTCTCCCATCCTTCCTGAACTGTGGGCATATTCTTTACACCTGCCCTTTTCTTGAGTGAGCTTTTGATAGCATGCCTGGGTGAGGACACACAAAATAGCCAACAAATACTTGAAGGAAGAAAAGAAGAAAAAGTTCATTTCAAATGCAATGTGACCAAGGCAGCACTTCAAATCAGTGCATTAAAAGCATATCATCCAAGAAATCATGTTGGAACAACAAGTTGCGTTTCCTATTTCACACTCCACATGAAAATAAACTCCAGATGGCTTAGAAATTTAATGTAAAAATGAAACTATAAAAGCACTAGAAAAAATCATGGGATGGAGACAGCCTTCCTAAGTGTGTCATGAAAACCAGAAACCATAAAAGATGGAGAAATGAAAAACTTCTGTACAGCAAAACCCACCATAACTGTAACTACAGAAATAGCAAATGTGCACGTTATTTGCTATACATATGGCAGCTTGAGCCCTAATCTTCTTAAAATTAGTGCAACAGGAAAATAGACCAGTAAAGCAATGGAACAGATACTTACAAACAGAATTCTTCAATTGCACAATGAAATTCAAAAGAAATTGGCTATTTCTACCTCTGCCTCAGGTATGAAGAACTAAAAAGGAACCTGTAAAACATGGGGTCATTTGGGGTGAGAGAAAGTAGGTTTGTTCATGTTCCAGTAGGTTCTAGGAATGGGACTATATGTTCTTGCCATCTTCTTCCTCCAAAGTGATCCAGATAACAAATTGGTGACTCCCTTCTACCCAAGAGTACTAACATATACAGATTTTTTTTTTTTTTTTTTTTTTTACAATTTGATCTAATATATACACATTAGCTAGGCACACCAGCCTGTGTCCTGGTGCTTATGCACAGCATGTCCTTGCTCAGATGAAAGGCCAACTTATATGCTGTAGATCCCATTTCCCGCCACATACATGTACTACTTCCTTCCTCCTGGGTTAGCTGTTAGTCCCTCTTAGCCAGGCCATTCTTCATTCTGATCAGCATTCTTGAATTCTCCTCATCACAGGAAGCCAGCTTTTTCTTGACCCCCATTTTTCCTTCAGAGAATTACCTACATTTCCTGCTTCTGTTTCTTTTATTGTCCTCATTTTTATCAGGTCTGAAGTCTGCCCTGTTGCTAAATCCAATGGCTATTTTTAAAGTTCATATTTTACTGGACACCCGTGTTATTTAAGACCAGCCACTCCCATTTCCTGATGTAGTCCCTTCCTTGGCTCCTCCTCTCTCCCCAGGTCACCCTCTCAATTTTGGAGTGATTCAGGAGTCAGTCCTTGGAATTCTTCTCTACTATGTTCATTTTTATGGTGACTTCAATCCACCTTGTAGTAGCTTTAACTAACTCCTGGAGAAGAATGGCTTCTAAATTTTGAATTCTAATTTCTCACTCAAGCCCATGCTTTGAACTTCAGGTTTTTGGATCACATGACTTTTTCAATATCTCTACCTGTATATTTATTGGGTGTCAACTAAAAAGACATAACGCACGCACGCACACACACACACACACACACACACACACACCAACCAGAATTCTCAGAGATCCTTGTTAAATATGATGTAGTACCAAGTCTGTTTGACCTGACAATAGAACACTAATTTTTATTCCTCGGTATCCCCAGTGTTCTAAATCCTTGCCAACATTTGATACTGCCAGGTGTTTTATGTTTGTCAGTGCAGTGGATACAAAATACTGACTTGCTGTATTTAATATTATTACAAGACTTCCAAAATTTAGATATTTATCTTTGTGTGCACCTGTATTATGCTGAGGAAAATGGAGTACAAGTATGCTCACTACACTATATTCACTGCTATTTTTAAAGTCTTGTTTATGCTGGGCACTGTGGTATAAACCTGTAACCCCAGCATACAGGAAGTGAAGGAAAGAGAATCATTAGTTCAAGGTTACATGAGAACTTGTTTCAAAACAAACAATCAGCAGTAAGAAAACCTACCAAGTTTTAACCAATAGGTACAAAATACCTGATAGAAACAACTTAAAGTTTTATTTGACTTCAAAGTCCATCATGGCAGGAAGACAAACAGGGGCCCACCCATGGTGCTAGGAACTTGTGTCAGTACCTTCACATGGTGTGGACCAGGAAAATAGAGTATAGGGCTAGAACCCAATGTGGGTGTACTCTTCAAGATTTTCACTTAATGACTTACTTCTGTCAGCTATATTACAAAGATCCAACACCTCCCCAAATAATACCACCGACTGGGAACCAAATGTTCTAACACATGTTCTACCATTTCATGTTCGAAACCAAACAATAACCCAAATTTATACCAGGATACTCTGGCTGACCAAGATGATTTTAGATCTCAAGTTATAGACACAGAAAATTATACATCATATTGGTAAATGAAAGAAAGAAAATATGGCTTGCGTGAAAAAAAGGCACACTGGAGCCAGGCATGATGACACATGCCTTTAATCCTCAGGAGACAGGGGCAAGTGGAGCTATGGGAGTTCAAAGCCAGACTGGTGTACATAGCATTAGGATGCATAGTGAGACTCTGCCTCAAATAAACAAAACAAAACAAACAAACAAATAAGGAAATGAGAAAGAAAGGACACATAACAACATAGTGTGATTTTATTTTTATAACACACTACAAAGGCATTGAGAAATACTTTGGAGAATGTTACTATTAGGTATAGTCTATAAGCTGGAATTCCAGTAACATTTTGTTTTGTTTGTATTTTCGTATGTTCTATTTTGTATTTTCTATATTTCACTTTTTAAAGATTTATTTATTTTTAATTTTATAAGTATGGGATTTTTGCCTACATATATGTCTGTGAACCACATGGGTGAAGTACCCATGGAGGTCAGAAGAGGTCACAAATCGCCTGGAAATGGAGTTATGTGGACTGTCATGTAGTGCTGGGAACTGAATTTGGATCCTCTGGAAGAGCAGCCAGTGCTGTTAACCACCAAGCAATCTCTCTAGGCCCTTTCTGTTGTAGAATTTCTTCCAGCCAGGTCCCACCTCCCTTGACCACAAATAACCACACAGAGACATATATTAATTGTTAAACTGTTGGTCAGTGGCTAGGGCTTCTTATTGGCTAGCTCTGTGTTAATTATTAACCCATTTCTATAAATCTATGCATTTCCATGTCGTCTTGGTTTACTGGAGAATGCCCAGACCTGTGTCTCCTTTGGCGGCTACATATCATCTGTTTCCTCTTTTCTGTGTAAATAAAAAGAAAGGTTTTTTGTAACTTTAACAGTAAAATTATATATTACAAAACAGTTATCAAGTAAGAACTACAGTAAACAATATTTAGTCCATTAACACCTTTAATTAAAAAAAACATCATACCTGTAATCCCAGTACTTGGGAGGTAAAGACAGGATGATCAGGAGTTCAAGGTCATCCTCAATTACAGAGTTCGAGATCAGGCTGGCCTGGGCTACATGAAACCCTGTACCCCCCAAAACAAAATAAAAACTAACAACAACAAAATCACCTCAACCTCCCTATGAGTTATTTGTCAAAGAAGCCTCACAGGTTCCCCAAAATATATAGAATACAGCCATTACTCTTGGTTGCCCATTAGGGATAGATGTTAAGAACCTATTGCTCAAGATATTACCCACATTAGTTGCAGTACATATAGGAATCAAGTTGAAAATGATTTGGAATCTTCTTTTTTCCTGGCTAGCTTTCATAGTGCCTGGATGTTCTGTGCAGTCCACTGGGGAAGAATATTCATCAGTGGTCTTATCTAACTGTGGACACTGCATGCTGGCCTGCCAGACAATATATGACCACTGGTATAATGGTGGCATGACTTTTTGGAGGGTAATCACTTTCTGATGAGACCTGGTCTATAGTAGGGAATACATGTAAAACTGATGAAAAGATTAACTGGGGAAGTAACATGCCCTAGAGGGAAGTTTACTATATACAATTGATGCTTTGCTACTTGGACATGTAGCCAAATTACATTATAATTCATGATTATATCTGTAGACAATGCTGCTCTCCATCTTGGACAGAGAAGCATCTTTTTGTAGTGGGAGGTGCAGAGATTCATAACTGGTCAAAGTGCTGAGACTAAGTGACTGTTGAGTGTTCAGCGCTTAATGGGACATCTACATTACCTCTTCCAGGGTCCAGGGAACATTGTGGAAGAAGGGGAAGTCAGAATCTAAGAGCCTAAGAATGGAAAGGAGCTATGTAGAATGCTTTCTTCTTAATGTGTGACACTTTCTCTACAAGCATGAAGACCCGAGTTTTAAGCCCTAGAACCTTTATAAAAAGCAGGGCATGTCAGCCCCTTCTATATCTGAATGGGTAGAAGATACAGATGCTCCCCAATGACTTCTTAGTCTAGAAGAAAGGAGCCCTCTAGAGCCAGAAACACTATCATACTAAGCGACACTCAAGATTTCCAGGCCCAGGCACAGATTCATGTCATGCCTTGTAGCTGGGGTGGACAGGACTCAACCAAGCACCACCTGCAACCCAACCAAGAGTTCTACCACTGGGCAGTCAGGCACCATTATGGTGAGAGAATACAGGGTGGGAAGGTGAAAGACAGTAAGAGGAGGCATGGTTTGTGGACTGGGGAGAGGCAGATCTGGAGAGGTGAGGGTGGTAACATATGAGCTAATATGAACGGCCTCTTGGTCATGGGAGTTCAGGGTGATGTGCAGGCCTGAGCTATGGCCAAGGCCCAGGTCTTGATCCAGGACCCTAGACCAGCCAACAGGGCATGTGTTGATATCTATGGCTCCTGATGTTGCTGGGGGCCATGCAGAGGCCTGTGGGCTAGGACACCACCTGGGGCCATTTTGGTATCCGAGGGCCATGCTGCTGCAGGGCCATGCCAATTTGAATGACCACCTGGGGCTATGGTGACATCCTGGCCTGGGCTGCTGCTAAGGACCATGTCTAGGTCCTGCCTCAACCGGGGTCATAGTCAGAAGAGAGCATTTCATATCACTCTTCTCCATTCTCAGGCCATTATATTCTTTCTGAGCCCCCCTTATGAATACCACATACACCCATATGAATATTACATGAATACCACACACACACACACACACACACACACACACAGAGAGAGAGAGAGAGAGAGAGAGAGAGAGAGAGAGAGAGAGAGAGAGAGAGAGAGGAAGAGGAAGAAGACAGAGAAAGTATGCCTGCCTGTTTAAGACCTACAAGAGATTGGGCTGTTCAATATTTCATTTCATCATGGATCATGGAGGAGTTCATGAGGCCCCCATCCGTCCCTGGGGATCTGTTGTTAGTTAATGGTTGCTGGGGAAGGGTGGTCATTTTCACTCATGGTATAAGCCACTGGTAGGTTGCCCACATTCTAGTAAATAACACTTAGGTAACCTCGTGTAAGTGATACTACTTAGCCTCAGTGGTTTCAATAAGAAGACATAAAGGTTGGAGGGACTAGCTGGTAAGAAGGGGTCAGCAGGAGTGGGAGGGAATAAGAGACGGTAATGGGATGAATATAATTCTAACTCCTAGTATGTGTGTTTGTATATGTGAACATGCAACTGTCAAAAAATGATGCCAAATTTGTCTTTTTTAAAAAGCAATTTTCAAACTTCATTTGACTTTATCTCATATTTCCATGTTCAAAGTATCTAGAAGGTTTCACACAAAAATGGTCATAGTGGCTGCATGTAGGAAATGGGCTTGTGAGAGGGTACTTTACATTTTCTTTATTCCTTTCTGTGTTTTTTTTTTATTTTTTTTAAATGACAGTATACTACTTTCATAATAAACTAAACTAATAAAAACATAAAGGATTCTGTTTTTAGCATGCAGGATAGCTTTACCAGTCTCAGAAACTTTAGGTCCAGCTTGAGCAGTGACTCTGATGTCCTCAAGTACTTTACAAAGAGTCAACTCAAGCCATGCCAGACCACTATTTTTAGGGAACTTGTGAGATCCACAGCCAGTGGCAGATTTTGCTTTCGGGTAATGCCTTAAGCCAGAAATGATGTGTCACCCCCATAAAATAACTGGTTGTGGGTTCCTTCCCCCTTTTTGCTGGAAGCAGAGGTTATCCCCAGAGATCCCATGGGGCCAGCAGGTTGTCAGGGGACAGAGTTTTTGTGCCCCTCTTTGTTTTCTTTTTCTTTATCCCTTTGACACAGTCTCTTTTGACACAGGTTGCCCTCTGATTTGCTTTGCTATGCAACTAAGGATAACCTCAAACTTCTGATCCTACTGCCTCTGCTTCTAGTGCTGGGATTACAGATGTGCACTGCTATGTCTGGAAGACATGGTGCTACACATCAAAGCCAGGGGTTGGTGCATGCTAGGAAGTTTTCTGCTACGTGAGCTGCAACCCAGGCTCATCAAATTGTCTTTCTAAGCACTGTCAGTTCATAAAGATGGCAGGAAGTATAGTCTGCAAAACAAACAAAAAGTGCTAAGTATACATACATCTCTGTCTTCTACACTTGAAGACAAAATTTGGAGTCGCTCCAAATTGAGCTCCCTCTTTTTCCTCCACAGCTCATGAGCTCTCAAAGGCAGAATCCAGATCCCATTCCTTTTAAGTAAATACTGGGGACAAGGGAATGGGATGCTTTCCATAACGAACAGCAAACAATACGCAGAGATATTTTGTGAATGCCCATGTTTCTAAAGTCAAGGTAGCAGGTGACGTGTGGCTGTCTCCCAGCATTCCTAGCATTTCAGTCTAGGCAGTGGCATGCAGAGCTCAGCTCATGTTTCCTGAGTCCACATTATTGAGCAAAAGCTGTAGGATTCTGGGCCAAGGCTTCCTTAGGCCAGTGGGTGACTTCTGAAGAGACAATATTCTCTTGCAAGGACAGCTAAAAGCCGTTCAGCCTGCTCTCATGAGGGAATGGCCTGTAAAGCATTTGAGTTGCTGTTTTGCTTTGGGCTTTCTGTCTGTCTCTTCGTCTCTCTGCTTCTGTTTCTGTTTCTCTTTTATTGAAAGGCAGAAACTACATAACCACCTGTTATGAGATGCCTGTAAGAAAAGCAGTTAACTGTTTAGCCATCTCTGCAGCCTCACTGCTTTTACCTTTCTTTCTTTCTTTCTTTTCTTTCTTTTTTTTTTTTTTTTTTTTTTGAGACAAAGTCCCATTTTGTAGCCCAGGATGGCTTGGAATTTGAAGTAATATTCCTGTTTCAGGGCCCCGTGATAGGATTACAGGTTGAGCTACCATGCCCAGAAATAACTGGTTTTTAAAAAACGCATTAATTTATGTTTTGAAGTAACATTTTTTTTAAAAAAATGTGGGTACTTTGTTCTTTTACATATCGTCATTTTATTAGCCATTTTATAGACCAACCACAGTTTCTCCCCACCTCCTCCTGTTACCTCCCCCCATCTCTCTTCTACCTCCCCCCTCATCCATTCCCTCTCCATCTCCTTTTAGATGGAGTAAGGCCTGTCATGGGAGTCAACAATACCTCAAAAGGAGACAGGACCAAGCTCCCCGTCCCATAAGGGCTGATCCAACCATTGGAAATAGGTTCCAAAGAGCCAGCTCATGCAGCAGGCACAGGTCCTGGTCCCACTACTACTAGTGGCCTCACAAAAGACCAAGCTACACGACTGTCAACCAGATGCAGAGGGCCTAGTTTGGTCCTATGCTGGCTCTCTAGCTAGCTGCCTGTCCAGAGTCTGTGAGCGCCCATGAGCTCAGGTCAGCTGTCTCTGTGGGTTTTTCTGTCACGATCTTGATGGCTTGGGCTCAGAGAGGCCTCATTATGAAGGGATGGAGGCAGCTTGTCTTGGATCCTTGAAGCTCCTGGTGGGCATGGTGTCATGTAGGTAGCATAAGATTGAGTATGTAAAGTTGATCAGCGAATCCATACAGGAACCACTGTTCCATGAAAGAGAACCGTACAAGGAAGGAAAAGGCCTCAGAAGGCACCTTGGTTGAGATTTACCTGGATGCCAAGAATAGACTTCCTCTTCCAGGACACTGCCCTGCCTGGGGAACAGTGAGCACAAGTTTGCAGCTGACACTTCAGTCTGATCTGAATTTCTGTAACCACAAGAGACCAGAGATTTCTAAACCATGCTTGACGTGACATTGCTGGATAGACAAGGCTACCTCTATAAGGCTGGATCAAGGCAAGTGCTTGTAGGGTGCACAGTTAGTTGATGTCACTTAATGTCACTTTTATGTCAGGAATCATTCCAGCCTCACATCACTCTATGGTGCATATTGGTAATTATTTACATTTTATACAGTGTGCCAAGATTGAAGAGTTGGCAAGCAGTGGTGTTTCTGGTATCAACAATGAGGCTAATATTTACTGAGGCCTCACTGTGCTTTAGGAATGGTTCTAAGTATCCCTGTAAGGTGTTCTGAGAAATTCATCCTCGAGACTTTGGCCCCCTTTTTCTGCCCCTCCATAAGGAAGCTGGTTTTCCTTTGGTAAAAATTAAATTGTTGCCTGGGTGTGGTGGATCTGTAGTCTCAACACTTGGAAGGCTGAGGCAGGATTGCTTTGAGTCTGAGACCAACCTGGGGCTACGTGCCAAGAGCCTGTCTCAAAAAATGAACTTTAGAAGCAGATCTAAGTGCTTTTTATATGACAGAAAGCACAGTTTTGATGATGTGTGAATAAGTACAGTCTACGTGGTTAACATCCCTGTACTCCCAATCATCCTCAGTCACAGAAACCATTTGTGTGCCCATAGCTGGCCCTTTTTAAGTCTGAGGAACTGACATGAGTGGAGGCCCCTCCCTAGTCATGTTCTGTGGGACAGCTGGGAAAGAATCAACATGTTACCACAAGACAAGCTTCAGAGTCCAGCAGTCACCAGACTGCGCTTCTGGCTAGATCTGGGCACAGAATGAAGATGATGTCACTACAGCTTCACATTATTTCACCCAATTAACTGAGAGTTAATTAGTATTTCCAAAGAGCTTTGAAGAAGAAGAGTGCTGTTTATTCACTGCTGGAGTGGCGAAGAGAAGATCACTCACTTAGAAGACATGTAACACTTACACCTCTACAGTCATGTGGGAAAGGTTAGTTTGCCAGGGTTGCTGGAACAAAGAACCACGGACCAGGGGCCTTAACACAATGGAAGCACATTCTCTCTCTGTTCTGAAGGCCAGAAGTCTGAAACCAGTGTTGACAGCACTATCCTCCTTAGAAGACCTCTAAGGGTGGTCCTTCTTTGTGTTTTCCAGCCTCAGTAGCCCTACGTATTCCTTGGCTTATGACTACATGGCTCACATCTGTTTCTTTCTCTAAATGTCCATTTTCGATCATGTATGTCTGTCTAGTCTCTTTTTCTGAGAACACTATCATATTTAAAATTAGGCTCCTATAATCTTAGCTTGATTTTATCTATGAAGACTATTTATTATGAAGGTTTATACATGGGTTTCGACTTGGACATAGAACCGAGGTCATGTAATCAGCTTGACAGTGTCTACCTGCCTGTATATTTTCCTGCTTTGTTCTTCCTTTCTTCATTTGAACAGGGACATTTGGCATCTTGGGTGATACTGCTGTCACTGGTGCTGGGTTTGGCCTTTGCAGTCTTGCTCTTGAGGGTCAAATTTATGTTGGAAAATGAATAGGAGGTTGTCAGCTGGAAGCCTTTAGCTCAGCCTCTCAGCTCCCTTTCTCTACATGGTAGTTGTAGTCCCAAATAAGGTACAAAGGGGGTATGCCCAAGTCTATGAGTCCCATCCTCACTGGAAGCAGAGACCCAGACCTAGTATTTTGGAGTAGTGCAGAACAAGCACTTGCTCACCCTGGGCCATGGGAGTCTAAGGAGGATCCCCCCACATCTCTCAACCCCACCCTCTTGGTGACCTCTACATAGGTTTTGCACTAAGCAGTTGGTGCCAAATGAGCTCAGTGAATGATCTGAATAGCTCTGGTAGACAGGGCTGCACATATACGTTTTCTCAAGGCCCTAGACCCCAGTGCCCTTGTGGGGCAAGAAGGGAATAACTTAGGCAGTCCCTTAGCCCTTTTCTCTCTGGCTGCCGTGCCCCTGATTTGTGGCAACTGAACCTGTCAGGACTTGCCTGCCCTTTGACCTCTCGTTCAGTTGGAACTTAGCTTCAAAATTGAGCACCAGCATATTTCATGCTTCGGCAGGTGGCTTGGTACACTCTTCTGTTGGTGCTCCTCCATGGTTTCAGGGCTTTCGACTCAAGGCTGGTTGAACACACTCACTTGGGCTGCTTGTCTCTACCTTTGTAGAACCAAATGCTTTTTGCCATGCAAAGATTAGAGAACCAACATACTCCCGCCCTTCAGTCTCACCAGCCAGAGAAGCTCTCTCTAGGTTTCAGCCCTTATGGTCAGTTGAATAATATTCCCCTCAATGGTGTTCATCTTCTTAGCCTCACAGGCTCCTGTTTTTGTTGTAATGGGCAACAAAGACTTTGCAGATGTGATTAAGGATCACCAGACTGGGCTTAAGGATGATCGTAAGAGTCTTCATAAGAATTAATGAGAGAGGAATGGAATAGTATAAAGGACAGTTCAAGGACAAGTTACTGGGGAAAAGGATTTCTATTTTTGTTTCCACAGAAAATGATAAATGGTGGATTCCTTCCAGACTAATGTGGTTTGATCAAGCTAGACCACCTGAAACAGAGTACCAGGTTTTCCTACATTCAAAACAGCTGGACAAAGCAGCCTTACAGACTACAGCCAGGATTTCTGCATCTTCTTAGAATCCCCCATAACAGCGCCCCTTACCAGCAGGAAGTAGTTTGGAAAGAACGATGCCCAAATTCCCAAATATTGTCTTTAAATGTTTGTTTTCATTTAAATGGACTTGGTTATATAAAATAATAAAAAAAAAGAATTAATGAGAGAGGAATAGAATAGTATAAACAGAGATTGCAGTAATATGCTTTGAAGACAGAGGACGGGGTCATAAGCCAACAGAACAGGTGATCACTAGATGCTGAAAACAAAAAGGCAAAATAAATTGCAACCTGAGGCTCCAGAAGCAATCAGCCCTGACAGCAACTTGACTTGAACCCTCTGCAATAAAATTTGAGCATTTACCTCTGTCCCTAGAGCAACTAGAAAGTATTTTTTTTATAACAAAGATATGTATAAAATTTAACAATTAAGAGTAGATGACAAAAAACATCTAAGACTTGGTGCCTAATTCTTTGCCCCCCCCCCCCAAGGCAAGTAGTTCGTTTGGCCCAAACAAGACAGTATCAGACATTTTTGGGAACAGACTCCTGTACCCACAAAGTCCATGCCTTCTGATCCTACCATAGTCAGACCTCAGGAAAAGTAGTCACACCCCCTGAACCTTAGCCACACGTCTTATGCCATAGCCAGGCTTCCTACACGTTTTGAGCAACAGGCTTGTCCCCTTCTTCCTGTACCATAGCCCCACCTCCTGTTCCAGCTTCTGTGAGTTCTAACAGCATAGCTCCATCCTTTCCTGGTCCCCTTCAGGTCTTAAAGTGATAGATCTTCCTCTGGAACTAGTCTCTGGGTGCCCTGGCCATCTCTTCTCTCTCCCTTAGCTCCACTCATCTCTGTTTCAATTCTTCTCTATCAACCTTGTCAAGCACCTCCTCTTTTCTTTGGATGTTGATGATTTCTTCCCAGCTGCTCATGGAAGCTGCCTCCAAGCCCTCCACACAGCGCACCTATCCCTGCTTCCTGAAGCTTTTTCTCACACCATTCAGCAGGAACCCTGCACTCAACCAGTGGGGCGAAGCAAATTCTCTTCTCTAACAGCCATTTCTGTCGGGACAGCATAATTTCCACCTTAAAGATGGGCTATTATTCCTCTTAATACGAGAACAATTTAGACTTTTTTCTTAAATATTGTTTTAAGCCACTGAAACGGTGGTAATTTGATGGAGCTACCACAGGAAATAAATTCAGGGCTCTCCTCCTGTGCTGAGGCAAGGGTACACACTTCACGTGTGTGTCCCAACATACAGACCTGAACATCAATGGTAACTCAAGGACTGTCTTTGTTTCATTTGAAAGAACAGGAAGTCGTTTGGCAAAAGGTAATGGAGTTGGGGGCTGCCAGACTAGGGTCAAGGTTCAGCTCTCCCCCGAACTGGCTGTGTGTCTGAGAAAGTCTGTTTTCCCTCTTTGAGGCTTCAGTATTCCTTGCACCAAGTGGGGATCATAGACTTCACGGGGACAAATCAAAGGATAGATTGAATGGGCATTTGGGAATGGATGGGCTTGTTGGCTGAGGAGGCGCCCTGTTCCCCATTACCCCTTTAGCCCCAACTCTTTGTTTACATTGCTAGCCATTCTTGCCACCTTCTCCCTAGGTTTCCTTGGCTTTTGGTTCATCTCTTAATTCTTAAGGTCCTACCCTTCATCCTCTTTATGCTCCTACTGCTTCAAATGGCAATAACAAGCCAAGGTGCTATCTCTTACATCTAGAAACTTGGCAAGGCCAGTAATTTGATCTCTTTACCGCTACTCAAATCTTGCCCCATTTTGGGTGCCTAGTCTAGTTAAAGGCACCACTAGCCACCAATTAATTCTCTGAGTGGCCCTCCTAGATATCTTAGCCTCATCCCTCTTCCTTAGTCCCACATCTAATCAATAGCTAGTTAGGTATTCTACATCCTAGCATCACAGCATTCCTCAAATGATTATGCCATCTCTTGACACTTACCATCAGTCCTCTAGGTCAGAGTCCCTTACTCTCTCCTTGTACTTGGTCCACCACCCAGACACAATTGTACTGCATCTCTCCTTCTCCAGCTCCTAACTCTACCAGTTTTCTACCTAGTATCAGTGATGTTCTACTTAGTATTTTTATATAATTGGAATTATAGGTGATTCCTATCATGTCCTTTCATGACTAGCTTATTTCATTCAACATAATGTCCTACACTTCGTGTGTATCATAACATGTCTCAAATTCTCTTCTAAGTATGCATATCATTGTGTTACATGTATTCCATGTTTATTCATTCTATTGATGGCTACTTGGGCCGTTTCTACTTTAGGGATATTTTAATAAATGTTGCAATGAACCTGAATCTACAAATATCTCCTTAAGATTTTGCTTTTGATTTCTCGGGTATGTATTCAGATGTGGAATTGTTGAACTATATCATAATTCAGCAATGTACAAAGATTCCACAAGCTAACACCTTGTCCTTTGCTTCTTGGTGTGTACATGTTTGTGTGTATGCAGGTCCACATGTATGTGAGAGTACACATATATGTCTTCTGCCTGCACAGCATGTACATACATGGTATGATTACTTTATGGTTGTCCACCTTGTTTTTTGAGAAGGAGTCTCTTATTGGCCTGATAGTTAGCATTTGTCTTTACCTCATCAGATCTACGATATAAAGACTGTGTGTCCTGAGACTCGAACTCACATCTTCATGCTTGTAATACAAACACTGAGCTATCACTCTTGCCCACTTAGGAAAAATACCAGCAGTCCTGACATGTGTGAGCTGATGTTTATTTAAACAATGGAGTTGAATATCTTTTTATTTTTGGTTACAATGTTTTCATATAATTTGGTCATGTTTCCCCCCCAACTCCTCCCAGATCCTTCCAATGTTCCCATCTTTAAGTGTCTTTTGTCCTATCAGTCTTAATTAAGTAGCAGTTCATATATCTTTATTGTGAAAGGGAGACGACAAATATTTTAGGTTTTGGGGGCCACACTCAATTCCATTATTGTAGCAAAAGGTGCCTATGTCAGTAAAATGATATAAAAGCAATGTCAAGCAATATTTGAACCCAGGTTCATAGTTGGCTCACCCTTGCTCTTAACAAGAGGAATACTTGGGCTAACTGGCATTTCATTTCTTTGGTGGTACTTTGAACTCCTTGAGGGCAAGGGCTGTATTGTTACTTCCAGTTTCCTTTGAATATAGCTAGTAATTTCCTCCTCCAAGGAAGAACAAAGCAGGTGGTGTGTGTTCCCTAGTACCCACTACAGAAAGCATCTCAAGAGTCATCAAGAGACAGATTGCCTTCACCTTCTTCTCTCCTTTCTATCCCTACAGAAATGGGAATCCTCTGAAGCCAGTGAGCTGATGTGAACCATCCTCCTGGGGAAGAGCATATAGGAGGTAGACCTGGCAAAGGGAAATCTCTACTTTGGACATCATCATGTGGAACCTTCCACAGTCTATGGCTAAACAATGTTGAATAAAGGAGTTTTCAGGATGGGAGATTCTAGTGTCTTCTATAGTGCTTTTCTTTCTCATAGTTTCCATTTGTGCCTCTCTCTCTGTGTGTGTGTGTACACTTGCTTACAGGTGCACACTCTTGTGAGTGCATGTGTGGAGGCCAGGACATCAGGTTCTTCCTCTATTATGTCTTCCTTAATTGATTTCTACCTTAGTCTCTTGAGACAAGGTTTCTCAGTGAACCTGAAGCTCACTGTTTTTTTTGCGAAGCTAGCAGACAGCAAGTCCCAGCAATTCATACCTGTTTCCTATCCCCAGCACCAGGATTACAGGTATCTACAACTCTGCCCAGCTTTTTATGTGGTGCTGGAGATTTGAACTCAGGTCGTGATGCTTGTACAGCAACCATTCTTATACACTGAGACATCTCCTGAGGCCCTATTCGTGCGTTTGAACGCTTCAGGTTAGATCATTTCTCATTGAAGCTTGCTATATCCTGCATGCATTGGAACTTTTTTCTAGATTACGCTGCCAAAATACCAATGTGAAAGTTGGAGTTTACTGGCCTTGAGAGATCCAAAGCCAAGTGGTCCCCTCCAGGTTCTGAGAAGGTTCTTTGTGGGAACTGCTGGGGCTTTCTTTCCCAAAAGTCCTAAAGTCTTGGCACACTTTGTGGGTACCTTCCCTGGAATAGGTAAGGAATAGAAAGCCCTTGGGTTGTGAGGGTAGACATGCAGGAATTGAGGGGGCCTAAGGAAGACATTATGTTGGAGATGGAATTTGAAAGTGAATCAGCTGCTGCTCCCCCCATTCCACCATGAGCTTTATGTTGGGCATAGGAGAATGCTGCTGAGGAAATGAGTGGAAGGTGGCACAAGCTCGATTTCTGGGGGTGGAAGAGGAGAGCTGGGAGGGAGAGAACGATGGCAGCATCAGCATACACCGTCTCACAGCAAACCTGTCCTTTTTGCATGGGTTCCATGATTTCCATTTTGGAGTCATAGGCCTGAGTTGTAGGCAGGGGTGCCGACTGCCCCTTAATTTCTCTCTTGGATCTCTCTCCCAAGCAGGCTTCCCCACAGCTGCCTAGCCCCAATTCCCTAGCTTGTAATTTGTATTAGGTCAGTCTTGTCCGACACGTTGGTGGAAGATACATTTTGAAAGGCTAACTTATGGTACTCAGAGGTTGCAGATGCCAAGCATGTATGCTGGGACTGTGGCTCTGCTCTACCCTAACCTGGCTGGCCATTCCCTTTTGTGATTGCTATTGTTCCTGTAGGACACCAAGCCAGGAAAGATGATCACCTATGCTTACTGAGCACCCACTCTGTGCTCACCTGGTGGAAGTAGGAGAAAGCAAAGGCAGGGAACACATGAAACGAGGTGAAAGTCAAGAGTCACAGGCTGGAGAACCAGAGAGGAGACAGGTAAAGATAGGATTCTGAGGAAGAACGCTTCACTCTAGACTTGGAGACAGAGCCACAAAAATACTGTCAGTAAGCAGGACAACCTGAGTAAGTGCGTGAATGACAGGGCATGAGTGCAGTTTTGCTGGAATACAGCACGTTAGACGAATGGTCGGGGTTGAAAGGTAAGGTGGGGAACAGAGACCTGCTAAAGCATTGTTGGTAGTGAAATGGAAGCTACAATTGTTTTTGCTTTGGGTCTGACATACCACGTGTAGAGACTGGACTGGAAGAGGGACAGATCATCTTGCTGTCACAGCACACCTGACTCAGGAACTAGGTCAACAGCCACAGAGAAGGGAAGAAGGGTTGAAATGGGAGATATCCCCAGCAGACACACAGGGACCTAACTGCCTTCCTCTGGCCCTGATTCTGCAGAGAGAAAGTACCACATGGGAGAGGCAGAGGCTAAGCTCCATGCTCTAGGCAGCCACTGTAAGCCATCAGTCATCAGGAATCAAACAGGTAGGGTAACCTCTGGCACTTGGGCCCGAGATGAGAGCAAGTTATGACTTGTAGGTGGCTGAGGTGAGGCTCTAGCTACACTCAATGATCTAGGGGAGACTACTTTAATGGTTGAAACCATCTGTAGGGCTTGTGGACACAGTGCCAGCTCCGCCCTCAGTCGCATGTTTGGGGTGTGGCCTGAGGCTGAAATTTCCTGGCACTTGACTTCCTCCAAACTGGCACAGAGGGTGAGTGGGTCTGAGTGAAGAAAGTAAGGAAAGAGGAGTCAGCTGGGTACTTATGGTCTGTCTGAAGGGTTCCTCCAGTCTCTTTCTAATTAAGTCATCTCATCTTTCAGGTCTGAGGAGACACTGCTTCCATGCCTAGCTCCAGTTTTTCCCTACACCATGTTCGCTCATAGGCCCATCTCCTGCTTATGATACTCTGTAATTTTCCCTTAAAAAAGATTTATTTTTATACATATGACTGTTTTGTCTGTATGCATAGAACATGCATACTTGGTACCCATGGAAGGCAGAGATGCACCGCACCCCAGGAAGTAGAGTAACAAATATTTCCTGAGCCTCCCTATGGGTACTGGAAACTGAACTGGGTCCTATACAGGAGGAACAGGTGCTCTTTACCACTGGCCCATGTTCTTTGCCCCAATTTCCCTCGTTTTGAATTTCAGCAGTTTTCCGTTATATATTAGTTATGTGACCCTGCTACAATGTCCATACCAGACACACAGGATCTAGGCTGGCTGTACTCACTGCAAACAGCAGCACCCACTGCAAATGTGTAGACTGTAGAGGTCAAGGACAGCTTCAGTTGGAGTCTTCAATACCTCCTGCAGGCCTGTGTGTTGAAGGTTTGTACTCCATCTCCTGGTGTGGCTGGGAAGTGGTAGCTCCTTTAACAGGTATGGCCTAGACGGAGGTCTTTGAGGTATTTCCTTGAATGGGATAGGGCACCACAGTCCCAAAAGCAACAGAGACAACCAACCATAGAGTAGGTTCTTAAAAACATTTTTTTTTTTTGCTTTTAAGTTGTTGATGTCAGATATTTTGTCACAGTGACAAAAGGCTTACAGAAGAGAAAGACATCTTTAGTCCATAAGCAGTTAAGATTTTCAAAGGAGTTTTAAGGCATTTGGTTTTCTGTTTGTTAGCTTTCTTATCCAGTACTTCTGAGCAACTCCTAAGCTCTGTTCCCATCTAAGGTGCATCTTTCCTTTCTGTGCTTACTTCTTATTCCTTTCTAAGTATGTCCATTAAATGTTCAGTTCTAACTCATTATTATGCTACTTACTACTCTCTGGCCTCCCATGTAGAGCAGGCCAGAAGATTTTCTGGATCCTTGGCCTCCACTGAGTAAATCCTTAGTTGTATGAACCACCGCAAGTTGTCCAGACCTACAGAATAAAGGTTATTCCCTGCCTCCCTCTTTAGCTTATTAATGTCCTACTGCTTCCCAAACTAGCTTTTCCACTTGTGTCCTCTCCTGAAGTGAACTTATACCAGGAAGTGCAAGGTACACTGTTACTTCATGTATGGTCAAGAAACACAACATGGGAGATGGTTTGATATGTTTCTGTGAGGCGAGCTGCAAGGATGTCTGAAGCCCATTAAGCATCATCTCATGAAGGAGTTTCTACTCAAACATCACGGAGAAGAAAACCACTCTCTCCAGCTTATTGCTAACCAGCCCAGTATTCCACGTTACTAGGAGCTAAGCAGGTAACACAGCACACAGTGGACAATATTAGCACACACTGTATCATATCACCACTGACAACTAACGACCACCACTAGAGTCTACGGAGAAAAGGAAATGTTTTATGGCAAAACAATGCAGGCAGACACTGGAACCAAATGAAAGAGACCCTGACAGTATGCAAGGCAGCAAGGGGCCAGGAGTGGATTTATTCTTAGGGATTGGGTCACAGTCGTCAACACTTCTAACAATTCTACTGTGATCATAAGTCATAAGAACTGCATGTCTGAGGTCTTACTTTGTGTTTACAATTTCTGATTTTGCTTCCATTTTTAAGAATGTGAACAAAATCTTGTGGTTTTCAATTTAATGTTGGTATACTCAGGGCTGTCTTTATGAGAGAGATGTGGGGGGAAGGAAGAAAGACCAAAGCAGTGTCTGCCTGCTCTAAGGCCAATACTATCCTGCAAGAAATGTCTCCTGTTGTTACCTCCTCATGGAGGGACTCGGGTATGTTACCATTTAACCAGCAAGGGGAACATAGCTCAGAAGAAACTCACGTAAGGATACTGACATATTAGAAGAGAGAAGAAAAAATTATTGATGTGGGCATTTGGGCACATCACTTGCCCTTCCGCAGGTGGTGGAAACTCTGCACTGTCCTTTCCACGGCGTCATCCATGGTGACCAGTGGCCGGTACCCAATGAGCTTTTTGGCTTTCTCACAACTGTAGTAGTGGAATGTACCAGCCAGTGCCACACGCATTGGTGTAAAAGTTGGCTGAATTTGGATGAGAGGACTGACCACCATCACCACCAGAGAGAGCAGGAAAGCAAGGTAGTAGGCCACCCAGTATGGGATGTGGTACTTGGGGGCCTCATAATTGAGGCCTGTCAGCATGCGGGACAGGAACGTCCAGAAAGGGATTGGCTCATCATTGGTAATGTGAAATGCCTGGGTAAAGGAACACAAAGTTAGAGAGGCCTGCACAGCGACTGGAGGAAATAGGCCACATATGGGTCTCGAAGTTCAACTAGCTACTGGCTCCCCTTACAACTCCTACTGTGGAAAAGCAGGGTCACTGCCTTATCTCTTTTGCAGGGGCAGACACTAAAAGGGACATGTGAGTTATGAGGCCTTACATGCCTAGCTACTGCAGTATATCACACTCTGTCTTAGATTCTCAGAATGGGCAATACATAAGGGCAGAGAGGGAAAGTGATATACATTCTACAAAGAGGCCAGGACTATAAGTGAAGTTTAGCTTGCACTTAGGACGTTACTTTTGGTCATTATAGTCCATGGTAAAACTCTACAGTTTTATCTTTGGATGTAACAAATGGTACCTATTAGATCTTTCAAACACGTTGTTTGTTCTAAACCAAAAGTTGTAAGTGGGAAAATAGAAAAGGTTCACAGGGAGAAATGAGCATGAATGCTCAGAAGGATTACAGAGTTCGCAGTGAGAAACAAGGAAGACAGTGAGCCTGAGGTGGGGGTAACAGAGTAGACCCTCTCAACTCTGCTGAGTTCTGAGTGACTGCATTTATATCACCTGCTAGAGGAGTGTCAGGCCTGAGCAATATGAGCCATGTATGGGGGGTGAGGGAGGATAGAGATCTGAAAATATGAGGAGAAAAGCGAGGAGTAAGCATCTGCCTAATGTACACACGATTAGGCCTGGAGTGAGCATGGGGTTATAGAGAAGGAAGTCCTGAAGCTCGGGTCCTAGATATTGGCTGTTCAACGTAACCTAGAACTTTCCCAGTGGGTGTTAAAATGCTAGGAGAAGCAACTGTCTTACCTTCCCACCCAGAGCTGCATCTTGGGATAAGTGCTCAGCTGCCAAGATATGTCCATGGACCACATTCTCCACAAAGGTGAAGTCCACCAGGTTCTCCCCATTTCTGTAGGTACACAAGAAATATTACAGTTGTGTTTGGCTGCCAGCCCCACAAAGCCCTAGCTCTGAGGCATTTGAGAGACGAACCCATTTCTATTGTAATAGTGCCTGCCTCTGGTACTGAGTGATTGCAACTACTGGGACCTTTGGGGCAGTGCTATATTGCATGAATGTGAAACTGTGGTGCCCTGCATAATCAGCACCAGTGTGTCTTCTTGGGCTTTGATTTGGTGTATAGATCTCGACCACTTTCCCAGGGTACACCAGGTCAATGGTCTTCCAGTTTTCTCTTGGCCGTCTCTAAGATCCCTCAAAGTCTTAAGTCAGGGCATCAATAACATTTAGTAAGTAAAGGAAGACATGGCGCTGGGATAAAATGTGAAAGGCACCAGGCATATTGGCTTATACCTTGAATCCTAGCATTAGAGAAGCAGAGCAGGAGCATCTCTGAGTTTCAGGCCAGCCTGGTCTACAGAGTGAGTTCCAGGGCAATCAGAGCCACATAGTAAGACCCCATCTCAAAAAAAAAAAAAAAAAAAAAAAAAAAAAGAAAAGAAAAAAGAAAAGAAAATTGATTCAAGAAAGGGCATGGTTAGCAGCCAACCATACTTACTATCATTCTCTACTTTTTAAACACACAGTAACTGCCTTGTACATGCAAGGAGTCAAAGGGTTACTGCTTCCCTCCAGAACTTCATATTCCTTTGTGTGTGTGTGTGTGTGTGTGTTCAAGACAGGGTTTTTCTGTGTAGCCCTAGCTGTTCAGGAACTATCTCTGTAGACCAGGCTGGTTTCGAACTCAGAAATCCACCTGTTTCTACCTCCCAGGTGCTGGGATTAAAGGTGTGTGCCACCATCACCCAGCTCACTTCTTTAATTTCTAAGCAGGGACACACATCTTTTCCCGGTGTACCTGAAAGAGTATACAGAACTGAATAATATCCTTCCAAAATTTATACTCCTTTGGAAATTGTGGAGTTGATCTTATGTTGAAATGGGGTCTCTGCAGATGAAATCAGTTAAGGTCAGACAAGGGTAGAAGTCTTGGCTCAATAACTGGCTCAATAACTGATGTCGTAATAGAAAAAGGGAAACTTGGCAACATATAACACAGAAGATGGTCATGTGTAAAGGCAGGAAGAGGCAGGAGGAATGAGTGCACTGCCACGCAAGGAGCAGCAAGGAGTACCCCATAGAGGCTTGGAGCATAATTCTTCTCATAGCAGCCAGGAGCCAGGCCTGCCAATAGTTGCATTTCAGACTTCCATAACTGAGAATTAATTTTTGCTGTTTTAAGAACTATTTGTGGGAGTTTGGGATGCCAGTTCCAGGAAATCAACATGGAGGGCAATAGACAACATCACACATGTATGGTCTGAATGTTTGTGTTCCCTCTATAGTCTTGTTAGAACCTAATTCCTACTGTGCTTGTGTTCTGAGGTGGAAACTTTGCAGGGCAATTAGACCATGAAGAGCTCTGCCCTCATGAATGGTGTCAATGCCCTTATAAAAGAGGCATGAGGAAGTCTGTTTGTCCCCTGAATCACATAAAGTACAGAGCAGGTAAGAAGATTAGACTCTTAGACACCACGTTTACTAATGGCTGATCTTGGACTTCTCGATCTGTGAGCTGTGAGTTACTCTTGTTTGTGAAGTCTTCCAGGCTAAAGTATTTTGTTACAGAAGCCTGAACAGACTCATAGTATTACACGATGCTGCTTGGCATTCTCAAATTATTATCTGCATTTGTGCTCACACAATCTAAAGGGGACAGAATGTCAATGGTAGTTGCCTTACCCAATCATGAACTTCATTTTGCCTTTTCTAGCTGCATCAATTAGGATGGGGACTAACTGTGGGTCCCTTGGACCAAAAATGCCATGAGGACGAATGGCTGTGGTTAAGAAATTCTTCTCAGGGTTGTTGGCATCCAATACTTCCTGAAAGAGAGCAGGAGGGAAAGGGTCCACTGTAAGACTTCTCCTGAGCTAAGATGGTACCTACTATGTGTGGAATATTTCCCATTAGGACACAGATCAATGACATACTTGGTGTATGTGCAGGCCACTGGATAATTGTCTGCCTTGGGACAAGATCTCACACTACAATTCTGTATCCCATCTAGCCATGAAAAACCAACAATGAAGGAGAAAACTGGCTTAACACATGAGAAAGCTCAGATTGTGTTCAATGGCTATGAATACATGCAGCCAGAAGGTATATCCTATCTTAGATTTATAGAAAAGGTCTGAGAATTTTAGTTAATGAGGTAGCTTGACTCCAGTAAGGCTGTTACCACCAAAAGAGCTCCTGCATTCAGTAGCATGTGCAAGGCTTCAAACATACTCATCCACTATGTAATAAACAGTTCAGTCAAAAACAGACACATATAGTTGTGAAGTTAGCTCAGTTAGCAAAGCACTTGTCTTTTAAGCACAAGGACATACATACATACATACATACATACATACATACATACATACATATATATATATATATATATATATATATACAGATTATAGTCCTAGCTACTTTAAACTAGTTATCAATTGAGTGAAAGCAACCAGAGCTTCCTGAACCAACTCCCTTCAAACGCTGCTAAGTGTCTGTAGTGCTGAGGGGAATGACCAAGCCTTCAAATGGCCTCTAACATGGCTATCTCTATAGAGTTTGAAAAGTTGCTACACCAACCCCAAAAGTCCATGCCAGTGACATGTTGATGGATTGAGCCCGGGCTTCCATCTGGAGGTCATGAGCCAACTCAGCTGTGGGTTGGAAACCTAGCACCTCAGGAGCCAGTGCACAGGGCCTCTGGGTTAACTAGTATTATCTGGAGGCCCATGGTAGGCTTTGATTTCCCTTAAGCCTAGTTCCACAGAACAGGAGGGCATATCCTGGACATAGGACTTCTTAAGTAGGTGAGGACAGGCTCTGCTGTGATTTCCATGTGACTATGCCCTATTCTCAGATGGCAGTGAGAACAAGCAGAGCAGTTCAGTGTAGAGTCTCAGTTTCCAAGTACTGGCTTAGAGAGCAAACCTCAGTGTGTGATGTGCTACAAAGGCCTAGGAAACAAGGCCACTGCCTGTAGTGGGATATTCACTTTGTCTCCTTCTGTGGCACTGACCACGCCCATTGGGGGGTGGAGCCATGGGCGGAAGTGACCTGTGGAAGGAGGTCGGAGGGGGCCAGGAAGGGGCTCTCTTTCTGGCGTGACTCGGACAGGAGAGGATCGGGTTGAATTTCCTGGTGTTCATCTGTCTAGGTTGTAAGTTATTTCTCCCTGAATAAACATCTATTCGGCCTATTTGTTTATCCTGATCCTTATTTACCGCAATAACTGCCCAAGTAATTGTGGGGCACAGGGGTATCCTAGCCCACAGTGCAGAATTTCCAGTGTCCTGGCAACCTCAGTGCTCAACCCACAATTCTGCTCAACAGTTACATGGAAATTATGGAATCCCTAACAAAGACTGGATCCCTCTGTGTATTTCCCTATAATCTAGAGATGGTAAGAGTGCCTATATATTAGATCATTTTGGAGTTTAAAGGAAGTAGTCCCCATAAAATACTGAGAACAGTATCTGGTCACAGTAAGTCATTCTGTCTTCTTGAAATTTAATTCCACACATGAATTTATATCACACGCTGGGTATTTAGGTCTCAAAATACTAACTTTCCCATGTTCACAGACATTTTTTCTTATGAATGGAAACAGTGGATGTATTTGTTCATTCAACTAGCTTTAAAGTACATACTTTCTCCTGCAAGATCTTGGTCTCTGTGTAGTAGTCAATGGGCTTCATGGCATAAGGGAGGTCTTCAGTTCCATTTTTTATGTCAACACCCTCAAAGACGACACTGGCACTGCTGGTTAAAATGAGTTTCTGGCAGAGAAAGATTTAAAGTACAACACAAGTTAGGAATCACTACTATTCCAACTGCCTAAGGGTCATATATGAGCAAGCTCCATCCATAAGGCACTTCCAAGACACTTGCTGGAGTGCCTTTTCTTTTAAGTCTTCTAAGATAAAGCCAAAGATAACCACTTTTGTAGCCATAGGGACTTTAGACACATTCTAGTATTATACTCTAAAATACGTGGGTCTTTTTTTTTTTTTTTTTTTTGCCATCCTATCATGAGGAGAAAACAAAACTAACTCTATTCATGGTAGCTTACTATGGGAGAGAATCTCTATGGAAGGAAGGATGGACTACTAATCTGTAGGGAAATTTCTGCTTGCAAAATCCCACGGGATACTCTAATACCAATCCTGCCAAATGAACACTAACATCTGCATATACACCTAAGTCATGCTTTGCTACCAGAGCCAAGCACCTAGCATGTGTAAGGCCCAAGGTTCAGTCCGCAGCACCAAATTACAATAAAGGAAGGAGGGAGGGAGGGTAGGAAGGCAGGCAGGCAGGCAGGCAGGCAGGCAGACAGACAGACAGACAAGCAAGCTAGCTATAATTTGAAGGAGGATGTTCTCTTTTGCAGGTCCCCAGATTACATCATTCTGGTTAAGAGTACTTCATCTAATACTGACACCATTAGCTCCATTAGATATACCTTTACTTCTTTTATTCTGCAACATTCTACTGGTCCTAGCCAGAGTGGTAGAAGACAAACACCAATTTATAATGTTTTTAAAACTAGAAACAACCCTCCTAATGCTGTGACCCTTTAATATAGTTTCTCATGTTGTATTAACACTCAACCATAAAATTATTTTGTTGCTACTTTATAACTGTAATTTTGCTACTGTTATGAATTATAATATAACTATCTGAAATGCAGGATATCTAACATGTGATCCCAGTGAAAGGGTCATTCAACTGCCAAAGAGATCATGACCCATAGGTTGAGAACTGCTGTGTTAGTAGATGATAGAAATAAAAAGATACAATACCTATGCAAAAACATGGGCATACGTACAGAAAATATTAAGAGTTTGACAAAGTAGCTGAATTAAAAATCAATATAATTAGGAGCTGGAGAGATGGTTTAGGTTAAGAGTATTTAGTGCACTTGAAGTTAACCTGAGTTGGGTTACCAGCACCTATATTACATGGCTCACAATAACTTGTAACTCCAGTTCCAAGAGGATTTGATGCCCTTGGCCTCTGAAAGATGCCTCTGCTTCTGAAAGCCCCTGTACAGGCATGTGTACACACACACACACACAATCACACACACACAGTCACACACACAAATAATTACCAAAAAAAAAAACCCCAAAAAACCATAGGACCTCTCTCTTTCTCTCTATATCTATACATACATACATACACACACAGACACAGACACACACACACACATACATATATGAAAATTGGTAACTGAAAATGTAGGATAAGTTGGTGATTAACAAATGAAGGGGTACACAGGAATAAATTCAACAAAATACGTATGAACCTTTATGAAGTACAGTACAATTATCACTGAGTGGGAGATATTTCACATTCGTAGATAGAAGACTCAATGTTAGAAAGTCATCAAATGTTTTTTTTAAATTACCCAGAACATAAATACAATTGCAGTAACAATCCCAGCCAACTTCATCAAGGACCTTGACAAGCTGATTCTACAGTGTCTGAGAAAATTTGAACAAAAGGCTCAGAGCAACTAAGGGATCATTGAAGAAGTTAGTCAGGTAGTATGTCCTACTACCTATTGATACATATGCTAAGGTAGAGCCTGCATAAGAGGACACAGGTCAGTGGAGCAGACAGAAAACCTAGGGAGGCAGACACAGGTGGATCTCTGTGAGTTCTAGGCCACCCTAGTCTACTGAGTGGGTTCCAGGACAGCCTCCAAAGCTACAGAGAAACCCTGTCTCAAAACACCAAACAAACCAAAAACCTAGGAAAAAGACTCAGGCAGTACAGGATGACCAAAGTATGCTGCAGGCAGCATATATTTACACAAATGTTTGATTAAGCAATCAGCATGTTGAACTGATTATTTGAAAAAAAAAAAAGATCAATCTCGACCCTGTTGCATATAATTATAGATTTCTGGTTAATTAGATTTAAATATGGGAAGTAGCACTTTAATATTTCAAATAAAATGCTTTGAAGACCTTTTTGTTTTTGGTGTTAGAGAAAAATGTTCCCTAAATCAATTTCTTTTTGACCTTACACACCAAGCTAGCTACCCTCTCAGAGGATGAACAAGAGTTATCTATATCAAGATGCATAAAGCTCAGAAACTTAATATTGGTAGGAAAAAGTTTCAGAAAGACATGTTCAGTATGATATTATTGCTATAAAGTTCTACAACATGCAAGATAATACCTTATACTGTAAGTGCATGGAATTGACAGAAATAACAAACCCAGATCCAGAACCATTGCCCAACATGGGTTAAGAAGGGGCAGTGGCACTGAGGAAGGGGGCCAGCTGGCTTCAGCTATGCTAGTAGTAAACACTCTGCCTTTTACTGTTCTGTGTCTTTGATCTAACCCACAGCAGCACGGGGCTTCACAGATCTCCTAGAGTGGAGTGGCTAGAACTTGGCAGCAGAGGGGCTGCTTTGAAGCCCATCTCTTTTATTTACTACCAGCAGCTTTGCTTTGCCCCTGGCTACCTAAGAAGAAAAGTAGGTGCCAAATGCAGCACAGCAAAGTTCTTGTCAAGCAGACATTCTGACATATTAGAATGTAGAGAAACCTTACAGACATTGTGATTAGTAAAAATAACCACAGCACAAAAAGGATAAAAACTGTTTGAATGTACTCCTGTGAGCTTTCCAAAGTAATAAAGATATAGACTAGAGAATAGTGGCTGCCAGGAGCTAGGGAAGGGCTGAAAAATGCACAACTTCTGTTTACTATGTGGCTAGAGGACAGTGATAATGGTTGGACAATGAAGCGAATACGGTAAATATCACTGAGTGCATAGTTGAAAAGGGGTGGTTAAATAGCATATTGGAAACATTATGTACATGCTGTTTCAACAGAGAAAATAAGCAATGTCTTCTAAACTTCATAGCTCTTTCAGCAAAGACCAATAAACCTTAGCCAATCTGAGCACTCAGATGGTCTATCCATATTAGAAGAGTATAACCCCCAAATGGCCCTCTGTAATATCAACTGGTACCTAGGGCTTAATTTTTAGTATCTTTTCAATATGAAAGAGGCAACCCTGGATTAGCCCAGAAAGACAGTAACAGAAACCACTCCACCTCCCGTCCCTCTGAAAAAGTAAGCACATGCTCCCGATACTAATCACTCAAGCATTCCCCTTACCTGAACCCCGGCCTTTTTGCAGGTTTCAATGACATTCTTGGTGCCAATGAAATTCACTCTATAAAAGAGTTCCTTGTTGTTACTGGATGGCGGTGGTGATGCACAGTGGAAAACTGTGCTTACACCTTTCAGAGCTGGGTACAGGTCCTGGAAAAGCACACAAACACAAAAGAATCAATCCAGCCTAGGACAGGTCAAGAGGCTTCTCACATTCTCTGTCATCTTTGGCCTGTAGGGCTTTTGGCTTTTTGTAATTATATAAGCAACATAGACACATAGTGTGTTTCTTTTAAAAGACTCAAACTGTACAGAGCATGTGGGATAAAACCACATTTTGTTTTAATTGTCCCATTTAATTATCTTGTCTTGAAGAAAAAGGGAGTATGAGAAACCAGGCAACGCAGTAACTAGAAGATGTATAAAGCGAGTCAGTTTCACTTACTTCTAGAAGGAACCTCCTAAGACAAACAGGTGGCTGCAGATCTGGGACAGTTAACTCAATGAACCAAGAAGATCTTGCTTTATCTTATCAGGAAGTAAAGAGGCTATCCAAGCCTACTGGGGACTTAAATGATTAAAGTACCAATATACAGAGACTCCTAGTGGTCATCAGTAAGAATAAGAGTTCTTATTGAAAGTGGAAAAAAATTAAATTAAAAAAAAGTGAAAAAAAGTGGAGAATAAACTGATTAACTCCTGAGGAAAATGATCTGACAGGCTAACAGAACAGAACGACAAAATGTCACCATAGTGCCAAATCTCCACAAAGTAGTAGGCCTTAGATATAATTTATGATTATCATCATAAGAAAGAAAATCACCAGGTGCCACAAAATCCTTTGTCATTATACACAAACATTATAGTGCTGGGAAACTATTTGAGAGTAAAATGCATCTTCGAGGCATATAGATTTTTGCCCAAATAACTATCAAATGATGAAATAGTAGGCCCATTCCAACATGTAGGATATTCTTTTTAAAATTAAATTTTACTTGTGTGCACACATGCGTGTGAGTGCGTGCATGCGTGCGTGCATGCGCGTGTGTGTGTGTGTGTGTGTGTGTGTGTGTGCGTGCGCACATGTGGTCTGGATACGAGAAGATGATGTAGGATTTTTTTCCCTTCTCCTTTTTTTTTTTTTGAGACAGCATCTCAACTATGTAACTTTGGCTAGCCTGGAACTTGCTATTTAGACCAGGCTGCTTTCAAAATCACAGAGATCTGTCTGTCTCCACCTCCTACACTTTAAAAGATATCTTGTTGCTTCAGGTAGGTTGGCTGGGCAATAAGCTTCTGAAATTCACCCATTCCCACCTCTCTAATGCTTGGCTTTCATGACCATGCATAGCTTTTTATTATTTGTGGGTTTGGGAGATTTGAACTACTACTTTTAGAGCAAGTACTTTTACTCACTGAGCCATCTCCTTATCTCCTAGCTACTTTGAAGTAACAGTTACTTCATATTTAAGCTTCCCTAACCATTCTGACATTCTATTTTATTTGTGGGTTTAGGATCCAAATGTGGACCATGCATATACAAGAACCTTGTATTTTTTTTCCATTTCTGTTAATCTGGAGCAATCCTTGAGTTTTGCTTTCTTCATGTAGTGAGATATTCACTCTGTCTGCACCTATTGTACTGACCACGCCCACTGGGGGGTAGGGACAGGTGCAGACGTGACCTGGGGGGAACTAGGTCTGGGGGAGGGGACCCTGGAGGGCTCTTGGTTCCTGGACAGAGACAGAGGGCATCTGGAGGCATCCTTAGGACTGGAACCTGCTGGTGTTCATTTGTCTCTGTTGTAAGTTATTTCTCCCTGAATAAACTTCTATTCAGCCTATCTGCTTTCCCAAATCCTTATTTTTCCATGTTATCTTCCTTTTGTAACACTGTAATATTTCACATGATCAGAGAGGTTAATTTATGGACTTATGCTCAATTTGCATTTGTCTGTTCCTTTACGATTACGTTCAGGCTTAATAGTTGTGGCAAGCATTCCACATCAGTGTTAGTGTATTCTCTTATCATGGCACTTCTGTTTAATGCCAAGTTGGATCATTCAATGAATGTAATGGCTTTCAGATTCTTACCATATCTGTGGGGTGATAATTCCATGGACTGGTTAGGTTATAGCATCTACTGATGGTTCTGTCCTGGAACATTTCTCAGCAAATGGTGACATTCTCATTTAAGGGCACCCTATGCATTTATTGAGTTGACATCCTCTGCCAAATAAGACTTCTGTCTACCCAGATTTCCTTTTTAGTAACTACGGATGCATAGATTCCTTTAATAATGTGCTAGATAAGAAAATTTATGCACCCACAGTTAATACACTCCCAGATTCCCTTTATGGTTTTGTTTAACTTGTGCATGTGCTTAACAGAATTTAGGTAAACACATTTACTGACTCATTATAAAGGAATTACAAAGGATACAGGTAAAGAGATGCACAGAGTGAGGCATTAAGGGAGTGGTGTGGAGCTTCCACACCCACCCTGGGTGCCCGGGCCTCCAGTCTCATGATACGAGCGTGACTGAAGCATAGGCATGAGCAAAGCAAAGCAAAGCAAATAATGAAACCCAGCAAGGCCTGTCTGCTCAGATTCTTCTTGGCTGCTCTGTGTAGCATTCTTTCCTTCTAGGTATGGGGATGGAGCCCTTCTGACACTGGGTGGGGAGAAGAGCACAACACTCATTTTTAAAAGATGAATTGTAGTTTCTATAGCCAGTCTTAGAGAAAAAGGTGTGCATTAGGAAATGTGGATGGAAACACTCATTCTTCTATTTACTATCTCTCTCTCTCTTGTGTGCGCGCGCACACACATACACAAGCATAAGGGTTTGACGGGGTGACCTGAACCACACACATCAAGTTTTCAGTTCCATAGAAATAAATGAAATTGGGTGTGATGCTTCATACTTGCAATCCCAGCATTTGGGAGGTGGAAGCAAAAGGGTTAGTGTGACTTTGAAGCCAGTATTCTTGACACAGTGACTTCCAAGCTAGCCTAGAATACAAAGAAAGACCCTGTCTCAAAAGAAGCGTGTGTGTAAATCTATCAAAGATCAGATTTTATAGCGCCTAGACACAATCAATATAAAATTATTGAGATACTTATTGGTATCAACATTATTTTAAAGTGCCTCTCACTGCAGACTTATCTCAACTGAAGTGCTAGATGGTCATACGTGTTGTCCAGTGGCTGCCTTACTGGATAATGCAGTCCTAGATCTACCAAAAGACATGGAGGCAACTCTAAAAAGTAGTAGGTGGGGCTAGAAGGATGGCTCAGTGGTTAAGAACAGCAGCTGTTCTTGCGAACCTGGGTTCAATTCTCAGCACCAACATGGTGGCTCACAGCCATCTTTAACTCCAGTTCCACAGGACCTGATGCCCTCTTCTGGCCTCTGTAGGCACTGCACACATTTGGTACATAGACACACATACATGCCAAACACCCACACACATAAAATAAAAATAAATAAAATCTCTCAAAGTGGTATTTATATATCTTAATATAGTAGATCTTAAACTACTTTGAGCCTTTCCTTTCAGTTGGCAAGCATCTTTTTCCATCTGGTTGTTTGGAAGGTAGACCAGGAACTAAATAGAGTGTATTGTGAGGGGTTCTTTGGCTGGCAGCTGGGATAAGAGCCTGTAGTTCCAGCACTAGGAGGCTGAAGCAAAGAGATCATTTTTAAGTGTTCCCCTGGCATGTTCTTTCCTTAGCTCAGAATTCAGGATCCACTGTTAAAGCTTTGCCTTATTCCCCTGACCGTTTATCACATTTGTTTGGCTAATACCTGCTCTGGTTAATGAACCATGTCCCCAGTCCATGCATGTACCTAAAAGGCTGAGCGTCACTACAGAACATGCTGTGTTGGGAGGTCTTTCTTTGGAATCAGATACAGGTGTGGGAAGGCTTTTTACCAGTGCTGGGGCTACAATTTGAAGGTGATTTTGATGTATCACCCCAGTGACTGCATTCAGCACTGCTTCAGAAGTTTTGGGGGAACACCAACAATTAGCTTCATCACACAAAAGAACAATATCCTTGCTACTCTTGGTGAAGAAGACCTTAAGAACAAAGAATGTTTCTCTTAAGAGGCAGGGGTTCCAATCAGTGCACCGTGTCAGTTCTGCCCGTTTCCTGCCTGTCCCAATAACTTCACACTTGCCCCCACGATCACTGTCTTTGAATTTAATCTCAGTCTTTCTCTCCTTCTTGCTCTATGCATGACCCCCTCCCCCACTGTAGATTGTCTCTCTGGAGAACCCTGAATGACACGTGACAAGAAGAGTCTGTGGCAGGGGGATGAAAGTTATATAGGGACAACAAAGGGGCTAGGCAGCCAATACTGGTGAGGACACAGTACAGAGAGTGACAGTAGAAATGACAAGAGTTGGTCCTGCTGCAGTAGTAGAGGGCAGGACTAGGATAAAACAGTGCCCAAAGTACAGTGTCTGTCATTGAGAGGACAGGCTTATCGTGGAGGACAGGTGTGGGCTGGGGAATGACAATGGGAGTAGAGGACTAGAGCATTAATTGCAAAGGAAAAGAGACAAAACCAGTGAGGTTATCTTCTTAAGTATCCAATTTGACAATAGTACCCGAAATGCTGATGCGGCCATCATCAACAAGGAGCTGAAAACATTGTGGGATGAAGTGAGTCGCTTGGGAAGGGAAAGGCATGACTGTGGATGGCTGCCATAAACAGACCCAATAGCTTTGCAGAACAACTTGGCAATACCTACAAATATTCAAAATATAAATAGCCCATACAACATGAATGGAACTTGGCAGCATTGTGTTAAAAAAAAAAGCTATGAAAGTTGTAGAACAGAGACATGGAGCAACTGAAGTGGATGAGTACCGCTCCCGGGCTGGGATAAGAGTGGGAAGTGAGCAGGTGTAAGATTTCTTTTTGAAGTGAAGATGTTCTGGAAGCAGATAATGGGGAATGATTGAAGAGCTATGAAAATTCTTTCAGTGCACATTTAAAAACTGTGAATTTGGGGGTGTGAAAGGGGGCTCAGAAGTTAAGAGCATGCACTGCTTTGTCAGAGGATCTGAGTTGAGTGCCAGTATCCACATTAGATGGCTTAAACCACCTATAACTCCAACTTTGATGTGGGATGGAATCTAACACCTACCTCTGGCTTCTGCAGATACATGCACTCACGTGCTTATACCAACACAAATATACATACATAACTAAATTTTAAAATTTAAATTTAAAATAATTTTTTAAAATAAGATTAATTTTATGGCATGTGAACTATATCTCAGTTAAAATGATGGAATACCATATAGCCTAGCATCTGTATACTCTAAGGTAGCAGTTGACATGCTAAAACCCATAATATGTTTGATAAAATATTTTGGTAAAGTTTGCTTGGCACACAGCCTTGTCCACTCATTGAGCCATGGCTCATGGCTACTTTCATGCTCCTATGACACAGACAACAGTCATTCATTCTGAATACTGATGACATGGTATATGAAACTATTTTCTGTAACTTTCATACTTTTCAAGATATATTTCTTTTCAAACTATAGTTTTCCTGGCCTATGAGTACTTGGTTTTCCCTTTGGGGTCCTATAGGAGATTAGTGAGGCTGAGTAAGTCCCTTACCTGTTGGCTGCAGAGATCGCCTATAAAGAACCGCACCTGGGGATTATCAAACCCTTGGCGAATATCAAATACATTGACAGCATAGCCTCGTTTCAGCAACTGCTCCACCATGTGCTGCCCCAGGAACCCAGAGCCTCCAATCACCGTGCACTTCTTAGCCTGAGGAAAGAGGGATGGCAAGAGGACCAGAGGTATGAAGACTAAAGTGATAAACGTCATGGTCACATGTCACGAACCCTTGCAATGGCATACACATCTGTTTGTCTGTCTGTATGAAACTGCCTGAGTCAGGGGAAAGCTTGGTATAATTGTGTCTGATCACCAGTGTCACCTCATCTCCTGGGCTTAACAAGGGAGAAAGAAAAAACAAATGCCACTAGGCTAGCCTGATACATTTGATCTAAGTTTTATATTTACTGGAAGGGAATTAAAATTCCCACGATCACAGCAGACAATGTAATAAAAAAAAGCAAAAAAGCCTAAGGCAATGACTTCTTGCTCCTGATTGGTAATCCCTGGCCAAAAAAAAAATCTAGCCATTTGAGAGCCACTTAGAGGACAGTGATTTTCTTTGCCTCCATGTGCATAAGGAGGCTCTGGGCTGACCACATAAGCCCCCCCCTCTGCTGGCATCTCCAGGCAGAACTGGGCAGCCATTTATCACTCAGGCTCCACATGCGGGTGCATAAGCATTAGAATTCCAGGATGTCAATGCAAATGTTCACTGACATCTTCTTAATAATCTGGCTACCTGCATTAGTAACCTTTCTCATCACTGTAAGAAGCCACCTATCGGATGCAACTTAAGGAAAGAAGGATTTATTTTGGCTTCTGGTTTATGGGTTAAAGGCCATCAAAGGTGATAGCAGGACACACAGGTGCCTCCACTGCATTCTTGGTTAAAAGACAGGGAGGTGCGCGTGCGCACACACACACACACACACACAAAGACACACACACACAGACACACACACACATACACACACAGACACACACACACCACACCACACTCACACACACGTACAACACACACACACTCACACACACACACCACACACACATACACACTCACACACACACACAGGCCCTCAGCTGGCTTTTTTTTGTTCATCTTTTAATTCAATCAGGGATTCCAGCACATGGATGTTGCCACCAACATTTAGGACAGGTGTTCCTTTGTCAGATAAAAATATCTGGAAACCTTATGGATAGGTCTCCTAGGTGATTACAAATCTAGTTATGTTGACAGTGAAGATTACCCACCACACTACCACTGTCCTTAAAGAGGGCCTGCAATAGCTCTCCTCCCTGGGGTCTTTTCAAAGCGGTACCTGGCCTTCTCTGAGATGACACATCCTACTTTTCTTAGCTTCTATAGTCAGTCAAGGTTGATTGCGTGGATAGTCAAGATCAAAAAGAACTTCTATTCCTTATTACAAAATAAAGCAACCAACCTTCCCTCTTATTTAGTAATTTTTAAAAGATTTATCTTTATTTTACATGTATGGGTGTATTGCCTGCATGTATGCTGGAGCACCACCTGCATGCAGTACCTGTGGAGGTCAGAAGAGGGTGTCAAAATCCTCTGGAACTGGAGCTACAGATGGTTGTGAGCCACTATGTAAATGCTGGAAACTGACACTGGATCTGGAAGAGCATCAGTTGCTCTTAACCTGTCCACCAACCTCCCCTCTTGTACCTTAATCACTGACATACTAATCATTGACATACTCAGGGCTTCTCAGAGCCAGGTACTGTCTGCAGATTTACCTCTACCCTATTCTGAAATGGCTCTCATAATCTGTAGACCTGTTCAGCCTCATCTGCCCACCAACTCTCTCTCAGGAAACCTCTTCCTTTCATCTTTTTCTACCGCAGTTGCACAGTCAAATTGTAAGCACTTAGAATCACTTTGCTTTTTCTTGGTTTATTAAAATTTGGCAAGTGCTCAGAGCTCTCCACTGATGCTCTCTAACACCTCTAGGTTCAGGGATTCCATAAGACTCATAGTCTAATGTTTTTAAATACATTAATTTAAGGGCTTAGTAGTTAAGAGAGTTTGCTATGCTATTGGGAGCCATCATCATTTATTACAGAAGTAGCAATTTATATTCTAGGTGTCAACTCCAGAATATTTGTTACTATGAATTTGGCCATATACAGAATATATACTGGGTGCTTTGTATTCTTAAATAGGGCCTGGAGAAGGAATTCCTTCTCACCGGGTCTGAATCTCACACTACACAGTCTTATCTTTTCCCTCTGATATAGCACAGAGAAGTCAGTTTTAATCAGTTAACAGCACTAGTTGCAAGTCACATCCCCCTGACACTTAAGTCTGCTAGGACATTTTGCAAGTCAAATCCACAGGACAGAAGTGAGGCACCTGCTTTTCTGAGGATCCTATCACCTTCTTGGATCTGCCCTATTGTCAGAGAGTTGTTAAATATGCCTGTGGGTATAAAAACTAGACGAATTGTGGGATAGGAAAAGAAGACCTCAGGAGAACTTTTAGACAGAACTTTTGTAGACTTTTTAGGAAGAACTTTAGAGAATTTTTAAGGAGAACTTTTAAAGAGAAATTTAAGAGAGCTTTTAGACAAAGAACTTTTGGGGAGAGAGTTTTTAGAGAGAAATCTTAAAGAGACTTTTTGAGAAAGAACTTTTTTTTGGGAAGCCTCTATTCTTGAAGAATAAAGAGCCATAAGGGGAATACATGTGTGAACTGGCTTATTTCCATCTTACCCTCAGACTCCTTTTAGAAAAACCCTACCCACCTGCTGTTTAGCATCTAGCCTGAACCTTAAGAGAGCATTGAGGCTGGAACTTGAATGCTCTCGCTACTGTGCAAAAATAGGACATGAGTTCAAATCCCCAGCATCAATGTGAAATGCCAGGCCATATTAGGCAAAACAGTAATCTAGTTTAGAGTATAGTAGTTTGAATAAGAATGTTTCCCATAATCTTGAGCATGAATACCTTGTTCTCAGTTGGTGATATGTTTACACGATATGGCATTGCTGAAAATATGTCACTAGTGGTGGGCTTTGAAGTTTCAAAGTCATTCCCAGTACTCTCTCTTGGCTTCATGCTTGTGATTCAACACGTGAATGCTCAGCTTGCTACTTCAGCCACCATACCTTCCTATTGCCAAGCATCCCCACAGTGATGGTATTGGATTTCTATCCCTCTGGAATCATAAGCCCAAATAAACCCCTTATTCTATGAGTTGCCTATGTCATGGTATTTTATCATAGCAGTAGAAAAATTATTATGGTGAGAGACTGTCTAAAAACATAAGGCAGAGAGCAATAAAGATACCCAATGTCTTCCTCTAGCTTCTTTGTAAACATATGTATGTATATCTGGATACTCACTTGCATAAACCACACAAGTGTAGATATGCCCATATATATACACACATTTAAAAAAGCCCTCATAATATTGTATTTGTTTATGCATTTATTTATTTATTGAAACAGGGTCTACGTATCCATGGCTGTCTTGGAATTCCTTATGGAGACCAGACTGGCATTGAACCTACAGAGATCTGCCTGCTTCCCTCTCCCATGTCCTGGAATTAAAGGTGTGTACCATCATGCCTAGATCTCATTTCCAGATTTTAAATGGGACTACATATTAATCAACTCTTAGACAGGATGACATAGATTCCCTCCTGTACTGATATATCATATTGATACTGCTTGGGACAACTGAGTCGATGGCTAGTCAGTAGAGTTTTATAGTGGTGAGATTCAAACTAGCCTCTGCTAGTTTGCCTTTAATCATATGTCTAAGGCTATGTAAGGAGGCCATGTGAAATAATCACTAACTTTTTGTGGTGACAGCAGACAAAAAAAGAGAATAAGTAGTAATAAAAACATGAAATTTTGGATAGAAAGCAAGTAGTGAGAGTTTAGAATGGACTAAACAGATAAATTAGCATATGATAGTGTTAACAGCAGGAGAAGAATGGGCTCACAGTGGGGTGTACAGCTCAGTGATAGAACATATCTGTTAGGCTATATGTTTAGTTTCCAGCACCACGAAATAATTTAATTCAATTGTAATCTATTGTCAAGAGCATAGCTGGGGCCCCTGGGTTTTCTCCAATCTTTCTAGTTTTACTTTTTCTTGAGCAGGATGACTACATATGAGACTAAAAGTATCCTTTCTTAGTAGCTTACATTTAGACATTTATTTCTTAGGAAGTCACTCAGTAGAAAAGAGCTTATTCCAAAGCATTAAAGGAGGTTGAAGAACTGGGTGGTGGTAGCCCATGCCTTTAATCCCAGCACTTTGGAGGCAGGCAGAGGCAGGTAGATCTCTGGGAGTTTGAGGCCAGCCTGGTCTATAAAGCAAATTCCAAGACAGCTGGGTCTACAGAGACCAAAAATCAGAGAGAGAGAGAGAGAGAGAGAGAGAGAGAGAGGGAGGGAGAGAGAGAGAGAGAGAGGGAGAGATAGAGGGAGAGAGAGAGGGAGGGAGGGAGGGAGGGAGGAAGCAGTTTGCTATGATGATTTTTGGGCATAGTCTTCAACCAAAGATGTCCACATGAAACCTTATTTAAGCACTACACCAAAACTAGATTTATCTGGTGGACCCAAAACCATCTTGAAGAATATATAACTTATGAATATTTGATAGATATATTTTAGAAGTATGATGTTTTTCAAAAGTGAACTACATCACAAAAACTTGAAGACCTGATGTATGTGAAGAACCTACAGAAGGCTTGACAACGATGATGTAACAATTCCTTCAAGTCTTTTCTGAGACTCAAGAAACTAGATCATAGGGGCTACTGCCATCATCTGGGAAGAGTTCTACCATTCTGCTAGTCTAGGTAAACCAACATGTCTAGCTGACAGCCATTACTATCATTGCATGCATGAGTATACTATGGAACATGCACACCAAAGGTCCCTGCATGGCTGCAGGTACATGAATAAGCCCAGGGAAAACTGGTATAAAATCACCCAACTGGATCTACAGTAATGAGCAAAGGTATTAGTACTTCAAAAATTATTTTATTATTTTGTGTGTATAGGTGTTTTGCCTGCATATATGTCTTTGTACCATGTGCATGCAATGCCCTCAGGAGGCAGAAGAAAGGGATGCCCTAGGACTGGAGTTACAGATGGTTGTAAGTTACCATGTAGGTGCTGGGGACTACATCTAGTTCCTCTGCAAGAACAGTTGGTGCTCTTAACCACTGAGCCATCATTCCAGATCCAATTACTGCTTTTTTAAAACACCTGCTTTCTGATTTTTGTTATACTGCAATAAGTAACAGGCATATCTTAAATCAAGCTATACAATACACAAAACACAACCAACCAGCATTGTCTGAACAAATTAATTAAGTACATTTTAAACTGCATAGGTAATATCAATGGTTTGGTTTTCCCCTACCTTTTTGTTTCGTTTTTCTACACAGGGTTTCCCTGTAAAGCTCTGGCTGTCCTGAAACTAGCTCTGTAGATCAGGCTGACCTTGAACTCACAAGAGATCCGCCTGCCTCTACCTCCCAAGTACTGAGATTAAAGGCATGTGCCACCACAGCCTGGTCTCCCCTACTTTTTAATGCTAGTACTTACTTTGGAAATGTCTTTTGCCAGATGTTTCCCTGTGACCTGGCCTCTCTTTGACTCACCACCGACTGCTTGTTCCATTATGGCTCAAACTATACTCTTGTTTGCAATCAACTCTTCTTCCTAAAGACGTAAATAGAGAAAGACATTAGTAGTATGTGAAGCAAAGAATCTTTAGGTGTTAAGACTCACAAACAGCTGAGTCACAGCCATACCTACAGGCCAAAGTACCCTGTGCATATCCCTGTGCTATAGGCTGCTCTCCCCTTAATTTACAGAGTACTTGGACTAGAGGCAGGGAGGAAGCCAGATAAGTAACCTCCTTCATTAGTCATACCAAAAATCTTTAATTTGTGAGTGGAGAATGGTGGCAAACAAGCACTTCACCACGGGAAATAAGAGTAACCATGTGCAATGATGCTCCCAAACAGAAAACTGCAGCCCAGGTGAAGGCCTAATCATATACTCCTTCTTCTGTTATCTAGAGTAGCAAGTTGAAAACAAAGAATGTATTTACTGATACAATATGTGTTAATGGCAAGATGTACCAGAAATAAAAGAGTCCACCCATGAAGGAAGGTGCAGAGAATGCCACTGGGGAAAGAAGTGGCAGGCAGCCAACCCTGACTGGGTCTTATGATGGCTCCCATTCAATTTTCACAGCCTGACACTTTTAATCAATATTGTCTTCCAGTGACGGAGAGATTAAGTGACCTTTTCATGGAAAATCTCTGTGAGAGTCACAGGGAGGGAAAGCTTCCCACAGGTTTAGAGCCCTGCTGTTTTAAATCATCCTAGGAGATGAATTCTGTGCAGTCTGGAAACACAGAGCACAGCTGCCACCCCCATCCCACACTAGTCCATTCATATATCCTCCCCACTTGTTCAAAGGAGGACACAGGAAATAAAAGTAACATGTCCCACCCTAGTGTAGTCACAGTGCTCAAATGATGATCATATGGGTCTTAGCATACCAGTTTCTTGTCAAAACTAAACCTACATTGTCTCAAATTTTACACCAGCTATCTGAGAGTAAATACTGTGAGTCACTAAAGAATCCTGATGATAGCTTTTCTGTCTGTAGGTCTTGGGGTTTCAGAACTAGTGTAATGCTTAGTCAGATTCCACTGGCATTCCCTTTCCCCTGCCTGCTGTCTGAAATGCACTGAGTGTTCAAATGCATATTAGGAATAGCTCTTAATGAGCAGGCATTTCTCCAGAGAAGATAGACTTAAAAGATAGCAAGCAAGCACATAAAATTGATGCAACATTACCAATCATTAGAGAAATGCCAATCAAAATCTCAGTAGGACCATCTCATATCCATTAAGAGTACTACTATCAGAAGCCAGAAAACAGCAAATAAGTGTTGGTGAGGTCAGGAAAACCTGGCATACTCATGTGAGGCTAATGGTAAAATGGTTTATCCACTGTGGAAGTTTGGCAGTTCCTTACAGAATTAAACAGAAGTACCATGTGATCTAGCAGTTATATTTCAGAGTATAAACCCCCTAAATGGTATGTGGGGATCTGGCGCTGACAATCCTATATTCATCTTCACAGTAGGACTGTTCACTGTAGCCAAAAAATAAAAGTAATCTAAATTTACACTGATAGATGAAATGATAAAATGTAGTTCATTTAAATCATACAGCACGGTATTATGCAGTTATAAAGAGGAACAAAATTCCGACACATGCAACAACCTGAATGTACTCTGAAGGTATCATATTAAGTGAAGTAAGCCAGGCACAAAAGAATAAGCACCATCTAATCCCACAACCACAAGGTAGGCGAACTCACAGAAACTCAGAGTAGATGGTATCTCGTAGTAGTTGGCAGTGGTGGGATAGGGAAGAGCTGCTAATACACAGAGTTTCAGTGTTGCAGCAGGGAAATATTAGAGTGGAGTTGGTGTCCTTGCCCTACAGTGGGAATAGAGTACAAAAATGTTTAAAATATTGCAATTTTGGTACTTCAATTTGATCACACACACACACACCAGAATTGCATAAAATACTGAAAAGTGGACCTCAAAGAATAAAGTCCTACGGTTTTGTGGGCTGTGATGGTTGCCATGCCAGAAGCCTCAAGTCTGGTTTATGGTGAAACTTCGAATCCATCAAAAGCCAAACTATACATCATACACTGGGATAAAACCATAAGACTATACGCTACTAAAGACTGTTTGAGACGACTGACTGTAAAAGTACAGTGAAGGGAGGGAGGTTTACGGCTCTGGAAGGAGTTAAGGGGAGAATGAAGAGTGAATATGATCAAAATGCATTGCCAATGCAGGGCATAGTGGCACACACCTTTAATTCCAGTAGTCAGGAGGCAGAGGCAGGCGGACCTCTGTGAGATTGGTCAGCCTGGTCTACAGAGCTAGTTCCAGGGCAGTAGGGGCTACATAATGAGACCCTATCTCAAAAAAAAAAAAAAAAAAAAAATGACAAAAAAATTGTATACATCAGTGACAAAAATTCTCAAAGAATCAACCAAAATAGTATATTTTTTAAAAAGTTCATGGGGTGGGTAAGGTCTATGCAGGAGAGTTTATCAGTCATGAAAGCAGTGTCTTGGGTGGGATGAGGAGGTGGGTACCAGTATGGGTATGACGAGAGGAGGAATTGCATGCCAGGCATTGCAGACTTTGGTGAGAACTCCAGCTCATACTGCCGATGAAGGGCTGGGGAGGGGCAGAGAAAAAAAAAAAAAAAAAAAAAAAAGAAAGGACACTTCAAGGACAGAACTGAGAAAACCGAGAGGCTCGATATGAGGGACTGCTGCTGGCAAGGACAGAAGAGTCAAATGGGACACAAAAGTTTTTAATCTGGTTCATGGCTCCAAGGAAGGAAAGCAATGGCCTACATTACATTTATGGGGTGCTGTTAAGTGTCTGGCCTTTTCTCAGTTTGTGAGACTGATGCTATGTCCTTAATGTCCCTAAACTAATATTCTATACCTTGAGGGAAGAGGGTGTGACAGCTGAGGTGCTGCTATAGCTGACCCTGGACCTCCATTAAGTCTGGAACAGTTCCAGGTACTTCTATACCCCTGCACACATTACTCTTTAATGCTCTATGAACCCATCATTTCCAAAATTCCCGTGGCTTTGCTCTAAAGGAGGTTTCATTCAGAAATGCTCCTCATGTGATTTGAGTGTCTGCACGTCTAACGCAGCCCATTTTGATGACTTTTCTAGACCCAGAAAGTCCCCAGTTCATCATCCTGAGAACTAAATTCACAAAGGCTCGCCTGGATTCGGTTTGTACGCCACAGCCCCGTGAACCGCTGACGCAATGGTTGGCATGCCCGTTCCTCCTTTCTAGGCCTCTGCTGCCCCATTCAGTCACCCCTCCAACCCATTAGGCCAAATCTTTCCCGGCCCCTCAGGTGCTCTGTATTCCCATCTCGGGTTTTAGAACATCCCATCTATCCCTTCTCACTTTTCCCAGGCTACGTCGCCCACACGCAGCAGCCTCCCAGAGCAAGGCCGCAACTCTTACCCGGTTTAGGAACTCTTGCAGCCGCCTTCAGCTTGTTAGCAAACTGCAACCAGCGAACTTCAACCCAAGACCCAACACCCTTTTCTACCGAGAGGTATGAGCCCATGATCAGCCGAGCTTCCTTCCTCACGTTGATTGGTCTAGCGCGGCTTCGGCGCAGCCAGTTGACGCTCACAGCGCGAATTTGTCCAATGAGACTGGCAGCCTTTGCCGCCACCACACTGTTCTTTTACACTTGGGCGGGCTTTGCCATCTTAGTCCCACCTGCTCCTTCCGCAAACCAATGGGAAGTGTGTCGCTCGCGCTCTGAGCAGTGGGAAAGACGCCGAGGCCGCGAGTACGCCGTTGCCTTAACAACCGATCGCAGAGGAGTCCATTTGGCGATGGTAAGTGCTGGGCGTTCCGTGGACCCTGAGTGGCGCCTCAAAGCCCTTCCTAGGCCTCATTGCGGCCCTGCAGCCTTTCCTGCATTGTTCTTCATCTTGGCGTACTAGTTCTTCCTTGGAGTTCCAAGCCGGAAGGGTAGGAGAAAAAGTACAGCCTCCGGCCGCTAGCCTGCATGCGCTTAACCACTGCCCCCCTTCTCTGCCTCCCAGGCACCTTCATCCACCCCTAACCTGCCTCGTAATCTCTGCTGGTTTTCCTGGAACCGCAGGTGACCATTTTGTTGCAGGGAACACGCAGACTCCTACTTCAGTCAGACTCAGGCCTCCTGGCCGCTGCCACCTACTAAAGTTTATGCATGATGCTAAGAGGTTTAGTGTATTCTGATGTTTGCAAATGTATTGAGGCTTTCAGGAGATGCTTTGAGCTTGGTATTCTCAGACAAGGCACCAAGTGCCAAATGCATTGAGAATTAGCATCACAAATAGATGTTTTAACTACCTGGCTAGAGCTGAGCTGGATTCAGGGGCAGTTGATATCTGTTAAGTATTCATGCATGATTGGTTTCTCAGTTAACTCTCAGGATGAAGAATGAGGGATTTCCTGGCTTCTAAAATCAATACTTTGGAAAGATTAATTGTTCTTTCCAGGAAACTTCATTATTGCTCAATTCTTTATAAACTGTTTTCTCATTAATCAGCTGTCTGAGCAGTGGCATTAGAATAGGGAGGGATCGTTTTTCATCTTTGGTAATGAAACTGAAGCCACACCATGCTGGTTTAATTGAATATACAATATAGAAATATTCATAATAAATTGATAAGCTTGTTCCTTTCAAACAAATGTGGTCTCAAATTTGCTGTTTACTAGCTTTAGAAAAGGAGGAGAAAATTGAGGCATGTTCAACCTTTATGTAAAAATGATTTAAAGAGTTTTTAATGCTGCTTCTTTATATTTACAATTCTTTGATTTAAGACATTTTGATTAAAAATTTAATTAAATTTAATTTCCTAAAGTAACATGTCTATTAAAGGTATAAGTACATAAACTATCTATCCTCTAATGAAAAACTGCTCATGTTAACACCAGAAATTTGTATTCATATAGTCACTTGTTGTATGTTGATCTATACAAGAACAAGGAGGAAAAATGGTAATATATTATTTTAAAATAAAAAGTCCCTTCAAGCTTCTGTCTCCCCAATGAAATATAGCTGGATTTAATCATGTGAGACATTACATCATTAACAGAAATGATGTTTTAATGTACAGTTATGGTAGAAGATAACCATATTTAATTAGTGTATTGCTGATTTTCTGTTTTTTACAGTGTGGTGGTAAAAGCTGAAATATACTTATTAAAACAGTTTTAAATTAAAGTTTTTCTCTTTTTCTTCTCAGAGGAGTTTTTTTTAGACTTGGGGTTAATTTTACTTAGTTTTTACCCTTGCTGACATTTGTGCAAGGGAGACGGGGAGTATGACTTAGCCTGAGCATGAAGGTCAGAGAATAACTTCGAAGAGTTGGTTCTCTCCTACCATGTAAGTTCTGGGTTCTCACTTATGTTGTCAAGCTTGGCAGCAAGACATCTCACCAGCTTATGAAATTTTACAGAATGACATATGTGCATTACTCAGAGTGGAGCATAAATGAAAGATTTATGAATGTCTAGAACTGTCATAAATAAAATATTGACTATGCCTTGTAATACTGTGCTTCTGTGTTTGTGTAATGTCTGAAGGCCTCTAATTTTAAGAAGACAAACATGACATCCAGTGGCCAGAGAAAAAGAATGAGCCCTAAGCCTGAACTGACTGAAGAACAGAAACAGGAAATCCGGGAAGCTTTTGATCTCTTTGATGCTGATGGAACTGGAACTATAGACATCAAGGAACTAAAGGCAAGGTGCACACATTCCTGCTTTGGCACTTTGTGTTTCCCTGTTGTTTGTCTTTTACCTATCCTTTCTCTCTTCTTGTAAAAAGTAACAGAAGAAGGTAACCTGTGTATATTTTGCCTGAATCAATGATCTAATTGATAAAGCTGACTGCAAATATAAATTAAATTAGCATTACAGTGTTCCCTCATCATTTTTTTTTATCATTTTGTCAGGTGCTAGGTTAATATCCTCAATAGTCATTTTTGCTTCTATACCAGTTATATGTGTTTTTTTTAGATTTTTCTGTTTCATTGTAGGTTGCAATGAGGGCCCTGGGCTTTGAACCCAAGAAAGAAGAAATCAAGAAGATGATAAGTGAAATGGATAAGGAAGGTACAGGAAAAATGAACTTTAGTGACTTTTTGACAGTGATGACTCAGAAAATGGTAAGTTAATTGAGATAAGGAGCAAACTTTTTATCCATAATGGTACATACATGGGAACATAGACATAAAAATAACTTTATTCAATAAAATCTATACCATTCACATGCTTAAGGATTGTATTATTAATTGAGGAGATCCCTAAGTTTCATTTCACTTTCTTTAATGTTACAGCATTACAGAAATTATTTTACCTTGTCTCTTATGGCCATATGGTAATCACAAGCACTAAAACATGTTAACACAGATTTGGAAATGCTTCTCATTTTTATTTTAATAGTATTAAAAATTAGATTAGCATACAATAAATCAGGTATTATGACATTTTCAGACAAATGCTTCTCATTTTGGCAATTTAGTATGTGCAATCACACATACTAAAGAATTTTGAGCTTTAGAATAGTTAAGGTGTTTTGGTACTTTTAAAGTTTCTTTCATCTATCCCTAGTTTCTCAGATCCTATTAGCAGGTCCAAAGGTTTGAGAGAACATGATCATGTCACCTAAACCAAACCAACTTTTCTCTTTCATTGACCTTCTGGCTTGTTGGTGTGGCTCCTTCTCTCAGTATGCCTGGAGAAAGGTAACCCCTTCCATGTTCCCCAAAGTGTTTCCCAGGCACAGGCCATACCTCTTTAACAGTTGAGTTACCTTGAAATCACCATATGTATATCTATGTGCATGTGTGTACTGATTTAAGAGATCAGGAAGCTTAGTATTCTGCTGTCCCCTAGCAAATCCAATTGATACTCAAGATTGGTTCCTATATTGCTCTAATTAGTTCTCTACTTGTTGCTCCTGGCAAGAACCTTCCTGAAACATTTGAGGTATAAATGCTTTTGGAAATTCTGTTCTCTTTATGTTGGGACCCAGTAATTCTTTGAAATCCATTGTACAAAATGCCTCTTTCTTATTAAAAATGCTCTTATAAGTACATCTCTATCTTCTGTTAGCATAAACACTGTTTGTTTCTAATTATAACCCTACTTACTGCTTTTAAAAAATTTAAAGTTGAATCTAGAATCTCCTTGGTTTATATAGTGTTTTAGATTCAATTACATTTCCTTTGTAATCCCTGAGTTTATGTTCAGTTTACTGAATTTGTTTTCTTTTTCTACAATGGATCATACTTTTTTCTATGACTAAAGGCACATGTCACAACAGCTATCACTAGGACCATGAGATGATGTGGATGGGGCCAGGGAATTAATCTAAGAAGATAGTTTCCCTAAAACTCCCCCCTTGGCTTTAGAACTGGGGAAAGTTCTGAACAAGACAAAACACAGGAAAGGCAATCGGTATAGATAGATACCTAGTAATATCCAGTGTTGGGTGCTGGAAAGATGAGCCCCATCTCACGTCAGAAGCCCTTGTCTTTTACTTTAGAAAACTGTCCAGTTGCACTAGGAGTCAGTCCTCCCTACATGGTTCATTGGCCCCTCAAACCAAGCTTCATTCCCATTTATCAGCACTTGTTGGCTTTTCTACCAAGATGGCATCTTTTTCTACTGAATTTTGAGCTGATTATGAAATAGATGATGGGAAAAGAAGTAGCCAGAGAGTACATTGCATTGTAGACCAGAGAAGCTGGCTTGCCTGGCTTTCTACCATGGCTCAGTCAGGTTTTTGGAGACAAAAGGATGACCAAAAGTGGCAGGGCTTTAGTAACTATCTGTTTTATGTTATACTAAAGTCCGAGAAAGACACCAAAGAAGAAATCCTGAAGGCTTTCAAGCTCTTTGATGATGATGAAACGGGGAAAATATCATTCAAAAATCTGAAGCGTGTGGCCAAGGAGTTAGGCGAGAACTTGACCGATGAAGAGCTGCAGGTGAGTAAAGCCTCAGTCAGAAACTCAAACCCCTCCCACCTTGGAGCCCCCTGCCTATCCAAGGTTCTATTTTCTCTACTAAGAAAACTTCTTATGCCTCCAGTGATAATTTGATAGCCATGGAACCTTCTTCTGGAACACACATGTGTGGCTGAATTTCCTCTTTTGTGTTTCAGGCCAGGGTGACTTTCTAGCTCCTTTTCAGTTGATGCATTTGATAATATGTATGGTTTAGTTTTCAAAAAACTATCACAAAAAGTGGCACACTCACAGTAGATGAACCATAGTTGTCTCTCCTTACAGCATTATTTGAAGTTTCTTATCTAATCTCTTTAAGTTTAGTTGTGACTTAATCTAAGATGAACCCTTACTACTGTACAGGAAATGATTGATGAAGCTGATCGAGATGGAGATGGCGAGGTCAATGAGCAAGAGTTCCTGCGCATCATGAAGAAGACCAGTCTCTATTAAGATCAGTGCTTCTTTTTCTACTGCAAGCACATGTGACTAGATTTAGTGCCTGCCATTTTGTGAAATATGGCTTTTGACAACCCCCTCCCCCTAACCTCTGGGGTAACTAGCCGTGACCTTGAATCTATTTTTGACTTTTGGAAGTTCCTTTGATATTAGGTTCTTTGTACATTTTCCTGCTGACTAGTTCAACAGGACAGAACAAGAGCACATAGTGGGAAAAAGGGTCTGAAAGTGTGACTGCAGCCACTCCACTTTCCATTACTCCACATTGCTCATGCATTTTCACACAGCTGCAAACACACAATGGCTTCTTAGATGCCCATGTATCCATGTCACCGTAAGCAGTGGTTGTTCTAAAATTGTTCTAGCTTTTAGTTGACACCAGAGTGCAGACTTCCTTTCATAAAACCCAATGAGTGTTTGCAATGGCATTTAGAAATGTGTTAATGCATTTGTTTTGTTTTAAAAATAAAACTTTTCTTAATTTAAGCTCTCATTCTTTAAAGGATGAGTATTTCTACCTTTAACTGTGAGTTCATTGTAAACAATTGTGTTGAGGGAACCCACACACACACACACACACACACACATATAATTTTCCATCAGCCTATGATCAAAGAAAGAAATAATATTTTGCTACTTTTCTGCCATGGATGGTTTCTTGCTTTCAAAACTTGTGACTTTGTACAACTGGTAGTATTTCCATATGACCTAAGCCTAAATGATGCCCTAAAAGTGGTTCCATCAAACTGTAAAGCTTATAAAGTCTTGTGGGTAATTTGTGCTTGGACAAAATGGAGAGAGCTAGGTGATAGTAAGATTGAGGCAATCTTGTGAGTTTATTTGCTTGTAGCATCTCATAGAATCTTAGTGTTGGGTTGAGAAGAAAAGGGGTATTATCCAGGTTTCTTCTAAGCCCTGCACAGAATTACCTACGAGAGAAGACAAAGTATGTAGCATGAAAGTCAACTCCATGGTGAGTGTGGGAAGCAAAGCAGGCTGAAGGGAAATGGAAAATGAACAATGATTGAATACTTATTGATCTTCACATGAGAAAGAAAGAATGGGTCTTTAAACTTGTGTGGGCATTCTAGTCCTCTGATGAATTGTGTGTGTGTGTGTGTGTGTGTGTGTGTGTGTGTGTATGTATGTATGTGTGTGTGTGAGTACATACATACATACATATATATATATATATACATATATATATATGGAACAACAATAAAAGCTAGGCAGATGATCATGTTTGTAGTACATAGTGGGAGGAAGCAAGAGGGTTGCCATCGGGCTGCATGATGAGTTTCAGGTCATTTTGGGTCACAAAATCTGACACTGAATCAAAGAAGCAAAACAATGCAACAGCAACAAAACCCCACACAACTACATTAGTTTGAATCAGATTATATATATATATATATATATTTATATTTATATTTTTTTAGATTTATGAGTCTGAGTATTTTGCCAGCATGTATGTCTTCATGATATGTATGTATGTGGTGCTTGCAGCATCAGAAGAGTGCATAAGATCCTCTAAAACTGGAGTTAGGAACAGTTGTGAGCCACCATGTAGATTCCAGATGCTAGAAATAGAACTCAGATCTTATGAGAAGTAACAAGGTTCTCTTAACCACTAAGTAGTCTCTCCATCCCCTTTTCTGTCTGTCTCTCTTGTTTTTCTCTGTCCCTGTGTGTGTGTTTAATAATAAAGGCCTTCCACTAGTCCTCTTGTTGAGCTAATATTCAACTTACCTAGGAATTTTGTATATTTAACTGGAAGCCTATTACAAAGGTCTGCTCTTGGGCAACATCCTTGTATCTGACAGTCTTGAGAATCTGGGAGCACTGAAGCGAGAGAGGGATTACTCCTTGGGAAACACAGGAAAGGGAACAAAGAGCCAAGAGCAATCCCAGACTTAGGATATAACATGGGTTCACTTACTGGATGAACAATTGGGGGAAAGCTGCTTCTCTTGGTGCCTCAGTGTCCTTGTTTGTACAATGGGGAGAACTGAGAATTTCTGGGGGTCAAAAGCAATTTTCCCAACAGAACCTTGCTTTATGGTGTTCAACAATGAGATGTTTCAGAATGATTTCATTCCTTTGTGATGGTTTTTAGTTTGGAGCAGCTCCATGGAACTTAAGATCATTGTCCCCAAAGTCAGTTGACAGCATTTTTTCAGAGGACGTGGCCTTTTTTTTTTTATTATTATTGTTTTCTAATAAGAGGCATATGACATGATAAAGGACAAAGGATTGGAAAGACTGGCCCTTCCTCCCATTTTACTATGAATTATAACCCTACAAAGTCAATTTATATTTAATGGGCAAGTAAAAGTTCTGTATATTTAGTGTATGCACAATTATATTTTGAAATAGATCTTCTTTGTGAAGTAGTAGAATCAAGCTAATTGCCCTGAACACACTTTCCTCCTGTTTAATGTTTCCAAGTATGAAATCAAATCTCTCTGGAATCTCTTGAGGGAGGTGAAAAGGTGTCACCATGTTCTGCAGTGCAGCCATTATGTGATTCTCTGTGCAGGAAACAGACAGGGTGAGTCATCCAAGGATCCAAGGAGGGAGGAAGAGCTGAACCAAGGAGCTGTGAGAAGGACAGGAGCCATGTAAGTTCAGTTAATGTGGAGCCAAGCAAGGGGCACTATAGGGTTTGGGAAAAAGAAGGAGCTGAGGCAAAAAAAAAAAAAAAAAAAAAAATTAGATGAGGTGGGGGTACTAGAGAAAATTGAGCATGGTTCGAGCATGACTATACCAGAGAGACATGGGCACTCAGGAGTAGAGAGAAAGGCACAGCCATACATATCAGTAGATGTGTGGCTGTATGTTCATAGAAGCAGTAGAAGCATTGGGTAAAGGAAAGAGGAAAGAATGAACCAGGGATATATTAGAGAACAGGAAGGGATCAGAAAGTCGCAGAACCAGGGAGAGTTCAGTTTACGGAGGGCAGAACACAATGATGTATGCAGGTGGTGGGGAAAAGGAGAGAGAAATGGAAAAGACAGTTCAGGAGAGGGTGGAGCAGAGAGGATTTGGTTGAGTGAGGTATTGAAGACAGCAGTAACGAATGGTTATGAGGTTTGCTCAGTGCGATCTCAGCAGTATAGTGGGAATGGGGAAGAAGCAGAGATGAGCTTTGTAAAGATAGTTCAGAGAGCTACAGGAGAGAAGAGGGCCATTCACGTTGGGCTTTGTGCCTCTCCTGAATGACTTAAAGTCATAGTAAGTGTTCATGAAAGAACTTTTCAGTAGATGAGTTTTTCAGGGTGGAGGTGGTGGATTTTTAAAGATAGGATTTCCCTTTGTAGCTTTGGAGCCTGTCCTGGAACTCGCTCTGTAGACCAGGCTGGCCTTCTCACAGAGATCCACCTGCCTGTGCCTCCCAGGTGCTAGGATTAAAGGTGTGTGCCACCACTGCCTGCTTATAGATGAGTCTTTTTTTTTTCACTGTAAGATGTTAGAAAAGCTGGATTGTGAAGACACACTGGTATGGAGTTTAGAATCTGAGAAAGCTGTTTAAAGACAACAGATAGTTGAATTGCAGTCCTTGCAAGACATAGACACAGGACATGGATGGGTAGGACACTGGAGGAAGAGGGCTAAATGCAGACTGGCTTCTCTAGGCCATTTTGAAGTTATTTTACCCTCTACCAAATTTTACATTCTTTGTTTAGGGACTGTTTTGCTTCAGTCCCATATGAACAGTTTCTGCTTTTTTCTCTCCTCCTGCTAGTTTCTTTGAGACTAGAATAACAAGAGATAACTATGCTTTACCATGTTCCCACTAAACTTCCTCTTTGGGAAGCCTCACAGTTAGACTATATGTTTAGAACCAGGTCGCATGGCTACCAGTTCCCGGTCATCTCCACCATCTACTTGGAAGAACTCTTAACTTTAAGGGTTTTCTGAGAGTGCTGACCTTGTAAACACAGTGTTAAGGTTCTCTTAACCACTGAGTAATCTCTCCATCTCCTTTTCTGTCTGTCTTTCGTTTCTCTCTGTCCCTGTGTGTGTGTGTGTTTAATAATAAAGGCCTCCCACTTACCAACTTACCTAGGCATTTTTGCTAGAACCCTGGCTCTCCTCCAGTTCTTCCCTTGAGCCTGCTCCTGCTTTAGCAATACTACAGGCTAGGGCTGCTCAGCTTCTTTTCATTTTTTGTGCTTTCAGATATTAGGATTTTGGCAGAAATCTAGTGTGCCATTCTGCATTCTGAAGCATTATTTTCCTCTATCGTGTGCGTGCGTGCGTGTGTGCGTGTGTGTGTGTGTGTGCATGCATGCGTGTGTGTTTGTGTGTGTAGGTGTAAGAGAGACATGCGTGCGGGTGCCTGTGGAGGGCAGAAGAGGGTGTTGGATTTCTGTAATTGGAGTTTCAGATGGTTTTTATTTTATCGATGTGTTTTGCCCCCATGCATATGCTTGGTACCCTCAGAAGGTGTAGGAGCCCCTGGAATTGGAGTTATGGACAGTTGTGAGCTGCCATGTGGGTGTTGGGGACCAAACCTGGGTCCTCTGAAAAAAACAGTAAGTGCTTTTAAGTATTGAGCCATGTCTTCAGCCTCTGTCTTTGAATTTTCTTTAAATAATTATATTTGTTTTATTTGTGTGGGTTTCTATGCCACAGCACATGTGTGTTCAGAGGACAATCAGCATCAGTGGGTTTTCTCCTACCATGTGTATCCCAGGGATTGAATTCAGGTCACTAGGCTTGATGACAAGCATGTATACCACTGAGCCACCTCACCAGCTTCCCTCCCCTTTTAATTTCTGAAGCTACCTCTCAATCCAAATAAGATTGTTTCACCATTCACCTACCTAGTCTATCGTGTCTATTCTGAAAATATTGTTCTCATGTTATCTTTCTCTGCAAAGGAATGAAACATTTAGTTGTTTTTTTGTTGTTGTTGTTTTATTTTTAAATCCTGTCTGCTTCAATTGCAACTTTTCTACTCACAGCTGTGGCCTTGGGGGGCTACGAAGTCTTCAGCCTTGCTTCACATGTCTAGAAAATGGTTGTGCTGTGAGAACAAAAGGAGCTGATAATGCCAGGCTCCTACACAGCATATTGCCCAAAAGACTGGTGGGCAACAGGGGCTGTAGGCCTCACATATAGCCTTAAGCAAAATCAGTGCAGTCCTTTCTGCTACCGAGGATCACTCCAACAGAGGATCACTCTATTGGCCTGTTTTCCCATGTCCGTGAATTCAGACCTCAGGCCTTAGTAAGAGCCTATCCCAGCTCATTTCTGTATACATACTCATGTCTCTGCCATTGCCCCAGTTGAAATATTATCCCCATCTTTGTTCCAAACCTCTCATCTTCATTTTTCTCCTTGTGACGTTCTCCAGGGCTCTCTCCTTCCAGAAAACTGATTTTTGGGCGGGGGCCACTTTCCATCTAGAATTAATGTAAGACGGTAGTCTTACATATGTGTTCTTGCGTGTTCTTGCCACTAGATGGAGTACCAGGACAGAGGCCCTGAGGCAGTGGCCATTTGGAAGCCAGCATTGGATTTAGCTGGAGCTACTTAATGCTGGAATGCCTTGGAGCATGATGGAGAGAATGTTGGGAGAGAGGCGAGGTGGAATCCTGGTGGGTCTGGGGACCCCACAAAAAGACTAGCAGGTGTGGGCTTTGATGAAATGATAGCGTATTTGGATGGGTGCCTTACTGAGTCTAATTAAAAGAATACAATGACAGTTTTGCAATCAGAATTGTTTACCTGCTACATGGCTTATTGAGATTCACCAACCACAGTGAACTGTACCTCTCCACCTCTTCACAGTCATGCTCTGTGCCTGGTGCAATGCTCCAACTGTAGTCAGACTTACTCATTTACTATTTGTGGGTCATAATGCAAGGACTTACTAAGTCATTAAAATTTTCTGATAATTATTCTTCAGTACAGGTTGAATTGTGCTTCCCTCAGTATTGGTGTTGTAATTCCTGGTACCTCAGAATGTAACCTCATTGTGGATAAGGTCTTTTTGGTAGTGATCAGTTAAGATGAGGTCATGAGGGTAGGCCCATATTCAGTGTTACTGATACACTTATAGAAAGGGGCTATTTCGATATAGAGGCAAATGAAATTATAGGATAGGGTTCTCTGAACAAAATAGATGCCATCTTCATCCAATCACCTGTGCCTACTTGTAAGGAGTACTGTTTTCTCTGCCCGCCGCCTAGTCTTGTCCCGCCGCCGCGCCAGCCCCAAATAACACACAGAGACTCTGTATTAGATATAATTCTGTTGGCCAGGTACTAGTTTCTTATCGGCTAGCTCTGTCTTAAGTATTAACCCATTTCTGCTGATCTATGTATTTCTCTTACCGGGGAGTCTGCCTTCTCCAGACTCTCCATCTTGGCTCCTCCTTCCTACTTCCTATTTCCTCCTTGTCTCCTAGTACCTCCTATCTTCCTTTCCTGTTGGCCAACAGTGATTTATTCATTAACCAGTATGGGAAACATATACATAATGACATCTCCCATCATCTCCTCTTTTCTGTCTAAATAAAAAGAAGCGTTTTAACCTTAACATAGCAAAATATATAACACAATATTTATCAAATAAGAATCACAGTTAACAATATTTAGTCCATTAACATTTAGTAAGATTTGAAGAAAATATTCCATCATCTATTCTATCTTTGTGAGTCTAAAGTTCTATATGTACCTTATCATTGAATCCTAACTAAGGAAAACTATAACCATAACTATCTGTCTTCAACTCCTTCAAAGACCACAGAAGGATAGATATAAACTCTAGAAATGACAGAGACAACTCACTGCCTAGTCACCCGAATTTCTTTTGTAATCTTCCATCTTCAGCCCATAGGCCATAGTGTGTCTGGCAGACTCTTTAGCAAAGCAGGAAACTTTAAACTGTCTTCTTGTATTGGCAGTTTGTCAGTCACTTTCCTCTGTGTCCTGCAGACTGTCTGGCAGACTCTTCCATGAAGAAGGAACGCTGTAGCAATGTCCATCTTGAATCAGCAGTCACTTTTCTGTGGGTCCTGCATGTCCAGTTTATACAGCATAAAGTCAAACAGTCCAGACAAGAGCATTATCTTGTCCAAATGGCTAGTCTTGCCATATTGGGAGCAAACTTCATAACGAAATTCTTTAATGTCCATCATCCTTTCTGATGCAGGTGGTGTTGCCAGGAGCAGTTGTGCCTCATTGTCAAGAAAAACCCTAAGCCTTTTTAAATGCCATATTCTGTAGGTCTTTGAAAGATTTGAAGAATGCCTATTCATCTTAAATGCATGTCTGTGTATCTAGAAAACCTAACTCACCTAGCTAAAAGTTTTGACTATTATAGGTAACTATCTACAATCTGTACTAAATTATACATTACATTTTTAAATGAGCTATATAAACACAATATGTAAACAAAAGGAGAAATATACACATCACAAAAGTGACCTTAAATTTGTGTCAATAAATGAAAATCCATTCCAAAACAAAGTATTCATATCTATACCATAATCCCCTTTTTACCTTTAAAAATATATTGGTTGTGATCATTAACCATTTATAATCAACCACATTTAAATGAAAACAAACATTTATAAACAATATTTGGGAATTTGGGCATCGTTCTTTCCAAACTACTTCCTGCTGATAGGGGGCGCTGTCATGGGGATCCTAAGAAGATGGCTGTAGTCTGCAAGGCTGCCTTGTTCAAGCTGTATTGAATGTAGGATCACCAGGAACGCTGCTTCAGGGGGTCTGGCTTGCTCAAACCACATTAGTCTGGAAGGAATCCCCAGCTTTTTATTTTCTGTGGAAACAAAAATAGAAATCCTTTTCCCCAGTAACTTGTCCTTGAACTTAAATTTTGGAGTCAAAGTATTTTTAAAATATATAAATTGGATTAATCCAGCAGTATTTCCTTTGACAGTTGTTTCCTCAGCAGTCAAACGATATAAAGACAATATAATGCCATATAGTATACAGCTTCTCTCTGAGCTTTTCATTTTTATGGGGCTTTATTGTTACTCTCTTTCTTCTATTTTTTTCATTTTTTGAGACAGGGTTTCTCTGTGTAACTCTTATCTGTCCTGGAATTCACTCTGCCTACCAGGTTTACTTGGAATCACAGAGATCTGCTTGCCTCTGTCTCCCGAGTGCTGGGATTAAAGGCTTGTGCTACCACACCCAGCTTCTCTGTCTTTTTAAAACCAGGTTTTCTTTTTTTCCAAACCTACGTATTTTTTAAAACACACCACAAACCTTTAGAGGTTTTTCTTCATATGAATCTGTCTTTACTGTAAATCTTTATCTTTTTCTGGCCATGAGTCTTTATCTGTTAAACGACAACATTGTTAAAATGATAGTCTTTGTTGTTTCTGCCGAGGTTATCAAAGATGGCGGCGGGTACCTTTACAGCCAGCAATGAGAGGTTTGGTCACTGCCCTGGTCAACGCTGCCATCCAGCAGGCATGCTGCCAGCTTGGAGATGTGGTCACTGCCATAGCCATCTCTCATGCACACCAATAAATTGTTAGCAGAGTTATTTAAAAGCCATGCAGTTTTTTTTGCCGCTTATGCTGAGTCAGGAAAATTCCCTTAAAGGAGCAGCGCAAATATCTGCTTGTCTCTCGCAAAGCAGAGTCCAACCGAGAAAAATGCTGTTACCAAGAAACCTTGCTTGTCTCTGTTCTTTTGTTTCTAAAACCCTTTCTTAAGCTTTTGTTAAATTTTAAGTGTAAGTTCTTATTAGCCACGTGGGCGCCATTTGTAACGAGTAAGGTTTTTCTACCCGCCACCCGGTCTTGAACCACCGCTGCGCCAGCCCCAAATAATGCACAGAGACTCTGTATTAGATATAATTCTGTTGGCCAGGTACTAGTTTCTTATCGGCTAGCTCTGTCTTAAGTATTAACCCATTTCTGCTGATCTATGTATTTCTCTTACCGGGGAGCCGGCCGGCATACTGCTTTCTCCAGACTCTCCATCTTGACTACTGCTTACTACTTCCTCTTTCCTCCTCGTCTCCTAGTCCCTCCTATCTTTCTTTCCTATTGGCCAACAGTGCTTTATTCATTAACCAGTATGGGAAACAAATATACATAATGGCATCTCCCATCACCTACTTGCAAGAGCCAATCATGGTCAGGCTTGTGGACTATTGGTGATTCCTTATAGAAGAGGTAGGGATCTGAGAGCTACTGGATCCACACTTAAGTTTCCAGCAACTTTTATTAGTCGTGTGTGTGTGTGTGATTCTGCCATAATCATATGCAGCTTCAGTATCTGGAGAGGGACCAGAGTGTAATAGGCTGTTGAAGGTTAACAGCAAGGTTCTATCTATACAGCTATATAAAAAAGCCACTATCCATGTTGGTTGAAGACCTTCTAGGGCCAGTAACCTCTCACCCAGGGCTTGTGAGTAATCACAATAAATTCATCCGTTCTCATTGAACTTTGGTAGAATTGTATTTTTATTTGTTTTTGAAGCCTCATAAGGAGTGGGAGGCAGACACTGTTAATGCCTCCTTAGGGAAATAAGTTTTGTAACATGTAAGACACACAGAGATAGGCTAGAGCCCTTCCTTCCCTCATAGCTTTAGATGGAACCAGCCCTACTAACACTCAAATCTATGAAAACAAAAACAAAACATATTTCTCTTGCTGAAGCTTCTGAATTGGTGATATTTTGTTTCCAGACCTCTGGCATAACACATATCCTTCTCTTCCTGAAGTACTTGCCCTGCTTCTGGAATTGCTCTGCCAGAAGTATACACAGTACCTACCAGCAAAGAAACAAAACTCGAACCTGGAACTGTTGGTAGAGAACTCTTTCCCTGTGGATACTGCCATTTGCCTTTTCTGGCGATATCCACGAGTCTTGCCTTTCATTCAACATGTAGTCTGAGTATAGATAGGTATGTATGGGTGACATATCTCTTCAGGTGATATGGTTGATATGGGAAAACACTGATCAACCCTCATACAAATAAGTTCAAAAGGCAGATCAGTGATCACAAAAAGCTTGGGAAAGATGAAAGCCAAGACAGGTTGATAGAGTCTTAGTGTGACCTTGGTATTAAGCTTGCTGTTTTGAACCTGCAATTTGCAGTTTAAGAGAAATGCTTTCTGAAGGAATCTAGCTAAGCTGGCTGTCATGATGCTGGAATGCCAACACTAGAGAGGTAAAGGCAGGAGGATTAAGATTCCAAGGCTAGCTTTGGATGCAAAGCACTTTGAGGCCAACCTGAACTACATTAGGAAACCCTTTCTCATTAAACAAAACCCCCAAACAGCCCTCCTACAAGAAAGAATGTAGATGCCTGACAAAGCAGATATTCAATCTTGCGAGAGGCATTGTTAGGGGTAGCAGTGAAATGTTGAGCTGTGGTGCCTGTTTCCAATGCTGCTGCTTTGCTGTGCACTGTTACCTAAGGCCCCAGGACCTCATCTGTTCTATCTGTCTACAATGAGCTTGCTAACATAACCCACCTCAAGAACAATTATGAGGGCTGGGGAGATGGCTCAGCAGTTAAGAGCACATCCAGGGGTCCTGAGTTCAATTTCCAGTAACCTCATGGTGGCTCACAACCATCTATAGGATTTGATGCCCTCTTCTGACCTGCAGGTAAACATGCAGAACACTCATACATAAAATATAAGCAAAAAAAAAATCATCTTTAAAAAAGAAGAGCAATTGTGAGAACTACAATCAAGCCAATACACCTAATGAGCTTAGAAAGAAAGGCCCTGCACATGATAGTCATTTAATAAATATTGTCCAGTTAATAAAACAAGAATTTAGTTACAGTTTTTTCACTACAGAATTCAGGAATTGCATCATGGATCCCAGTGTTGCAGTTAAAGAGTTGTCCTGGCTTATTTTATGTCAACTTGACAACAAGCTAAATTCATCTGAGAGAAGGGAACCTTAGTTAAGAGAATGCCTCCATAAAATCTGTCTGTAGGTTGTTCTCTTAATTAGTGATCAATGGAGGAGGGCCCAAGCCATTGTTGGTGGTGTTATCCCTGGGCTGGTGGTGCTGGGTTCTATAAGAAATCAAACTGAAAAAGCCACAGAAGCCAAACAGCAAGTGTTGTTCTTTTGCGGCAGCTAATGCCTATAAGACACAAACACGAGACTCAGCGCCCACGTGGAGTTTATTGAGAGAAGGGAGCGAAAAGGGGGGGGGGGAAGCTGGTGGCCAACTGAAAGCAGGAGAGACAGAGAGAGAGAGAGAGAGAGAGAGAGAGAGAGAGCGAGCAAGAGAGAGCAATAGAGAGGGGTGTGCTTGGCTTCCTTGCTTTAAAAGGGGGGCTTGTGCATGCGTAACTGAGTCCTCTGGCAGCCAGGTAAAGCTTGAGCTGCCAGGTAAGGCTGAAGTAGCGATCACATGGCCATGAGCATCCCGCCCATCGTCGGGTGTGGGGATCAGCTGGCTGCTAGTTCCTAACAGTAAGCAGCACCCCTCCATGGCCTCTGCTTTAGCTCATGTTTCCAGGTTTTTGCCCTATTTTGAGTTCCTGTCCTGACTTCTTTCAATGATAGACTATGATGTGGAAGTGTAAGCTGACGAAACCCTTTTCTCCCCAACTTGCTTTGGTCATGGTGTTTCATTACAGCAATAGTAAGCCTAATTAAGACAGGGTTATACATTTAGAATAGGCATGTAATCCAGGTTACATAGACATCAGGGTTGTATGAATTGCTGTGAGGAAGTTCCTAATCTGACATATATGCTCAGTTTTTGGGTACATACAGATAGGCACCTTATGTCAGATTTGTTCAAAGACTTTCAGTAGCCCAAAAGGATTCCAAATTGGAATTAGGCACAGCATGAAATATATAAAACCCACAACACTGAGCTATAGTCATATGTGTGCACATATATCTGTGTATGTTTGTAAATATGTGTTTATATGGATACATGCGTGAGAGTGTGTGTTCATGTATGTGTAGAAGTGTGCAGAAGATACCTAGTTTTGAGATTCTCCACACAGAATTCTGAGTCTCATGGTTTCCTAACCTGCTTTTGCTTTTCCCACAGTCAATCTAGTCCTGATTCCATGCCATGCCCAAGGACCCAGGATGGCTTTTTCTTGACTTCTCTGGACCCTGAGGACCACCATGTTATTGCCTTTGTCCTGGTCTAGATGTTTGTGCAACCATTTACTACTTGGAGGCCTTGGGACCCAACAGCCTCACCCTTTACATGACTTTTCTGCTATTTTTCTTCTCTCTCCTCTAACATTTTTAGCTTGAAGAATAATCTCGTTGAAGGAAAAATGCCTCTAAGAAATTGCTGTTTCCTTTCCTCACACTGACTAAAAAGTATTTTACTAATGTATCTTCAGCATTTTTGCAAGCTTTGATTTATTCTCATCTTTAGCTTTCCCAAAATTAATTATTGACTAGGATCCATATCATTGTGCGCATGAAGATATCTTCGTTTACTATTTGTATTAATTCGTCTGTTCATTTACTCAGCAAAGACTTATACCTACTTTAACTCAGGCCTGCAATGAAAAAACAAAGCCTTATGGTATTTGTATTCTAGTGAAGAATATAGAAAGTAAGCTTAAGAAAAATAAAAGGGGATATAAAGTTAAAAAGGGATGGAGACAGGATGACCAAGGCAGGAAGAGCTGGCCAAGGAGGTGACATTTGAGCAGAAGCCTAAAATCTTACGTAGACTTGAGGGAAAAGTGCCTAGTCTGAGAGGACAGCAAGTGCAAAGGTCCTGAAACAGCAGCAGTCTTAGCACAGTGGAGAACTATGAAGAATCTCATGTTGTTGGAGCAGAAGACAGTGCAGGACTGGGTCAGACCTAGTAGGCTCCACAGGTAGAGGTGATGTCCTTTGGGTGATTGTGTGCTTCTAAGCCAGATAGTAAGATGCCAGGCATCAGCAATGCATTCTTTTTCTTTCCAGTTTGGCTTACAAATGTAGGTGGAAATTTCCTGTCTTGGAGCCACTCTGTCCCAAATACCTGGCAGCCGCTTCCCAAATTGTCACACAGAGGCTTAATAGTACTTGCACATGCTCTACCAATAGCTTGGGCTTCTTACTAACTAGCTCTTATATTTAAATTAACCCCATATTTCTTATCTATGCTTTGCCATGTGGTCCATGGCTTGTTACCTTATTTTCTATATGTCTTGCTTCCTTGGCAGCTGGCTGCTGTCTCCTCACTCTACCCTTCTCCTTCCCATCATCCTTAAACTGTCTGCCTGGCTACTGGCCAATTACTGTTTTATTAAACCAATTTGAGTGACAAATCTTTGCAGTGGACAAGAGAATTATTCCACAGCATACATACTTTCTTCATTTAATATTTATCACTTAGAATTTTTGAGTATTGATTTGTGTGTATGTGTAGTATATGTATGTGTGCACACGTGTGTTTGTGTGGATATGATTGCTAACATGGGTGCGTATGGAAGCCAGAGATTGTTGTTGGGATATCTTTGTTGACTACTTTCCAACTTATTTTTTTCTCACCATGTCTGAAGCTCACAATTTGGGATAGACAAGCTAGTCAGAGTATTCCTTGGTTTTGCCTGTCTCTGCCCCCCCACCCCAAGTATTAGGAGTATAGATTGTATCACTATGCTTGGATTTATTTTGAGAAGACCAGGTTTCACTCTGTATTCTGGAACTTATGATATAGACCAGGCTGGACTTGAACTCACAGAGATACTCTTGCCTCTGCCTCCTGAGTGCTAGGGTTAAAGGTATGTGCCACCATGCCTGGGGATTTGAACTCAGGTGCTCATGGTTTCTCAGCAAGCACTTTATCCAGTGGGTTGGAGAGCTTTCTTTAAAAGGCAGAACAATCTTTTTTAAATTATTTTTTCATACAATATACTTTAATCATACCCTTTACCTCACTCAACTCCTTCCAGATCCCACTTAACTACCCACTCAATTTCATGTTCTCGCTTTCTTAAAAAATAAAACAAAAGAAAATCAGGTTAAAACAAATAATAAGACAACAAATACCTAATTATAGCAAAAAAAAATACACAAAAATCATGGAATCCATTTGTGTTGGCCAACTACTCCTGGACATGCCCTGGAGTGTGGTTGATATACTCAAGTGTCATTCCATTGAAGAAAACTCCCCCCCCTCTCTGTCTCTCTCTCTTTCTCTGCTCTCTCTGCTAGGTGCTCGGTTAGGAGGAGGAATGTGTGCTTGCTTCTCCCGATTCTATCTGGCTTGAATTGGTACAGGTTGTGTATGATGTCATATAGCATGAGTAATAAAGACCCAGAGACAGATAGTGGGGTTAAAGCTGAAGATCAGAAAAGCAAGGCAACCGGCCACTAGAGAGTTCGCACCTCTACCAGTGCTCACTCCAAAAGGGAAATCCACCAAACCTCAGACTGCACTGCTCTCTACCAAACCTCAGACTCCCCTGTCTTTACCAAACCTCAGACTGCACTGAGCTCCTGTCTCATCCTGCGTTACATTCTTCTCTAGTGCTGAGATTAGGGATGCCAAGTGCTGACATCACTTTTATGTGAGCTCTGCTTGTCTTTTAGAGTCATGTGTAGCCCAAGGTGGCTTTGATCCATCTGCTTCTGTCTCCTGAGTGCTGTGATTAAAGGTGTGTACCACCACTGCCAGGCCTCTATGGCTAACTAGTGTGGCTGCTGGGATTAAAGGTGTGTGCCACCACTGCCTGGTCTCTATAGCTAACTAGTGTGTCTAGCTTTGCACTATGATCTTTAGGCAATCTTTATTTGTTAGATCACAAACAAAATATCACCACAGTGTCACATTCTCTGTGAGTTCATATGTGCACAGCTCAGCTGTGTCTGTCTGTCTACCACCTTAGGCTCCTACAGTTTTTCTGCCTCCTCTTCCTCATAGATCCCTGACCCTTGAGGGAAGGGGTGTGGAGGGGTGTGATACAGGCTGAGTGTCCAAATTAGTGGCTGAGTGTCCAAAGTCCGCTCTTTGCATAATGTTCAGCTGTGGAACTCTGTGTTACATAGTATCTACTGAAGAATGAAATTTCTCAGATGAGCATTGAGCAATCAACTTATCTTTTGGTATAGTGATATGTCATTATCAATTATTTTATTGCTATGTTGCTTTAGCACAATATTAGTATTGAGCTTTCCCTTGGGCCCATGACGATCAAATCTCAGTAGAGCAAACTCTTTAATTCCTGTTCTTTTAATTTGATGATGAAGGCAGCATCAGAGAGAGTAACATAAAGGATCATTGACATGTGACATGCGATCAGTCTAGAGTAGTGCTGCAGTGACTTAGACATTGTGTACTGCCTGAGACATAGTAAATTTCAGCTTCTAAAAACAATACTCCAACACAGCTTCTCTTCTCTTACCACCAGTGGGTTAAGTTTTAGGTCAAAACTTCAGAAGTTTAATGCCTTTAACAGGAATACTAATGAAATTGGTGAAATACATAGAGAAAGCAACAAAATTGACAATGCACAAGTGTGTATTATGTATAATCTACACATAGATCAAGGTCTGAAAGGACCCAAGCTTTCAACCATGTTGTTTTTCTCTACACAGGGGGAGGAGCTCAACCACAGTTGATTGTTGTCTTTCTCATTTTGTTCTCTTCTGGCATTAACTTTTTTCCTTTCTTTTTATGGTGGGTCCTTTTTCTTTCCAGTTTCCTTAAGTCTAACAAACTGGTCCTGATATTAATACAGAGTAATGATTAAATATGCAGACCTGTTAGGGAACATTCTGTGCCTCACACTTTTCATTCTTGGAGCAACAATGAAATATCTATTTCCTATCATTGTTAAGATAGTACAAAGAGCAAATATATGTGAACCCTTCCCATTAAAGACTATAATGCAGCAAGCAGTTAGCTAGACATATGTAAGACAGTGCCTATATACCTTAGCTAACACCATCATGAAATTAAATTTCTTTCATCAAGAGTATATCCATGTATGACTTCCATGGTTTTAAAATGTTGTTAGGTACCACTTTACATGTTTTAGGGTGTATATTTTTAAAGTTTATACATATGCACATGTGAGTGCCCACAGAAGCCAGAAGAGGTGTTATATTTATAGGTACTTGTGAATCTCTAGATGTGGGTGCCGGTAATCAAACTCAAATCCTCTACAAGAACAGCAAGTGCTTTTAAACACTGAGCCATCATCTCTCTCATAATTCAAAAAATTAAATAGCTGTGGTTAATGTAGAATAACAAAAACTGAAATTCATCGCTTGTGGGAATATAAAATAAAATGGTGGTGCCTTTGACAGATACACTTCCAAGTATATAGCCAAAATGATCAATAACATGGTTTCAAAAGAGATTTGTACTTGCATGTTCCTAGCACATTACTCACATTAAAGCTTCAAGCATCTGTTGATGGATGAATAAATAACATGCAGTGTATCTATCCATACAATGGAGTATTGCTTATACATAGGAGGGATAAAATAATTTTTAAAAGTAATTTACTGAGAATTTCCCTAGTGCTAGTTTTCTCCTTCTATGAAGGTACCTCTTTTCTTGCTCTCCTCTGTTCTTCCCTCAACTTGACCTTCCTGATCCCTCATGTTCTCCTATCCCTTCCTCTCCCTCCCCCAATGCCTCCAATTTACTCAGAACATCTAGTCCCTTTCCCCTTCTCGGGGGTTCATGTATGTCTCTCTTAGGGTCCTTCTTGTTTCCTAGTCTCTGGTACTGTGTATTGTAGGCTGGTAGTCCTTTACTCTTTGTATAAAATCCATATATGAGTGAGTACATACCGTGTTTGTCTTTTTTTGTGACTGGCTTACCTCACTCAGAATGGTTTCTTCTAGTTCCATCCATTTGCCTGCGAATTTCAAGAATCCAGTGTTTTCTTTTTCTACCACATTTTATTTATGGATTCTTCATTTGAGGGGCATCTAGGTTGTTTCCAGGTTCTGGCTATTACAAATAATGCTGCTATGAACATCATTGAACAGATGTCCTTGTTGAATGAAAGTGCATCTTTTGGGTATATGCCTAAGAGTGGAATTGCCGGATCTTGTGGTAGTTCAATTCCCATTTTCCTGAGGAACCACCATACTGGTTTCCAAAAAGGCTGTACAAGTTTGCACTCCCATCAGCAATGGAGGAGTATTCCCTGCATCCTCTCCAGCATAAACTGTCAGATCTCTGGGTTCTACACACATGTACACACATGAACACGTATTTTTGTCTTAAGAACACAGACAGAAAACCAACCAAAACAAAATTATTAAGTGCTTCAAGTCCGTGACAGCTGAGTCTTAAAATTAAGTATGCAGAGGCCATGTGTGACTTCCTAGACTACATAATCATAAAACTAGCCCAAGTTCCAGTCATCTTCCTTCTCTAGAAATTGGACAGGTATGTACTGTATGCTTTTCCCAATGAGCATTCTTGATGAATAGTCAAATGCTGTACCAGAAAACTGAGTTGATTCCCCAAATTCAATGTCTTTCACTTCTAGGCATCTGTTGGGCACATTTAGACTTCTCTGATTAGTTTTCTCACCAATAGCACTCCTCAGCCCCTACTCAAGATTCCCTTATCCAGTATATCTCCCCTCCCCTTTTATTTGGCTTGGCCTTGGGTACTCTTACGGATCAGAATCAAGGGTAAATATCAGTCCCCAGGGGCTCAGACTCATAGCTGAACTCACATTTATGCCCTAGAGCTAAAACACTTTTGTTCTTTGGTAGCCTGGGAAATCCCTGTGTTCCCTAGCAACAAGACCCATTTTGAACTGTTGCTAGGGAAACCCTGGGATTTCCATAGTTACTGAGAGCTCATGCAGCATCTCTTCTATAGCTAAACATATCTGGTATCAGCAAAAGAGGGGGAAGGGAGCAATTCTGCTGCTACCAAAGGGGGCAGGGCTGGTTTTGCTGCATCTTATGACTCTACATAGAGGGGCAAACAGGTGAGCAGGGCCACAGCCACATTGCAAGGTTTATAAATTAGTAGTGCCACTTTCATCTCAAAGAAACCTCCAAACCATGAGTGATCAATTTGGTGTGATGTGATCTGCTGGGTTCCCATGGTCCTGTTTGCACCCTTTATGTGTAAAGCTAAATTTCAGTTAGAGGTTGGTAAAAGCAAAAATATACTCTCCTAAATTTGACTCTATAGATTCTAAGTTTTTTGGACGTTGTAGTCTCTCTCTCTGGGCTTGAATGCAGAATCATGTATGGATGAGTCAGTTCTCGCCCATTGACTGCAAGGAAGTGAGTGAATCAGCAAGAAGGGAGGGCCCTGTTGTTCTCTTCCTGTTACCTCTTTCAAGAGATGACCTATTTAAACAAATAATGCCGGGAATAAGTGAATATCCATAAGTCAAAGAACTATGCTGGAGCCTCAATATACACCATGTATGTAAATTAGCTCAAAATGAATCAGAGACCTAAATTATGGTACTGAATTATAGCATTTTGACATTGGATATAACTGTTTTTGAATATGGCATCAAAAATTACACATTACCAAAGAACAAATAAATATATAAGGCTACTTCTAAAGTAAAACATACCTACATACAAAATGAAACAATCAACAGAGTAAAAAGGCAACTTATTAGAGTACATGTAGTTAATATATGTGATAATATATCCATTATCCACTACTCACAAATAGCTCTTACAACTGGACAACAACAAAAATGTTTATATTGAAAATAGAAAGATGAGGGGCTAGAGAGATATGTTTAAAGGCATATATTGCCCTTTTAGAAGACCTGAGTTTGTTTCCCAAAAATCCTTATGGTGGCTCATCTGTTAATACCAGCAGCCCCAGGGCACCTGATTCTCTCTTCTGGCCCTGCATTGCATGTAGTGCACTTACGTGGAGGCAAAATACTCATACACATAAACTAAAATAGACAAATGATTCAAGTAGCTATTTCTCCAAATTTGTCTTCTGGTCTACATGTGTGCCCCCTGCCCACACATAAATATCATGTTTAAAGTAAATGTGTAAAAATAAAATATACAATGGCCAGTAAAATGCTCAGTACTATCAGCCAATCAAAATCACATTGAGGTTCTACTTCATATCCATCAGAATGGCACCACTCAAAAGAGAAAATAGAAAGCATTGCTGAGATGCAGAGAAGCTGGGCCCATTTCTGGCTCCCTGTTTCATTAACCGGCAGCTAACACTCGCATTGACCCTGGCTTTTTATTCAGACAAAAAGGGAACCTGGCTTACTCCACCCTGCTGCCGACCCATGGAAAGTGTGAGGCCGGTTGCCACCCACTGCATGCATCCTGCTGTCAGCACTTCTGGGCCAGTGTGCCATTCTTGCCCGCAAGGCCATCCGGGACCCCACTCTTGCCATACCCTTGTTTGGAGTTTCCACCACTGGGTGGCCCAGTGCACCCACTCCAGGCCAGGCACTGCTGCCCAAGACCTCTGCCTGTGCCAGCCCTAAAGCTTGCGGATCCCTGGAGCCGTGTACCCATGAGCTACTTGGTTCCAGAGGCTAGAGGCTAGGACATCCCTCCTAAATTGTAACACTGCCTGAGGAGCACCTGCCAAGCCTGAAGACATCCACATTCGTTCCGTGTACTGCTTCATTGGTCCCGTATTTCTCTGTCTAGTACTCATGGATACCAAGTGGGAGTTTGCCTGGGTGAGTTTTTGATTCCCGTGAGCCCAATCGGAGAGACTGAGTCAGTTGGTGGCACACCTGCTGGCCAAATATTGTCATTACGTCCTAAAAACACCTAGGGCATCTAGAATAGTTTCCCGAGGATTTTATCTAAGGTAAATTATCTGATAACATTTTTAAACTGAAAAAATACATAAGTAAATAAAAATATAATTTATAAGTTTCTTCCATGCCAATGGCGAATAATATCACCATTCAGCAATTTAAAAACCTTTTTATTTCTACTATGGATGGAATTGTAGAAGACATATACCATCTACCTGGGATGTATAAAGTTTTAGCTATACTTGCTATTTGTCTGGCAATTCATATCATGTCCTTAAAATTATTTCACTGGCACTGGCCAAGAATGGGAAACTTATTGAAATGATACAGACTTTACAAAGTGATAATAAGAGATCAACCAAAAGATTCATTCCATTGAAAATGATAATGATAAATTGGTCAGGCAAAATTCATTCCTTGTAACATGGAAATGATAAATTGGCAAAAAATATTCATTCCATGTCAAATGATTATGGAAAATTGGCAGATAATCTCTAAGGATGAAAAGGTACCATTAATGGATAAAATGAAATATTCAGAATCATATGCGAATAATGAAAAGAAGAAACTGGTTGATCTAATGAAATCGCTGGAATTATTCACTATTCAGATGATTCAGACCCTACAGAAAGTGGTGACAAATAGATTTCAAGCCTTAGAAGAACTTGTTAAAACTGATAAAAATGAGTGTTGAGGCATAGATCAAAGAGATTAAAGGAAACTTAACCTCACCAGTATCTTACAAGTTACCTAAAGTAATGATTTCACCTGCTATGATCTGTCCTGTTACTGTTTGTGAAAAGCCAGCAAATAACAGTTATCCCAAAGGATATGCATACTGACAATGTGAACCAATACATATTAAAGATTTAAAAGATATGAAGGAAGCAATAGTTTCTAATGGTGTGCATCCAGCATATGTGAGGCAATTGTTAAATATGTGGTCTTCAAGTAAAAGGATTACTCCAAATGACTGGCTTCAGTTACTCTTAGTAGTATTAGAAGATTATCCTCACTTTCAATGGAAACTCTATTTGAGAGAGGAAACTAATGTCCTTGAACATCAAGGTAAAACTAGAGTTTATGAGGTTTCCCAGTATCAATTCTTGGTGAGGGCTGTTATGCTGATGCAGATACTCAAGCTGCATACAGTGAATATAACATGTCCCTATGTAATGCAACAGCTTGGACTGCTTGGAACAAGATTTGAGAACCATGGAAAAGTTAAACAAGTCTTCAGTGACTTTTTGCAAATATAGGCTAAAGCTCTAAATGTAGGGGTATCAGGTCAAGAAGCCTAGACTAATGCTCATTGAACCTCTAATTGAAAATGCTAATTTAGAATGCAAAAAGGTAATTTTACCTTTAAATATCAGATCAGCACCCATAGATTGCATAATTCTCTATTAACATTGAAGGACCTTCTAATAAGGAGAAGAGATACTTCATCAACCGATGGGGCATATCAAAAGGAAAACTCAACAAAGGCATGTTTTTTTGTGTTTTTTTTTTTTGTCTTTACAGAAAATAGAGATACACACCTTTAAGAAATCAAAAGACCTTGGACATCTAGACATCTAAAGAAGAAGGGAAAGCTATCCAGAAAAAGTTACCATGCAAAGAAAAATCTGACCTATGGTACCAATTTTATTTGCAGGGCAAAATCTCACTACCTAAATATCTTTATCTCTTTACTTCACAGAAAATTTATAGTCTCAATTCAATTAAAAAGCAAAGCCAGCTTTGGTGTTGAAACGTGACCCTCTCCTTCTCTAAGTCCAAGCATGTTGTTAAAAGCAAAATTCAGAATTTCTGTCTCTTGTCAGAAGAAACACCTTGTGTGGGACAGATCACACACACACACACACACACACACACACACACACACACACAATCTAGGGACTATTGCCAAAATTATGTGATCTCCCTAAAATTCTATCTCTCTCAAAACTTATTTTTAACACTTTGATACATTTCTTTGGATAAATATCTATCTTAAAATTTAAACTCCCTGTTTTGATAATGATAACATTTAAGTTTTCCACAGTGAACTATAAATTTTCCTAACAGCAATCTCTGAAGTCTACAGAAAGAAGATGGGGCCCCACAGCAACAATTCTACCTGGTTAACAATGATGTCATCAAACTGATGAACACCATTCAAGATCTGCATTTGACTCCAAACTGCTCAGGACAATTCCAAGGGGCTAGCTGAGATGGTTCACCTCCTTATAACACTCCAGCCAGAACTTAAGATTTGAACTTCACATAAGCCTTACTCACTGCTCAGAGACTGGCTTCAAATGTTACAGCTAGTTCTCTTGAGGTGGAACCAATATTTTAGGTTTTTATAAGATCCAGTTGAGATGCTGTTGCCTCCTAGACAGCTGGAAGCAATTTTAAGAAAACAACGCTCCGTTTCCCAACAGATAGGGTGGGTGGTTTTTGGTTTTTCTCAGTGTTGATTATAAATTACTATAGGATTGTGGCAGAATAATAATAATTAGACTTAGGAATCTTGTTTGGTATAGAAAAAAGGGGGATAGATAGGATAATAAGGTAGATTAAATGTATCTACTTGTAAACTAGTTTAGCAACTATTAGTTTTAGACAATTTACATTGGTATAGATTCTTGTATATTGGTAAAAGTGGTATATATGTAAAACTATTTTTGTATTCCTGTCTAAGATCAGAGGCCTCACTCTTCCTGGGGAGTAAGTAGGGGTGGGATGGGGGAGTGGGTGGGAGGAATGGGAGGACGGGAGGGAGAGGGAACTGGGATTGGAATGTAAAATAAGATTGTTTCTAATTTAAATACAAATTAGTAAAAAAAAAAAAAGAATTACTGGTTAATAGTCACCCATGTCTATCTTACTTAAGTTAGTTAGGTTCCCTAGATGCACAGGGATGTACTCTGCATAGATACATAATCTTCAAGCACTTCAATTACCTACAAAATATTGCATTTAAATGTTTTAATAATCTAGAAATCTGTTGACATGAGACATGACTGACTGCTCCTGGCAGTACCAATCTACCCCCGAGGGAATGGTGGGCACCAAAGAGAGTCCATATGGAACTTGTTTTTTTCTTGGCAAAACTGGCCTATTGGGCAAAGAATTGCCCTTGTCTTGACTGCTGACAGTAAGCACACTGTCCAATCTGGATAAGCAGGATACAAGGAAAAGTGACTACTGAACCTTGGCAAGATAGGGCAGGACAGTCTTTAGAATTTTCCTGCTTCTGAAAATGGTCTGTTAGACACTCTCAGCCTAAAGCTAAAGTTGGTTGCCCCAATGTTGCAGAGAGACCTGGGGTGACTGTCCAGGTAGCCAGTGGTTTATCATTTCGTGCATCTTTTGGAAGTCACTGGCTTGCACTTCCTGCTTACTCGGGTAATATTATTTCCATTCTCAGGTCTTTGACGGGGTTGAAAACTAGTCACAGTTACTGTTCTCTCATATCTTAGCTAAGACATATTAGGTACAAGATTTAGACTCTTCAGGATAAGACAGCTATGCCATGGAGAGGTAGAAAAGAGAGAGGAACAGAGTTTTACATGCACAGAAGGCTGTGTTTGATATAGGAACAGGTTGTCGCCCAGAGGGATCTGCAGGATGTTTTTGTGTATTTGTTTGCTTGGTTAGTTCTTTATCTCCTTTTCTTTTCTATTTTTTTTTCTCTTTTTTTGCTATATCATCAATACTGGATCCTCCTCTCAGATACACTGCTGTTGCCCTGAGTCATGGAGATCCAGTGGCTGTGGTTCTACAGGACCAGTCCATTCATGTACTCATGCAGCTCATAGATGGGAAAGATGTTGGGGTGGGTCAACTCAAAACCTATGATCTGGGCCTGGGTGGTAGCTGGTCAGTCTGCCATTTCTTCCATGTCCTTACCACAAGGACATGGAATATTCAGGCTAGTAGTAGAACCAGCTCTCCCAAGCCCACATGGTGCCTGGTGAGGGGCAGAGCCAGTTCAGTGAGGCCTTCAGACTCCAAGAAGGCTCCAGGCTTCAGCATAGAGCATGGACATCCATATAGCCTTTGGTGGTAACAAGACCATGGACACCAACACAGACCTTGGGTGAAGTAGGACCACAGACCCAGACATCGCCTTTGGAGGCAGAACTGGCTTGGATATCACCCTGACCATTAGGTGGCAGTGCAGACCTCTCACATCAGACTGTTCCTCAGTGCTGTTGGGTTTCCAGTTCTACTTCTCTTCAGAGGGCACAAATAGCTCTGCTTCTCTTTCTCTCCCGTCTCTACACCAGATACTTGGTTGCCTCTGGTGCACACCTGCCCAGTGAGGGTTGGGAGCTGCTGGATATCTTGGAGCATTTGGCACACGCCTGCCTGTCAGATCCTGGAGTTATTAATCTTTTCAGTGAAGTTGTTCCTTCCTACAAAGATTTCCCTTTTTTCTTTCTTTTTAAAAAAGTTATTTTCAGACATGGCTTGGTTTGTAGCCTAGGCTGCCCTGGTATGGAATCAAAATACTCTTCTGTTTCAGCTTAAATAAGAGAAAACTAACTAATTTCTTGAGGCTGGATATTTGTGATCAAGCCTCCTTTTGGGTTCTTTCTTGGTGGCTTTAGAGATAACCTTCTCTTCTGTGCTTTTACTTATTTGGTGTGTGTGTGTGTGTGTGTGTGTGTGTGTGTGTGTGTGTGTGTGTGTGTGTATTCAACTTTATAAGGAACCAAGTCCTATTGGATTAGGACCCATACTAATTACTTTATTTTACATTTTTCTTTTACATATTTTACACACTGAAGACCGGATCATTCATTCTCCAGCCATTTTAAGGATTATGCAGCCATGCTGAGGAGAGGCAGTAGGATCAGCCCATTCAGCCTGAGGTAGAGTGAGAGCTCGTGGCCCACTACTTTGCTTTTCTGAACTTCAGCTTGAAGCTTGAATCTCAACATCAGTCTCTGGGTCTTTTATTTTTCATGATACAGATTTAGGGTTCATATATAGTCATAGTCTTAAGTAGACTTTTATAAGAATTTTATGACTGGCACAATTCTACCTATATCATTCCACTCATGACATTTATGAGCTATACAGTTGTGGGAAAATTACCAAGCCCATGAACTTTAGGTTCTTCACCTGTGAAGTAGATTTGTTGGGATATTTGTGGTGCATTTAAAGTGCATCCAAAGCATACCATGTATTAGAATATTAATGTCTAGTTTAGATTTCTATGCCACCACCATTTCCCCTAGGTTATTTATTATTTAATTTGTCTAGAGCCTTTCCTAACTGGATGCAACTGAAATTTCTAGAATTTAAGTACTGTGTTCTAGGAAGGGTTTCTATAGCAGAGACGAAACACCATGGCCAAAAGCAACTTGGGGAGGAAAGGGTTTATTTAGCATATGCTTTCATATCACTGTTCATCACTGCAGGAAGTCAGGACAGGAACTCAAACAGGGCAGAAACCAGGAGGCAGGAACTGAAGCAGAGGTCATGGAGGGTGCTGTTTACTGACTTTGCTCAGCCTGCTTTCTAAATGAACTCAGGACCACCAACCCAGGGGTAGCACCACCCACAATGGCTTCGGTCTTCCCTATCGATCACTAATTAAGAAAATGCTCTACAGGTGTGCCTGAAGCTTGACCTTCTGGAGTAATTTTCTTGAGAGTTGATTTTAGGTTTTGTCAGGCTGACATAAAACTACCAGTACTTACGCTGATATTAACATCTTTTATTTACTATTCTTATTTTGATTAAAAATTCTTATATAATGTTTTGAAAATGTTTCTTCCCCTCTTCCAACTTCTCCCAGATTCCCCCCTCCCTACCCACCCAACTTTGTTTTTTTTTTTCTGTATCAGAAACCCACAAAACACAAAAACAAAAATCACAGCAAACAAGTAAAAGACAAATAAGGCAAAACAACAACTGCAACAGCAGCAAGAACAAAAATCATAGCATTTGTTTTGTGTTGGTCAGCTATTCCTGGACACAGGGCTTACCCTGGCGTGTGGTTGATATACAGTGACACTCCACTGGAGAACACAGATTTTCCCTTTGCCGTGGAATACCAATTGCAAACAGCTTCTCCACCAGGGGTGAGACTCTGTGTCCATTTCTGCCTCACAGTGCTGGGACCCCATCTGGCTCTGGGATGTTAATATTGATTTTCAATATGCCAGCATCATCTTGGAAACAAGCTGCCTGTCACACCTGTGGTTTATCTAGATTATGTTAGTCGCTGGCTATGCTTGTTAAGTTAATTAATGTGAGAAGACAGGCATTCTCATTCTTTGTGACTGCAGATGCAACTTGAACAAACTCCTGCTTCCACACAATGATGAGCTTTATCCAAAAACGGTGAGCCAAAATAATTCCTTTCTCCAGTTACTTTTGTAAGTTCCTGAATGCTCTTCCATTTAGATCAAGGTAACTTATAAAAAGGACTTTATTTAGCTCACAGTTTTAGAGGCTAAAAGTTCAAGAACACAAACTCAGCTCTGATAAAGGACTCATGGCAGCTAACACTACAGTGGGATGGATCAGGAATACAGACAGTGATTCAGGAGTCCGGCTCTCTAAAAGCTTATTTTTATTTTAAAATTTATTGTTTTTATTTTATGAGTGGATTGCCTGCATGTGTATCTGTGTGCCACATTCATACCTGGTACCTGTGGAGGCCAGAGGACAGTATCAGATTCCCAAGAACTGGAATTATAGAGAGTTGTATGAGTTACAGGCAGCTGCAATGTGGGTGCTGGAAACCAAATCTGGGTCCTCTGAAAGAGCACTAAACCATGTCTCCAACCCAAAGGCTAACTCTTGTAATAACAACCTCTTGCAAGAAATATCCAGGATCCTATGGAAATTCTATCAATTATTCATAAGAGGGCAGTGCTTCCAAAGATTTCCCAGTATTTCCATTTGACTCATCCTCTTGAAAGTGTTCTCCACATCACACTGAGGATCAAATTTCCTGAATACAACGCAGATGTGGATTCCTGTCTTCCATATCCACCTTCTATCTAAAAGGAACTGTTTATGGGACTGGAGAGATAGCACAAAGCTTGTAGCGCCAGCACTATGATCTGTTCCACGAAGAGGGGGAAGGCCTAGAGATGGAAATAAGAGACAAAACAGCAGGCCATTCGTTCAACGGCAATGTCGGAATGCCAAGTTCCGAATGCTGTTTATTGAGGAGATGGGATGGGCTTATACAGGGACGCACAACACAGTGGAAAACAACAGAGTTTTCAGGCTTAGTTCCTCCCAACCAGATGTGTGTTAGCAAAACAGTAAGAGTACCAATAACAACTCCCACTCTGGGGGTGGGGGAGCAAGAAACCAGGAAGAGTACCAATAACAGCTCTGGGGCAAGATGTTCCAGCCAACAACTTCAGGCTTACTCAAGGGGCCTCAGTGCAGGGTAGGGGGGTTGTCCAGCAGGGCCCTATAGTTAAGAGAGTGTAAATTCTTCCAGAGGAGTCAGGTTCAGTTCCTAGTACCCACAGCAGGTGAATTACAACTACCTATAACTTCAGTTCCAGGGCCTTTTGACACCTCGGGCCTTGTAGTGCACTGGCACTGACATGCACTGATCCACACGTGTACACATACTTACTCACAATAAAATAAAAATTAGTAATCCCAACAAACCACAAAAGAAAGTGCTCTGAAAATGAGAAAGGAACTGCTGAGAATGGAAAAATGCACTTCTCAGGCCTAAGTCACAGCAAACATTCCTTTGGTCTAAGAGGGTATCTCATTTCTTCTTGATATGGCTGCTGCTAATGGACTTGACCATTTAAAAGTAAGGGCAGCTCCAGCTTCCCTAGTACTACCCCATGAACACAGGGCCTTGCAAACAATAGGTCCTCAACAAATCAGCTAGTAAGCAGGGTCCCTTATTTATGTGTATTGTGATTTTATTAAAAAAGAACTTGCAAATCAAAGACATCACACCAAAATTAACCACATCCAAAGTCTATACATCTCAATGAGGGTCTCTACAATTCTGAAGCTATGGATCTTTACACTGGGTAACTTATTAGGATAATTTCTTATACAACTTCAAAAACGCATGCCCATTTAGATCTACACATGTAACTTAATTTTACAGAGGAACAGATTTTGTTAAAGGGAAAAATAAAAATTATCAATTTCTTTCATTTTTCTCCACTTATTGACATTGGATGCATTACTCAGTTCTTTCACATTTCAAATTAAATTCCTATTCCAATGTTATTATAGACCATAAAATAAGATGGAAAGTTTTGTTATATAAAATAGCAAAAGATGTCTAGGTGTGGTGGTACAGATCCTTAATCCTGGCACTTAGCAGGATGAGGCAGGTAGACATCTATGAATTCAAAGCCAGCTTGATCTACATAGAGAATTACAGGACAGCTAGGGCTACATAGCATGACCCTGCTGCTGGAAGCAATAAATGTGTTATTAATGCCATTTATAGGCAGATTCTGAAGCCTATTAAATCCTTCAATTAAGAGAAACAAAATTTGAAAAATACTAAAAAAAAAAAAGTTTCAAGTTACCCTTATAAAACAGGAAACATGTTACTTACTTACTCTCACTAGCCCTCTTTACTTCTTAGAACAATGACTGTCAGCTTCAAACAGTGAAGACCCATCTGAGACTTCATTCAGAAAGCTTCTGAATGTGACATTAGAACGTTACTGGCCAGTATGCCATTTGTGGTGGCAATTCCAAACAAAATTCCCTGCTCTCTCAAAGCCTCAAGATCCAGGGATTGGAAAGATCTGGAAACACTTAGTATATCCTGCTCATCTCAGCCAAAAACGCTATGACATCCTCACTTCTGGTTTCAGCATGGGCCCTTGGACCCCATAAGAACTCATAGTGCGGAGGATCACTGTCAGGCACTGGGTTGTATTCCAGATACCCTTCCTGTACAAAATTTTCAATGAACAGGTTCTTGGCATTCCCAGCTACATAGTGATTTTCCATGGGACTTATTCCCATCATATTTAGTGCTCGCCAGATCACATTCTCACTGACACGGTTGCCATTCATGCAAATGACACCTAAGGCAATTATTAGGAGGCCTGTTTTGGGCATACCTTGGACATTAGTAAGCATCCCATCATAAGTGATCCCCAGGGCAATGACAAGGGCGTAGGTGTGGACAACAGGGTCCACTTCTATTACATTAATGCCAAAGACCAGCTTCAAACCCTCAGAGGCCTCATTAAAGATCCTATTGTAGTACTGCTCATCATCTTCTATAATCTTTCCTATAATTTCTGTCTTGTTGGTCAGCTCCTTCAATCTGTACTTAAGGAGAAGGAACTGTACCAAATCAGCCACCTTTGCACTTAGTGAATGATACAATACAATGCGGCCTTCCCCCTCCCCTCTTTGGTTGCCAGAGGCCTCATCAGATGGGGATATTGGAATTGAGGCCATAACAGTGGGAGGAGATAAGGCACGCTGAGGACTCTGGTGAAATTTTGGTATCCCACCAGCAGGCATCTTCCTGGGGAGGTCTGGGCTAGTGGAAGAAGAGGAGTTGTTATTATTGGACTCTTCTCCCTCAGCCACAGATAGATCAGAATGCATCTGTTCCTGTTCTTTACTTTGGGCCTGAGATTCTCCCTGATAGTTGCAATACTGCCTCTTCTGACCATGACACATGATGGCGTTCTTGAAGCTAGCAGTCAGGAGGATGGACAATACAGCAATACGGTCCCAGACCTGGGGCAAAAGAGAACAGTGTGAGAATACTTTGCTGATAGCTACACCCCTGAAACCTTTCACAATGGCCTGTTGCAGTTTTTCTACTGTATGGACATAGGAGAACCTGTCTTTCTGTCAGTACTATTATGACATTGGAGGAAGTTATAAGAAGTGTCTGCAGAGCACAGTCAGGTTATAGAACTTGATACTCCTGAGGAGCAATAAAATGTGGAGTCCTTGTGCTCTGGGGTGGATGAGACCCTTGGTAACTCACTTTCACTCTGGACTATGCTTGGGCTTCCCCTGTGTCTGACCTGAGGACACTGCCCCAGACAAAGCCCTTCATTTCTGGCCCTTGGAACTCCTGTAAGAGATGCAGAGGCATTCCAGAGCTACACAGTTTGAGAAGATTAGGTGCCTGGCCCCGATAGCTGTCTCATATGGTACACTCTGCACTCACTCTTTGCACTGTCAGGGTTTGGACCCCACCCCTCTTCTGGCCTAAGGCCAAATTCTTGCAATGAAAGTCCACAGCTCTGGGATGGCACAAGACAGTGAGGTAGCCTCACATCCAGTTAAACTCTCCTGGGGTGAGAGGAAGAGGTAACCCACTCCAATAGGGTCTAAGTGTGTCAGGAAGCAGTGCCTGTTTCATACTTACCTTGATAAGTTGCAAGGACTGAATTGCTCCCCCCTAATGAGCTGAACCCTCCTTCTTTAATGTAAAGGCATATTTCTATGAGGAAGAAGAAAAAGAAGTGAGGAGAAGAAATCCACCCAGGTTTTCCCTCTGCCAACAGAAGCACTAGGTCCCATGTGTTTGGGTGATGGGATTATCTCATTTCTTACCTTGAATTCTGACACAACTGGAATCTTTTCTCTGATGACCCGAGTCAAGGTCGTCTTGGTAGGGCCTTCAGCTCTCTGAGATCAATGACCTAGAAACAAACAGAGGGCTTAGACTGGCGTCCCTGTCCAGGACTGTAGGGGTGGTAAGGTTTACAGTGTAGACTTCTTTGGGGACCCTGTCTGTGCCATAGACTGGAGTTACCTTTAGTCAGCCCTTGCTGTCCTAGACTCTTGCCACGTCCTTTGACACGTGTGTCTAGCTGAGGGATCACTCACTGACGTTAAATTCCTTACTTCCCTTCAAATCCTGAAAACCCTCAGAAGCAAACACATTCCATATCCTTTCAGTCCTGCATGGGATCTTCAGGGTTGCCTACCTGATCTGGACTCATCTCTATTGATATGGGCTTCCGTAAGTCCACCAGAAGTTTATTCATATGATGTGTACTTTCTCACATCTCCCCTTATAGCAGATCACATCTCCCCAGAGATTCTTCAGAACAGGCCTCACTTTTCCCTGACACCCTATAGGCTAAAGTGAGAGGCCCCCTCTGTTGTCCTCCATGTCCTATGCTCAGTCTCCATAAGACCTGGGTCTTTCCCTCTGCTGAGGCAGTGTTCTTTGTAGTAAAACCCCCCAAACCCTCTGAGACCTGAATGCAGAATTCAGAAACTTGTTTAGTAGTGCCTATCTGGGCTCAGGGAAAGGGTATAGCTGGCCCTGCCCCATGGTACTTTCAGTCCTTTCTAAATAATCACCTTACTTCCATCAGGGCATGCTACCCTTCCTCTGGTGACCCAAAGCCCTACTTCTACCTACAAACCCTCTCCCTTCTCAAAGATGTGGAAAACAAGAATTACATTACTGGTCACCTTCATCAGGGCCTCTCTGTGCTGACCACATGATTAAGCTTTTTGTATTAGAATTCTCTCCCTCATAATCTGGACTTTTTCCCTCTGACCATGACATTTCATTCTTTTCTGATACCCAAGACAAAAGCTTGGGAACTCCACATCTGGCAATAGATCCTGAGCCTCACAGAATTAACAGCAAGGACATAATGGGACACTTCCTCACAACAGTCTTCCCTATGACTCCTAGACTATTTTGGTCCCCAACATATGGTGATTTCAGTTTGCTGCCCCCAGACCAAGACTATGACTCCACAGAGTCCTGAGACAGAAGGAGAAGGTTGAAAAAGGGAGCTGGGAGTCCAAGTGTCTACCCTGAAAAGCCTTCTTCCTTATGGTGCAGGGCTGGCAACAGGGTCAAGGATGAAAACTTCCCTAGAGGTTACTTGGAGGTTACCTGTATTTGGATTGGAGCTTCCTGAGTCTGTGCTTGGGATCTTACTGTGATCCCCCCACCACCACAAAGCTATGCAGATCTCAGAAAGGGACTGGAAGTGCCAAAATCTACTGAGGTGGAGAAGTAATAGTACAGGGCTGAAAACAGAAGGAGGGTCAGATAATTCTTGGGGAGAGTATCTCCCTCATGGGAAAACTTCTAAATGAATCTCCAGGGTCTCACCATATTCCCTAACAGAGCCTTTTCAGCTCAGTGGACCTCAGAACATGGCCAAGATCTTACCATATCCTTTTACAGAGCCTGGCTGTCAAAAATGTTCCCTAAACTAAGTTTAATTGCAGTACTCAGGAGGCCCACCTGATCTACACATAGAATTTCAGGATAGTTTTGGCTACATAGTGGGTACAATCTCAAAACAAAAGGAAATAAACCAAAAAAAAAGACTGTCTCAAAAACTCAAAACAATAAAAAAGGATAGTGTCTGATTGTACTTTCATATACATACATATGCATAAATAAAAATGGAAAAGAGACAGAGAGAGCATTTTCTGAGGTCCAGGATATGAGAGGAGACATGTTAAGATTGTGGAACTGACAAAGATCCAGACATGACAGGGACACACCCCACTTCATATAATATAATAATAATCTCTCTCTCTCTTTCTCTCTCTCTTTTCCATTTTGTTGTTGTTGTTTTTGTTTTGGATTTTTAAGACAGGGTTTGTCTGTGTAGCCCTGGCTGTCCTGCAATTTGCTTCTTTCTTTCTTTTTTTATTTTTATTTATTTATTTTTTATTTTACATATAGATCTAAGTTCCCTTTCCCTCCCTTCTTCCCTCCTTCCCTCCCTCCTCACATGCACCCTGACCACCCTCCCCTCCCAACCCCCACTACACATGTAGGGTGATGCCATCCAGGTGGGGTCATGTAGATCTGACAGGTCATGTGAAGTAAGGACTAGGGTTTCTCTCCTGTTCTAGGTTAAGGCAGTTATCCCTCCATGGAGGATGTGTTCACAAGGTCCTTTTGTGCACCAGGGATACATCCTGGTTCCACTGTCTGAGGTCCCTTAGACTGCTCAGTCCTTCTGGCTGAGATCCATATTCAGGGGAGCCTGAGTCAGTCACATGCCAGATTCCCAGCTATCAGTCTGGGGGCCTGTTAGCTCCTCCTTGTTCAGGTCAGCTGTCTCTATGTGTTTCTGCAGCCTGGTCTTGTCCTCTCTCTCTCTGCATCTGGATTCTAGTTCGACTCAGTGTGGGTGTCTGCTTCTGTTTCCATCAGGTACTAGATGAGGGCTCCATGATGGTGGATAAGTTAGACATCAATCTCATTATCAGGGAAGGGCATTTATGGTAGCCTTTCCACTGTTGCTCAAATTGTTAGTTGGAGCCAGTCTTGTAGGTCTCTGGACATTTCTCTAGAGTCAGTTTTCTCTTCAAACCTATAATGTCTCCCTCTATTACGATCTCTCTCTCTCCCTCTCTCTCCATCTCTTCTGTGTTCTATTCCTTCCAGACTCAATCTTCCTAGTCCCACGGTACACCAGGTTTCTTAACTGGGATGGCACACATCTTTAATCCCAGCACTCAGGAGGCAGAGGCAGGAGGATTTCTGTGAATTTGAGGCCAGCGTGCTCTACAGAGCCAGTTCCAGGACAGCCAGGAGGTTTACACAACTCTATACCCCCCAAAAAGTGGGGTGTGATAGTGGTATCACATACCTGTAATCTCAACATTAAGTAGGCTGCGGCAGATGATACTACAAAGCTAATTTAGTCGACACAGCAAGTTTTGGGGCAGTCTGGGCTATCTAGAGAGTATCCTGTGCTAAAACCAAACCAAACAAAACCTAACCACTAACACTGCAAACATACACATACTACATAAACAAAAAATAAACCAACCAACCTTCCAAACAAACAAACAAACAAAAAAAACCCGAAAAAGTTCAAAACTGCTCTAGTAGTCTACTGAGGAGGAAGGGACTGGGGTGGGCTTTCTGGATTATTGTAGGAGGCCCGCTGTTGGAGGCGTTGCAGTCTATGTCAGAATTTGAAGTTTTTCCCTCAGAGAGCATTGGTGTTTTCCCGCGACCAACGTCAAGGTTCTGAATCCCACAGTCCACTGAGGTAAGTCGGGTGCCAGACTGACTGAAAGGGTCAAGTTGCATTAAATGATGACTGTCTAGGGTTGCGCTTCCGTACATAGTCCACCCTCAGGGTTTCAACCCCTCACAGAACCGGCACCTTTTGCATTCAAAATGGCTCCCAACCCGGGCATGTTCTGTCACGTATTTTACTTATGGCCATGCCGAGGTTGAAATAGTAGTGCCAAGTTTGAGGCCATTATGGGCTACACAGTAAGGGTTTATCTCAAACAATGCAACCAACCAAGCAAAACACAGCCATAAAAGCTCTTACCTTACCACTTTGCCACCAAAGGTTGGAAGAAGGTTAATTCCTGCCCCGGGGTTCCAGGGTCAGTTTCAGGGACACAATAACAGTACTCGGCATGGCATCATTGTCATTGAAATATTATGGAGTTTGGGGCTCCCTCACTCCATGCCCAAATTCTTCCCCACTCACCTCACAGCTCCTCCGTCATCTCCAGCCTCATGCAACCTCACAACTGGGCTTAAACTCCCAGAATCCTCCAAGGCAGAAGAAGGTGAGTGCATAGCGCCACACTCTAGCATGTGGTCAGTTTAGGGTACAGCACAAAAAGCCCGGGTGCAGCTGGGTTATTTAGAGACTTGTATGAGGGCTGCGATTTTCTCACCTTCTCATTGTGTTTTCTCACAGATCTTCATTCCATTTCTTGGTGGACCCCAGAAAAATGCTTGAGGCATGTGGTGGTGGAAGCAGGAAGCTCATTACTGTTGTTTTATGTATGAGTAGTTCCACTTTGATTCCAGACTATTCACAGAGGAGCTCGGTATTATTTGGAGTTCTTCTAACTAGAGAGAGGCTTAAAAAATTCCTCTTTCTTACAATTCACCACGACTACAGTTTCCTCTCCCTTCACTCCTCCCAGTCCCCACAACCTCCCCTCTCTTGCTGATGTACTCTATGTCTTTTCAGAAAAGAACATGCCTCCTAGAGTGGGGCTTTTCTAGTGCACCTTAAACTATCACCTTGGCTTCAAAATGCTCAGGTTCTCTCTGCTCTACAGGTCTGAAATGATGACCTCAGAATAAAGTTCTCACCCAAAATGCTCCCAGATAAAATTTAGTGGATGTTATATTCCATAACTTACAGTAAGGGAAGAACCAGACACTAGAGGCCCATAGCCTTCACCAGTATGCTAGATATTGCCCCAGTTCCATCC